>NW_026522057.1:30408828-31725743 GCF_021234435.1 Artibeus jamaicensis | reverse complement strand
CCGGCGGGGCTCAGGGTGTTATCGGAGGCTGCCTGGGTCAACCAGCCGGCCCGGTGGGGCTCGGGCAGTGGTGGAGCGGCCGCCCGGGTATAGTAGCCAGCCCGGCGGGGCTCCGGCTGTGGGCGGTGGCACCCGTGTCTACCGTCTGGTCCAGCGGGCCTCAAGCTGTTGTCGGCTGCCGGCCGGGTCTAGCGGCGGCCTCTGCGGATCTCCGGTTCTCTTCGGCGGACGCCCGGGTCTACAGGCCGGCCTGGCGGGGTTCGGGCTGTGTGCGGCAGCCGCCCCGGTCAACCGGCCAGCCCGGCGGGGCTCGGAATTTTGGCGGGGGCCGCCCACCACCGCCCGAGCGGGGCCTGACCGGCTGGTTTACACTGGCGACCACGGACCACAGCCCGAGCCCCGCCGGCCCGGCTCGTAGCCTTGAGCATCCACCACCCACAGCCCGAGCCCCGTCGTGCCGGCCTGTAGAACCCAGCGGCCGCCGACCACAGCCCGGGCCCCGCCGGGCCCGCAGGTTGACCCGGGCGGAGGCCGCCCACAGCCGGTGCCCCGCCGGGCCGGCCAGTAGACCTGGGCTGCCGCCTACCACAGTCCGATCCCAGCCGGGTCAAATGGTTGATCCGGGCGTGCTCCGAACACAGCCCAAGCTTCGCCGGGCCGGCTGGTTGACCCGGGAGGCCGCTCCACCACTGCGTGAGTACCGCCGGGCCGGCCGGTTGACACGGGCGACCGCCGACCACAGCCCGAGCCGGGCCAGGCCGGCTGGTTGACCCTGGCACCCGCCGACCACAGCTCGAGTCCCGTCAGGGTGGCTGGTAGACCCGGGCGGGGCCGGCTGATTGACCCGGGCGGCCGCCTCCCAGGTCAACCAGCCGGCCGGGCCACGCTCGGGCTGTGGTTGGCGGACGCCCGGGTCATCCAGCTGGCACGGCGGGGCTCAGGCTGTGGGCTTCGGCCGCCCGGGTCAACTAGCCGGCCCGGCGAAGCTCAGGTTGTGGTCAGCGGCCGCCCGGGTATCCCGGCCGGCCACGCGAGACTCGGGCTGTCGGCGGCGGCCGCCCGGGTCTACCGGCTGGCCCGGTCGAGCTCGGGCTGTGGTCGGCGGACGCCCCGGTCTACCAGCCGGCCCAGCCCTGCTCGGGCTGTGGTCATTGGCCGACCGGGTGAACAAGCTGGCCTGGCCGGGCTTGGGCTGTGGTCGGCGGCTGCCTGGGTCAACCAGTCGGCCCGGCAGGGCTCGGGCTGTGGGTGGTGGCTGCTCAAGGCTACCAGCCGGCCCGGCGGGACTCGGGCTGTGGCTGGGGGACTACCGGGTCTACCGGCCGGCCCGGCCCAGCTCGGGCCCGAAATCAGTTAAGGTTAGGTCGGCGTCTGGCACTGTGATCATTTGTTATGGCAACTTATTTTAATCTCTTATGGCTAATTTTCTCCAATAAAAATAAATTAGTAAAGAAGTTACCCACATTTTATGCTGGAACCTTTGGCTCTGCCACTTAAGTATGAAATCCTGAACAACTCATTAGCTATATGAAGGTCTCAGTCTCTTTGTCTGTAAAATGGAGGTGTTAACATCCACCCTGTTCAGTTCCCAGGCTGCACTTGGGGTCTCCTGGACCCTCTCTCACGACCCACACCCACTCTTCCTCCCACATGGCTCCAGTGGCCGTGACCGCCTCTCCATCCTCCCTGCCACCCCATCTCTGGTCCACGTCTCCAGCCCCCAGCAGATCCATTTCACTGAAATACCACCACACGTTCCTTTTCTTTTTGTAACCCCTCAACAGTCTCTGATTACCTATTACATTAAGACCAAACTTCTTTCATTAAAGACCCTCTACATTTGGAGCCCCACTTGCCTGCCACCTTTATCACTCACCCCTGGCTTCCCTGGTTCTAAAACAGGGTCAGAGGCGACCTTTGAACCTGGAGCCTTGCCCTCCGTGGCTCCTCCTCCACCTGAGCCATTTCCAGCCCGAGGTCGTCTCCTGCTGCCCCACGATGGAGGGGGCTTCCCTTTCCTCTGAATTCCTAAAGCTCACACCCTCAACATCTTACGTATTTTGATTACCACCCATTAAAGTGCAAACAATTTTTGAGAAATAAAACTTTATTCACTATTGTGCCTAGCATGCAATCTCCTGGAGAGTGGGTGCTCAGTACATACCATCACATAAATGAATAACAATTATAAAGCACTTCAGTTTTAGGGCATTAACATAGGTTTCAAAAATTAAAACAATATTTAGATAACGATATTCAGCCAGTACAACCGCACTAGTTATAAAACACTGAAACGCTTCCCCTGCCGCCCCGCGCCTGGATGCTGCAGGCGCTCTCCCGCCCCTGAAAGCATCTGCACTCCCGCAGCCTCACGACCGAAAGGGCCAGTGTCCTGCTCCGCCCAGGCAGCCAGGGCCAGCTGGTGGGGCAGTGTCCCTTCTGACTGACCAACACCGACGAGGTGACAGTTCAATATTTTTATAATGACCGGATTATAAATAAAATTTAATTATACAAGTTGGAAATGGTGCTTCTCCTCATTGCAACATCTCCCAAAAGAGCAGATTCATGAATAGAACAGGAAAATAATACTTTGTCAGTCTCTGTAGATTTAGGGCATATCCAGTAAGACTCAGTCTTCACGTAAAGCAGAAGATAGGCAGTTTCCCTCCTACAGAGAAAAAAAATGCATCATTGGAGAAATGAAACATTCACAGTGAACTGATACATTATTAATTCACAACAGCCTGAAGGACAGCCAACTTTCCAGGCTGCTGGATAAAGTGTTCATCTGTCCACCACCGCAGAGGAGACCACCACCACTGCAGTTACTCAACATCTGGATCGGAGGCTGGCCAACCAGGACCCCACGTGTGCGATAAACTCCACTGGCCACAGCCACACTCTGTCACCCACAGATGTCTGCGGCTGCTTTTGGCTACAAGGGCAGCATTGAACAGCTGCAATAGAGACTGTGTGGCCCACAAAGCCTAAAATATTGATTGTCTGGCCCCTTTTTAGAGAGTTTGCCACACTCTGTCCTAATTAATGGGGGAGGGAAGCTGCTGACAACCAGGAAGTGAGGAAGAGTGAACACCCAAGAGAGGTGCTTAGAAGAGAAGAGGGAGGTTGAAGGATTTCAAACACAAGTTTCACCTAGTTCATTACTTTTCAAGTGATCTGCTCAACTTCTGCAGCTGAAACCCTCTTCAGTATCACCTCTGGTGCACGATGCCAGCCCTCACCCAGAAACTCAGAACACTTCCAAAGTCTCCACTTTGATTTCACCCAGCTTTTCTCTTTCCAGCTTCTCCTCTATAGTCATTGATTTCAAAAAATACAGGTACTGACATTTACTAAATACAAGCTACTGAGCCAGAGGGAGGAAGAGGAAAAGAGTGATCCTTGCCCCAACGAGTACACGGGCTACAGTGACAGTTATGTCAGCAAATGGGCACAGAACCGTGGAACCCTTTCCACAAAGGAGGTACATTCAGAATGCAGTGGGAGCTCGTGAGGAGCCCCTGCAGATCGGCCAGGGCGGAGCAGGAGAAGGCCACACACAGGGGTACGCAGACAGGGTTGGGCCTCCGCCTTGGTGATGAGCTCACAGAGGGGACACTGGCCAGACCCTGTGGGTGCAAAGCCAGGGGGAGGACACGGAGGGCATGGGAGCTACTTCCTCTTCAGTTGTCTTTGGTGGAGTGTAAACCGTGAGAAAACCATTCTGGCCGGGCGGACCAGTTGGTTGGAGGGTTGTCCTGTACACCTAAGGGCTACAGGTTCAATTCTCAGTTAGGGTACATGCCGAGATTGTGGGTTTGGTCCCGAGTCAGGGCGCATATGGGAAGCAACCAATCAATGTTTATCTCTCAAATAAATTTTAAAAACCATATCCTCGGGTGAGGATCAAAAAATAAATAGATAAAATAATGCAGGAACTGTTACAATAAAACTGAAGTGTTTGATTCTCCTTCCCCCTGCTTAAAACAATTGGTGCATAACTATCTTTGTCTAGCACAATTCCATAGCAAGCTAGGCTGCGTGAAGGTGGGACGTTCCTGACACAGGTCCCACGTCTGTCCCCCGAGCCTCTGTCTTTCAAAGGGAGAGTCACTGACACGTCAGCAGCGATTTTCTGGGACCGTTGGCCATGCGTCTCCTTAAGCACAACCCAGCCTAACCTGGTGTCGGTGGTCCCAGCCCCACATACGCTCCAGCCACGCAGGTCTGCTTTGCATCTGCACTCTGTCTCCCCCAAACTGACAAACGAGTGTCTGCCCCTCGCGGGAGCCCCCGGGTGTGCACTTGAACTCCACACGCCGTGAGGGTCCTGCATGCAGTCCATCACCCTCGTCCTCGTCACTGTGCTCGTGTCTGGCGTCTCCCCGAGCGAGTCCGCCTTCTCTGTTGTGAAAGACCCACGTAGCTCGGTTCCATGTCGGCTGATCTGTGCCTGTGTCTCCTCCCTCACAGTTCCTTCCGACGTGTTTTTCGTCAGCTCCATGTGGCAGGGCCATTATGAGTATTTGGGGAAGATACAGCTGGCGACGCTGACCGTGGACGGCTTCAACGCCACCAGCAGCAAGGTGAACGCCACCTTCCGTGCCGCCGGCCAGGTGGAGCTGAAGCTGACAGGTAGGCCCGGGTTGTCCTAAGCGGGGGACCTGGGCGGGCAGCCGCTCTGACAGTCCCCTTTGCCCCAGCGTGGGGGTCACCCTGTCCCAGAGCCCGTCCCACCACGCCACATCACCTCGGGCCCAGGCCGGGTGCTTTCCTCCTTTTGCGGCTCACAGACCAGCACAGAAAAGTGCACCAACTTGCTCAAGGTTATTTGCATAGCATATTGAGTCAAAGATGGGGGAGTTAGTCCAGAGAGGCAGGTCTCTCAGAGGTATTCTTTGATAAGTGGGTTTTTTTCTTTTTAACCCAAATCTTAACTCTAACCCTAGATATTCTCTCTTTTTTAAATGTGTTTGCTCCTGGTTTTGTGGTGTTTTAGTCTTTGAGGGGTTTCTGGGGGATCATCCCCCAGTTGATAAAATAACGACAGCTTAGACTTGCCGGCCAAAGGTCGTTCCCTCCACCTGCAGCGCAAAGAGTGGGTCGGAGTTTGAGAGGTTCCGGGGGACATAGCCCCCGAGGGTGGCAGGGGACCCTCAGCCACAGGCAGGCCCTCAGGTGTCCTTGTCATTTAGGACTTCGGTGGTGGCTCCCCACGGTCCCTGTGCCCAGGGCAGCTGGGAGGTGAGAGCGCTGCTTCTCTCATTTCCATGGGAGATTGCGCTGCTGTGCACTCCAAGACAGCGGCGCTGCCCCCCGTCCTGCCTTCTCCACACGGAGGAGACAGGCTCACCAGTGTGTGTTTCGGTGCCTTCGTCTCCTCCCACAGGCAGGGGACTCGAGGCATTGCCGACAGGTCCCGTGTGTGCCGACCGCCGCACATCTGAGTGAGGAGAGTGGGGGACAGTCCCTCCGCCTCCTGAGGAGCCGGGCAGTGTGACTGTGGAGTCACCTCGTGCCTGAGAGCATCCAGGCCACCGGGGCGTGTCCGTCACCCCCTGGCCCCCACACTGCTCTCTCCACCCTAATGGGTGAATCGCCCCTTTGTGCACAGCTGTCTGTGGGGCTACGGCTGTGGGGTGGGGGCCAGACTCCCGTCCCCTTGTCAGCACATCGTAAACAAAAAAATGTTGGATTTCAAACATGAATATAATTGAAAGCATGTTAGTTTAGTTTAGTTTTGTTTTCCGTGGGATAAATAGGTGGAAATGTTTCACCAAAGTGAAGCGGACAATGCCCAGTCGAGAGAGACAAGGACTTTCATTAGAGGTGATTTTGAGGAAAGAGGTGCCAGAGCTCAAATTTGAAAACATAATAATCTTTCTTCTCTGTGGTATTACCACCTCCAGGTCGTATTCCCAGCCAATGGCTGCACGCCCGTGCCGGTGGGCCCATGAGTCCCGGTCATGCAGGGGTGCCGCCCTGGTCTCTTCGCAGGCGTGTACAAGAAGAAGGAGGCCCACCTGCTTCTGAGAGCCGTTCGCACGCACGGCCCGGCGGACGTCCTTGTGGGCAAGCTGGATGATGGCACCTGGGGCCTGGACGGCTACGTAAGTGCCTGGGCGACGGCTGAGCTCCGCCGGATGGGCCCCGGGGTGCGGGCAGCAGGGGGCGTCCATGAGTCGAGAAGGAATGGCCAGTGCTTGGAGGGATGCTGTGGTCCCCCTGCAAAGTGACCTGGCTCTGGTACCCCTCATCTGAGCACAGAAGAAACCGAGTCCCCAAATGAGATGCCTACGGGCCGAGGCAAATGGGCTGTCCCTGCTGGGTCACAGCCAGGTGTGGACTCAGGTCCCGAGGCCGCTGACAGCCACTCCGAACGTCCCAGACTGCCACTCCCGGATGAGCAGGGGCAGTTAGGACGCCCCCTTGAATGGGCTTCTCTGCACCTTGAGAATGTGTTTGCTCTGTGATTCGTCCCCCAACCCAGGGGCACAGCCTTACATGACGCATGTCAGCAACAGTGGTGACACAGGATGTTTTGCATAACTTGGGTTGTGTGTGGTTTCCTATCTTCATCCCTTTCATAGAAGGCAGCTCATCCACATGCGTGTTGTAAATTTACAAGCCACTTTTGAGGCCAAAATGAGTCAGAATTTACGTTAGTTATATGTTCCATCTGTATATTTTGCCCTTTAACTACATAGTTTCACCCTAAGGAATGGCGAACAGAAAATATTAGCCCATGCTCTCTGAGCAGGGAAGGTCCAGTGATCTTAGGGAAGGAGGGGCGAGCACTCGGCCCTCATTCCGCACCCTCTTCCTCCTCCCTTCCCACGACAGGTCTCCTGGGGACTCGAACGGGGAGGGTTCACTTTTCAATGTGACATTTGTGGCAAGGACTTCGGAAAGTTCAAGCTGGAGAGGCAAGGTGAGCAGCTACTTCCAAAGGGAGGGAGGGGCGGGCAGGCCAGCCTTCGAGCAACAGTGCTGGGAAGTGACCAGGAGGCCAGGGCGCCAGAAGGGACACAGTCGAAAACAGCGGGGGAGGCAAACAGGTTTCGAAACTCGATGGGGAAAAAAGAGACAAAGTGGCCAGACAGAGCTGAAAAGACACAGGCGGTGTGCCCGGTGTGGCATTGCTGCCTCACTGTGGAGAGGGGGGGATGTGAAAGTGAGGGGGAGGAAGAAAAGCCAGAGAACTCAGCAAACTCTCTCACCTGAAAATTACATGTAAGCACGACTAGAAGTCACGAAAGAGCAATGAAAAGAGTATCCACTTCAAAAGTGTATATGATGGACTCAGAGATAGGTCATCATTAGTTATCAGAATTCCCGTGTTTCAAAAATGATTTTGGGGGGAGAGCAGACTCCCCGTGGGAGTCCATCTTGGTGGGAGTCCCGGAGGGTGTCACCAGTAGGTACGCACAGCCCAGCAGTACCGTCTCACCCCACAGTTCAACCCCAGTGTGTTGCAGACAGTGTCACAACTTTCGTTTTCCTAGCCGGGTGTGTCTCAGGCAGGACCGGTTTTAATAGCTGACATCCGAAATAATCTCTCCATTCCACATAGCGATCATAGAGGAACTGCTGAAAGAAACAACTTGATGCTGTGTTGTAGATCACACAGAAATAATGATTTCACTGAGCGCATTTTGTGACAGTGACGAGGCTATGTATTGGTGTGGGCAGACGTCCCTGCATCTGTGAGAAAGAGCCCACTGGAGACAGACAGGCAGGCAGGTGGACACACCCTCCTCCTTTCTTGGTCTCTCTGTCACTGCTTGGGCTTTACCTGGATCGTGTAGAAGGAACGCACTCAGTAGCCTTGGACTCGGGGTGAGGGACGGCATTCTGTGTCTTCCTCGGGCATCCCGCCATTCTGAGGAAACGAAGCCACTCACTGAAATCCACGTGTTACGTTCGTTTCTAGAGAGACTTTATACTTTGGGCGGGGAGTGCTGATGCGTGATGCCCATGATGTTTTCTGGAGTGGTGTGCTCAGAAGAAGTGGTGTGGGTTTCTTCCTCTCTCCTCTCTCCTCCTCCTCGCCCCCCACCCCCGTCCCGTCTTGTTCCTCCAGGGGTCCCATCCAGTCTCCCGATCTCACTTCATTTTCTGTCCTGTCTGTGTGCTTGTGTGAACCGATGTGACCCCTGACAGAGTCGATGTGTGTGAAGCGAGAGAAAAGGGAATAAGGAGGGGGAAATGATAAGAAAGAAAGAAAGAAGAAGGAAGGAAGGAAGAGAGAGAGAGAGAGAGAGAGAAGAAAGAAAGAAAGAAAGAAAGAAAGAAAGAAAGAAAGAAAGAAAGAAAGAAAGAAAGAAAAGAAAGAAAGAAAGGGAGGGAGGGAGGGAGAGAGGGAGAGAGGGAAAGAGGGGGAAAGAAATCTGTCTGTCGTCATCCTGAGCATAGTGGCCTTGTTCCTGGGGTTTGGACGGTCCCCGACCGGCCGCTGCCACGTTCTCTGGACCCTCCCGGGAGTCGGCGCGCCGGAGGCCGGGGGGGAGGGGTAGGGGGGGGTGGGGGTGGGCGGGCGTGGCCTGTTGCCTTTTCGTAGGCAATCTCACAAACTATAGAACACAGCTAAACTAACAAACTCTTCCAAATTTCATTAACATAATCATTAAGGTAATAATAGGTTGCTTTGCTAAAATTGTTACATCTTGTGGCAACAGCAACAGACACAGCCTGAGAGAGCAACCAGCTTCCAGGAGGGCCTTGCATTGTCCACAGGGAGTCAAAGGACCAAGTGTCTCTGTCCAGTGCAGTGCGGACCGTCCTCCTCTGCCTTCAGCCATTGGAGTGCACTTGAACCAATGAGCTCAAGTCAGGTGATCGTGACACCACAATCAGGAGTTGAGCCACAGCCACACAGGTGGGACAACGGCAAAGTCAGGTCCTCAGTGCTGCCTGTGCATGTGGTGGCTGGAATATAAGCACATATGAAACATTGATGCAGTTGAGACATCAAAGAGCTGGAACATCGATGCAGGATGACAAAGGCACAGCCAGGGTACTGACCCAAACAGGACATCGACATGGCCAAGACATCTATGCAGAAAGGACAGTGGCACAGCTCACATATTGACTTGTTGAGGAATGAATGCAGTCGGTACAGATGTGTGTCTGGGACAATAGGGGAACCTGGACATTGACAAAGATAGAAAAGTGGCACAGCCAAGAAATCTATGCAGGTGGGACAGTGATGCAGCCAGGACATCAAGGCAATGGATGTTGAATGCAGGCAACACAGCAGCACAACCTCTGTACTGACACAGAGGAGACAGTGCTGTGGAAGAGACAAAAACACAGACAGGATGACAGGAAAGCCAGGACATCAAGGCAGAGGGGACCTAGACATACAATCATGATTTTGGTGAGGCTGGGACATTAGTGTGGTGGGGATGTGGACACGGGAGGGACATTGATACTGTGAGGATGTCAATGTTACAGGAAAATGAATCAACCAGACACTGAGGGATTCTGGAGTACGAGGTTTATTAACATGCATGAGCCCAGAGAAGTCAATCTCCAAAATCTGAGCCCCGAACAAAGGATTCTTGGGGTTTATATAGTCTACGGGGTCTTCCTGTCTACGTAGCAAAGCGGGATACAGAAGTGGAATGCGGTAATTAGTTCTAGCTATGGGGCAGAAGCAGAGTACAAAGGCTAAATGTGAAAATTAGTTCTAACTGCGGAGGTGCTAGCCCCAGCCCTTGTGACTATCCTGCTGTTTCCTTTTCCCAAACGGCCATATTGCTCTCCCAGGGCACCTGGGGTTTGGGTGAACAAAGGTCTTCCAAAGCTTCCCACTTCATTCCCCCCTGTGGGTGCTCAGACAGCGCTTTTGTCTGTCTCTGCACCCAGGAGAGGGGTCCTTTGCTCGTAATGTTATTGAAGCATTAGTATGCGGCTGGTGGTCTTCCTTACTAATGTACTTTCTAGCTGGCTGACTACCGTCCTGATGGCTCAGGGCCCTATAGTAATTATGAGTACTATTACTGGGCCTAGAATGGGGGCAAGAAAGGAGAGTAAAGTATCTTGCCGCCAAGACGTGGGCCCATTCCCTGAGCCTGGCCTGAGTCTAATTTTTAATTCGTTTATGCGCTGGATGTTTTCTTCAACTAGGCCACTTTAATTAACAAAATAACAGCATTCTTCCCCTAGGTATATGCAGGTGCCTCCTTTGTCTGCAGTGAGGAGGTCCAGAGCTCAGCGGTTCTGCTGTGCTACTCTAGCTAGTGAGAGGATCTGGCGCTGGAGCGAGGCCATGGAGGTGGCTACTGAGGATAAAGCCTCGTGGAGTTCCTGGCATATGGCATCTTGGGATTGCAGACCAGTGGCCAGGCCAGCTCCTCCTACACTGATACTAGCAATGGAAGTTGCAAAGCTGAGGCCTACTAAAACCCGGAGGAATACAGCTTGTTTATGTAAGGTAGAGTTGATGTACTTAGCTTCTAATTCACCTGAGGGATAAGCAAAGAGCTGAGGGGCTAGGGCTACTAAGATGTATACCTGAGTATCTGAGCAATTAATTTTTGGTATTAAGGTCTGGTTGGCCCAGAAAAATACTCCATTTGGAGGGCGGAGCATAGTGGTCTTCTTTCCCTTGCACCAGTCGAGCTGTTGAAGTAGGATTCTTCTCCCCAGTTCTTACATAGGGGCACCTTGACTGATCTGGTGTGCCAGCCTGGGCTGGATCTTGCTGTCTCAGAGAGAGTGGCGTTTACTTGGACTGCTATCAGAGGGGGTTTACAGAAAGAAGCACAGAGGAAATAGTCTGAGAAGTTCTCAGGGAAGTACTTAAATTGAGGAAAGCTGCTCCCTCCTGGATTAGAGTGATCAGGAGAAGGGGGTCCCTGGGTTGTTAACTGCTGGTTCAGGTATTCTCTTTTGCTTCCTGAACAGTTTTTGGATGATGTAATCCTAAATATAATTCTCTTCTTTTGAAGACTATAATATCTCCTACTGGTCCAGAATGGAGCATATTTACATAAACTTTCCCTTTAACTCCCTTTTCCCATTTAGGGTCTTCTGCTTTGTCTAGGGTGATCCAGACGTACCTTCCATTATTAGCGTGGACTCTGCAGTCTCAATAGGCACATCCCCCATATGTCTCTGGCCACCAATTGCAACTATCTTTGACCTGATCTTCCTGGAAGCAAACAAACGGGTCTGTACCCCAAAACCAGTCAGTTAGACATTCGAGGGCACTCACTTTAACAGCTATTTTAGCTGTTCCTTTACACAATCCCTTACGATCTAAGGTAGCCAGAGTGGCTACCATAGCCCGAGTCCTTTGTTTTCTACATTCTTGTACTACTATTGTCTCCTTATACTGCCCTGTGGCGAGGACAAGTGGGAAAGTTAGGGCAGTCAGAGCAAGAGCTATGGGGGGCATGATTCTATACAAAACAACTAAGAACTTGAAAGGTACACACTAGTCCAAGGTAAAGGAGTTCTAGGACTATCTGCTGGCCTGGTGACCAGTCCCCTGGAGCGGCGTACCAGAGTCCAAGTCCCCCAAAGACCGTGAGGGTCCCAGCGATGGCGTGATGTTCCCAGGAACAATGGTCCATTCTGCTCTCCCCTGCTGGGGAGTTTTCTGGAGCCTCAGGGCAGGCACTCGGTGTGGCTCTGATGGTCTCCTCTCAGTGGTTTCCTCCGGGGGCGCGGCAGCCTTGGCTCGTGTGTGGTGGATCCAAGGAGTTATACCTGAAACTTTTAAAGCAGTGGGGGTAGTTAACAGAATCAGATAGGGCCCAACCCACCTGGGTTGGAGGGATTCCCTGCTGCGGTCCGGCCGCAGTGGGTCAAGGGGTCCCACAGGTGAGGGTAGGCGTCGGCGCTGGGTAACAGACGACAACACACCTCAAAGGGCAGTGAAGCTCTGTTCCGTTTATTGCAAGTACAAGCAGGTTTTTATATTTTCATTGTAGGTAGTGATTAACATTTGCAGTATAACATGATCATTTAAGCAGAAAAAATTAATACGACGGTAATCAGTAAAATTACGAAAGTTCCCATAGATTTAGTTATAAAGAACAAAGATTATTTTAACCAGGAGAGCTATTAATCAGACAATTAGAAGTATCTTATTGTATATTAAAGTTTCTCAGAATTTGTCATAGGGCAAAAGGATATGCTACATTGAGTAGAGAAAATAGGAAATTTATTATAAGGCCCTTGTGATGTCTAACTTAGCTGTCTATCTTTTTGCCTAAAATGTTTTTCTGTGTACTGTAAATTGTGACTCTTTAGTAACTGTTTAGTTTGTAATAACTAGCTAGCTTTGGTTATTTCTTTGCCTGTCTAATTGATATATATTCTTATTCAAGGTAAAGGAGGGGCTATTCCTATGTTGCAGGGGGCTTTCAAGGGTACTTCTTTTAAGTTTTTCTAGGAGTTCTTTTATAGACATGTTTTATACTTTGATTCCCTCTAAGAAAGCAGTGAGATCATCTCCTGATTTCCTAGAATTTTCTATCTTATCTTGGGTGTTTTTCCAATGATCTGTTATTGATTAAGCTTGAATTCTCAGATTGTTCTGGTTGTTTCTTTGTACCTATATTCCCTGACGTTTCTAGTATGATATCATTATTCTGTTCATTGAGCCGGGAAAGGTCTAGGCACTATCTGAATCACTGCAAGGGTATTCATAATGATTAAAGCAAAACAGGTCATGATCCCCAAAGCAAGCACAATCACAATAGGTATTGCAGGGCCTTCCATGCCACGTCCACCAAGTTGGAAACTGCTTCCTTGAAGTCTTACACCCCCTCTCAGGACCTTGTCACAGAGAGAGGGATCCAACAGTGGATGCGGCAGTGGACGTGGCAATTCCCTTTTCTAGTCTTTTACCCATACGTATTGTCCTGGCCGGAAAGAGTGGGCTGGCCCCCCTGTCTGGACTGTTTCTAGCCCAAGGTGAGCTTGCCTAATTCTATCTAGCTCTTGGCCTAACACGGTTAGGTAAGCAGTTTGTCTGGTTTCTCCTAAGGTGGCTCGATCTGTTGTGCGGGGCAGCTGTGTTAGAGGGGTGGCTCTTCCGTAGAGGGTCTCGAAGGGTGTATACCCTGCCAGGTTAGGTGTGCATCTAACTCTGAAGAGGGCAAGGGGTAGTAGATCTGGCCATGGCAGGTGGGTTTCTTGGCAGAGCTTCCCTAGAGTCTCTTTCAGGGTCCTGTTCATTAATTCAACTTTTCCTGAACTTTGGGGTCGATAGGCAGCATGGAGATTCCATTTGAGGTTCAGACTCTTAGTTAATAGCTGGATTACTTTGGCAGTGAAACCTGGGCCATTGTCGCTTTGGAGGCTGTAGGGTAGTCCGTGGCGAGGTATGATCTCCCACAGTAGCACTCAGGCTACTTCGTGTGCCTTCTCTGTCCGGGTGGGGAAGGCCTCTACCCACCCTGAAAAAGTGCAGATGAAGACTAGGAGGTACTTGTAACCACGGCTGGGCTTGAGTTCTGTGAAATCTATCTGAAGGTCCTCTAGGGGCTGACTTCCCGTGTACTGGATCCTGGGTGGGATTGCCTTTGCTACTTTAGCATTGTGTTGGGCACACGTCTGGCACTGCGAGGTGACTGAGGAGCAAAGGGCATCAAGAGTTGGGATGTACAGGTACTTTCCTAATAGCTGGCTCAGCTTTGTCCTCCTGAGGTGGGTCAGCTGGTGGCAGTTTTGGACCAGGTTCCTTTCTTGGCTTTGGGGTATGTAGATGCATGCGCCTGGCTTGGAGTTTCCAAAGCCCTTCAGGGGTCTCCCGAGCCCATACTCGCATGGTCCATTTGTGTTCTTCTGGGCTGTAATCTTTCTTGACTGGAATGATCCCTAACAGCAGTCCCATGGTGGCCGGGGCCTCTGGGGGCAGGCGCGCTGCTTCTTTAGCTGCTTGGTCCGCCAAGTAGTTTCCTCTTATTTCTTTACTGTTTCCTCTTTCATGTCTTCTGCAGTGTACGACTGCTACCTGGAGGGGTGCATTGACAGCTTCTAGTAGTCTCAGTATTTCTTGTTTGTTCTTTATTTTCCTTCTGAGGTTAGTAGTCCTCTTTCCTTATAGATGGCTCCATGGAAATGCAAAGTAGCATAGGCGTATTTTGAATCAGTGTAGATGTTGACTCTTTTCCCTTTGCTCAGCTCTAGGGCTCTAATGAGGGCAAATAGTTCTGCTCTCTGCGCTGACCACCCCGCTGGCAGAGCCCTTGCCTCGACTACCGTGTCTTGGGTGGTCACAGCATACCCGGCGCGACGATCCCCAGTTTCTGTCAGGTAACTGCTCCCATCTGTGTATAATGTCCAGTCACTCGAAGGGAGCGGCTGATCCTTTAGATCTGGCCGACTGGTGTATACCTGATTTGTGACATCTATGCAGTCGTGATCTGGGGCCCCCTCCTCAGCAGGCAGGTATGTGGCTGGGTTGGCCAATCGTACTGTCTTCAGGTGTACACGGGGGTTGCCTTGGAGTAGCACTTGGTATTGGGCCAACCGAGGGTTGGAGAGGTATCTATGTCCAGCCCCCTCTAGGAGACCATGCATGGCATGGGGCAGATAGAGGAAAGTCTCTTGCCCAAAAGTCAGTTTGTCAGCCTCTTTCAGCAAGATAGCAGCGGCAGCAACCACTCTCAAACATGGCGGCCACCCGGCTGCTACGTTATCCAGCTGCCTGGAGAGGTAGGCTACCGGTCGCTTGCCGTAGTCTTGGGTCAGTACCCCTAAAGCAATTTTGTCCTTCTGGACGTAGAGCCAGAAAGGCCTCTCTGGGTCAGGGAGCCCCAAGGCAGGCGCACGGGTCAAGCGGTCTTTGATTTGCTGAAAGGCCTCCGCCTGGTCCCCAGTCCACAAAAAGGGCTCTGTATCCGGGCCCCTGACCGCCTGATAGAGGGGCCTCGCCAGCTGGGCATACCCTGGAATCCATAGGCGACGGAACCCGGCGGCCCCTAGGAACTCTCTGAGTTGTCGGCGATTTGACGGGGCCGCCAGCTGCTTTATGACTGCTTTCCTCTCTGTGCCTAGCTTCTGTTGCCCCTGGCTTATCTGAAACCCTAGGTATTTTACCATCTTTTGACAGAGCTGTGCCTTTTTCTTAGACACCTGGTACCCTTGCTCTTGCAATAGTTGTAGAAGAGCCCCTGTATGGGCTCGGCAGTTATCTTCTCCTTGCTCTGCCGGTAGGAGGTCATCTACATACTGGAGGAGGGTAACCTCTGGGTACTTGTCTTCGAACGGCTGCAAGTCGTGCGCCAGGGCCTCACTGAAAATGGTGGGTGAGTTCTTAAACCCTTGCAGCAGTCACATCCACGTCAATTGAGTCTTTTTCACCCGATACTGGGTCTTCCCACTCAAAGGCGAAGATAGCCTGCGACTGTGGAGCCAACAGGATGCAGAAAAATGCATCCTTTAAATCCAGGCAGGTGAAATGAGAGCGGCGCGGGCCGAGAAGGTGTGGGTTCGGGAATGGGTGAGGTTGTGGCCTGATCGACTGCCCTTAAGTCCTGGACCAGCCAGTACCCTGTCCCATCCGGTTTCCTTACTGGGAGCAGCGGGGTGTGCCACAGAGACTGGCAAGGGATTAAGATCCCTGTCTGTATGTGCTTATTGATTATGGGCGCGATCCCTAGCCGAGCGTCTCGAGGGATTGGGTACTGCTTCAAGCTCTGCAGGGTGGCTCCAGGCACTAGCTCCACTAGCACCGGCTCTCTGCCTTGAGCTAGTCCTGGAGGATTATCCTCTGCCCATACACGGGGATAGGCTTCCCATAGGGCATCCCGAGGTGCCGCCTCTTGCTGTTGGTGGAGTCCGTATTCCTCCTCCCTTGGCAGTACTAGTGCAATTGTCCGTGGAAATGGGAGGTCCAACGTGACCCCCCTCTGGACGGAGAGTCACGCGTGCTGCTAGTTTAAAAAGGATGTCCCGGCCTAGCAGCGGGAGTGGGCAGTCTGGTAGGTATAAGAACTCGTGGGTGATCTGGTGGCCTCCTAGTTCCACCTTGCAGGCCTGGCAGAACCTCTGAGGGCCAGCTGAGAGCCCTGTTTCTCCCTGCACTAGTACCTCCCTTCCGGTGGGTGGGCCCAACGGTTGGGTGACAACTGAGTGTTCCGCCCCGGTATCTACCATAAAGTCAATGTCCTGGCCCCCCACTCGCATTCTGACCATGGGCTCTTGGGGGCCGAGAGTGATGGAGCCCGGTCGGCCCTAGTCTTGTCCGAATCCTGCCAAGGCCAAAACGTTGGGGGCCGGTGCTGCTGGGACCGTGGTCCCTGCCGGGTCGGAGATTTGTCTCTCCCGCTTCTTTCGGGGTGGACAGTTGCGCTTCCAATATCCTTTCTCCCTGCAGTAGGCACACTGATCTTTCTCTGCCTTGGAACGGCTTTTTCTCCTAGGGGGGCCCTTTTGGGTTTGTGGTGACCCACTTAAGGCCGCGGCTAGTAGGGTAGCCTGTATCTTTTGGTTCTCTATCCGAGCCGTGGCTGCTACCTCGTCTCGGTTTTCAAAGACTTTATTGGCCACCGCTATTAATTGGTTCAGGTTCATGCCAGCAAATCCTTCTAATTTTTGTAATTTTTTCCTGATGTCTGGAGCGGACTGCGAGACAAATGCCATGACTACCATACACTGATTTTCTGCAGCCTCGGGGTCAAAGGGGGTATATACTCAGTAGGCTTCCATTAGCCTTTCAAAGAAATCCCCGGGACACTCATCTGCCCTCTGGAGCACTGTCGCTACTTTGGCCATGTTCGTCGGCTTCCGAGCCGTGGCCCTGACTCCCCGGAGGAGGGAGTTGCGATACAGGTCAAGAGCTGCCCGACCTTGTTCAGTGTTTGGGTCCCAGGCTGGCTGTTGCTCAGGTGCAGCTACTCGGGCATAGTCTGAAGGATCTAGGGTCCCGGCCGGGGCATGCGCCTCTAGAAATCGCCGGGCCTCTAAAGGATCTTTCTCCTCTCCTCTGTGCTGAATAAGGTGAGGAGGAGTTGGCGACAGTCAAACCACGTAGGCCGGTGGGTTTGAAAGATGGAGTCTACTAGTTCTATCATTGCCTGTGGTTTCTCTGAAAAGGGTGGCGTATGGTGTTTCCAATTCAGCAGGTCAGTTGTACTAAAAGGTTGATAATAGTACGTGACCGGACCTGGCTGGATCGTCCCGTCTTCATTTACGCGGGGCGCTGCCTGAACTTCCCTAAGGGGCATCTGGAGTGCGCCCTGTTGGTGGTTTCTCAGGCGAGCTGCTATTGGTGGCGAGTCTCGCCGGGGCAGAGGCAGCACAGGGTAACGGACCGCCTCTTGCTGCTGAGGCTGTTGCGGAGAGACTGACTGGGGTGGAGTCAGGGGCTCAGCTGGCGGTGCGGGCGGGGGTTCAGGCGATGTTCTATAAGGGGGCGGCTGGAAGACAATCCTCCTGGGAGGGGTCTTGGTGAATGGGAGGCTTAGGTCGAGCTACTAAGATAGTGGATGAGCTCTCTGATCGGGAGCAGCTGGCTCGACATCTCATCCGCCCCCTGTCGCTAGCGCCTCAAGATCGAGCCCGCACCCTTGCGCACTGGCTCAGCCACTGAGGCATGTTCTGCGCTAATTCCTGTCACCTCTCTATATAGGGGAACTGATCTGGGTGTCCTGGCTTCCCTGTGACTATGACATGGACTTCCCTAATTGTGGAGAGGTTCAAAGTTTCCTCAGGGGGCCAGCCGACTCCGAAGGTCGGCCATTCTGAGGTACAGAATGTTTCTAGCTGGTCAGTGTTAAGGGACGGGTCTTGTCCCCTGAATTTACTAAAATTTGGCAGCATGCAGTCCAAGATGGTGGATGGCTTTTCTCCCATTTCGAAGCCTCCCACACGATGCAGACACTCAAAGGGTGGGGTCCACTCGCTCGTCCGCCTGGCCTGCTCCCTCGCAGGACGAAGTTGGTTTTGGCTAAGGTTGCCCCAGCAGAATTCGGGGTTAGCTGCCAACTGTTATGCCGTATGACCTGACACAGGAACCGCAGGTTGGGGTCCACTCTTGCTCCGTAGGACCAGCCCGTGGAGCCACAAACACAGTCGCACACACTTTCACGCTCAAGCACTCCGAGTTTAAACAATCCCCCCCTGAGTAAGGGGTCAAGTGGTCGATCCAACCTAAGCTCAGGACAATTCCCCCCTGAGTAAGGGGTCGAGTGGTCGATCCCAGTATGGATCGACCGAAACTCAGGACAATCCCCCCGAGAAGGGGTCTAGTGGTCGGAATGGACCGACCCAAGGTTCCAATGAGAGGTGATCAGCCTCTTCCAGTCTCGGGACAAGTCCCCGGGGCACTCACCAAGTTTTTGGCGCCTCCAATCAAGTCGTAGTCCAGGATCCCTCACTTCCCGCCTGGCCGGGACTTCCCGCCTGCGGGTCAGCGGCCGCCGCCCCAACCGGACGGGGCCTAAGAAATCTCAGGGCACGTGCACCCCCGCTTTCCCCAGTTGGTCCTGCGGCCTCCTCCCGGCGTCTCCAGACGGTGGCAAAAAACTGCCTGAATTCGTGTGAGGTCTCGTGCGCTTCCCGGCCAATGCACCAAATGTTGTGGGAAATGAAGCGACCAAACACCGAGGGATTTTGGAGTACGAGGTTTATTTCTTTTACATGCATGGGCTCAGAGGAGTCAGCCTCCAAATTCTGAGCAATGAACAAAGGATTCTTGGGGAATATATAGATTAGGGGTCTTCCTATCTATGTGGCAAAAGCAAGATACAGAAGCGGAATGCGGTAATTAGTTCTATTTACGGGGCAGAGGTTAAAGGCTCCCATTATTCAGTTCCAGGGCTCCAAGGACACAGAAGCAGACTATTTACGGGGCAGAGGTTAAAGGCTCCCATTACTCAGTTCCAGGGCTCCAAGGACACAGAAGCAGACTATTTACGGGGCAGAGGTTAAAGGCTCCCATTATTCAGTTTTTCAAAGTTTCCCATATCACCAGGGCTCCTATCAATAATGCTTACTCTTGCCAGGAAAAGTCCATGATCTCTCAGAGGCTGCACTTTCCAGAAGTTAGTGTCCCAGCCACGAATGTCACAAGGCCAGCTCACAAAACCAGTCACATGAGTAAAAAATTGTTTTCTTCATATCTTCTAAGTTCTAAGGAGAATTCATATTAAAATGAATCCCAAACATAATGAGATAACATTGAGTATATGAGGTATTTTGGAAAATGGAAGAACAGAGTCTGAGATTTCAAAAGTCAAGTGGGGCACATGCAGGTAATCTAGAAAAAAAGGCAGCATACCTGCCAGGTCGATTTCTGTTGGGCAACTCCCAGAACTTTCAGACGCAAGGGGTACAGGAAGAGGGTCAACAAGCTCTTACCAGGACAGGTCTCTCACTGTCTGAAGCTGAGGTGATTGGGCTGAAGCTCTCTTCCTAAACCAAACGGTGGCAACTAAACCTCTTAGGAAGAACTCAGATGAAGATCCTAAGGAATTTCTCAGTCTTGCCTTTCTGAACAGCCGGTTTCACATCAACATGCCAAGTGCGAAATGCTGGCCCTCTCATGATCGCCCCTGATACTTTACATACAAGTTGTATATTCACCACCTACATTAGTACGTTGTTCCACGTTTCACTGGCATCATCATTCAGTTTTGAGAATCAGACTTGACTTAAATTGTTAAATCTTATTGAAGTAAACGGTGATATGCATGTACTCCCCAAATTCACCCCATATTAAGTACCTGACTGCTTGCTTATGTGGTGGGGAAACAACCTTTTCTGGAACCTCAAGAATCTTTCTGCTGCTCTAAGAATCCAACAGGTATGACACAGATTAGCAAGTAAAAATAGCCAACTGTCAGACATACGCAGCCAGGACAACCTCACTCACAGGACAGAGTCAGTAACCCCACACAGACAAGAGCATAAATGAGGCAGTGATGATGTGAGATGCCGTGGTCATTTTCTATGAGAAAGATCTATCCTTAGATCTCTGGGAAAATATTTGACATGTAATAAAAGGGGTTGGAACAACTGAATGAGAAAAATGTTGGGCCCCTTACATAACATCCTCCACCAAAATCAATTCTTTAATTGATTTCAATAGCCACTCATATCTAACATAAAACACTGAGAGCCATCTAAAACATACCAAGGGATCTAAAGTGAAAGATTTGGAAAAATATACTATACAAACATGAACCAAATGAAAAACATATAACATATAATAGACTTTAAGGCAAAAAATGAACCACTACTACAAATAAAGATGAGTACTTCATATCAGTAACTTCAATATACCTGTTAGTTCGACATTTGTACTCACTTACTAACATAAACTCAAAAATATATGCATGGAAAAATATACAAATTAACAATCATAATAGGAGGATTATCCAACCTCTATCACTCAGGTTCTGTTTCAGAATCAATAAAACCCACAAAAAATGGTACAAATATTTTTAAAATAACATTAGAAAAAATGGCATTCAGTGTGCATAAGTATTCACTACAACCCAAAACTGCAAATTACAGATGCTTTCCAAGCTCCCTGGGAATTTTTTTTAAGAAACTAACCATATCGTGATATAAAGCAAGTTTCAACAAACTTTAAAAGACTGACATTTCTATATATTTATATATTTATATATATTTACATGTTTATTTGTATATATATGCAATGTATATGCACATACAAGTGTGTATAAACATGTATATGTTTATTGCTCTTGATATGGGAAACTTTGAAAAACCTCTGTTTAACCTTTATTTGCCCAGGCCCCAGGCGCCCTGGGGAGAATGATGGGGCTGTCTAGGATAAGTAAACAACAGTGCATTAGCTAGGACTGAGATTAACACCCCGGCTGTTAAAAACTGACCTTCAAGTTTGGCCTTTGTCCTCTGCTTCTGCCCCTTAGCTAGAACTAATTGCCGCATTCCGCTTCTGTATCCCGCCTTGCCACGTAGACAAGAAGACCCTGTAAACTATAAAAACCCCAAGAATCCTTTGTTCATTGCTCAGAATTTGGAAATGATTCCTCTGGGCCCGTGCACGTTAAACAGTAAACCTCGTACTCCAAAATCCCTCGGTGTTTGGTCGCTTCATTTCCCACAACATTTGGTGCATTGGCCGGGAAGCACACGCGACCTCACACGAATTCAGGCCGTTTGTCACCGTCTGGAAACGCCGGGAGGCGGCCGCAGGACCAACTGGGGAAAGCGGGGGTGCACGTGCCCTGAGATTTCTTAGGCCCCGTCCGGTTGGGGCGGCGGCCGCTGACCCGGACGGCCAGGCGGGAAGTGAGGGATGCTGGACTACGACTTGATTGGAGGCGCCAAACTTGGTGAGTGCCCCGGGGACTTGTCCCGAGACTGGAAGAGGCTGATCACCTCTCATTGGAACCTTGGGTCGGATTCACTCCGACTACTTGACCCCTTCTGGGGGGGATTGTCCTGAGTTTAGGTGGGATCCATACCGGGTTCCACCACTTGACCCCTTACTCAGGGGGGGATTGTCCTAAGTTTAGGTCGGATTCGACCACTCGACCCCTTACTCAGGGGGGGATTGTTTAAACTCGGAGTGCTTGAGCGTGAAAGTGTGTGCGACTGTGTTTGTGGCTCCACGGGCTGGTCCTACGGAGCAAGAGTGGGTCCCAACCTGCGGTTCCTGTGTCAGGTCATACGGCATAATGGTTGGCAGCTAACCCCGAATTCTGCTGGGGCGACCTTAGCCAAGACCGACTTCGTCCCGCGAGGGAGCAGGCCAGGCGGACGAGCGAATCTACCCCACCCTTTGTGTGTCCGCGTCGTGTGGGGCTCGGCGGGTATGAGTGAATGTGCCCCTGTCCTTTGTGTGTCTACACCCTGTCTTGGGGCTCGGCGGGTAAGCGCATATCCAGCGCTCCGAGCCCTCTCAGCTGTATAAGTAAACCCAAAACTCAGAAAAGAATTTCTTTGATCGGAGGGGTGCACGCCCCCTCCCCCCTTCTCTTTCCCCTTATCGGCACCCCAGGTGGCGGGGCGGGAGCAGGAGGCTATCTCCTCGGTACAATCGGGATTGCCGAGGTGCTGGGTCGCTCCTCCGAGCGACCGCTTCCCCCTCCCCAGCCCCGGAGACAGGGTCGGAGGGCGAGAGCCAGGGGCCCGGCGGCTGGGGGCAGGACGGGCAGTCCCCAGTGCGCAACGGGCTGGTCGAACTGTCTGGCCTAGAGCAGGAGGTTTCCCTGCTGGCGGGAGGCCTAGATCTTCTTTGGGAGTGCTGTACTGTGGACCCCCTCCCCGTCACCTTGCCGCGTCGCGCCCAGGTGCGCCCGGCAAGTGCGTGTCCCGCTGCCTCGCGGGATCCTGGCCTGACTTCGGTGGCCAGTGGCAGCCCCCTTCCCGCAGGCTACTGCCGGCGAGATTTGGAAAGCAGACCAGGGCAGCACGCCCCGCTGGCTGTTTCCTAGCAACGGGTAGGGTTTCAGCCAGTGGGTGGGGCTGATGGCACTGAAGTCGGTTTTCTGGTGCCGCAGCTTGAGGCGTGAGAAATTTTAAGTTCTGAAATGTTTGCCAGTGAGGACCTTGTAATTCGACTGGTCTGGCAATTGTGAGATGGGCTCATCATACTTTTAAAAGAGTCTTGAGCCTTTCCCCCCGAGTTTGATTTTATTGGCCATTTTAACTCTTAGCTCGGAGAGGGGAGTGTGCTGTTTGCCTTTCTGAATGACCTTTAGAACTGCAAGTGATGAGAGTGAAGCCATATCACAGAAAAGGCCTTCGCCAATGGGTGACCGATCTACACACATTAAGTTCTCCTGATCCAGATTTCTCCAAGCTGTGTGGAATTCCAACCAGCGCCCCTGGAGTGGTCACCTAAGAGAGACTTTTTAAAGAGACTAAATTAATGCTGCAACCAAGCAAGAGTGTTTTCAGATTCTTCATGCTGAAAGTAACTTTGTAAAGTCTGTGCTAATTCTTCCAAAATTGAAATGTAACCAAACCTGTTACTTTTATGTATCCCATATGTTTATATGATTTTTCAACTGACTGAATTTAAGAGTTTGAGTTATAACAACCCAGAAATGCCTTAATTAATTCCTGTTTGTACTCTATAATGTATATAGAAATTGTTCCTTATAATTGCATTCGAGAATAGCAAATAGCAGATTTCACAGGCCTATTTTGATTTGATCTTATAAACAAGAATAGGGAGATATTGCTGACCGCTCTGCCTGATTTTGGAATCGTACCGCTGCCCTCAGGGTCTGGGGGAGAGAGACGACCTCTGGAGTGCGAGACTCCCTGGTGGCAGGCACTGCCTTGGGTTTCTCTCCCTGCCCCCCAGAGCTTGGTCGGAAGTCGGTAGCGGGTGGGACTCCCCCCCAGCTTTGACAAAGCCCTGAGTCCCCGTGTATTCTGGGAGAAGCGCTTTCTGACTTCGATCACCTTAGGCCTGAATGCCTGCTGGGGAGAGGTGCAACTCCCGTGCCTTGCTAGAGTTAGGAAAAATCTGGTGTCACAAAGGCTTGCTAATGAACCTGTAAAGTCTGCTCTGCTAGGAGTGCTTTCATTCATATGATAAGAGTCCGAGGGGTCTTAGTGTGTGGGAGGCTTAGATGGAGCCACTGGGATGGCGGATGGGCTGTCTCTAGATTGGGAGCAGGCTTGGGACCTCGTTGGCCCCTTCCCTCTGGTGCCCCTCGGTTGTCCCTGCGCCCCTGCACACTGGCTCGGCCACTGGGGCATGCCCTGTGCTAATTCCTGTCATCTGTCTATGTAGGGGAGCTGACCTGGGTGTCCTGGCTTCCCATGACTTTGGCATGGACTGCCCTGGTTGTGGATAGGTTCGAGGTTCCCTCCGGGGGCCGGCCGCTCCGAAGGTCAGCCATTCTGGGGTACAAAACGTTTCTAGCTGCAGCAGTCAGGTTCTCTGTGTAACTGATTCTGATAGGAATAGCTTTAGTTTTGAAAGTCATGAACTGAGGTCCAAGAGTGACCACCTGATTTATAGGGTATTTGCAAGGTCTAGGCTTCAGAAAGGTTGAAAAGAATGTGCCTGCAAATCTAGAGACTTTTAGTAGAAGATACCTGAAGTACTAGGGATTTTTAGCTGCCGCATACTGAGTTTAAGCAGTGAGTTTAACTACAGCCTTTCCCAGTGTGGGAAAGGAACCAAGATTAAAAGAAAGTGATAGTTAGATCTAAATGAGCAGAAATATGTACAGAGGATATGAAAGTTTTAAACCTGGAGTAAAGGAAACCTCAACTACTTGTTTTCTAGTTTCATGGGGAAAAGCAAATTTCTCATGTGCGGTTCTGTTTCTGATTAGAAACCTGTATTGAAGACCTAGAGAAGGTCACTATAGCCAGTTGGAGAGAATGTCTTTGCCACCTGGGACCCAGGAAGTTTCATATAGGGCTGATGAGTGCTTCAGCCTGAGGCAAAGCAGCATGTCTCCGCCGAGAGACTGGCCTGAAGGAGCATGTCTCTGTGAGGCACTAGTGGAAACATTAGTGCAAGAGAATGTCTCTACCTGTATTGTTTCAGAACTCTGTGTTTCAGGTTTTGCTCTGTATCTGCTCTGAAAAAGAAACTGAGGATTCCAGGAAAAGTTGAAACTTCATACTCTATAAAAAAGTAAACAAAAGAGTATAAGATATGAAAATAAAGAAGTGTATAAAAGGTTAGAGAAGTTTTTTGAATGTTGCTGAAGGGCTGTGAGAAGCTGTGAAGATAGAAGAGGGTGTGTAAAAAGTTGTAAAAATTTGCAAAAGTTTAGAAAAGAATTATGTGAAGTTAGTAATGGAAGGTATAAAGCATGGAAATACAATCTTAGTAGATATCAGAAGGGAAAGAGATTTTCCATTATGCTTTATATTTTTCTCCCTACCTGAACCCTTCAGAAATTAGCATTCTAAAGGAACGAGTAAGGACATAAGGTTTCTTTGCATAAAACCAATAAGACCAGTCTTTGATAGTAGTTTTGTTGACCAGGACTTTGACTGAAATGTCACGCCTGAAGGAGGAGGCATATAGGTTCTGGTCATTACCGGAAAGCTCAGAGGAACTAGGATTGACCTGTGAAGCTAGTAAAAGCCCACAAGAAAAGCCTGGTACTTTAGTTAGTTGTGTGGTTCGTGCCAGTCTTTCCAGGGGAGGAATGAAGGTTGCTTTCCTGAAAGATGGCTGAAAAGGAACCTGTAAGCACAATGGACGCTCAAAGATTTGAGTGAAACAACTGGTACAGGCGAGGCCAGATGTGTGGCGCTGCTATGCCCTGAGGGGCAGATTGAAAAGTCAATCTAAGAGTTCCCTGGGTGAGTATATGAGTTCCAGCAAAGCAGACTTAAGGATCACAAGTGATCCAGGCTGCTCTTGGTGTGTTTATGCAAACGAACAGTCAAAATCAAAAGCGGGACCCAAAGTAGTCCCTGTAATAACAGTGAGGGTAATCTTAAGGAGAAAAATTATAGTTCAAGGAAAATCACAGTGCTCAGCATTGGACATCAGAATGGTACAGCTAACTGTCTTGAAAATTTGCTCTCATCTGAAAGTTAAAACCAGGTTTGTGATGTCACCAAAGGTGTACAATTTACAGGTGCAAAGGACCTTGTCAAATTGCCACTGTTAAATGTCATTGTAGGAAAGACCTTGCAATAGAATGTCTTCCCAAAAGACAGTCTCACAGGCGCAGAGACTGGTTTGGGGATGGTTATGTAAATTAACCTATGTGTTCTTCTGTTTTCATAGGGCCTATGCCTATGACTTGCCTATGCCTATGAGAGATTGGTTGCAAGATAGGCCTCACTTAAGGAGCCCATCTCCATCATTGCCCCACTAAGTCTCAACAGTTTGGCTGAACTAAGTAGTTGGGGCGGTCTGTGGGCTTCACTTTAGAACTAATTTTCTCTTTTCTGTCTTGATAGCTTGGACAGAAAGGGCTCAGAAACCTGAAAGGAGGGAACTCCTAATCGTTACTGAAGTGCCTGCCATTGTCAATTAATAGTTATGATTAAATTGTGCTTCCAATTTCTTGCCTAATCTGTCACCTCCAGAATATGACCTGACCAGAATGACAGCAGTCCAGTAATGCCAGCCTTTGGACACCAAGCCTGCGATGTCCGGGTGACAGCCAACTGACCAGAACCCTGTGAGGTCTTTCCCCTTACAGGAAAGACTCCCTCCGTGCTGCTCCCCTTCAGGGCACCCCAACCCAAGGGTAAATAAGACAGTGTCCATTTCCAGCTTGGAAGAAGTTAAAAGAAGATGAGACCTCCGTCCCTTTTCCTTTATATAATTATGAAGTAGGTATAAATCTAAAAAGAAGAATATTGATACAGAGTGCATCCACGGGGAGCCCCAGAAAAGATTTGGGATGAGATCCAAGGTTCGGGGTATCCAAGAGATATTGAGGTGTACTCACCACTCCCCGGGAGAGGGGGACGAATAGAGCGGGGCCAGTGAGAGATATTGTACATAGCAACAGGTTTGCAGCTGACCTCTGAAGTAATTATTTGACATATAGCTTTTAGCTAGTTTCATAGATATATTAAATAGTATAGCCAGACTTAGAGCTAAGGAAATAAAGTCACTTACCCAGGATGTAGCTAAGAGCAGAGCCCCTAAGGGGGGAGGCCTGTGTCAGAGCTTAGAAAAGATCAACTCCAGGCCATGAGGGGATAACTACCCAGGTGAAAGAGGGCGCCGCATAGTTTAAAGCAGGGTGCCGACCCCTGCAGCTTTAGTAGAAGAGGCCCACGTGGCTTTGGGGTTCCCCCTCTGGCTGTGTGGCCTGGAGGGCAAGAGAGACTTTGACTGGAACTTAGTACAAAAAAGGACCTCTTGCCAGTGGACTGTGAGGGAATGCCACATAACTTTAGATTGGCCAAAGATCCTGCCTGATGCAGCTGATGATGACAGCAGCCTGAGACACAGATGTGTGCTCTTTCCTGGTTTGCAGTGCCCGGAGTTGGAACAGTGCAAGTAGGGAGCAAAGACATGAAAGTATTTTAAGTTAAAAAAGAGAAGAAAAAACTTAGTTTCTGACTGCTCTTTTGCAGTAATAGAACTAGAATTATAAGTAATAGCAAGGGAAATACCTAGTCTTTACACCATCTGTATTCTTTTTGTTCTAAATCTTTGTTTGCTTTGTTAGAACCATATAAGTAGTTCTACAGAGAAGTGTATAATAGTCCAAAAGGAAAAAGAAAGTCTTAGAATCCCTCCATAATAATAGATCACAGGAAGAGAAAAATAATGAAGCAAGAAACCTCATTGATACTCTAAATCTAATAAAAGGGGGGACTTGTTTATTCTTACAAAAATATATATTATGCTTAAACAAGCAATCAGTGCTGTTTAGCATAAAAGGGGGGAATGATATGGGAAACTTTGAAAAACCTCTGTTTAACCTTTATTTGCCCAGGCCCCAGGCGCCCTGGGGAGAATGATGGGGCTGTCTAGGATAAGTAAACAACAGTGCATTAGCTAGGACTGAGATTAACACCCCTGCTGTTAAAAACTGACCTTCAAGTTTGGCCTTTGTCCTCTGCTTCTGCCCCTTAGCTAGAACTAACTTCCGCATTCCGCTTCTGTATCCCGCCTTGCCACGTAGACAAGAAGACCCTGTAAACTATAAAAACCCCAAGAATCCTTTGTTCATTGCTCAGAATTTGGAAATGATTCCTCTGGGCCCGTGCACGTTAAACAGTAAACCTCGTACTCCAAAATCCCTCGGTGTTTGGTCGCTTCATTTCCCACAACACTCTCACTGCCATGAATCAAGAAATCAATAACAACACATAACTAGAAAATACTTTTATTTACAAATTATGAAATGCGCTTCTAAATAAACACCCAAAAATAAATCACAATTGGAGTTAGAAAATTATTTGCATGGAATGATAGTAAAAACACTTCTTACCCAGGACAGATCACTCAGGTTCCAAAGATGATCACAGCTTCAAGCTCAGTGGTTTTCCACCTCAGGTGGACTTTTCCCCCAAGGGGACATTTGGCACATTGTATGGAGACCTTTCATATTGTCCTTGGGGTGGGGTGAAGGTGGGAGTTACTGGCATGCACTGAACAGAAGGAAGGATTACTAATAAGCACCTATGATGTGGAGAAAAATCCCCCAGGAGAAAATATGATCCATAGCAATGAGAAACCCTACTTTCTATGGAGCAGGATGGAGAGTCCATTAGAATACAAACAGCATGTGACTTTGCACCCTAGATCTGAAATCACACCTCTCTCTGGACAGGCAACCTGGAGGCTGAGAGGTAAACAACAACAACAAGACATAAATGAAATTGTCAGTCATCTTGCAAAGTATAGGGAGGAATGTCCCTGGCTAAGAAGACACCCAGGGAAACTCAGAAACCAAGGAAGATCTGACACTTTAAGAAACTGAACCACAGTGTGATAAACCACAGCACTGAGGGTCACTGTCCCCTTTCACTGCCCAGAAATCACTCTGCAGTTGTTTCTTAAAATTACTTAGAATCTACAATCTTACTCTTTTACATTCCAGAACTCACCATCAAATGTTCTTCCTTTCAAAAATGTGGACATTGCCATATTGTGAGTTCCTCAGATAACCTACAAGGGGCACGATTTTACTTACAAAGTACTTCTGATTTCTAGAACACCACTGCTCCAGGTCCTGAACTCATTTACAATGCTAAGAAGCATGTTACTATTTTATCTAACTATTAATGAATGTATATTATAACTAGCACATTTTTAACTCTTCATATCTTCATGTTTTATTCCAAGCTCTATTTTTCATGCTTTATACAGCTAAACTAATGTAATTTTATGACTGCATAATATCTTATTTACCTTGACAACTCATGAATATCAACCTAAAGGTATCATAAATAATACAACTTAGTAAATTGTGTGGTAAATAACATGCAGAAGTAAGTATCTTTTATATATACAAAGAATAATTGAAAGATATCATCAAAGAACCAATGGTGAACCCCCAAATCCTGTGTCTGGTCCAGATGATGTGCTCATAAAAAGTGGTTCCAGGGAACTGGTCACTGATATTGGGACCTGAGATTTGTACCTCGAAACAGTGTTTTTAAAAAAATCCAAAGTCACTGATATTCCACTATAATCAACTACTTTTCCTGCTGACCTGTACTAAGATGTTATTCCCCAAACGTCCCACGAGATGGCAGCAGAGATGCACACGTGGGACAGGTATTGGTGGCTTGGCCAAACAGTTCCTTTGATTTCTATGTATCAAATGATAGTGTTTTATTTTTTTAACCTCTTCGGTTAAAATTTATTTGAAATAGATCTTACTTTCTTCATTGTTTAAGGAAGCTTCAACAAACAAGGCACATTACAAATGTGCTTTTCCCACTTAGATCTTCTACAATTTTCAAGCACACTTGGATCTTCTAAAAACCTGACTCTGTTACATGATACAGCTAGTTCCAACAAATGGCACATAACACACATTTATTGCTTCCTTTGCCCTAATCTGGAAACCAGGTAACTGGGCAGTCCTTAAACTTGGACATTTTTAAATACACTTCTAAATACCATTGCCATCAACAGTCATTGACATTCCACCAGAACCGACCACTGTTCTTGTTGACCAGCACTAAACCATTATTTCCAAAATGAACAAGAGATGGCAGAAGACAACCAAGCTTGGAACTGGTTTTTTTGTTTCGTTTTGTTTTGTTTTCATTGACTATATTGTACTATGGAGCAAGTTTTTTTTTAAAGTCAGATTCTTTGAGGTTCTGGCCAAGGTGGAGGCATAGCTAGAAAATCTTCACTTCCTTGCACAACCAAAAGGAGGATGACAATCAATCTAAAATCAATAAACAACCAGAACTGCCCGAAAAGCAAACTGCATGGCACTCTGACAACCAAAGAACTAAGGAAACAGTCAACCAGACCAAACAGACCAGTGCGCCCAAACAAAAAAATATGGCCCAAATGAAAGAACAGAGCAAAACTTCAGAAAAGAAGCTAAGTGATGAGATAGCCAACTCATCTGTGGCAGAGTTCAAAGCCTTGGTAATCAAAATGCTCACAGAACTGATGGAGCTTGGCCGCAAAATGAAAGAACAAATGAAGACTACCCAAAGTGAAATAAAGCAAAATATTCAGGGAACCAACAGTGAAATGAAGGAAATCAGGACTCGGGCCGGCAGGTCCCCAAGGCAAGCGGCAGTGGAGGGCGCCGCCATTTCCCTGCTCTGACCCCACCTCCACATACAGCGTCATAACCCAGCGACTCTGAGTGGCCCGGCCCAGGTGAACCACCTAGGGCACTGCTCCTCCGCACCCAGCTGTGAGAAGCAGCAGAGGGGGTCGCCATTTCCCCGCTCTGGCCACGCCCCCACATACAGCGTCACAACCCAGCCACCTGGGAGTCCAAGGTGCCGCTTCTCACATTTAAAGGCCTGAACAGACCAAGAATGGCGCAGGAGGATCTCAGAGCCCCAGAGCCAATAGATCTAAGCGATGAAGAAATAGCAAAACTCACAGACGCACAGTTTAAAACATTGGTGATCAGGATCCTCACAGAACTGGTTGATTATACCGACAAATTAGACAAATAGATGAAGGCGAAACTAATTGAAATGAATGGAACTGCACAGGACACCAATAGCGATGAAAAGGAAACTGGGACTCAGATCAATGGAGTGGACCAGAAGAAAGCAAATAATGGCCAAACAGACTAGAGTCAAGAAGCAAGAATTCAAAGAAATGAGGAGAGTCTTAGGAACCTCCAGGACATCTTTAAACGCTCCAACATCCGAATGATAGGGGTACCAGAAGGGGGAAAGGCACAGCCACCAGTGGAAAACTTATTTGAACAAATAATAAAGGAGAATTTCCCCAATCTGGCAAAGGAAATAGACTTCCAGGAAATCCAGGAAGCTCAGAGAGTACCAAAGACATTGGACCCAAGAAGGAACACACCAAGGCACACCATCATTACATTAGCCAAGATTAAAATGAAGGAGACAATCCTAGAAGCAGCAAGAGCTAAGGGAAAAGTCACCTACAAAGGAGTCCCCATCAGACTGTCAGCGGATTTCTCAAAAGAGACCTTCCAGGCAAGAAGGGGCTGGAAAGAGGTATTCCAAGTCATGAAATCTAAAGACCTACATCCAAGATTGCTCTATCCAACAAAGCTTTCATTTAGAATGGAAGGACAGATAAAGTGCTTCTCAGATAAGATCAAATTCAAGGAGTTCATCATCACCAAGCCCTTATTATATGAAATGTTGAAGGGACTTATCTAAGAAAAAGAAGTTAAAGAAACATGAACAGTGAAAGGACAACAAACTCACAGTTATTAACAACCACACCTAAAACGAAAGCAAACTAAAAGGACAGCTAGATCAGGAGTGGAACCAGAGAAATGAAGATCTCAAGGAGGGTTAGCAACAGGGGAGTGGGAGGAGGAGAAGGGGGGAGAAGGTACAGAAAATAAGTAGCATAGACAGTAGATAGAAAATAGATGGGGGGGCAAGAATAGCATGGGAAATATAGAATCTAAAGGACTTGAGACACATGGTCATAAACTAAAGGGGGGGTAATGGTGGGGATGAGGGGTAGGGTGGAGGGGAATAAAGGGAGAATAGAACAAAAAAAAAGAAATTATATACAGTAACATTTCTTGCTCTCATTGCAGTTAATCTAGAATTCAGTAAGAAACGGTAACTGGAAAGTCCTTGTATTTAGGAGTTATGAAGCCCGCTTCTAATTAACCCCCAAAGAAGTCACTATTGCAGTCGGAAAATCATTTGAACTGAAAGGCACCACCACGTACCAAAAGCTACAGGAAAACGTGCCGTCTTCAGTGCACACAGTAGGAAAGGACAGAAGCTGGCGCTTCAATGGCTCTGAACCCACACAAAGAACCCCGCGTAGTGAATCCAATCCAGAGAAAGTAGCAGGAAGGAAATGTGCACATACAGATGTCTGGGAGAGGATACACTTAAAGTGGTAGCAGTTAATGATTCTTAGAGTAGGGTTTTAACTAACTTCACTTTTCTGTATAGTTTCAGTAAGCTGCAACAAAGCCATTTTCATTTTTAGAAAAAAAAAAGTACCAGAGAAAAGCATGGAATAGTTTTAGGGAATTATAAACACTTCTATATAGAATATTTGTAATAATTGAATTATAATAATCTAGACTGTTGTGGGGACACCAGAAGCCTTTTCTTTACTCATCCAGTTGGGTCTCTTGACAGTCAGCAGGGAAAACATTCTAACCATTTAGACCAAAATGGCTCCTTTTCTTATTTGCACTTCTTCGTGTGCATTGCAGCTGTTCTGACAAAGGAAACCCCTAAGCTTTTGGTCTCTAAAAGTGATGTGACCTGGGCCTGCCATTTACAAGCTACCTTCTTTTGGACATGGGAGAAGCCTCCCAGGGTCTTTGCTTGTCATGTGAAACATTTCTTGTTTTTGTAGCTCACAACACTTACCTCTGAAGCACCTAGACTTCAGACTCGGCTTTGCCTCCTGAGAGCCTGTGAGGCTGGCCCTGGCAATGCTCACTAAACTGGTACCAGAAGTTATGTGCTCCCAAGGCTGGTACACAGTCTATGTAATGTGCTCACAAGAAGTGGTCCCACAGGAATGGCTCACTTACATGGAGACCTCACACTCCTACCCCACAAAGAGTCTGAGCGCCCTTTGCAGCTCCTCACAGACCGGCTGCAGCTGCTCCCTGCCCCACTCACTTACACCCCCCACTTCCACCCACCACTTACCTAATTTTCCATGCGCTGGCCTTAAAATGGACATTTCATTTCAACCTGACAGTTGGTTTGACACTAAGGGCAGGGTGAGTGTGGGCCTACAGACAGGGTCCCTAAACCTAAACCCAACCCTGACCCTAACCTACCATTTACTTTCTTTGAATGAAGACCGCCCTTTTGAATGGCAGATGATGGTTCCATCCTTTTGCCCCATGATCTCTCCAGTTTCATGTTATTGTAAAGTATCAACTGTTCATCCACCCTCACAATTTGTCTTGCAAACAGAAACAGAATTTTCTTATATTTTCAAAGAAAATTCAACATGGAAATGCTGTCAAGAACGGTGGTTGGTTTTTTCCCCACCTCACTGATGTGGAACCCAAACACCAAAACAATGACCATAACCATCCTGGTGCAAACGATTTTCAACAATTGATTCGGGTGCTTTGAGTGTGTGGCCCGTCTCCCACGTGGCCTCACGTGGTCTGTCCTCAGGGAACATCTGGACTGGATGGCTCCACTGCACTTGGTCTGTTCACCCCGGGGCATCTCCACGTGAGAAACCTCCCGCACAAAACACTGCAAACCACTCCCGACACGTTCACTCTGTCACAACACCTTCTCATATGTGTCACAAATCTTTTCTTCTGTCTACTGGCGTTTTCATCCTTCTTGAAATACCAAAGCCTAATGTACCAAAAAGATTACTATGTTCATCCGCCTTAAATATGAAAATGGCCACACAAACACTCAACGGGTTTGATGAGTTTTTCTTATGCTGATATGACATTTGTCATGATACGGTATAACAAAATGGTTTTGAATGAGGTGAAAGATAAGTTATGGTATCAGCCGCAACTCCAACCCCTAATCCGAACCCTGAACCATGCTGTGCACCAGACACCAGACCGGGTGTCTGAAGCCTGTCCCTGACTCCAGGTGCCTGGCTCTGGACATCATACCACAGAGAGTTTTCCTATTTAAACCTGTAAACTCTTGAAACATAAACATCTAACGTCTAAAAACATAAAGCAGGTTTTAACTCCACTTCAAAACACATACTTGAGAAATTGAAGACAGATGTTAACAAATTTGTAGATGATTATTCATAACAGCACTGTTAACAACTGAAAGTTAGAAAGTATTCAAATGTCCATCCACAAGTAGATGAATACACAAAATTTGTTATTCTGTCACCGAAAAGGTACGGGACCCAAGGCAGGTTTGCCCTGGCAAGGTCTCATACATGTAGATTCTTGATTTCCTGCAATAAAAATTTCACAACACAAAGCTAGGGAATTTTGAGAGTCTGTATATTAAATGTAAGGACAGTGAAACAAAGAAAGGGCTTCACAGAGAAGAGGCACAATCACAGCAACAAGAGTGAGCATAGGCGGAGCTGCTTCTTGAGAAACAGGAAAGATGCAAAGAAAGTCCTTGGAGACAGGATCAGGAGGTTTGCCCAGACGAACTGCCCACTGCTCCCCTGGCTGCAAGTCCCAGGGACCTTTGCAGATGAGGAGGAAAAAAGGGAAGGGAGATACGCAGCAAAGAAGAGAAGGGAAGGTGCGTGTGTGCTCAACGAACAGAGCACGCTGGGCTCTTTTTTTAGGGTTTTACCAGTTTTCTAACGTTGAGGACTTCAGAGGAGGTCTTAGAAGAGTCATCTGCACACAATACTCAGCTTTCCAGGGCTGCCCTATGATGTACTCATGCAACAACAGGAGCACACAGAGTGATCAGTGTCCTTCTCTGGTGACTTTCTCCTTCAGAAAAGTCACCAGACAAGGGCTGGGACTGAGGTGGGTCTTCCCCTGCGTGGCCTGGAATGTGTGAACCACTTGCTCTCCAATGTCCTTACTCAGGGAAGATAAGATCCTCAGATTTATTACCCGGCTATGAATTGCTAGGCCTTACTTAGCTATCAAGCTCAGTTTTCCCATTCCACTTGCCAAGAAATTTTCCTACATTTTTTATTAACCTGTCTTAACTCCATACATTTAGGGACTCATATTGGCATTAAATTTCACACAATGATCATCTGTTGACAGACACCAGAGCCAAACTCAGGATCCTGGACACAGACCTTTGACTCCAAAACCTTGGCCCTGGAGCAGATGCAAACCAAAACCAGGATGCCAGGCCCCAAGCTGCAAACCCCAAACCCAAGCCAGACCATGAGGTCCAAAGGCCAAGCACCAGATGCCAGGGACTGACATCAGACACTTATAATGCCAGACTCCATACACTAAAGCCTGAATGTTCATCTGCATGTGAACCTCACATGTGAACCCAGGACACAAAGCCACATCCTAAGAGGTACAAGACTGCAGACACACAACCGAATACATTTGGACTCTAAAGCACAGGCCCTGGACACAGGACGCAGATCTCTAACCAGGATGCCACGGCCAGAATTCGGGTTGGAGCCAGACACCAGGCGCCTGCTGCCAGAGGCCAGAGACAGGAGATGAACCAGATCCTCCCATTATAAACATCCCTGTGATTCAACAAGATGAAACCCTTGTCTCTCCAAATGCAAACTTCAAAATTTTTACCAAACCCGGCAACACTGGGCCAAAGACAGAATGAACAAAAACGATGCTGACCTTGGAGAGCAGATGCCCATGATCTCTCAGCTGCAACAGGTTCAGGAGTTAGTACTGTCTCACCATTTGTTCCACACTGCCAGCTTTTCAAAACTGTGGGGGATTAAAAAGGGATTATTTTCCACAAACCTTGTCGGCTCTAACACCTGTGGGTTAATAATCAAAATAACAATCAGATCAATACAAGACATTCAACAGTTAATACGTGCATGAGCACGGATGAATGCCAGACAGGACAGGACATGGACACAGCCAAGACATCGACACAGAGAGGACTGTGGGGCCACTCACATACTGACTTGGCCGAGGCATCAACGCAGACGGTGAGGAGTGCGGCTGGGACACTGGGGAACCTGGACTTCGACAAAGATGGGAAAGTGGCACAGCCGAGACACCCACGCAGGTGGCACAGCGGGACATCAAGGCAGAGGGGACCGAGACACAATCACGATTTTGGCTGGGACATTAGCGTGGCAGGGACATGGACACGGGAGGCACATCAATGCTGCCAGGATGTCGACACACACTGGACATTGGCCACAAACGCAGACACGGCTGAGACACGGACACAGGTCTGGCCCACAAGAGGCACCCAGGTACCTGACATAAAGACACCGTGGTTGTATGTGGGTGGAGAGAAGGAAAAATGAACTACAAAGTTCATGTATGTGAAAGTAATAACGTCCATGACTAAGTACCATCCCATGTAACATTCGCAGATCACTCACCACAGCTGAGAACCTTTCCTGCCGGCCTGCACCACGGTGTTCTTCCCATGATGCACCTGAGACGAGAAGAGAGCCACACTTGGACGTTTTCCTAAGTGACCATAATGGACTATAAAGCAAGATTAAACAAATAACAAAGAACAAAAATTACATAAAATAATCATTCTTACTCTCACTGCTGTGAGTGTATAAATCAGGAACAAAAGGCAATTAATAGGTCCTTACATGGACAGTTATGAAACACGCTTCTAAATACCACTGTAAGTCACAGTCGTTAATATTCCACTGGAATCAACCACTTTTCCTGCGGACCAGCGCTAAGGTGTCATTCCCCCAAATCCCCACGAGATGGCAGCATAGATGCACACTTGGAGCACTTTAAACTTGACCATATATAAAGCACGTTTCAATAAACTTTAACAGCTTGAAACTGTATAAAGTATGCTTCTTGTTCTCATTGCAGTTAATTTAGAAACTAGTAGCAAAAGGTAACTACAAAGTTCTTATATGCAGGAGTCATGAAATGCGCTTCTAAATAATCCCCCAAATAAAACACATTTACAAAATACTTTCAACTGAATGATAATAAAAATGCTACATACCAAAACCGACAGCAAACTGCACAGTCTTAAGTAGTGCATGCAGTAGGGAAAGAGAAAACCTGAAGATTCATGAGGCTGGCACCCATCTGAAGGGCCTGCTGTGGTAGAATCCAGACAAAACACATTAGAATAAAGGCAATATTCACTTTACCGATGCCTGAAGGGGTAGATACTTAGGACTAGAACAGTTTTTACTGCTTGGAGTAGGATTTCACACCAATTTTATTTTTCAGTGTTGTCCCACCCAGGCCACTCAAGGTTGCTGGAGGCAAGTACCTGCCCTGACAGCAGAGGAGATCAAGGATCTGCCCTGGTCCGCCCTGACCCAGCTGTGGAACTTCCTAGAACCTTCTAGAAGGCAGTGCCAGGCTACCCCTGCTTGTGAGCACGTCCAGGCTGCAGGGTCGATGTCCACAAGTTGTCCTCCGACTTTCCAACGGAGAGAAAAGGGACAGCTCACACCGGGTGGCATCCCAGTGCCTGCTGAGGGGCCTGAGCAGGGGCACCTGGTACCAGCAGGACACTGGCCATGACGCAGTGTGTGTGTCATAAGTGAGGACGAGGTCACCTCCGCCCTGGGGCCTCCTTGAAGTCCACCCTGGAGACAGGCAAGGCCCAGCCAGGAAGGTCAGGGCGAGCCCCCACCTGGAGAGGAGGACGGTGACGCTGCCCCCATCTGCCGCACCCACTCCCCAGGGTGCAAGAAAGTGAGTTCTCTGCCCTTGACTAGAAAGTTCACCAAAAATCAGGAATCTGTTCGTGTTTCAGTCCCCCCAACTTCGGCTGAACTAGCAGCAGCTGCATCTAAAACGTGTCTCCTCTCTGACACCTTCTAGATGTTCAGTGTTGCTGTTACCACTCTGGTTTCCGGAGGTGGTTTTCACCACATTGCATTAAGTTAGGTCCAGCCTGGCCATTCAGGCTACACAGGGGCTCAGCTGTGGGCTCAGGTTGGGGGTCAGGTGTGGACTCTGGTGCGGGCTGCGCAGTGAGTCCCAGGCGTGGCCCCCACCCTGTACATCAGCAACATCGCCAGGCTTACGGGATGTTAGCACGCTCCCCAGGGAAGGCAGCACAGGGGCGGGGGGACCAGGTCTGGCCAGGGGCCTCTGAGCCTTGTCCCCATCCTGTGCAGAGTTACCTGCCCCAAGATCTGGGGGCACAGAGGGTGGAACCTCTTTTCTCTGACCCGGGTCCCCAGCCCCTCCCACCTGGAGGACCAAACTCCTCTGCAGGAGAAACAAGAAAGGACTCGAGCAGCAAGTGCCACCAGGCGGCAGCCCCAGTGGCTGCACGAGACACTTGCCTTGGTGTCCCTCAGAGACCCTCGGGGACAAGTGCAGGTGCAGTGTCTGCAGATAGGAACTCGGGGTCATGCACATAGGGCCGTCCAAGGCCCCAGTGACAGTCCAGGGGGCCAGGCTCAGGGAGGCCACCTGTGTCATCTGTGGTCCCAGCTCTTCAGAGACAGGGGAGGGCCCCATGGCTAGGGTCTCTCTGGTCAACCAGATGTCTCATCTAGGAAGTCACTCTTTCTAAGGGACATGAGACCACCAGACCCCTAAGAGAACCTGGGGCCGCAGGGTGGGGGGCGGGAGCACTGAGCTTATCTCCCCGGAGTGGGGCAGCCGGGGAGTGGGTGGTGTGTGTGTTCACCAGCCCCAAGGAGCTCCGAGCAGAAGCCACACGTGCTGACCCAGTGGAAGAAACTTGGTGGCACGTCCCTGCATCGAAGCCTGGGGGGCGGGGCCTGCCAGCAGATGCACTCTGACCTGTGGTCGCGTGTGGACCACGGGCAACCATGCCGCAGCTGCAGCTGGGGGCCAGGCTGTAGAACCGGGACCGCGGCTGACCAGCCACCTGCTGGCGGCAGGGCCCACTCTGAGTGGAACAGCGGTGCACCCCGCCCCACCGCAGGTGTCCCTCCGTTTAAGGCTCACGGGAGGCGCCCTCTCCCAGGCTGGAGTCCCCCAACACGGTGGGCTGGCTCTGGAAGGAAGGACGTGCCCAGCTGCTCCCACTGCCGCTTCCCTGTCATCAAAGCCAGCCGGTGACCCCTGGGGAGACTGTGTGCAGGGGCAGCTGCTGTCCCCAAGGAGGGTGGGGAGCCCCAGGGAGGTTCAGAGTCGGAGGAAGGTGCCCTGCTCCGAGCGCATTCCCGACTCCCGGAACGCCTGCCCTGAACGTAGAGTCCGCGAGGACAAGTCCGAAGGGAGGAAGCGGACAGCTCGCCAGCCACTGTGCAACCCGCATCTGTGGGTCTGAAGAGCCTGCCTGCGCCTCCTGGCCTTTGGGAGAGACCCCCTGGCAACCAGGGCCAGCGTCTCAGTGCTGCGCCGCCTGCGCTGTCCCCAGGAGCCAGTGAGCGACCCTGAGGGACCCCATCGCCCACCAATGCAGTGCCTTACGAGGGGGAGGCAGGTAACGTCCTCGCCCGCTCCCAGGTGCCGAGAGCTGCGCACAGCTGGTGGGAAAGGGCAGCAACTCCGCAGAGGCGGGGGTCTGGCAGGTGCGAGGCGCAGGCCAGCCCTGGGCTGCGGCCCACACCCTCCTCAGGACGCCGCGCATGCGCGGGCGGGCGCTGGAGAAACGCTGCGCTGGGTTCTGTGCCAGGTCCGTAGGTCTGCGGAGGCGCTGCGCCCCGTGTCTCCATCTCCCCGGGAACAAGCCCCCTCCCGCCCCTGGTCAGACCGCACCGCCCCCTCCCCGATAACCCTAACGGTCGGGGCGCTGTCTCCGCTTAACGCGGGGACCAGGTCCCAGGGGGAGCAGGAAGACGCTGCAGCAGGGGCCCCAGGAGGTGGCCACACGGGCAGACGGAGCGCAGGAAGGCGGGGCGCACGGGGTCCCGGAGGTCGGAGTGGAGGGGCCAGTCCGCAGACACGGGACTCCGACGCCTTGTTCGGTTTGGGGGTTGGGGCGGGAAACGCCTACTCGGAGCGTCACAAGTTGATTTCTTAGGTGCCAGTGGGTGGTCCTGGTCCGCGGGCGGGACTTGGGAAGCTCAGGAGACGGAAGAGTTAGAGCCGACGGAGGGCCACACGTGTTCTCCCAGATTCCCTCTTCGGCGCTGGTTTTCGGATCTCACAAGGAGCCGGTGCTCAATATAAAAGCTTCACAACAGGCTAAACAACGAGAAAAGGGCTGCTGACCACCCCGCTGCCTCCCGGGAGCGTAAGGACGCGCTGTTTGCAGACCATCACTGAAGAAAACCCTCACAAACCTGTTGAAGTCAAGGTGGGTGGGTGCGCGCGGCTGTTTTGCAAAACCCCAGCCTCGGGGGCTTCTTGGGATCAGCCACCGAGAGGGGGCGTTTCTGCCCCTGTCGCACCGCAGTCTTGTCGGGAGGGAGCCGTGCACAGGAAGGAGACCCGCCGAGCTGCCCTCCCCATTTCGGGATGCGGAGCGGACGGACGCGCGCGCGCCCGCGGGACCTGCCTGCTGGGCTGGACGATCTCCAGGCGGAGCGGGGCGCAAGGCGGGTCTTCGAGCGCCGGGCACCAAACCCACAGAAGAGGCAGCGGCAGGAGTCACCGGAGCGCGGGGCCTGAGTCGCACCCCAGAGGGTTCCCAGTTTGGCTAGAAAGGGACTGAAAAGTAAGCTCTGTCCGAGAGTGATGTGACTTTGACGATAACTCTTCCCACGGAGGCTCGTGATGAAAAGGCCCCGGTGAGGAGCGGCGGACCGTCCTTATATTTAGGCCGCCCGTCCACTGCGCACCTGCTTTCAGGTGTCTTCTCGCTGGGCCCCCGCGGGCTCCCCGCCCCCCCTTACCTGCTGTTTCTCGCTGCGGAGGGGCCGGGGCTGCGCGGGGGCTGCGCCAGGAGCCGCTTTGTCTCCACTCGGTTTCAGCGAACCCGCTTCTCTCGCGAGGTTCCCGCCGAGACCGGGCCAGCGTGGCGGGCGGCGTCAGCGCCCCTCTCACCCGGGTCCGCCTTCCTTTAACTCGCCCGCAGCGCCCACTCCGCACAGACGCAGGCGCGCGGACCTCAGTGCCTCGTGGGAAACGGGGCGTCTGGAAGGAAGGCGGAGGGGCCCACGTGTTCCGCCACCCTCTGCGGACCCCCTCCCCGCGGTCTTCTCGGCCCCTGGACCGGCGCACCTGCTTCTGCAGCCGCACGGTCACGGCCGTGGCCGAGCGCGTCGGTACGACTGGTCGTCCCGCGGAACGCTAGGAATGGCCGGCCGGTCCGGGTTCTGTCCTGCCTGAGCCGGTTTCGGGACCTTCCTGTGCATCCGAGGCAAGGATTTCTCCCTACCTGGGAATCGCCAGCGCGCTCTTTCCGTCCCGGACTGACGGGACTGAGCAGCGCCCCACAGAGCAGAGTTCCCGCACAGCGTGGGCCTCGGGCCTCGGCAGACAGTGGTCGCCGCCTGCCTTCATTCGGAGAACCCGGGTCCTCCGGTCGCCTCTTCCGAGAACGCAGAGAGCATCCGCAGGCCTGGGGCGGGGCCGGGCGGGCGCCCTCGCGGAACGAGAGAGGTGCGGACGGCTGTCCCAGGGCGCCCCACACGGCGTTACAGGGACAAGTTCTCCTCAAAGGGGTGGTGGGAGCGGCTCCTCAGTCACAACCCGCCTTGGCCCGGGGTCTGTGCTCTGAAACCACCGGTGTTCTGGTAGCTCGGTCCTTTCAGTGCCAGAGAGCTGGCTGTCCGTCCGCCTCACGTTACCACATTCTACCGAACCTGCGGCTAAGGGCTCATTAAGCCGGACACAGTCTGGTGTTTCGGGCTGGACCAGCGCCCTTGCTGTTAACCGCTGGCGCGCCGGGGCTCTCAGAACGCGCTGCGAACAGCTGCGTCCTTGTCGGTCTTCCCTGTCCCAGGAGATGAGGGCAGGATCCTCCGTGAAGCATCAGGGACGCGTGGCCTGCAACGCAGAAGGGCTGAAGGCGTTCTGGGAGCAGAAGGCGCAGCTGCACGCCCAGCAGCTGCGGAGCGAGGACGAGCGTGTCCGCAGGAGCGCCCTGGACAGGTGAGCAGGTGGGAGGGGGGCTCCGCGCTCCAGCACTCGGCCCCCCACTCCCTGACGAAAGCGTGTCACGCCCAGACTTCAGGTCGCAGTTGGAGACACTCTCCACCGGAAACAGCGCACATTAAACTCAGCATCTAGGCCCAGCATTAAGTAAGCGGAGAGAACACCCGGGGTCCCGTGCCCCCTCCATCCTCACACTCCCTTGTGGGGGCATGTCCTGCTTTGGTCTGAGGTTGTGACAACCGCTCCCATCCAGAGCAAGACTGAGAGTCATCAGTTCTCTCTGCTCCTGCCCACACACTTGCATGGCGGCAGACCCAAAGCCTACCCCTCTCTTTCTGCAGCTGCGCCCAAGGGCCTCGGGGGTGAGGGGGCCTCCCAGGTGACCCCAAGCAGACCCAGGGTGTCTGGTCCCAGAGACGGCTGAGAGGGCGGATTAGCACATAGTGCACACCTAGACAAGGACTCAGATGGCCAGTGAGGCCACAGTGGTCACAGCCTCTTCCCCAAATAGCAGCAGCGGCTGCTGCCCGGGGAGCAGGTTGGGAAGGAGGATCCCGATCCAGGTGGACTGACCGTCCAGCCACCAGAGGTCTGGCTGCTGTGCTGGCCCCTCCCCCACCTGTCATCTTGTGGCTGCGGGATGGGCTGTGCCATTCAGGACCCCTGCCCCAGCCGAGGGTGTGTAGGGGGATCACAGTGCCATCCTCTCCACATAGTGTGACCCCGCCCCAGCTCCTAGGGTCTCAGGGCTCGTCCCTGTCCTCTCATGCCATCAGGCTGGAACCTTCTGGGTCTTCTGCCCAGGGGTACAGGACCCAGGAGTGAGCTCTGGGTCCAACAGTGAGGGGCCACCGGCTCCAGCTGGGTACGTGGTCAGGTCCTGGGCTGAGGGGACAGGCCTGTGGGGTGGGATGTTCTGTGCCCATCTGGGAAGACATGGCTGGTGATCGGGACCACAGGCCACAGCCAGGACACCCCTGTTCCCTGGACAGTGGCAGCCCCTGAGGACATCCCGACCGACACCCCGCTTTCCTGGAAGTCGTCTCCTTTTAAATGTCTGGCCCTGGGGCACTCAGTCAGCAGCCAGGGCCTGGCGAGGCAGGATGGTGGCCGTACATCACACGTGAGGCCACCTCTCATGGACACTGCTGTCCCGGTCTCTCACTCAGGCCCCTGGATGCGTGGGTGCTTTTACCAAGTTGCCACCGGGCCCAGAGGCTGGCCAGAGCCGGGCACCCACCCCCCACCCTCTAATGCCAAACCACACCCTTGGGCCAAGAGGCGCCAGGTGGTCATTTTCTGTGGGCAGACGCCCAGGGCTAGGGGAGGCCTGTGGCTGGGCCAACCCTCCCTGCACTGTGGTGGCAGCATGTTCTGCTGCCCGAGGTGGTCATGACCGTGGGACAGGGGGAGGGCAGCAGCCACAGGGCCCAGGCCGACCGCGCCCCCACATGCTGTTCTGTAAGCACATGAGCCTCAGCGATGAGCCAGGCCCTCGGCCAAGCAGAGCGTTTGGGAGGTGGCTCAGCCTCTCTGGGGCTCAGAAGTTTCCAGAAGCTACTTCCTGGGGCAAAGGGCTTTCCCTCTAGGGCAAGGGTCCTGAGGGAGACTCTCCACCACAGACACAGCCCTGACCCCGAGGTGGCTGGCCCTGAGGCCTCACAAGGTCACGGATGCTGGCTGAGTGGGGACACATCCCAGGGAGGGGAAGGCTGTGCTCACACATGTGCATGGTGTCAACAGACAAGGCCTGGCTGTCACACGGCCCCGGCAAGGTGACTCACAGTGCCAAAATTACCGCCCTCCCAGGCTCCGTGGAGAATGGGCTCAGAAGCTGGAGTTGAGGCACAGGGTGCTGCAGGCGCCCCGGAAGGCCACCAGACGGTCGTCCCTGCTGGGCACCGAGTCCCTGTGCACTGAAGACAAGACAGCAGCCTGAGTCCTGCGTGGAGCAGGGATGCACTGCGCTTGAGCTCCCAGAGAAGGAGTGGCCCACAGGGGCCACGCATGGGTGGGGCCTGCAGAGCCACTGCAGCCATGACGGGCTCTGCGGGTGCTCTCGCCCGGCTTCGCTCCGGTTGAGCGGCGTGTCATTGGGTTTGCTTATCCAGCACAAAGTAGGTGCCCAATAAAACCCAAGGTAATTGGATTGTTTGTGCAAAATTTTCTTCATAGGCCTAAAATTTTTTTTTAAGATTTTTATTTATTTATCTTTAGAGGGGAAGGGAAGGAGAGAGGGAGAGAAACATCAATGTATGGCTGCCTTTCGTGCATCCCCTGCTGGGAGCTGGCCTGCAGGGAACCGGCCTGCAACCCAGGTATGTGCCCTGACTGGGAATCGAACCGTGACTGGTTCGCAGGCCCGTGCTCAATCCATGAACTACACCAGCCAGGGCAATAGGCTTAAAGTTTAACTTAAAGCTGAACAGGCCTTGGCTGGCGTGGCTCCGTGGACTGAGTGCCGGCCTGCGAACCAAAGGGTCACCAGTTGGCTTCCCAGTCAGGGCACAGGCCTGGGTTGCAGGCCAGGTCCCCATGGGGGGGGCGGGTGAGAGGCAGCCACACACTGATTTTTTCTCCCTCTCTTCCCCAATCTAAAAATAAATATAACCTTTTTTTACAAAAGCTGAACAAGATGTTACTCACTTGCAACAAGTCATCAAAATCAACTCAGCTGCACCACAAGGTTTTCTGGCTGCCTACCTGCCAAGTTGGTTTCACCTTTGGTCAGAAAAATGTCCGTAAATGTCAACCCCAGGATGATGCCTGATGTGATGCCAGATACAGCTTTGTGCTTCCCCAAACACCCTCCTGTTCACCGTTGGAAGTTTCGTCCCTCCTGGCCCCCCAGTTGTGTCTGCGACCCCCGGGGTGGGCAGGGGCAGGGCACACAGTGAAGGCCAGGCTGCCAGTGAGGACCCAGCCTCCAGCAGGGACGCCCACATTCTCACCGGCAGGCGCCCAGCTGTGGCCACTGCATCCACCCCGTGATACGGAGCATGTGGTTTGGGGCCGGAGATCAGCTGGGGCTGCTCTGGGGTCTCCCCTTGTCTCAAGTCATCTCCAGGTTTAGCTGCTCATTGGTTTGGGTTCTGCTTTGTTTTGACCCTCCGTTGAGTTGGCAAAGGCAGGGGGAGAGGACAGCGCACATGACTTTGCCCACAGCGGGGGGCCTCTCCAGAGAGTTCCCTGGAGACAAGGCTCTGACCGCAGCAGCCGGGACCTCCTGTGCACCACTGGTCCCTCAGACAGCATTTCTAGGGCTGACTGCCTGGCCTGGATGGATGCACAGAAAGTCCAGAGTGAATGAGTGGCAAGAGCACCGCATGTGTCCCTCACGACACAGCTCCTTGGGCACCACCCAGACTCCCGTCACTGTTGGTGACTCAGGAGATTCCGCTGACAAGCACCCAGGGGAACCTGGAGATTAATAACCCCAAAATAGCTTGAGAATAGGAGTCGCTCACTGCTACTCACAAAGCCCCAGACTGCTAGAGGTCACTTTATCCGAGGATATACTTAGGACGCACTGCTGTCAGCACCAATAAATGGAGGCGTCAGACCAGCCCGTCTTGGCTGGAAGGGCACAGTCCTGCCTTCAGGGGCCGTGCAGAACCCTGGCAACAGCCACACCCTCCTTGCCATCTGTCACGATCCCGGTGACCCAAGCACCCTCCACTGACGGCAGGAGCCAGCATGGCAGGAACACAGGTGTCCACCAGCCTCGTCCTCACTCTGTGTCACTGACCCTGTCCCCCGGCAAAGCAGAGCCAGATTCAGAGGCTGGGAGGAGCTCGGTGAAGAGGGATGGGAAGACAGGAGAGAATTTAAATAATGTGGCTGCATAGGCTGAACAGAGACGTGGCCCGGAGAGCCATGGAGGTGGCAGCGCCCCCGTCCACCCAGAGAAAGTGAGCAGGGCCGGAGCTGCTCCTGCAGGACACACCAGCAGGCGGCCGGGCGGTCTGGGCACCGAGACCGGCACCGAGGTGGCCGTGCTCCTGGGTCCCGCTGCCCTGGCCCCCTGGACTGTGCTCTGTGCCCAGTAAGGCCCCCGTGAGCTGGCAGGGCCCGCAGTTCAGGGGCAGTGGGTCAGAGGGCATTTCAGGGAGTCCACGAGCAGGATGATGTCCCTGGGCGCAGGGGGAAGGAGGGGCCAAGGTGCCAAAAATCAGAAGGACTTGGAAGACACACAGCACTATCAACCCACTGGGCCGGCCAACGTTTACAGAATAGTTCACCCAAAATTGCAGAACACACACACCTTTGAAGCACACAAGGAACATTTCCTGAGACTAAAAACACTTCAAAAAGACGGTGGAGACTGACTGTGGGAGTGGAGGTGGGGGGTCGAGGGGGGGGAACTGAGACAACTAACGATTTTAAAAAAGGGAAAGGTATTCAAATGGCCGATAAGCCCATGAAAGCATTCTGCCGGCAGGAGTCCCTGAGGAGACGCAGATCACGAGGTCACGGGCATGGCGACAAGGCCCGAGCAGCGCTCGCGCAGGAAGGGGTCAGCGGCAAGAGCCCCCCGAGGTCAGACAAAGTGTCTGACACAGAGTAACATCCGTGTGCTTATTAAACAGCGGTTTCAAGTGCAGCCCAAGAAAGAGAAATGAAACCGCTCGCTTGCTCAGTCTACGGTGGTGTCACGGCTGCACCAGGCTCCTCTCAAAACTGAACAGCCGTTCGCAGAGGCACAGAGCCTCACACCACCAGGGCCGGGGGAGGGACAGTGAACAGGAGGGGCCAGGGCGTGACCTGGGACCAGGGTCACTTTAAAGCTCCAGAGGCCCAGTCTCAGCCTCAGTGATGCGCAGCGTTCTGGTGGGTTGAACCCCAGCCGTTTGAGCAGTCGAAGGGGTTTCTGCTCCTTCCATCCAAACCCAAGCTGCACCTCCGAAGACTGAGAGGAACGAACCGCCAAGTCGTCCTGTTCATATAACATAACATAACATAGTGCAACATAACATGTTATAACATTACAACTACATGACATCAGTGTGAGAAGAAGGTGCCTCACGTCGAGTGTGCGGACCCCCCTTCAAAGTCTGTGCGGCACAAACAGGTTTTTCACGGCCACGCTCTGTCTTTCCTGAGTTGTGTTAATACAACACTGAGTTTGATTCCTGGTCAGGGCACATGCCTCGGACGTGCCCTGCAGAACATGAGGACACATGTGCCATGAGTGATGATACCATGTTAACGGTGACCATCCGTGTTACATTTAAAGCTGTTAAGTAGCTCCAGCTGGTGTGTCTCAGCGGACTGAGCACCTGCCTGCGAACCAAAGGTTTGCTGGTTCGATTCCCAATCAGGGCCTGGGTTGTGGGCCACGTCCCCTGTAGGGGGCACGTGAGAGGCACCCACACACTGGTGCTTCTCTCCCTGTCTTCCTCCCTCCCTTCCCCTATGTCTAAAAATAAATAAATAAAATCTTAAAAAAATAAAAATAAAATTTCTTCCCTTACAAAAAAAGTTGTTAAGTAATAGCTCTGCCCCAAGCTTCACCCATTTTCATTCACCGATTGCCCAGAACAGCACATTGGACCCTCGATCAGCACAAAAGTAACATCTCAGGCAGCGAGGCAGCTGGAGGGACGATGGAAATCTCAGCCACCCATCGGCAGAGGTCCTGTCTGGCTTCCTGCCTTGTTTCCGGGGGATCCCTGCGGCCTCCCGGTGTGTTGCAGAAACACCAAGAGGAGCAGCTCCCCCCTGTGGTCACCGGTCGCAGTGGGACCGTGTGAGGGTGCAGGGCCACCTCCAGTGGGCGGCAGCAGGAAGGACGAATGCTTGGAGCCCCTGGAAGACAAACCGCCAAAATTAAACTCACCTTCACACACGCACGGCTTTACTGACAAATAGAAATGGCTGTTCCCATCTTTGACTCTTCATGTCCTCGTGTCTTTATTTTAGTTCAGTCACATCAGCGAGATTCCACCAGGGAAGAAAGCAAGATCGCCAGAGCTCAGACGTCCTGTCAAGGTGGAGGCGTAAGCGAACCCACTTTGTCTCCTCACACACCTGCAGAAAAAATTACAGTTAGACCACAAAACAAATACCACCCAGAACTGTCAGAAAATGGAGCTGTATGGAAGTCTGACAAACAAGGATTTAAAGAAGCCGCATTCCTGCAGACGGGTAGGAGGCACAGAGACCTTGTGTGGCCCAAAGAGGCGGCGGGCCAGGTGGTCCCACGTTCACGAGCGTTGGATAAAAACCGGGAGGGACACCTCAGAAGAACAGGATCCCAGCCCCAGGCCAGACTGTGTATACACAGCCCAGGGTTCCAGTGCCAGGAAGATAACTCCCTGTCACTTCTGGCTGCAAACACCAGTGGGGGTTGGGGCGGCAAAAGAAACCGCCGGGTTTTCTGAAAACTCCGCTTCAGGACCCAGACGAACTTGGAACTTCTGCACACCCACCCGCTCTGGGATTCAGCACCTGGGCAACAGCTGGAAGGCTCCGGTCTCACACGGGGAGAAAGTGACGTGGCTGGAAACAGGGCCAGAGCCAGGCACACCTCCAGAAGCCAGGCAGTGGCACTGTCCCCTCTCTCAGCCCTCCTGCCACAGAGCCACAACATGGTGAAGCAGGTTGTCCCCTCCCGGTGATTACCTATGTCTCCACCCCACACAGTTCACAGGTGCCTTTTCTACCATAGTCCGTGCTTTAAGACGGGGAGTCAAAACAGCTGTACCCAATACACAGAAAAAAATTCGACAGGGAAGATGCTGAATTGAGGAGACAAAGAAATGTGGCCCAGATGAAAGAACAGAACCCTAGAAAAATAATTAAATGAAAGAGAGATAACCAACCTATCAGATGCAGAGTTCAAAACACTGGTGATCAGCCCTGGCTGGTGTGGCTCAGTGGACTGAGCGCCAACCTGCAAACCGGGTAGTTGCTGGTTTGATTCCCGGTCAGGGCACATGCCTGGGTTGTGGGCCAGGTCCCCAGTAGGGGGCATGCAAGAGGCAACATATTGATGTATCTCTCACACATTGTTTCTCTCTCTCTCTTTCTCCCTCCCTCTCCCTATCTCTCTAAAAATGAATAAATAAAATCTCTTAAAAAACACTGGCAATCTAGATGCTCAAAGAACTCATTAAGTAGGACTTCTGCCAAGAGGGAGGCATAGGTGGATATCCGTGCCTTCTCACACAACCAAGTTTAGAGACAACTAAATATTAGCAATAGAAAACACAGTCAGAACACAGAAAATTGAACTTTTTGGAAGTCTATTAACAACAAATTCTTCAGCCTGGCCCGTAAGGGGTGAACCCAGCACCTGGCAGAGCGGGGTAGCACAGGAAAACTCGGTCAGACGACCTCAGGTGCGTGGAATCCGGGCGCAGGGTTGGACCTAGTGAGCGACCAGGCGAGCGACCACAGGGAAACAGCGAGGGAGCAGGGCTGCGGGTTGACTGTGGTTGCACATTTGTGCGCGGATAGACAAGCGAGGGAGTGGGCGATTGGACCGGGACCCAGCGGGTGCCCGTAGCGAGCGGCAGGGAGGGCGCCGCCATTTCCCTGCTCTGACCCCACCTCCACATACAGCGTCACAACCCAGCGACCTGGGAGTCCAAGGTTCCGCTCCTCACACTTAAACGGCGCAAACAGACCAAAAATGACTCAAGAAGATCTCAAAGCCCCAGAACCTATAAATCTAAGCAATGAAGAAATAGCAAAACTCTCAGACGCACAGTTTAAAACACTGGTGATCAGGATCCTCACAGAACTGGTTGATTATAGCCACAAATTAGACAAATATATGAAGGCGAAACTAATTGAAATGAATGGAATTGCACAGGAAACCAATAGCAATGAAAAGGAAACTGGGACTCAGATCAATGGAGTGGACCAGAAGAAAGCAAATAATGGCCAAACCGAAAAGAGTCAAGAAGCAAGAATTCAAAGAAATGAGGAGAGTCTTAGGAACCTCCAGGACATCTTTAAATGCTCCAACATCCGAATTATAGGGGTACCAGAAGGGGGAAAGGAACAGTCACCAGTGGAAAACTTATTTGAACAAGTAATAAAGGAGAATTTCCCCAATCTGGCAAAGGAAATAGACTTCCAGGAAATCCAGGAAGCTCAGAGAGTACCAAAGAAGTTGGACCCAAGAAGGAACACACCAAGGCACATCATCATTACATTAGCCAAGATGAAAATGAAGGAGAGAATCCTAGAAGCAGCAAGAGCTAAGGGGACAGTCACCTACAAAGGAGTCCCCATCAGACTGTCAGCAGATTTCTCAAAAGAGACCTTACAGGCAAGAAGGGGCTGGAAAGAGATATTCCAAGTCATGAAATCCAAAGACCTACAACCAAGATTGCTCTATCCAGCAAAACTTTCATTTAGAATGGAAGGACAGATAAAGTGCTTCTCAGGTAAGATCAAATTCAAGGAGTTCATCATCACCAAGCCCTTATTATATGAAATGTTAAAGGGACTTATCTGAGAAAAAGAAGTTAAAGAAACATGAACAGTGAAAGGACAACAAACTCACAGTTATTAACAACCACACCTAAAACAAAAGCAAACTAAAAGGACAGCTAGATCAGGAGTGGAAACATAGAAATGAAGATCTCAAGGAGGGTTAGCAACAGGGGAGTGGGAGGAGGAGAAGGGGGGAGAAGGTACAGCAAATAAGTAGCATAGACAGTAGATAGAAAATAGATGTGGGGGCAAGAATAGCATGGGAAATATAGAATCTAAAGAACTTGAGACACATGGTCATAAACTAAAGGGGGGTAATGGTGGGGACAGGGGGTAGGGTGGAGGGGAATGAAGGGGGGGAATAGAACAACTGTAACAGCATAATCAATAAAAAATTTTTAAAAAGAACTCATTAAGTACAGCAAAAATGTAGGGAAAAAATGAAGGTTATACTACATGAAATAAATAAAAACCTACAGGAAACCAACAGTGGATGGGAAGAAGCTAAGAATCAAACCAACACTCTGGAACACAAGAAAAGAAAAGTCATTCAATCAGAAGAACAGGAAGAAAAAATGAATTAAAAAAAAAAAGGATAGGCTTAGGAACCTCTGGGACAACTTTAAATGTACCAATGGCTGAATCATAGGGGTATCAGAAGGAAAAAAGGAAGAGCAAGAAACCAAAAACTTGTTTGAAAAGTAATGAAAGAAAACTTCCCTAATTTGGTGAAAAACAGACATGCAACTCCAGGAAGCACAGAGAGTCCCAAACAAGATGGACCCAGAGAGGACCACACCAAGACACATCATAATTAAAATTACAAAGGTTAAAGATAGGAGAGAATTTTAAAAGCAGCATGAGAAGAGAGTTACCTACAAAGGAGTGATCATAATACTATGAGCTGATTTCTCAAAAGAGACCTTACAGGCAAGAAGGGGCTGGAAAGAAGTATTCCAAGTCATGAAAGGCAAGGACCTACATCCAAGATCGCTCTATCCAGCAAAGTGATCATTGATAGTGGAAGGGCAGATAAAGTACTTCCCAGATAAGGTCAAGTTCAAGGAGTTCACACCACTAAGCCATTATTACATGAAATATTAAAGGGATTTATTTAAGAAAATGTAAACTATGTGCATTAAAAGGGCAACAAATTCACAACAATCAACAACTGAATCTTTTTAAAAAAGCAAACAAATCAAACAACCAGAACAGGAACAAAATCATAGGTATGGAGATTATTTAGAGGGTTATCAGGTGGGAGGGGTTGTGGGGAGAGGGGTGAAGAGGTGAGGGAATTAAGAAATACAAATAAGTAGTTACGGAATAGCCACAGGGGTATAAAGTACGGTACAGGAAGTGAAGAAGCCAGAGAACTTATAAGCGTGACTCACGGACATGAACTCAGGTGGGGATTGCTGGGAGGAAGAGGGGTACCATGGGGGGGGGGGGGGGGCAAAGGGAAAAAGTTGGGACAATTGTAATAGCATAATCAATAAAATATATTTTAAAAAATAAATAAAAATCAAGATTTGAAAACATAGTTGACGTCATGTACACTGTACACTGTACAATATCCCACCTGTCGGCAGGTGGAGAAGGGAAGTAGAGCCGGTATGAGTTTGGGTCAGGCTGGGAAGGGCAGTAAGAAACCCAGAGAACAGCTCTTATTGCAGAAATACTTGTTTATTTATTTATTTCATCTTTTTCTTTCCCTTTCAGGCCTGACGGGTTCCCTGGGTCTGTTGACAGCGAGGCCAGCTCCGTGAAGCCTACGACCTCCGCGTTATCACTGCTTCTTCCGCTGGAAAGGGTCTTCCCCTTGAGGGTCTCTGTGAGCCGCTGCGGTCGTTTGGCGAGAGAAGGGGCTTCGGGAGGTTTAGTGGGAGATGGGGGTGGAGGAGGTGGGGAGGTGTGGGTGGGGGTGAAGGCGGGGGTGGGGATGGGACTTGTGCTGAGGGCCGGGGTCGGGATGCAGGCGGTCGGTAGGCAGAAGGGTACAGGAAGTACCAAGGAGGGCGGGCGGAGGGGCGGGAGGAGGAGACTGTAGCTGCGGCTGTGGCCGCACTGGGAGGGGGAGGGGCGCTCGGCTGAAGCGTCTCCAAGGCCCTGGACCCGATCTCGGAAGCAGTCCAGTTCAGACAGGGCCAGGTGGCCGTGTAGATTCCAGGGCGCTTCGCTCGGGCACAGCCCACCCCCCAGCTCGAGATTCCGACGATCACGTAGGGGTCTTTAGTGCTTCTTTTGCACATGAGAGGCCCGCCACTGTCCCCCTGCCAGGAGGGCACAGGACGCACACCGTGCTGAGCCACTGTCCCTGCTCCGGGGACCAAGGGGGTTCTGGTGAAGGGCCAGCGGGGATGGGACGGTGCGACGGGCCCGGGGTTCCCTTGCGGTGAGGAGGGACGAGGAGCCCACGCATCCCGGCGTGTGGCTTCACAGGCCACACCAGCACGTGTGTACACGTGGAGGTGAAGGCTCGGGGAGGAGCCTGGGTGATGTGGTCTCTGTGTTGGGTGAGGGGGCGCTGCACGTGGTGACTGGCCCTTGGTAGGGGCAGCTGGTGGGGGTCACCTCCATGTTCATTGTGACTGTAGATATGGGACCGGGAAAAGGGTCACCAGGGCAGGGCGCTGGAGCGTGTGGAGCCAAGGGACCCAAGGGAGTGGGGTCCGCAAGGGCCCGGCACCTGGGGACTGTTACCCGGCAGGCGTCCATGTAACCCCCAGGTACCCTGCGCACATGTTGGTGGAGCGCACGTGGCCTCCGTACCACAGGGTCGAGTTGCACAGGCTGAGGTCAAGGACATCCACGCAGGCCTCCTGCAACATCTGACAACAGGTGACATCTTTTGGGCTACAACAGGCGACTTGGTGCTCAGTGGTCACGGAAGACCCACCCTGTGTCTGGGAAAGCCCTGCCTCCTCCCTCCCCTGAATGCTCATCTTCCGTAATGCTCTGTTCAAACCTAAGAGCCAGGAGAGCCCGTGGCCCTGGCCTCTCCTTGCACACGCAGACGAGAGACAGGGAGGACAGAGGAAGAGCCCGGACGAGGGACCGAGGGGCGGTGGGGGAGGGCTGTGTGTGAGTGGTGGCTGGTGGCTCATGGAGGCTGCTGCTAAGATCAGCAGGTGTAAGCGGACGGGCATGATGAGCCACACAGATGTCACCTTAGTCCTGGAAGCCACCCTGTGACCTCCTTGCCCCCTGCCAGGGGGCTGGGGCTCTTCTCACCAAGGTCACAGAGGGCTGTGGTGTGTTGTGGGTTCAGTTCCCGGAGTTCCTTTCCAGGACCAAGCCCAGGGTCTGGCTGGAAGGCGCCCTCCCCGCTCTCCCTGCCAGGACTCCTCTGCTCCTGTGGACAGGCCCCCGGGTTGGGCGGGCGGGTCCTTCCCCATGTGTCCCCATCTGTCCCGAACAGGTCACGGGAAGACAAGAGCCGTGGCCGGGCCTCCACACAGGCACAGCTCTCAGGCCAGGTCAGGGCTTCCTCACACCCCAGACACTCTCCCTCTGGGCCCGGGGGTGAAGAGGGGCCTGGCCAGGGCGACCCTGGGCAGGGTGCACTGTGTCCGGTGGAGACGGCCCCACAGCCCATGCAGCTGTGTCCTCAGGGTCACGTGGTCCCACAGCCTTGGAGGTGGGTTTGGACACCAGCTGCCGTGCAGAGGGGAGCAGGCGGTCGGGCCTGGCGCGGGGGCAGGGCTGGAATGAGCTGGGGATGATCGGAGACAGGAGCCCAGGGAGCCCCGCGCAGGGCCAGGCACACAGCAGGAGGCGTGGCTGGCTCCCGGCGCCTTCAGTCCCCTCCCGCCCTGTGAGGGGCGGCAGTGACAGTATGTGTGTGCCCTGCCCTGGAGGTGGGGTGACAAGGAGGTGCCGACCACCAGTGGGGCCTGTGAGTCACCAAGCTGATGAAGCCGGGGCCTTACTGTTAAGAGCCAGGTGCCCTCAAACAGGGACGGGCGTTCTCAACCCCAACACCTGTTTTAAGCAACAAACTTGTGAGCTCAGCTCGTAAGGAACGGGGAGGGTGGGCACCAAGCAGCAGGTGGGAGGGCCACAGGCAGGTACAGGGGCCCCAGGTACAGGAGGCAGTGAGGGTGCGAAGGGAGAAGTTCTGGAAGGAGGGGGTGCAGGTCCCCCCAAAGTTTGGCCCTGGCAAGCCTCAGTGGACCGCACTCCGTAAGTTTCAAGATGTTGACCAGACAGTAGTAGAACCGTAGCTACTCCCTAGTGGCACGTGTGCCAGCAGATGAGAAACTTTCTATTGTGAGCTACACTCACATTACTTCAAAGGTGAGCACTAGATGGCAGCAGTGAGTGACTTTCTATGATGCCGTCCTCAAACCTTGCACAAACCCTGGTATTCGCTGGCTGCACACCACACGGCACTGGAGAAGAGCTTCTACCAGTGGTGCAGCTTAGGTGGCAGAAGGAGTGTATCTCCTGATGAACTTCACCGTGGTGTTACTTATGCGCACTCGATGGGAACAAAAAAGGGCTTTTCTCCATGACCTGCACTTGAGTGTTATTCCCAAGGTGATCACGAGATGGCAGCAGAGAAGCATTTTCGTGAGAACCAGCCAGGTGTTCCTTGCAGGGTGCACACTAGGTAAGAGAATCGTTTTTCATGACTGGCACTCAGGTGTTATTCACTAGCTGCACACTAGGTGGCAGAAGACAGGGCTGGCTCCTGGCTCCACCGCCCACCAGCGGTGCAATTTCATGGATTCAGTCTCCTCCTCTGCCAGACTGAGTTAACTGCCTCCTTCAGGGCAGCCGGGAGGACTTAGCGAGGTGGGGTGTTCAGCTCCTGCCCAACGTGTGGTCAGCCTCACTCTCCCTCCCTCTTCCCTTCTGTGTCCCTTCTATGAGCTGAATAAATCAAGAGTTTGGCAAATAGTGTTGTTTCAGCAGAACGCACTCTCCTACTGGTGTCCACACAGCCAAGCTCCCCGAGGGCACTCACTCCTGCACCGGCCTGGCTTCCTGCTCAGGGCAGCACTGACCACAGCCTCTCTCCAGTCCTCACACCCCTGCTCCTCTGCAAACTCAGGGTCCTGCCTCCGCTCAGGCCAGCAGCACCCCGAACCAGTCCTCTCCCGGCTCCCTCTGCTTCCTGTCCCCGGCTCGTCCCATCCAATCTCCAGACTGTGACCAGCTGATCTTTCAAAATTAGGGATCTGATCCCACCCCCTCCCACGCATGAGAACCGCCAACAGCCTCCCCCACCCCAGCCTAGCGAGTGGTCTCCCTCATCAGCACAGTGCTGAGACCCTCTCTCAGGCCCCACTTCCTCCCCCTGGTTTTGTTTCAGACCATCCCCCCCCCACTCCGTCCCCAGGAACCCCAGAGGTCCCATCAGCCTCCCTGGTTGGGAGACCAGTCAGGGCTCTAACACACAGAGGCGCCAGCACTGGGACTGAGCCTCCGCTGTGGGAAACTGAATATAGATACAAGTTAATAATAATGTATCAATATTTGTGTATTAATTGCAACAATTCTGTTCCAAAAACAGAGAAATTAATGGTCAAATAAGAAGCACCAGGAATGGGTGATGTCCCAGTAAAAACACGCACTAACACGGCACTCATTCTGCCCCTTTCCGTGTTGCCTCTGTTCTGTTTGCAGATTCTGTGTGCTGTGTTCCCCGTCCTCTCCTTGTGTCTTTCTCCCCGTGTTCTCCAAATAAGCACCAGGCACGCTGGGACCTTGCCACACCATGTATGGATGTAACTATGCTTTCGTAACAGTGCATGCCGAAATAAGGATGCAAAAATTGCAGAACAGATATGATTCAGTGTGATCACAACATGCAACACAAGTGACCTGACAGTGGTGGGACAAGTCAGGACTGGCCCGGAATCCTGTGACACCAGTCAGGGGCCAGGTCTCTGTGACCACTGCCGTCTCCCCCAATCGTAGGTGCTTCCAGAGAGCAGGTGAGCACAGGAGGTCACACAGGGGACAAGAGAGCTCACTTGTGGGAGTCCCACATCAAGAGACACGAGCATCTTGTTAAACGCGGCAACTCAGTGCCAGGGCAGCACACGGGACTGACACACGGGGGGGGGGGGGTGAGAATGCAGCTGCTCCTCCGCGGAGGCTGCAGGGGGTCCTGCACGTCTCACCCGCTTCACGAAATAGTCACTGAAAATGCCAGCCTGCCACGAAGGCACAAGAGGATCATAAAATTTAACAAACTTATTTTAAATGCAGTGCAAAAGAACGTCTTTGTAAAGAACTTACAAAACCCATCACATTCTCCATCGTACAGACTGACTTCTGTGCAACGCAGCCATTTAATAAAAAGCCAGTATCGGCCATGTCTCAACTTTCAGCAGGTGACAACTGGAAATACTATTCTAGACGTATACATTTATTTACATGCTCCATCGTGGATTGAACCATCTCCCTAGGTGCAACAAAAGATACAAATGAGTTTCCAATTCATTTCTAGATCTTGATCAGGTGGAGGGGCAGGATGGGCAGAGAGAAAAGCTGCAACCACTGGGCTTCATCCTGAGAGAACTCGGTCCTCCATACACAAGGGGTGTCTGGCTGAAACGATGACCAGGTGGGTGAAAATGAAAGAGTCACGAACTGATGTAACCGGGACGCCCAATCCAGGGGCTTCCCACTTGGAAAGCACGTGAGGCAGGCGTCTCCAGGGCAGCTGTGCACCTGCAGCAGAGCGGGCGTCCACCAGCACCGAGGAGCCAGGTGCCGGGCGGCAAGGACACAGGCTGGCCTCTCAGAAGGCTGCGGGGAGGCCCCTGACCCGCCAAAGACCAAAACCGCCAGCCTGGAATACACCCCTCGAGCCAGACTCCTCCTGCCCACAGCCAGGCTGCCTGCACCTGGGTCGTGAGGAGCTGCGGTGGACGCGCCTCCCTGCCCCTTCCCTCGGGCCGCGTCTGAGCCCCACAGCCTCGGCTTCCCGCTGCAGCGAAGCTCCCTCCCGTCCACAGGCCCTTCTGACGCAGGTGTGCTGGGAGGTCCGGTGCTCACCCCCAGGAGGAGCCTACAAGGAGGTTCCTGGAGGCGTCCTTGATCTCCCCACATTGAAAACAAAGTGCTCACTGCAGAGAAAAGGGAGCCTCTCACACACTGTTGGTAGGAACGCAACTTAGAGCGAGTGGCCTGTGGCAAACGGGCTGGAGGGTCCTCAGAAACCACAACTAGGTCCACGCGTGACCCAGCACGTCCTCCTCTGGGGGTTTCCCAGAAGTGGAACCAGCACCGCAGACACGCGTGCACACCCACAAGTTCGTGTCAGCATCACTCACAGTGGCCAGGACACGGGAGCGGCCCACCTGCCCATCAGAGGGTGGACTCACACGTGGCACACGCACACAACAGAATGTCACTCAGCCACCATAAAGACGTCCCTCCACTTGGGGTGTGGGTAAACCAGAGGACATTGCACTAAAGGAAATAAGCCCAACCCAGAACGACAGACGCTGCACCATCCCACTTTCACGGGGCACCAACAGCAGCTGACAAAGAAGCAGAGCAGAGTGCTGGTCACCAGGGGCAGGAGGAGGGGGAATGGGAGATGCTGGTCCGGGGTTCGAGTCTCAGTTACGCAAGACGCACGAGTACCTGAGACCCGGGTGAAAACCGTGTGACTGTAGTTAACAACACTTTCCACAGCCTGAAAGCTGCTACCACAGCGCATCGTACGCGGCCCCTTCCTGGGACCCTGAGCACCCTCAGGGCAACCCTGTCTGAGTTCTTCTTCCTAAAGGGTAAAGGCAGACGAGGGGCCAGACCCCAGGGGCAGTCCGCGACTCAACAGCAGCTCTGAAAGCGAAGTCTGTGGACTCAGGGCCGTGCTTCCCCATCCCCACTCCACCCCTCCCCCACACGCTTCTGTGCTGCCGGAGGCTGATGCAGAAAAGACGAGCGTCCTAGATGTGCTTATACACAACCTTTGAGGGCACCGTCTGGAGGTGCACACGCACGGGACACTTGTAGAAGTGGGACAGCAGGGTCTCGCTGTAGCCCACGAGGAAGTAGAACTTGTGCGCAGGCAGCTGCCTCAGGACCAGAGCGCAGATCTCCACCTGGTTAGCCCGGCGCTTCAGGACGAGCTGGTCGGCCAGGCAGCCGGGGAAGGTGCCCAGCATAAACTTGCGAAGAAAAACATCCTCCACCGTGCGCTCTGCAGCGTGGTCCTGCCCGTCCAGGTTACCTGAACACAGAAGGGCACCACAGAATCGGCCAAAGCTGCAGAGGCAGCACCGACAACAGCACAGGGCACCCAATTCCACCCGACCCCGCCTCTTCTCTTCTGTAAGTGGAATAAGAACAACGATTTAAAGTTCAAAGTATATCATTTCATCCAACTAGGTACCGTTGCTTTCTCCTTGCTTTACAGAGGGAAAGCACGAGGCCTTGGCCAGGGCACAGAACTCAGATGAAAGGCCACTCCCTCACTCCCTTTCCCACCCTGTTTTGTCTGCCTTAGCACACCAGTCACCCTGCAAGCCGGAGACGAGGCTGCTGGCTCCTCTGAGGTTTGGGCCGTGAGCTCTCTCACCAGCCAGGGCCATGGCCTCACCCAGTGAATTCCCAGTGGGGACCCTGCACCCGCTGCACCTCTCAGAGTTTCCACTGGGCCTCCACACCCACCTCCAACCTCAGAACCAGACCCCGGAAAAGGTGAAGGAACAAGAGCCTTTAAATAATTTCTCTACCTAGGGGTGCAGCAAACATCCAAGCTGCGAACTCTCAGACTGAACCAAACAGTTGATGGTCGTTAATTTACAGAAGCCACTGTGAACGAGTGAGCAAACACTCAGCCGCAGTGCCTGGGGGAACACAGGGTTGCAAGCCTTTGGTCGAGTTATTTTTGTCAACAGATCAGTATGTAACCTCGCCATATGTGTTTTCACTTAAAGACACCTTGTTTATTGCATGGGCGGGTTACCACTGCAGTCTCCCCACTGCACTGGAACTCATGCCTGGGGGCAGCCAACCCAACAGACGAGAGTTTTGTCTGTAAAGCACGTCAAGCCTCCTTGAGCTCAGGACCCTAGACGAGGTCATCCCCGGCCATTTTAAGGTAGTGGAGTCACCAACCAAACTGCAAAAACATGGCACTAAGAAACCTCGAGAAGGACACACATTTATTGTAGGAGAGCCGAAACAAGAGGACAGAGCCCAAAAAGAGACCTGCCCTGGGGTGGTGAACAGACAGTACAATAAACGAATGATGTTTTACAGAACTGTGCACCGAGACCTATGTAATTTCATGAAACAGTATTGCCCCAATAAACTCAAAGAGTTTACAAGAATAAATAACTTAAAAAAAAAAAAGAGCAGAGCCCTGTGGGAAGGTGGCTGTGTCTGAAAAAGACCGAGAAAGTGTCAAGAGTAGGCACTTTCACAAACACAAAATACAGAAAAACCCCTGCTTCCACAGGAATTGCAGTGCGTAGAGTGCACTGTCGCGCGTGTCCATGCCGTTTCCGAGGGCTCTGAGCCACTCGGCGTCTCTATCAATCACAGATAACGGACGGCAAAGCAACTCCTGCCTCGAGTCACGCATGTCATTTCCGAGGAGGTGGAACGGGGTCCTCGCTCCCCGCGAAAGGAGCCAGTTCTGGATGCTCCAAACCCAGGTCAGCACTGCTGACCTGCCTCTGCCTGGTCACTTCTCTGCACGTCTGGAACTGACTTCGGATTCGGTCACTGACTACTGATGGGAAGGAACATCGGACACCTGCTCCTGTCGAGTCTGAGTTAGAGTCACAGCCCAAAACCTCTGGTGCGGCCCGGGGTCCCCTCACCTGTGTGCAGCGACAGCCAGCCTTTGCGGTGGGCGATGTAATGAGGAGCGTGCGCCTCCTCGTAGGTCACCGGCTTGTCCCCTTTGCCCACTCGGACCCGGGCCGCTCGATTCTACGAGCAGACAGCCACCGTAAGTCCGCGCGCCCCACCCAGGGTGCGACCTGGACCCCCCTCTCCTCCTCCCTTAGTCCCCACCCCCGGCCAGGCGTCCCTCGCCCTTCGGCCCCGGACCGCTCACCTTGGCGCACGCGGAGGAGACGTGCAGGGCGCGCCACGCACACGGCAGCGCGCGGCCCCAGGAAAGCACCTGTGAATGGACGGGAGAGCGTGACAGAGAAACCGGGGCACCCCCGCCCACCACCTGGCCCGCCCGCACCGTCCACTCACCCACGGCTCGAGTCCTTGGCAGCACATGGAGGCCGCCATCTTCGGCCGAGCGCAGCCCGTGACGTAACAGCGCGTCGCCGAGCAAAGGTCAGCGCCGGGAGGCTTCACCTCGGACGAGCCCAAGTCGAAGCCGGCGCGGGGGGGTGCGAGTCGCCGGACGCTTGTTTCTGCACCCCTCCTCCTGGCACCGCCCTTGTCAGTTGGCTTCCTGGTTCAGATCCGGAGGTTGGGGGTGCAGAGCGTGAGGTTTCACCCTAAGTCTCACACCGGTGTCCTGAGGACGACAACGGGGCCCTCAAGCCTCCCCTTGGAGTGTTTTTTTAGATTCTACAAATTAGGCTGCTGGAGTTGTCTCCAAACTTTTTATTATTATTATTATTATTATTATTATTATTTATTATTATGTGGATATGTACTACATTAAAGTCCTCAAGATACACAGCAACCAGGTCACAAAAACTGTCAACCAGATGCCATTTTTGTAAAAGAAAATCATATACTTATATCCACACAATAAAAAATGTAGAAGACAGTATTTCAAAAGTTAGTCATTTATCTTTGGACAGTACGATCATGTGTCACTTCTTTTCTTTTGGTTTATCTGTATTTTCTATAATGAACATAAATTTCTGAAAATTTGTTGGCTTTTTAAACCATTTTAATTAAAATTTTTTTGCCATCACAGTTTACTTTCCGTAGTATCTTCAAATAATATTACTTAAAAATAAAAAAAAAGAAACTCCTGGATCTAGCCACAAGTGAAGAAAAATCTCTTTTGATTAAAACTTGACCCAGTTTTCCCTGGCTGGTGTGGTTCAGTGGATTCAGTGCCGGCCTGGAGACTTTGATTCCCAGTCAGGGCACACGCCTGGTTTTAGGGGGCAACTGATGGATGTATCTCTCACATATCGATGTTTCTCTCCCTCTCTTTCTCCCTCCCTCCCTCTCTCTCTCTAAAAATAAATAAAATCTTTTTTTTAAAGATTTTATTTATCTTTAGAGGGGAAGGAGAGAGGGAGAGAAACATCAATGTATGGTTGCCTCTAGTGCTTCCCCTGCTGGGAAATAGCCTGCAGGGAACTGGCCTGCAACCCAGGCATGTGCCCTGACTGGGAATCGAACCGCAATCCTCTGGTTTGCAGGCCCTCGCTCAATCCACTGAGCTACGCCAGCCAGGGCAATAAAATCTTTTTAAAAGAAACACTGACCCAATCCTTCAAGGATGAGAGCAGGGCTTTACCTGTGCTAGGATCTGTATCATAGGGCCTGTGGCACCCAGACCACAGCGTCACCGTGGTACTTGGTCTCCAGTCGTTACTGACCCTCACAGAGCTGTCAGATAAATAGCTATCTTTGCTTCTGTTTGGTTGAATATAGGAAATTGCCAACATTTGGCTGGATTTTGTTTTGTTTTGATGTTGCCCTCATCATCCCCCTGATGCAGCTGTGGTTCCCATGGGAGGGAGGACAGGACTTCCCTCTGCGTGGAGGGAAATGGAAGCACAGGTAGAGGGTGGGCTGCTCGAGGTCACCCTGGGAGAAGAAGGGGCCGAGACGCCAGTCTCTGGGCTTCGTTCGGCATGTGCATTCTACACGGTCAGGTTTCCTTTGACCACTTGAAACTGGGGCCTCAAAAAGTAACTGTTGATAGAACAGTGTCTTTCGTGCCCACATCACTAGGAATGTTTTATTTCTAATTTTTAAAACTGTGTCACCCTGGCTGTTGTAGCTCAGTGGATTGAGCGCGGGCCTGCGAGCCAGAAAATCGAGGTTCGATTCCAGTCAGGGCACGTACCTGGGTTGCAAGCCGGTTTCCTGCAGGCCAATTCCCAGCAGGGGATGCACAAAAGGCAACCATACATTGATGTTTCTCTCCCTCTCTCTCCTTCCCTTCCCCTCTAAAGGTAAATAAATAAAATCTTTTAAAAAAAAGTTTGATGCTTCACAAATGTGGAGTTACATTTAAAAAAATAACCTGTGGCCTCTAACTGTTATGCGTGTTGAATAAGGGGGCAGAACAGGAATAAAATGTTCTCCAGTCACAACAATTTCCAAATGAAAAAGATGTCAATTATTCCAGCTATACCTGTGATGGCCACAGCTGCTCTTCTCTCAGAGGCTTTTATTTCTGGGGCCACTTCTCCCAAATCTGACTGTCTGAAACAATTGCAGAAGAACATTATAATTACAATAATGAAACAGCACTTTCTCCTTCGAAATTGGCTATATATCAAAATCTCACAAAAGATCCTTTCAAAACTACAAATCCTGGTTGCAACCCAGAGCCTTGAAACCAGAACCTCAGGGGTTCTCAGTCCAGGCCTGGATATCACTGCTTCTGAAGGTGGCCATGGTGGTTCTGGTAAACAACCACGTGGAAAAAATGTCAGCATTCCCCGAAACTACCAGCCAGAGCCATAGACACAGCCTTCAGAAACACATAAAAATATACATCCCCTCTGACCAGTAATTCTACTTCTGCCCTGTGGAAATAATTAAGATTTAGTTACAAAGATGTTGATGACAGCTTTATAAATCACAGCAAAAAAATGGACACATTTAAAAATCAAAGTCCAATAACAGGGAATTCTGATACAGTCTTATTCTGCAACCATTATAAGATATTCTATGGGTCTCATTTTGTAGACAAAAATACCTTGGGTGAGAGACTGTGGAGTGGTGTTAGTGGTGGGGTCAGGCTAGAATGTGAAGTATGATGATTTGATAAAACTGAATGTGTGTATCCTTAGGTAGACACAGGGGAGCCAGAGGGTACTCACCAAAAGTGGACAGTGTGAGCAGGAATATAGGGAACTGATTAGCATGGCAGTGGAGAATGTAGCCCAGCATCAAACCGGAAAACCGACTGAATGAGAAGCGGCACACAGGACTGAGGCATGCAGTTCGGTTTTCCCATGGGGAACCAGGCTGGCATTGTGCCTGGGCTGCTTTAAGGCCTGCTTTTGCTAAAAGCTCCCTTACCCTGATTTAAGACTGCAGATGTTTAATGTTTATCTCTGAAGTAACTTTCTAAAGTCTGTGCTAAGCCTCCCAAGGATGAAATGTAACCAAATCAATCATTTCTATCATTCCCTGGTATTTGTAACATTTTTCTTTTTTGTTATCTGTAAGAAGTAATCACTAAGGAGAAGTAAACCCAAGGAGAATGAATGAGAAGCTTCTTTGCTGAAACGCCACTGGAAAGCAATAAAAGCTTGTCCAGGCAAGGGCTGAGGAGCTCTCCCCTTGAGAGAGCGGCCAGGGTGCTTTCTCTCTCAGAGAGTGGCCACGCGATCCCTTTTCCTCCATGGGATTTCTGCAGTCTGTGTGAATTTATTTACCGCATCTACAACACACAGACTCCGCGGGCCAGAGTCTGCATCACAGGAAGGGATGGCCCTGAACTCTTCCATGTAGGTTTGATAAGCACCTACAGTTCACTTCAGAATCCCCTATTTTAGGTGCAGTGTCCCCAGGGTTGCCCACCCCACCCCCGCACCCCCACTGGCAAAGCTTCCAGGGCAACCCCCTCTGTAGATCAACGAACTTCCCTAAGGTTGTTATTTCAAAGATGCACGTTAGATGGCAGCAGAGAAGTGTGTTTCCTGACAAACTTCACTGTGGTGTTTCTAATATGCACGCTAGATGGCAACAAAAAAAAGGGCTTTTCTTCATGACCTGAACTCGGGTATTATTCCCAAGGTGAACAATAGATGGCAGCAGAGAGGCACATTTCATGGCGAGAACCAATCAGGTGTTATTCACTAGATGCACACTAGAAAAAAGCAGAGAATAAATTTTCATGGACATAACCCCTTGTTATTCACTGGTTGCACGCTAGATGGCAGTAGAGTAGTACATTTCCTAGTGACCACCTCTCAGATTTTTTTCCCAATTCACATTCTAAGTTATAGCAGAGCTGTTTCTCCTGAACTGAACACAGTTGTTAGTTTCGATATGCACACTAGGTGGCAGCAGATAACAACTTTTATGATAGCATACACTCAGTTGTTATTTACAGGTTACATATAAGATGAAAGCAGAGAATAGCTTTTCTTTGGGTCCTCCACTCAGGTGTTGCTTTTTTAACTTTCTTTTATTGATTGGTTTTTAAAGAGAGATAAACATCAATTTGTTTTTCCCACTTATTGACTCATTCATTGGTTGATATTTATATGGGCCCTGATTGGGGACTGAGCGTGCAACCTTGGCGTATTCAAATGACATTCTAACCAACTGAGCTACTTGCCCAGAGCCTCAGGTGTTACTTAAAAAAAAATTTTTTTTAAGATTTTACTTATTTATTCTTAGAGAGATGGGAAGGGAAGGAGAGAGTGAGAGAAACATCGGTCAGTGCCTGGCCCATGACCCAGGCATGTGCCCAGATCCCATGGTCCATCAGCCTTTTGGTTTGCGGGGCGACGCCTAAACCACTGAGCCACACCAGTCAGGGTAGGGCCTCAGGTGTTATTTAAGTAGCAGGCAACATTGCAGCAGAGAAAAACTTTTCCAGCTGACCCCCACTCAGATGTTATTTTCAAAGTGTACAGTAGATGGCAGCAGGAATAACATTTTATGATAGTACACATTTAGTTATTAGTTGCACAGGATATGGCAGGGAACACTTTTCCTTGTCAACTACGCACAGTTTTATTCCCACAATGCACACTAGATGGGAGCAGAGTATAACATTTTATTATGACATCCACAGGTGTTATTTACTAGTTGGTTAAACACTATATGGCAGCAGAGAAAACCTTTTCCTGGTTACTTCCTCTTAGGTGTTGTTCTCAAGATGCACAGAAAACAGCAGAGCTTTTCCTGGTGGCCTCCATTTTTATTCCCAAGATGCGCGCTAGCAGCAGAAAAGAGCAGTTCCTGATCGCTTCCACTGAGGTGCTATGCACAAGGTGCGCACAAGATGGCAGCAGAGAATACTTTTTCCCCCGGTCACATCGCCTGAAGTGTTATTCGAGGTGACAGCAAAGACCACATTTTCCTTGCTCACAGGCTCTGCCTATTCTGCATTAATAAGAGAATATCAAAAAGAGAGACAAAATCCAGACTTGGCAATAAGCTCACTGTGATACAATTCCTATTTTAAGCCCTTCACATGCCTCATCTTAACTACTGCTCGCATTAGGTAGATGAGACAGGAACACTTGTCAACTGTATTTTACAAGTATTTAAACTGAAGACTGATTCTGCCATAGTTCAAAGTCCAGAACCAAGGACTAATGGTCCAAGATGGGCCTGGAAAGCATGTGCACACAGTGCCTCGGACAAACAAGAATCCCATAAATTTTGCAGGTTTGGGCTGAATCTTGGTCATCCCCCCTTGAAGAAACCTGCACGTAACCTAATGGCCCAGCCAGCCACACACTCTCCCCCACCCTCTGCCGCTGGGAAGGGGGCAGGCAGGGAGGAGGAGGTGGTTTGGCCGTTTGCAGGAGCACAAATAGCCCCAGATCCCTGCAACAGTGACTTCCCACGTCTACTCCCTGCCTGTTCCCTCACTGTTTAAAATCTGTTCTTCAGTCCAGAGCACTGCTCTGCATCTATCCATGTTCCCTTCCTCTGAGGCCTCACCTGGCACGAGCTTCCTGGAGGCTCAGCTGGAGTCTAGGGCGACAGATCCCTTGTGGGGAAGAGCCTGAGTCCCAGACAGGCGCAACCCGACTCCTGGCTCCACCACCTACAAGCTGTGCGATTTCAGGCAAATAGTTGGAAACTCAGTCTCCTCCTCTGCTCCCTCACAGGGCGGCTGCAAGGACTCAGCGAGGTGGGGCATTCAGCTTTCTGCTAACATGTGATCAGGCACACACTCTCCCTTCCTTTCAGCAGAACGCACTCTCCTACTGGTGTCCACACAGCCAAGCTCCCCGAGGGCACTCACTCCTGCACCGGCCTGGCTTCCTGCTCAGGGCAGCACTGACCACAGCCTCTCTCCAGTCCTCACACCCCTGCTCCTCCACAAACTCAGGGTCCTGCCTCCGCTCAGGCCAGCACCAGCCCCACCAGTCCCTTCACTGTCCCTCTGCTTCCTGTCCCCGGCTCGTCCAATCCAGTCTCCAGACTGTGACCAGCTGATCTTTCAAAATTAGGGATCTGATCCCACCCCCTCCCACGCATGAGAACCGCCAACAGCCTCCCCCACCCCAGCCTAGAGAGTGGTCTCCCTCATCAGCACAGTGCTGAGACCCTCTCAGGCCCCACTTCCTCCTCCTGGTTTTGTTTCAGACCATCCCCCCCCACTCCGTCCCCAGGAACCCCAGAGGTCCCATCAGCCTCCCTGGTTGGGAGACCAGTCAGGGCTCTAACACACAGAGGCGCCAGCACTGGGACTGAGCCTCCGCTGTGGGAAACTGAATATAGATACAAGTTAATAATAATGTACCAATATCTGTGTATTCATTGCAACAATTCTGGGGAAAAAAAGGAGAGGGAAATTGAGAGTCAAATAAGAGAAACCTACTGCATCAAACTTTAACCTAGAGGATGTCCTAGTGAAAGTGCACATTAATAACATGGACCCTAAAATAGGGAAAACAAAAATAAATGGTCCAGCCAGGCACCTCTTCCCCTGCTGCTTCTCCTCTCGTTGTTCCAGGGTTTCCCGCTCCCTCAACAGCGAAGGGAAGGGGACAGAGCTGCTCGGCTGGTCCGGTAGGGTCCCGCTGAGCCCTGCATCTTTGCTCCCCTGCCCGAGGCCCCATGTGGGCGGAGTCCCGGGGTCGCTGGTTCTGATGTGTCCGCCAAGGCCGTTTCCCTGCGGCGGACTGGACACACGTACTGAAGCAGAATAAGTTAATATAAGTTAATTATTTTAATCGCAGAAATAAATGAATACTTGCAAGAGGCAAGTTTAAGAGCAGGCTTGGGCCAGGCATGGGCCGGCTCCGACGAGTGCCGCGGGCCCGTCCCTCACCCGCCCCCGCGGCCTCAGTGTCCCGCTCACGGGCACAGGCCCCTCCCCGAATCGGGGCCACCAGCACCTCCAGGCTGACACGCCCTCGCTGCCCATTCTAACGAGTTTTTACATGTTCGGGAGCGTTTCCCCAAGCGGAAGAGGAGAGGGAAGGAAACACGGAGGACTAGCGTGAGGAACTAAGTGGGAATTCCTGTTATGTGAGAACCGGAAACTTCCAAAATGCCTGAATGGGCATGTTCACCGGGCTCCCCTGAGCAGGAAGGTGCCTGAGGGTCAGGCCGGGCTCTCGTGTTGGTCAGTGTTGGTCACCGGGGCCTCCGACCTGTTTCCATTGATTACCTTTGTTTTGACCAGTTTTGGGAGCATAGGGTTCTCTTGCTATGAACACTTGAAAATCCCCAATTTGGCTCAACCCCGAATCTGACATTTAAGGAAACTGATTCTCAAAGCAGAACTGGTGGCCAGAGGTTCCAGGGAGGCTTCAAGGACCCGCATACCAGCCCAGTCCCCAGGGTTGGCTGTCTCCCAGGAGGTCCCGGCTGCTGAGGGGACTTTGGGAGACGTATGGAGTTCCCTCAGCACCCCGCTCCTCCTGTGGAGGGGGACCTACCCACTGGAAACTTTGTCCCATATCCCTGGCAGCAGGAGGGTTCAGCGCAGGGGAGGGAAGAGGTGAGCTCTGAACTGGGGTGCAGGAGCCATGGTGGCCCTGGCCTCAGCCCCTCTTGAGGGGGCCAGATGCTCAGGCAGCCGAAGGAGGCCACAGTTAGGATCCAAAGAGCAACACTCCAGAGGAGGGTTTCAGCTCAACTCGAGGAAGGAGCCAGGAAGCGATCGAGCCTCCCACTGCTATGACAGTCAAGGTCAGGGGCCGCTGGCAGGGGGCCTGGACAGGGGCTTAGGCAGAGGTCCTGATGGCAGAGAAAGCAGCAGGGGCCTCCCCTGGCTGCCCCCACCCGGACACCTCAGTGAGGGGCTCCACTGCCCCGGCCCTGTCCTGGGCCACAGCGCTCGGGGCTCTGGGGCAGCTGGTAACCACGCAGTTGGCCCCGCGTGCAACTGGGTGCTGCCCACATGCACAGCGCACGCCAGGGGCTCATTCCAGGCTTTTTCCTTGGGATCAATGGAGACCGGCCAGTGGGCAGCACCACCTCTGTGACCAGCCCCCAGGAGAAAGGAGAGTGTCGCCAGACCTGCCGCCCCTCAACCCAGTGGCCACAGTGCCCCCAAGCCCCTGGCACGGGCCACTGGTCAGAGCTGGAGCTCGGGAAGCCGAGGGTGTGGCATGAGCCTCGTGGGAGTCCCTGGGTTTAGTTCTCTGCCCACCGAGGGCGCCCAGCACCGGACCACCCGGAGCCCAACACTGGCCAGGAAGCGAGAGGAGCGTTTACACCCAGCCCATCCTCACCACCTCCGAGCTCCAGGACACAGCTCCAGCCTGCTCCTCCCGGCAGGGCATTGTCCAGCACCCTGATCAGCCCTCTGGTCCCACGGCCCATTCAGGTGCAGCCTCGGCCATAGGCTGCGTGTGCCTGTCTCCCTCATGGTCAAGTGCCCACTGGGGGCCTAATCATCGCTGCTGAGCCTCCTGAGCAGATGGGTTGGTGACTGACCAGGCTGCAGTGAGACCCTTCCCCCACCAGCAGGGCCGGGGCCTGCGCATCCTGCGGTCCGTCCGGCCTCATCGACCCGGCTGCTCTGTGCCGTGCCTCCCTCCACTCTGCACGGCTGGACGGCGAAGGCTCGAGGGCGAAGTGCCCGGGTCACACCGTTGGTCATGGGACTGAGAGCCGGACCAGAGGAGTCTGGATCGGTAAAGGCAGGCCAGGGCAGCTGGTGGCGGAGGGGAAGCCCGTCCTGTCCCACCCTGAGGGCCCCGCTGTCCAGGTCGCCCTTTAAAGTCAACTCTTCTGCCACCAGCCTCAGAGGGAACCCAGGAGGCTGGGCCTCTCCCCGCCTTGCAGGTTCTTGGTGTCACGGCCCAGGGGTCACACTCTGGGGCTGGAGTTGGCAGTCACACCAGAGCCAGTGGCCCAGCTGGTCCAGCTGTGGGGAGGTGGGGGGGGGGGGGGGGGGTGGATGGAGGGGCTCTGCTCCTGCCTGGGGTGGAGCCAGGGCCAGACCAGGCTCCGGTCCTGGAGCTGGCTGGGGCTCGGGACCTGGTTCTGGAGCAGAATAAGGAAAAGGCTCACAGTGCCTCTCCAAAGGCGGGAGGGCGCCGCCGCTGCCTCTAGGGGGAGCCCGGCCCAGGACCCTCACTCTCCAGCTCCACCTGAGTGGGCTCCACATGCTGCAGCTGGGCCTGGAGAAGGTGGGAAGAGCCCACCAGGTCTGAGCCAGGCCAGGTGACCCGCCCTTAGACAAAACTTCACCCTGAAACAGGGAAGTGCCGGGGCTGGTCGAAATCTCACACCTGGTCCGGCCAGGTTCCCACCACAGACCAATGGTCCCGAGGGAGGCAGGTGGGCTGCAGAGCCCAAGCCCTGGGCATCCCTCCACGCTGCCCTCCCGTAGCCCCTTGTTGGGCTCTATGCCAGGGCACAGCCCACCCCGGGCCCTGTGTGGCTGTCCTGGTGACCCAGCAGGTTTGACACGGAGTCTGTGTGAGTTTCTCCTTGCCACCGACGCGTCTGCCAAAGGGCCTGGACATCCGGACTGGGGCCTGAGACCGATCTGTGAGCCGGCCACCCACACACCTCCCCTCTGGGCCTCGTGCTGGTGGTCGGGGGTGAGTGTGGAGAGGGGCGGGCGGCAGGACGGGGCTGTGGCGGGGCTAGGACTCTACAGGACAACTCAGCTCAGCCCCCCTCTGGTTCCAGGGAACCTGGGCCCCACCCACAGTGCTCTTTGACCCCTGACCTTCTGCAGCGGAAGCCGCCAGGCCCCGCCCTCCCTCAGGGATTGGCAGGGGCGTCAAGTCCAGCGTTCTGCCGGGTCCTCCACACCCACAGACCCAGGTTCTACCCCCGCCCTGTTCTGTAGAACCGGAAGCCCTCCCGCTGGACCCAAAGTCCACTCACTTTTGCAAAATTTCCTGTGACCTGTCATCCTGTCAGGAACTGGGAAGGTGCCCCATGTGCAGAGGGGGCTGAGGGCATCGGTGCTGATGTGTGGTGGGCAGGGCCCGCGAGTGGCATCGGGTCACCGCGAGTGACTCCCTGGCTGTAACCGAGGCCCAGGGGTGGAGTCTGCTTCCTTCACTGGAAGCTGTACTAAGTGTGTCCCAAAGTCTTTGCTTCTAGTGGGTGCTCAATACACATTGTTGAATAAATGGGCTCAGCCAGAACCATCCGGACATCTGAGTGGGCCCGGGGCCCCTGCTGCCCCCAGGGTTCCCTAATCTGGCTACGCCAAGGCCAAGGCCAAGGCCCAGGAGATGGAATCTCAGACTCCTTGACAGGTCAGTTTCTACGTGCTTTTTCAAACTCAGAAATGCCACAAGCCAGTGATGGGCAAGCAGGCAACTTCTCGTGGGGAGAGAAACAGCCACCACAAACAGCCGGCGTGTCCAGCAGCCCTCCCTGCAGAGGCTGGATCTGGGCTGGGGGTCCTGGAGTTTTGCCCAAGCTCTCAGTGAGCAGGTGTGGCCCTGAGCTGCGAAGCTCTGTCACTGCAATGTCACCTGAACAGTGAGAATCGCTGGACTGTGCAAAGCCCCCGGCGGCCTGTGGATGGGTGCAGCAGCAGCAACCAGGGCGGTATAGCTCAGGAATCCTGGTCCGACAGCTCCGTGGTGCGAAGCCAGGCCTTGGATGTGCTCTCAGGCACATCTGCTGAGTCAGGCCCTGGAGGAGCCCTGGGAAGGGCAGCAGAGGCTGGTCCCCGCCTCTCTGAACCCAGACTTCTCTGCACTGGAGCGGGGAGGACAGGAGGCAGAGGCCCCTTGCACCCTCAAATCTGTGACATCAAAGAGGCCCCTGCTCTAAAGAGCTTGGTGAGGCTCTAGGGCCACCTGTCACCTCTCTCGTGTCAAGGAAATGTCCCTACATCAAGCCCCTTCCTTCTGTTTACTCCTTAAGAGAACCAAAACCGAAACCAAAACAAACAGACTTCTGGCCAAGATGGAGGCATAGGTAGACACGCTGTGCCTCCTCGCACAACCAAAATAAGGACAACGACAATTTAAAAACAAAAAGGCAACCAGTACTGACAGAAAATTGAACTGTATGGAAGTCTGATAACCAAGGAGTTAAAGAAGAAACATTCATCCAGAACAGTAGGAGGGGCCGAGACAGAGAGGACTCAAGGCAGAGCGGCTGGTGGACCCAGCGAGGCAGCAGATTGTAGAGGGGCACAGCGCGTCCAGTCCCACGTTTGCGTGCAGATAAACCAGGTGAAACTGGGGGGTGAGACAGACCACGCAACCCAGGGTTTCAGCGCAAGGAAATAGAGCCTCAAAACACCAATTGAAAACACCTGCGGGGGTTGAGGTGCCAGGAGGAACTCCCAGCCTCACAGGAGAGTTCACTGGAGAGACCCACAGGGTCCTAGAACGTACACAAACCCACCCACACAGGAATCAGCACCAGAAGGGCCCAATCTGCTTGTGGGAAGCAGAGGAAGTGACTGAAATCCGTCAGAGAGAGGAGCAAGCGCCATTGTTCCCTCTCTAACCCCTGCCACACATAGTGTCACAACCCAGTGACTGGGTTGCCCCGCCCTCGTGAACACCTGAGGCTACACCCTTCATATGTAACAGGCACATCAAGACAAAAAATATATATATATGGCCCAAACAAGAGAACAGATCAAAGCTCCAGAAAAAATACAACTAAGTGATGAAGAGATAGCCAACCTATTAGATGCACAGTTCAAAGCACTGGTGATCAGGATGCTCACAGAATTGGTTGAATTTGGTTGCAAATTAGATGAAAAAAATGAAGGCTATGCTAAGTGAAATAAAGGAAAATGCACAGGGAACCAATAGTGATGGGAAGGAAACTGGGACTCAAATCAATGGAGTGGACCAGAAGGAAGAAAGAAATATCTAATCAGAAAAGAATGAAGAAACAAGAATTCAGAAAAATAAGGAGAGGCTTAGAAACTTCCAGGACATCTTTAAATGCTCCAACATCCGAATTATAGGGGTACCAGAGGAGAACAAAAAGAGCAAGTGGAGATGTTACTTGAACAAATAATGAAGGAGAACTTCCCTAATCTGGCAAAGGCAATAAGACTTCCAGGAAGTCCAGGAAGCTCAGAGTCCCAAAGCAGTTGGACCCAAGGAGAAACACACCAAGGCACAGCATCATAATTACATTAGCCAAGATTAAAATGAAGGAGAGAATCCTAGAAACACAAGAGATAAGGAGACAGTCACCTACAAAGGAGTTCCCATCAGACTGTCAGCGGATTTCTCAAAAGACGTTACAGGGAAGAAGGGGCTGGAAAGAAGTATTCCAACTCATGAAATCCAAAGACCTACATCCAAGATTGCTCTATCCAGTAAAGCTTTCATTTAGAATGGAAGGGCAGATAAAGTGCTTCTCAGATAAGGGCAGTTCAAGGAGTTCATCATCACCAAACCCTTATTCTATGAAATGGTAAAGGGACTTATCTAGGAAAAAGATAAAAAACATGTTCGGTAAAATGACAGCAAACTTACAATCATTAACAACCACACCTAAAACAAAAACAAACTAAGCAAACAACTAGAACAGGAACAGAACCACAGAAACAGAGATCACATGGAGGGTTAGCAACAGAGGAGTGGGAGGAGGAGAAGGGGGAAAGGTACAGAGAATAAGTAGCATAGACAGTAGATAGAAAATAGATGGGGGGGGGGCAAGAATAGTGTGGGAAATGCAGAAGCCAAGAACTTAGAAATACAACCCATGAACATGAACTAAAGGGGGGAATGTGGGTGGGAGAGGGTGTGCAGGGTGGAGGGAAGTGAAGGGGGGGGAATGGGACAATTGTAATAGCATAATCAATAAAATGTATTTTTAAACATGAAACGAACCAACCAGGGCCTTTGGGGCTTGGGGTCCCGTCTGCTTGCACCTGGGTTACAGAGCAACGGCCCCTCCCACCCTCCTCGCACCCCTACCCTGTCCGTAGAGGCTGTGGACCCTCAACACCGTCACAGAGGGCGCGCGGTCCGGTCTGTGGCCCACGGCGAACAGCAAGTGCGCTTTCCCGCCAAGATGCCTCGGTGTCCTCCGCGGGAGCAGCGGCTGAGCCTGCGCGCAGGTGCGCAGAGCCGACACCAGGTGGCGCTGCTCCCCAGCGAACTGCCACCCGGCGGACACTTTCCAAAATATAAAATACTGGTGAGCAAACAGGAAACTGTTGCGGAAAAGACACAGCCGTGGCCAGGTTCCCAAATCCCCTCCGAGAGGCTCATATTCCAAGAAGTACCTACGTGTAGAAATTTGGTTCCAACAGATTTGGCCACTGGAGCGCCTCTGGGGACCCTCCTGGTTCCTAAGACTCAGCCTGCAGGGACACCATGGAATAAGTAGGGGACAAGGGGGCTCTGAATCAGCGAATTCTTCCCCCGGTGAGAAGCTGCATGTGCCTGAGCAAGTCGCGAGGGCTCTCCGAGGTCGTTTTGTCACGGAGACCACAGAGCCCCCCAGAGGCTGGAACTGGGGAGGCAAGGGTTCTAGTCCCTGCTCCCAGGCCCCTCGCTCCCCCGCCGTAGTAGGTGGCTGCCTTCCGCACCCACAGTTCAACCTCTGAGAAAACAAGCGCATAAAATGGACAAGCCCGGTACCACTCCGCGCCCACTAGAACGGCTACACACAGAGGAAAGGAAAGTGACAGGCGTTGGTGGGCGCGTGGGAAGCTGGGACACCCGTGCACCTCCAGAGGGACTGTGAAACGGTGCAGCCACCCGGGAAAACAGTCTGGCGTCCCGGGCACAGTTCGACAGGTGGTCCCGCGGTCCCGGGCCTAGGCGGGAGCTCGGGTACAGGCACAGGCGTGCTCATCCAGGCCCTGGTCACAATCACCACAAAGTGGAAGCGACCCAAATATCCCTCCTCTGGTGGATGCAGAACCAAAGTGCGGCGTATCACATGATGGAATATCGGTCAGCCATGAAAGGGACAACGCAGCCATGCACACCACAGCAGGGGACAATCTTAGAAACATTTGCTAAGTGAGCCCTGACCACGAGGCTCCATTGCTCAGAGCGTCGTCTGGCCCACCAAAAGGTCGAGGGTTCGATCCCTGGTCAGGGCAACCCATCCATGTTTCTCTCTCACACTGATGTTTCTCTTCCTCTTCGTCTTGGTCTCTCTCTCTCTCTCTCTGAAGTCAATAAACATCCTCCTGTGAGGACTGAAACACCAACAACCTTATGCTAAATGAAAACAGCCAGACACAAAAAGTTACATGTAGTATGAGCCCATTTGTGAACGGTCCAGAAAAGCAAATCCACAGACTGAAAGTAGACACGTGGTGGCCGGGGTGGGGGAGGGGTGCCGGGAATGACGGTTTCGTGGGTGCCCGATTTCCTTTGGGGCGATGAAGATGCTTTGGAGCCAAACGACAGTGCTGTTTGCACAGCCCTGTGGCTGCGCTAAATGCCACCCGATCCGAGCGCTTCTTCTCCCACAACACAAAGGACCTTGGCCTGGTGTCCGACAAATTCGCTGCTGTGCCTGGAGCAATGGAAGCCCAGCCCCCCACACACACACCAGCCCCACAGTCTGCTGCCCTGGGGCCTGGCATGTGGCCCTTCCCATCCCCGAGTACAGGGCCCCTCCATGTGCCTCAGGCACCCCCCTGTGTGCCTCCCCGGCCCTCACCCAGGCCCTGGACCCTGCACCAGCCCCACATCCCCTGCCTTCTGTGCTTCACCGGTCTTCTTAAAAGCCCCGAGACTACCCCACTTCCAAAACCCGTGCCCCAGTTCCACTCGCTGAGAAGCAACATCTGGGCCAGTCCTCCTCCACGGGCCTCGGCCCCCCACCCCATCAGGCCCCCCCGCCCTCGGCCTGGTGCCGAAGTTCCCACCCAAGGCTGGCCTTACCCCCCTGGGAAGCTCCTCTTGCATCTTCATCTTCTGACTGCAAGGCAGGCCCTTGGCGCATCACCCCCTGGGTCTCTGGGGGAGGAGGCATCGGCTTCCCAGGCCCCACACTCTCCTCCCCACTTCCGTCCTCTGTCGGGCACCCCTGGTCACACCTCCAGGAGGAGTGTGCAGGTGCATCTCAACTCACTCTGGGCCTCCTGCCACACCCCAGACTTCGTCACCGCCCCCCAAGTCTCAGCAGCGACCCCAAGGGCCGGGCCCCAGGGTGGCGTCCTCAGAACTGACAGCTGCCCGTCAAACACCCCCATTTGAAGGTGGCCGTACCTGACCGCCCAGCCCAAATCCTGGGGAGCGTGGCTCCAGGTGCCGCCATGTGAGGAAGCCAGGCCCACGAAGCAGCCCCAGGGAGCCCCACTTTGTGGCACCTCGATTTCCCTGTGACATCCAAGGCAAGTCCCTAGACCTTCCCGTCATTCTCCAGTCACCGGAGTCTTCTGTCCCTTGATCATTTTTTGAAGCCTCCTTTCAGTCTTGTGTGAGCGTCTCGCTGGCCCCTGGCAGTGGGAAGAAGCGTGGGTGTCCACGGCAGGCACACCTCCTGGGTCCCGGAGGAGAGGCTGGGGCTGGTTCCCCTGGTACCAGCTGCTGGGACCCACGTTCTCTAGGCTGAGCCAGTGTTTGGAGCTGGTCCTTCCTACACGACCCCCCGCCCCCAGCACCGGGGAAGCACGGCCTCCAGAGCCTCTGGGCACTGAGCCAGGCCCACTCTCTTCCCCAGGTGGGAGCCCAGCACTGGGGTGGCAGACCCCCCAGGCCCCTGCCCCCTGCCCAGCTCGGCCTGCCTTCGGCTTCCCAGGCCCCTCCTTCTACCTGAAGGGCCCTCCGTCTGGCCAAGTTTTAGCTCACTGCCAGTATTCAAGACGGGCACCCAGACAAAACCAGCCACAGAAACCCTTTCCCTGCTACAACACCCCCATCTTAATCCTCTACACGCGACTGACTAGTATTTTTCTCACTCACTGAGTCTTTTCGTTTTTGTTGCCTGCCCTGCGCCCACATACAGTACAGGCTCCAGGCAGCAGGCACCTCCCAGCCCTCGGCAGGGCTGAGCAGGGCAGGAGCCCAGGGGCTGCCAGAGCAGCCGGCTGTGGGAGCAGAGCAGAATCGAGAAACGGGGGTTGGGGGGTTAGGGGCTGGGGGGCTGGGAGACAGCAGGGTGGGGGCGGCCGTGCTGAGGGCCACGGAGGGGTCCTGGCAGTCAGTCTCCCGGCAGGCGAGGGCAGAAGCTGGAATCAGGGTGCAGACCCCAGGGGACGGCGCGTTCCCACAGACAAGGCGGGGTGGCAGGGCGAGCTGAGGGGCGTAGGGGGCTTGGGACAAGGTCAGGTGCAGCGGTCTTGTCTCGAGTGTCCGGGGCTGGGGAGGCGCAGCCAGGAAGGAAGTGGAGTGGAAAACCTCGCGGCGTGACTCAGTGGGCGGGCGTCACCCAGCGGGCACAGGTCGAGGTCCTGATTCCGGCTGGTCCTGGCACAAGCCTGGGGTGCGAGTTCGTGCCTGGACTAAATCTTGGACGGGGCACCATTGATGTTTCTCTCTCTCTCTTTCTCCCTCCCTTCCCCTCTCCAGAAATAAATACAACCTTGAAAAAGAAAGAAACAGTCCGAAGAGAGAGCCGGGAGGGGGAGAAAAGGGGAGAGGCGCAGAAGACAGGGTGGTGCCGGAGGGGGAGGGTCCTGCTGTGTTCCCGCCCCTCGACTGTGGCCCGGGTCCTCGGCTCCGGGCCTCAGTTTCCTCATCTGTAACCTGGGGCGGTGCCCGGAGCGCAGCGTCCGGATCTGCACCAGCAGCACGGAGCCTCGCAGGCTGCTACTGCTCATCAAAGTAGTAATTGTTGCTGGTGTGTCGTTACGGTTTTCCCTGGGCCGTTGGGAGGAAGGCCAGGCGGGCAGACCCGCCGCAGCGGGGCCGGTGGGTGTGGGCAGCAAGGCAGGAGGGAGGCGCGGTTTCCCCGGTGGCTCGGACAAGGCACGGACCGCGAGTCATCCCGGGGACGCGGCCGCGGGTCCTGCAGCCGCGGCTCGCGAAGGTTCCCCCCGCACACGAGTCTCTGTCGGGCCCCGGGGACGCCCCGAGCTCTGCGGCGGACGCGGGCCTGGTTCCGCCGCGCCCGGCTCCCGCTGCAGGCCGCTCCCCTGGGACCTGCGCGTCCCGGGCGACTGCGGGTGACGCACGTGGAGCAGGGATGGGCAGGGAAGGGTTAAGCGGCCGCCGCGGCCCCGTGGGGGCTGGGCGGGGAGCTGCCGCCGCCGGCGAGTCGCGGCGATTGGCCGGCGCGCAGGACCCCGGGGCAGCTGCGGGCGGGCGGCAGCCTAGACTTCCCGGACGCGCCTGGCGCCTGGGCTGTGCCGCCGGCGGCCTCCGGGGACGCGCCGCCCGGCTGCCTGGGGACAACGCCGCTCCTGCGCCAGCCCCCCGCCCCCACCCAGGCTCCCGCCCCCGGCTGTGGGCGGCGAGGACTGTCTCTCCCGGTGCTTGTCAACCGCGGTGACAGCGCCGCTGTCAGCGCCTCGGACGCGCGCGCCGGCGGCGGCACCACCAGCCTGCCATCCCCCCTACCCTGCTCGAGAGAAGGCGACAGGGTCCGGGGCTGCTGCAGGGCTGACTCCGTCTGTCCGGACGTCCTGCCACCCCTGGGACTGGGGGAGCGACCCTCTCCTGCCGATCACTGTGGTTTGCTGGGGGAGCGCTGGTCCCGGGTGCTCTGGGTACCGCTCCCAGACCCCAGGCACGTCAACACTGGGGTGGACCCGCCCCCTGGGGTCTTAGGGCCCTCGACTGCCCCACTGCAGCCAGGGGCCCTGGGGGTGGGCAGGCCAGCGCCCCCCTCCACAGCCGCTGACAGCTGCGTGGACTAGATCCTCCTGGGGCACCTGGAAGAGGCTCCAGAAATTCCCCAAGTGTGGGCTCCACAGTCCACCGCAGGAGGTCACGGAGTCTCGGTTCGGATTTTGAAAAGTCTAGGTGTGCTCCCACTGGTGAGGTGGGAACTGTTGGGAAAAAAAACCACAAAAACCTCAATTCACAGAGAAATCCACTGCAAATGAAGGGGTTAAGACTCCTGGGGAAAAAATAGACTATGGCTGTTTTGAACACCTGCCTCCCCCCACACACACTGTCCCCATGCAGGAACCCCCTAGACTTAGCCCAGAGGGGGGTTGGGGCAGGCATGTGCCTTTCCCTGACTGGGCCCTGCCGCCTCGTCCCTCAGGGGATTTGGCCCGTGTCCTCTGCCACCCCCACCCTCACCCTCCCTGGCCTTGCCGCCCCGCCTACCTGTGGCTCCCCCTGCCCCGCCCCCGCCCCTGGAGCCCCCGGCCCTTTGTGAAGAGGCGGGACCCTCCTTCCAGCCTTCCTCTCCGGGGAGGGAGGCGTGAGCCTGTCGCCTGCCTGCTCCCTCATCCATCACCCTGAACTGTGTTTCACGATAAAATTACTCATCCTTGGCCAGTGATAAATGAGATCCGCCGAGAGTGGGCCCCACGGGGTGGGGGTGGGGTCGCCCCATTCAGCATTTCTCGACCGGGGTGCGGAAGCAAGGTGAGCTGTGTGTCTGTGGTAAGGCACAGCCTGGCTGGGGCCAACAGACGTGTGCATGGGGTTCTGCGTGTGAGTGCGGGTGGGGGCGGCTGGGACTGGGAGTTTGGGCCTGGAAGCCCGGTGACAGGAGCCAGAAAAGGGGTGAGCCACGGAGTGGGGTGCTGGGGTTGACAGGAGGAGGGGTTGGGTGTCTGGGCGCCCAGGAGGGAGGCGTGCAGGCAGGAGGGCTGACCAACACAGCGGAGGCCCAGCCCGCTAGCCTGCAGACCCCTGACCAGGAGGGTTCGGAGGTCAGGCCCCTCTCTGCTCCTCCGGACCCTCCTGGACCCTCGGCTCCTCTGCCATCAGCCCAGGCACCCCTAAGGTGTCCTTGGCTGGACACTAAGGGGTGAGTGAGTCATCAAAGTAGTGAGCAAAGGAGGAAGCTGGGAGCTCCTCTGATTGAGGCAGACGGGGGGGGGGGGGCCAGGCCTCAGGCCCACTAGGCCACCTGTCACCTGTAAAAGGAAGCAGAGAGAGCACCTGCCTCCCAGGTCGCTAGAAGGCTCTGCTGGTGAAATGCTGAGTCACTGGGGCACTAGTTCCAAGGCCTCCTGAGGGCAGGCTGGCTGATGGAGCAGAGGAGACCCTCGGAGTCTTTGTTCAGGGGGCACTATTGGATGCCTGTGTGACCCCTAGTTCTGGAAATTCGGGGTTGGGCGCGGAGGTCGTGCGGTGCTCAAGGGGCAATGGCCTGTTCAGACTGGAGAGGCCCAGCAAGCTTCACGGAGGGAGCAGCGCCGTACTGGACTGCGGCTGACGTCAGAGTCTCTCCGGGGAGCGCTGGGCGCCGGGGAGGCTCTGAAGGAGGAGCGTCTCCTTCTCCGACCCCCACGGCGGGGACCGGGCTGTGGGACCTGCCCGCCTGTCCTGCAGCACCGTGCCTGGCACAGAGGCAGACTCAGTGCTGGCTGAACAGATCAGGGAGAAATAAAAAGCGTGTGCTCACCCTGCTGGCAGCTGAGGAGTCGGGAGTCGGGAGCAGTGGAGATGGTGGGAGCCCGGGGGCCACCTCACCAGGCTCAGCGCCCTGTGTGACTAACGGGGAGCGAGAGTGGGACTGGGAGGGGGCGGAGGTCACGGGGCCTGCTGCCCTATTTGGGCTTCCCAGAGTCACTGCACTGAGGACGGTGCCTGCGGGCTGGGAAGCCACGGCCCAGGAAGTGCACCGGCCTCCACGCTCCTCCGAGGGCAGCTGGGAGCAGCATCTCCCTGACATGGGCCTCCCGCACTTGCTGCTGGCTGTGCTGATGGTGGGTGGCATTTTGAACTGTGTCCTGTCCACAGCTTCTCTCCAGGGAAGAGTTTTGCCTGCCATTCAAAGAATTCATGGCCCAAGGGAGCCTTGTGTCCATCTCACTGCCCCACAGAAGAGAGGGAGCCCAGCCAAGGCCAAGACACAGGGACGACACCCTCGCTTCCCTCCGCCCTGCTCTGGACGCCCCGTGCCTGCCGCAGCCGCGGAACCGAGAGCAAGGCCTGTCCACCGCAGGCGCTGTTTCCTGGGCAACTCCTTCGGCCAGAGGGCCGGCCCTGGAGAGCCCCCCGCAAGCTCTCCCTGCCAGGACAGCCTGTCCTGACGGCCCCTGGGCAGGGACAGGCCGAGATCTGAACGCACCTGCTTTGGACAATGTCCGCTCCAAGCCAAAGCCCGCACTGCCAGCCCTGCCCCGTCTCCTATGTGCAAGCGTGTCAGCACGTGTTGCCCTGTGTGACACACATGTGCACCACGAAGCTGCTCCTACAGTCAACAGAGGGCACTTCGAGCTGTTTCTCTGAGGCTCCGGTCCTCCCCAGAGGCAGCGCCCCGTCACTGGCACCCAGGTGGTTGGGCTGCCCGCCGAGGACAGAGCCCTGGTCCAGGCCCACTGGGCCCTCCCCAGGGTGGGCTCAGCCTCCCCTCCTGGTACCCTTCCCCGTCCTCCTGGTCCCCACGGTAAATCCACCACATGCCCCGGGCAGCAGGGCTTGACCTGAGGTCCCAGAAGTGGCGGTGGCCCGTGGAGGCCAGGCTGCTTCCAAGGAACTTCCTGGTGTCCAGAGCGAAGTGTGAGGACATTCACGCGGAGATGCGCCACCGGACCAAACTCACCATCCCTGTCAGTCACCCAGCCAGAAACCAGCCGGCTCGCTGGGAGCCGGGAAACTCAGTCCGTGATGAAAAGGAAAGCCGATCAGTTGATCGGTCACTCAATCAATCAGTGCCCACTCAGAGAGGACTTGGAACGAAACTGTTCGTCACAACTGCACCTGGTGTGCAGAGTAAGGCTGCAACGTGGGGACGTCCTGGAGCCACACGGAAGCTGCCGTGACGGTGTTAGTCCTGGGGAGAGGGCGGGACACTGGGTGTGGAGAGCCCCCCGAGAGGTCTGGCTGCAGACCGCCCCTAGGGCGCTGCCCGGCAGAGTCCATGGAGCTCAGGTCCAGCAACAGTGGCCGGCAGGAACCACACCTCCCACACCTCCGGTCCAGACGGAAGGGCAGCGGCCTGGAGCCCCCACCCCACCTTCCTGGCCTCGCCTCAGCCTCCGGCTTCGGGGAGACCTGAGAGGGCAGGGCCGACCTGAGGACGCTCGTTCCTGCTGTGGCCTCAGTCCCCGCTTGGGCGGCAGCATTCGGGGTCCGGGACCTTCGGCCTGCGTTCAGCCCCCACCTCTGCAAACCTCGGCCCCCCTGGGGGGCAGACACACACCCCAGCGCCTCCACCCAGACTGGCGCACCCTCTGCCGGCACCACTCAGGCGGCCTGCCTGCCAGACCAGGAGCCCCGTGCCAGGCACGGGAAGGCAGGGCGTGCTGGGCGTGAACGCTGGTCAGTGGGCAGGTGCGCGCAGGTGCAGGTGCTCCCCTGCACCCCAGCCAGGGAGGCGCAGACCCAGACAGGGATGGGTCCTTCCCCCGGTCAGGGGCTGGGACCAGGCGGTCTGGCGACAGTGATGGCTGCCCTTGCTGACCAAGGGCCACCGGTCAGGCCTGGGAGGCTCGCCAGCCTCCCTGGTTCGGCTTCACTGTCAGGGAGGAAGGTCTGAGAGCACAAGAGCTAAAGCCACAAAGCACCGGCCCCCCGGCGCCCCCAGGACCCGCCGCAGCCTCTCCCCCAGGCCAGGGGCCCAGGGCTGGGACAGGGACACAGGGCCCCACCGGAGTGGAGTCCCTGCAGCTGACAGCCAGCCCAGGCAGGAGGCCCCGACAGCGTGACCGATGGCGGGCTGGGCGATAAGAAACTAATAATTTATGTTCCCAGCTCCTCAGCTTGGCGCCGAGGGGAGGCTGGGCCACAGCCGCCTCCTCACTCCGGCAGCCGCAATCCTTTATTGCACAAATTATTAACGACCAGAGAATGAACGACTCAGTAATCAGATCAGGGCTGCCAGCACTTTTCATTTGACTTATTTGTATAAATTCTGAAGTCGGGGTCTTGCCTGAGTTCGGAAAGCCAGCGTTGCGCTGGCTGGGTGCCCAGGAACCCCCACCCACAGAGCCCGTCCGGCTCACCTCGGCCAGGACTCTGGGGCCACAGAGGCAGCGGGGGCGGCCAGGACAGGGTGAGGGAGGCGGGGCTGAGCCCGGAGGTCAGGTGCGGCTGCGGCATGGGTCCCTGGGGCAGGTCGGGATTCTGTCCTTCCACCTGCCCCAGGGTCACCTCCCCCCGGTTCTTGGAGCCAGGGGCTGGGCTAAGGCTCAGGGGTGGAGGGAACTGCACCCCTGCCCTGTGATCTGAGGGAGGCCTGTGCAGGCCAGCGTCTGTCCAGGGCCTGGGCCCAGGCCCCACCCCTGCCCGTCCATGCCCCCGCCCTCCCCTCACGTGTTCGCCCTTTCCCTGACCTGCTGGTGGTCTCTCCACTGTCTCTGTGGGTCCAGGGACTCAGGCTGGGCCGTTCCTGGTGGCAGCACGGAGGAACAAGCCGCCTGTGGTCCTCTCGAGTCCACTTTTAATCTCATTGACCTCTCGTTATACTACAGCGCATAAATTCAGATTTGGAGAGCTTATGTTCCGTCATAAATTGGGCTGGCAGACTTCCGATCAACAAGATAAAGCTGTCTCCTGTGAGGCGGGTGTTTTATCGGTCTTGGCCTCGGCGCTGCAGGCAGCACGGGGGCGGGAGCCCAGGCCTCCACTTGCAGGCTGCCCAGAGGGGCCCAAGGGGACGGTCTGGGCCCCCCCTGCTGTCACAGGCAGGCCAGTGCTGGAGGGAGCAGCTGCCAGGGCCCCTGGCTAAGCCCTCGAGGGACAAGACAGAGGCCTATGAGTGCCCAGGTATGTGTGCACGCTTGCCCCTCCCTCGGAGGTGGACCTGTGGGATCCGGGCCACGGCTGGAGTGGACTGTGGAGTTAGGGGTTTGGGGAGCAGCTGGACCTGCCTGGGACCTCAGGGGGCCAAAGGGCTGGGAGAGGGGACACTCCTGAGGTGAGGAGCCTGGTCCAGCTCTGTTTATAGTTTGGACACATTGTCACCTGAGTTCCACAAAAGGGCAGGTCTCGGCAGCCTGAGCCACCCGGAGCCTGGGCTCCTGCAGCCCGCCCAGACGGGGGTGATGTCTGCCAGCCTTGCCTGCTCCTCCCTCGAGGTCATGCCTTCCTTTCAGAAGCTCCATCTCTGTCAACACCACTATCCCATTGCTGACATTGTGGCCCAGCGTCTTTCAGGGAGATCCCTCCTCAAATCAGCACCCTGAGCGTCTCTGAGCAGCCTGGCATCCCAGGGCCTTGGCAGCACCTTGGGAAACCTGTGGGACCAGGGTATGTGCCCTAACAGGAGAGGAGGGCAATCCTGGGAGGCTTCCAGGAGGAGGCGATGCCACTGTATACGGTTTAAAAAAATTTTAATGAAGGAGAGGCCCACAAGACAGAAGGTGCTACACTAGTTGTAATGGGGCCCTGGGTGGGTACAGAATAGTGATGCCAGGGGCAGGGGTGCTCCGGGCAAAGGCGAGGCCTAGAAGGTGGCCCTGGAGGAGGCCCTGGAGAGCAGGGTGGCCAGAGGTGCTGGGAGACTCGGGCAGGCTCCGGGGGCATCATGGAGGTCCAGGGCGAGAGGGCCCGGAGGGCGCACAGAGCCGGAGGCTGCTCCCTGGCTCGTGGGCAGCAGTGCAGGGTGTCGGTTCTCTGGGTGACGGAGTGTGACTGGGTGATGAGGACTGGTGGTGGGAAAGCGGCTCTGGGGGCTGTGAGGCGGACACACAGGGCAGACTGTGGACCCCGGAGTGTCGGCTGGGGCTAGAGATGCAGAGCCAGACTCTGTGAAGAAACCGGCAGAAGTGCCTACGACAGAGAAGGGCGGACGCTCCCCTCCACTCACTTATCCGCCCGCCCGCCTGAGCCGTGACAGGTCGGGGAGGCAGAGGAGCACCCTGCAAGAGGGAGTGAGGAGAGCAGGAAGGGGAGGGTGATCGGGGGCAGGGTCTCAGGGCACGTGAAGCTCACCTCACACACACTGCGGCACCAACTGGACGCACCGAGAAAAAACCCACTGTGCTGAGGCCAGAAAAAGGCCAGAACAGGAAGCAGACCATCAGCATCAAGCAGAAGCTCATAGGTTCACTGAGGGCTGTGCTCCCGGCTGGAGGATGGCGTGATCCACCCAAGCGTGGCTTTCCTTGTCCTGGCACGGAGGCCCCTGGGCTCAGGAGCCCCCACGTACCCACGGGGCCTCGCATGCAGTTACCGAACCTCCGACTTGGGGCAAACTCCGGAAGGATGGTTGGCCGGTTCTCCCGGGCGTCTGCAGCCCCTGACATCTGCTTGCACGTGAGTATGAAAGTCCTCTGTGGGCAGGGCACGAGGACCCCACATTTGGGGATCCCACGCCCCTCTCTACAGAGTAAATACACTGCCAGCCCAGCCCAGCTCACCAGCTGCCCCTCCTCCCACTTCTCAGGGGCTCCAGGCAGCCTGCCCAGTTCCAGGTCTGCAGGCGGGACTGTGTCAGAGAAAGTGCCCTGGACTGTGCCCTGGAGAAAGTGCAGGGTGGTGGCCTTGGTTGTAGCCCTGAAGCTGCTGCCCTCTCTCCGCCCACAGCAGTTCCAGGCCTGGCCTGGGCACGTGGGCCCCCCTCAGGGTCTCAGCCGACACCCGGCCGCAGCTGCTTTCAGGGCCACACCCGCGGCTCCTCGCAAACTCTAGAGGGCCATGCCCCAGGCTTCCTGCTGTCCTGGCACAATGTGCAAGGTGACACGGCAAAGCCGTGCAGAAGAGAACATGGCCTGCGGGTGGCTCACCGGTCAGTCATAAGGGCGCCCGCACAGACATGGCGCCCGCAACGACTCCAGCACGGCCCACAAGGAAGTTGCCGACTCAACCGGTCTTCAGAAGGAGGCCCATTAGCACGGGGAGTCCAGGACTCAGCCTCCGATGGGGTCAGGCCGGGTCCTCAACCTCACAAGGCCGCCCTGGGCCAGGGCTGTGCTGGGAACCTGGGGAACACTCATGTCCACCCCAGTTTGTAAGTCCCGAAATCCCGTGACACGACAAGTAGGTGGTGACAACGAGACTGTTGGCCCTCTGGGTGACCCTGATGGTGGGACGGTGTGCAAGACAGACGCAGACCCTCCACCTCTACTCTGGTACAGGCGGGTGCCGCCTGAGACCCTGCATCAGACAGCCACCTGCGCGGCAGAACCTGCGAGTCCCATGGGACTGACAACGTCATTCGGTAAACGAAAGCTGAAAGGGGTCCAGGGCAGCCGGGCTCTGGGGGAGCTCCTGCACACACCCCTGGCCCCGCTCCAGGACCAGGCGGCCTGGGAGCAGCTGGGGGCGGCATGTGTGAGGGGTGCGTGTTCCGACTGTGCCGTGCGCCCCTGTGGACGTCGCCACTCTGTGTCACATGCAGTGTGCACCCCGGCCACCCTGGGGCAAGGGCCCAAGCAGACGGGGCAGACTGCAGGTGGGGGCTGGGCCGGGGCCTGGGCTGACGCTCGCCACCCAGGAAGTTGTGTCTGGGGACCGCTGGCTGTTTTTCTTCATTTTGAGGCTCTGCATGCCCGTCCCCTGTGCCTGGGTTTGACCGTGTGCGGCTCCAGAGAACAAAATGCCCCTGACCTGTCCTTGGAGCACAGGAGGCCCTTCATGGGAGGGCAGAATGACCGGCATGGGGTGGCTTCCAGCCTCACAGTCGGCCCGGCTGTGACAAGCGAACACTCAAAGAGTGGAGTGGACGCGTGGCCAGCACAGTCCAGGCCAACGCTCCAGGGCACAGACCCGCAATGAGGAGCACAGTGCCCGAGGCCTCCCACGGGGTCTGGGTCTCCCGAGAGCTGACGGGCACGCTGGGCCCGCGGGAGCAGGAGGAAAGCTCAGACGTGTGTGCGCAGTGGCCTCGGCTGGGCTCAGCCTGAGCACAAGTGAGTGCCTGGCATCCCTCCACCCTCAGGTCCGGGTCTGCTCTTCCCTCACCCTTGGCCTGCGGTGCACTCCTGGGGCCCGGGATGTGCTCGGTCCCAGTTCTGCCACTCTGCTCACGTCTCCCTGGCTTGGCATCAGAGAGGGGCGGCCCTGGCACTGTGATGCCTTGTGCCACAAGGGGTGAGGACAGCAGGGGCCTCATCGCCTGCATGCGCCCCGCAGGGCTGCAACCAGGTTCAGGGGCCCTCCTTCGGGCTCCACACCCCAGGCCAGATCCAGGCTGCAGGTGGGCAGTGTTTGCAGGGAAGGGAACCGTGGAACCGGCTTCACAGCCGCCCCAGGGAGCATCTCCTGCTCCCAGGCTCCGGGAGGACTCGACTGGACTCCTTCCTTTGGCTGTGCCCCCCAGCCCAACCCCCCTGCCCCAGGGGAGGTCCCTGGCTTCTGCACTGGAGCCTGTTCACAGAGCAGCAGGCAGGGTGTCCAGGGAGTTGGGGCACACACTGTGCGGGGGAGATGCCAGTGTCTGCTCACACCTGGCTGGTGCTGTGCACACCTGTGCTCGAGTCTGGGCCTGAGCCCACTGCTGTGTGTGCTTCCAGAAGCCAGGGTCTGTTGGCGGCTGGGATGCTGTGTGGGAACAAGCATGTGTGTGCAACGAGTGTGCTGCCTCACAGCTCTGCGTCAGCTTCCCTCACACCTGTGCGGTCAGTGTGACCTGTGACTGCGGGCCTTTCTGAGTCGGGGTGGTCTAAGGTCTGCAGCCCACCCCCTGGGTCCCCCTGGACGAGCATAGGCAGGGGACAGGCCCCACTGCCCTGGGGTCTCAGGGACACCCTGCTTTCCTCCACCTCCCCTCTGGGCCTCTCTTGCTAGGGTCACCCTACATCTGGCGCTCAATAAATGATTGATTGGTCAGGAAATACATGGAAGCGGACTCTAGGGGTGCAGGTTGGAGAGGGGCGCTGGCAGGAACTCCAGCGTAGGGACAGGGTGCTGGCAGAGGCACCAACTGCGGACAGGGGATGGGTCAGCAGCGCCAGAGCGGGCGGTCAAGCCTGGCTGAGCCTGGGTTGGGGGCAGCAGGGTCGGCAGGCCGCCCCCGCGCTCCTCAGGGACGTCTCGGGTCACCGTTGTCTGCGCCGGGGCCGCGCCGCCCCCGGGTTATTTATGACGCCCTCCCCCTCCTGGCGGCGGGGGCGCTCCGGCCTCAGCCCGGCGGCGGCGGGGCCCCATGCGGGGGACCGCGAGCAGCGACGGCGCTGGCAGGCCAGGGGCGGAGCCTCCGCCGGCTGGGGGTGAAACAGTGGCTGCGCACCCCACCTGCTCTCTCTCACCCCCCCGCCCCCCCCCGTTTCCGGCCTGCCCCGCAGGGCGTGATTCCAGCGCCAAAACTGTCTCTCGAGCTTACAGCTCCAGTGCGAGAAGTGCAGAGCTACCTGCGGGGGCCCAGGCGCCGGGCCAGGACCCTGGCGGACTGGCGGGAGGAAGTGAGCAGGTCCTGGAGGGAGGGCATGACCACCATGGCTGAGTGGGAATGCCCGGTCCCGGTGGGAAGGTGGCTCAGACCCGGGAAGCTGAGGGGTCTGTTTCCCAAGAAGAGGAGGAAACATGTGGGGGTGAACTGCCCTGATCAGCTGAGGCCCTGGAAAGGGGTCTCCCGGGAGTCAGGGACTGGCCCTTGGAGGAGAGGGGCCCAGCAGGGAGTTTTGCACTCAGCCACGATCTTGAGCGAGGGACCCTGGTCCTCCAAGAGGTGGCACCCGATGCCGCATGGACGGTAGACGGGCTGAACTCGGTTGGCCCCACACCTTGCTAGCTGAACCTCTCCCCTGAAAGCCAGAGTTGAGGACCCCATGGGCCCCCTTAGCGACTGTGGGCCTGTGCTGAGGACAGTGTGAAAAGTGGGAAGGGAGGCCCCTCCACAGGATCAGGTGGGAGGAGAGACCTGACCGGACTGTGACGTGGTACCTCCTCAGGTCCAGAGGTGCCTGCCTCACCAGCCCTCCCTCCCCAAAGCACAGAGGAGGGAGGCTCGGGACAGGTGCAGGTGCACAGAGAAGAGCAGGGCGGAGGAGGCTGTGTCTCAGCAGTCAGACAGCCAGCGCTTTGACCTCCCACTGGGCCTCCAGCACACCCGACAGCCCCCACATTAACAGGGTGGCTCCTCTGGGGCCTTGGCTGTTGGGCAGGGACAGTCTCCTGCATCCATTAGACATGGAGGCCTCACACCTGAGAGCAAGACTCAAGCCCCAAAGGTGGCTGTGGGGAGACCCCCCATGATCACACTTTGGGTGAGGCTCGTGGAAGGGTTTGGGTTGCAGGTGGGGCAGAGGGGCCGCTCACAAGTGTCCCCAAATTCCCATCAGCAGACAGATGGGAACGTGAGGAAGCAGCAGCAGGGGCAGAGGTTGGGGTGCAATGACAGGTTAGTTCCTGGTTAGCGCCCAGACCTGGATCCGCAGGCTGGTCCTGGTGCCTCAGCTGAGGGTTAGGGGCCAGGCGTGTCAGCAAGGGAGCAGAATGGTCGCCAAGAGTCAGCCACCTGCCCAGCTGGGGCTGGCGCCTGGTAGGAGATGGATGGCGTTGGTGTGTCCCCTCACTCCCAGCGTGACCAGCTGGCCCTGCAGTGGGTGGTCAGGGAGAGGCCCATGCAGACGCAGCCCAGAGAGGCAGGGGTTGGGGCCTGGCTGCTGGGCTGGGATCTGAGGTTACTTGCTAGTTTGTCCAAAATGACACACCAGAGGAAGACAAGCCTAACAGAAAGACCAGCTACTGGCAGGTTTCTCTGCGTCTCTTTCTGCTTCTCCCAACCAAGGCCGGCCTACGGATGTGCAGGGAGGTGTGGCCGGATGGCGGGGGCACCTCATCCCTGCCCTCCCAAGGCACTGGGGTGGAGGTGGGCGTAGCAGGCCCTTCCTCCCCAGATGGGCTCTTGGTAGGCAACAGAGACGTGCTCCACGCACAGTCCCACACTCACCACCCCTTTCCGTCCCCACACCCCATCCCTCACCCAGACTGGGTCCCGCTCACTCTCCGGCCTGCACCAGGGCTCAGGTGCTTTAGCCCTGAAGTCAGATAGCCTTGGTGTGACAGCAGGAGCTCGACTTGACTTCTCCAGTCTCACCTTCCTCGTCTATAAAATGAGGAAAATAAGGAAATGACTTTGAGATGACCAAGTGAACCGAGGCATGTCAAGTTCATAGTAAGGCGGCATTAACCAACAGAATTGTTACTGTTATTCACAGAACACAAACCCTCCTCGGTACAATTGCCAACTCTACACACCACAAAGCCAGGGCCTCACACCTTGTAGGGGCAGAGGGCCCCGCCCAGGCCCTCCCCGCCACCGACAGGCACTGAGAAAACACTCCCACCCAGAGCTGCAGGCTCACATCCACACATCCATCGGGAAAGCAGGCGAGCTCAATCCCACATTCCCGTCCTCTGCCAGGACCCCCCTCAGGACCGGGCACCACTGCCCCACGTGGAGTCCCAGACTCCGGACAGCGGTGCCCCAACAGTAACTACTAACCGTGGCGCTTGCGTGCGCGCAGAGTCTCGCTAGCCCTCCCACCCCCACCCTGCCCCCACCCATGGTCGCCCTTCCTCCCGTCCCCGACCGCGGAGGAGTAGGGCACGGGGTGCAGCCCTGTCCCGCAGCCCCGCCGCCTGTGTGAGCCTGGTCGGCCGTCACACACCCCCTGTTGGAGCCCGCGCCCGCCCGCCCGCGGCGCCGGGGCCTTTTAAATGGGCCAAGTTGTGGTGGCGGCGGCGGCGGCGGCGGCGGGTCTCCCAAGTCCTCGCCCGGCGGGCGCGCGCCACAGTACGCGGGTGCGCGGCAGGAGCAGCGGGGCGGGGTGGGGGCCTGGGACCCCCGGGCTGGGCGGGGCGCGGGTCCGCAGACAGCAAGACTTATTGCCCCGCTCCACCCGGCAGACTGACCAGGGAGCGGGGGCGGGGTCGCCCTAGGGGGCGCGGGCGCAGGTGGCCCGGCGCCCCGAGGAGCCCTAGGGCCCTGGAGCTGCGGCGCTCGGCGAGTCGATCCGGGATCGGTAGCAGCTCTGGTAGCACCATGTCTCGGGCAGCGGAGGCCCTGCTAGCCGGCCGGGTAGCGGTTCCAGGGGGCCCGGCGGGAGGCGCAGCGTCAAGGCGCAGTAGCAGCTAGGGCGGGCTCGCCGCCAGGCGCCTCCTGGGTCCCCCGCCCTCGAGACCCAACTCCAGCCCGGGAACAAGTTGAGCTGGCGACGGGAAGCCGGGTTGCAGGACCACTGGCCCGCCATGCCGGCGGTCAAGAAGGAGCTCCCGGGCCGTGAAGACCTGGCCCTGGCTCTGGCCACTTTCCATCCGACTCTGGCGGCGCTGCCACTGCCGCCGCTGCCCGGCTACCTGGCGCCACTGCCTGCCGTGGCCGCGCTGCCTCCGGCAGCCTCGTTACCGGCCGCGACCGCTGGCTACGAGGCTCTCTTGGCTCCGCCGCTCCGCGCCTCGCGCGCCTACCTGAGCCTGCATGAGGCCGCCCCACACCTCCACCTGCCCCGGGACCCTCTGGCCCTCGAGCGCTTCTCGGCCACGGCGGCCGCGGCACCGGATTTCCAGCCGCTGCTGGACAACGGCGAGCCATGCATCGAGGTGGAGTGCGGCGCCAATCGCGCGCTGCTGTACGTGCGCAAACTCTGCCAGGGCAGCAAGGGTCCGTCCATCCGCCACCGCGGCGAGTGGCTTACACCCAACGAGTTCCAGTTTGTCAGCGGCCGCGAAACGGCCAAGGACTGGAAGCGCAGCATTCGCCACAAAGGTGCGCCCGCGGTGGGAGCACGGGCTGCTTCGGTCCCTCCCCTCCGCTCCCCGAGGACCCGTGGGCCCGGACCCCACTCCTTCCACCATCTGGGAAACTCCATCACCGCCCAGAGAGGGCGCTGTGACTCCGGGGCTGCAGCAGGAACACACACCCCCCGCCCCCCACCGCAGTACGGTCTCCTAGGTGGACCCAGGCAGAGCGCCCTCAGCCTCCACGATCCGCTCAGCCCCCGCCGCGGTCCCCCGGGCTGCCTGCGGCGTACTAGCTAGCCGCTCCTTCTGCTCCGAAGGTCTTTTCGGGATTCCTGGGCCTCGCTGCGCAGGGGAAGTTTACGGGAACTCGGAAGAGGAGGGGGAGGCAGGCTGGGCAGGACATTCCCCTCACTCCAGCACCCGGACGCGGAGCCCAGGGCTCTGGAGGGAGGGGAGAGGCACACGTGCGCCCGGGGCACTGGTGCGCGCTGCTGGAGAGCAGGGCGAGGCGTAGGGGTGGCGCAGGCAGGTGGGGGCCGCGGGGCCGCGCGTTAGGGCGGGGACGCGCAGAGCAGCAGCGGCGGCCGAGCTGGGAGCAGCCTGTTGGGCTCCCTCAGGAGTCTGACTCCAAGGGCGCAACGGGCGGGCGTCTACTCGGGCAAACAGAGAAACGCGGTGAGAGGGGGTGGGAGACGTTAGAAAGTTAGGGACCCGGTAGCGTTAGACTTTGGAGTTCATGGCTTTTTAATGGCTGCCCTCTTCTCACTCTGGGGTCAGGCGCAGCCCTAGGCCCTGGCTGCGCTGCTGACTTGCCCGGGGGCTCGATCTGCTTCAGCCCTTAGCTTGGGGGTTCCCGCGGACGGGTTTGGAGAGGGTGGAACTGGAGAAAATGGGGGCGGGGGGGAAGGGGCGGAGGAGGCTGCCCTTGGTCTGGGGAGGGCGCTCGCCCGGGTCATCAGTTTCTGAGCTCAGCAAATCTTTACGGGGTCCGCGATGGTGGGCTGGGCGGCGGGTTCCCAAGTTGGACTGAGGTGGGCATTCACACTCGTGAGGGGGGGGTCCGGCCCCGCTGCCTACTGCGGCCCGGAAGTGTGCTCCAGTGCCGCCCGTCCACTCACGGGTCCTGCCTCGGGCTCTCCTCGCAGGGAAAAGTCTGAAGACGCTTATGTCCAAGGGGATTCTGCAGGTGCACCCTCCGATCTGCGACTGTCCGGGCTGTCGAATATCCTCCCCGGTGGTGAGATGTGGGAGAAGGTTGGGGCTTCCGGGTCTTTTCTCTCCCATGTGGAGCGTATGCGTATTTTGTAGGGTCCAGAACCCTAACGTCAACTGTGCCAGGGTGAAGGAGGGAGCCCCAGGGGCAAATAGGGGCGATTTTGCTGCGGGGGGGAATCCTGGGGCAGCTGGAGCCCCTGCCCCTTCGGATCTGGCCTCTCCTGAAGCTTTTCCTTGGGAGCCTTGGAGGTGCTTCTCCCGAGGTTCCGGAACAACCCAGGGTGTGAAGGTTCCTCCCTGGAGTGTGTTTTCCACTGGCCTGGGGACTCTGCCCGTCACCAGCTTGGGGGGGGGGGCACCATGTCATTTGGCCCAGCTTGGAAGAGAGGGGCCAGCCCTAGGGCAGTGCTCATTCTGGGTGCGGCAGTGCTGGTTGGCCCCATGCGTGTTCTGGGTGCTTATAAGCTTGGATGTGAGTGATGTGCCTCTTTGGGGTTCCCCTGGCTGCACCCTGCTGGGCAAGACCCTGGATGATCAGGACCAGGACCGTCTGGGGCAGCTTCTGTGCTGGGCAGATCCTTGGTACTCAGAGGACAGGTCGGTTGGAGGCTGCTGTGGCCCAAGCCCCGTGTGGACACCTATGGAGCCCCCCCCACCGCCCCACCACCCCACCGCTGTGGCCCAGGAGAGCAGGAGCAACAGCACTGTGCCCGCCACAGCGCACGGCCTCCTGGTAGTGGTGCACCATCGATCTGAACGGGAAATCGCATCTGGAGAGGAACCAGTTTGGAGCCCCTGGGGGAGCCACTTGGAGCCAGGCTGTGAGCTGGTGGGCAGTGCGCTCTGAGGGCTCCACTGCCAGCCCCCTCTCGTAGGAAGGGGTGGGCCTCGGGGGTGCCTGGGAGGACCCAGGGCCCCTGGTCCTCACCTTTGGCTCGTTCTCTTTGGAGCAGGGGTAGGGCAGGGGAGGGGATGTCCTGGATTCCTCTTGGGCCCTGGCAGCAGGTGACCTAGGCAAGCCGGGAGGCCACAGACACACCTGTGAAGGTAGACGTGAGGTCAGATGCAGCTGTTGGGCAGGGGAGGGGGGCTCAGCTCTGTGCCCACTGCGCGCAGTGTCTGACGTGAACGCCTCGCCACGGGCCTGCCCGTACTCGGAAGCTCCGGACCGAGTGAGTGCGCAGGCAGGGCCTGCCTGCGGCCAGAGAGTGAGCTTGAGACCCACCTCTGCACCCTCTCAAGCAGCTGGTGCCAAGGACGAGTCCTCCCGGTGCCCTCCACGCTGGCCCAGAGTTTGCTTTTGGGTTCAAGGATGGGGTCACAGTCCAGGGCCGCCTGCCTGCCCGGGGCTCCCTGCTCCCTGCCTTACATGAGCGATGGCCCAGACCTGGGCCTGCCTCCCCTGAGCCTGGTCCTTCCCAGGCCTGGCCCTGTACCCTGTCCTTGGGAAGGAGCTCCATAGAATCCCTTCTCTTTCCAGCCCCCCTTTTTCCACACAGAGCCTGCCTTCCCCCACCCCCAAGGCCAGGCCCTCGGGTGTGGGCACGCTGCACAGACACAGGCCGTCCAGGCGCACAGGGTGGGTGTGCACGTGGCACAAGGGTCACGCAGCCACGCAAGCGGCTACACTCACTGCCTGGGGCGCCAGTCTGCGGGCGGACGCTCAGCCCCCAGTTCTCAAACCCGTGCTGCTGAGCAGGGCTGAGGTCTCCAGTGTGCATGGGAGGCATGGGTGTCCCCTGTCCTTGGTCTGGGTCATGGCTGCCCACCCTGGTTCCCCTTCTGAGCGCCCCCCACTGGAGCAACCCAGCCAGCATCACTGGCCTGGCCTCATCCCAAGCAGCCGTCTTAGCCGCCGCCACTTCCCTCTCCTTCCTGTCCCACAGATGAGACACGGAGGGCCATGTGTCCCTTTTCTAGAGTAGGTTTAATTTGAGCAGAACAGCCGGAGAGGCTGTTCTGGTGTTTGGGCTACAGCAGGCTAGAGAAGGGCAGAGCTGAGTGGGACTTCCCAGCAGAGTGCACTCCAGACAGGTGGGGGCTGTTCCAAATGAGGTAGTCACCCCCGCCACCCTTGTCCAGGCTCTGCTGTCGGGGTGCAGCCCTGGGCCGAGGCCAGCAGGCCTTGGTCTTGCAGGCTGCACCCCCGCAGGCCCAGCTGTGGTCTCGCTGACCGCCGCAGGGAGGAGCCTGGAGAGTGTCCCGGGGAGACTCCCAAGGCCAGGGATGGAGGAGACCGAGTGGCTCAGCGTCTGGAGGTGACGGCGGCCTGGGTCTGACAAGAACCCTCGCACTGTAGGGCAGGACTCTGGGGGCTGCAGAGCTGGCCTTTAGGTCTAGGGTGGGGCAAGGCCCCTCCTTGACACTGTGCTCTGAAAGCTCCGGCGTGTGGTGGGGTCTTGTCATCCTGGCGACAGAATAGAGGGTCAGTGGAGGCCTTGGGACTGAAAAGATGAAAATCGGATCATCCAAGGCCTCTGTCCCCTCCCCGAGCCAGGAACCTACTATTAAGAAAGGAAAAGCTCCCAGCCCACCAGAGAGCGGTCACTGGCTTCTCCGCTTCCCCCGGGTGCGGGACCTGAACTCCAGGGCAGTGCCATGGTATGTAGGAAACAGGCTGCGAGTGTGGCGAGCTCTGAGCAGGACCGGGTCGGTGTGGAGTGCCACGTGTGCCCGTTCCCCTGGCCCCAGTGCCCACAGCTCGGCGCTTGTGAGTCTGGCCTTCGTACCACGGGCACAGAGGTGGGGAGGTGGGCCCACGGGGAAGCTGGGTCTCTCAGGGCTCCCGGGCTCCAGGCTCTGGGCTGCTCAGGGCTCCTGGCCAGGTAATTGGTGAGCCCCAGGCCCCAGGCTGCAGACCCCCTGGGATCTGGGTCTCAGCTGGGGGTTCACAGAGTTCGAGTCGGGCTGCCAGGGGGACAGGTGAGCCCTCTAGGCTTGGAGGAGCTGGGGAAGCAGGGTCCGTCTCCAGGTGGCCTCCCCGCACTCAGGCTGATGGCTCTGGACGGCTGGGCAGGAGTGTGGAGCCTGGACAAGGCCTTGTCTCCTGCCCTTGGCCTCTGGTCAGTTGTGGCTTCTGCCAACCCCGGAGGCAGGAGACCCCCTCCACGCCTGGCGAGGGCGGTGGGGAGCATGGGCTGGTGACTGTGTCTTCTCGGTCTCAGCGAGGCTGCTGTCGCTGGGTCCGGCCTGGGGTGCAAGCCACACGGGGGGCTGAGGCCCTAACTTCCTCTCTTCTCACTTTGCCCAGAACCGGGGGCGGCTGGCAGACAAGCGGACAGTCGCCCTGCCCCCTGCTCAAGTGCTGAAGAAAGAACTGACCCCTAGCTTCTCAGCCAGTGATGGCGACAGCGACGGGAGTGGGTCGGCCTGTGGGCAGCGGCCAGGCTTGAAGCAGGAGGACGACCCACACGTCCGTATCATGAAGAGAAGGTGCTTCCGCTGAGGCCATGGGCGCGGTGGGCGCACGGGCGCAGGTGCGGGCGGGACTTCGGGGCGGGTCTCCAGGCAGCGGAAGGCCAGCGCAGGCCTGGAGGGGAGTCCTTTGCCCGAGTTTGGCTTGTTGTGCTTCATCCGAAACAAAGCCTGGAGCCCAGGGACACACACCAGCCCCTCCGCTGCACAGCGAGAGCCCCCTCCCCCCGCCTGAGAGCCAGGACTGGATCGGCATGACTGGGGGCAGGGACCCCCGTGGTGGTTCCTGCCATGACCGTCCTGGGGAGGGACAGAGCTGCTGGGTGTGAGGCAGGAAGGAGGGGGGCTCGGCCCATGGCTGGGAGGACAGGTACCAGGGAGACTCGGGCGCCGGTGGGGGTGAAGGCGAGGCCCAGGGAGCTGGGCTAGTGCCCAGCAGCAGCCCCCAGACACTCGTGACTTGGAAGGTAGCAGATCTGCTGGGGGCTCCCTGTTGCGTTGCAGGCTGGGGCCCTCCTTCCTGACCTCCCACCTCTCCCCCCACCCCCGTGTCAGAGAACTTCCTCTGGCTACTCATCTTGGTGTCTGTGCGTCCATCTCTCTGCCCATCCAGCACATGTGACGCGCTCCCAAAATTCCTAGGCCTTTACCATTTTCCAGGCTCTCCTACCCCGATAGCCCCCGGCTCCCACCACCCGGCCCAGAGCCACTCCTGCCGACAAGAAGCAGCCCAAGGCCCTCAGGTCTTCGCAGGGACCCTACCGTGGCAGGCGCGTGGGCACCAGGCAGAGCCCTTTGCTCGCCTGACCCTGCCACCTCGCCTGCCTCGGCCATGTAGTGGTCACCTTTGGAACGCCAGTTGGCAACAGCTGGGACCCCAGGGCCCCCGTGCCTGGGCTGACACCCCAGCCATGGGTCCTCGTCACCGGCCTCATGTCTTGGCCTGGTCCCAGCCCAGCCGGGGCAGCTCTAACCACCAGGAATTTGGGTTTGGTCACCTGAGTGGCCTGCAGAGGAAGCAGCAGCCCCCACCACTGCACAGCGTGAGGGCCCCTCTGGGCCCCGGTTGGAGACACGGTGGCCTCAGCTCTGTGCTGCCTTTGTGTGGTGAGGTCAGGAGCTGGCTGCCGCCCGAGGGCCTAGCCTGGTGGCCGCTGGAGGCGGTCGAACTCATACCAGATGGCGCTGGAGACAGGTCTGAGCCAGCTCTGTTCCTCTGAGGCTGGTGCTCCAGGGCGGGGGGGGGGGCACGCCGCACAGACGCCCCGGCCCCACTGTCCAGGTGCCCGGTGCCAAGGCCAAGCTGACTCTGCCCCTCCCTTTGCAGAGTCCACACCCACTGGGACGTGAACATCTCCTTCCGAGAGACGTCCTGCAGGTGGGTCAGCGCCTAGACCGGGCTTCCCCCATATGATGCGTCTGCTTCTAAATCCCCTGGCCTCCTACCCTTCCTCCCCTCCTTTGTCTATGGTCCGTCTGTCTGTCAGTCTGTTGACACAAGCCTGGGCCTTGGCATCAGCACGGGAGGGGGGATGCTGGGCAGACCGACTCGGGAGCCTGGGTGTGCTCCCCTCCCACGTGGCACTGGCCGTGTGAGCCCATCTGCCCGAAGAAGAGGGCACGACCTCCCCCTCCCACAGGCCCCCCCCAGGCGGTGAAGGTGGCGATGTGCGAGTGTGGTCTTGAAGGATGCATAGGAGTTTGCCAGGGACGGGTGTCTGTAAAGACACTGAGAAATGAGAGACAGACAGGTGGGAGGGGCGGCCTGCCAGTCTGGCGTGAGTGGACGCTGAACAGCCTTGGACGCAGGGGCTCTTGGGCCTGGAACCCCGGGCAGTTGGGAGCCACCCAAAGCTCTTGAGCAGCAGAGTGACCAGGTGCGTGTTTTGGGAAGGTCCCTCTGGAAGCCCCGCCCAGTAGGTGGGGGTTTGCTGAGCCCACGGTAATTTAAGACTGTGGAAGCAGGGTGGAGGGAGAGAAAGGGGAGGTGAGGCACACTGGGGCGACACAGGTTTCCCGTTCCAGAGGGGCAGGGGTGGTCAGTCTGTGGGCAGAGCCCAGGCTGCAGCTTCTGGGGAGGCGGCGGGAAGGGCCAGCAGGCGGCGAGCATCCCGCTGGTTCTCGGCTGCCCCCACTCCCAGCCCGGCTCTGTGCGAGGCATGTTAGTGCTTCTCTCTGTGAGATGGTTCGGCCCTAGAGCCAGGTTACGGCGAGAACAGCCTCAAACTCACTTCCACCTCGTGTCGAAGGGGTCCGCTCGGCTGATCGCAGTTACGAACCCCCGTGGACACTGGTGTCGCTTTGTGAGGCTTCCTCTTGGGAAGCTCCAAGACAGAGTCATCTGTGAGGCCTGTAGGGGACCCAGGGGCTCTCCCTGCCGGGCCGGACTCTGCCTGCAGCCCCTCAGGAAGCAGGAGAGGGTTGGGGGTGTCCGGGCACAGGCCCTAGAAGCTGCTGGGGTGATTTCCTGGGTCAAGGCAGAGGGTTCATGGGGGGCGTGGCTAAGAGGACCTTCTCCTCTGCCCCACCCCCGGCCCCCCTGCAGCTGGGCTACCTCACACTGTCCACCTGCTTTGTCCCTGTCCCTCTGTCCTTCTGTCTCCAGGCTCCTGTCTGCCCTCAGGCTCTGTCCGTCTGTCTGATAACACCACGATCGCTTTGTCACTCTCCATCTGTCTGTTCATCTGACTGTCATCTGTCTTTATCCGTCTGTCCCTCTGCCCATCTGACTCCACAGTGGTCCAGTCCATGCATGGGGCAGTAGGCAGACGTGGCCCCTGGCCTGCGGGAGACCCTGAGCTGGCCAGGAGATGGGAGGGGGGCTGGAAGTGTGATGGTCGCTGAGGGCCCAGGGTCCCTCCGGAAGGGTTGGGGTCCGAGGAGTCCTTCTTCCTTCGGCCCCCAGCACACCCTCCCCCACAGCCATCCTCTCCTGAGTGTTTTCATGGCTTCGAGAGAGGACCTCGGGCCCAGGCTCCAGGCACAGGGTTCACCAGTTACCAGCCAAGCATGTGTGTGGTTCCTTTGTGGTTTTTACGTGGCATCGTTTGTTCACTGAGTGACCACAGCAGGTTTTCCAGGACAGGGACAGGCTGTCTTGGGGCCTGTGGGACAAATCCCAAGGCAGAGAGCCGGACGTCCTGGTTCCCACTAGGCCTCCCCTCAGCCCCGGCCGGAGCGTGGGAGAGCCGGTGGCTGCAGTGGGGGCAGGATCAACCAGGGCCCTGGCTCACCTGCTCAGTCACCTGCAGGAGCCCTGGGGACCCAGACAGGGGTCCCCTCAAGGGCACACTCTAGACAGCCTTGGCCCTGCCTCTAGGCCCCAGCCCCCGGCCTTGCTGTTGGGGCAGCAGCTTGCCCTCCGCCTCCCCCCGCAGAGTTGACGAGGCTGAGAGATCAGGTGGACTGGCAGCAAACTAGTCCCCTGAAGACCCCCCCCACTCCACCCACCCCCGGGCTGCACGGGGCACTCACTCTCCCGGGGGGGCTGCCCCAGCCCTGGTGTCTTTGCTGCTGAGACTGATCTGCTTAGGGGCCAGCCCTGGATTAGCCTGCTCCAGCCGCCCGGGCCCAGGGGGTGGGGGCTATTTAATGGGGCTTAGGGTTGGTTCCCAGGTCACACCGTGGAAGTCCCGCTGCAGTGGCCCAGCCCCGAGGCTGCTGTCACAGGTGGGCCAGGGAGTGAGGGAGCTGGGGGGGCTGGTCCCCTGCTGTGTCTCCTCTGCCCTGTCCTAACTTCCTGCTGCTTCAGGCGTCCTCTGCCAGGGGGCCAGGGCCCTTCTCCGCCAGTGAACGAGTGGGTGTCGTCCTGGGGGCCTTCACTTCCTCTTCTCTCCGGGTTCTGTGACGCAGGGTGGAGCTGATGCAGCAGGAACAGAAACGAGGGGACAGAAGAGTTAACTACGTTTCTACTCCAATCCCCCTGATTCGCGCCCAGTCCGGCCCGTGGCGTGTCTGCGAGTCCACAGGGCTGCAGCCCCCGGGAGTGTGTGTGTGCCCCCGTGTGTGGTGAGCGTGCGTCTCCTTGGCTCCTGGACTTGGCTCTGACCCTTGGTTTCCTCATTTGAAGACAGTGGGGTCCGTGGCTGGTGGAAAGTTTCAGGTAGAACGGCACGGGCGGCGATCTCGCCGTAGCGGCCGGCCGGCGCAGCTGTGAGCACTGCCCACCTGCGTCAGTGTGTCTGCTCGGGACTCCCGGGGCGGCGCACCACCCGGTGGGAGCCCGGCTGCCCCCGAGAGGGCACGGAGAGGCAGCGCCGACCCTCCTCTGTGCAGACCCTCCAGGAGCAGCCCTGGGGGCTAAGAGCAAGTCCTCTGCCTGGCAGACACTCAGCAGGTGCCCGCTGCCCTGGGTGGGAACCGCCCCGGGGACATTCCCCGGTGGTGTCCCCCGCCACACTCAGATGCTGTCCCCTAGAGTCACACTTGCCCACGCTTAGGCTCTGCCAGGCACTGCTCGTGCCCAAGGCTGGGCACCCGGCCTCACGGGCTCTCGCCTTCCCTCTCTCGATCGCTGCAGCCAAGACAGTGACCTCCCCACTCTCATATCCAGCCTGCACCGCAGCAGCCACCTCGTGATGCCCGAGCACCAGAGCCGCTGCGAGTTCCAGGGAGGCGGCGTGGAGATAGGCCTGGGCAGCGCAGGTGAGGAGCCTGGGGGCCAGGACCGGGTGGGGGCCGGGGCTGCAGCAGCTGGGCGGGAGCACTGCCCGGTCTGCCCTCCCAGTGTCTGCTCAGCGGCTCTGGACGCCGCCCCCAGCATCCTTGGCAGGCGGCCAGGGAGGCCAGCAGAGGAGGCGGGAGGTGGCGGGGCCGGCTGTCCCCCGGGGCTCCAAGTGATGGTAATTGTGTTAATCCCGGCCAGCCGGGCAGACGGGGGCGGAGGCGGCGGCTCCACAGTGGCTGCTGCTGGGGTGGGCTTTCAGTGGCCCAGGCTGCTGTCACCCCTGCTCACAGGGGCAGCCGCAGGACGGTCATGGGTACGCAGGCCTCGCAGACGCCCAGAAACGCCTGAGTGCGACAGAGCACCCACCCACCTGGCAGAGCACAGGGGGCCCCTCTGAGGGGCAGCTTGAGGACCTGGGCCCTCCTCGAGGATGTGGCGGCAGGGAGTGGGGACAGTCCAGCTTCAGCGGAGGCCTTGCTGTCCCAGGAGCCCTGGGCGGGAGATGGGCGGCACCCTGTGCCCCCTAGGCCTGCCTGAGCCTAGGAAGGCCCTGTGGGTGGGGGTGGGGGTGGGGGCTGCTTCTGGAGCCCAGTTGGAGGCAGCTGAGCAGGCAGCTGATAAAATCTAATTGCCCCATCGATCGGCGCAGCCCCGGGAGCCCCGCAATGATTGAGATATTCGGAGCCAGTGGGCCCTCCCCTGCTGTCTGCACCCTGCCCCCAGCCACAGGCTGTGCCTGGCCCTCTGCACGCACGGTGGCCCTGTCAGGATGTCCTCGTGCTCAGTCCGTGCTGAGATCACACTTGAAGTGTCACCTGCACCCTGGGGCCAGGTTTCATCAGGGTCGCGACCTCTCCTCAGGGCCGTAGTTCCCCTTGGCCTCCCCGTTGCTCCTGTGGCCCTGGTGTGGGGCCATCGGCCTGTGCTCACCTGGGCCTCCCCAGGGGCCACGTGCCAGTCCGGCCCCACAGCCCTGGCCCCTGAGCAGGAGCAGGAAGGTCAGGAGGACTGAGGACCCAGGTGGGTCCGGGCAGCGCCTTGTGACTGTGTCTACTCCTGGCTGCCCGGCACGTCCCTGTGTGGGGTGACCCTCACCTAGGACGAGTCACCACAGGGCCCCTGTCAGGGCCTGGCTGCAGCCACTGCTCTGGGTTTCCCTAGCGGCCAGCCCCTCTCACCCCCAACAGAAAGGGGAAGGGGGTTCCCAGGGTGGAAAATGGGATGCGGGTTTCCAGGGAGCCCCGGGTTGTTTGCTAACCCTTAAGGGCATATGCAGAGTGGGGGTGGACCGGCCCAGACCTACCCAGGCCTGGCACGAGGGGTCCTCGGGCCCCCCTGCACCGGCCCCCCTGCACCCGGCCCCGAGGCCACCGGGCTGTCAGCGTCCACTGGGACTTCCTCGGGGCCTCACGCTGGTTGTGCCCCCATCCTACCAGCCCCTAAGGTAGGGGTGGGGCAGGCCCGGGCCGAGCCTCAGGCCAGTGGCAGCAAGGTGGCCAAGATCAATAAGTTATTAGCACCATTCTGTCAGCTGTAAAGTGGAGATTGATCGCGCGGCACTTCCCGGGCTGATAAAAATGACAGATTAAGGGAACAAGGAAAAGGAATTAGGCTCCAGAGCTAATGGCAGTGCCCCCTCACTGAGGTGTCATGGTGGCCTTGGGTCACAGAGGGGGCAGCTCCTGCACCCCAACACTGGCGGGCCCAGGAGAGCAGGGCCAAGCTGTTCAGCAGAGCCCAGACCTTGGCACTGGCCTGTCACCGGGGGCCCGGGACTGGGATGGAGTGGCCGGCTCAGGGATGTGGATGAGTGTGGTTGGGACCTGAGACAGAACTTCAAGGAATGGTGGGGCAGGGCTGGCCATGCGTGTGGGGGGCAGGGGTGCTAAGCACAGCGGGTAAGGCTGCCCAGGGCACGCTCAGCAGCTCAGAGCCCACCGGGCAGGTGGGCAGGTGTGTGACATCGGGGGGCAGCGAGAGGTGTGGCCTGGTGGGAGGGCCTGGGGTACTGCGTACAGCAGGTGCCCCATACCTCGGGGGGCCTCAAGGTGGCCTTTGAGGTGACTCTGTTGTCCCCCAGGTGACCTGTTGGGCAAGAGGCTGGGCCGCTCCCCCCATATCAGCACCGATTGCCCCTTGGAGAAGAAGGCTCGAAGCAAGTCCCCCCAAGGTGGGAGCCTACGGGAAGGGGGGACCAGGTCAGGGGACAGGGAGGGCAGGCCAGCCCACCAGCCAGTTCTGAGTGCAGAGGCTGGGCCTGAGGAAGGCATCTGCGGAAGACCCCTCCCCATGTGCCTCCCCCAAAGCAGAGACTCTGTTACTGCCGGAGCTGGGGCCCAGCATGGCCCCGGAGGGTCACTACCGCAGGCTGGTGTCTGCACTGAGTGAGGCCGGCACCTTCGAGGACCCGCAGCATCTCTACCACCTGGGCCTCCCCAGCCATGGTATGTTCCCCCAACCAAGGGCCCACTTGCGTGTGCTGGGCTCCCCCCGAGAAGAAACCCTGGGGCCCGTGGCTGCCGACAGCAAGGCTGGGCTTGGGCGCAGGTCCGTCGGCCCCTCGGCCCCCACAGGCAAGCTCCCGGTGGGTGGGCAGGGACTCAACTCTCTTCCTCCCGCCCTAAGCAGCCCCCACCAAAGGGCCCCCTGTGCCTCCACCCCCACCTTTTCCCACACAGCAGGGCCACCCCCCTGTCACCAGGTGCAGGTACTGTCACTTCACAGGTGAGGACACAGTCTCAGCGTGAGCGGAGTGGGGCTGATGCCCTGCACCTGGGACTGGGCCCTGCAGCCCTCCCACGCCAGCTCCAGGGTGTGACAGGGTCAAGCACCTCCAGGGACCCTGCGGGAGGCCCCAGGGGATGGGGTCAGTCAGCCCTAGAGCACCCGGAAGGCAGGATGAGCAGCAGTTGGGATTGGCCACCAGGACCCCCTTGGCAGTGAGAAGCGCAGCTGGAGGCCCCATCCCTGCCCCACCCTGCCCCTCCCTGCTCCCCACCGGGTGTACCGCTCAGCCGTCTGCACATCCCACCTGTCCCGGAGGCTTGGAAGTCCCACCCACCACCTCAAGGCCACACTTCGGTGCCCCGCCCAGCTGCACCCCGACCTTGCAGGCCCCAGCCCCGTCTGAGGGAGCTTGGTTTTTCTGGTTAGAGGTGGGTGAGGGGGCGCTGGGAAAGGGGGCAGGATTTCCTTCCCTCCTCACACAAGGCACCGTCCCCCAGGGCAGTCAGGCACCGAGAGCCTGAATTATTCACCAAATGTTAATAATTTAAAAATCTTCCTTTTTAATTGCTTTCCTTGCCCTGCCTGGGGCCGGCTCTGCCGGCCTGCGCGGGGGAGGGGGCGCCGGCCGCCGGGGAGCAGCGCCGGGAGCTGGGCTGTCAATCACGGCCCCGCGCCGCCACCCCCGCTGCGGAGCCGACTGTAAATAACCTAGGCCGCTGGCGCGCGCGGGGGCGCGGGGGCCCCGCTGGGATCGATGCAGGCGGCCGCGCCGGCTGGGCTCTGCGGGCTGGCACCCGGCCCGGGCAGGACCCACCTCCGCTTTTCGGGTAATTAATTTATAAACAGGCGGCGGCGGGGGCTTGCACAAATGGGGGACCGCGGGGGGACTCGGAGGCCCGGCCCTGAGCAGGCTGGAGGGAGTCGGATGGGCAGCAGAGCGCATCAGAGCACGGATGGAGTGCGCACCTCCTGCCACCTCGGAGCCTGTCGCCTGGGCAGCCTCCAACCTGGACTCTGGTCTCACTGCCCAGCCCCCTCCCCTCGGGGCTCCCGTAGCCTTAGTCTCCACGCCTTCGGAGCTCTCGACACCAACCTTCACGCACCAGCAGCTGCCCCTGCCTGCTGGGTTTCCCCTCCTTCCCACCGCATGTCGCTCTCACATCGGGATGTCCCTTTCAGATGCTCCTCTGGCCCCCCCTCCTGAGACAGATGGGTGCCTCCCGCCCCCACCCCAGCGTCCTCTAGCTCATTCCCCTCCAGTGATGTGTTCTGTGTCCTTCTGTGTCTATCCCAGCAGACAACCAGCAGCATCAGTGTGAGGGTGGCCTCTTGCTGGTCCTGGGCTTCTTGGTGCCCTTGGCCAGTGCCCTGTGCTTTCCAGGGTGGGGAGAGTCAGAGCCCCGGAGGGAGCCTGGCCTCGGGTCACTGCTGTTGTCTTCTCCCCCCACTCCAGATCTCCTGAGGGTCCGGCAGGAGGTGGCTGCAGCAGCTGCGAGGAGCCCCGGGGGCCTGGAAGCCCACCTGCCCTCATCCACACCAGGTCAACGTCGGAAGCAGGGCCCTGCTCCAGCTGGTGCCCCGTCTTTCTCAGAGAGGTACTGGGGCCTGCCTCTCAGAGAGGCGCCCGCATTCACCACGCTTGCCTCTGGGGTGTGGAGACTCACTGCCTGGTCTCTGCAGGTCAGGCCCACACTCGTCAGCCACTCTGATTTCACACTCCCCACTCCCACCCCAGCCGCACCCTGTGGGCACCAACTGTGCCGGGGCCTGGGCTGGCAGTGCAGAAGAGACTCGAGTCTCCCCCTGGACTGGGGAGAGGCCCAGGAAAATAATCCTGGGGTAGAATGCCTGGAGGCGACTTCCTCTCTGGCTGGAGTGTTAAGGGCGAGATTCCCTTTTCACTGAGCAGCTGTGGGGCCCGCTGAATCCAGGTGCCCCGAGACAACTGAGGGCTTTGCCTCCCGGACAGGTAGGTGAGGGTGGTTGATGCAGAGTAGGGGAGTCCACGGGGAGGGTGGTGTAGAAGGCGCAGAAGGCAAAAGAGGGGAGCGGCCAGAGCTCTGGAGACCGGGAGTCAGAGGCCCCTGCCCCCAGCAGACTCGGGAGAATTTCTGGCGTCATACACCGGCCTGTGGCGGCTGGGAGACCCCAAGAAGGGGCGGGGGCTGGTAGAGCGGCCGAGACTGAGGAGTGAGCGAGTTAGGGGCGGGAAAAGCTGTAACGGCTCTCCGCCTCTGCTGCCGACCGCCACAGCACGCCCCCCCCCTCCGAATAACGCTGCGACCCCCGCCCCAGAGCGCTGTCTGCAGCCGCTTCCCGGATCGCAGCTAATTGCGCCCCGCCCCCGGCCGCGCAGGGTCCGGGGGTAGACGGGGAGGCGGGGGTCCCGGCGCGCCCCGCAGTAATTACCGCTGCAGTCGCCGCCGCCCGCCGGGTCAGCGCCTCCGCGCCGCCGCCGAGATTAATTGGCGCCGCCAGCGGGGACCGGGGGTGGGGAGAGGCGGGCGGGGGCGGCGCTCGACCCGAAGCTGAACGAGCGGCGCTTCGACCGCCCGCGGGGCCGGCAATTAGCTGTGGCGGCCTGAGTGGGGGTTAGGGGTGGGGCGGGCGGCACTCACCACCCTGCTGTCCACAGGGAACTGTCACAGCCGGCCCCCTTGCTGTCGCCCCAGAATGCCCCGCACATCGCCCTGGGCCCCCACCTCAGGCCTCCCTTTCTGGGGGTGCCCTCGGCTCTGTGCCAGACTCCAGGTGAGGAGAGCCCTTTGTGTCCTTGGGAAACTCATGCGTGCGGGGGCCACCCGGGGTCTGCCTGTGTCTGGCTGGTGCCCACGAGTGTTCCCGTAGGACCCGCCCCTGCCAAGGACAGACGGCCCGGGGAGGGGGAGCTTGGGTGGTGTCGGACCGCTGGGCCACTTGGCTTCGTGGTCTCACCCTCCCCACCAGGTTTCGGCTTCCTGCCCTCTGCCCAGGCGGAGATGCTCGCCCGGCAGCAGGAGCTCTTACGGAAGCAGAACCTGGCCCGGTAGGTGACGCGGTGATGGGAGGGGGAGGTGGCGGCACCACCGAGCTGGCTGACCCTCTGTCCCCTGAATGCCCGGTCCAGATTGGAGCTGTCGGCGGAGCTGCTGCGTCACAAGGAACTGGAGGGCGCACCCCGGCCACAGCTGCTGGCGCCGGAGGCCACGCTGCGCCCGCCCAATGGCGCCGAGGAGCCGCAGCGGCGCGGGGCCATGCTGGTGCTGAGGCACAGCTCTGTGCCGGCTCCGGGTCTGCCGCCGCAGGGACCCCCGGGCCCGGGCCCTCCCACCCCGCCCCGGGAGCCCGCCCGCCGAGCCCCTCGAAAGGGGGGCTCCAGCCCTGCCTCAGCCCCACCCAGTGAGCCCAAAGAGATTGCTGGGACTGGGCTCTGGGTTCAAGATGGGTCTGAAGATGAGCCCCCCAAGGACTCAGATGGAGAGGATCCTGAGATGGTGGCTGTTGGAGGCCAGGGCCCCGCCTCTGGTCCAGGCCTGACTGCAGGGGCCAGCTCAGAGGGGAAGGGGCTTCTCTCAGGGTCCATGCTGCCCCCTCCGCTGCCCCTGGGCTTGCCCTACGTCAGCCCCTACTTCCACACAGGTGGGCACCCCCCAGGCTTCAGATCCCTCCGTGGGGGAGGACACCAGGGCCCAACTCCCCCTTGGGCTCTCCAAGGGAAGGAAACCCTGTTAGTGCTGAGCCAACAGCTCTAAAGAGGGCAAAGGTCAGCAGACGGGCGGGAGCCTGGGAAGAGGCCCCCAAGTCCCAGGGATGGTAACACCTGCTCTCAACCAGGAACCACGGGGGGCCTCTTCACGGACGGGGAGGAAGCTGTGGCCCCCGAGGACGTCAGCAAGTGGACAGTGGATGACGTCTGCAGCTTCGTGGGGGGCCTGTCTGGCTGTGGTGAATATGCACCGGTAAGGGGGACACCTGCTCAGCAAGGCCCCCAGCTCCCACCCCCCTCCTGAGGGTGGGGGGCACTGCTGCGTGGCCCCACCCCCACACCAGTGCAAGGCCTTCCACAGAGCGCATGTGCCCAGAAAACTGCACGGGCAGCCCCTCTCGTCTCTGGTCTCTCTGGGCAGCCAGCCCACACCAGCACGACTGGGCCAGGGGACCAACCCCACAGGGTCCTGGGTGGCACAGTTCTGCACAAGGTCCTGACGGGTGCCCACCCCACACCAGGTCTTCCGAGAGCAGGGCATTGATGGGGAGACCCTGCCCCTGCTGACTGAGGAGCACCTCCTCACCACCATGGGGCTGAAGCTGGGGCCCGCTCTCAAAATCCGGGCACAGGTGAGTGCCACAGGGGAGGAGGCGTGTCTCCACAAGGGACAGGCTTCCTGGCTGCAGACGCCCACCCAGGCCCATCTCTCCGCAGGTGGCCAAGCGCCTGGGCAGAGTCTTCTACATGGCCAGCTTCCCTGTGGCTCTGCCGCTGCAGCCACCAACCCTTCGGGCCCCAGAGCGGGAGCCCGCCTCAGGGGAGCAGCCCCCGTCCCCAGCAGTGGCCCCCTCACCCTATGGGGCAGGGCATCCCGCTGCCAGCCGAGCCTCCCCAGAGCCAGAGAGTGGGGCGGTGGCTCTGCTCCCCGGGCCTGTGGATCCCTCCCAGCCCCTGTGCTGAGTTGGGGGTGGGCTGCTCAGGCCCCTGCCCACCAGTGCCAGCTGCTGCCAAGCAAAGGCTCCTCCCCCACAACTTATTTTCCTTTGGTTTTGGAAGCAAAAACACAAGTTTTGAAAGGAAAATACGTGACTTAAGAGGAAAGGAATGTTTCCAAAGAGACTGGGGGTGACGGCTGAGCCCAGTGCAGAATCCGAGTCTGGGCGCCACAGAGAAACCAAAGACGCGCGGCTGCGCAGGCCCCGGCCCGGCTCCCTCTGGACCTGGGGCTGCCGGGAGGGTTGCCGGGACCCTGACCTTAGGCAAGAGGGGCCTGCCGCCCTGGGGGCTGCAGTGGGCAGGCTCCACAGTGCAGGTGTCAGTCCCCAAGGACGCCACTCCAGGGATCAGCACAGCACTTAATACTTTCTGGTATTTTATGTTGTAAAAATAAAGCTCCATCCAGAATCTACTGTTCTCCCCGCTGTATGGGCACTGACCCAGAGCCTCTGGGCAGCTGCAGCCCCTGCAGCCCTGGGCAGTGGCCCTCAGTCCTCCTCCGAGAGCTGTAGGTCCTGCAGCTCATCCTCCGGCCCCTGGGCCAGCAGCCGCCACAGCTCCTGGGGGGCCGGCCCCGCCTCTTTCCCTGGGCCTCCGTCTGCAGGGAGACACAGAGGCTACATAAATTCTGCTTCATCAGGAGGAAGCTGGCCTTGGGGGTTGCTCATCACTAATTAATCAACACTAATTAATTTATCGGTGGTGCTGCTGCTGCTGGCTTCCAGAGCCAGCAGGATGGAGCAGCTGGTCTGGCATTCCCCAGGGAGGAGAGGAGCCTTGGGCCCCAGAGACACAGCACCCTCCCCCCAGGACCCCTCACCCTCTGAGCTGCTGGTCTCTTCTGGGCCACCGCTGCTGCTGCTGCTGTCCTCTTCATCCTCTACCTCCTGCTGAGTTCCAGGGGACTCAGATGCACCTGGGGACCAAGGGGAAGAGCCTGTGGGAGTGGGCCACCAACACTTGTGGGGCGACAGCTGGGCTCATGGCCCCGCCCCCACCCTCGAGTAGAGAGGACTCAGATCAGCCTTGGGGGCGGGGCGTCCAACGTCAAAGCCAGCAAAGTGGCAAACAGGAGCTGAGGTGGGAGTGGGCACCCCTCCTTTGGCTCCTGGAGGTGCAACAGACACCTTCCAGGCCGCCTGCACACCCCCGGGAGCTCGTGCCGAGGTGCGCAGGCCCCCACCTCTCTCTGAGAAGCCTGCAGCTTCATCGTCATCACTGTCCAAGTCAAAGAGGTCCTTGAATTCAACCCTGTCCTCATTCTTCTTGTCCCCCAGCTTCCGCCGCTTTATCTCAGGAAAGTTCAAGTCTTCTAGCTGGAAGGCCCCAGAACAGGAGTAGCAGGTGAGGTTGTGGAGGGAGCCCCAGGCGCGCAGCCGAGGCCACAGCCACGGCCACGGCCACGGGAGCACCACCGGGAAGCACCCTCAGGCCCAGAGACAGGCTCCACCCAAACTCAGTTGGTCCCTCCCCTCCCCCACCCGAAACCCCAGCCATAGGCTGGCCTTCGAGTGCCATCAAAGTCACAGCCACATCCTTCAGGGCAGCCACAGCCCCACCACCAACTACCTCCCCTTGCACATACCCCCTCCCCAGCCCATCTCGACGCTGCAGCCAAGGGGCTGGGTCCTCCTCTCAGATCAACACACTGGGTGTGCCCAGGCCCCGACACCCCCCGCCCCCCGCCAGCCCGCACCCGCTCTTTGCCGCTGATCTCCAACTGGATCTCTCGGTCCCTCAGCTTCCGCCACTGGCTGTAGTACTTAGTGAGCGGAGTCCCCTCCTCTCGGGTCTGCTTCTCCCAGGCATCCTGTGGGGAGAGGGTCAGGGTCACATCCCACCCAGGCGAACCCCAGACCCCAGCCGCACACTGACCAGTGCCCTCTCCACTGACCACCGCTTGCCGGTTGGCCACACTGAAGGAGGCCCTCTGGCGGAGGCTGCAGATGTACTCGGAGTTCTCCTGCACCTTCTCCAGCAGCTGGCGCACCTGCCGGCAGTAGTTGGCCACCTTGCACTCTCGGAGGAAGGACTTCAGCTGCAGGAGGAAGAGGGGCTCAGCCAGCCCCTCACAGGGCCACTGTGCATGAAGCACCAACCCACACCCCAAATGTGCTGATTGGGGCGGGGGAGGGGGACCCACGGAGCCTCAGGGCACGTGCCTGTGGGTTTTTGACTCAGAAGAATCGAGCAGTTGTGGGAACCACGGGACTGCAAAGCCTAAAATGCCACCTGGCTCGTCACCAAAATAACTTGCTGGTCCCCGGGACTTTGAGCCCAGCAACAGGTCTGCGCACACGCACCTGTGTCTGGATGGGCCTGAGCCACAGGCTGCTGGGTGTGAGCAGCCCTCTCTGCACAGGGCCGCGAGGAGACAGGCAGTGCCCCTCCCATGAGGCCCAGGCCTCCCTGAGATGGGGAACACCAAGGCGAAAGCCAATGGACCCCATCAGAGGGGCACAGATGCCCCCCACGCTCGCCTGAAGGAAAACTGAAGCGGCTGAGGCGGCCTGACCTGTGCACGACCCCCAGGACCACCTGGGGAGCACTCACTCAGGACACCGGCTGACCCAGGGCTAGGGTCCTCAGGGAGCCCTCACACGTGGGTCCCCTGGCACAGCCCTGGGGGAGGGCAGCACAGGGCCAGGCACCACCACTGGCTCTCAGGCTGAGACAGGCTGCCTTCCCGTGGCCCCCGGGCGAGTGGGGGCTGAGGCCATGAGGACAGCGCAGTCTGCCTCACCACCGGCCGTGGAGGGCTGTGGGCAGGGCAGGGAGGGGCAGCACACACACACCTGCAGGACGGCGGGCAGGGCCAGCTCAGGGAAGGCGATGCTGTGGGCCTGGCTGTGCAGGTGCTCCAGGGTGAGGTCGTAGAGCTGCTCCACCAGGCCGTCCTGTGCACGGGCGGAGGGCAAGGCGCGAGGACAGGCGCTCAGACCGCTTCCATCACAGGGCGACACGTCAGCTCCCTCCCAGGGCGGGCCCAGAGGTCGGGACCCCACTGCCTCCCTGGAAGCTGTACTCGGGTCACTGGGCCTGGGGCCCTGAGTGTCACCTCCCCGACCCTGGGAGCCCACAAGGGTGCGTGCTGAAACACCGCAGGGTGGCAAGCTCCTCCGGTTCACAAGCGTCTCGCCTCCAGTCACCCTGAATGCCGACCTCAGTGCCCTCTGACATGCTGCCCACCCGGGGCATTCTCTAGGTCCCTGCCTGGAAGCCAGCCTCACCCGGTAAGCCTTCTCCTGCAGGTTGACCTTGGACAGCTTCAGGATCACAGCAAAGTTGATGGGCTTGGAGCTCATGCGCCCCGGCTTCCTGTTGAAGTCGACCTGCTGGAAAACCTGCACCCGCCGGTGGCTGCGTCGGCCCAGGCAGCAGCCCCACACCCCCTGCACTGCCCCCCTCCTGCCCGTCCTTGACGCCCCAGCATGACAGGGGGGTTGGGGGCAATGCAGTGCCAGACCTGCAGCCTCACACACAGCCTGCCCCAAGAGTCTGCCTGTCCAGAGCCCTGGTGCCCCAAGGGAGCCCCTCCTTCCGAGTGGGGCCCTGGCCAACGGGCAGGGCCAGGAGCACTGGCACCCACACTGCCACTGACCCTCCTGAACACTGAGCCACAGAGACACCAGGACGTGCCTGGAGACAAAGAGTCCCTCCTGTATAGGTCCACTGTCACGCACCACCCTCACCCACGCTCACAGCCCCAAGGCCTGGGGCTGCCGGCCCAGGGCTGCACCCCCTGGAGTGACACCCTGAGAGGCACAGGTCTCAGTGGTGGCTCTGCCGTCAGTATTAGCCATGGCCTCTGGGAGGAGGCCTCCCCCCAGTCTGGAGGCGACAGGCAGCCCATGGAGCACAGTGGGTGCCTGGACTCTCAGCCACCCACTTCTCCCCATGACCCTCCAAGGGGGAGATTCATGGTGAATCCCCGAGGGGGATGGGAGTCCGAGGCTGGGGAGGCACCCCTGGGGGAGGCACCGCTGACGGGAGACTCAGAGCTGAGACCAGGTCAGCATGACAGTGATGTCAACAGAGTCCCTGGGACGGCTCAGCCCAAGGGGGGCCCGACCTTCCACACAGGGCTCCTCTCAACCCCCTTTCCCAGGGAAGGAGGGGCCGAAGCCCCCTGGAGGCAGAGAGCTCGACTTCCATCTCTGTGGCCTGTTTGCTCTGGAGAGGGGAGGTCTGCACCCGAGTGACAGGGATGTGCGGGGGCGGCTGTGGAGAGTGGAGGCTCAGTGCAAACGAGACAGAGGAGAGCAGAGGCCGAGGGCAGAGGGGGCAGCAGGCAGAGGTGCCGAGCTGGCCACGGGGGACTTTAGCAGAGCTTGGTGGGGGTCACTCTGCAAACACAAGCCTGTGCCGCCCTGTCTCAGGGTGCTGAGCAAGAAGGCCCCTGGGGCCCCCTCCCTGCCCCCTGTGCTTTGGGGCCACCACAAGGCCCCCCTTCCTCGTGCCTTCCACAGGGCACAGCTCTGAGCTGCCTGGTGGATGGCACAAAGGCACCTCTGCTGGAGGGTGAGTTCCCGAGTCTCCTGGGTTGGGCCTGTCAGTGGGTTTCTGAACTTTGGACCATAGCCCTTCTCCCCACACCCGAGCTACCTGAACGTGAGGACACACAGACGCACACGAGCGTGTACATGGGGACATGCCGAGGGCGGATGCAGCCTCGGACTCAGACCTGGAACTCTGGCCCGGACCTCCCACTCGCCCCTCACCCTGGGCAGATGCCCCAAACCAGCGCCCTCAGGCCCACCTCACAGGGCAGCTTCCTGGTCCTCATGCTGCTCCCACCAACCAACGCGAGCCACCAGCCTGGGCAGCCTGGGCGGCCCCAGCAAGGCCCGCCAGTACCCCACACGTGCAGGCGAGGCTCCCCACCACGCCCGCCGCTCACCTCGAGAACGAAGGGCAGCACGGGGACGAAGGTGCCGGTGCCCTCAGAGAGCAGCGTCAGGGCGCGCACACAGTGAAAGCGCAGCGGGTAGAAGCGTGCAGTGGGGACCAGCCTGGGAGCAGGGGGACGGAGTGAGAGGACCCCGCAGACCGGCCTCACTCTCCCGCTGTCGTCCTCCCTTCTCCATGGGGTCCCGGCCTCAGCAGGGGCCCTCCCTGTCCCCTCTCCTGGGGCCAGAGGCCATGCCTGCCCCCAGGCTCCTGAGAGCAGGGCAAGATGAGGCCCTCAGGACCCGCCTCCTTGCTCAGCCTCGGAGCTCAGGGGACACCCAGCAGCTTTAACCTGGGTTCATTTGTGGGGGGGGGGTCCCTGCTCTCAGGGCTCCCCCGTCAGGGGACAGGGCCGCCCCCTCCTGGCCAACGACTGCCAGGCTGGGTGCGGCTCCCCCACTCCCTGCTGAGACAGCCACAGCCAGGCTCAACACCAGACCGGACCCGACCTGCTCCATCCCGGAGACCACGTGAGGAAAGCCTCGTGCCCTTCACTCCACACCCGCCCCTCCGCCCACCGTCCCAGGGGTTGCACCTGGAACAGAGGTGCCCAGTGGCCCACATCAGCAACCAGAGCCCAGCTGCCCCAGCCAGGGTGCCCTCCCACGTGGGCACGAGACCGTCGCAGCGTCACCATGTCACCAAGGCCCGACCCCAGACTCCCCCGGAGGCCCTGCCACCCGGAAAAGGAGCCCCTCCTAGTCCTTCAACACAGCCTGCTGCAACCTCGTCCCTGAACGACCCGTGTCGCCCTGGCCCTGCCAGCTCTCAGGGCCGCCTGCCTGCTCTGACTCACTTGATGCAGCCGAGGACGACCTGGGCGAGGGGGTAGACCAGGGGCTGGAGAGCGTCACTGGGGCCGACGGTGCTGAGGACACGGCACCACAGCTGCAGGCAGTGCACGAACTGCCAGTTGTACACGGACTGGTGCGTTTCCTGCGCAGAGGGGCCCGGTCAGCCCAGGCTCCCCGAGGGCCCCTCCCAGGCCCCCAGAAAGGACTCTGACCCCACCAAGATGCTGGGCTGTCTCTTCCAGGAGGCCCCAGGCCCTTGGTTCAGGCTCCCAGGCTGCTCGGTGCCCTGCCCGGCCACACACCTTCTTGCGCGTGGTCATGGCGTTGCGCAGGTGGATGGCGAGCTGGCGGATGTAGAGGAAGGCATGCTGGTAGGCAACGCTGGGGTCCAGGGCCAGCAGCTCGGTCAGCGTCCGCTGCATGAAGCTGATGAGGGGCAGGGTGCCGGGTGAGGTGAACTTGCAGTTCCTCACGTAGGTGATGTACATTTGCTGCCGGGAGACAGTCACAGCCGCTTCAGCCCCAGAGCCCCGAGGCCCCACTGCCAGACACCAGGCCTGTCCCCGGGAGCCACTCAGGCCTCTCAGAACCACAGCCTGACTGCATCCGCTGCACGCCAACCCCGGGCCCCCGCTGTGGCTCGGCCTCCACGTGGTGCACCCACCGACCTCTCAGGCAGAGCCTGTGGTCGGAGGGAGGCGAGCTCCAGCACAAACACCTTCCGGAACCAGCAGGGGACCACGGAGGGACTGGGAAGGCCCGGGGGGCCCAGAAGGTCCCACCCAGGTGAGGCCACGCAGTTTGGAGCCAGGCACCAGGGTCCCTGCCCCTTTCCACAGTCCATGTCCTTATCCACTGTGGGGACAGCTGTGTGCTGCAGTCCACGTGGAGCCCACTGGGCCCAAGGGCTCCTGTCACTGTCACCGTGCCCTTCTCAGGGAGGGACCCATGATAAGGGCCTGGGTCTGCCTGCAGTCACAGTCCTGGCAGGGGCTCGGGGCGCATGCTGGCCACAAAGGCGGTCTGCCAGCCCTCAGGCTGAGACGTCCACCCCACCCCCGGAGGACACGCACTGGGACAGCACAAGTGGCAGCCGCCAGCCCACACTACCTTCAGGACAGGGCTCAGGAAGGTGTCTTTCTTGTGCCGGCAGACTCTGACGAGGACCAGGAAGGCCAGCACTCGAAGGGTCTCCTCACCTGTGCTCCACAGGGCTACCATCCGCTGCAGAGAGGAAGAGCTCAAGGCCTGCCGTGGCCTCCCCAAGTCCAGCCAGAGGCTCCCGTGGGCACTGCTGGGAAGCAGCCCCAGCTTGGAGCCTATTCTCACAGGACTGGGCCACGCTGCTGGAGAAAGAGCCCAGCAGGGTGGCGCATCTGAGAGTTGGCCCGTGCACCCAGCCACCCCTCAGGGCGCCCCGCCCACCTTGAGCAGCATGCGGCACTGCTTGGGGAAGGTCAGGAAGTAGGGCACGGAGCTGCCCACGTGCTGGAGAAGGGCTGCCGCCACTGTCGCCTCTGCCACGCAGGCCACCAGCTGGGGAAACCAGAGAGGTCAGCGTGGCCAAACCCCCTCACACCCAGAAACAGAGACGGACTGGACCACTGCACGCGGCCAGGCCCCGGTGACCCAGCAGGCCCTCTCCCACCAGAACCGCACCTGTATGACTGAGCTCAGGTAAGCCTTGACGTCCAGCCGGAGCTTCCCCCACAGCGGGCTACTGGACGGCTGCAGCAACCTGCAGGGCCCACACCCGAGGTTCAGACACCCCCAGCTCGTGCACGCGTGTGCCCCAAGCCATGCTCCGTCCACGCACCCAGAGCACGTGGCCCTGTGAGGAGACCCTCTCAGGAGTGGCCTAGACCGACACCCAAGGCGGAGCAGGTGCCCAGCAGGCCAGAGAGCACGCACAGCTGCGGCAACCCTGGGTCCCCATGTCTCCCCCCGACGTCACTAACTGCCCCTGAAGCCCGTTTTCCCATGGCCCACGTGAGCCTTAAAACAAACAAACAAACAAACAAACAAAGCCTCCACACGCACAGCACAGTTTTATGAAAAAACTCAGACCCTGATGTCTTTTGGAAAATGGAAACACCTAGTATTTGATAGCGACTACCACTTCCAGAAGTTTCACACAGGCGTTACCCCTCAGCAACCACACAGCTCTCAGCACACAGTAGGTGCTCATGTAAAACCTGCTTAAGTGCCCAGGGGGACAAAGGGCAGGGCCACCTGGGGCACCGCTGCCTGCACACAGCCAACCGCACCCCCATCAGTCCAGCCGGACAGGTACCTCCAGGCCGGGGCAGACTCCCCTCCCCGCCGGGTGAGGACAGCAGGGCCCTCGCCTGCACACTTCTTTTTCCTCTGAAAGGCACCTGGGGTGAGTCTGACCCTCCAAGGCCCTTGGTGCCTCCAGGCCGCACAGCTGTGGGGCCCTCCAGGCCCGGTGCAACCCCCGTTCTCCTCCCTCCTACAGCGGGAGGAGAACGGGGAGGAGTTCTCCTCCCTCCTACCGCTCAGCGACCCACCCCTTCGCCTCTTCTGTGGAATGAATGGAAGGTTCTCAAACCCAGGTGGGGGTTCTCAAACTCCACTCTAGTGCCACCAGGGCCCTGCCCAGAGACACACCCAGAAGCTGCAGAGAAAAGCTCAAGAACAGAGGAGACTCATCCACACAAAGAGGAAGAGAGACAGGCAGAACCCTGACCTGGGAAGACAGGGGGCCAAAGTCAAGCGCACAGTCTGCAACCCCTGAAAAACTCAAGGTAAAGAACGTCCCTCCCCAGAAAGACAAGCAAAAAGGGTGAGGCCGCTCCGACTGGCTCTGACAGCCCAGCCTCCCCCAAGAGCCCACAGAGAGCGTGGCTTGTCCCCAGCACACCTCTGGGCCAGGGAGGTCTGGAGGGCAGTGCCAGGTCACACGGCCTGCGCCTTCCCCACTGCAGTGCCACCAGTCCCCAAACACCCCCAGTTCCGCCCCCTCACCTGCTGCTGTCCTTGGGGGCTTTTCCAAAGAGAAGCTTCTGGAGACAGCCAAAGAGATCTCTGACACAGAAGGTGACCAGTGCGTTGAACACTGCAACGAGGGGCCACAGATGCCGCTCTCAGGGCAGGAGGCTAGATCGGGAGACTGTGCCCCAGGTGCCCTGGCCCCAGCTCACCAGCACTGTCTGTGACCTGGAATTTGCTGGCCTCAGCCCCGTCCTGGTCGCCCTGTGTGGTGGCCACAGCTGCCCGGAACGCCTGCACGACCTCGTGGAACAGCTTTGGAGTGAGGCGCTGCTGCAGGGGCGACAGAACCCAGAGCACTGTGGGCACCGCCAGCTGTGCTAGACAGGAGGAGAGGCAGCCAGGGCTCCCAGAGCCCACCCTAGGAGAGGAGGGCACCCCTTGCCAGGTGCCGGGAATAGAGTCGAGTACGGCCCTGGCTGGTGTGGCTCACTGGACTGTGTGCCAGCCTGCGAACCAAACAACCGTGGTTCGATTCCCTGTCTGGGCACATGCCTGGCTTGCAGGTTAGTTCCTAGCAGGGGACGCACGCAAGGCAACCACACATTAATATTTCTCTCCCTCTTGCCTTTCCTTCCCCTCTAAAGGGAAATACAATTAAAAAGCAAATTTAAAAGAGTCAAGTCCTCCTGGGTGGGCATGGAGCCCCACTCAGGGGCCACGGGGGAGGAGCTGAGGGTCCAGGGTGCTCTCTGCCCTGCCCTTCCCACCCCCACAGAAACCATGGGGAGACTCTCTGGAGAAGGCACCTGGCTTGACCACCTAGTAAAGGCGCAGAAGGCATACCCTGCCCACAACAGACTTCAAGGAGCAAAAAGCCGGAGAGAGAGGCTGAGAGCAAAGGAGCAAGAGAGCCCTGACGGCTCCGAGGGACAGAGCGAACGCAGCAGCCCGGGGACCTCCTGGCACAAGGGAGAGCCACGCGAGACTCTTCGTGCCCAACAGGACTCCAGCGCCACTGCGCAGAGGGTCCTCCCATCGGCATGGCCCCAGGCCAGCAAAAGGGGTGAAGGGGGAGAGTGCCCTGCTGCTCATCCTGTGCTGCTTCTCACTTTTGCAGCCTGCTTCCATCTCTCCACCATGGCCAGGGTCACTGGGAGAGAATCCCTCTTCTTCCCCTTCGGTCCTCTGGAAGCCCCATCCTCGTCCTCCTCACCTTCCTCCTCACTCGCTTCCTGCACCAGACACAGAAGGCCAGACCTGAGCAGGAGCGAGAGGCCCGGAGTGTGCCCCAAGCCCCCTGCCCCCGCTCAGCCCTGCCCAGGCCCGCACCTCCAGCGTGTCGGGCAGGGAGTGGAGCTGCTGCTCTTCCTCCACAGAGCTGTCCGAGTCGCTGAAGTCCAGCAGGCTCCGGTCATTCTCCTGCAGGAACCGGTAGAACTCGGGGTCTTTGTCCTTCAGCCGAGAGAGCTGGTCCTTGTGCTCAGACACCTGGCCCTTACGCTGCCTGGGGGGGGGGCAGTCTCAGGCTGGACAGACAGGCAGGGCCACACGGTGGGGGGAGGGGCAGGGCTTGCTGGGCTCCTCTGGGGAGACGAGGGCTTTGCCTCCACAGCTGTACTGCCAGCGAGCTCAGGGCAGGCTTCCGGCAGATCCCTCTCCCCACCAACCCCTGCTCTCTGCACCAGTCTCCCTACACGCCCCAGCACACGTGTCCTGAGCCCAGCGTGGCAACGCTGACCTGGGTCCGCAAACCCTCTCCACCTCAGTGGTGGGGAACGCCACCTCCCCAGACCTCAGGTGGGAGGTCAGCGTGTCAGCCTCTCACCCCCAGGGTGCGATGCCCTGGGCTCTCACCAGCAGTGTCCTCGAAACGCCGCCCGCCTCCTCTCAAACCAGCACCATCTCTCCGTTGTGATGGTCCCTTCCTACCCCCATGGTTGTTGCCCCTAACCCACTCCTAACACAGCTACCCAAACAACCCTCACATTACTCCGTCACCACTCTCGCTTTGCTGCTCAAAACCCTTCAGCGACTTCCCATTTTACAAGGACACCCTTTCCTCTAAATCCTCCCCAGAAAGCATTTTTTGAGAGAGAGAGAAGGCAGGGAAGAGCCATCAATGCTAAAGAGACAGGTCGATCGGCTGGCTGTCTCCCGCACACACCCGCAGGGGGGACTGAACCCACAGCCTGGACAGTGCCCTGACCAGGCCTTTCAGTTGGTTACCTAACCACACTCACCCAACCGGGCCGCACGGGCCACATTATGAACCATCACCTCTCTAGGTCCCCCCGCCCTGGCTGCTATTACCCCTCCTGCCAGACCACACTCACCTCTGCGTCAGGCCTGGTCCCTTCTCAGGGCCGAAGCTGTTCCCGCTCCCTCAACCGCCAGAACACTTCCCTGTGGTCTGCACGGCTTACTGCCTCAGGTCTTTGCTCCACGTTCACCTCCTTGAAGGACCAACCTTCCCCACTTCTCTTAACACAGCAACGGACACCCTGGCTACGCAGTTTTCCCTCCTGTGCACAGCACCTGCACCTCCTGACTTACCCGAGGCTCCGTGCGCTCCCCAGAACACAAAGGAACCTTTGCACCATCCCCGCGCACGGTCCCCTCCTAAAACCAGGCTCGGCCCAGAGCAGCCGCTCAGGAAGCATCAGATGAAAGGACCAACCAGCACGAGGCTCCGGGCCGGGCGACGAAGGGGGTTTTGCTTCCACACACACATAGGACACGCGCCTCTCACCTGGCCGAGGGGCTTCCGCCCGGCCCACCCGGGATCCGGGAGGCTCCGCGCGCCACCCGCACCTCGGCTTCTGCGGCTTCTTCGGGCTCCGACTCAGACTCCGAATCAAAGCCCGAGGCCAGGAACTCATCCACCGTCAGCTCCGCCAGGCGCCTGCAGGTCACGACACCGGAGTCATGACTCCCCACCAACCTGGGGTGCCCCAGCCCCGCTGCCCAGGCGCACGAGACACCCCTGCGGAAACAGGAACCGCGAGGAGTCCGAACCGGTCCCCAGCCCCTCAACGTACCGCTTGCGGCCCCTGCCCGCTGCCATGACCGCTAGGCCGCTTAGCCTCCGCGTGAGCCCCACTTCCGGTCCCACGATGCCCTGCGCCTCGCGCTCCGCCTACTGTCGGCCCCGCCCCCGGCCCCGCCCCGCCCCGCTGGCTCTCTGGTTTTCCTGCCTTGGTCCCGTGGTCTGCGCTCGGGAGGGCGTGTTCACAACTAATGTGCCGCGGACGCTCTCGGGCTCTTGGTTGGTGGGTGTGATGCGAAAGCCTGGCGCAAGACCTGCTTCGGTCACCGCTCCCGAACGCATCCGTTCGAGCGCCGGCTGGACGTGCTGTTCACATTCTGTGTCCTTCTCCATCGGAGGCAGTGATAACATTACCGGCCTTGGGGGAAGATGGGACCTGGGACCCATTGGGGGCCGGGACACCCTCCCCCAGCCTTGCCACAGCCTCCCTAGGAGTCCGTAAACGGGTACCCGTGAGAGTGTCCATGCGTCGACAACGGACAAAATGCATCAACTGTGCACTCCTATACAGGCGGCTCTTACAAATAAACGACAAAAAGCCAACACTCTGGTAGGAAAAAACGAGCCAAACAGAAACGGTGATGCTATAGATGGGCAGGTTCGTCAAAAGATAAGTGACACCCTGCTGGCCAAGCCGGCCCCGCCAAATCAAAGGAGGATCCGAGCCCTGAGAGCATTTCCATTTCACCAGACGGTCCCACGGTCTCTGTGGGGAGGAAGCGGGTAGGGGGGAGGCGCTGTTATTGAAGCCACTTGGCTGGATTCCCCTGAAAGTACTATGCCCAATACTTCATTCATTCCAGCTACTCTCCCTCCGGTGGGAATTCGCCCAGGAACGCCTTTGCCCAAGTCCATCCGTGCACAGATGGCCACTGTTCCTTTGCTGTCTGTGGGAAGAACCCGCAGGTACAAAGGCCCAGAGGCTAGAAGGTTGCCTTAGGGAGCAAGGAGCAGAAGCCAGTCTGTGCCCTCCTTCCCGCCCACTCCTGCCTAAGGGTGAGGGTAAGCGGGGCGGGCGCGGTTGGCTACACAACACTACAGTGGATCCTACAGCCTCTTGGGCGCGAGCGATGCTCTGGTTAAGCCCCTGAGGCCGTACGCCCTGCTCCACCTACTCCCGCCCCCCGCAACCAGCGCCCAGCTCTAAGGCCTGATATTCGTGAGAGGGGATGAGGAGGGGAGCTTCTTGAATGAGTTAGACGGGGCGGTAGACCCTCGAAGCTTCTTGGACAGGAGCGGCAGGTGGGGCCCCGGGGGGTGGGGGTGGGGGCTTCCTGGAGGAGGAGGCAGGCGTGGCGCCGGGAAGTTGAGAGGATTCGCGTTTTACTTTGGGTGCCCGAAACCGATGGGGGGCGCGCGGGAGGCGGGGCGGGCGGCGCCGAGAAACAGCGGCTGCGGGTAAGCGGCGGGAGCCAGAGACGCTGAACCGGCTGCTGCCGCCGCCACCGCCGCCGCCGCCGCCGCCGAGCAGCCCTTCAGCGGTCCGTGCACCTGTGAGTCTGGGCGTCCTCCGAGAATCGGCGGGCGCGGTGGCCGAGCCCATGCAGCCGCGCAGCGAGCGCCCGGCAGGCAGGACACAAAGCCCTGAGCACGGCAGCCCGGGGCCCGGGCCAGAGGCGTCTCCACCGCCTCCGCCGCAGCCGCCGGCGTGAGTGGGCCGGGGGGGCTGGGACCGGGGCCGGGCCAGGGGCTAAGCGAGTCCGGGAAGGAGGGAGGGAGGGGCGCGCGCCGACCCTTGCAGGCTGCCGGGAGGGGGCGGCCTTGGCGCCCCGCGGGCTCGGGTTGCCTGGGATGGGTCCAACCTGCTCCCTCGGTTTATCCGCACACTCATCGGACGCGGGGCAGTGTGTCCAGAGGCGGCTGCGCCCGGAAGCTCTGTCCCTTCCCGCAGCCGTTTAATCCAGCCTGGTTGCGCTGCTCATAGATTCTGGCGGCCTGTCTGCAGAATGGCGAGGGTGGCGGGGGGGGGCGGGGGGGGCAGGAGGGACCGGCGGAGCTGCTCCGGATGGTCAAAAGAGGTCACGCCTGCTGGGGTTGGGGCGCTCAGGGTCTGATCCAGAGCCGCCTGCTTCCACTGACCAGTTTCACTTCGTGCACTTCCTGTGTGCCAGCCGGGTCTGTGGACACCGGACTCCGAGGGGGGCCCGGGAAAGGTGGCCAGCAATGGGCAGAGAAAGGCGGGTTCTGACCGAGGCACCTGGGCAGCAAGAAGTACAGTGCTTGCAAGGGGCCGGCAGGGAGGGCAGAGGAAGCTGTGCAGTTTCGACACTCCAACCTCCTGAGAGAAGCGCAGGGGAGGCTCCTTGGAAGTGAGGGAGCAGAGTGGGGTGAGCCGAGGCCGCAGGTGAGGTCCCAGATGGACACCTGGTATGGGCCCTGAGGGGACAAGTGGCCCCCTGGGTGCCCCGGCCCTGATTTGGCACCCTGACCTGGCACTGCCTATCGCAGCCCTGAGGCCGAGCGTGCGAGGACCCGGCCCGCCCGGCCCACGGCCCCCATGGAGGGTGCCATGCAGCTGCTGAGCCGAGAGGGTCACACTGTGTCCCACAATTCCAAGCGGCACTACCATGACGCCTTCGTGGCCATGAGCCGCATGCGGCAGAGGGGCCTCCTGTGTGACATCGTCCTGCACGTGGCCGCCAAGGAGATCCGGGCACACAAGGTGGTGCTGGCCTCCTGCAGCCCCTACTTCCATGCCATGTTCACAAGCAAGTACCATCCTACCCAGTGGGCACTTGGGGGCTCTACGGGGCTCTGCAGACGGGGCTGGCCTGACCCACTGTCCCCACAGATGAGATGAGCGAGAGCCGCCAGACCCATGTGACACTGCATGACATTGACCCTCAGGCCTTGGACCAGCTGGTGCAGTTTGCCTACACGGCCGAGATCGTGGTGGGAGAAGGCAACGTGCAGGTGAGGCTGCCTCACCTCTCCCTTCGCATCCCATCCCCCACCTGTTCTCTGGCCTCAGCTCTCCTCTCGCTGTTTCTCTCTGTCTGCTCTCCCGGCCCCTCACCCACAGACACTGCTTCCAGCCGCCAGCCTTCTGCAGCTGAATGGCGTCCGAGACGCCTGCTGCAAGTTCCTCCTGAGTCAGCTCGACCCCTCCAACTGTCTGGGCATCCGGGGCTTCGCCGACACACACTCGTGCAGTGACCTGCTCAAGGCGGCGCACAGGTACGTGCTGCAGCACTTCGTGGACGTGGCCAAGACCGAGGAGTTCATGCTGTTGCCGCTGAAGCAGGTAACGTGCCAGCTGGGGCGCAGCCGGGCCCGTGACCCAGTCCCTGGACCCCTGGCCCCATCACTTGGGCCCTTAAGACCTGGGCAGCTGCTCCCTAGCCCTATTCCCAGTTTCTGGTCTAGTTCCAGCCCACCACCCACTCCTCGCCACTTCTTTGTCCCCATTTTCTGACCCCACCCAAGTCTTCTCCTTTGGTTTCTGACCACGTCCCTGCCCGCAACCCCAGTCCCTGGTCCATGTCCCCAGGAATGCCAGGGCCCCCAGGAACCAGATCGGTGGTTCCTGACCCTGCTTGGCCCCTCCTCATAGGAACACTGGGCCCCCCGTTGGCACCTTCCCAGGCACCATCAGGGCTCCGTGGGCCCCCAAGACCCTCCCCAGATCTCAGGTCTGAGGGTCCCCACCCCCAGGTGCTGGAACTGGTCTCTAGCGACAGCCTGAACGTGCCTTCAGAGGAGGACGTCTACCGCGCCGTCCTGAGCTGGGTCAAGCATGATGTGGATGCTCGGAGGCAGCACGTTCCGCGGGTGAGGCCAGCCCCTCAGGGCCCGCAGTGTCTGTGAGGGGCCACCGTGCCTCCATGTCCAGGGACACCCCAGGGGCAGTGCAGTCACATGTCTCGAGAAGTGCCCAGCGTACAGGTGGGCAGGTGTCTGAGGGGGCTCTCACTGGGGGGACGAAGTGTGCTCACGGGTTCTACCTGCTTCCTGACCGTGGCACCCCTGCACCCCAGCTGATGAAGTGTGTGCGTCTGCCACTGCTGAGCCGGGACTTCCTGCTGGGCCACGTGGACGCAGAGAGCCTGGTGAGACACCACCCGGACTGTAAGGACCTGCTCATCGAGGCCCTCAAGTTCCACCTGCTGCCAGAGCAGAGAGGTGTCCTAGGCACCAGCCGCACTCGGCCCCGCCGCTGTGAAGGAGCCGGCCCCGTGCTCTTCGCTGTGGGTATGCCCATCTGTCCTACCCCCCCTCTGCCTCCACATCTCTGTTCTGCATCTTTGGTTCATGAGCCTGGCACCAGCCACCCCCACCCTGTTGGTCACATCCTGCACCCATCCTATGCCCCCTCTCTCTTCACCTGTGAAGGAACCTGTGTGGTGTGACCAACTCAAAAATTGCCCCCCTTGGAGCCCACAGCCCACTGCCTCCCTGGGCCCCTCCTGCTGCCCCAGCACCTCCCCCTCCCTAGGTGGTGGGAGCCTGTTCGCCATCCACGGGGACTGTGAAGCTTACGACACGCGCACTGACCGCTGGCATGTGGTGGCCTCCATGTCCACGCGCCGAGCCCGAGTGGGTGTGGCGGCAGTTGGGAACCGACTGTACGCAGTGGGCGGGTAAGCGTGGCGGCTCCTCCCGGGTCAGGGGCTGAGTGTGAGCCCACTGGGCCAGCCCCGACGGCAGCGGGCCCCTCTTCTAGTTACGATGGGACTTCAGACCTGGCCACCGTGGAGTCCTACGACCCTGTGACCAACACCTGGCAGGCTGAGGTGTCCATGGGCACGAGGCGCAGCTGCCTGGGCGTGGCGGTGCTGCACGGGCTCCTGTACGCGGCCGGCGGCTACGACGGGGCCTCCTGCCTCAACAGGTAGCGGCGCAGGTCAGGTTGGGCGGCTCCGCAGTGGGGGGTGGCATCAGGACTGCAGAGGTCACTCTGAGGAGAGCAGAGGGGGACCCTGCCTGACTCCAGTCCCCGAAGCCTCGTCACCTGTGCCAGCCCGCCTGCCCCGTTCCTCTTGGGCTCCTCGCCACCGGCCCAGGGGCCCGTGCACACACACCAGGCCAGCGTCCTGCTCCAGGGGGACACATGTCCGTCCCTGTGACTCCCCCACATGGAATTTTCATCCTCACCGGGGGGAGCAGGCCTGGTCTGCTGTTGCTCCAGGTCAGCGGCGACCCTGTTGTCCACAGTGCCGAGCGCTACGACCCCCTGACCGGAACGTGGACGTCCGTTGCTGCCATGAGCACCCGCAGGCGCTATGTCCGTGTGGCCGTGCTCGGTGGGTGACAGGTTGGTGGGTGACAGGGCTGGCTGGCTGTGGTGCCCACCTCTGCCTGCCCCCGCCCTGAGGACCCGCCCAGCAGGCACACCATGGGCATGTTGACTCCCCGCAGACGGTAACCTGTACGCAGTAGGCGGTTACGACAGCTCATCCCACCTGGCCACTGTGGAGAAGTACGAACCCCAGGTGTGAAACGCCCCCGTCCCAGGTGTTCCACTCCCCAAGGGCTGCCTGAGGTCATCTCTTTGGCTCCCCACATCCTGCAGGGCGTCAGCCCTTTAGATCCGTCTCCCCCACCCCCCAACGTCCCACAGACACTGCCCTGGAGTGGGGGATCTGTGCTGGGGAGGTGGAGGGAGGCTGGTGGTGGGTCTGCCCCCAGCGCGTTCCCTCAACCACAGGTGAACACGTGGACGCCAGTGGCCTCCATGCTGAGCCGGCGTAGCTCAGCTGGTGTGGCCGTGCTGGAGGGGGCTCTCTACGTGGCCGGTGGCAACGATGGCACCAGCTGCCTCAACTCTGTGGAGAGATACAGCCCCAAGGCTGGAGCCTGGGAGAGTGTGGCACCCATGAACATCCGAAGGTGCGCTGTGTCACGGCCCACAGGCAGGGTGTGTGTCGCCCTGTCACCACCACAGCTGGTTGGTCCCCTCAGAGACTGAGCCTGAGCAACGAGTATCACGCTAGTATATCCACCCTCCCTCCCAGGACTCGTGGCTCCACCCCCAGGGGCTCCTCCCAGGACTCGTGGCTCCACCCCCAGGAGCTCCTCCCAGGGCCTGTGGCTCCACCCCAGGGAGTCAGGTGGGCCTCGTGGCTCCACCCTGCCTTCTCACCTACCTGCCCTACCCGCAGGAGCACCCACGACCTAGTGGCCATGGATGGATGGCTGTATGCCGTGGGGGGCAACGATGGCAGCTCCAGCCTCAACTCCATCGAGAAGTACAACCCGAGGACCAACAAGTGGGTGGCTGCGTCCTGCATGTTCACTCGGCGCAGCAGCGTGGGCGTGGCGGTGCTCGAGCTGCTCAACTTCCCGCCACCGTCGTCACCCACGCTGTCTGTGTCGTCCACCAGCCTCTGACCCCAGGGGGCTGTGGCCTGCCACATGCCTTAAGCCCCACAGGGGGCCCCAGCGCCTCCCTCCCCCAACCACGTGTTGGGGCTGGGGTCCTTCACCTGCACCAGGGACAGCCTGCACCGTCTGTCTGCGTTTCTGTGTCCGGTCCTCAGTGTTTGTTTATGTGTGTGCAGTCTCTACTCGTCTTTTTATTTATTCAGTATTTATTAATCGGTGAGCAGTGCTGCAGCTGCCAGTTCCTATGTTTACTCTGGAAGGTGTCCTGTGTCCTGGGACCAAGCTGCCGACCTGGGTGCCCTCCCACCCTGCTGGGGGCACCAGGGAGTATGGGGGTGGACATTCGTTGCTATGGGTCAAGGCCAACCCAGACTCTGCAGACCTGGAGGGACCAAGAGGTAGATGGTAGATGCAGAGCAGCGGTCCGAGGGGAGAGGGGGCGGCCTTCTGAGCAGAGTAGACCCCCAGCCTTTGTTTTGCACACTGCCCTTGCCTCGCCGGGCAAGGCACCTCCCAGGGTGGGCACAAGGGGCTTCCTGCCTGTGGACGGGGGTCTTTCCTGGCGCACACAGGTCGCTCCCAGCAATACGAGCAATAAACTCGGACAATAAACTCGTTTCTCGGGCTCCGGGCCTGAGTCTGCGCATCTCTGCCTTTTGGGGTCCTGTCTGGGGGTGAGGACACAGCTGGGCAGAGGTGCTGTGCTGGCATCTGGGGCCTTGGAGGTGGCACCACCACGTCCAGCTGTGGCAGGACTGTGATGTCCTGGACGAGGGCCTGAGTGGGGCCCCTGTCAGTCCTGTGCTTAGAGGGCCCTGTGGCCCGTCTGGCCCTGGGGTCCCCGTGATGGTCTCCTTTCTGGACTCTGGTTGAGCCAGTGGGGCCCTGACCTTGGCCCCTTGGCAGGGAGTGAGGGATGGGCCAAGGAAGGAGAAAAGGTGGGGGAGGGTCCAGGTTCCCCCTGCCCACTTCCCCCTTGTATGCTCCTGCTTCAGGAGTCACTGGTGACTCAAGTTGGCGTGGTGGTGGAAACAGGATGTGTGCTCACGTGGGGTGCTTTCAGAGGGGTCCCCAGGCCTTCTGAGCTCCAGCCCAGACGCCCCAGCCTAAGTTCTGGCAGGTCACGTGCTCAGGGGCCAGGCCTGAGAGACCCGTCCCATTCATACTAGAGGCTGAGCCAGGGGGTCCTCACCCCACACCCCCAGGCTGGCCTGCTGGTAGGGAAGACCCAGCTCAGAGGACTGAGAGGCTCCGCGCAGGTAGAGCCGGTCTCTCCCAGAGAGGCTCCGCCCTCGCCCAGCCCTTGGGAACCGGGCTGGACGCCCGGCCCGCCTCCAGGGGGTGGGGGCAGGAGGCTCAGGACTCGGGACCCAGACCCGTAGTCCAGCTCGCTGGGGCCAGCCACTCGGCCGCCACCGCAGCCCATGGGGAACAGCCACTGCGTCCCTCAGGCTCCCAGAAGGCTCCGGGCCTCCTTCTCCAGAAAGCCCTCGCTGAAGGGTAGTAGGTGAGAGGCGGGCGTGGCCTCGGCGCTGGGTCCCGGGGTCACCCTCAGCCTGCCTGGAGGAACAGGCTGTGAGCCCCCCTCCCCTTGTCCCCAGAGAGGATGGCACAAGGAAGCTGGCTGGCCTGTTTGGCACCGAGGCCCGTGCTGAGGGGGACACCACCACCGCCGACAAGTTCTTCTACTACATCCCTGGGACGGTGAGCGGCGGGCGTGGCCCAGCCCCGGGGCGGCCTCCCAGGGGTGCAGTGGTGCGGCCTGAGTTGGGCTGCGAGTGCCCCACGTCTGCTCAGCTCGGGGTCTCGTGGCTCAGCCGGGGAAGGGGGGACACGGGGTGTCAAACCCAGAACCAGGTGAGGAAGTAGGAGCAGCCCCGCCCCAGGAGCTCCTCCAGCCGAAAGTCTGAGCGGAGAGCGAAACCCGGACAAGCTCTGAGTCAGTGGGTGAGCGAGCAGCCGCGGCGCTGTGGGCGGGGCCTCGGAGCCGCCTCGGAGGGGGCGCTGCCACCGGGCGGGCGAGCCCCGGTGTCCGCCTGCCTGGCCCAGGACTGGATAGTGAGCGTGTCCAGCCGCGTTTGGGTTGGACCAGACCCACATATCTCTGATCTGTTGCTGTGTGGGCTTGGATGTCGTGTTCCTAATGTGGATGTGAATCCCACTTACTCGGGGGAGGGGCTTGGGTGATCAGTGAGTGGGCCTCTCGCCCAGTCTGGGCCTCAGTTTCTTCCAAGGAGTCTTCCAGCACCCACCACCGCCTCCTCCCAGAGCGGCGCCCTGTGTCCCCCACCCCAGGGCCACACAGCAAGCCCTGCCGACCTGAAAACCACCCCTCCCCCACCCAGCTCCTCTAGGGCTGAGAGGCCGCTGAGGGGGTTTGGGCCAGGGCTCCACCCTGCACTCCTGGTCCCGTTGGCCTGGGCTTCCAGGGCTCCCTGAGGGCAAGCACCGGCTTTAGAAGCCAGGTCCCTCGGAGGCACAGGGTGCTTCCGGGTCCTTCCATGTGGCCACATCTCAGACCTCAGCTCCTGCTGTCTGGGCCCCAGACACATCACAGGACCCTGGTGGAGTCCCTTGAGGTGTGGTGGTCCTCTTTTGCCAGGACTGGTGGCTGGAGAGGGGACCAGGTGTATTGCACCTCTGGAGATGGGGCTGGGGAGAAGCCAGCTCCCCCTGGGTCCTGCCTGGGTGGCTCTGAGCTGACTCCTCCCCAGGCCACAGGGCCATCTTCACAGCCCTTCCTGCTCCTTGGCCTATTTTTCACGATCCCATCCCAGTGTCGTTCCCCAAACTGGGTGTGGGAGCAGGAGGCCCCACCCAGAGGCAGGGAGGCCGGGAAGCTGCAAGTCTGTCGGTACACATTCCTGGGCTTGTCCGTGGGGCACAGCCACCAGCGGGGCAGCCTCTGCAGGTCCTGGAGGGGGCACGGCCCCTCCACAGTGCAACCTCCCATCCCAGGTCAGCACTCAGCCCTGTCTGACCCCAGTCTGGCGATTAACCCCGTTTGCGGAGGCCTCTCTGTGCCTCAGAACTGGCTGTGTGTTTGTGGGTACCAGCAGACAGGCCCTGAGCCCCCAGCACATCCCAGGAGGCCCCAGCGATACAGCGGTGCGCAAAACAGACAGAAGCCCTGTTCTCAGGGTGTCTCTGTGCCTGTGACAGAGCCCTGACCTCACCAACCAGCAAAAGACAGGATCAGTAAGGCGTGATTGGCACAGGGGCCCAGAGGTGAGGGCTTAGAGGGCACCAGACGGTCTTGCCTGGGATGGGGGCACATGAGCCCGCCCTGAAGGAGGGGAGAAGACAGCCCAGGCAGAGGGAGCAGCCAACCCCAAGGCCCTGAGCCAGGCATGCACCTGGTGTGTGGCAAGAGCAGGAGGGCCGGGGGCAGGGAGCAGGTCACAGAGGACCCCTAGGCTGTGGCCTGGCCTCCGCTCAGTGACATCAGGGGTCAGGGGTGCTTACTCTCTCTCCAGCCCCGCACTCACAGACGTCACATTGGCAGGTTGAAATGGGCCGTGGAGGGGCTGGCAAAGACTACAGATGGTTTCAGATTCTTTTTAGAACCAGGTGTCAGACATCTCCCAGCCAACACCGGAGACTTCGGCTGGGGGGGGGGGGGGGGTTGGGCATCATCTCTCTCAGACACCAAACTCTGTGACCAGCGAGTCCTGGGGGCGCTAAGTAACCAAAGTAAGGACACAGTCTGAGTCCAGCCATCACTGTCTCCACCACGAGACCACACACGTGCTCCACGACTGGCAGTGAGGCCGCATGCGTGCATGCGCGCTCCTGCACGAGCCGGGGCTCAAGCCCCCCCCTGAGCGCCGCTCCCCACAGGACCTCCCGGGCCTGGAAAGCCAGCGAGAACACCTGGACCAGCCACTGCTGAGCGTTTTCAAGAAGGGGCGACGCAAGGTGCCCGTGAGGAACCTGGGCAAGGTTGTGCACTACGCCAAGGTCCAGCTGAGGTTCCAGCACAGCCAGGTGGGGGCCGGGCCAGGTGGGCACTTGGGGCCCAGCCTGCAGCCTGCCCCCCCGCCCCGGCACTCAGACTGTGGCACTGCTCCCCCAGGACATCAGCGACTGCTACCTGGAGCTCTTTCCTTCCCACCTCTACTTCCAGGCCCACGGTTCTGAGGGACTCACTTTCCAGGTGAGGGGTGTGGGCAGATGGAGGAGGCTGGCAGGATGGGGAGAAGGCCCCTTGGGAGGCCGTGGCTACCCCGGGGGTGTCCCCCAGCTCCCCTCCCACTGTGCTCCGGCAGGGGCTGTTACCGCTGGTGGAGCTGAGCATCTGCCCGCTGGAGGGATCCAGAGAGCATGCCTTCCAGATCACAGGTGCGAGGGGACATGGTCGGTCCCGGCCCCGGGAGGCCCAGAGGGCCAGGGCTGCTCAGTGACCTTGGCCTGTGGCCAGGCGCCTTGACCATATTCAGGTTCCCGACATTTCCTCCAGTGGACACACAGCCACGTGCCGCACTGGGGCGGGAGGCAGCAGGTCTTGGACGGCGCCCTAGGCCCCTCCCAGCTGCAGCCCCGGGGTCCTGGGGGGGGGGGACCTGGGGAGGGCCCTCTCCTGTGGGCTGCTAGCCTGCCCCACTGCTCCTCCCACAGGCCCGCTGCCCGCCCCCCTTCTGGTGGTCTGCCCCAGCCCGGCCGAGCTGGGTCTCTGGCTCTACCACCTGGAAAAGCAGATGGCTCTCCTGGGAGGACCGCAGCGCTGCCACTCGGCACCCCCACAGGTCAGTGCCGGGAACCCCGCGCCCCTCCCTAAGCCCCGCCGCCTACCTGCCCTGACCCCACTTTCCCAGGGCGCTCCCGAGGACGAGCTCCCGTGGAGTCTGCAGCACAGGCTGACCCAGCTGCGGACGGCGTGGGGGCGCCCAGCAGTGGGCAGTGCCATCTGTGCCTCGAGGGTCAAGCTGCAGCACCTGCCATCACAGGTCGGTGGGGAACGTGGGGTGAGAGGGTGGGGGGTGGCGGCGGCCAGTGGGGACCAGGCTCGTGTTGTATGTCTGCGGAGACCCCACGCTGCCCTTTGACCACTGCTAGGAGCAATGGGACCGCCTCCTGGTCCTGTACCCCACGTCCCTGGCCATTTTCTCTGAGGAGGCTGACGGGCTTGGCTTTAAGGTGGGTCCTCCCCACAGCGACCAACCCCAGGGTGGTGCCCTGTGCGTGGGGGTGGGAGGGGGCAGTGGCTCAGGAGAAACCTGTATTTCGGGGCCAGTCGGGACAGAGCGTCCTGGCCCCACCCACCCAGCTGGCTGCCCTGGTCAGTCTGGTCTCGGCTCTGATGTGGGCAAGAGGGGCCCTGCCAGGCACCCAAGTTGCCCAGAGGAGCTGGTGGCTTCCAGTTGCTGCTGGGGGGACACATGTGTCTTAGCAGTGAGGGAGGGGACCTGTCCCAGTAAGCCTGGGCTGTGTGTCTGTCTGCCATTGGTTGATGAAGGCCCCACCCAGAGGCGGGGGAGGGGCGTAAAGATGCCCCCGGGGCAGATGGGGCGCACCTGGCCCCCTCAAGGCTGTCAGCCTGGGCCCTGCCGCACCCCGCCTGATGTCCCCAGCCCTGAAGGGCCATCGCAGTGATGGGCCCAGACAGCGGCCCCACCCTCCCCTGCTGTCCCTGCAGGGGGAGCTGCCACTCAGCGCCATCCACATCAACCTGGAGGAGAAGGGGAAGCAGATTCGCTCCTTCCTGATCGAAGGTGGGCTGCGGCCGGGCCTGGGAGGGTGGGCGTGAGCCCAGTGGGTGCCAGCTCCTCCGTGGGGCCCGGGGGCGCCTCACAGGGTCTGTGTGCTGTGTGCCAGGCCGCCTCATCAACACCATCCGCGTGCTGTGCGCCAGCTACGAGGACTACAGCCACTGGCTGCTCTGCCTGCAGACCATCTCCCACGGGGAGGGGGTGCCTCTCCTGCCCGGCCCCGAGAGCCTCCCGGGGCTGCGGGCACCCACCCAGGTGAGGGGTCGGCAGGCCCTGGACATGATGGAAATGGGGGCAGGGGGTGGGGCTTGGCGTGGGTCAGTGAGGCAGGGCCTGCCCTGCGGCTTACCACCCGCGCCCCCAACACCAGGTCCTGGGCGGTGGCCGAGGCTCACTCTCTTCAGATGGACAGACCAGCTGGGACTCGGGGTGCCCAGCACCCCCTTCCACCCGTACCAGCCGCTCCCTCCCCGAATGCTCAGCACCGTCCACCGCTGGCTGCCCCACCCAGCCTGCACCTGTGAGTACGGGGGGCGGGGGGGGCATGAGGTGAGTTTGTGCTGGGGAGTCTGGGTCCCCGTGGTACCTCATTCCTCACGGGAAGCTAGCTCCTCAGGGGCTGCGTGGGAGACGGAGACTCTTCTGAAAGACTCTGTCCCCACAGGACCAGGGCAGCCCTGGCCGTGGCAGCGGCAGTGTGCAGAAGGCAGAGCTGAGACGGGCTGGCAGCAGTCGGTTTCCCAGAAGCAAGGCCAGGGGCGAGGGGCCCGGCTCAGCCTCCCCGCTGCACCTGGACCTGACCAAGGTGGGCCCAGCCGTCGACCCCAGCTCCGGGTCTGGCTCTCCCTCTGCCTTCCACCTCCCTGTCCTGTCTGTCTGGCCCAGGAGGTCCTGGAGCCACCCAAAAACCTCTCGAGGAGGAGGAGAAGGAGGAAGGAGGACCTGGGCGTGTCCAGCTTCAGGAGACCCATTTCTGCCTCGCAGGTGACCAGGCTGAGCCTGGAGGACGACCCGGAGGCCCCGGACCACTCACTGGAGACACCACACTCCCCCCTGTACGCCGACCCCTACACACCGCCTGCCACCTCTCAACACAAAATCAGAGACGTCCGGGGCCTGGATGAGGTCAGTTCTCTGCTGGTGATGGAACGGGCCGTGCCGCTTGGGGTCAGGTGCTGCTCCCCCAGGGCCTGGGGTTGCCACCACCTAAGGGTCAGAGGAAGCCTGAGGTCTGTGGGGCAAGCCCCTCCACGAGGGGAGCAGGGGCCTGTGGGCAAGGGTCTCAAGTCACCAACACCGTGCCGGCAGTTCCTCACCGCGATGAAGAGCTCCCGTGGACCCGAGCCCGCGAGTCTGTTCCCTTCCGTCCCCGTGTCCGTGCCGGTCTCCGACCCCAGCTCTGCAGCCTCCGGCCCTCACTTGCTCTCCAGGAAGGGAGCCCTGCAGGGCCGAGCCTCTCAGCGGCACCGGGGCTCCGCCAAGGGCCGCGAGCCCCGGCCCCCCGACTCCCCGAAGCAGCTTGTGAGTAGCAGCCCCCACCCTGGGCAGCGAGACCACGGACAGGGCGTGTGGGCTGGGCTCTCATGCTTGTGTTTGGGCCTCCAGGTCGCCCCTCCCAAGGAAGTTTCACTCAAGCCCCTGCTGCGCCCACCAGGTGAGTGAGAGACCCTGCCTCTGTCGGGGGGGGGGGGCTCTGGGTGTCACTTCCTGAAGGCACACGCTCCTCTGCCTCTCCCCCAGATGGCGAACCCCCCAGGAACTATGACAACATCTGGGACAAGGCTCTGTCCCCCCACCACCAGCAACGGCCCCGTGGAGCCACCGAGGCTGAGGGGGGGCTCCCCCAGTGGATCTGATGGGCCCGGGCAGCTGTTTCTCAGGACTGCCTGCCAGTGCCAGCCCTGGGGGGTCTCCAGCAAGGCCTGGTTGCTGTGGGGCCACTGGCCGACCACCCCCCACCCAACACTGGGCAGGGTCTAACCCCAGGGGTGCGGAGAGGGTGTCGGATCCCTGAGTTTTCTAGGCTCTGGAGGGGCCGAGAGGACGACCTTACCCTGAGGGTGCCCAAAACCGGTGCAGCCGGACCGCAGACCAGAGCGGGACACCCAGAGGGGCCAAATCCTGGCCTAGGCCCAGGGAGAGAGTGAGGGAGGGGCTTGATGGGGGCTTCACCAGGGAATGGGAGAACGGAGCAGGGGTGAAGGTCAGAGGGCTAAGAAAGTGGGGTTAGTGAGGGTCGGAGTACGTGAGGTCATGAGGTCAGAGGTGGCAGAGGGTTGGCCGGGCACATGTGAGTGGGGCAGTGACGCGCAGGAGAAAGGACAAGAGACTGAACAAGAAAGAAGAGAAGGAAACTTTATTTGTCTGTGTCCACACGTTCTTCCCTCGGCAGCCAGGGGCCCCTGCTGCGTGGAACCTGTGCCCGCTGCCCCTGGCCATGTGCCCCTCTAGCACCTCCCCCGCGCCCTGCCCACCTTCCTGCCCCGTCTCTGGCTCCTCTCAGCCCTGGCCCAGTCCCAAGTGGCCCGTCCCTCCACCTGATACCACCGAACTCTGCTGTGCACCTTGTCCAGGGCTCCCCTGAGCAGGGGCCCCAGGCTCTGCCCTGCAGACCCCCACCCTGCAGGGGCCGCTGGGGTCACCTCCGACAGCCCCTGGAGGTGCCTGCTTGCTGTCTCAGGCAGGACCCTGGGAGGCCTTGGCCACAGGCCCTTGGGCTTGGGGCTCAAAGAGGCCTCAGAGGCCCTGCCAGCCCAGCACTCTTGAGAACAGGGCAGAGAGTCCCTGGGATGCCCCCCACCCCAGCGTCCCCAGACCACCCTGCCCCTCACCCCGCCCCCTGCCCAGATATCCAGGCGGGGCTCCGCTGCTGCCAGCGCTCTGGCATCCTCTAACTCCAACACTCCTCCTGCTGCTCATCCTCTAACAGACGACCAGACAAAACAGACCCAGTTACATTTGACTTCAGATAAACCACAAACAGTTTCCTGGTATAAGTGCAGTGGTACTTTGGTACTCGTTTTCAATTTGCTCCAGGCGGGGATCGGACAAGCGCCGAAACCAGCAAATGCTGAGAGATGAAGCGTCTCCCCTTGGGGGGCGCCGGTGTCTCGGCCCCCACAAGTTCTAGCAATGCGACGAGTCCCAAGCAGGTGCCAAGTGCCGAAACATGCTTTTCTCACCGAAATGCAATGCGTGCAGGGTCCGCCGTATGCCGAGGTACGACTGCACGTCTCTGGCACTGACTGCAATTCCACTTTTGCTGGACATCCCGTTTTTTTTTTGGCAAATCTGTCCAGCTCCCTGCTCGGCCCCAGCCACCCAACCTGCCAAACCCACCCCCCCCTCCCCAGGGTATGGAGCACAGCCTGGGCTTCGGCCACTGGCTTGAGCCGTGGGTGGAGTCCAAGGAAGCCGGGACTCAGGACCCTGGCTCCTTCCTAGATGCTGCCGCAGAACACAAGGGTCAAAGGGCGAGGCCAGAGGGCAGCACCTCATCCTGAGTGCCTGTGGCCACTTCCTTGTCCTGCATCTTCCTGGGCCAAGTGTGGGTCCTAGGAGCTGGGGCTGGGGCTGGGGCTGGGGCTATGGCGCCCACGCCCCACCTGCCGACGGAAGTAGCGGATGGCGGAGATGGTGCCGATGTTGGCCAGCAAGACTGCGAGGGAAGAGGAGGCTGCCTGAGTCACCACCTGCACCTGCAGGGCCCGGCCCTCCAAGGGCGGGAGGGTGGGGCGGGCAGTGGGTCAGAGAAGAAACCTGTGCCTCCCCTCATCCCTGTGGGCACCCCAGCTGACTTCTCAGCACCAGCCCCTCTGGCCCCCAGGGCCCCCAAACCTGTTTTCCAGGCGTCGGGGGTGTGCAGGTCTGATGTCCTCACAGCCCAGGTAGCAAAGGCCACGAACACCAGGCACATGTCATTCTGGCTGAAGGTCAGTGAGGTGAGGGGTCCCCAGGGCTTTTCTAGGAAAGAAGAGTCTGTTCTGAGCTCCAGCCACCACCCCACTGAGACACATCTGCCCTGCACGCGTCTGTCTGGGGACAGTCTACCCTGCACACGTCTGTGCGGAACATGCCTTCCCTGCGCATGTCTGGGGACATGTCTGCCCTGGGACACACTTTCTGAATCACATCTTCCCCGCGATACCTCTGTCCCAAGACACAGGGCAGCATGTGGCACAGCTGAGTCAGGTCGATGTGGGTGAGTGGCCTCTGGGACACCGTTTCCTGGTTTCTACAGGAGCCTCCAGAAGGAGTGTGAGATGAAACCCATCGAGCGCCCGCTGCCCGGGGCCCCCCTGCCAGCAGCTGGGGGCAGGGCTCGAGTATCGTCTGGCCCTGCACTCAGGGTGACAGTCAGTGCACGGCCAAGCCCCTGAATGACCCGGCCTGGGCTGCCCCACCTGGACTGTGCCCTGGGGTGGCCAGGAACTGGTTCCTCCTTCCCAGATCATCCTCGGGGCCCGCCCCCAGCTCCCGACCGGGGTCCCGGCCTGCCCCTCCCCAGTGGCCGTCCTGGCTGACATCCCTGGACAGTGTGTTCCCGGGATGTGGACAGGCCATGGGGCCCCCACGACACGCACCTGCTGGCCTGAGCACCATGTCGAGCTGCTCTGCTGTGGCCAGGCTGGGCTCCAGCGGGGCGCCAGGCTCTGCTCCCTGGGGAGTGGATGTGGGGGCCTCTGCGGCCCGCAGTTGGAGAGGGTCAGCCGGCCCCAGCACGCCCCCTAACCTGTCCTCCCCAAGGAAGTGTTCGTAGACCTCAGGGATGGAGATGGGCATGGGGGCTCCAGGCAGAGCGGCTGGCCCAGGCTTGGCTTGCAGGGCTGGGGCTGGGGACTGGCGCCGCCGGTGCCTAGATCTCTGGGCTCGGCTGTCGCAGAAGAAGAACTCACACACTTCCGGCCACTGGGCTTGGGCTGGGGCCTTGCTGGCCTCTGCGGCCTCCTCGGCATCTTCGTCCTCCTCCTCGATAGTGTCACAGAAGAAGAACTCATAGGCTTCGGGGACAGTCACCGCGAAGCAGCTTCTGTACCCAAGGCCCTCAGAGGCGGAGGGGGCAGGGGGGGGCACGTGCTTCAGGATCCGAGACTGGGGGGCCCGGGGCCCCACAGCTACTGCGTCCCAAGCTCCAGGCCCCCCACGGCTCCCCGAAGCCGTCCTGGGGGCTGAGGACCAGGCTGGCCCTGGTGAGAGGGGTCTCGAGGCCTCTCCTGACCCCGGCTCCTCGGGGCTGGGCACAGTCACTGAGAACCGCACTTTCTTCTTCTTGGCGGCTTGGACGGGCCCTGGGGAGGGCTCCTCCAAGGCATGTCCAGGGGTGTCTGCTGAGGGCTCCCCTGTGGGCTTCTCTTGGTGCCCCCCTGAAGACACAACAGGGCTCGGATATAGCTCGGCTGGTGGGGCAGCCCCTGCCTCCTCCAGGTCAGGCGGGGTCTGGGGGACAGAGGCAGGTGCAGGTACACACACGTCAGGCTGAGCCTTTCGGACGGGTCTGGATGCGTCCACCTCCAGTGTGACCTCTGGGCTCAGCGCGGGCCGCTGCACGTCCAGTGGAGGCTTGTGGGCGGCTGCAGACCCAGTCGTGTCAGGATGAAGCTCGGAGGCAGTTTCAGACACAGCCGTGTCGGACTGAGCGGTCGAGAAATCCGGGCAAGGGCCCTGGGCAGGTGTGGACACAGCGTGTGGGCCAGGTCTGGGGGTCGTCCTGAGCAGGTCTGCACCTTGCTCAGCAGTGAGGAGGGGTGCAGACGGATCCGGCCCAGGCCTGGCCACCAGCTCAGGGGCTGCCGTAGACTCTGGCCCCAGCTTGTCCTGCTGGGCTCCTGTCGTCTGCTCCGCCGTCCCAGCCGAGGGTCCCTTCCCCATGGTCCCAGCTGGGCCAAGGTCGTCCTTGGGCCTGGCCTGAGTGGGCAACGGGGAGCCCGGCGGGGTGGATGCAGGGCCTGCGGCCCCTGAGCGCCCACCCCCCTTGGCACCTGCGGCACGCCTCTTCTTTCGGCTGGGGCTTCGGGGCGGGGCTCCGGGGCTTCCAGGGGGCCTCTGGGATGCAGTGCTGTGGGCTGCAGTGCTGTGCCCTGACCCTGGGGGCTCAGGGCTCGGAGGAGGCTCCCCAGGGGGCTTAGGGGGAGAGTCCCGGGGGGCCGGCCCCTGCAGAAGCCTCTGCATCTCGTCTCCGGAAGATACTGGACCTTGGAGGGGTGTGCTCTGGCCAGGAGGGGCAGCACCGGAGCTGAGGGACGGCTGGGCTTCTGACCGTGCTGACGTGCCGGGCATCTGCTGACCAGCCTCCGGGGCCAGGACGGGCTCTTGCCAAGACCTGCTGACCAGCTGCTGTGGGGCTGCCTGGCCCTCCTCCTTGAAACCACGCCAGCCACTGCCCCCAAGGAGGGGCTGGGGCCCAGGGGGACTGCTGCCACTGCTGTCCCCTTGGTCAATGTCACTGGACAGAAGCTCATCCCCTGAGGCCAGGCCGGCCTGCAGGAGGCCACACTCCTCGGCAACGGCCGAGAACTCAGCCCAGTCCTGGTCGCTCAGCTGGACGCTGTACTGGAAGTTCTCCATTTTGGGTCAGTAGGGGCACGTGTGAGGCTGAGCTCGGGGTCTTCACGCACTGCCACGCCCTGCCCCGGCTCGGCGCTAGGCCAGCATCGCCGTCCTGCACGGGGGCCCAGCAGGAAGCAGGGGCAAGCTGGCTGCTGCCTCCGGGTCCGACTATCCGCAGCCCCACGGTCTGTTTTCAAGCTGACCCCAAGTGGCAATTTCAGGGCACGTTGTCACACTCCGTCCACCAAACGCAGCTCTAGATCGGCGAGGTGCGTTGAGAAATAGGACCCTCGTGTTCTGATTTTCTGCCCGAGAAGTGGCTTTCCTTCGTATCTTCGAGCATTTTTGGTTCAGCTGGGTCAGCCCTCTCCTGCAACCTGCCCTCAAACAGGCTGACTTCACACAGCAAAGCCCACCTCACGAGGGTCAGCCCTGCCCTATCCCAGCATGCTCCAGGTGGCAGCTGGCCATGGGGGAGGGGCCACAGTGACCAGCAGGTGACCAGCCTTTGACGATGACCTTCCAGGAGCCTTGGCTGGGACTGGCTGCTGGGCTCCCTCCAGCTCCCCAAGGTCAGGGTGCACTCGGTCATCAGGAAGACCTGAGCAAGAGATCACAGACCAGAAGTGGGGCTTCTGCCTCCCAGCAGCTCCCTAGGTAAGGTTTCCCAGAGGGTCAGGCGGGGCCCCTGACCCGGACCTGCCCAGCCAGCAGAGGCCCCTCTGCCTGCCCCGTCTCGGCGACCTGCGGTGACCCTAGCTGGAGAGCCTCTAACTCTCAGGCCCCCGTGGGGGCTGCCCTGGCCTTGGTCAGCCCAGTTCTGGGATGCAGACGCCTGGGCGCCAGGGTGCCGGGGCTTCCTGACCAGTGAACTTCGCCCTCTCCTCTAGGTCTAGGGAAGGTCCCTGTGGGGTCTGGCCACCTTTGGGACCCTTCAGGACTGGAATGAGAGGCAGCTGGCGTCATACCTGGGACCCCGTGGCCAGCCGGGCAGCAGAGCGGGGCGTCCGAGCTGCCTTTCCCAGAGCGGCTTGGTGCTAGGCTCGCCGTGTAGGCCCCACCCCCACAGCCAAAAATACCGTCCGGGGGTCACATGTCTTCTGCCAGCTCTCAGGGTCCAGGCCACAAATAGATGGCATTTGAGGGGCCTCCAGCTACGTGAGGGACACCTTCCTGGTCAGGTGGGACGCCAGCCAGAGAATGCTGACCAGCGCTCAGCACCTGCCGCCTCCTTCTGCCTGGCTGAAGTCCGCTGCTTCCTCTTAAAGGGGCCCCACGTCTGTGAGGTCTCAGAACGCCCTCCCGTTGCCTCACTGCCAGCAGCCCTCCAAGACTAGCTCAGGCCCCCTGGGTCTCGGGGCTTGACCCTGCCGCCTGTGGGGAATGGAGGCAGTTAGAATGACAAGCTAGGAACTGATGGATTCCAGAATGTTCCTCGAGGTCCTTTGCAGGTGGGCTGCTGCAGACCCGAGGGCAGGGCTTGCACCTCCCCCTCCAGGCCCAGGGGCACACCGGCCCTTCCCCGGCAGCTCTGTCCACCCTGCTGGGGCTTGCGGGGCCCGTGGGGCATTAAAGGCTTCTCTGTCGGGGCACCCCCACGGGCATGGCCCCTGGGCCTCTGGAGAGGGTTGGGAGGGGCCGAGGAGGATAGTGAGCTGCTCCCCCCTGGCACCTCCCCACCTGGCTCCTGGGGATGGGACCCGAGGGGGCTGCCAACCCCCAGGTGTGCCAGTCACCAAAGAGAAGGCAGGGGTGATGTGCCTCCAACAGGGGCTGGAGGGTGGCAGCCCCTCCAGGACCCCCTGAGCCCTTTCCCGAAACCGTCCATCCTGGGGGGCTGCCAGAAGGACCCTCAGTTCCAGCTGAGCTGCGTGAAGCACAGAGAGGGTGAGTGACCTGTGCCAGCCCCACAGCCACCAAGGGGCAGAGTCCGGCCCCAAAGTCCCTGCTCTTGGTGGTGTCCCAGGCCACCCTGACCTGACTTCAGGGCTGCACTGCCTTTCCCTGCGCAGGTCACTGTGACACACATGCCTCCAGACTCCTGGTGGGGGACACGAGGGAGGAGCAGCGGGCCAGACACACAGGGAGGTAGAGAGGCTCCCTACTGCACCACGTCGTGAGGAGGAGGTAGAGAGCCTGGGACGAAAGTCGAGAGAGTCTGAGGGTCAAGCCTCAGGGGCAAGGACAGCAGGGCCCCGGCTGTGAGGGAGACAAGGAATCCCAAGGAAGAGCCCGGCAGGGTGGCCGAGCCTCGGTGAGCCACTCCGTGTGCCACACGTGCAGGAAGCACCCAAGGAGACAAGCAGCAGGTGAGCGGCCGTGTGGCTCCCACCAGACGCCACACAGGAAGGTGGGAGCGGGCCTGGCCTGGGGCGACAGTCACCCCCGAGGCTTTCTTTGTCCTCGCTCCCGTGTCTCCTGCGAGGGCTCCCCTCCTCGCCACACCACCCACGCCTCTCTGGTCCAGAAGTGGGGGCTCGCACACCAGGCAGTTCTGCGACCCCCGCTTCAGTTGATGCTCATGTTGCCACCTGGATGCAGACTCAGATCCCAGGTTGAGGGCTCGGACCCACGAGACTGCTGCCCCTCTGATGCCAGGTCCCAGGATATCTGTCCAACTGGACACAAATCACTGGTTCCCTGGTGGCTGCCCTTTAGACTCATTTGCTGGAGCAGCTTGCAGAACTGAGGGAAACACTTTACTTTTACCAGTTGGTGACAAACGGACGTGACAAAGGTGACAGAGGAGCCCCTGGATAGGAGAGAAGTGATCAGCAAGGCAGGCAGACTTGGCCGAGCATCTGCATCCTCTGGGCCCCCTCCCCGTCCACCCCGTTCACTCTCCCGGAAGCTCTGTCACTCTCTGCAGGGTGCCTTTGTGTGAACAGAAGTTTGAATCGATAAAATTGAAATTGCATCATAGTTCAAGGCGTCAACAGTTTCCTTTCTGGTTATCACGAGTTCCCTTCCCGGGCACCCCATGGCAGCCCCAGGTGGGCCTTTCTCAATGCACACAGGGAGGGCAGGGGAGAGGCTGGCTCCGAGGCTGCGGGCGTGGGGTGGACGACAGCGGGGGACCTGCAAAGACCCGGACGGCCTTGGGAAGACCACCTGTCACAGGAGTTATTTCCACCCCCATCACGATCATCAGGGCGGCCTGGGGCCCGACAAGGAAACCAGGCAGGGCTCCGCCGCAGGCCCACGGGACCCTAGCCCAGCCCCTCGGTGGGCGGAGGCGCTGAGTCTGCGGAGACCGGCGCCTGGGCCGGGGTGCGAAAAGGGGAGCGCACGCTCGGGCGGGAGGGCGCACGCCCCACGCAGGGGGCACCCAGGCAGTCGTGCAAAGAGGGGGTGGACGGCGGCGCCGCCTGCTGTACCCCTAGTGGCCACCAGAGGGCACCAGGACTCCACCGGAAGCCGACAGCCAGGTCCCTCTGGACACTTCTCTGGTTGCCAGGACCCCTTTCCCGAAGACTTGTGGCTCCTTGAACCCTGGGCCTTGAGACAGCGAGCTCTCAGAACACAGCCAGCTTCCAACGAGCAGCTGTTGCACGCCAGGCAGTCTTAAGTCTCAACAGGTATACACGCAGGAAGCCATCACCACGGTCCAGAGAGTGAACTTGCCCGTCGCCCCTGAAGGCTCCCCGCCCCGGGGAAACGCCCCCTCCCTGCTCCCAGCGGAGCACCACCGGCTTCGTGCTGAGCGGCAGTCAGGCGGCGCTGCTCGGGATTTTGTACAAATGGATGAGGACAACAGGAGGGTGTGTCTGGTGTCCGCTGCTCTGCATCCACAGCACTGTGCGTATCGGTAGTTCCTGTTTCTTCTTTTCAATGTGGAGTGTTCTGTTGTTGGACGCACAGTTGGTTTACCCACACTGTGGGTACAAAGCCGCGGTGCGCGTTTGCGATCCGGTCTCGGTGTGGACGTGTGTTTTCACTTCTCTTGGGGCGGGATGGCTGGGCCTCAGGCAGCCACACGTTTAACTTTCTAAGAACCTGCCAGATGGTTCCTCTGGCTGATGTGATTCACGTAAGTGGCGGCTTGCAAAGGTCGCTGGTTCAATTCCCAGTCGGCGCACGCCAGGGTTGTGGGCCAGGTCCCGGGTTGGGGGATTGGGATCCTGTGAGAGGCAAACGACTGATGGATCTCTCACACAGGGATGTTTCTCTCCGCGTCTCCCTCCCTTCCCTTCTCTCTAAAAGTGAGTAAACAGAATCTTTTAAAAAATAAAGAAACTGCCAGACTGTTTCCCAGTATGTCTAGGTCTCCCTCCCACCATTGGTGTGTGAGTCACATCCTGGCCCACACCAGCTGTGACCGTGCTTTTACCTTCCTAACCATGAGCAGTGGTGCCTCACTGTGGTCTCCACCTGACCTTCCTTGAGGACCAGTGATGCTGGGCACCTTTTCATGTGTCTTCTGCCATCCATGACCTTCTGTGAAGTGACCCATTTTTTGGCCCATTTTCTTAATCGGGTTATTTCATTCCTTATTGTTGAGTCTTGAGAGGGTATTTTTTTTTTTTATTGATTATGCCATTACATTTGCTCTATTCCCCCCTCCCTTCCCCTCCACCCTGCATACCCCTCCCCCACCATTTCCCCCTTTAGTTCATGAACATGTGTCTCCAATTCTAGATTCTGTATTTCCCCTACTATTCTTACCCTCCCCCCTATGTATTTTCTATCTACTGTCTATGCTACTTATTTTCTGTACCTTCTCCCCCCTTCCCCTCCTCCCACTCCCCTGCTGCTAACCCTCCCTGAGATCTTCATTTCTATGGTTCTGCTCCTGATCTAGCTGTCCTCTTAGTTTGCTTTTGTTTTAGGTGTGGTTCTTAATAACTGTGAGTTTGCTGTCCTTTCACTGTTCATCTTTTTTATCTTCTTTTTCTTAGGTAAGTCCCTTTAACATTTCATATAATAAGGGCTTGGTGATGATGAACTTCTTGAATTTGGTCTTATCTGAGAAGCACTTTATCTGTCCTTTCATTCTAAATGAAAGCTTTGCTGGATAGAGCAATCTTGGATGTAGGTCTTTGGATTTCATGACTTGGAATACTTCTTTCCAGCCCCTTCTTGCCTGTAAGGTCTCTTGAGAAATCAGCTGACAGTCTGATGGGAACTCCTTTGTAGGTGACTGTCCCCTTAGCTCTCGCTGCTTCTAGGATTCTCTCCTTCATTTTAATCTTGGCTAATGTAATTATGATGTGCCTTGGTGTGTTCCTTCTTGAGTCCAACTTCTTTGGGACTCTCTGAGCTTCCTGGATTTCTCGGAAGTCTATTTCCTTTGCCATCTTGGGGAAATTCTCCTTTATTATTTGTTCAAATAATTTTTCAACTTGTGGGTGTGCCTTTCCCCCTTCTGGTACCCCTATAATTCGGATGTTGGAACGTTTAAAGATGTCCTGGAGGTTCCTAAGCTTCTCCTCATTTTTCTGAATTCTTATTTCTTCATTCCTTTCTGTTTGATCATTTTTTTCTTCCTTCTGGTTCTCTCCCTTGATTTGAGTCCCAATTTTCTTTCCATTACTATTGGTATCTTTTGTATCCCCATTCATTTCAATTAATTTAGCTTCCATATGTTTCTCTAATTTGTGACTAAAGTCAACCAGTTCTGTAAGGATCCTTATAACCAGTGTTTTGAACTGTGCATCTGAAAGACTGGCTATTTCTTCATCACTTAGGTCTATCGGTTCTGGGGCTCTGAGTTGTCCTAGAGCCATTTTTGGTCTATTCGTGCTGTTAAGTGAGCGGAGCGAAGCCTTAGTTGTTTACCAGGACGGGGCGACCCAGGTCGCTGGTTTGTGATGCTGTGTGTGGGGGCGGGGTCAGAGAGGGAGCAATGGTGTTCCTCTCCGCTAGCCCAGCGCATCCAGTCACTCACACGCCTCGGGCTTGTAATTGTGCGAGCCTGCTGCACCGCGCGGTTTTCCCTTCTCACTGGTTTCTCCCCACGTAAATGCGCGCGACCGACCGACCCACCGCGCCTCTTCCCTGTGTGCTCCGGCAGCCAGCTCACTGGCGATCAGCGCCCTCGGTTGCCTGCGCGCACCGCGCACCGCGCACCGCCCCGGGAATTTTTTCTTGCTAACCTGCTCCGCTGCTGGCCTCGCTCCTCGTACGGGTCCAGCCGAGTATCTAGTTGTCCTTTGGACTCCGTATTGTCGATTTTCCGTGTGGCTTGGTTGTGACTGCTGTTAAAAATAGTTGTTCTTAGATTTGGTTGTGCACAGAGGCGAGGTGGATCTTCCATCTACGTCTCCATCTTGGCGGAAGTCCGAGAGGGTATGTTTTGCATACAGCTCCTTCATCAGACATGTGATTTGCAAACATTTTCTGCAAGTTTATGGCTCATCTTTTCATTTTCTTTTTTTTTAAGATTTTATTTATTTATCTTTAGAGGGGAAGGGAAGGAGAGAGGAAGAGAAACATCAATGTATGGTTGCCTTTCGTGCATCCCCTGCTGGGAACTGGCCTGTAGGGAACCAGCCTGCAACCCACGCATGTGCCCTGACTGGGAATCGAACCACGAATGTCCGGTTCGCAGGCCCATGCTCAATCCACTGAGCTACACCAGTCAGGGCTTCATCTTTTCATTTTCTTAACAGTGTCTCTAGAGGAGCAGAAGTTAATTTTCTCTTTATTGCTTTTTTTTTTTGCAGGGAGAAGGATATCAGCTTTATTGATAAAATCCATCCATTTCAATTAAGTGGGTTTTAATATAATCTCAGACTTGTACAACCAGTATCATAATCAAGTTTAGAGCATCACCCTACGAGGGACCCCATTCCTATTCCCCTCAACGTCCCCCAGAAAACCACCAACCCACCCTCTATCAATCGGCATATTCTGAACATTCTGGGTAAATGGGTTCACACAACACGGGTCCTTTAGTTTAAATAATTAAATAAGATACATGGGACAAGGGTTCAATCTCCAAAATACATAAAGAACTCATACAACTCGCCATGGCTGGTGTGGCTCAGTGGATTGAGCACCGACCTGCTCAATCAACCTCACCGACTTCAAAGGGTCTCCAGTTCAATTCCCAGTCAGGGCAAATGCCTGGGTTTCGGGCCAGATCCCTAGGGCAGTGGGGGAAGGGGGGGAGAGGGGAAAAGGGGGGAAGCACACATGGATGTTGCCCTCCCTCTCGTCCCCTCTCTAAAAATAAATAAATAGGACCTTAAAAATAAAAAATTCATACAACTCAACACCAGGAATACAAACGATCCAATTTTTTTTATAAAAATATTTTATTTATTTATCTTTAGAGGGGAAGAAGAGAGGGAGAGAAACATCAATGTATGGTTGCCTTTCGTGCATCCCCTGCTGGGAACTGGCCTGCAGGGAACCGGTCTGCAACCCAGGAATGTGCCCTGACTGGGAATCGAACCGCGATTATCTGGTTCACAGGCCCGTGCTCAATCCACTGAGCTACACCAGCCAGGGCTTCAAACGATCCAATTTTAAATGGGCAAAGGACCTGAATAGGCACCTCTCCGAGGAGGACACACAGATGGTCCAGAGACATGTGAAAGGATGCTCAGCGTCCTTAGCCATCAGAGATGCAGATTAAACCACAGTGATCAAGTGCACTGTTGGTGGGACTGCAGACTGGGACAACCACTGTGGGAAACAGTATGGAATTTTCTCAGGAAACTAAAAATGGACCTGCCTTTTGACCCAGCAATTCCACTGCTGGGATTATATCCTAACAACCCTGAAACACCAATCCAAAAGAACCTGTGCACCCCAATGTTCATAGCAGCACAATTCACAGTAGGCAAGTGCTGGAAGCAACCTAGGTGCCCATCAGTAAGTGAATGGATCAAAAAACTATGCTACATGTACACAATGGAATTCTAGGCAGCAGAAAGAAAGAGGGAGCTTGTACCCTTTGCGACAGCATGGATGAAAAGCATTATGCTAAGCGAGATAAGCCAGGCAGTAAAAGTCAAACACCACATGATCTCACCTTTAACAGGAACCTAATCAACAAAACAAACAAACAAGCAAAATATAACAAAGACACTGAAATAGAGAACAGGCTGAGTGACCAGAGCGGAGAGGGGAGGGAATTTCAGGGGGAAAGGGGAAGGGTTTGCAGGAACTAGTATGAAGGACACATGGACAATAATGGGGGGGCTACATGGAAATGGGAGGGAGGTGGGGAGAGGTGGGGGACGGACTGGGGTGGGGGCAGAAAACTGTACTTGAACAACAATTAAAATTTAAAAACTTAAAAATAAATAAAATCACAATGAGATATCACCTCACACAGGCCAAAATGGCCACCAGTAATAAATCAACAAACAACAAGTGCTGGTGAGGATGTGCAGAAAGGGGAGCCCTAGTGCGCTGTTGGTGGGAACGCAGACTGGTGCAGCCACTGTGGGAAACAGTGTGGAGTTCCCTCAAAAAGCTAAAAAGTGCTTTGGCTGGTGTAGCTCGGTGGATTGACTGTGGACTGCAAACCAAAGGGTCACTGGTTCGATTCCCAGTCAGGGCACACGCCTGGGTTGCAGGCCAGGTCTTCAGTGGGGGCCATGTGAGAGGCAGCTACACATTGATATTTCTCTCCCTCTCATTCGCCCTCCCTTCCCCCTCTCTAAAAATAAATAAATAAAATCTTATAAAAAAATTAAAAGTGAAACTGCCTTTTGACCCAGTGATTCATTCCACTGCTGGGAATTTACACTAAGAATCATGAAACACCAGTTCGAGGGAACCCGTGTCCCCCTGTGTTCACAGCAGTGCCGATTACAATAGCCCAGATTTGGAAACAGCCTAAGCACCTGCCAGGGAATGAGTGGATCGAAAAACTGTGGTACCTTTACCCGGTGGAGTGCTACACGGCAGAAGGACAGGAGGAGCTCCTACCTCCTGCAGTAGCGCGATTGGAACTGGAGACTACTATGCTAAGTGAAAGAGGCCAGTCGGTGAAAGACAAATATTATATAATCTGACTTATATGAGGAATCCAATGAACAAACTAAACTAAGGAGCAAAATAGAACCAGAGGCGTAAAATCCTGGAGCAGACTGACAGCTGTAAGAGGGGAGGGCGGGGTGGGGACTGGTTGAGGGAAGGTGAAGGGATCAGCCGAAGAGCAGCCATGAGACGTGGACATGGTGCGGGACCGACCCTGGGAGTGGGGGTGCTCCGGATGGGGAGGGGTGCGGGGTGGGAACGAGACATCTGGGATAGCGCAAACAACAAAACATCAAAAATGAAATGAAAAACAAAAATAAAAGTAAATAAATAAAATCTACCAAAAAATTGGAAAAATTCCAGTCGTTACTTCTTCAAATGTTATTTTTCCCCTCCTTCTGGGACCCCGATTCCACGTAAATCAGGCCCCTCGAGGCTGTCCCGCAGCTCACAGATGCTCTCCCTGTCTTCTTGTTTGTTTGCTTTTTAATGTTTTATTATGAATAGCTTTCATGTCTGCGGTCCACGGGTCCCTCCCTCTGCAACGTCTGACCTGCCGTCCGTCCAGTGCAGTCCTCCCGTCAGACACTGCTCGCCTCAGCGGGCTTCTACACCTCCCATGTCCCTGGCAAGATTCACCCTCTCCTCCCGCTCCGCGAGCACAGTCGGTGCCACTGCAGGAACTGTCGCAGTGTCCCCGCGCACTGCTTCTCTTCTGTGACGTTTCCCCTCCTCACGGGTGACGTCTCTGCTCCTTTGTGAGCCTGTCACTTTTACGGGGGCTGGGTATCTTTGTGCTCTTACGAATACTCTTGAGCTTTGCTCTGGGTGCAGCTGAATTACCTGGAAGCCGTTCGATGCTTTTAGGCCTTGTTTATAAACTTGTTAGGCAAAGAGAAACTCTTCACTGAAAATTCTAAGCCTGGGGTGTGACTCCCCACCAGGACCTGCCCAGTGAGCGATTTGTGATCGGATCACCCTGCAAGGTCACTTCCCATGAAACCCCTTTTCATCCTCTGAGCCCTGGTTGTATGGGTCCCCCTGACTGACACCTCCCTCCCCTCAAGTTGGGCTCCACCTGGCACCTGACCTGGAAAGGGGTAGTCATCTGGGGCAACGAGGCTCACCCCGTTGGTCCCTTCTCAGGGACAACTGTGTCTCACGTGTGCTGTTTCCGACAGTTTTGTCCAGTGTTTCAGCTGATGAAGGCAGGAAAGAAAACCCGGCCCCAGCCACTCCGTCTTGGCCAGAAGGGATGGTCACAACACAGATCACACATCTTACCTGATGCTCCCCACCACGCGGCGCCGAGGCAGGTGCTCTGACTGACCCCACGCTGCACTAGAGACCTGAGACTCGCCCAGGGCCACACGGCTGGGGGACAGCACACAAGGAACGCAACTGCAGGCGGCACAGGGCGCCTTCCTGACGGCTCCACACTGCGGGGAGGCTGCGAGGTGGGGGCGCAGGAGGCAGGTCTACAGGCTTCCCAGACCGAGCAGACTGAGGGAGGCCGGGGTCGGTGGACAGGCACGCAAGTCTGAGGGTCTCGGTGGGGCCTCTCTCTGTCCAGCTCCATGTGTGTCTGCAACATGGATTGTGCGTCCCCCTCACTTACCTGCCCAGGTGAGCCTAGCTTCAGGCGGGATGGTTCCTGGGAACCCACACTTTCCCGAACACCATGTCATGGACCTAAGAGGACCGTGCACTTGGGACTCATGAGGACAGCAGCCAGGACACCTACAGCCTGGTCACACAGTCAGGGCCACGGCCTGCGACCACAGCTGCCGTGCTCTGAGCACTTCTCAGGGACTGGACGTTGGAGGCATCGCTCCCTTCACTCCATGCCCCAAGCTCCAGGCCAGGTGGCCTGACTTTCCCGAGGGCTCCCGGCCCACACTGAGGGCGGTAGGTCTCCCCAGCCGGGAGGAAGCTGCCTGCCGAATTTGGGCAGGAGGTCCAATTTGACACTGAGGAGAAGGCTGGCTGGGGGTGTCATCTGAGGGAACCTGCAGACCTTCAAGCCCAGGGCCCCCAGCCAGGTGTGCCTGTGGGCTGGGAGGGTCCCCGTGTGTGGCCCAGTGCCTGGGAGGGGCCACATATGCAAAGGAGCATCCGCCCACGCCACCAACAGGAGGCAGGACTGCTTCCCTACGACTTCTGAAAGGGTCTGCGTAGCCCCTGCCCCCAGTCTGCTGGTGCCATTAAGCCCTGGGCCTCAGATTGACACCTGGACCACCTGAGGTCGTGCTGCCAGCAGGTCCGGTTTTGTCTGGTCCCCACCCTGCCTCCCCAGGGGGCTCTCTCCCTTCCACAGGGCACTTCCTGCGGGCGCTCAGCTCCTGGGATGTTACCCTCACCTCTCGGTCCAGCAAAGCAGTTCCTCGGTCCGCAGAGCAGAACTTCCTCCTCCCCCACAGCTGAACCCACAGAAGGACCTGCACACGCACAGCCCGGCAACGGTCTGGCACGTCCCTTGGGGCCCATCTTGGCCTGGACCAGGTAAGGGAATGACGGGGCCAAGGCCAGAGTGACAGTTTCCAGATCTGAGTTGACAGGCAGAGCCCGAGTTCAGGGCCCTGAGGACAATGAAAGGGTCCGGAGTCGGGGGTGCTCAGGCCCGCCAGCCCCCGGCCCTCTGGGTGGGGGTGTTTGGCCCAGACTGTGGTTAGTGTAGAAGTTGGGGGTGGGTGTGGGGACCAGGAGAGGACAATGGCACCTCCCCGCAGCAGGGCTGCTGGGCCCATCTCCTCACGGTGCTGGGACAGGGCAAGGGGTGCTGGGGGGAGCCCGTCCCCTCCCACCAGGGTAAGGATGGCAGGGCCAGAGAGGAGAGGCTCCTGCTGGCTCAGGTGTGGGCCCCTCCGTGAAGGGGCCAAGCACAGGGCTTCAGGCTTCCAACACTGACTTCCACTCTGCAGAGCCAGCACCCACCCCCACATGGATATCAGGCCCCTCACTCAGTGGGGGTCCTGGAGGTGGGCCCAAAGCTGCCAGGAGACAGGTTGGTGTTGGGGTCAGGGGAGGCCCAGGAGGTGACAGCTTTGAGGTCGCAGCAGCCAGGTGCTTTTTGCCAACCCCGGAGACCAGGCTGTAGGACTCACTGTGGCCCGGGAGTGTCAGTGCCTGCACTGTGGGCGGCAGAGCCTGCTGAGGCCACGGACCCCGGGTACCCCAGCGTGAGCACCCCCTCTCCCGTCCTCTCGTGAGGCCCGGGGCCTATGCACCCCCCACCCCTGCTCTGATTCAGGCTGCCCTGTCAGTTACCACCAAAGCAACCCAGCGCTGTCGAGGTGCCACTGGGGCAGGCATGGGCTGTGCCCAGTCAGCACCCACCCTCAGGGCTCAGGAACTGCTTCCAGGTCAAAGTCAAGCCAAGCCCTGGGCTCGCCCCTCGGCTGCAGGGCTGCTTCGGAGTTTATTCCCACCATCCAACCGCCTTCAGAACCTGTTTCTGCGGCAGGCGGTGATGATCCCTGCATGGCTGTGGATGTATTTGTTTACTGCTACTGTTTTTTATACTCATGTTAAATTTTACACAAACTTTATTGTTTTTTGCATAACAAATTAACCTACATTTTAGCAGCTTACAACCACCAGCATTCGTTGTTCCATGCAGTGCCTGGGGGGCGGGAATTGGGAGCTGCTCCCCGGGTTCCGGCTCAGGGCCTCCACATCGGGCCACAGTGGAGGCTCGCCTGAAGGCTGGATGGGGCTGGGACCTGCGGCCACGCACGCTGTTGTGGCCGTGACAGCGGTTCTCAGGGCCACGCTGCTGGCTTCTCCATAGCCAAGCACAGCTGGTCTCCCCCGAGTGAACAGTGTTAGACAGACAGACAGACAAGAGAGCAGGAAGCACCTGAAACCTCATCTCGGAGACAGGAGCTGCCAGGTCACTATGTTCACTGGCTGAATAACAGGAGGGGGATGGGTGGGGCCTTCTGGGAGGCTGTCAAGCCGGGCCCTGCTTCCTTGTCCCAGGGTGCATCCCGGAAGGGGTGCGGCCCCAGAGATGGAGTGGCCTGGCACAGCTTGGGGGTCAGGAGGTGCCAGTGGAGGGGAGGGGGCTGTGGCCCCTGAAGAGAATCAGGCCGATGCAGGAACCTTGGTGGGGAGCGGACCCAGCCTCGTCCCACCTCGAATTTCCTGGGCTCTTTCTCCAGACTTCGCACCTACGATTTCCTGTCATCGTCCTGGCCCCGGCCCCGGCCCCACAGGCAGACAGACTGACCCAGATGCACAGGGCTCTGACACCCAGAGGCAGGCACACCAGCTGATGCTACACATGAACTCGGCAAACTTTTACTGACCTTTGGTCCTCGAAGGAACTGCGCTGGAAAAGGGGCCAGAGATGAGCAAGCCCGTGTCATCGAGGGGAAGTGACCAAGAGCCCCACCCAAGTCCTGGTCCCTCTTCACCCCTCCACAGGCCTGGCCTGGAGAAGGGGTTTCATCACTACTTAGCAGGAAGTGTTTGCGAGACAAAAGCCAAGATAAAAATAGCTGGGGTGGGAATGACCCACCCAGAGCCCATGGGAGACAGAGAAGGGGGCGGGAAGTGGGGGAGGAAAGAGGGCCCCCTGGGTAGAGCGCTCCATGGTTTGGGCCCTCGCGCTCCACTGGCCGGCCTGGGGAGGGGTGTGCTTCCTTCCACAGCTGGGGGCGAGGGCGCTGTTTCCGAGACCCAGCTGCCATCAGCTGCTGAGAAGGGGCAGCCTAGGGTGGGGTGGGGGGCAAGGAGACAGCCCCTCTTGTGCTGCATTATGCCCAGGGCCCCCACTGTGGCCCCCACTTCAGCATCCATGACCCCCTAACCTAACCAAGGGTGGTGCCCTCCCCAAACCTCCTGGTTCTGGCCTTCCTGAAAATGAATCGCCTAGGTCAGTGTGGCAGAATCCCAAGTGCCGGGCCCAGCTCTGAGCAGCCCCTGACTCCCCCGACCCACCCAAGGCTCCACCCCCCATGCCCCACGCCTCCCCTCCCTTCCACACCGAGGCCCCTTGGCTTCCTTCCCCCAACCAAGTTTTTAGCTCCCCCAGCACAGGCCACCTGCAACCCCCTGCTCAGCAGGGCCTCCCTGGCCTAACCAACAGCTCCTCCCTTCCAGGGCTGGGCCCCCGAGCCTGTGTGTGTGTTCAACAGTGCAGCCCCTGACCCAGGCCCTGGACACTCAGGGCAGCCGGAAGGCAGGGGAACACGGGCTTGGGGGGACTTGGAGGTCCCTGCCAGGTGAATATGGCCCTGTCGAGGAGGGCCCAGGTGATCCCTGCCCATGGCACAGACCTGGAACCTTGACAGAGGGACAGACCAGTCTCAGGCAGTGACTCGCTCTCCAATGCCACAACGGGCCCTGGCCAGATGGACAGCAGGACGGCAGGTAACCTGTCTGAACTGTGCTTGGGGAGATGAGTCCCCGCTTGGCCTCAGGCAGGCTCAAAATGACACACTCCAGTGTGGGCCCTGACCTGGGGGGGCCGGACGGCAACTCCAGGGCTGACGCCCAACACTGCTCAGCTGGTGTCACAGCTGGTAGTGTGGGGCTGCCACACAGCGGGTGCTCAGGACAGACGCACGGACACGATGAAACCCCAGCCCCTGCCCACTGTTGGGGGGTATGTGTGTAAGGCCCCTCCCTTCCCAGGCACATCGCAGGACTGGACTCAGGCGGGAAAGCCCTGTGCATCCACACCCCGTCCCCTGACCCCCTGGGTACTTTCTCCTTTCCTGCTGGCACTCTTCTCCTGGGGAGACACTGGCCTGGGGCAGGCTTGTCCACGGACAGCAGGACAGCCAGTTTGGGGCAGAACCCTGAGAACATAACTCAGCAGCTGGGGACCCATCCAGGGTCCAGGGAGCAGGAGCAGGAAAGGTGCAGCCGGCCCAGTGGCCCCAACGCGGGGACGCGTCTGGAAAACGCGGTTACTGTCGCCTCCTACATGGGCCTCCCGAGGAACCTCACACCCCGACTTCAAGGCAGGTCTCTGGCTCCGGAGCAGGTGAGGGCAAGTGCAACGCCTGGGCGGACCCACGCGAGGGCCACCTGCCAGGAGGTGGACGCTGAGCGCATGACTGAGCCCGGGAAGGGGCGGGGCCTGGGGACGGGGGCGGAGCCCCGCGGAGCCCGAACTTAGGAGGACCGCAGCCTCTGGCGCTACCAGACTAGACCTTTCACAGAAAAGACAAAAACAAACACAAAACTCTCGTCGCGGTCTCTGGAAATAAATATTCCCTCGTACAGTCCCAGCGACGGCCGTGGCCCTAGAACGGGAAGCTTCACCGCAGCCACGGCCTCCAGGGCTCGCCGGGGCCACGCAGCCCCGCCAAGGAGGCGGCGGGGGAGGCCCCGGTCAACCGCGGCAGCAGTGGCAGCGCGAAGGCTGCCCAGGGCCGAAGCAGCGGGAAGGGGCCTTCAGACGCCGGCCGTGGCTGCCTGCCCGGGTAGACCCCAGGCGTGGGCGGCTCCGCGGCTGGGGGCCCCAGCCGGCCCAGGCAGGCCGCTAGGTGGCCGAGCAGGCGAGACCGCACGTCAGCCGGGACGTCCTCGCAGCCGGCCAAGAAGCGATTCACCTCGGCCAGACACTCGTTGAAGCCGGCGCGGTACTTGCCCAGGACGGCGGGGTCGGCGCTGAGCGCGGCTGCGGAGGCGGCAGGAGGGAGCAGGTGGTCGGCGCCCGCGGCGCTGGTCCGCGCGCCTCTCCCCGCCCCTCCGTCGGGTCTCACCTGTCATTTGCACGCGCCGCAAGCCCTGCAGGTGCCTCACGGTCATCTCCAGGATGTCCGCCTTCTCCAGCTTCGAGTGGCGGGAGCTCTGCGGGCAGGGCGGGTGTGAGCGGCTTGCAGTCCGGCAGAGCCCCCGACTCGGGACTCCGCGCCCCGGCCCCTCCATCTCCCCTGCCCCCGCCGGCGCCCCGACTTACATCCTTCCTCAGGGCGTCCAGGATGAGGGTCTTGAGCTGAGCGAGGCTTTCGTTGATGCGCGCTCGGCGCCGCTTCTCCATGACGGGCTTGGAAGACTGCGCGGGTCGGGTAGCAGCTGAGTCCCGCGTCCTTCCATCCCCAGCCCACACCCCTTAACCCTGACCCGACCAAGTCCCACCTTGCGGTGCTCGGCCGCGCTCCGGGGCTTATTTGGGGTTCGGCTGGCGCTGGCTGGCGCTCCTGCCAGCGGCGAGCCTCTCGGCTTCCCCGGGGTGTCTGCAGGCATGGTGCGCCCCTGCGTCTCCCGGCGCCCGGCGGAGCGTGCGCCGAGGGCCGGTGGCCGAGAGCGGGCCGGCGGGCGCGCGGCGCCCCGAGTCCCGCGCCAGGTCGGCGCGCGCGCAGCCCGCCTCCCCGCTCTTTCAGGAAGAGCCCCGCCGGCTGTGTGAACGCGGCTCCGCATTCTTTCCCACACTCGCGCCAGCCAATCAGCGGCCGCGCCCTCCCTCCGCCCCCGCCCCCGCGCAGCGCCGCCCGCCCCCGGCCGCGGCCCCCGGCAGCTGCCAGTCACGCGGCGGCGCACGGCCCGCCAACGCCGCGGGCTGCGGCTGGGGCCCGCGCCCCCTGCCTGCGCCCGCCTCTGGCACCGCCGGGGCCGCGGGCGGGAAAATCGCAACGCCGCCTCCGCCGCTGGGTGGCCCCTGGGTTAGCCGCGGACGCGGGGGCTGGGCGGAGTCGCGCGGCTCACCTTCACCCGAGCGGGAAATCTGAAAGGAAAATTCACGGGGGGAACCGAGCCCCGCCTCCCACACCCCCCAGAGTGGGCGAGCCTCGGCCAACACGCCTCCTTCCTCCCCCGCGGTTCCCTGTCCCCGCCAGGGCCTGGGGCCTCCGCACGGCCACCGAAGCTGACCTGCCGCTCCCGGGACCGCCGCGGCCAGCAGCACCTCCCAAAGGTCTGCGACACCGTGGATGCGGACGCCAGCCCCTGGGCAGGAGAGAGCTCTCGGCCGGCCAAGGTCACGAAGCAGGCGGGGTGGCCTCACAGCACATTTAAGTAATGGCACAGGCCCAATGAGGGTGACACCGCTGGGCAGGTAGAGGGTTGTCACCAGTGAAGCAGGATGACGCCATGGGACAGAATGTAAACATGTCACTGGTTAGGCACACCATGTCACCAGATAATCAGAATCCATGTCTCAGGGTGAAGGTAGGTGATGACACAGCCAGACAGGGTGACATCATGGGGCGGGTGATGTCACGCTCCTCTAGATGACTCGACATCAGGTCAGCACCAGCAAAGTAAGGCTTAAAAAAAAAAAACAAGGGACAGCTGGTAAAACTTTATTTCAAGCGGCACAGCGGGGAACACAGGGTTGCGCTTATTTTCGGTGTCTGATGTGGCCTTCATGTTGAATTCTGTAGAGCCCTCGGGGTCCTCAGCCCACCGCCTCCGTTTTTGGAGGCCACAGACCCTTGGGGCGGGGGAAGCCTCTCCTGGGGCTTCTAATCCAGCACGGAGGCACCGCTGGCACACAAAATAATTGCTCCAGGTCTGAGATGGACATGAATGAGTGGGTTACTGGGGAAGCAGAAGCCCTTCTTTTCACTGGGTGGTTCGGGACTGCTTGTGATCCTCAGGGAAGAAGGTGGGGGAGGGTCACTGTGGGATCAAAGGGGCCGCAGGGGCCTAGGGGCCAAGGGGCTTCTGGTCCCCTTTGGAGGGTTCAGTAGAGCCCTGGGGGGCCTTTCTGACCAAGGGAAAGAGTTGTCTGGCAGCTCTGAAGGGGCACCTTGGCTGCTGGGAGTTTGCCTAGTGGTGGCGTCTACCTGCCCAGCACCCGTTTCCTGGGGTCCCCGTGTCATATCCCAGCGCTAAACTGGCCATGCCGAGCCCCCCCTGGGGCGCTGGGTCGGGAGTGAGGAGGCTCAGACCCTCCCCAGCAGCACGCACGTCTACATGGGGATGCGCCTTTAAGACTGACCTCAAGGCTAGCTGCCACTCCCCCCGGGGAAGCCGCTGCCTCACCCTTTCTCTGTCTCTAGAGCAACAAGCGCAGTTAGACGGGGCACTGGAAAACGGCAGGGGGCTGACAGGACCCTCTCAAGGGACCCTGCTGCAGAAAGTCCTGAGAGCACTGATTGGCTTCTGGGGCCTGCTGAGACCAGCCCTGCTGTCCAGGAGGTCCCCAGGGTCGTGAGCCTCCACTCCGTGCCCCAGCGGTTACCTGGCCTTCTCCTGGTAGACGTTCTGGCTGGAGGCTCGACCAGAGAGCTTCCTGGCCAGCGGGCAGGCACTGGGCCACCTGCAGCCTCGAGGACCAGATAAGCAGGGTGTTCAGATGGAAAGGACAGGCCCAGGGAGCCATGCTCCTGACCATTCTTTCCCTGGTTGTTGTCAGATGGGCCAACTTACCGCCCTGCCTGCCCCATCCCTGCCTCCTCACCTGTACTTCACTTAGCCCAGTGTTATTGGGAAGGTGAATGGAATGCTACTTTGGAAGCACCAGCAGGTAGAACTAGGTACACTTCTGCTACAGTTGTTACTGCCCCCAGAAGCAGGCAGGAGAGGACTGAGCAGAGGGGTCAGCAGGAGGCCCTGGCCAGGCTGGCCCTCCCCCGAAGCCAGGAGCCCAGAGCAGCTCAGCTTCTTTAGTGTCTTCCCACAGGGCTGCACCTCGGCCTCCCGTATGGTTGTGTCTGCCTGGGCCCCGTCCCTCTGACTGTCCCCTCCCTGCCTTTCACACATGGACTTGGTCTCTGGTGGGGCCCTCGGAGCTCCCTTGCTCGGAGCAGGAGGGTCCGGGCTGCAGTGGAGAAATGGTCCTGAGACCCTGGTCTGGCAGTTGGCGTTTTCCAAAGATAAACATGGCAATACCTCCCATCCCTCGGGCTCCGTGGGGTATCCTGGGTGGACTGTGATGACATGGACTGGGAAGGACAGGGGTAGTGAGATGTGGCTTCTCAGGCTGGACACTAAAAATGCTACGCACGCCCCCTGGCCCTCTCAGGACTCCCACTCTCCGAACCCAGACGCTGCACGGAAGCCCACAGTGGCCTGCAGGAGAGGCCCCTGCAGAGGTCCGGGTCGCAGCTGGGCCCCAGTGGAGGTCTCAGCTGTGAGACACCTCTAAACGCCCCCAACAAGCCGCTCACTTCACATGACCCCCACTGCCCCTGCCCACTCAGTTCCAACTCTCAGTTCACCGAACAGGACCCACCTTGCTGGGGCCTTCGGGTCTGTGTGTTGGTCGAGGCAGTCACTGGGCAGCCGGGACGGACTAGGCTCTGGACCCTGAGAGAGTAGCCTCTCCTCCCACGGCCCCATCCTCCTGCCTTTACTCCCTTCTTCCTCCAGCATCTACAGAGGCTTCATGGCTTTGAGACCTGCCTTTCTGTCTGATGGGGTGCTTTTGGGGAGCCATTGAAGCCAGCTGTCCCTGGGGGCTGAGTCCCAGGGCAGAGTGGCTGAACCCCCTCACCTCTTCTCCCCTGGAAAGGGGGTGGGACCTGCCCATGCTCCCCACTGGCTTGCTCTGTTCGGGGTTCTACTTTGAGTCTGTCAGGCACCTGTGCTGGGTCTGGGGTGGGGTCAGGGAAGTCATTTAGTGGCAAGGGGTATCAGGATGCTGACGGCACCAGTACATCCAGCCCTGGGTGTCCTTGCTGCAGACCCAAGGCCCCCGGCTCATGTGGGTCTGAACTCAGAGAAGATGGGCTTGGAGGTGCCCTGGTCCTGACATCTGCCCGGATGACCGCACAGGACTGCAGGGTGTGCCCGGCCCGCATCCCACTGGCAGCTCTAGCACAGGAGCCACATGGGTCAGTGTCCAGCTGTGTCCAACTGGCTGTGGACCCTGCTGGGTTCCCTCTCTGTGCCTCCCTCGATCACCGTCACCAGGTTCTGTGGGTTTGAACTGATTGAGTGCCCCCACACTCTGCTCCTGCCACACCCCCACTCCAGCTCACTGCCCTGCCCCCTCTTGTCTCAGGTCTTCCTTCCCCCTCCCTCCCTCCCTCCCTCCCTCCCTCCCTCCCTCTCATGCAATCCTGATGCAGCTAAAGGGATCCTGCTCATCTCTAGACCCCGTCCCCCGCCCTCCCCGAGGACCAAGCCCCCCACCCAGGGTCTGCTTTGGTGGGAGCCAGGCTGTTGGAGGGCCCGCTGGTCCTGCTGACAGTGTGAAACCAGCAGCCTCCTTTGCACCCTCTGCCCTGCACAGGGTCCTGCTGCCCATAGACAGGGGTTCCAGGGTGCTGTGGCCAGGAGGGGGACATGCCCGCCAAGTGCAGGGTAAGGCTCTGGCAAGGGAAGGGAGGGGGTCCAGGACGGGAAGGCTGTGGCTGAGGTCGGGAGGCGGCAGCTGCTGGGCCTTCCTGCCTCCAGGTGGAGGGAGAGGAGGGTCCTGCTCTGTGACTAGTGTGGCTCAAAAGTTCCCCAAAGTGCCCTTTCTTGAGAAATGAGACCCGCCCAGGTCTCTGAGGACACCTGTCCTCGTGGGCCACGGGCTGCCTTCCCAGCCAGCCACAAAGCAGCTGGAGCCCCCGTAGGGCAGCCCAGCCCTGTCCTCAGGGGGACAGTCCAGGGGGACCAAAGGCCTTCGGCCAGCAGGATGTGGTCCAGGGAGATGGGCATGGGAGTCCTGACAGCCAGACAGAAAGGCAGGCGACAGATTCAGATGCACGGGCTCACCACATCTTGTTGAGTTGGGAGAGGTTTGGGGGCCGGGAGGCAGAATGGTCAAGAGCTATGGCAGAAACATTTTGTTTTTGCCACTTTGATTTTTAGCCAACTTATGTCTGTTACATGCTGTTTGTAACACAATAGTAAGAATTTGGGGCATAAATATCCAACAGTATGGGGCTGGGTAACTAAATCAGGTCCCACAGAGCGTGACACAGGGGTTCCAGGAGGCACGCAGGCAGCCACTCACACAGCCACACCCTCGTATTTCAGATGATCGTGAAGGGTGCGTTCAGGTGGGGAGGCAGTCATGAGACACCGTCACACGTGCAGCAGGTTTCTTGTGGTGATGTTTTTTATTGGGGTGACATTCACAGAATGTAAACTTAAACCCATAGTTTAAGCATGTAACTCAGTGCTATGTATTTACAAGGCTGTGTGACCATCACCTCTGTCTAGTTCCAAACATGTCACCCCCGTGAAGGAGGCCTATGTTCTAAGGCAGTCGCTCCCCAGCCCCCCACAGCCCCCCAACGCCAGCCCCTGGCAACCGCTGATCTATCTTCGGGTCTCTGTGCACCTGCCTGGTGCGGACGTGTTACCGACCAGCCCTGAGGCACTCCCCGCCTCTCCCGGGTTCTTGTCTTGCTCTCAAGAGATTAATTGGATCCGCAGACAACACACACGTGAGGTGGAAATGAAACAGCAAAGCTTCCTTATGAAACACGTGGGCACGAAACCACAGGCAGGCACCCGGCTCGTCTGAAGGCCCCGTGTAGGGAGGGCATCAAGTCGTTAGTGAGTTTCTTTTACCCACTTGAGCCGAGGCCACAAGTGCGTCCTCTGCTTAACCTGAGTGGCGACTGCGGGGACTCAAGGCTATGTATTTTAGTCAGTTTCTAGGCTCCTCCTTCTCCTCTCTGAAACCTTGGGAATAATGCACAGCTCCAAAGGCTTCCCTCTCAGCTAGTAAAGGCTCTTTGTCCTCGTGAAAAAGGCTCCGGTTCCCAGTGCAGAGTCTCAAGGACTCCCCTCCTGCTCTGTCCCTGCTGTGGTGTTTGGACACCCGGCCACCTTATCCGACTGGGCTCCGGACTGCTGACTCAGCCGGCGAGACGTGTCCCCCTTCTCCTCCCTGCCCTCCCTGTCCTGTACTTGACAGGTATTTCCGATAGACAGAATCACTGCAGTGCGGCGCCTGTCAGGTCTGGCTTCTGCCACTTGGCACCGCCTTTTCACGGCTCCCTCACACTGTAGTGTGTCAGTGCTTCATCCCTGTCTGTGGCTGCGGGACAGTCCCCTGTGACAGTGGCCCACATGGTGTTTACACACCCGCTGCTGATGGGTTTGGCTGTTGCCACGGTTTCCACCGTTCTCCTGTTGTAAATAGGGCTGCTGTGCATACTTGTGTACAAGTATTTGTCTGAACGCCCGTTTTCAGTTCCTGGGCATATACCTAGGAGCGGGATCGCTGGCTCACGTGAAACTGTTTGCCCTTCAGAGGGACGCCCAGACTGTCCCGCGGGGGCTGCCCCATCTCACGTCCCCACCGGTGAGGCCCCAGCCTCTGCTCCCTCGTCAGTGCCTGCTCTGTTATTGTGGTCGTTATCGTGGTCGTTGTTGTGGTCCACGTCTAGTTGGCGTGACCTCTCACCGTGGTTTTGATCTGCGTCCCCGAATGATGCTGAGCATCTTCTCATGAGCTCGCCTCCCACTTGCGTATGTTCTGTGGAGAAATGCCTGTCCAGGCCCTTGGACCAGTGTGTGACTGAGTTACATTTTTGTTGTTAGGTTGTAAGACTTCCTTAGACATTATGGACACCAGACCCCTATCTGACACATGGTTTACAAATATCTTCTCCCATTTTTGTGGGTAGTCATTTCATGTTCTCGGTAATGTCTGTGAGTTCCTTGCTGTGGGAAATAAAAGATACATCTCTTTCATAAAGAGAAGACAATTTGAACAAATATTGCACTAGACCCACGGTGATCACGTCTGGGTAGTTTGGATTGTCACTATTTTATGTTATATCTGAATTAACGGTTTCGAAGTTCCCTGACTTTGTAAGTTGGTAAATGGAAAGTGAAACTTTTCCGTTGTTACTTCAGTGCACCGTGTCCGGACCCAAACGCACGCTCCGCTCCCCGGAGCGGGTGCGGACCGTTTCCCGCCCTGGCAAGGTCGGTAGAAATTCCCTCCGCCTTGCGCATTGTTTTGTTTCCCCTGCTGGCTCTGACGCCACCCTTTGGGAAACGGAAACTGAAACCGAGGCTGCGTTACACGGCTGGGGCTCGGCTGGCCCCAGACACGCCCCCTGACGCGCGCGCGGCACAGGCTTTGAAAAGGGCTGAGCGCGGGCGATCCGCTGCAGCTGCGGCTGGAGCAGGGACGCGCCTGGAGCCCGGACGAAGCGAGCTTGTCACTGCCTCGGAGGACCTGGCTGCAGAGCCCACATACATGGTGAGGCGGCTTGATGGATGGGGCAGGTGGGGCGGCACCAGTCCATTTTCCTCCCCCTCCCCTGTGGGTCAGGAAGCAGAGCTGCTCAGGACGCCCAGCTTCTGAAGTGCGAACGGAGGGGCAAGACTCCTTCCGAGGTCAGGGTGTGGGTCTTGAAAGGTGATTCTGAAGTCCCTTGAGGGGACATCTTTTTTTAAAAAAATACATATTTATATACTTTTAGAGACAGGAGAAAGAGAGGGAGAGAAGCACGGATCGGTGGCCTGTCATGTACCCCCAACTGGGGACCTGGCCCCAGGCATGTGCCCTGACTGGGAATTGAACCCGCGGCCCTTTAGTTCACAGGCTAGTGCTCAGTCCATTGAGCTACACCAGCCAGAGTCCTTAGGGGGGACGTTTTAGCTGGTGAAAAGGAGTCAAGTGATGATCATGGGCAGCTGGCCGTTCCTTGAGAAATGCCCCCTTGTGTGTCTCCCATACTTGGGGTCCCTGCCCTGGTGATGGAGAGAACCCAGAGGAGAGAGCTGTGCCCCTGACACTAGGCGCCCGCCCTGTGCCAATGCGTGTAGCAGGCCCCGGGGTAGTGCCCAGGTCTCTGAGCTCCATGTGATGCCCGCAGGACGGGAACCTGAGGGTGAAGCTGCTGTCGGGCGAGGAGTTCCAGGTGCCGCTGAGTGAGTCCATGCTGCTTGAGGACCTGAAGCGGCTCATTTCCCAGAAGATCGATGTGCCTGGCTTCCTGCAGCGCCTGGTCATCCAGCAGAGCGGTGCAGCGCCTCGGGATGACGTGCCCCTGGTCAGGCAGGGCCTGGGCCCCGGCAGCACGGTGCTGCTGGTGGTGCAGAGCTTCAGCACGCCCCTGAGCATCCTGGTGAGGAACGAGAAAGGTCGCTCCAGCAGCTACGAAGTTCAGCTGACACAGAAGGTGGCTGAGCTGAAGCAGCAGGTGAGCTCGAAGGAGCGCGTGCAGGCCAGCCAGTTCTGGCTGAGTTTCCAGGGGAGGCCCATGGAGGACAACGCGCAGCTGAAGGAATACAAGCTGACACCTGAGTGCACTGTGCAGATGAATCTGTACCTTCGGGGCGGCAGGGTGGGGCCAGGAGGGCAGCAGTGAGGCTCACTGGTGAGTCCCCGACCAAGGGCGCAAATAAAAGCTGATGCAAAGCTAACTGGCTGCCTTCATGTCTGCCCTCACCCCTCCCTCAGCACCCTCACCTCTGTCAGCCCTTCATTCAGGACCCCTGGTGAGGAACTTGTGGGGGGGGGGTGGAAAAGAGAACAGGGCGAGGGGACCCAGAGCTCCTGGGTGGTCACAAGGCTGGTGTTGCCAAGGTAAGGGACAGCCTAGTGGGATCAAAATAGTGACACCCCCACCCACCACCGAGAAATTGAGATGTTCCCATATCTTTGGGAAATGAACTTCTGGAGAAAGAAAAACGAGAACTCCCTGGAGCCCACCTCTGGCTCCAGGCAGCCCCCAAACAACTGGGCCACACCTGACATCTTGGTCAGCAGGTAGGACAGCTGGGGGGGCAGGGCAGGTCCCAAAGTCCACAGGGGAGGTCCCGGCTGGGCCAGGGCCCATGGAAGACGTAAGGGGGTGAGTCCTAGGGCCTGTCTGTGTGGGTTGGGAGGTGGGGCCTCTCTGCTCCCCAGGACCCACCAGCTGCCTTGCCCAGCCTGCATAGGTCCGGGGAGGTTTGGGGGCAGGGCCTGGACATGTGTCACCACCCAGCGAGCTGCTGAGTGGAAAATGTTCATAACAAATGCACCTGCCTTCAGAGTTTCACTGAATGGAGAGGCCATGGCCAGCAGAGGCGGGGCACCTGGATGGGGGTTCCTCCAGCCCATGAAGTTTGCAGAGAGCACTGTTTGGTACAAACTACACGTGCTTCCACGGCAGACGCTTCCTCCCTGCCCAATTTCCCAAATGGGCCCAAGGGAGCGGGCTGATCAGCCTTGGATGCAAATGAGATAGGAATGAGAGAACGGACACCTCTCTGGGCGAAAGTCCAAGATGCTGGGGACACTCGGACCTCAGCTTTCAGACTCTTCAGGGGGATTTATTTTGCTGGAGACCCAGAAGCCCCCTTTCTGCTCTGTGGGAGTCTGTATTCGGGCTGGGGGTCCCAGGTCTGCCTTGCCCATGATGGATATGTGGACATGCATAGACCTACAGGGGTGCCTCTAGGAGGCTGGCCTGGTCCCACCGTTTCCTGGGCCCCACCCTCACCCCTTGGTCCTACCGCAACTAGGCAAGTGTAAGTACACGCCCTCGAGGCCGCCTCCTTTCCTGAACCTCCCACCAGCGTCTGGAGAAGTAGAGTCCTCCAGAGGGGTCTCTGCTGAGCAGCCCCTTCATCACTTCTGGCCCCGAGCTCTGCGGCTGGCTTGGGGTGAGGGGTGAACCTCAGACCCAGCCCTGGAGCAACTGGAGGGGTCGCCGCCCCTCCCCCCATCTACAGCTAGGCCAAGCTCTAATTTGGATGCTCTGGATCGCACTTTACCCCAGTACTTAGCCTGGAGAGGCACCTTTCTGGGAGCCGGGAGGGGGCGTGCCCAGTCGCCCCACGACTGACCCAAGATTACGGTCGCTGGCCTGCAGGGGGAGCCCTGGGCCCTGCTATGAGGCCAGAGCCGGGAACGGAGGTGGGCGGGCTTGCACTGCTCTGACCAATGGCCGCAGCGCCGGTCCCGCATTGGCCCGAGCCAGAGGGGGGCGCGGCCCGCTGGAGCGGCCTCTACTCCGTGACCCGCTGGGGGTCCCGGCCCCCTGAGCTTCCGCCTCCGTTGTAGCTGGGGGCTGGGGTCCGGAATCAGGTTCCGCCCGTAGGGGGAGGGGCGCTGTTCTGCGGCGCTCGACGGACCGGGGGGGGTGGGTCTCGGAGTCTGGCAGGACGTTCCCGCGGCCGAGCGAAGCCTGGAGCCCCTTGGAAGTCCTGTCACGTCGCCTCCAGATTATGCATTAACCCGATTTCAGCCGCATTTCCTGGGGGCGGGAGACGGCCGTGCCGGCGGGGGAGGGGCGTCTGTGGGGGGCCGCAGCAGCAAAGAGAACACCCCGGGCCGCCCTCCGCCCTAGCTAGTCCCACTACCCACCTCCGCCCGGCCCAACCCAGTCCCCTCCCTCCCCCCAGCCCGGCATCCGCCCGGCGCCGCAGTCCCAGCGCTTTGTTCCCGGGGCAGGCGCTGGGCGTCGGGCGCCGGGCGGGCCGGAGGCGGTGCAGGCGGTTGGGGGGGCGGTGCTGCCGGGGTGCCGCCCTCGCCCCGCCTCCGTGCCGCCCGCGCTCCCACCCTCCGCCTGGGAGCTGCGTCCCGTCCTGTCCAGTCCGATCCGCGGCGCGGCCCGGCCCGTGCGCTTGCTCCAGCCGCCTTCCGCCGTCCGTCCCCGCCATGGCCAGCCTGTGGCTGTCCCGCCCGGCCCCGCTGCGGCCGCTGCTACTGCTCCTGGTGGTGACCGCGCGCGCCCTGCACGGCGCCGACGGGACGTGCCCGGAGCGCGCGCTGGAGCGGCGGGAGGAGGAGGCGAACGTGGTGCTCACGGGCACAGTGGAGGAGATCCTCAACGTGGACCCTGTGCAGCACACGTACTCGTGCAAGGTGGGACCCCGCCGGGACCCCCGGGGCCCTGAGACCTCCTACGAACCCTTCTGGAGCCCTGCGGGGGCCTCTTTCCCCGCGATCACGGCCCCTAGTCCCGAGGCCCGCCCCTCACAGTGCTGGCAGCCCCGCAGAGACAGACCCTCGTCCCAGGCCGTGGGAACGAGCCCCAGACACTCAGCAGTTCCTGCTCCCGCTCCCTTGGTGACCGCCGAGGCCCCGGGTGGGGCGCCGGGTCCCGGAAAACTCGCGAGCGCCGCAGGGAAAGTTCCTGCGGTACCGTTGCAGTCTCACCTGGAGGTGCCCAGGCCCAGGGGACCGAATCCCATCGGCCTCTCCATCCCAAACCCACTCCCTTGTTGGAAACAACTAGTCGCCCCCCCAGGGAGAGTGTGTGGTTACCGCACCGGCTCCCCAGCAGCCAAAGAAAAGGAATAAGGGAAGAAGGGAGGTGACGGTCTCTGTCTGGGTGGGAGGTGGGGGTTCCGCCTGTGGTCAGTGCTCTCGTCCCTCCCCAGAGGGCTTTATCAGGGTGAGAGGGGGTGATCAGAAGAGAGAGGTTCACAGCTAATCTCCAGACCTCGGGGATCCCGGTCGGGGGTACTGCAGTGCCTGGGGGTGGGGGCTGGAGCAGAAAAGTGGGCGGGGCGTTGTTGAGCCCCAAGTGCTCGCGGTGGGGGTGGGAGGCAGGGGCAGGTGCCCCATCCGCCCTCCCCCAGGGCGAGGGTGGCGGGGTAGCTGGGTGTCCTCCAAAGTGCTACTCGGCAGCCTCCTGGGATAGGTATGACGGGCTTTAAACCACAATGCAGTCCTGGGATGGGCTCAGGGGACCCAGGCCCGGTCCCTGCCCCGGCTTCTATCCCCTAAAACTACCTCCCCGACCTGGAATCGGATCAATCCTCTTCCTTGGAGGTGGCGAGAGTGGCAGCTTCTTTCAGAGGGGCCTGTGAGGGCTACAGCTGGGATCCCCCGCTGGGCCCCCTCCCCTCCACCTCAGGGCACTTTGCCAAGTCCCTGCAGGATTTTCCCGACTTCCTCCCTGCTGCTCCTGGGTGTGGCTGGGGTGGGGGGAGGCGATGAAAGCTGCCCGGCCCTCCCCCCTGCTGGTTACCCTCCTTCTGAGCCTAGTGAGTGTCTGGAGGTTGGAGGGAGGGGGCTGGACACCGCTCCACCCAGGCCACTGGAGGGTGAGGGGGTCTCTGCAGATGCTTCAGTCCCTAGGTTCCCAGCAGCGGGAGGGAGGCAGGTGGACTGGCCACCATTGTCTTTCATCCCCTACTTTGGAAGCCCCAACTCCCCAGAGCTCCTGCAGGGAGGGTGCTAGGCTCCCCTGGCCACATGTCCTGTGGAAGGGACCTGTTTCCTTGAGGACAGCCCGCTGTTCAGCCTGCACTTCCTGAGACCCTCCAACACCCCCCCCACACAGGCTACAGACATCCCAGGGCCCAGTGTGTTAGAGCAGGCGCCCTCAGGGCCCCCGGAGCAGGAGCGGAGGGTGCGGCCGCGGGTGCTGCCCAGACTTGATTCTGTGGTTCCTGGGCGGCCTGGGCTGTAGGAGCCCGACCCGAGGAGGGGGCTTTTACCTCCTGGGGGTGGGGAGTGTCTTCGCCCACCCACGGGGCTGCAAGGAAACCCTGCCGGCTTGGAGCCCTGAGCCCATCACCCTGAAATGGCACCATCCACGTCAGCCACTGCCGGCCCTACCCAGGGTGGGCAGGTGGGAAGAGCGGGGCAAGGGAAGCCAGGCCAGGTGGGTCCCCTCCCACATCCAGCCTGTGCTGACTTGGCCGGTGTTGGAATCCGGCGGCTGGTATCAGACCTGAGGGTGGGGAGCTGCTTCCTAGGGGAGAGGGGTGTTCACAGATCTCGTGCCTGCGTGACACTCCTGGTCAGCCGCATCCGTCCTGCGTGTGCGTCCCTGCATCCTCCTCCTGGAGGCCGACGAGGTCTCCTTACCCTCTGCCCAGGTCTGCTCCGATATCGGGCCTGAGCAACAGAGGTGGGAAGGGAGCCAAAGGCCCCGGCGCCCAGGCTGGCGTCTGTCTCAGGCCTCTGTAGCTCCTCTTCGCTGATACCACCCCCCCCAATCTACTCCAGGTTCGGGTCTGGCGGTATTTGAAGGGCAAAGATGTGGTGACTCAGGAGAGCCTACTGGATGGTGGCAACAAGGTGGTGATTGGTGGCTTTGGAGACCCCCTCATCTGTGACAACCAGGTGTCCACTGGGGACACAAGGATCTTCTTTGTGAACCCTGCACCCCCGTACCTGTGGCCAGCCCACAAGAATGAGCTGATGCTCAACTCCAGCCTCATGCGCATCACCCTGCGGAACCTGGAGGAGGTGGAGCACTGTGTAGAAGGTGCGTCGGGCACGGGAACGCTGGGATGGGGGGCTGAGGCTGGGCGCACTGCATCTCACCGGCAGGGGGTCTGACTTCCTCGGTGCCCTGGCTTCCCTTCTGTCTCTGCTGTGTCAAGGTCAGCTCCAGTCTCTGATGTCAGCAGTGCCCCCCAAGCCCCCAGGACACTGCCATCTTTTGTCCTAGAGCTGAGCAAGTCCCTAGCCCTGCACAGGGGCAGGTCTTCTCCCCCCCGCCAGCTCTGCACCTCCTGGAGGGTCTGTTTCCAGGGGAGAGGCTGGGACCAGGTGAATGAACACCAGCTGTTCCAGTTCCTGCAGAGGCCCAAACATCTGTCTAGACAGGGCCCAGATGTTGGAGCAACCGCCTGTGGGTGGGGTGTATGGATGTGGGGCTGTCCCTTTGTGCGAACGAGGCCTGTCACTTCTGGGAAGGGGCAGTTCTGTGGGGTGGGGGGTTTGAAAGAGGTGAAGGACTTCCGTCTGATGCCTCCACGTGCCCCTCCCCCCCACCGCCCCTGGGAGGTGAGCTGGAATCAATAGGAGCAGGGTCCCTACCCCCACCCTCCCCAGCACCTCAGGACAATCCCAGTGAAGGGTTGACATCCTTGGCTGGCAAACGTGTCAGGGACAGCGTAGGAACTGCTGGTTGTCCCCACATCCTGTCTGTCTCCTCGGGACTGCCTGGGAAGGGATGTATGGGGGTGGCGCAGGGGGGCTGGAGGGGTCTCTGACTTCCTGTCTTAGGAAGGTGACCCTGTCCCTAGGTTTGCTCTCCCGGACAGCAGGGAAGTCCCACCTTCCGTCTAACTTGGTGCTGTGGTGCTGGCCTGGCTTTTGGGGGGTTCTGTCTGGCCTTGGGGGGAACTGTAGGGGGCGGAGGCAGGCCCGAGTGTCTTGCCCAGCCTGTCGATGGTTGGCTGCCCCCGGGGCTGCCTCAGGGTCCCCCGCTGCAGCGTCACAGAAGCCAGCCAGCAGGGCTGTGTGTCCCTGGTCCCTTGCCAGCATTGGCTTGGCGGAGGGATCTCAGCCTGGCCGTCCCACCGGGCCAGAATATGAGGCCCTGGCTCCACTCTGGAAGCTTCTAGTCTAGGGAGGAGATAGGAGGGAGACCTGCAGGTGGGCTGCTGGGTGATTGTGACACCCAGTTTGGGGGTTCGTGGGGGCTAAGGAAAGGCTGGAGCCGAGGGGTCAGGACGGACAGTCCCCTGTTTGTGATGGAGGATGGAGAGGGCGTACCACTGAGTGCACGGCCAGGTGGGCCCTGCCTGAGGGTCCATGACTCAGGAACTGCAGTTCAGAACTGAGGTTCTGTCGGGTCAGAGCTTCTGTGGCACAGGGCCCACCTCCGGCAGAACAAGACTGGCCAGCCGGGCCGAGTCTGACTCTGGCCACGCCAGGCTAGAAGGGACAGCCAGACAGGAGGACCCACAGGGAGGGCCCCCCAGCCGGGACTGAGGCAGACTCGACCTACTGTGTGTGTGCTGCCGGCCTTGGCGGCCAACCCTCAGGGGCCAGTCTAGGACTCAAGCTCCAGCTGCGGGTGGGTGCCGGGACCCGTAGGCCCGCGTGCCGCAATGGGGCGAGTACCCCGCAGGGGCAGAGGCCGCCGAATTCTCCTGAGGTCAGCCCACCAGGGAGGAGGGTCTCGGGGAAAGGAGTTCACGGAGAGGGAGGGAGAGGACATGGCCTGGAGCCTTGTGGGTGGAGGGGCCCAGAATGAGGAGCTCCTTTGAGCTGGGCCGAGTGGATCTCTGCTCTGGAAGCAGGTCAGGGCGCAGAGGGGGGGTGGGCTGGGTGCTCAGACAGGGTGGAGATACATCACTGGGGTCTGGGGTGAGAGTGGGTGCTCCAAGCCTGAGAGACACGGTCCCTGGCAGCCAGGCCCTGGCTCCTGGGGGAACAGCTGTGGGCCCACGTCCCTCAGGCTGGCAGGGCAGGAGGACAGGCCGCCTCTGGTTCTGAGGAGGTGAGGGCCTCGGACCCCAGCCCGGGCCCTCCAGGACCCCGGCCTCACCCTGGTGAGGACGCGCCCTGAGATCAGCTGACCCTTCTTCCCCATCTGACTCTGACCCCACTTTGTTCCCAGGGGCCCCAAAGGCCCCACTGTGAAGTCCGGCAGCCACTAATCTGTGGCAGTCGCCCCAAGACCCGATACCAGGTCTGGCCTTGTCCCTGGCCCGCCTCACCCCCTACAAGGCCCAGAGCAGCCAAGGGGGGACCATGTCTCCTGAGACCCACCTCCTGGGGTGTACCCTCTCCTCATCCCGGCCCGGGTCTGAAGGGGCCGCTGCTGCCGTCGGCGCACCCGGTCCCCGGCCCCGCTAGGACCTGCCTCCCCCGGTTTCTCTCCAGGCCCTGCAGGGTCTTCCTGGCTCTGCTGGCTAAGCCCCTTCCCCAGCCTCCAGCCCCTAGACACGCCCCTCCCCTATCCCTGACCTGGGGAGCCACATTCCTGGCATAGCTGAAGACAGGTATGTGTCCCTCCCTCTGCGCCACCTTTCCGTGAGGGAGGCCTGCTACCCTTCTGGAAGGGGACATTGCCCCTTTGTCAGGGATGTGGCCTAACTGCCCACACTCTGAGCCCGCCCAGGCTGCCGGCCAGCAAGCAGCTCGTCCAGCCCTCAGCCACCTTGTCCTGGTTGTCTGGACACAGCCCCCTCACTGCCCCCACACTCCCTGCTCCACCGGATGGAGGTGAGTCCTGGGCCCCCCCTGCATCACCCAGGAGGACATAGGCCTAGGTGGGCCAGCCAGCCTGGGGCCCTCCCCCCCAGTAGGAGCCGGAGCAGAGAAAGGAAGTGTTGTTTGCCCCCGCCAGGCCTGGCACGGGGACAGGGTCCTGGCACGGGGACAGGGTCCTGGCACGGGGACAGGGTCGGAGTGAGTCTGGCGCTGGCCCTGCCCAACCCTGAAGCCTGGGTCCTGTCTGGCCAGGCCATGCTGGCTCCCCTGGCCGGGCCTGTGGTCCAGGGCCTCCGGGAGGGCCTTGCTAGGGCTCCGGCTGCAGGGATGTGGGCCCTGCGGGGGGTTGAGCCGGCTCTCCGCCCTGCGGAGGCGGGGAGATGCCCAGGGGAGTTTTCTGTGCCGCCTCCCTCGGGGCCGGGCATTTAGCCTCTGTACCCTCATGGTTCCGTGGCCTGTCCCACCCCCTCCACATTCCTCCCTGCTGACGTGGGAAGTGGCTTCTTCCTGTTCACGTTTCCCTCTCCTGCCCCGTCTGTACTGCAGGTTCTCACCCCGCCCCCCCCCGACCCCACCCAGCCCCCTGCCTGGCCCCTCCCCCAGGCCGGGCCTAGAGGAGGCAGGTTCGGGCCCGCGGCTGCCCGCCTCGCAGGCCTCGCTCCTGCCCGTGGGCCGCTGGGGGCGGGGTCTGCCCAGGTGCGGCGAGCTTTCCCACCTGAGGTGCCCGGTGGGAAGTCGGTGCGCAGGACTCCACTTGCGTTCGTGCACTGGCCGCCGCGTGTGTTCAGGGGGCAGGAGGGGTCGCGATCTCCCGGCTTCCCTTCGGGCTCAGCTGGTGGAAACAGCTTGGCTTTTTCCATACCCCACCCCACCCCTCGCTCTCCACCCAGAGGGGAGCCCGGCCTCCATTCTCTCCACGGACTGGAAATGGGAAAAACATTGGGTTTGAAACCGCCCGCCCCTTCCCCTCCATCTGTAGCTCAGGGTGCCGGACAGAGCATTCAGGTGGGGCCTACCTGTGCCCTCTCGGCCTCTGTGGATGCCGGGACCACACTGCACAGGTGACGAAGCCGCAGGTCACCTGGCCAAGGCTAGCTGTCCCAGGTCTGGGGCTACAGACCCCGCCCCCTGACGGTCCTCCCGGGCAGGGGCAGGAAGCAGGGACTGCGGCAGGGAGGGTTCTGGGGGCGGCTGGCACAGACCCGAGTGTGGCTCTAGACAGTTATCCCACCACCTCTCTCAGTCGGCCATCAGCCATCGCGGTGTCTGCTTGGTTTCCTTTCCGCAGGGTCAGGCCCCCTGTCCCTGCAGGGCGTGGCAAACAGCCACAGAAACAATCTATCTCTACGCTCCCCAGCCTTTGCCTCCACCTGTGGGGCCCAGGCCAGCCGCCACCTTGCCCCGGAGGCCTGGGTGGAGGGGGATGGACTCCCTTCGCCCCCAGGCCCACTGGCCTTGGTACCCCCACCGCACTGGGATGGAGGAACCCCGGCTCCCCACACCCACACAGGCCACTGGGGCCAAGGCTGCAGGCGTAGTGGTGCCTGGCCCCCCAGAGTCCCAGGAGGTGTCTGCCTCTCACACAGAGGCATGACTCGGCACCCCAGTGACAGTCACCCAATGACAGGATACAGCTCAGCTGTGAAGGGGGCTCTGCCTCACTGGGACCCAGAAGGGGCCATGCTGGAGCCAGGCTGTGGCTGGGATCTTGGCCTGTGGTGGGGGTGGGGCAGGGAGCGCCCCTCCGGGGGCCTCTCCCCCCTCCAGCAGATCCTGAGAACTTCCTCTGAGGAAGGCCCCCTGCCAGGGGTGGCTGACAGCTGGACCTGGGAAAGGGAAGAGGCCCCTCCTAGCCAGGCCCCTGCCGGCCCCCCGTGGAGAGAGGCTGGGAGAGGGAGCTCCGTCCGGTCCAGCTGTGTGGCCCCCACTCGCGCGTCTGTGTGTGCGCGCCTGTGTGTGTGTCTGTGTGTGCACACACCCTCAGCGCCGATGCTGCCATCTGTGCATAGGAGAGTTCTGGTTGGAGCCCCTACAGGTGGCCTGTGGCTCTGCCGCACTCTCCCCTGGCGCCATCGAGGGCCAGGGCCCTGCGGGTGCCTGACAGCAGGCTGGTAAGGGGTGGCCTGTGCGTGTGCACCAGGGCCTTGGGGACAGGCCTCCAGCCCCTGTCCTCTGTGGGTCCCAACCCAGCCTCTGCTGGCTGCAGGTGGTCCCGTCTCCTGCCTGCTGCCCCTGTGTCTAGTAGTGCCCTGGGCCTGGCAGAGCCCTGGGGGCCACTTGGGTTCACAGTCCCCCCGTGTGCCTGCCGGACCGAGTCGGGCCCAAGGCTCTGGGGGGGGTCTGTCACTGCAGTGAGTGGGCACCAGCCATTCCAGCTGCTCCCCCAGCAGCCCCCCTTTGTCGCCCCACCCTGGGCCCTGGTGCGGCTGTGTTAGCATCCATCACTCTGCCCACGGGTGGGAGGCCCCAGTGCACACCTGGGTCCGAATGCGGCCTTCCCTGACCCCCATGGGGTGGGCCCACTCCTCTTCCTGGAGGGGTAGGGGTGAGGCTCAGCGTGTCGCTCATTAATTCACTTATCGACTCCTTGCTCATCCACACTCCCATCCACCACCCTCAGCAGATTCTCCAAAGGCCACTGGGAGGGGCTGCCACCGCCGCCACCTGCCAGCTGCACTGGCCCCTGCTGCTTTGTGGATGTGCCTCCCAAGGAGGCCAGGCCTGCAGGGGCGAAGGCACAGACAGGGGGCAGGGCCTTCTGGGCAGAAAGACAGCGGGGATGAGGCGAGCGGCAGGTGGTCCTGTAGCTTGGACGAGGGGTGCAGGGTGGGAGAGAGCTGCTGTGTGCTCAGCGAAGGGGTGAGGGCTGGGGACCCACGGCCACCCCCGTCACCCCTGGATGGGAGCGGAGCTGGTTCCCCCTCTGCCTGACAGGTGGCACCTGGTCCCACTAGAACTCTCCCATCTGCACCCTGGCGGCCACCAGAATCTCCCTGTCCCGCATCTGTCTGTCTTTCCATCTTTCCAGCTCCCTCCTCTCTGGGTCTGTCTCTCTGCCTCCTTACTCCCTGTGTCCATCCGCCACATCTCTTCACCCTAACACCCAGCCGGCTGCTGCCTCCAGGAGGTGGTGCCCAGCTCAGCCCAGCTGGGCCCTCGGGAACACGGGGCCTTCCGACTCACCACTGACTCACTGACCACACCTGGGCACCTCCCAGGCTGCCCTGGCTTTCTCTTTCCTGGAGACATGCAGGACCCGGGGGCTGTCCTACAGACGAGGGACAGAGGCGGGGTCAGCCCCATCTCATCCCTGCCTTTTCTCCAGGCACCCACTCCCCCCTCCTCTGTTCCACAGGCGCCCCCTCGTGGCTGTGACCCAGGTCCTGGCTGGGTCCAGGCTCCCTCCCCTGGGCTCCCCGGAGGACTTGCCCACAAGCTCCTCTCTTTCACCGGGGGCCCTCCCCACACTGGCTCTGCCTGGCCTCCGGCAGCCTCCTGCTGTCATCTAGGCCCCTGTAATCGCCTGTCTGGGGACCCTTCCTCCAGACCTGTGCCAGCCCCTGTCCCCACCATCAGGTCTCTGCAGACAGGATACATCTAGCACGCCCCCTGCCAAGGGCAACCTCCCTTGTGCAGAAAGCTTATCTGACTCCGGACACACCTCCCGCACTTAGCCCTTCAGGGGCGGGGCTCAGGGCTGGGTGGGGAGGGAGAAAGGGAGGGAGGGGCCTTGGGCAAAGACAGGCAGGAGGAGCTCCAATGAGTAAGGACTGTGTGTGTGGGGGGGGGTGTTCGGGCCACTAGTTCAGCAGCTGCTTTCAGAGCTCTCAGCCTTAGGAGCCAGGAGCTCCGAGTAACCTTCCCGAGACTCATCCTGGCGCCCTACTGTGTGGGCTTACTGCAGCAAGAGCGTGCAGTCAAGGGGGGGCGTCTCCTGGCCTCACCTGAGGCTGTGATCTGGGGTCTGGGCCTGACGCCATCTCCTTCCCGGAGGCTGGCCTGGGTCCAGCAGCGGCGTCCTGCTGTGAGATGCCAATTGTCTGCTGAGTCTGGGGGAGGGGGCTGCCGAGCCTGAGACCAGACTCCAGGAGGGGGTGGGGGCTGCCCTGCTTGTCCTGTTCCCCTCCCACACCTGTGACAGGTGCTCGCTCTCTTGAGAGGTGCCTGCCCTGAAGCGGTGTGCGGGCTGTCGGAGGGGCCGCTCTGCCCGCCCCCGCCCCCACCCCATCCTTTAGGAAGGGGCCGGGCCGCAGCTCCTCCGGACGGAGCCGGGGGTTATCTGCATGAGAAAGGAGCCAGCAGGTGGCCAGCGGGCCGGCCTCCCGCCCCCACATTCCTGCCCGTGGCTGGAGAACTGGAGGTGCCCGAACAGAGCCTGCGAGAGCACAGGGCGCAGAAGTTGTGCGGAGGAGGAGTGAGCTGTGACGCATGAAGGCGAATGTCTGTGTCAGTGACGCCGCTGTGCACGCGTGCCGGTGACACCAGTGCCCAGGCGACACCTGGAACCTCGAGAGTGTGCCCTTGTGGGGCCCAGGGAGCGGGGGCGCCGACTCCCAGCTCAGGGGTCCTCCGTTCCTTCCTGGGGCATGAGCCTGCCTGGGCTGCTCAGGGCTGAACGATTTTGAGTCTGAAAGATCCCAAAATAGCTCTAGTAGCCTGTGTTCCCCTCCCCCAGCTGGGTCTGGGGCCTCAATGGCCCTTTGTCTCTGAAGGCTGCCAGCCCCTGTGGGGGGCTCGGACTGGGGCTGGGAGGGAGCAGGCTGCCTGCCGGTCCCCCTTCCCTCAGGCCCGCCCTGTAGGCCCTGAGCTCCACCCCTGGGTTGGCCGCCTGGCCAGTCCATGGGGGGCAGGTCCCAGGGGCTCTGCTGGGAGGGGGGCTCCCCTGCTAGCCCCATCCTAGGCTCCCACTGGTCCCCAGGCTCACCCCTCCCGCACCCTGGCCCCTCCCCCCCTCCATGGAGCCCCGTGATGTCCCCAGCTGCCATGGTGGCTGCAGACAGGGTTCCTGTGTGTGTGTGCACCAGACTCTGGGCACCACCTGTGGTTTGACCTTGGTACTGTCTGAGGGGTCCCCTCTGTGCCGAGGGTGCGGACCCAGCCCTGGGATGGGGGCGCTGCAGCCAGAAGTAGATGGGAGAGTGTGTGACCACCTGGGCCCTGGGCCAAACTGGGTGAAGAGTCAGACCCTGCCCCGGGTGCTCCCAGTCCAGGGCAGTGCCCAGGTCCCAGGCTGTGAGCAGGGCTGGGAGGTCCCGAGGAGAGCGAGGTGGCCCAGAGTCAGGCCTCCAGGAGGCCTGATGGGTTGTGGCTCTGGGCCCCTCTGGGGTGTGGGAACCACTTTGTTTACTGGCTTTTCCCGCAAGGCTTTACCAGAACCCAAGGTTCCAGGGCTCTGAGAGATCTGAGGCCCCCTGCTGCGTGACCCCGGGTGGGGTGTGGTGCTGGCCTGCCTGCTGACGAACGGAAAGCAGTCAGGAGAGAGGGGCCTGGCAGGCTGGGTGCTGGCTCTCGGCGGGGGTGGGGGCGCTGCCCGGCCCAGGGGGCCTGGGGGTGTGTGTGTGGAGGGGCCGCCTGACCAGGAGGTAGTGACCAGGGCCGACTCCAGGGCCCATTCATGAGGCAGCTGGACACCTGGGAGGGTGAAACAACTTGGGGGGGTCCAGCCAGAAGTACAGAAATGGCCGTGGGTACCCTGTGGTGCGGTGGTCAGAGGGCAGAGAATCAGGATGACGCCAGGAAGGGTCTGTTCCCGGGGCAGAGGGCAGAGGGCACTCCAGGGAGATGGGTGTGGTCAGTGCTCCCTCTTAAGGTGGACTGAGATGGGCTTGGAGAGTGACCTGGGTGGCACTGGTGGCCATGGCAACAACAGTGTGGCTGGAAGGAGACCTGCAGACAACAGGCAGCTGCCCCACCGGGGCCTGCGTGCAGTGAGTGTGGCTTCGAGTGTGAGGGGGTGGCTGTGACTGAGTGTGTGTGGGGGGGCAGCCAGGATGCGGTTCAGTCTTTGACTGGGGTGGTCAGTAGCCGTTGGAGAGAACCCACCCAGAGGGATACTGGGACGGGGTGGGGTGTGGCCCGACCCCAAGAACAAGAGGGGTCCTTCTACTTTGTTGATGTAAGAAACTTCCAGACCTGGAGGGAATTTTGATGAGTTTATTTGAGCCCAACTGACAGTTGCTGGGAGGCAGAATCTCAGGATCGAGAACAAGCTGCAGAGAAAGGCATCTTTGCAGCTCCTGTTGCGCATCAGAATCGAACTGGAGGAGGAGACGGGGAGGAGGTGCCGGGCACCAGGCTGCAGGGCTGGGAGGAGGCAGAGCGGGAAACCTCTGGGACAGAACGGAGGGAGAGCCACTGTGGCCTTGCACCGGGTGTGCCTTCTGGGGGCTGGAAAGGACATTACTCTGATATTTCAAAGGTCTGTTGTCACCTTAGATGCAAAGAGGCCACAGACTGGCTCCCTTCCGGTTCAGCGCTGCCCTTTGTCAAGTAAACATCGACCTTTGTCCAGGAAGCTGCAGGTCTTCCCGTGAGCTTGGCAGGTTTAGGGGTTTAGTATGTGGGCCCATTTTTCCTCTGCCCAAAGCTTCCTCTTCGTCCCCAGAAAGGGCCGGCAGACTCTAGGAGGAGCAGGTGGTGGTCTTCGGGGGCATGGGGCCGTGACCAGGTCCAGGATGCAAGGGGCCAGTCTCAGTGGGGTGGCCGCTGGTGGTTAGGGGCAGACCTGAAACTGCCCGAAGTGGAGGGATGGGCGTGCGAGGGAGTGAACTTGGCCGTGGAAAGGGTCGCCTTTGGGGTCCTGGCCTCGGTGGGTGAGCTGGGATTGGTGTGGACGTCCCGCCTCTCAAGCAGGCAGGGAGCTGAAGACCTGACATCCGGACAGGGGCTGGGAAAGGCCATCCTCAGGGGGCGGACGTGGAGACCCGACTACCGCCCCATCGTGACGTCATGGCCCCGAAGTTCCCCAAGCCGCCTCTGAGGGGCGCCCCAAACTCACGGGGACACTACGGACAGGCACTCATTTGCGTGTTCCTTCAGCCCGGGGAAGCGGGCGGTGGGGCGCGCGCGGGTGTTTTGAAGGGTTGCTGTCCGTTCCTCGGGAAAGGCGGGCGCACCGAGAGCCACTTTCGCCCTCCGGGTTGGACTCCGCGCGCTTCCCTCCTTGTCTGTACCTGCGGGCCTCCCTTCCCCCACCGCGTTGCAGGGCGGGCCGCACACAGTGACGCGCAGACAGCAGCCTGGAACCGGGTCCCACTCGGAGGTGGGGACGCAGACCTCAGACCTTGCGCCCAGCCCAGCCGGGTGGGAGCTGGAGGGGACCCGCCCCTGACCCCGCCCCACTGTCGCCCCCTCACCCACCCCGCGCCCCAGCACCTGCCTCCTCTCCACCCGGCCGCCCCTGCTCCCACCTCTGCCCTGGCCCCACCCCGGCCCCCTTTTCGGCCCCAGCACCCCGCCACCTCCTCTGCCTCCTGCCCGCGCCCCAGCCCCTGTTCCCCAGCCCCGCTGCTGCCGTGCCTGCCCCCGCGGTCCCCTTAGTGCCGCCGCCTTCCGTGGTCCCACCCTCATCCTCCCGATCTCTGCACTGCAAACCGCGACTCCCCGCCGGCACCGGGGTCCCTGGAGGCGGCTTCCTTTGTCTCAACTCTCCGCCCTCTCTCAGCCGCGATCTTGGCCCCTCACTCACCGCCTCACCAGCAACGTGGGCGCGGGGAGCCTGGCGTCTGGAGGTGGGAGCCCGGCTCGGCCCTGAGCAGCGGGGCTCTTTATTCTCGGCCTTGCTGACGCGCGGGCTCCTCCCGCTCGCTGCCATCACCGCCCCGCCTCTGCCGGGCCTGGAGCTGTCAAGGGTCCCATCTCCGTCCTGCCCTCGCTCACCTCCCCACCAGGGGCGCCTCAGGACAGAAGAGCCGCCTTCTGGCCCCCTCCGACCGGACCAGCCTCTCCAGGGTGGTCAGCCAGCCTGGGACTGGGGCTTCGGGGCTTTGGGGGGCTCCAAGGACTCCAGGAAGACAGCTGTCAAGCTGCTGGCGACTTCGGCCTGCCTGGACAGCTTGTGGACAGCAGGGGTGGCCGCTGGCTCCCGGTTCCTCCTGTGCGTTGCTCTGAGCCCAGATGTAGGATTTCTACTCACCAAGAATTCTGCACACCTCCCATCATGAGCCTGGAGGGTGTGGAGGGGGCCTGGCACCCCCCGACTGGGACTGGAGCTGAACTTTGAGAACACAGCTGCTGCCAGCTGTCACAGGGTTTCCGGAATGGGGGAAGTAGCCTTGAGACGGCCCGAAGGCACCCCGTGAAGACCTCCGCACCCCAAGAGTGGAGGCCATGCCCCCACTGCCACTGGAGCGGGACCCCCGGCGGCAGCGCGGGGTCTCCCTGCTGGTGCGCTGCGTCATGGTCCCGTGCAACGTGTGCCTGCTTCTGCTGGCCACCGCCACGCTCGGCTTCGCCGTGCTGCTCTTCCTCAACAACTGTACGTGGCTGCGGGCGTGGCCACCCTGGGCCCGGCCCCAGTGACCCCGCCTCTGCCTCTGAGCTCCCCAGCCTCAGCTGTCAAGGACTGGGGGACAGGCGGGGTCGCAGAGAGGCCACTGCCTGGGGTGCAGCTCAGATGGGCCATCTGCACTTGCTGAGGACAGGACGGTGCTTTCTTTGGGTTCCTGGGCTCTCAGGGCTGGCCATCACCCTGAGCTGCAGAAACAACCTTCTTTGGGCAGCCAGCTTTGGCCAGGCCTGGGCTGGGCTCATCTAGGGAGCAGGTGGCTGGCTGCCCACAGGCCTGCAGCTGGGCCCCGCCCGTGTGACCAGTCGGGCTGACCATACAGCAGAGGTCCAGAGACAAGCAAGGGCCTCTGCCTTTGTCCACCCCCAGGGCTCAGGGTGGGGCCAGGGAAGGGATGTGGTCAGGCAGGTGTGACCCCTTCAGTCTGGGTGAAGGGACAGCTGTGGAAGGACCTAACTTGGAGTTCTGTTTCTTCCCAGACAAACCCGGGACCCACTTCACACCAGTGCCCCCAACACCTCCGGACGGTGAGTAGACACATCAGTTGGTGACAGGTCGAGCTTAGGGATCTGTTTCTGGAGGGGCAGTGGCACTTTGGGGTGTCAGAGGCTATTCTTTGGGTGTGTCTGGCGCAGGACCGAGGCTGGGTCGGGGGTCTGGAGTCCTTGGGCCTAGCGGCGTCTCAGTGCCGGCCATTACACACAGCGCGGCTCTGACGCCTGAGGAGTGAGTCCGGAACCTGCGGCTTGTGAGACGGGCCGACAAATGCAGAGGGTTGGGGGCTGGGCTGGGGCCTCAGCAGGACCAAGCCAGCTACCTGTCCCCGGGACTGAGCAGGCTGGGAGCCTGCCGGTGTGATGCGGGGGAGAGAAAGCTGTTAGGAGGCAGGGGGCACCTGGGGTCCATTTGCAGGAAAAAGGGCTCCCAGGTACCCAGGTTCACGGAAGTCACGTACAGGGGCCAGCCGCCTGTACGTGGGAGGAGAAAGGGCTGGGCTGGGCTGGGGCAGGGGCCCAGGACTGTGCCCTAGAGATTGGGCCAGAGGCCGAGGGCCACCAGGGTACAAAGACGGGGCTGGGTGGGTGGACACCCTCCCCTTGAATCTTTAATTCCTCTCCTGAAGCTGGAAGGGCTAGAGCGTCTCCTGCCCTTGCACACACCGGCCCCGCACCTGCACTGCGATCCATTGAGCACTCGGGGACAGCCACACACCATGACCATGGTCATCCCTTCCAGGCACACACACCGCACGCTTGTGACCACAGGCAGGGCTCGGGGTGCCTGAGACCTGGCGGTGGGGAGCACAGGGCCCCTGCTGCAGCAGGTGCTGATAGAAGGCCACTGGCACCTCCAGCGTCGCACAGTGAGGAGCTGGAGTGAGCAGAGAGGCCCCTGCAGGAGGTGGGCGGGGCAGGCTCACAAGGCCTAGAGGGGACCCGCCCAGCACAGACCCAGGTGTGTGGTTGCTGCCCGCACCACGCGGGCTGTGCCTGCAGGCAGGAACGCGCCTATGTGACGTCACACCTGTGTCCTCTGTGCTTGTATGTTTTTTACGTCCGATCGCGAAACCAGCCCTGAGACTCTGAGATCCTCTCGTCCCTGGGGGTGCGGGTGTGTGAATGGGCCGTCATGGAGCTGGCACCGTGGGGGTGCACAGGAGCAGCCCTGGCCTGGCTGAGAGTGGCCTGGGGAGGGGAGCTATTTCATCCTGGACAGGGGACGAGTCCGTTATGCCCTGAACCTCAGCTTTGCCCAAATCGAATCACCAAATGCCATGCGGCTGCCCCAGAAGCCAGGAGAGGAGACTGCCCCCCGGGAACTGTCATTCTGGAGGGTAGGTGGAGAGACCAGGACCTGGGTGTCAGTCCTGGGGCCTCAGCTTGATGGCACCCTGGCCCCTCCTCTGCCCTCGGCTAGGCCCAAGGCACCTGTGGGCGGCCTCTGGTCTCTGGCCCTTCCGTCTGTCCTCTGTGCACCCACCCCAGGCCCCAACTCTGCACATCTGCTTCCTCCCCAGTGTTGGGGGCAAAGCAGACCCCTGGGCTATGGAGGAAGGCACAGATCTTGGCAGGTGAGGAGCATGCTGGTCACCCAGAAGTAGGTGTCCTTGGCAGGGGTCTGGTTGCACCCAGGTGGCCAGAGGGAGACAGAGGCCTGAGCCCAAGAGTACAGACACAGCAGCTGGCTGGGAGCCTCAGGTACAGTGAGGTGACCAGGTCCTTGGTCATGGAGTCTGGACCCTGGGAGAGACCCTGGTCTGCAGGTCCAGTTGAGGCCAAAGAGAAGAGCCAGCTGGACATCAGCAAATGCCAGGGGTTTTGGCTGGGGGTGTGAGGGGCCTTGGGTGAGAGACACAGGTTGGGTGCACCAAGGAGGCCGGAAAGTGTGCAGAGGGGCTACGGGTGGGCCCTGTCGGAGCAGGGAGGCCCTGTTATCGACTGTAGTCGTCCTGGTTGCTGGCTGTCCCCACAGTGCGGTGCCCCGGGCACCCTGCAAAACTTTGCTGCCTGGAGGCAGGTCCCACGGCCCAGGTGTCCTCGGGTGCCCCTTTCCCTGGAGGAGATACTGGGGCGTGGCAGGTGGATGCAGAGCTGGGGAGAACCAGGCTCCAGGGTCTGATGAGGGACTTGAGGGGGTGGGGCAGACAAGGGTGAGGTGGCAGGGAGGAAGCATAGGTGCACAGGTGGGGTGTAGGGACTTCTGGCTGGGTGTCCATGCTGGCCCCTGGCTCTGGCTCTGGCTCAGGCAGCCTGTGCGGGATGGGGGTGGGGACGCCCAAGCAGACAGCAGGAGCCTGGGGTGGCCTGTTGCCATGGCAACAGCGAGCTCCAGCGCTCCGTGGAATGGAGGGTGCTTCCTCCCACCCAACTTGCTGAGTCTGGTGGGAGGTGATGGGGGCGCCTCCCGGGTCCCCATAACTTATTAATGCTAATCGGACCCAGTTGCACACACATTAGTTCCTGACAGCTGCGGCCTGCAGTGCCCACCCCCACCCCCGCCCATGGGTGTGCAACCCTCTGCTGGGGTCCGAGGAGCCAGCCTGCCTGCCCCCTGCACACTGGGCACTCGCAGCTCCAACTGCAAAGTCAACAGCGCCCTGTGCTGGCCTCTCTGAGTGTGAGGAGCAAGGATGGGGCTGAGCTGGCGGGCTCGAGAGGACAGGCGGGGAGGACACGCACACGGGTGCCCGGGGAGAGGAGCTCGCAAGGCTGGGAGGCCTGGGGAGCAGGAGACCAAGAGGGCCAGCCACACAGAGGGAGGACCTGGGCAGGGCCCGTGTGGGGACAGGTCGGAGGGGTGGGAGAATAAAATGTGGGAAGCTGGGGGCCAGGGCAGCGGGGTTCCTGGCCTGAGGCAGAGGGTGGGCCATGTGACCCGACCTCCCCACACCTTCCCCCCAGCCGTGTGACCTCAGGTGTCCTGGAAGGGCAGGGGGAGCTGGTCCGTGGGGAGGTGGATGAGTCAGGTATGCGGGTGGGCACTGCAGGGTGGGGGCTGAGTGGTCAGTTACCTGGTCTCCTGTCAGGGGATGGGGGAGGCCCCCCAAGCGGTGTGAGGGGGCCAGTACCTGCAGCGGAGCTGGCCGAGGGCTGGCTGTCCACCAAGGCAGGCGGGAGGCGTCCCCTGCCCAGCAGGCACAGAGGTACAGGCAGAGAGGGTTCCCCAGAAGGGAAGACCCAGGAAAGGCCGGGGCCGGTAGAAGCCCTGCATTGGGCAGGGTTTGATAGGGGAGGGCCTGGCCCTGTGACAGTGCCCACAAGCGTGTGTATGTGGGCATGATGGGCACACACATGTGTGAATGTATCTGTGGGATTTAATGAGATGGCCTCGAGGTGAGGGGCTGGCAGGGGCGGGCTCTGACCTTTCCCCGCCCACGCTAGCCTGCCGGGGGATGCTGTGTGGCTTTGGCGCCGTGTGTGAGCCCAGTGTGGAGGATCCCGGCCGAGCCTCCTGCGTGTGCAAGAAGCGGCCCTGTCCCGGGGTGGTGGCGCCGGTGTGCGGCTCTGACGCCTCCACCTATAGCAACGAGTGTGAGCTGCAGCGGGCGCAGTGCAGCCAGCAGCGGCGCATCCGCCTGCTCTCCCACGGGCCCTGCGGTGAGTGCACCCGGCGCAGCGGAGGGGCACCGGTGCAGGGGGGCCGGCCAGCGTGACCCTACCCCGCCCTGCCCACAGGGCCCCGCGACCCCTGCTCCAACGTGACCTGCAGCTTCGGCAGCACCTGCGCGCCCTCCGCCGATGGACAGAGAGCCACGTGCCTGTGCCCTGCCTCCTGCCGGGGGACTCCTGGGGGCCCCGTGTGCGGCAGTGACGGTGCTGACTATCCCAGCGAGTGCCAGCTCCTGCGCCAGGCCTGCGCCCGCCAGGAAAACATCTTCAAGAAGTTCGACGGCCCTTGTGGTGAGCTACGCCAGCACGTCGCGTGACCTTGGTGCGTGCACCTGCGCACAAGCCCTGACCGCCGCCCTCCCGCCCCAGACCCCTGCCAGGGTGCCCTCAGCGACCCGAGCCGCATCTGCCGCGTGAACCCTCGAACCCGGCGTCCCGAGATGCTGCTCCGGCCAGAGAGCTGCCCGCCCCGGCAGGCGCCTGTGTGTGGGGACGACGGAGTCACCTATGACAGCGAGTGCGTCATGGGCCGCACAGGGGCCGCGCGCGGCATCCTCCTCCAAAAAGTGCGCTCCGGACAGTGCCTGCCTCGAGGTGAGCGGCTCCCCTGGAAGGGCCGCCCTGCCTGTGCTCACTGTCCCCTGTGGGCCCTTGGATGCCCTGCATGTCCCGCAGTGGAGGCTGGTGTGGCTCTCACGCCTCTGATCTCCTGGCCTTCTCCTCCCATCCCCAGACCAGTGTCCAGACACCTGCAGGTTCAATGCCATGTGTTTGGTCCGCCGAGGCCGGCCCCGCTGCTCCTGTGACCGCATCGTCTGCGATGGGGCCTACAGACCCGTGTGCGCCCACGACGGGCACACCTATGACAATGACTGCCGGCGCCAGCAGGCGGAGTGCCGGCAGCAGCGCACTGTCCCCCCCAAGCACCAGGGCCCTTGTGGTGAGCACTGTGGGGGGCCCGCGCCTGGAGCAGGCCGGTCCTGCGTGGGTCCCTGCTGCTACCATCACACACCATCTCCATCCTGAGTCACACTCCCCTGGGGTCTTGGGTGTCGGCGGGTCCCTGGCGGGCCTGGCAGGGCTCTTGCCTGTCGGTCTCTGGGGCAGAGGGCTCCATCAGCAGGGCGCCTGGAGCACCTGGGGTCAGGGAGGCAGCGGTGGGGTCCGTGTGGCACCTGCAGCCTCCTGCGTCCCTCAGCTCTGGGGCGACAGAGGTGGGGGCTGCTGTGTTCTGCCCACCCCAGCTGTGTCCCGGGTGTCTCTGCGGCCTCTCGGCGCCTGTCTCCTCTCCCCTGTCCTTCCTTCCCTCTCGGCTGCGCCTCTTGTGTCTTCCAGCCTGACCTACGGGCAGGATGAGGCGCCGCACCTGCCGCCCGGAGCCCGCAGCCTGAGGTCTGCCCCCAGTGCGGCGGGGGGGTGGCTCGCTGCTGCCTGGCCTTGTGGTCCTCAGAGCAAGTGGACAGACACCTCCTCCCCTTGCGTGGCCCTGGGTCTGACCCTAGGTTGCATACTCTTCCTGTCCCCGGAGAGAGCCCTCCCTACCTGCACACACACCCCAGGGTGGCCGGGGGTCCGGTCAGCGGCCTGGGCAGGCCCGGCCCTCACACGGCCCACCGTGGGCCTTCAGGGTGCTCCTGAGCACAACCCATACTGCCATCGTGCGGGGACGGGGGCCGTCGGCTCCGTGTCCGTCTGTGTCTGTCACGTGTCTGTCCCTTTCTCTGCTGTGTCCTGTACCTCCGACCCTTCTCCTGGTCCACCCCAGGAGAGGGTCTGCTGCGTGGAGCTGGGGGTCTGCCCGAGCCCGGGGTGGGGGGGCGGCCTGCTGAGAGCCGTGTCGTCCACAGACCCGCCCCGGTCCCCGTGCCTTGGGGTGCAGTGCCTGTTTGGGGCGGTGTGTGTCGTCAAGAACGGGGGAGCCGAGTGCGTGTGCCAGCAGGCCTGTCCAGGCGTCTACGCTCCCGTGTGCGGCACCGACGGCGTCACGTATGGCAGCGCCTGCGAGCTGGAGGCCACGGCCTGCACCCTCGGGAGGGAGATCCGGGTGGCTCGCAGAGGACCCTGTGGTCAGTGGTGGGCATGTGGGTCTTGCTGGGGGGAGGGCGTCCTGGGCACCGAGGTGACGGCGCCTCCTTCCCAGACCGCTGCGGGCAGTGCCGCTTTGGAGCCCTGTGTGAGGCGGAGACTGGGCGCTGCGTGTGCCCCTCCGGGTGCGTGGCCCTAGCCGAGCCCGTGTGTGGCTCAGACGGGCACACGTACGCCAGCGAGTGTGAGCTGCATGTCCACGCCTGCACACACCAGATTAGCCTGCATGTGGCCTCGCCTGGACCGTGCCGTGAGTGGGGTGGGCTGGGAGGCTGTGGTCCCTGCACTGCCCAGCTGGGGCCTGCTGACTGGGCCCGGCTCCGCCTCTGCAGAGACCTGTGGAGACACGGTGTGTGCCTTCGGGGCAGTGTGCTTGGCGGGGCAGTGTGTGTGTCCCCGGTGTGAGCGTCCCCCACCCAGCCCCGTGTGTGGCAGCGACGGCGTCACCTACCGCAGCGCCTGTGAACTCCGTGAGGCCGCCTGCCAGCAGCAGACACAGATCGAGGAGGCCCGGGTGGGGCCCTGTGAGCAGGGTAGGCTCGGAGACGGGAGTGGGTGTGGGGGCCCACTCTGACCGGCAGCCCTCGGGACACCATCCCCTTTCCACAGCCGAGTGTGGCTCCGGAGGCTCCGGCTCCGGGGAGGACGGCGAGTGTGAGCAGGAGCTGTGCCGGCAGCGCGGTGGCGTCTGGGACGAGGACTCGGAGGATGGGCCGTGCGTCTGCGGCTTCCGCTGCCAGGGTGTCCCAAGGAGCCCGGTGAGGACCCCACCCGCTCCGTCTTGGGCAGCGGTGAGGCAGGGACCTTGGCCACCCCACTGACACCATTCCTCCAGGTCTGTGGCTCCGATGGTGTCACCTATGGCACGGAGTGCGAGCTGAAGAAGGCCCGCTGTGAGTCCCAGCGAGAGCTGCACGTGGTGGCTCCAGGAGCCTGCCAAGGTGGGTGGACACGTGTGTTCTCATGTGTGTTCTCTGTGTGTGCATGTCCAGAGCTGTGTACACAGGTGTGAGGCAGGTGGGAGTACGCCTTGTTCACGGGTGTTGTGTCTGGCAGAGATGTGCGAACACACTCATTGTAAGCGTGTCACGTTGGTGCACACTTATACCCATGCAGCTGCATGTGTGGAGTGGTGTGTCACCGTGAGCCAACAAGTGTGCACTGAGCACCTACTGTGTGCCAGGCTGGGCTTCAGTGCAGGGAGGCAACAGGGAGTCAACAGGGCCCCTCCGGGCAGTTTCTCTTTCACAGTAAATGTTACGGGTGCACGAGTTACATTTCTGCACAGGGGTGTGAGCGTGGGTGGTTGGAGGCACATGGGTGGACGTGTGTACCTATGTCTTCATTTGTGTGCGTGTGCTTGACCTGCAGTGTGTCCTGGTCCCCTGTGGACGGACATTCTCATGTGTGGCCTTAGGAGGGTGATGGCGAGGACCGGGGGAGGCTGAGGTGGAGTGGCCAGGCCTGGGAGGGTGTCGGGCACTGTCTGGTGTCTTTCTGCAGGCCCCACTATGGCCCCGAGGCCACCGGCAGTCCCCCTGCACTGCACCCAGACCCCCTTCGGCTGCTGCCAGGATAACGTCACTGCTGCCCGGGGTGTGGGCCTGGCTGGCTGCCCCGGTGAGTGCCTGAGCCCGGCCCCGACCACAGCCAGCTGAGCCTTGCTGCTGTGGTGACCCCGTCCTGCCCTGGCCTTGCAGGCATGTGCCAGTGCAACCCGCATGGCTCCTACAGTGGCACCTGTGACCCAGGCACGGGCCAGTGCTCCTGCCGCCCGGGTGTAGGTGGCCTCAAGTGTGACCGCTGTGAGCCTGGCTACTGGAACTTCCGTGGCATCGTCACTGATGGCCGGAGTGGCTGCACCCGTGAGTAACAGGACCCGGGGCTGGTGCTCCGCTGAGCTCTCCCGCCTGCCTGGACTGCTGCTGGGCCCCGTGTCCCCTACTTGGGCTCTGGCCTGGCCCACATCGGGTGGGGGCAGGGCTCCAGGGCCAGTGCGGAAACCGGACACAGGCCTCAGGTGCCCCCTCCTGTCCGTGTCCCCTCAGCTTGCAGCTGTGACCCCCGGGGTGCTGTGCGGGACGACTGTGAGCAGATGACCGGGCTGTGCTCCTGTAAGCCAGGGGTGGCTGGGCCCAAGTGCGGGCAGTGTCCAGGCGGCCGCGCCCTGGGCCCCTCTGGCTGTGAGACAGGTGAGGCCTGGCCCGTGCTGGGGGGCTGCCTGTCCTGGCAGTCGGCCTCCTAAGCCAGTGGGGTCTCCTCTCTGCCCCAGACTCCTCGGCCCCCAAGACTTGTGCTGAGATGCACTGTGAGTTCGGGGCGTCCTGTGTGGAGGAGGCTGGCTCCGCCTACTGCATGTGTCCAACACCCATCTGTCTGGGGGCGAATGCTACCAAGGTGAGGGGTGGGGCGTGTGGGGGGTGGTGGGGATAGGGAGGGGCTCCCCCGCAGCATCCTTGCCCTTGCCCTTGTCCCCCAGGTCTGTGGGTCGGATGGAGTCACCTATGGCAACGAGTGTCAGCTGAGGACCATTGCCTGCCGCCAGGGCCTGGACATCTCCATCCAGAGCCTCGGCCCCTGCCAGGGTGAGGCCCGACCCGCTGCCCTGGACATGACCAGGAAGGCCTGGCCTTGCCCTGACTCAGTCGCCCACCAGACTCTCCTCTCCTTGCAGAGGCCGTTGCTCCTGGCGCCCACCCAGCACCCACATCTGCGGCCACCTCAGGGCACCGTCTGAGTGAGGCGCTCCCGCCCAGCACCCGTGCTCCAGCCCCCAGCATCGCCCCGCATAGCCAGCCCATCCTTCGACCCTCGCCACAACCTCAGACCACCGCCAGCATCCCTCAGACCACCTGGAGGCCTACACTGACCATGCCCCCCACAGCACCCTCCGTGGCAGCTGGGCTTGCCACGTCCGCCTTCAGTGAATCGGGCAGCGCTGACGGGAGTGGTGACGAGGAGCTGAGTGGGGACCTGGAGGCCAGTGGGGCCGGCTCAGGGGGTGAGCATGGGCTCGGGATGTGGGGGACGGGGCCCAGGACGGCTTGGCCTGCTTCTGGGCTCAGACTGCGCCTCCCCAGGACTTGAGCCCCCTGGGGGCGGCAGCGCTGTGACCCCGGGGCCACCCATCGAGAAGGCTTCGTGCTATAACTCACCTTTGGGCTGCTGCTCAGATGGCAAGACACCCTCACTGGATGCAGAGGGCTCCAACTGTCCTGGTGAGTGGGTGGCCAGGGCTGGGGCGCAGTGTGAGGAGCGGCCTGGACCCTGCCAGGGATGCCGTCTCCCGCCAGGAAGCAGGCCTGCTCCGTAGGTGGGCACGCAGGGTGTCTGGTGTTCTGATCTCAGAACTCGAGCGTGTGGCCCTCGGATTCAGCACATGCACACGCACACGCGAGGTCTGGCCCCCAAACACACGTGGGTGCCGCGGCCCCTGCAGCTAACCTGTTTCTCCTGTCGCAAGCTGGCCCACGGAGTCTGCCTGGTAACCGACGCCAGCCCCGCCCCGGGCTCCCCACTAACCTCATGACCATCTGACTAACTGCCACCTGCCCTGCACCCGTGGGGCTTGCTGCCGGGCCTGCGTCCGTGGCCAGTCCAGAGGCCGGGTCAGGGCCAGGCAGAACCTCACTGCCCCCTTCCCCACAGCCACCAAGGTGTTCCAGGGTGTGTTGGAGCTTGAGGGGGTCGACGGGCAGGAGCTGTTCTACACCCCAGAGATGGCCGACCCCAAGTCGGAGCTGTTTGGGGAGACGGCCAGGAGCATCGAGAGCGCAGTGAGTCCAGGGCCCTCGGGGCTGGGTCGCGGCCCTGCCTCCCTCCCAGGGCCGACCCAGAACAGCACCGGGTGGGAGGGCCCGACTGCCCAGTCGGGGCAGCCCCCAGAACCCTCACCCACCCCTCACCCACAGCTGGATGACCTCTTCCGGAACTCGGACGTTAAGAAGGACTTCTGGAGTGTCCACCTGAGAGACTTGGGGCCTGGCAACGCTGTCCGGGCCATTGTGGACGTGCACTTTGACCCCAGTGAGCCCCCAGCCTGCTCCCCCCAGGAGGTGGGGGGGGCTGCACAGGGCTCTGCCATGCTCACTGTGCCCCCTCCCCAGCCACGAGCTTCAGGGCCCCTGATGTGGCCCGGGCCCTGCTCCGGCAGATCCAGGCATCGAGGCGCCGGTCCCTTGGGGTGCGCCGGCCCCTGCAGGAGCACGCACGCTTCATGGACTTCGGTGAGTGCCCTCCTGGCCCGTGCAGCGGCTCCCCCACCACCTCCAGCACCCCGCTCACTGGCCCTGCCTGGGCCCCCTGACGGTCCTCCCTCCCTCAGACTGGTTTCCTGCACTCTTCACCGGGGCCACCCCTGCTGCAGCCACGGCCAGGGCCACCACCTCCGCGTTTCCCGCGGTGACCCCTCGGGCCCTCTACCCCAGTCACACGAGCCGGCCCATCAGCAGGACCACGGCGTCCCCCACCACACGACGGCCGCCCACCACAGCCCCCCATCGCACGCAGCGGCCCCCGAGGCCCTGCGACTCCCAGCCCTGCCTCCATGGGGGAACCTGCCAGGACCGGGACTTGGGCGGAACCTTCACCTGCAGCTGCCCAGCCGGCAGGGGGGGCACCATCTGTGAGGAGGGTAAGGGTCATCCTTGCCGGAGAGGGGCAGGGAGGCAAGGGGGGGGCAGGTCTGAGTCACCATCAGCAACAGAATGTAGGAAGTAGGCCTAGGGGCGCCAGGTTGGGGTAGTGGGCAGGAAGCCAGGGCCTGGGGGTTCGTGCTAGAGGACAGGGCCACTGGGGCCCTGGTCCTCTGTCCCCTCCAGCCGGTGCCTGTCTCACAGCACTGCGCCCCTCGGTGCCATCCTTTGGGGGCCACTCCTTCCTGGCCTTCCCGACCCTCCGAGCCTACCACACGCTGCGCCTGGAGTTGGAGTTCCGCGCGCTGGAGCCGCAGGGGCTGCTGCTCTACAACGGAGGGGCCCGCGGCAAGGACTTCCTGGCGCTGGCCCTGGTGGGGGGCCGAGTGCAGCTCAGGTGGGCGGGGCCGAGGCCGGGGTGGGCGGGGCTGGAGCAGCTGCAGGGTGGGGCAGTGGTCTTGGCTCCTTGTAGCTGATTGGAGGATCTCCTCCTTCCTCTGCCCCAGATTTGACACAGGTTCCGGACCCTTGGTGCTGACCAGCACAGTGCCTGTGGAGCCTGGCCGGTGGCACCGCCTGGAGCTGTCCCGGCACTGGCGCCAGGGGAATCTCTCAGTGGACGGCGAGCCCCCTGTCCTGGGCCAGAGCCCCAGTGGCACCGATGGCCTCAACCTGGACACAGAGCTCTTTGTGGGTGGTGTCCCAGAGGACCAGGCCTCTGTGTGAGCATCAGGGAGGGTTGCGGTGGCCCTGGCCCCATTCCCAGTGTCTGGCCTTCATCCTGACCTCTGACTTGTTGCCTACATCCCGGTAGCCCAAGCTCTCTGAATAGCAAAAGAGGTGGAGAAACATGTGTGAACCATGGCTGTGACCCTGACCTCAACCCTAGCTCTTGATCCAGGTCCTGATTCTGCCCCATCTGTGGGTGGCATTCCTGAGGACAGTGTGACCACCAGGGAGGGACTGGGCTGATGTTCAGTCCTGACCTGTGACCCTCAGCCCACACCCTATCCTGGGGACTGGCTGTCTGAGCGCCAACAGGGGGAGATGGGAGCAGCCCTGACCCCGGCCCTCCTCCCGGCGCAGGGTGCTCGAGCGGACATCTGTGGGTGTCGGCCTCAAGGGCTGCATCCGCCTGCTGGACGTCAACAACCAGCGCGTGGAGCTCAGCAACTGGCCAGGGGCTGCTACCAGAAGCTCCCGTGTGGGCGAGTGTGGGGCCCACCCCTGCCTGCCCAGCCCCTGCCTCGGGGGTGCCCCGTGCCGGGCCCTGGAGGCCGGCGTGTTTCACTGTCAGTGCCCTCCGGGCCGCTTCGGTGAGGACAGGTCCTGGGCTGGGTGCTGGGGGGACACCTGTGTTACTGGGGGCAGGGACTCCAGCCTCCTGGGACCCCACCCCGTCTCTCTCCAGGCCCGACCTGTGCGGAAGAGAAGAACCCCTGTGAGCCGAACCCCTGCCAAGGGGCCGCCCCCTGCCGTGTGCTGCCGGTGGGAGAGGCCGAGTGCCAGTGCCCCCTGGGCCGGGGGGGCACTCTCTGCCAAACAGGTGGGGGCGCCAGGCCTCAGGGCAGGGAGGAGGGCTGGGTCAAGCGTTTGGGTTTGGGTTCTGCTGGGGGTTAGGGTTGGGCTTCAGGTCAGGGAATCACAGCATGGTGGGCATGCAAGGGACCCCATGCCAGGGCCCAGCACCCTGTGCGACCCCTGTCCTGTCTCCCACAGTCTCGGCACGGAACGATCCCCGGCCCTTCCTCGCTGACTTCAGTGGCTTCTCCTACCTGGAGCTGAAAGGCCTGCACACTCTTGACCGGGACCTGGGGTGAGTGGGGCGGAAGAGGTGCAGGAGAGGAGGCAGGCCCGGGCATCGCACTGCCCCCCCCCCCCGCCTGACTCCACGTGACCCCAGGGAGAAGATGGCACTGGAGGTGGTGTTCCTGGCCAGGGGCGCCAGCGGTCTGCTCCTGTACAACGGGCAGAAGACGGACGGCACAGGGGACTTCGTGTCGCTGGCGCTGCGAGACGGCCACCTGGAGTTCCGTTACGACCTGGGCAAGGGGGCAGCAGTCATCAGGTGCGCAGGTGTGGGTGGGGACCAGGCTGGGGACCCAGGGCAGGGTCACTGGGGCGCCTGGCGGGGCAGGTGGTGGGGCTCACGGTGCCCCCTCCTCACCAGGAGCAAGGAGCTGGTGCCCCTGGGCACCTGGACCAGGGTGTCCCTGGAGCGAAACGGCCGCAAGGGTGCCATGCGTGTGAGCGACAGGCCCCGTGTGCAGGGCGAGTCCCCGGTGAGTGTCCCCTGGCCGTGGGCCTCCCCCTCCCCCTCCCCCTCCTCCTCCTCTTGCTCCTCGTCCTGGACGGCGTGGCGGCTCCGCCGCGTGGCTCTCACTGAACTGTTTTCTCCCCCATCTGTCCTGTGCCTCCCTCTGCTCTCTGCTCTCTGGCCTCGCTCTGCAACCCCCACCCCGCTCCTCGGATGTCAGAAATCCCGGAAGGTACCAGTCTCCCTGCTCCTCCTGCCTGTCATCTTCTGCCGCCCCCGTCCCTAGAGTAGCCCCCATCCCGGCCACTAAGCCCCACGTCGGCCACGCCCGTGTGATTAACTCTGCCTCGTAGATAGGCCGGAGGGTGAGGGGGGCCCTGGTGGGCGTAGTGTCCTACACCTGCCTGGTGGGTGGCCCCACAGTGGCTCACCCAGCACCCCGCCCCCCCAGGTGTCCCACACCGTCCTCAACCTGAAGGAACCGCTCTACCTGGGCGGGGCTCCTGACTTCAGCAAGCTGGCCCGGGCTGCCGCAGTGTCCTCTGGCTTCGATGGCGTCATCCAGCTGGTGCGTACGTGGTGGAGGGGGCATTCTGGGGGGCCTGCCGTGGCGGGCTGTGGTTCTCATTCCTCTGTCCCCCCCAGGTCTCTCTGAAAGGCCACCAGCTGCTGACCCAGGAGCATGTGGTACGGGCAGTGGACGTCTCCTCCTTTGCCGACCACCCATGTACCCAGGCCTCGGGACATCCCTGCCTCAACGGGGCCTCCTGTCTGCCCCGGGAGGCCTCCTACGAGTGCCTGTGCCCTGGGGGCTTCTCAGGGCCCCACTGCGAGATGGGTGAGCACTGCCGGCCAGGCCGAGGCTGCACGGGGGGCCTCGAGGCCCTCCCTCACCCTGACTCTCTCTCAGGGCTGATGGAGAAGTCGGCGGGGGACCTCGACGCACTCGCCTTTGATGGACGGACCTACGTTGAGTACCTCAACGCTGTGACAGAGAGGTAATGTGCCCCTGTGCCTTCGGCCGGCCGTCTTGTCCTGTCCGCACGTGTACGGGCGAGAGCCTGGCTGAGCCCCGTCCGCCCTCCGCTCCGTGGCCAGGAAGGGCGGCCCCGCAGTGCCTGCCCACCACCCACCTGCACCCTCCCTCCTCTCACCGTCTCTGTCTCTTTGTTTCCAAGCGAACTGACCAATGAGATCCCAGCGTAAGTAGCCTGGGCCCCCTTCCACCTTCTCTCTCGCTCACTCCTCCGTTCTCTGCTCCTCGCCAGCCCGGCAGAGGCGGAACTCCCCCCCCCAGATGCAGGACGGGGCTGGGGCTGTGTGGGCTGCAGGAGGCTGAGGGTGGTCCCCCATCCACGCCCTCAGGCACTGCGCTCACTGCGTGAGCGTCTGTGTCCACGTGCACGCATGTTTGGTTGTACGTGTGTGCCGGGGTATCCAGGGCCTGGAAGCAAGGAGCCCTCGGTCTCCATTCCTACCACCCGTGTCTCACCTCGAAAGCTGGGGCTAGGCCATGCCTGCCAGCTCTGTGTCTGCACATGTGTGTTGCACGTGTGTCATTGCCAGGGCTCTGGTGGGTGGAGCGGGTGGCCCGGGGTCCTCCATGTCTTCCGAGGACGCTTGCTGCTCCTGCCTCCCACGTGTGGGAGGGGGCGTGGGGAGGGCTGCTGCAGGGCCCCACCCTGCACTGCCGCCTGCCTGTCCCCTGCTCACCTGCCTCCCTCTCTTCCTGCTTCTAAGCCCCGAAGCGCCGGGTTCCGGGGCCCTTCAGAGGTAAGCACGTGCTGCCCTGGCCTTGCTGTCTGCCTGTGGTCACCCGCCCCCTGTCTCTGCTGAGCTGTCCTTCCGTCCATGCACCTCTCATGTCCGCCAGTCTGGCCCTAGCTGCCACTGTCCATCGCCCCACTGTTGGTGTCTGCCCGTCCCCTGCCACCTCCGCGAGGCCCTGACGGCCCTCTGCCCCACAGCGGGAAGGCGCTGCAGAGCGACCACTTTGAGCTGAGCCTGCGCACGGAGGCCACGCAGGGGCTGGTGCTGTGGAGCGGCAAGGCCACGGAGCGGGCCGACTACATCGCGCTGGCCATCGTGGACGGGCGCCTGCAGCTGGCCTACGACCTGGGCTCCCAGCCCGTGGTGCTGCGCTCCACCGTGCCGGTCAACACCAACCGCTGGCTGCGGGTCCGAGCGCACAGGTCAGCCTGGACCTGCCCTGCCAGGCTGTGCTGGGTCCCTGGTGGCTGGTGGGAGGCGGGGCCTGCGGTCTGACCCAAGGTCACAGCTAGAGGTGGGGAGGGACAAGAGGACACAGGTTACAGTCAGGGAACCTCTGATCTGAAAAGGGGGCCCTTGCTGTTTGGGGACGTGTGGCTCTGGTCTGAGCCTACCAGCCCTTTCAGCAAAATTGAACCCACGTGACAGCCCCTGCCCTGGCCACCAAGCACTCTCCTAAGGGTCAGTGCCACCTTGTCCTGGCCCTGGGTGACACTGGCTGGGGCTCGGGGTCTGGAGGCAGCAGGGTGGGCTCTCTGGAGTCGCCTGAGGGCCTCACCCTGTCCACCCCTCCAGGGAGCAAAGGGAAGGCTCGCTTCAGGTGGGCAACGAGGCCCCTGTGACCGGCTCCTCCCCTCTGGGCTCCACGCAGCTGGACACAGATGGAGCCCTGTGGCTGGGTGAGTGAGGGGAGGGGGCGGGGGAGGGTCTCAGAAGCTCTGGGGGACAGACCCCATCTGCTGGGGCCAGCACTGAGTGGCACCTGAGTCAACCCCACTCAGCAGCAGACGGCCAGCCAGTGTTATGGCCCTGTCCCCTGCTCTCAGCCCCTGCAGTTACCTGTGCGGGCGGGGTGGGTGCAGGAGACGGCAGCCCACCTGCTAGTCACCTGTTCGCCTTGGGTGCTGACAGGCCCCAGGTGACTCACCTGGTCTGTCGTTCACGTGCTGGTGGGTCCCTCCACCCACCAGGTCTGGCCTGCCCATCGAGGTCACAGGGCGGCCTTCCCATGTTTGTCCGCAGGGGGCTTGCCGAGACTCCCCGTGGGCCCCGCCCTGCCCAAGGCCTACAGCGCCGGATTCGTGGGCTGCCTGCGGGACGTGGTGGTCGGGCGGCGAGCCCTGCACCTGCTGGAGGACGCCATCACCAGGCCGGAGCTGCGGCCCTGTCCTGCCGCGTGAGCCGCCACAGCCTCCGCCACCTGCTGCAGTCCTTTTATATTTTTGTACACTTGTTGCTTTTTTGATATGATTTTCTTGCCTACATTTGGCTGGAAGGACTCCGGGCCTGGCATCCCTCCTGTCCAGGCAGGCGAGCTGCAGAGACACACGGTCAGGGCCAGTGGGGCAGCTCGGAGTGCCTGGCTCTGCCTCAGGGGGCGCCCGCCACCTCCACCCAGCCCCGCCTGCCGTGCTCCCTGCCCGTGGGCAGACGGACACACCGCCCTCTGCTGGCGGGGCTGCACCTGGCAAAGCACCAGAGGGGAAGCTGCTGCAGGGGTTGGAGAGGACCCTCCCAGGCCTACATTGAGCTGGTCCTTCTCCTGCTGTGAGTGGGCCAGGCTCCCCAGGACTAGCCTCCCGCCTGGCCAGCCCCTCCTGGGCCTCCTGTGCCAATACTGTGACTTAGAAATGACGTTCCCATTGGGGCCACATGGCGCCACATCCCCCCTCCCCAACAGTGTCTACCAGTCCCAGGGTGCTGAAGAGCAGAGGCCAGACCCAGGCCTGTTCCAGGGCCCTAACCCTCAGCTGGCCCTGCCCACCCACCCAGCCAGCTTGGACATGGCTGTGTCCCCTCCCCGACACCTCAGGCCACAGGAGGGACAAGGAGGCAGTGGGCAACTGTGGTGTGGACGATGCGCGTCACCTGCTTGCCTGGGCAGCCAGTGTCCCCCCCTACAGGACAGATGTCCAGGCGACCACCAGCCACAGTTCCTAATGCTGTTGCTGTTTGGCATCTGGGGTGACGGGCCGTCACCTGGGGCCAAGCGGAGCTGAGGACGCTGCGTGGCAAACCCTCCCTCTGGCTCTGGGGTGAGGGGCAACTGTCCTCATCTGAGGACAACCAGAAGTCAGTAGGTGTCTGACCGAGGCCAGGAGGCAGGTGCAGGGACGGCAGTGAGGCCAGAAACGCCTTAAACTGCAACACCGCGTCCTGACCCGCCCCGCCCCCTCTGAGCACAGCCTGCACCCCCGCACTGGTGGGCTGCTGGTCCCTGCTCCCATACCTGGGCCTGGGCTGTTTGGCCCAAGGGCTGAAGGGGCCCGAACATCCCATTACTAACTCCAGTCCGTGTCTGTGTCAATCACCGTGAAATAAAGTCTGAACATGTCACGAGGTGCTTGCATCTGCCCCACTGGTGGCTTTTCAGTGTCCTGATGGGGCGCAGGCCTCAGGCTCCTTCCGCGGCTCTGGGTGGAGCCTGCTTCTGAGGAGCAGACCCGGCAGTGAACTGACCAGTGGGTAGGGCAGGGCCTGTGGAGGCTGCACCCTAGGAACTTCCTTGGGGGTAGCCTTGCCCCCGCTCTGCACTGCCTGGGGGTGGCAGGGGACCCTTCCCACTGGCTCAGGCCGGTCCACTTCCGTCCTGCTTGGGAGACCCTCAGCAGAAGGCCTGAGCGGTGGCCTCGGAAGCACAGCTGTGAGCCTCGAACCAGGAGCAGGAAAGGAGAGCTGTGCGGCCTCCCTGGAACCCCTGACCCCTGTAAGAGCCGTGTTTCTCCCCGGGCTCCCCAGGCCGGCCTGCAGGACCCAGAGGGAGCTGTCGGGCCCTGTCCCTGGTCGCCTGCAGCCCCAGGCAGGTGCTGGAGGTGCGGCCGAGCCTGTCCCCGAGCGCACCCATCACCCAGTGTGCACACTGCCTAGATGGGGGTCTGGGGGCCGTCCCTGGCAGACCGAGAGCTCAGACGGGAAAAGCCCAGGGACGGCTTTGGAAGCTGAGGGTGGTGACCGTGGGAGTTCCCCCCCCCCCCACTTACCAAGTGCCACAAAGTGTTGACCCACAGCAAGAGCCAGAGCACAGGCAACTGTTGTGACCTGTGTGGACACTGGCCAAGCTGGTGCAGCTCTACATGGGCCAGAACTGGCTGGGGGGGGGGGGTGCATGGGGGTCCTGCCGCCAACCTCACCCCAGCCTCCTGGCTGCTAGTGTGGGGCGACTCAGTACTTCCAGCCTTGGTGTCCCTGCTGAGGCCTGACGGTGGATCTGCAGGGGAGTGGGGGTGGGGCTGCTCTGGGTGGGGCTTACTCCCCTCTGTGCTGAGGACCAGGCTGCCACCTGGTGGCTGCCCCAGGCCCTACAGAGCCTTCTTGCTCTTACCGCTCTGGAATAGGGGAGGGTCAGAGAGGTGGCTGGGGCAGATGGCTGGCCTGGGTCCTGAGGTCTGTGTGGGTCTGTCTGGGAACTTTCTGGCTGCAGGTGGGTCTGTGTCCCCCACCTGGCCAGGCTGTGACCCCCTGTCTCACCCGTGCACCCACCTCCTGTCCCAGGTCAGGGTGTTTCAGGGGCAGCTTCCTGTCAGAACAAGCCAGGACTTCATACTGTAGGCTCACATGGCAGCCCGACCAAGCAGACCGCTGGCCACCTGTCGCCCACTGTATGATCTGCTCCCAGATAGGAGGTGTCAGCCAGGGCGTGGGTGTGACCCTGGGAGGCAGTGGTGGCCGGGCCCCTCACACTGCCCCCACAACTGGACAGGAATTACAGTGTCGGAGGCTGGGAGGTGGGGAGAGTCCACTCCCTCAGTGAACTGGTCAAGCTCTACAAGGAGAACCCCACGGTGCGGAAGTCAGGGCCTTTGGTGCCCCTGAAACAAGGGCACCCCCCGCCCCCCAATGTGAACCTGGAGATGCTCCCCTGGGGACTCAAGGGACGCCAGCACAGCCCCGCCCAGGGAAAAGGGGGCAGGATGGCTGAGGGCAGGGTAGCCAAGGGGCGGGAGGTGGGCCCGGGCAGCTGCCCCAAGAGGGACCCCCCTAAGCTTGGACACGGGCCTCTCCCTGCCGGCCCCTCCAGGCCACGCAGATCAGCACCCACAGCCGCACGGGAAGCTCTGCCAGGCCACAGACGTCAAGCAGGGCTTGTGGGAGGAGGTGGAGGGCGGGACGGTGGCAGGGTGTTGTGGGCTCTGGGGAAGCGTCGGCTGTGGTTGAAGTCTCGTCATCCTGCCAGATGCTGCAGCCACAGGGATGTGTCCAAGGGAGTGGCAGTGGCCAGAGAACAAGCCGAGAGTCCATACGACACCCTTATGGCACCTCCCCTGGCAGGGCCTCAGGGTGGGGGCAGGGGCCGTTTCCCATCACGAGTGCGAGGCTCCATTTGCACACTAGGGGCTCCTTGCTCACCTGGAGACCTAAGTGGCACCTGACCCTCCCAGTTGACATCATCTGTGCTGTCCTGCATGGTGTGGACAGCAGCGTGCCTGGAGCCCACCCCCTGAGTGCCAGCTACCTAGGCGTGGGTGTGCATGAGACAGCTGGGCCTGGCCCACTGCCACTAGGGGGGCAGTGCCCCAGGCTGTGGACCTTGGAAGGACCGCAGGTTTTGGGGGGGAGGGATATGGCAGTCCTCAAGGCAGGCGTCCTCAGAGGGGACTGGGCTAAATGGACATTGGTTCTAAGCACCTCCCTCGCCTAGAGTGGAAGGACTGTGTGTGAGCCACCTGGGGCTCCTTTGCATGTCATTTGCACTGACTTGCATTTGTTTTCTCTTCTTGGATATAGTAGGCAGCTGACCCCCGCTCCCTTCCAGAGTGACCCAGAGAAGAAGCCAGGCCAAGGACTAGGCAAGGTGGACATTGCCACCCAGGGCTGTCTGCAGATCAGTGCCTGCCATCTGGACCATGGTGCACCAAGAACACACGTGTCATCGTCATGGCCACCGGGGAGTGGAACGAGGCCAGGTGGGAAGGCAGGCTTGTTCCATGTGCTTATCTGGACTTGTGATGGTGGCTGGTCTGGCCTTGGTCCTTGTCTTCAGGAGCCTCTGGGGAGTGGGGAGGGCCCTCGAGAGCCCCCGTGTATTCACAGGTGTGTGTGTCCCCACAGGGTAAAGGGACAGGGGTGCTGGCGGTCTTCTAGCACCATTGATGCAATGCACTCCCCACCCCCAGAACAAGTGTTTTCCAATACTGGCCAGGGCTGAGGGCAGCCCAGAGTATGGCTGGACACGTGGGTGCGGCACAGCTGACTGCAGCACAGCTGACTGCCAGGCCTCAGGCTGCTGTGCGGGAGTGTCAGGTGTGGTGGCCAGACCAGGTGAGCCTTGAGGGCAGCAGGCTGTTCGGAGCCAGAGTGGTCAGTAGCCCCAGGACTGCCCTGGGTTGAGGAGGGTCCTACCTGGCTTCACCAACCCCACTGGCCTTGCTGGCTTCCCTGTCCCTCAGCTCAGTGGGCACAATCCTGGCTTGGGCTCTGCTGTGGGCAGTGTTCACAGGTGGACCATTCTCAGCCCCAGAGCCCAGACACCTGACTCCAGGGTGGCCTCACACACACGTGGCCTCCACAGTCTCTTCTTGGGCCATCTCAGCAGCTTCAGTCTCCTTGGTTTACCAGTGCCCCTGTCTGTCCCTGGCACAGGACCTGTCCTCTATGGGGGTGGAGGTCCTGCAGACCCCTCACCTTTGGCCCTTCCCAAATAGAACTCAACTGTCCCCAAAACCTGCTCCCTCTTCCTCAGGCAGCTGAGCCACCAGGAGCCATCTGTGCCCCCTCACCCCCAAGCCTGAACCCCATCTTTTCTTTCCAACTCCTCCAGCTCAGTCTGGGCCCTGCTGATCCCTCCTGGCCTCAGTTTGCCTCCCCCTGATTTATCCCCTGTACCTCTCCCACCTCGGGGTTACTGCAGCACCCGCTCTGACTCGGTGGCTGGCCCCACCTGGGAACTGCCCACAAAGGCCTGGATGGGCGTTCAGCAGCCCGGCCCTGCCCAGGAGCCGCCGCCACGCACAGGGAAGCAAGGATTACCCGTACTTCAGCTGGCCCGACCACGGGGTCCCCACGGGGCCCGCTGGCGTTCTCGGCTTCCTGGAAGAGGTGAACCGGCCCCAGAGAAGCGCACCTGGGGCCAGCAGGCTCACGGTAGTCCCTGCAGGTGCAGCTGGGAGCCAGGCAGGGCGGGGTCACGCGGTGCAGGTGAGACCGGAGGCGGGGCGGGGCCACGAGGGCTTTGGATGTGCAACCCGGTACAGGGCCACGGACCTGCCTGCGGCTTGGTCCTGCGAATCGCCACGGGTATTCCCATCCGCCCGCAGAGGACAGGGAGGCACCACCGTAGTGACTGACATCCTGATGGGCGTCAACCGAAGGCAAGGTGAGCCGCCCCTCCGACAAAGCTCCGCCCCGCAGCCCCGCCCCGCCCCTCCTCCCCATCGGCTCCACCTCTCCTGCCTAATCGCGCTCCACCTGGAGCACTCTGGTTCCCAGGGCTGGACAGCGACATCCAAGTCCCCAAGACAATCCAGCGGGTGCGGTGGCCGCACTCGCGGATGGCGCAGACCGAAGTATAGTACGAGTTCGTGCACCTGGCGTGGCCGCGGTACTTCCGGGACCAGCAGGTGCGCCTGCGCAAGTGGCGGGGCCGGGGGCGGGGCCAGACCCGCGGGGCGTCACCGCGTGACCAGCGGGCCCCACCCACCTCCCAGTCTAAGCACTGGGAAGACAGAGAAACCCGGCGCCGCGTGAGTGGGGGCGTCAGGGAACAGGACCAGGTCGGGGTCCCGCGTGGGGGCCGGGCGATGTCCCTGCCCCGGCCAGGAGGCCGTGGGGGCGTGGCCGGGGTGTGTGTGTGTGTGTGTGTGTGTGTGTGTGTGTGTGTGCGCGCGCGTGCGCAAACCAATGGAACCGGGTCTCCACCCGCAGGACTCCGGAGACCTCCGGCGGCGGGGGCGAGGCCCAGCGGAGCCTCAGGACGTGCGGGGTCCGTGTGCACGCGCCAGGAGCGGCTGGAGCCGCGCGAGGAGGCCCAGAGCCCAGGAAGGCCGGCCTCTGCATTCTTGGAAAGTGCTGTCTTTAGAACAGTAGCTTGGAGCTTGTCCGGAAGCCTGACCGCCTGACTCCCTACGCGACCTGGACGCCTGGAAATGCGGAGAGGCAGTTGGGAGACCTTGGTGTCCCAGTCCCTTCTAGGGCTCCCAGGTGAGGGTGGGGGGGTTAGGGCTTCAGGGCTGTGGTGTGTCTCTCAGTGTGGGAGACCACCAGTGACTGCCCGTGACAACCCGCACAACACAGTGACCGCGTGTGACCCTGTGTGCCACGTTTGAGCGTCGGCCTGTATGCGTGACATAAGTACTCAGTGAGCTGGTGGTTTGTCCATGCTTGTCACTCCCACCCCCAGAGCTGCCTCTCAGCCCTGTCCACGGCGTTGTGGTCTGTGACAGCTCAGTCCCTGTCGGGTCCAGACCATGACATTGTGGTCACAGGTGTGTAAATGCTTGTTGAATGAGGGAACGTTTGAGATGCTCATGTGACCGCATGTCAGCCTCATGTGCCTGGCTCTGCCTGTGACAAGGGCAAGGCTCTGTGTATGACGGGTGCAGAGTCACTGTCATGTGCTCCGGGAGTGCACTCATCGTCCTGTCCCCACGGGTGCTGTGGCTTTGTGGTGTTCTCAGTAAAATGCACTGTTCCCAATTCTGTGTCGTTGCTGGGGCCTGGAACGGGGTGCGTTTGGGTCCCTATGGAAGCCCAGCTTTTCCAGGGTCTCCCCACCCCATCAGAGGCCCGGCTGGGTGGAGCAGGAAGTCCAGGGCTTTGGGGTGAGGGGTGAGGAGGCTGAGAGCCAGAACTTGCCTGGCCTTTCTTGGCCGTGCCAACCCACTGGTACAGGGTCCCTGGGGCTGATAGCAAAACTGTGGGGTTGGGGTGGGGCTGGCAGGACACTGCTGCTTGGCCAGCAGGCCCAGCGAGGGTTGGCTGGATGGACCTGTTGTCTGTGAGTTGTCAGGACACACTGGCTGTCACCACTTCTGTTTCTGTTCTCAGTCCCTGGGGAGCCATGGGGTTCTGCAGCCCTGTGGTCCGGGCTTCCCGCAGGAAGGCTGAGGACGGGAGAGGGTGCTGGTCTAGGCCAAGGCCTCCCCATCTCAGGTGATCTGGGCCCTCCCCTCCTCCCTGGTGGAGCCTCATGGACCTAGGGGGCAGCCAAGTCCTGAACTGCTCCCACCCATCCACAGCCTGGAGGAGACGGGAGTTGGACCCCCTAGCACTTGGGGCCCAGCTGCCCTAGGGGCCACTGGGAATCAGCACGCTGTGGATTGAGGGTCTCCGGGGCAGGGGCGACTGTGGGCTTTTCTGGAGGGAAGGGCTTGGCGGTGCAGGGGAGAGGACGCACAAGGTGAGGACCCCTTACCAAGTGTGGATACAAAACAATTTATTTAAAAATGTACAATTGAGGAGGGTGGGATGGGCACTGGGAGGCTTGGCTCTCAGCCACTGTCCTCTCTGGCCCTGTCAGAGGGCACGGTCCACGCCCACCCGACGGAAGGGGCCAGCCCTGCCTGGGCACTCACCGTCTGGGGAAGGAGCCGTGGGTGAAAGGTGAAAGTAAGGATGACGCGCCCCCCCTTCTCAGCGGGGGGCTGCCCTGTGGGCGTTTCACAGTGTGTGTGCAGGGCGGGCCTGGCCAGGCCATCTCTCCTGGACTGTTTCCCCAGCTGCATGATGGCAGTTGGGGGGTTCTCCCTGGGGCTCACGGGAGCCTGTGACTCCTGGAGGCTGGGAGAGCCTTTTGTTCTCCCCATCAGGACCCAGCCCCATAGAATGGGGGCAGTGAGCCAAATGGGGTCCTCGGAGATGTTGGGGGTCCTCTGGGGTCCTGGGGAGCTGACGCCCAGTAGCTGCTGCATCTGTGACTCCAGCTGTGGGCTGTGAACCCACGACTGGGCCATGGGACAGCCCTAGTTGTCGGCCAGGGATCCGAGAGAGAAGGTGGCTGCGTAGGTGACAGTGGCCGGCACAGTGCTGGCAGGAGGCCGGGACAGGCAGTGCAGGTTCCCGGTCCTGAGCACACAATGCACGGGCCAGAGCACCACGCAGAAAAGCACCAGCAGCAGGGCTGTGACGAGTGCCATGCGCCTCCAGTCCCTGCAGCGTGCCCAGCAGCGGGCCAGGCGGCCCCGGCGGCTGGCAGGGCCCGGGATGGGAGTGGGTGCGGTGGGCTCGGCGGGCTTGCTGAGGCCCACGTCCACACTCACGAAGCCAGGGGCCGAGAGGCCAGGTGCAGAGGGCTGGGGGCAGCAGCACAGCTTGGTGCCCTCCAACCAGACAGGCTCCTCCAGCCGCAGGTGGGCCGGCATCCTGGCCTGCAGCTGACGGCTGGTGCGCAGCCCAGGGGCCCCGGTGGCGGGCACAGCTGTGGGCTGTCGGCAGAACGGGCAGGGCACAGCCTCACTGCCGGGTCGGCTTGTCGGCTGGGCAGCCGCCAGCCGTGCCAGGCACTCCAGGCAGAAGACGTGAGTGCAGGACAGCTCCTTGGGTGTCTTGAAGATGTTGTCATAGCCCGAGAAGCAGATGGAGCACTCCAGCGGGGAGGCCACCTTCTCTGCGCCAGGGGTGCCGGGGGACCTGGGGCTGCTCACTGAGCCGGGGGACCTGGGGCTGCTGGCTGAGCTGACAGACCTGGGGCTGCTCACTGAGCCGGGGGACCTGGGGCTGCTGGCTGAGCTGGCGGACCTGGGCACTGTTGCTGTGGTGCTGCTCCGGCTGGGGGGTGGCGTGGCCGTATGCCACACCTGCTCGTCTGACGCCATGGCTCTGAGCTGTGGGACAGAGATGACTGTGAGTGACCACGGCTGTCCTAGCCTACAAGGCGCTCCCTTTTGTCCGGCACCGGTCCCAAAGATCCCAGCAGAGACACTGCCTGCGGCGGGCACCTCCAGGAAGTCCCACCTGTGCCTTGTCCCACCCCCTCCAGCCCCTCCCACACTGAGATGGGGGGGTGGCATCCCCAGTGCTCAGGCCTGACCGACCCAGACGGGGCCCTGGGCACAGGGTGTGGTGCTGACTGCTCAGTGGACACCTTTTGGTGGACCCACCCTACCCGACTCTGCCCCCTGGCAGAGATGAAGGTGACAACGACAGTGGCCCGCAACAGTTACTGTTTACATATGGGCTCTGCCAGGCTGGGCCAGGTCGTGTGACAGAAAGCGCAGCATGGAGGGAGGGGAGAGTCGGCCAGGTCACCTGGCCAACGGGCCCCGGGCTGTCCCAGGCGGGTGTGTCTCTGGGTCAGGGGGTGGGTTTGCACACAGATCCCAGGGCTGGCGGCCAGTTGTCAGGCAGCTGGGTGAGGACCAGGTGCCAGGCCTGGCTGGACCAAGCCGTCAGTCCACAGGAGCCGGCGGGGGGGGGGGTGCCTGAGCAGGGGTAGGGGCGAGCCCCACCAAGGAGGGTTTGTCTTCCAGCCGTGCCCTGAACCTGAAGGGCTAGCTTGTCTGGCTAATGAGGAGGGCCTTGTGCCAGCCCTCAGCCCACTGAGGGGATAGGACACAGATGGCCCTCTGTCCTCTCTCGGCCGAGTGCACAGCGGTGCCCTCCTGGCTCACCCCCGTTTCTATGGGAGACCCTGTCTGTCTCCCTGGCCAGGCTCAGGTGACCGGCCTGCGGACCAGGGCCTTGCCCAGCTCTGCCCCTCCACAGGGCCCAGGTCTCCACCGCAGGCAGCCACAAAGTGGACAGAGGAGACCAGGGCCTTGGGAAGACCCTGACCATATGACCCCAAGAAACTCAGGAGGCCCCCAGAGGTGACCTGGCCCTGACTTTCTGGTCAGTCCAGGCGAGCCAGCAGGGTGACTTCCTGGTGGCATGCTGTGAAGGCACAGGTGTTGCTTAATCATGATTGACTTAATCGTGAGTCATGGTGACATCACTGTGATGTCATGAGTGTCCCCCACATCGTGACATGAGATGTCATCGTATCCGGGTGACAGCAGTGGTGGCAAGTTAGGCAGCAGGCTCGGCAGGGTCGAGGGGACTGTGGGCTGTCCTGGCCCAGGCCTGTGAGCCCCACATAACCGGTTCCTTGGCCTGAGGCCCCACCCCTGAGGAGCTGCCCCACCCGGAGCCTGTACAGGTGAGAGGCGAGTGCCAGCTGAGCGGGCCTTACCTGGTGGGCAGGGGTCAGCGGGGTTGGAGCATGGTCCTCCCAGTTGGCCACGGCTGGGCTCCGAGGCTCCAAGCTCTCCTGCTCCAGCAGCACTTGCTCCTGCCTCTGGGGCAGTCCCAGCCTCTGCTCACCTGGCAGGTGTCCCTCCTCGGGCTGGTCAACAGCAGCTGGCCTGGCAGGTATGTTCCAGGCAGGCGGGGTTCGGGGGTTTGCGTGTGCTCCTCCAGGTGTCAAGTGCTGAGGCAGGTGTGAGTCTCTGGTTGTGAGTCCTGGCAGGTGTATTTATACGCTCAGGTCATGCTGGCCAAGGGTGTGGCCTTGGCTTTGGGATTGGCTGGCCTCCTGTCCTCTCCCTGGCAAGCAGGCAGCAGAGGGCGGGGAGTCAGAGGTGAGAAGTGAGAGCCGGGGGTGGAGCTACTGGGCGCGGTCAGGTCAGTGTAGGCCTCCACAGTCTGGGCAGGTCCATGGGGGGCCTGGGGAAAACTGCCCCCTGCGGCCCCTGCGATGCCCCAGTGGCCCCCCCAGAAACAGATCAGCTCACCACCCTGTTTGGGGCCTGGTGGCACCTGAACCCCTCAGGGGGCTGCCAACCCCCACTCACAATCTCAGCCCAGCTTATCACACCCTGTAGTCCACTGACACCCTCCTCACAGCCCCTGTCTGGCCCTCCCACCTCGTGTACATGGCCCACTAACGTGTGTCCCCCGGTGTGCACGCGCATGGCTCTCCCAAACCTGCCACCCCTGCCCACTGAAGCCTTCGGGGGCAGGGAGGGATCTCCCTGCTCTGGGCCCAGGGAGTGGGGTGAGAGGTCGACCCCCCTCAAGGGGTGCAGTCAGAGGTGAGCATGCGGCAGGGACCAGGAGGGCCACGAGGACTTGTCAGGGGTCAGTGTCTGCTGGGGGCACCGTGGGCCACACACGTGGGACCCTGGAGCCCAAGGCAGCCCCACCCAGCCGGGGGGTTGGAAATCTTCCTGGGGGAGTAAAGAGGTTTCAGCCAGTCAGCATGGGGGCCCGGATGTGCTGGAGGGGCCGGGGCTGCAGTGCCGGAGATGGCCCCACACCTGATACCCGGCCCTCCCTGCAGTCATGGCCCACCTCCACCCCCAGCCACGCGCAGCATCTCAGTGCACGTCTGAGCTGGTCTCAGGGTGGTGGGCCCCTGCCGCTGAGAAGTGACCCCAGTGTTGAGCCTGTGGGAGCGTGGTGTCCAGCCTGGGTGGTAAGGGTGGCCTGCCTTACACCCATAGGCTGCCCCCACCAACCACCTCGGCTGGTGGCCTGGGACCCCTAGAGGCCCCCCAGTCCCAAAAGCACTAGGAGCAGCACTAAGAGACTACAGAGGTCAGAGGTCAGCAAGAGGAAGACCAGCTTCAGGAGGTGAGTGGGGGCACGGGAGCCCAGGAGGAGCCAGGCTCCGGGAGATGGGGTAGGTGGACGGCTGAGGCCCTCATGTGGAGGCAGAGGTGCCAGGTGACTGCAGGAGGCGGGGACAGTGGCCTCCCCTTGTAGGCAGAGAAGGCGGGGCCTGGGTTCAGGAAGGGACCCCAGCTCCTCTGTATGCCCAAGAGGGGAGGACGGCGGGGCCCAGAGAAGGGCGGGCGCTCAGAGAGGGGGTGGGGACTCAGTGGGAGGAGGGTGGGCTCCCGAGTCGGAGCTTGGTCCAGCCCAGCTGTGCACCACAGGACCAAGTTCCCATGGGGACCTCCAGGACATGTCCTCAGTCCCTCTGCTCTGAGGACACCATCCTGGGGACTCCTGGGAATGTCCCAGCTCTGAGGTCACGCAAGCTCCCCAGGGGACAGTCAGTGCCCAGAGCCAAAGGGACAGGAAGATCTGAGGAATGTGCCCCCTGGGGGTGACCAGGCCTCACTGGACACAAGGCAGGGCCAGAGCCAGGTCCCACGCCTGCTCACCCTCCAGCCCACTGGGGGGCAGCTGTGCCCATACACGCACGGCCGTATGTGTCCTCCTCTGGGCGGGGTGGGTGTGCACACGCCAGCACATCCTCCCGACTGAGTGTGACAGTGCATGTGCCCCTGCATGCGCAGGTGTGTGCACACGGGTGAGGGGAGCATGGATGCCAGTGTGCCACCCCATAGCCCTGGGACTCACTGGAGGGGGGAAAAGACAACGCCCTCGCTGACACCACTGTCCAGACGTGGCTCTTAGACGTGGGGGTCCTGAGCCCTCAGCCACTCGGGCAGAGAGGACTGTCCTCCAAGGCCTGCCCTGGCCTGGCCCCTCCCCAGGACTGGGTGCCACCTGGCACAGGTGTGGCTGCATGTGGGAGGCACTGCAGGGCTCGTCTGGGGCTTGGGGGACCAGGGCTGCATCCCCCACTTGTCCAGCACTGGCTGACTTGTCGACTGCTCCGCTGCCCTGTCCCCGTTGGCCAGGGACACCGGGGCTCTGGGACATGGCCACACTGCGCGAGAGGCCCCGACTCTGGACCAAGGCTTGGGATCTGGGTGGGATCTCCGCCCCACCCCCGGGCACTGGGCTCTGGCCCAGGTGGCTCTGCTGGCCAGTCAGGTGGGCCCAGCAGTCCCGCTCCTCCCGTGCCTGCAGTGAGAGCCAGGTCCCCACAGGTCGGCCTGGCTGCCCGTCCCCAGCCTTGCTGTGGCTGGCTTTTTCTGGGGCCCATGCCCAGGACCCCACCAGCACCTCCCCAGTCCCACTCAGTCCTGCCCTGTGCACTGACCTCTGCTGGCCGTCAGGGCTTCTCCCAGCGCTGAGGATGAAGGAAGAAATGAGCGGCAGCAAACCGTGCTCACCTCCTGGGGCAAGGTGGTGAACGCAGCCCCCTGCTGACCTCCGTGGTGGTCGACATGGTGCCCCACCTGTCTGCTTTGGCCTGAGCTATGACCCCACAAATTGGCTTGACTTTGGCCTCTTCTGTGAGGGCCTGGAGCCCAGATGAGGGGCTCTGGATGGAGACAGACTAGGGAGAGGGCTGTACCCCACCCCCACTGCAGACCACCTGCCCCTTATAACATCCCCATCCCAACCTCAGGCACCTCTACCACTTGCTTTCTGGCCTGGGTGCCCAGGTCATAGGGTGCTGAGTCCAGCAATCCCACCCCTACTCCCTGGGCCTGAGACAGTGCACCAGGCCCAGGGTGCCCAGTGGCACAGGTCAGACTGGTGTGACTGAGGGCGCAAGGGCCCAGGCTGCAGCCTCAAAGGTCCGGGGAAGGGCATCCCAAGTGTGGGGCTGGGGGCGGGAGGAGGAGACAAACTCCAAGAGTCGATGGGGTCTGCAAGGTTGTGGGAGGGATGTGGCCAAAGAGACCCTGGGTTTCAGGGTGGGGGGAGGTGGGGAGGGTGGAGGGCACCCTCCAGGCTTGGGCAGCTGGACCTGCCATCCTGGTCAAACATGGCTGTTTCCTGTTTTTCCTTCAAGTTAGGGGCGTGGCTTGGTGCCAACTTAGGAGCAGTGGGCATGAGCTTCCTCCCCTAGAGGGCTGAATGGCCCCCTTGATGGGTGGGGGCGTGTGGGGGCCACACACAGACTGGCTCTAAGTCCTCTCCCTTCCCTGCGGTCCCTGAAGCCACTGGGGACCCTGACCCTGGTCTCCCTTCTCAGGCAGAGAGGACCGAGAAGAGCAGCCAGGCCCACGGGGCACAGCCCAGGTCCGTGACGTTGAAAAGCCCACGTCGGACCTCTGTGAGCACAGAAATGGGTGCTGCTCCTCTCAACACCCCTTCCTTCCTGTCCCTACCAGGGCTTGTCCTGGGGCTCCGCCTGTGCCCGATTCCGTCGGGCCAGGCCGCCCTCCCAGCTGCAGGTGCTGCAGGACCGGGTGCCTGCCCCCTTCCTGGTCCTGGGCCTGGGGAGGCTGGTGGTCACAGGCAGGCAGTGCCCAGAACACTGGACGGAGCTCAGGGAGCTGTCCTGCAGCCCCCGGCGTGTGCACATGCTCCGTGCCCGCCACAGCCCAGCAGACACTCCCCCAGCTGCCCGGTGGCCATAACCTCAGGCCAGAGTTCCCAGGGGCAGGTGAGCAGCAGGCAGCAAGGTGACAGCCAGCAGCCAGGCCTGGGAGTGGCTCTCTGCTGCCCCCACCAGGGCAGGGCTGCCCCCTGCAAGTCAGCAAACATCCCCTCAGGGGCCCCTCCAGCTGGCGCTCTGCCCCCGTCACTTCCTCCTGGGGCCCACGGGCGGGCGTCCTGTCTGTGCAGGGCCTGCGGCCTCCCCTAAGCTCCACACTCCCCATGAGGTCTGTTCGGGCTGCAGAAAAGCCCCTGAGAAGAGGCCGCGCCTCCCATCCCAGGTCTGACAGGCCGGGGGCCCCCGGGTTGTCCTGCCTGCCTGAGGCCGCTTGGGACAGACCCCCTTCTCCCAGGAATGGCATTCTAGGAGGTGGGGGCTGTGTGTGGGCACCTGCCCCGGCCTCAGCACAGGCTTTCGAGCGGGGGTCCCGGTCCTTGTTGAGGGCCCTCCACACCCCCGCCCCGGTGAGGGGAAGCTGCTCTGGACGGTGGGGCCACGCCTGCTCAGGGACCCACGAAGCCTGGAGCAGCAAGGAGAGGAAAAAGTCCAGAAGTTTATTGGACGTGGTGTCGAGGCGGCTGCCCCCTGCGCTGCTGGACAGGAGGACGCACGCACATCTGCCCACGGGGACAGCCTGAGCCGGCACTGCCGTGAGGAGGGCACAGGAGGCCACCGCCAAGCCCTGCCTCGGGCTCCTCAGACTCGGACCAGGTACCAAAGGAGGGAGTGTGGGCCTCGGCTCAGGGTCTGGGAAGGACGGCCACGCCGGGCGCAGCGCCGGATGTGGCCACACACATGCCTTTCTCAGGAGCCATGGTCCTTGCAGGATGATCTGGGCTGCACCCCAAGTAAGTGGGCCCCAGGCAGACGTGCCCTGGGCGCCTGGCAGCTGCGGGCAGTGCTGTCCTGGGTGGGCAAAGCCCACTGTGCATGGGGCCCCGGCTCTTCTACAAATGTATTTCACTTACATACAGAAATCTACAGGACCCAGGTGACTCGCTCCTGCAGCTCCTGGAAACAAGGGGTCACGGGCTTGGGGGGTCTCAACCTTGAGGGCTGGTGCTGAGTCCCTCCTGTCCTCCATCCCAGTCTGGGCACCGGCTGGGACACCCAAAGGCCTCTGCTTCACCGCCCTTAGAAAGGTGTCTGCCCGCCAGGCTCCTGACGGGCAGTGGCTGGCCCGGCGGTCCCTCACTGTCTGTCCTTGGGCAGGGGCCCTCAGGGCCTCCCTTGCAGTCTGGCTCAAGAACACAGCACCTTCAGGAGCCACTGGTTTCTGCTCAGCAGCGCCTGTCGCTGGGAGACGAGAGCTAGGCCGGGGCAAGTCCAGGACCATGCAGAACCCTCCCAGGACACAGCCTGGCCCTGTGTTCAGGGCCTCCTCCTCGGCTTCCTCCTCGGCTTCCTCCTCGGCGGTGTGCAGAGCTGTAGGCGAGCCTCAGGGTCAGACGTTGCTGACCCGGGCCTCCACCAAGGAGACAGCAGCAGGGCCCGTGCCCCTGTCCGAGGGCCTCTCCCGCCTGACATAACGTGGCTTCCGCACTGAAACGGTAGGAGACAGGTGGAGTGAGTGCAGGGCCCGTGACAGGGAGCACACCCCACGCGGCCTGCCCACAGGCAGGACACTGCAACCGAGAGCTTCGAGATGGACTTAAGCTGCCCCTGTGCCCCACCCCCCAGCACACCCCCAGCACCGTGGCCTGGGCAGTGCCTATCACACCCAGAACCCAGAGCCACAGGTCACATGGTGCATCACAGGGAGCATGGTGGCCCCCAAATGTGTCCACCGTTTCAGCCCCAGAACCTGTGATGTGACCTCATTTGGGAACAGGGTCGGTGCAGTTGTGATGAAGTTGGGGGGCGTGAGTTGAGGCCCTCCTGGGTCCTCTGTGGAACCATAACTCCAGGGACCAGTGTCCTCACAAGGAGCCACAAGCCCAGCGATGCCTGAACCACTGGGGCTGGGAAGGTGGGGAAGGACCCCCTGCTGGGAGCCTCAGAGCGGGCAGCCCCAGCTCCGACCCCAGGTCTGCACAGCAGGCCACTCCAGGGGCTGCAGCCAAGTGCTTCGGGGAGCAGAGCGGGCCTGGACTGGACCCAGTGGCTTCTCTGTCCCCCAGAGTGGCTCAGTCTCTCCTTTCCGGGCCACAACCTTCGAAACAGTGGTGAGAACAGGGGCAGGCAAAGGCTCACGGCCGAAGCTGGGTGACTGCAGTGCTCGTGGCACCGCCCGCTGAGGCAGGACGCGCCTGACGCAGTAAAATGAAGCCCCAGCCCTCGGGGGCCACAGGAGGCGCGGGACCCACCACTCAGGTAGGGCTGGGGCTGCTCCTCCTGCTTCCGTGGACCCAACATCCCAGGAGAGAAAGGGAAAGGCACACAAGCCGTGGCTAACAAAGGGGCCTGGCTGGCACCCCAAGCAGCTGGGGTGGGCGATGTGGGGCCAGACACCACCCAGCCCAAGTCCCTGGCCGTCCCTGGCCCCATGGGGCAACTGATGCCGGAGATGCCCAGCACTTCGACGGGTGAGGGCAGTGAGAGCCGACGTACCTGAGGACTGTGGTGGGGGGATCATCGCGGCCTTGAAAGGAAAGAGGGACAGTGAGAGGCCGGGCCCCGCAGGGTGCAGGGCAGCCAGCCGGCCCAGGTACTTACGGCTTCTCCAGGCTGCAGGGCCGGGACTGTGGGGAGAGCACAGGTGTCAGGTGGGGACCCGGCAGCCACCTCAGCCGGGGCTTGGGCAGGTGGGGGTCCCTCCACACCCCTGCCTAGCAGCGCCCTAGGCCTGGCGGTCAGCCTGGCCACACGTCCCACCCCAGCCCCTGGGTGAACCACCCCCAGGCCCCTGCTTCCCCCCCTCAGCGGGGACCAACTGGCCCTCAGGGCGCTTCTCTGAGCCACCAGGCTGCCACGCTGCCGTGTGAGCTGTCTGTCTGGGCTCCCACGCAGGGCCTCAGCGGGGACCACCTCCACCCCCACCACCCTGGCTTCTCCCGGGACTGCGGCTACTGGGGCTGAGCAAACACTGCTCTGCGGCAGCGGGTGGCCCTGCGCGGCGCACACAGGCCTGGGCCCACACGGCCAGCAGGCTCCCAGCGCTGACCCCAAAGCCCCTGTCCCGGGAGGTGGGAAGGGCCAGCCCCCCGCTCAGGACGGGCTGCGGCAGCTCCACGGAAGTGCCTGGCTGCGGCGGGGGTGGCGGTGGACCTCACCCACTGGCACTGTCTGCGGAGGAGTCTGGTCTGCTGGCCACCCCCTCCTGGGCACCGTGAAGGGCCCAGCAGCAGTGACACCCATCGTCAGGAAGCGGGGCCGGCGTCTAGGCCCTGGGTGTGGAGTCACAGCAGCACCCTCTCTGTGGAGACCCCAGGAGGTCCGCACCCCTGGGCCGGGCCAGCCCAGCCCCAGCCCCTGAGTCCACCAGGCAGCACTTGGGCCTTGGGGGGCTGCAGCTCAGCAGCCTGTGGCCAGGCAGGCGCTAACTACCACGGCAGGGACAAGTACCTTTGTTTCTTCCGTAGCAGAGCCTGGGCAGTTTACTGGCGCGCTTGAGGTAGAAAAAACCAGCCACTGAGAGGATGAGGCTGGAGCTGAGGAAGAAGGTCCCCAGGAGGAGGGAGGCTGCCACTTGAGGGCCCCCTGCGGGCAAGGGCAGCGCGTCAGCCCTCCCTGCACACACCCGGGCCGAGCAGCCAGGAGGAGGGTGAGTCCCAGCAAGTCGGCAAGTGTGTCTGCTCCAAATCTGCAGCACCCGGGCCAGGTGTACGCAGCCTTTCCTGCAGCCGGCGGCCCTGCCGCCAGCCCGGCCCCGGGGACAGGAGGCTGGGCTGTGTGGGCAGACCCCACCCTAAATTCAGCTGCTCTGTGCCGCGGGCCTCTGTGGTCCAGCTCAGCGCAGGGCCCTCAGTCCAGGTGCTCAGGGAGCAGGTCCTAGGGGACAGGACCCTCTAACCAGGCACCAGCACACCTGCCTGCAGCGGCCCCACTGGTCGTCTCAGGCAGGACAGATGCCCAGCAGCCGGCCCAGGAGGTTAGGGCACTTGTCTGGGGCAGCGCCTGCAGTCCCCCTCCAAGCCCCGCATCCTAGAAGAGCCCTGGGGGTGGGGGGCCTGCCCCTGGATCTCCGGAGAACCACACGCCCCAGATCCCCATGGACCAAGGGCTGGGTGTGCCAGGAGGGAGGCAGAGATGGCAACGCACTGCTCTGAGGGCTTCCGCCTGCTGGGACCGTTCAGAGCTCCCCTGGGCAGCGCTCACGGCCGGCGGGTGGTCTGGCCCTGGCGTGGATGTGGCCCCACTGGCGCAGCACCAGTGGTCTGTCTGCACTGGGCACAGCCCCGAGGATGCCCGCCCCGGCCCCACGACCTACGCAGAGGCCCTGCTCTGGTCTGGGAAGCAGGGACGCTTACCGAGACTTGGCTGCCCGGGTGTCCCTGTGTTCCTGTTCACAGGGGGCTGTGTGCCCTGGCCAGCAGCTGTGGGGAACACGCCTGTTAATGCTGGGCCATGCTTGGGGACCCTGTGAGGTCCCCCAGGGGAGTCACAAGAAAGGACGACGACGGAGGCAGGGCAGCCCTCAGCCTGCAGCCGTCCTGACTGGAGACGAGACGGGGAGAGGGTCCGGGGCCAGTGGGCACCCTGCTGCCTTGGGGACGGGAGGGCCGACCCCACGCGTCCCTCCAGGACTGGGAGATGTGGACTCGGTGTGAAGTGGGCGGGGGCGGGGGGGCAGTGACCTACGGCTCCCGCGCCCGCTCCTGCACCGGACGCAGCTGGCACCCCCACCCTCGTTCTGGCGTCCGAGCAGCCTGGGCGGCAGAGGCAGTGGGAGATGCCCAGCTCGCTGCCCGCTGGCTGAGCGTCTGCAGTTTCCGATTATACAAGTTTTCATTCCAGGCGCTAAATAAGACGTTCCGGAGGGAAGGCCTCAGAAACGTCTCCCACTCAAGACAGGGCCTCCCGTCTCCACAGCCTTGACCACGTTGAGCCTTCCCCTGGGGCCTGCACTCCTCACGCAGGCAGTCGGGTGTGACCTGGCCCCGCAGCCCGCCCCTGCCCCAGGGTCCCAGCACACTCAAACCCACCTCCCGCCCGCACTGCCCTTGTCACCAGCAGCCACCCGCCCAGGACTGGGAGCAGGCCGGCTCTCCCTAGCCCATGACTGACGGACAGTCCGTCTTGCCAGCTGCACCCTCCCAGGACAGGAGTTTTGTCCCACTCCATTTATTATTATTATTATTATTATTATTACTATTATTATTACTTTAGAGAGAGGAAAAGGGAAGTAGGAAGACAGGGAAAGAAACATCAATGTGTGGATGCCTCTCACAAGTCCCCCACTGGGGACCTGGCTTGCAACCCAGGCATGCGCCCTGACTGGGAATCGAACCAGCGATCCTTTGGTTCACAGCCCACACTCAATCCACCGAGCTACACCAGCCAGGCCCATTATTATTTCTTAACTCCCTGACACTCGGCACAGAGGCAGAGCAAGCATGCCCCGCCCATTCTGAGCGTGGGTGTGGAACACCAGTGCTGGCCGGGCTGTGTCCAGAAGGAGGCAGCAGGCGTGGGCCCCACAGAGGACTTCAGACATTTAGCCCACACAGAGGGCCAGTGCAAGAGGAAGGCCCTTTTGCCGTGACACCAAGCAGTGGCAGGGCCTCGAGGGTGATGGCGCAGCCAGGACCCACTGTGGCGCCAGTGAGGCTGGGCACCGTCCGGGCCAGTAGGCCCCCAGGTGGAGTTAGTCTTCTGCTTCCCGTGTGAACACGGCTTCTCTTCTAAAGCGGTGAGTTTGGCTCTGTCCCTTGACCTTTCTTGGGAGGGGCGGGGCCAGGCAGGCTGCCAGGAGGCACCCGCAGTCGGCTCCAGGAGGCCCAGGACTCGGCCTGGTGCCAATGCAGCGCCTCCAGGAGAAGCCCCGGCTGCGCTGAGCGCAGGGACACGGCAGAACCGGAGAGCCAGGGCCAGACGCGCTCTGGGCGCTGAAGCTGATGCTGGAGCCTACGAGGCACTTTGAAAACCCCCTGCTGCCTGCTTGGCTGGTGAGGATGGCCACTTCCTAGCAGGGTCAGGAACCTGCAGGTAGTGGGGACTTGCAGGCCAGAGGGTTACCCAGGTCTACAATACAGCCTGTCAAGTCTGTGGAGGAGTCCTCGGTTGGCTTTTAAAAGTCTACTCTGGGTTCCTCGTGAAAAGGCCCCACCTTGCAGACTGAGAGGAGCACACCCGGCCTCACAGCTCCCGCCACGCTCACGGGGCACTGGGCCCGCAGCGAGACCGGACTGACTTCAGGAGTGAACCAGTCCCCCGGGGGCTGCCTGCAGCAGCAGGGCGCAGGGGAAATGGCGCCGCAGCAGGAGCCCTCCTGCACCCGTGTGCACACGGCAGGCCAGGCCTGCTCACGCCTGAGGCTTACCCACCTGTGGGCTGGACCAGACGGGACTCACTAGCCGCCCCCCAACACCTGCCTACAGCCCTCCACACTGACGTCTGCGACTGCCTCCCGCCCTCCGGCTGGGAATCACTAACTGCCCTTTGCCTGAAGCCCTGCACACTGAGGCTGGGCAACCTGGTATCACCACAGCAGGTGACATGTGACATCCCTCGCACCGGCTGCCAAGTGGGCCGCTCACAAAGGACACCACCAGACAGCTGAGCAACCGACCAGGAGTCCGTCACAGATGGCCACCGCTGTCCTCACTCCACCTGCATCTGGAAGTTGTCTCAGCTGGCCGCTCTCTGGACTCTGGTCTGGGCCTGCATTTGCCCGACCGTCAGCCTTCATTTTCCCTTTGTTTCCACAAAGGCACCTCTCACTCCCAACCTGCTGACCCCCAGCGCACAGGCCTCACTGGAGGGGGCCCGCCCGCTGGGCTCCCATCTGCTGGTGCCTCTACCGCTACTGACTCCTGGTTCCTTCCTTCCGGGGCGGAGGAAGGCAGAACATATTGCTGCAAAATGTGCCTCTTTGACATAAACATCATTTTTAGCACAAGACACTTAAAAACACAGGTGCAGGAAGGGCGATCTCACCCTCCTCCTCTTCCTCCTGAGGGCTCCGTGTCAGGCACACTTGCTCACATCTGTCTGACTGCTTCTCCCGTCACTCTCTCCCCCATCAGCCCTGTCCGAGGGCCCAGCTGGGGCTCCCTAGGAGCAGAACCAGCGTCCTGCCTCCCCCCCCCCCAGTGCTTGGTGCCAGTCTCCCCGTAGGGCACTGCCCGAACCACCCAGGGTGAGGTGGCCAGGCCAGGAGGGAGGCTTGCATGGGGCCTGCCTCTCCCACTCCCCTCCCAGCGCCCTCCTGGCCCCCACTGGATGTGGGGAGCTTGACAGAACCACCCCCGCCAGCTCATGCCAAGTGCCTACCTGGGCCACACAGGCTCGTGCCTGGGCAGGTGGTGTTGGTGTCCACCACGTCCACACAACACTCAGGCTGCTGGCCCTAGAGGGAAATGGCAGTCAGCACCCAGACTCTGCGGGCAGGCGGCTCATGCAGGACCTGGGGGTGAGACCCTAGGGGAGGGTACAACCTCTGAGGGGCTGGAACTAGACGGCTCCAACCTCCCTTCCTGGCCCCTCAGCATGACCAGGCGATGGGGCACCTACCACACTCTCTGAGGATTTGCTGGCAACTTCCACCAGGAGGCCGGCCAGGAGGACGGCGCGCTGGAGCGCCATGTCCCGGAGCTCAGGGTCTGCAACAAAGAGGGGCGCTGTGGGGCCATGGGATTGGGGGGTGGAGGGCCTCACCTGCCCTCCAGGACGCCAGTGGCGGACATTCAGCTCCCATCCGCCCAGCACTCAGGGGCCAGGACTGCTGAGCTGCCGGGAGTCCTGCAGCCCGAGTCCTGCTGGTACGAGGCCTGGGAATCGTAGTACCCAGCGGGGCCCCCGAGGGTCACTATGCAGCCAAACCAGGTGGGGCCTCAACTGGACTTCCCACAGGGAGCCTGCCGGCAGGGTGACCATCTGACCTGGGCTCTGGACGGCACCCCCAGCAGCTCCCCACAGGAGGGAGGGCCTGAGCAGAGTTGGGTGGGCGGGCAGGATGAGCAGTCCCTGCATGTGAGCTCAGACAGGCCTGGCCACCCGTCGCTTTGTTCCGTCCCCCACTGGCTGGGCCTGAGCTGCCACGTTACTATGTAAGCCAACCTGCATGTCCCTGAAATAAACCGTCGGTCTTAGCAAATTGCTGTCAACTTGTGGGTGGGTGGTGACCACAGTCACAGCATTTTCACACATCAAAGTCACCTCTAAGAAGACCCTGCACTTGACAGGAACAGCTGAGGGGCAGCCAGGTGGGGAGTCTCGGGTCACGAGCCCACAGGAGGAGCCCCGGGGGAGCGGCACATCCGGGGCTGGGCAATGGAACAAGGGTTCCTGCCTGGAGGGCCCTGGGGGAGGGCCCACTGCCCAGGGCTCGGGCCAGCCTCCTGGAGCAGGGCGGGGGGGGGGGGGGGGACGCGCGCACGCGCGCGCACACACGCACACACAATGGGGAGCTGGTCCTGAGCAGCAACAAAACAACCTCCTCTCTGGCCTGTTAAGCACCGCCCCCCCTTGCCCCTCCCTGAGGGACCTCCTTTCTGCAGTGAGACCCCTCTGTTTACCCAGCACCTGCTGACATCATGCTTGCAACGACCCCTCTGGGGTGGGATCTGAATCGTTTACTTAGAGACTGCCTTTCCTGACTCATGGAAAAGTCCAGAGATTGGGGCCCTTCCGTTCACTCTCCGGTAAGAGGCACCCCAGGGTCACACTAAGTCACAAAACACCATTTCTGTTCGGGGATTAAGGACAGCGGGACAGTGGTGAGTCCTGGGGACGCAGAGGCCAAGGCCGGGCACTGCGAGCAGCAGCACGAATAGCTAAGACAACACTCACGACTCCACAGGGACAGACGTCAGGGGAGGGCGGTGCCCTGTTGACCTACACACAGGACACGGGGTCCAGTCTCTCGGTGACAGGAGGGGCAGGAGGGACAAGACGTGGAGCAACTCCACTGGTGACACCACCTGACCCAGGTGACTCAGGAGGACACCCCGGAACGTCGTGGTGCAGACGTCAGGTGCCCCTGACATTGTGCAGTTTGGGACCACCTCAGCTGTGGGGTGCTGTCCCCACAACCCACAACCCCAGGCTCACCAAAGAACACACACAAGTCCAACGTGAGGGACGCTCAACACAACACCTGAGCAGTCTCCGCAAGCAGTCACGGCCATGCCGACCCAGGAGGGGCTGACACACTGCTACAGAGCAGGGGGACAAAGGAGAGTGTGGCCTCTGACACAGGCTGGGCAGAGGGAGGGGCAGGAAGCACAGGCAGTCTGCGTCTGGGCTGGAGGCGGCAGCCGTGCTGCTCCTGAGTTTTGCCGAGTGCACCAGGGTTAGCACGGTACCCTGTTCAGAAACATCGGGCTGCCCGCAGCTCTCCTGAAACCCGAAACTGCTCCACAATTTCTAAAGGTAGTTTTAAAAGGGCCGCAGGCCATTAAGAAAATGAACAGGCAGGTCAAAGGATGGGAGATGACAATGGTGACACATCTGACGAGCCTGTCTCCAGAAGGCATGAAGGACTTCACAGCTCAATAGTTTGGGAAAAGGCAAAGGCAGGATCGGGCCACGAAGCAGTCGGGCGGGGCGGGGGGGCGGCGGGTGTCCAGGTCAGTGAGCTCAAGGAAATGCAGACAGAAGCTGCTACTGGGTCCCGGAGGCCCCGTGCGGCGCCTCCACTAGGCATCTGCCCCACAGCACTGAGAACTCGTCACAGGAAACAGGTGCGGGAATTGTGCCGCCTCTGTCGCAGGAGCCAAACAGGAGGAGCCCCCAGCTCGGTCAGAGGCCTATGGCACATCCCCAGGAAGGGAGGTGATGCAGGAACCTGACCAGGAGGAGGAAAGGCAGGTGCAGCGCAGCTCCGTGACAACGAGGGTGCACAAGGCAAAGCTAAGGAGGGGTGGCGGGAACCAGGGTGCTTGCTTCTGGAGGTCAGGTCTGTAAAGGCTTACGAGGTTTCTGCCAGCTCTGGTGGCGGTGACAAGTCAGCAGAAACCACGCTCGATTCTCACGGTTCGGGGGTGGGAGGTCCAAGACTCCAGCCAGGAGGTTCGGGGTCTGAGGCCCCTCCTGATACACAGACGGCGTCCTCTCACTGTCTGCTTCCGCGGCCTCTCCAGGGAGCATGAGCCAGGACAGGGGTCCCTCCCCTCTTAGCAGAGCACTGTCCCACCAGGACCCACCCTTCTAACTTCATGTCACCCTCGGCTACTCCCAAGGCCCACCTCCAACCCCACACAGGGCCAGGGCTTCGACTCATGGACTTGGGGACACAAGCCTTCAGCTCACATGAGGCGACAGGAATGTTTTCCAACGTGATGGGGGTGCAGGTAACACAGCTGGGCACACCTGTCAAAACTGGTCAGGCTGGACTGAGCTTGTCACTGATGGGAATTACACAACAAAACCAACCGAATAAATGCAGTTCACTTTCTGTTCTGAAAACCTTAGTGGGGCCAAAAAGCTACACAACTGGATAAAGCAATTTCTACAAGGTAGTGAGAAATCTGAGAATTTAAATCGGACTCTTTCAAGCGCCTATTTTTCCTGTAAAGCGCCCTCAGGTCATGGGGATTCTAATCGAGTCACACGTGATGGGGGGATGACCCTCAGTCAGCCGGTCAGGGGTTAGGTGCTGGCAGGACAACCACGTGCACAGGCTCCCCTGGAGGAAGGCCCACCTGGCGACCACAAGGACCACGGGGGTGGGGGATGGCAGTCTGACAGCTGGTTGCAGGTTCATGGACCTTTCTGCTTTTCCCACCGTTAAGACATCCATTTGCTCTGCCTTCAGGAGGAATGGATGGGAGCGGAACGAGGTGGGGTGTGCACGTGCCAGGAAAAGAAGCTTTCTGCACAATCCAGACTATTTTCTTCTAGGAACGAGCTTCTGAAAAGAAGCCGGCATTAGGACCCTGGCTGAACCCCGAAGCCCGACAGGAACAGACCAAGGTTGCCTCTCTTCGCGGCGGCGACAATGAGAACAACTCAAACAAACGTGAATTCGCTGGGACGCGGCGGTTAAGAGTTGTCACAAAACAGCTTTGGGGGCAGAAGTTGTATTTGCCAAAACGCTGTTCCTTGAAATGCTCTCAAAAACGTACCCAAACCACCTAGTCTCAAATCGCACCGGAACTAAAACATCTATTACATCCTTACGGTGACATCGCTGAACTGCGACGGGGACACCTGCGTTAGGCTAAACCTGCACTATTTTGGGGAGAGGAACGCGCTAACCTCTGAGAAGAGGCCCGTCAGGTCCCGGTCCGTCCAGCGAGGCCGGACGCCGCTGGGGGGCAGTTAGGGGACGAGGTTTCCGGTTCGGGTACGGGGGCTCCCTCAGGCCACGACGCCCGGGTATCCGGTCGCTCTGGGGTACCCGTGGATTTCTGTCCGGCTTCTGCGCTCCGCTCCCGCACCAAGACTGCCGGGCCCGGGCGTCCGTGCTCCTAAGCCCCTGTTCCCGCAGTCACCACAACCCGCCCGCCCCAGCCCCTCACTCACCCCCGCGCCCTTTGGGTTCTTCTTTCGTACCCCCCGCCCTCCAGGCGGTCGCGCCGTACCCCCTGGGATTTGTAGTCTCTCCGCTGCCGCAGCCCAGGTTCTAGGACACAAGACTCCCAGCCTGAAACTACACATCCCGGGGGTCCGTGCGAGAGCTAATTTTCACCCGCTGGGTTCCGGCACAAGGCTCGCGACGCCATTGGAGGAGCGCGCGGAGCAATCTGGGAAGTGTAGTCTAGGGCGCCTCAGTCCCAGGCTCAGGGCCCTGGAGTGGAACACGGCGTTAGGGGAGGGACTACGGAGTCAGGGGAGGGACTACACAGCCCAGGATTTTCTCGCGCGCGGGCCATCTTGGGTGTTGCTAGGAGACCGGAAAGGGTAGCTGCAACAGGCCATTAGAGGCGCCCGAAGGCCGCGTTCTGGCCGCTCTGTGTCCGTCCGGACAAACCGAGCTGCTGGTTCTAGTCCTGCTGTACGCGCGGCGCTCCTCGCGAGAGGAAGCCATGGATCTCTTTTCTTGGCTCGCTTCCCGCTTAACAGAGGCTGCTGCGAAATGCTGACAGCAGGTCCGCCCGCGGGGCGACGGCGTTGGTGGTGTCTGTCTGTGGTCTTAGGCGGGAATGGAGAGCTCCGGCCTCTGGCCTACGCGACCCCGGGCGCCTCTACCTCTTGACGGGACTTGAGAAAGTGACAGCAAGTGGGACCCGCGGTGCCGCTCACGTGGCAGGAGACGCTGCTGCCTAGGGGTACCGCAGAGCCCGAAGACGGACCTGCCTCCCAGCGGAGCGCCTCGGTGACGCCCGACGTCTGCCAACGACGCCTCCCGCAGGACGCAGACCTGCCGGCCCCGGCCCCGACGCCCCGCTGCCCGCCAGCCCCGTCCGTCCGCAGGGGCGGGGTTTTCCCTGCGGGCAATTCCCGATGGGAGGCCTCGCAAGAAATCTTGTTCCCGGGCTGTCTCGCAGCCCAGGGCTGCCACTCTTGGGGTCCTGTGGAGCCTTTGTGGGGTCAGGGTTAAATAGGATTTCACCGTGCCTGGTCAAACCCCTCTCTTAAGGGCATGCAAAGCTGGCCCGGGGCCGGGGGGGTGGGGTGGGGGGGAGGTGTCAGGGAGCTTCTGGGAGAAAAGATCGAGGCGGGCCACTGCCCGTTCAGTGCCCAGCACGGTTCTACCTTCCCTGGTGGTGAGGTTGGCCCACGGACCACAGCCAGCAGGAAAAGTCACCAGGGCTGCTCTGTGCCACTGGGCGGAGCCGGTTTGCCTCAAGGGCCACTGCTTTGAGAGCAACGCCTGGACTGGGGAGTCTGAGCAGAGAGACCTGTGGCCTTGGCCTGGGCCAGGAAAGACATCCACCCAGTGCATGTCCTGACTGACACCCGCTCTGCAGGACTCCCCACACGCACTTCCGTGTGAACGTGGCAGGCAGGTGTGGCCTTGGTTCCTCTCAGCTGGTGAAGCTGATGGGACTGGCTCCTCTTCCTGCTCCAACTTCACCCCATGGACTCCTGGGTGCTCCCCACTCAGTCCCAAAGGCCACCGGGACTAGGTGAGAGGACTGGCACCCTGGGCTGGCTTTGTGCCAACACTGAGGCAGGCGGAATGCATGTGTGGTCTCAGGCTCTGCCACTGAGCCACCCTAGACAGAACAAAACAAACGCTACTACTGAGTGTCCTGCAGAAGTCACCACCTCTCAGTGAGTCGAGTCAGATGTGTGCTTGTGTCAGGGATTGGACCCTGTCAGCGTCCCTGAGGTCACCTGGGTACCAGCTAGGTGCTGGTCAGGGCGAGGAGCTGCAAGTGTGGGCCACCTGGCTGAGTTCTGCGGGTCTTCTTCCTGTTCTGATGCCGTCTCAGGACATGTGTCCCCAGTGTGAACACCCTGAGTTCTCAACACACACAGAGCACCGGTTTCGTAAGCGGGTGGGGACTATCCCCCAAGCCAGGCTGCCTGTCTTCTCTTCTGGACGGCAGCATTGGCTGAGCTGCTCTGGTCGGAAGCCGGAGGTCTGATTCCAGCACGCCCGCCCTGGGCCTCTGGCAGAAGCTGGTCTGTCTGTCTCCAGGTCTGGTCTCAGAATGACACCGTCTCCACCCTTCAGAAACTTCGGTGTGAGTGCCCAGGACAAACAGGCAGCAGATGGTGGCCGGTTTTCATGACAGTGTGGCTCTCGCAGCAGCGGCAAAAACACTTCAGAGCCGAGTTGTACCTGGGAATGTGATCGCTCAGGGGGACCGGCACGATCAGGAGGAGCCCTGGCCCTGTGCCCCCCGGGGCACCCGAGAGCCGAGATTCCTGTCTGTGTGGCAGCACCCGCTCTGCTATCTGGGAAGTGGCTCCCCAGGTGCCCCGCCTGCCACGCATGCGTCAGAGGGCGTCACTGCTTCACCTGCCTAGGAGCTGCTGCCTCGCTGGGGTGGTTTTCTGAAGCAGTGGACACAGTGGTTCCCAGCATGCGTGGCGTTTCACTGGGGCTGCCACCTTCAGCCCCAACCCTCCCCAGTGTCATCTGTCCACTCACAACCAGTCATTTAACATCAGAAGTGACGTTTGCATGCCAGCGCTTCTCAGAAATGTCAGGCGCGGGCTCTCAGAAATGGCACCAGAGAAACCTGCTGGCAAGAGGGTGCCGAGCTCCCTCTGGTCCTGGTCCTGGGTGGGGCAGGTGGTGCGTTCGGTGAGGAGGAGGCTTCGTCGGCATTGGGGAAGGGTCCCGTGGAGTTTCAGGCTGGTGGGCACAGCTAGGCCAAGGTTCCGAGGAGACTTTTCATGTGATCTACTGAAAGCCTGGTGTCAGAATTTTTTTCTACAAAATTCCTGAGTGAATGGTAATGTGGTCCCTAACTCTTTATGTGTTGGAGTGTCTTGAAGCCCTATGAGACCCCTGCCCCACATACAGCTCTGCTGGGAAGTCAAACATTTTTTTAAAAATCTATCGAGATGATCATAGGTTTTTCTCTTTGGGTCTGTCCACGCAGTGAGTTACATTGGTTTCGTCATGGTGAGCCAGCCCTCCATCCCCGGTGAAACCCCCCTGGTCACAGTGAGTCGTCTTGTTGCTGTGGGCAGCCTGCTCAGACTGCAGGCTAAGAATTAATTTGCTAAGGATTTTTGTGTCTGCGTTGTGAGGGACACGGCGTGATTTTCTCGGGACCTTCGTCCCATTACCAGGGCGGTGGCCCCTCCTCTGTGCTGTCACGGTCCCCCACCCCCTCCCCCCACACACAAGCCCACAAGGCCTCCCGGAGCTGGAGTCTTCCTGGTGAGAGGTTCTCAGTCTTCAGCTTCTTCAGTGCAGTTGTCTGTCTGCAATCTCTGATGGGCTGCCAGCTGTGAACTTCACCTTGTGGGGGCCAGACAGTTCCCTGGTCTTTGCCCTGCCATGTGCAGGAGTGAGTGGGAGGAGATCTCCCCCCAGGGCCTTTTTTCTAAGCTTCGTGAGGGGTCTGGAGCAGTGCTCATTTGGGGACGCATCAGTCCCCAGTGCTCAGCAAGGCCCTCTGGGTTCTCTGCCAGAGCCCCGGGAGTTTGGAGGGCACACGCAGCTGCCACCCTGTGCCCTGCAGGCCTGGTGCTTGTCTCTGCTGCAGGGTCCCCGGACCCTCCGCTCCACTTCTTGGGCTGAGGCGGGGCCATGTGGGGCGCTCAGTCACATTTCTTGGGATGACTGTGCTTTGTCACCTGATGTCAGAGCCTTGGACACCCAGGTCCCCGGGATCCTGTGTGGGTGTTGGCTGGGGAAGGGGTGCAGATGGGTCCCTGTAACCCCAACTTGGCCAGAAGCACAAGTCTGTTTCTGCTTTATTTTTTTAAAATATATTTTATTAATTATGCCATTACAGTTGTTCTATTTCCCCCTTCATTCCCCTCCACCCTGCACACCCCCTCCCCCACCTATCCCTCCTTTAGTTTATGACCACGTGTCTCAAGTTCTTTAGATTCTATATTTCCCCTACTATTCTTGCCCTCCCCCCTATCTATTTTCTACCTACCATCTATGCTACTTACTTTCTGTACCTTCTCCCCCCTTCTCCTTCTCCCACTCCCCTGTTGCTAACCCTCCACGTGATCTTCATTTCTATGGTTCTGCTCCTGATCTAGCCATCCTCTTAGTTTGCTTTTGTTTTAGGTGTGGTTCTTAATAAATGTGAGTTTGCTGTCCTTTCACTGTTCATCTTTTTTTATCTTCTTTTTCTTAGGTAAGTCCCTTTAACATTTCATATAATAAGGGCTTGGTGATGATGAACTCCTTGAATTTGATCTTATCTGAGAAGCACTTTATCTGTCCTTCCATTTTAAATGAAAGCTTTGCTAGATAGATCAATCTTGGTTGTAGGTCTTTGGTTTTCATGACTTGGAATACTTCTTTCCAGCCCCTTCTTGCCTGTAAGGTCTCTTCTGAGAAATCTGCTGACAGTCTGATGGGAACTCCTTTGTAGGTGACTGTCCCCTTCTCTCTTGCTGCTTCTAGGATTCTCTCCTTTATTTTCATCTTGGCTAATGTAATGATGATGTGCCTTGGTGTGTTCCTTCTTGGGTCCAAGTTCTTTGGGACTCTCTGAGCTTCCTGGATTTCCTGGAAGTCTATTTCCTTTGCCAGATTGGGGCAGTTCTCCTTTATTATTTGTTCAAATAAGTTTTCCACTGGTAGCTGTTCCTCTTCCCCTTCTGGTACCCCTATAATTTGGATATTGGAGCGTTTAAAGATGTCCTGGAGGTTCCTAAGCCTCTCCTCATTTTTTTGAATTCTTGTTTCTTCATCCTTTTCTGTTTGGTCATTTTTTTTCCTCCTTCTGGTCCACTCCTTTGAGTCCCAGTTTCCTTTCCATTACTATTGGTTTCCTGTGTATTTCCCTTCATTTCAATTAGTTTAGCTTCCATATGTTCCTCTAATTTGTGAGTAAAATCAGCCAGTTCTGTGACCATCCTGATTACCAGTGTTTTGAACTGTGCATCTGAAAGTTTGGCTATTTCTTCATCACTTAGATTTATTGGCTCTGGGGCTCTGAGTGGTTCTTGAGCCATGTTTTGATCTGTTTGTGCCTGTTATGTATGAGGAGCAGAGCCTTAGTTGTTCCCCAGGGTGGGGCCATCCAGGTCGCTGTTTTGTGGCACTGTATGTGGGGGCAGGGTGAGAGAGGGAGCAATGGTGGTCCCCTCTGCCGCTTCCTGCCATTGGGCCCTGCACGGTCTGTCTCACCACTCGCTCCTTCACTAGTTTATCTACGTGCGAATGTGTGACCTCGGTCCGCCCTCCGTGGGTCCGCCCGCTTCTCCACACCTGGGATCTGCCCACAGCTGCTGGCGCTCCTGGGTCGCGCACCCAGGTCGGTCCGGTGGATCTTTCCTGCCCGACCCCGCTCTGCTGCTGGCTCTGCCCCTCTTACAGGTTTGGCTGAAGGGTCGTTGTTGTCAGACTTCCGTGTAGTTCAATTTTCTGTGGTTTGGCTGCGTTTTTGTTGCTAAAACTCTGTTGCTTTTAAACTTGGTTATGCGAGGAGGCGACGTGCTGCCGCCTACGCCGCCATCTTGGCGGAAGTTGTTTCTGCTTTAACGTCCGCCTCCCACCCACCCCCGGACGCCCAGCCCCGCCCCGCAGGGGAAGCACCACCCGGTGAGTGTGAGCAGTGGTCCCTCCCACGCCCCCGCACGACACCGCTCTCCTGGCCTTTCAGCCCCCACAGCAGCTCTTACACCCCCACCCTCCACTGTGCAGAACGGTGCCGGGCTCCCGCTCGAGCCGCACCCAGCACGGCCCGGTCTCCGGGGCCGAGGCCTCGGGGATGGGCGACGTCCCAGCTGAGCAGGGCGCACAGCCTCCGTCCGCACCCACCCCACTCCCGCTCTCTGGCCATGTGCCTGGGTGACAGTTCTCATCCTCTGTGTGTCTGCCGTGGCCTGGACTCACTGCACAAGTGTCCCCTGTCCCCTCCTGAGGTGAGGCCCTCAGGTCTGCCTGCTCCAACCAGTGGGTTCGGGGCTCAGGCCAGAGCAGGGTCCACCTGGACACCCACCTCCCCGGAGCACCTGCCTGGGCTGTGCAGGCTGGTCCCATCCTTGTCCTGCAAAGCCAGCAGGGGTCACGGCCCCTCCAGGGCAGGGGGAGGCGCCAGGGGACCTGTGAACCTGCTGCGGTGGAGAGGGCAGGTCGTGAAGTTGAGAAACGGTCTTCTTCAGGTAAATGTGACAGGCGGTGACCCCATGTGGCCCAGACCAGATCACGAGAGTGGTCTCTGGACCACTCCCCGCAGGCCCATGGGAGGTCCCACTGGGTTAGGAGAGAGAGTGAGAACACCTCTTGGGAGCTCATCGTGTTGAAGAAGAATGTCTCCACTGAACTGGAAACTGTTCACTCTCTAGGGGACACAGACATGCAGGCGACCACACAGCGGTCACAGGGAGACGGTCCCCGAAGGCCGCTGGGGCAGGCAGGTGCGCAGTGAGAGCTGCCCGGGGCAGCAGCTGGCTCTGGCCGGCCCTGCAGCAATGTCTGGGGGCCGGGGATGCTTCCTCAGGCCGCTGGGTGGTCCTGACCCTCAGTGGGCACCCTCCGGCCCGGAGGCCTCCTCTGTGTGGGAGGGGTGGGGGAGAGGAGGGTCAAACCAGGGTCTCGTTCGCAGACAGAGTTGGCCCACGCTCCTGTTTGTGACGCCCGAGAACTTGCCCTACGAGAGAGGGTGGGCCTCGCCAGAGTCGTCGCTCTGCGGGAACTTACGGGGACTTGGTGTCGTGAGGTGAAATCCCACTAAGCTCGTGTGCAGGGTTAGAAGACAAGAGAACTTTTGGGAAAACCTTTGTATAAGTTGAATTTAGATGTCCATCTTTTAGTTGAGGTTTTGTTAATCCAGACAAAGTGGGAAAGGAAACAGAATGTGTTATATTTGCAAATACAGTTTAAAATATGTGAAGGTGGAAAAAGGCACCAAGTGACACTTCACTGGAGGACAGGCAGGTGGCAGACACCCCCCAGGGAAATGTAACTAAAACCCCCGAGTCACCACCCGCCGTCCGAACAACAGCCCACGCTGCGGGGGCGGCAGGGGAGGGAACATGGGGCAGGCTCCCAGAGGCTACGTGACAGCACCCAAAACGCCGGGCCCGCCCTCCGCAGGAGCAGCAGTCGCGTTCCTGGTGTGGACCCCGCAGAGACGAGCCGGCCCGCAGTCACCAAGCCCCAAGTGTTGTCCTTGGGCCAAGGGAGCCCACGCTGCAGACAGCTCCCAGCAGCAGCTTGCGGGGTCTCCAGGGCCCTTGCAGGGAAAAGGTCCAATTTCAGAAGGGCCCAGGCTGTGCAGTTCGCTTGTCTCCCGTCCCTGAGATGACACACTCATCGACATGGAGGACAGACGGTGTGCATGTCGGGTGGGGACCGTGGGCCGACACACGGGTTGCAGGAGGGGTTCTGGGACTGGGACTCCGCGTCTCAGTTTGGGGTCGTCACAGGAGTCACACAGGAGACTGGGGACAGCCAAACACAGGGCACTGGCACCTCGATTTTAGGAAGGTGTCGCCGGTGGGGGACTCAGAGGCCCGCCTCCATCTGGACTGGACAGTCCCTGGGTCTTTGGTTTCTGTCCTGTCCCCTGAAGTCCTGTGACATTCCTCATAGCTTGTTCCTGTAGCATTTGCACAGAGCGATTACAGCCCCTGGGTGACCCACACCAGCAAAGGGCGGGGGCCACACGGAGCTGCCAGCAGAGCGCAGGACCAGCTCCAGGGGCCAGGGGTGCCCCCAAGGGGCCTGAGCCTGTGAAACAGTGCCCCCCCCCCGCAGCTCCTGAGCAGGGGTGGGCCTTTCTGCTGCTCCACCTGAGGAAGGAGGGGCGCCCGGGCTCAGCTCCACACCCTGCCCCCCCCCGCCCCCCGCCTCTGCCTGTCACAGGTGGGACTGACTCCCTGCACTTTGTTCCTGGGCCTACTCTTCCACGGGTTTCGGGGAAGGGGCTCTGCCGTCCATGCAGCTGTTCCCAGAGCTGGGACGCATGGGGACGTGGGCAGGCCCAGGACCCTGGTTCCTCCCCAGGACACAGTCCACAGGGCTTTGTAACCCAACTCCCAGGGCCCCCGCCCCCACCCCTGCAGGGGCAGAGCTCAGCCCTGGGAGAGCAGGTGGAGGTGGTTTGCCCTTCCAACCGCAGGCAGACGCTGGGGGAGGCTCGGTTACCAGCTGCTCCGTGGCCCAGGTCAGAGAGCAGCCTTAATGGCTGGGCCCCCCACCCCAGGCGTTCTGGGCCAGTCCCCTTTCCCGGGCTGGGCTGCACGGCTGGCTTCAGCCCCCAGTCTTCATGAGGGAAAAAGCCACTAGGCTGGGGCACCCCGCCTGTCCCACTCTGTCCTTGCCTTCTGGGATACTGTGGGGGCTGACAGGGCACAGTCACCAGTGGTCACCGGCAGTGTGCCTAGGCCCCTGGTGGGAGGGCGTGGCACCCAGGCCCCTAGGAGCTGAGGGTCACCTGGTGAATTTTGAGAAGAGGCCCTGAGTCAGCCGCAGGGCTGGAGGGACAGGGCTCCAAGTGCCGTTGGCCTTGCTGGAAACTTCTTCAGCCGCCAAGCCTGTGGGGGGAGCCAGCTTCCTGTCTGTGGTCAGTGGTCGGCAAGCCGCAGACAGCTCCACCTCAATGGTGGACTGAGGCGACCAGGTTGCAGCTGCTTTTGGGGCAGCAACCAGGACCACTGTTCGGGCCTGTCCCCAGCTGCCCACAGATGGGGGAGGGGCAGGCAATCCTCTAGCCGCCTGCAGGGGGCGCCCCCACCCACCCGGCAGCGGGGCTGCGATGTGCAGGTGCTGCCCACGCCCCCACTGCCCCAGGCTTTTCTGACCCAAGTGGGAGAAGGTGCTGAAACGAGGCCCCCAGGGCGTGAACGCGGGGCCCTGGCACAGAGGGAGGCACCGAGGCAGGCTTGGGGGCGGGGGGAGAGGCCTCACCTTCGACCTGGGCCCCCGCATTTTGGGCACCTAAAATCCCCAAATCATGGCTTGCTGGGGTCCCCCAAACCCTCAGAACATGGCAGGGAGGCGTCGAACTGGCCGGCACACCCTCCGGGCCGCTCCCCCAGGCCCTCCTGTCTCAGAGCCCCTGTGGTCACCTGTCTCCACCCCCAGGACAGTCTGGGTTGGCTCCTGGGTCCCAACCCAGGTCCGCTGACCAACTGGACCCAGGGCAGCAGGGGTGGACGGACGCCCCAAGGCCGCAGGCCCACCCATATCCCCTCTGGGTGGCGAGTGCACCAGGTTTTCCACAGAAACGGGACAAGTGGAGGAAGCGATCTACTAGGATTCTCAGCAACTGGGAAGCTGGGGACCCAGGAGAGCCAGTGGGGGGCCGAGGCCCACCAGGCAGATGGGGCCCACCCCAGGGGAGGTCAGCCGGCTGGACTCAGCGCCCCGACTTAAATGCTAGCCTCGTCCAAACGCCCTCCCAGCAACACCTGACCACAAAGCTGGCACTGAGGCCTCGCCAAGTTGATGCCAAGCAGCGCGGACTCTGGCTCACTGCGGGGACTCGGGCCACGTCACAGGGGCCGAAAGGGGCGAGTTAGTGACATTCGGTGTTGACGGCACAGAGAGTGGGGATGGGAGCTCTCGGGAAACCTGGGGTGCAGAGGCTGAGCGGCCCCCCCGCAGGGACCAGGTGCGGGGGGAGCCCAGCACGCGGGGCCTCCCTTCCCGACGAGTGAAGTAAGAGCAGATCCCGCGGCTTTCCCCACTCTGTACTCCTCACTTGGCAGCTCCCAGACCAGCCCACACTCAGGACGAACAGCTTCCAAGAACAAAAGCAAAGCAATGCCAAGGGTCTCAGCTCCAACCTGGCAGCTGTGACCCAGGCACCAGGGGCAGGGTCCTCATCTCAGGACTCACTGTCCTGAAGGGACATGTGTGACCACAGTGACCAGACAGCACTTCCAAGGTTGCTACTAAAAGGGGTGCAGCCGGTCTCACCCCAGGGGGAGGCAGCCGGGGGGTCCCTCCTGCTGAGATGGTGCCGCTGTCCCACACGGTGATGGCCGCCTGGTGCCCCACCAGCCACGGAAGCTGGCAGCACCAGGGGTGGGGAACTGACCCAGAACACGAAGACCTCGGAGTCCCTGGGCTGGCCTCCTCCCATGCTGGTCAGCCCTGCCTTCCAACCCCCGCAGGAGGCCCTGCACCCGGCACCTCCCCTGTGGCGCACGGAAAGGACCCTCCCACTCCAGGCCCAGTTACTGTGGGTTCTGGGAACCAAGCCCTGCCCTGGGCAGATGTGTATTTAGCCCTTAAGGGCTTTCAGGACAAAGGCCACACAAGACTTGTCATGGCTGAGGACGCACACTGCAGGGTGACTGGCCAGGGAGGGGGTGCCCAGGCCCCTGACCATTTGCTGGAGGAGTTCAGGTCTCCTGAGGATGGAGAGCAAAGACGTCCCACCCAGCAGGGGACGAGGGTGAGGGTCCTCTGGACATTTGTCCCCTGTGCCGAGGGCATGGCGAGCCCCGAGCTGGGAGCTGGGCCAGTGGCTGAGGAGGTTCCTGACGCTGGTCTCTGTGTGCTGATGGTGTGATGTGGGGGGCGGGCGTTAGTACAGGGAGGAGAAGCCCAGGGCGCCTTCCTGTACCGGGGCTCTGGGCTGCAAAGACGCCGGAGGGCACTCTCCTCAAGGCCCGACCCAGTGGGCGGCCTCTCGGCCAGGCCAGGCAGAGCGGACCTCCCAGGCTGCCGGCGGCTCTGGGCCCTGTGCTCACCCAGCCTCGGGGGCAGCGTGGCCTCCTGGGAGCAGTGGTGGCGGGGAGGCTGTCTCCTGGTGGCACCAGACCCAGGCCTTGCTCCCCGTGGACGGCTGTGCTGTGGGGACCCAGCCAGAGGAGCTCAGAGGCTGGCTCTGCTGGCTGAGCTGGGACGGGCCCCCAGAGCCGGCCCCGGGCTGGTCAGTGCTTACCCAGGATGCACGCCTACATTCCCACGAGGACAGCTCCCGCCCAGCCCAGGGCTGCCCAGGCACAGGGCCCGGCAGGGGTGGTGTTCTGGGTCCAGCCCCGTCCTCTCGCTCACCCCTGGGGCGGCCCCTGGGCAGGCCCAGGTTCTGAGACCCAGGGCCGCCTACCCGGTCAAGACCGTATTCCCTCTGCTCCCCGAGTGCCGGGTCTGGTCCACCAAGGGTCACCTGTCTGCCGGAAGACCACCCCCAGGTTCCCTGGGGCAGGATCAAAGCACACAGCTGCCTTCCTGGCACAGACACTGGAGCAGCTCCCTCTGCACAGGAGGCTGCTGCCAGCTGGCAGAGAGGGCGGTGGGGGTGCAGCCCGGGAGGGGCCCCGTGACCACCCTGGAGTGTTGGCCCGGGGGGGTCCCAGTGTCCCCAGAGGCGCTACCAAGGGGGCTGAGGATGCATCTGTCTGCAGAGCGTGGGGGCTCGTCCTCACTCCCGGCTCCTGGCTGAGCCAACACCTTCCCGGGGCTGGTCTGGGAAGTCAGCGTAAGCAGGGGACTCAAGTGTGGTCACCACCTGCCTGGGGCACTGGCGGTCTGACCTCGCCCCTGCAATTCTACTCGGGAACTGGAGACAGGTGGTCCTGCGACCCCGTGTGGTGGACAGGCAGCTGCCGGGCGAGACGATGTCCCTGTACCAGGCCACGCGCTGTCCGTGAGAAGTAATCTTGACAATGGGGGGATACTCACCATGTCGTCTCAGGTGGACAGAGCCGCACTGGCTTCTAACCAACATCCATTTATTTATGTTACATTTACTCTGTTGAGGCAAAAACTTTGCAAGGAAAATGCCCCTAAGTGCTGGTGGTTGTACTGTTGGAGGGTCCGTGCTGGGGTCATCCCTACCCACTCCTCTCCACAGTGGCTGTCTAGTGAGTGACCGGTGAGTGACCAGTGGGGGACCAGTGGGGGACCAGTGGCCCAACTCCCACTGCCCAGCCAAGGGGCGGACTATGTCCTCAGCAACCAGGGGCCGGTGCTGGACCTGCCCCTCGGTCACCTCCCTGGTGGGGGCGTGTGCGGAGAAGGCTCATGCACGAGCACACACGTAACCACATGTGCACACAGGCAGTGCCCACATGCATGTGTGCACATAATCACATGCATGGAGGCATGTGCGCACCCACACATTTCCCACACACATTCACGCATGTGCTCTCACAAATGCACATGACCACACAAACGTGCACGTGTGAACACATGTGTGGACTCCTAGGCATGCACAATCACATGCATGCACACACACCTCAGCTGCCCTGCTCTGAGGCCTGACCGTGCCCCCACCGCCATCCGCCCGTGTTCCTGGACCTCCCCGTGGGCGGAAAGCCTCAATGTCACGCCGCCTTTTCCACTCTGGACACGAGACGGCCTGGACAGAGCAGGTGGCCCCCAGGGGCAGGATGGTGCGCTGGACGTGGCTACGGTCACCAGGTGCAGGACAACGGGGGCGCAGCCCCAGGACAGGCTCGGTCAGATCTCTGGCCTCTGATCTGGTACTTCCTCCGGGGACGGACAGCGCCTTGACCTCTTGGCTGTCTAGGGATGTGCCGTGTGGCCCCAGCACCGTGGCCTCCCTTGGACCCTCGCACCTGCTGGTCCCCCATCCTCAGACCTGCCACTGGGCAGCGTGTGTCCTCCGGGCCTTCGGCCACCGCCTTCAGTCCTGCCAGGGACGTGGCCTCTCAACCTTGCAAACTCCCGCACAGGTGTGGTTTCCCCACAGTTGGACCCTTTGCCCTGGCGGCTGGCAGGACCCTGCTCGCTCTGGCCCTGCACCACCACCGGCCACCCCTGCCCCTGGACACACTGGCCCCCACAGCTGCCTATGCCCCCCACACCCGTTCTGGTTCTCAACCACTTCCCCTCTGTCCATTTCCCCCCAGGCTGTTCCCTTGCCACGCACGCTTCCCCAAGAACCCTACCCCACCTTTTCTTTGTCCATGGGTCGCCCCCAGACTGAAGTCCCCTTATCTCACAAGCCCTGGTTGGTGCCCTTTGCCGCCTTGGTCCTCGGTACCAACCGGCTCCTGGTCTGGTCGGAGCTCACAGACCCCGTCCGGCTGGTGGGGGTCCCTTGGCTCCCCTGTTGCCTGGGCAACTTGCTCGCGGATGTGGCACCAACAGCATCCCCCAAAGGGCTGCTGGTCTGCGATGGCAGGAGGCACACACCCCGAAGTGCCCCTGTTCCGTCCGTGCTTCTTGCCTGTGTCTGACAGAGGGACGCTGGCACCCAGAGCTGTGCCAGCACCTGAATAAACGTGACCTCCTTCGGCTCTAGCGTGTGTGTCTGTGGTTCTGGACGTCCCGGGCTTTCCCGGGGGCAGCCTCCTGGCACCTGCCTGAGACGAAGCGTCTCTCCACGAGCCGGGGAGTCGCAGGGCAGGTGGCAGGCGGCTCCGCCCACTCACACGCTGCCTGCGATGACTGGTGTGTTCTCTGCCACGCTGCCTGCCCCTGTGCCCGGACCTCGTGCCTGCGGGCGGCGTGAGCACGTCCATTGCCCGTGGAGTCGCCGCTTACACACAAACCCCTGTGGTCACCACGAGGGCACGGCCGCAGGCCCTCCTGCTCCAGGGGCCTCGGGAGGCCCCGATGCATCTGGGCAGGGAAGTGCCCGCGAGGGGGACGCGGCAGGGGCGGGGCGCTGTCCAGTCGGGCGGAAGCCTGGTGCTCAGTGCGCGGTGCCCACCTTGCCACAGACGAGGAGGTGGGCACAGGCTACCGAGGAGAATGTCCGAGAAGAGGAGGCCCCGGGCCTTGCAGGTTCATGTCCAAGTCCGTCGGCGCGGCCTGTGGGGCAGGGGCTGCTGGTGCTCAGCCGCCCCCGTCTTGGCCTCGCCGGGGCTGCCCCTTTTCTCAGACACCTCTCTGTGTGACATCACACGCGACCTCTGCTCCCTCCCTGGTGCGGAGCCTCGGCCCATGCGGGACCGGCGGGGCGAACAGCGGGGTCCCGTCCTCTGCGGTGAGGGCGCTGCTCCCTGTGGGGGCGCGGCCCCTCCCGTGTGGCTCCGTGAGCAGAGGTGGTGCCTGACCCAGACCTCGAGAAACTCGAGGTCTTTTTTTTTATTTTTTAAAAGATTTTATTTATTTATCTTTAGAGGGGAAGGGAAGGAGAGAGGGAGAGAAATATCAGTGTATAGCTGCCTCTCGTGCGTCCCCTGCTGGGAACTGGCCTAAAACCCAGGCACGGGCCCTGACTGGGAATCGAACCGTGATCCTCTGGTTCGCAGGTCGGCGCTCAACCCACTGAGCTACACCAGCCAGGTCAAGGTCTTTTTAAAGGAAACCTGGGTTCTGGCAGACCCATCCCAGTGCACTGGGTGACGGTCACCCGGGGCAGAGCTGGCGGGCCAGGCTGTCCCCTCCCCCATCACGGCCACAGGACCACCGGGCTCCATGTGGCCTCTGCCCTGTCTAGCCACGAGGTCATGGCCAGAGCTGGGATGAGATCCCGTGGGAGTGGGGGGCGGCGTGCAGGGCCGTGTGGGGGTGGGGGCCCCGCCCGAGGCCCCAGCCGGGGGCCTGCGACCGCTTTCTTTTTCTGTTCTTGTCTCCCCTTTCCCTCCAAGGCAGCTTTCCTCATTATTACCGACGTGTTGACTTTGAGCAGCAATCCTGGGCACCCTGTGCAGACGGACACGAGACACAAACCTGGTTTCCTCTCGCAGCAGAAGTTAAAAATTATTCAGCACGGAATTCCTGGGCCGTGCTGCGGAAGCCCTCGTACCAGGCGAAGGGTTCCACCGCCTTCCCGGCTGGCCAGGCCCAGAACGCCGCCTGGGGGCCTCCCGGCCGTGGCTGCCGCCGCACCGTCTCCCCGGGAACAGGTAGGACTGAGGCCGCCGGGAAGCCTCGGGAGGAGTTTGTATTGTGGGGACTGTGGGTGCCTCCACCCCCCACTTCTGAAGCTTTTCTGTCCAAGCTGCGGTCTAACCCGCCCTTGTCTGCCCCGGGCCGGAGCTCTGACGCCACTGGGGCGTCGGGCCCCAGCAGGAAGCTCAGGGCTCGGCCGGTCAGGCCCCGGCGTCCCTTGAGGGGAGTCACCAAAGCCGAGGCTCTGCTCTCTGTTGGGGGCAGAGCAGTGGCTGTGCCCTTGGCGCACAGTTGGGGGTGTTTGAAACGGCTGGGAAAGCTGGGCTGGGCAGGCCGGCCGGCTGGCCGCTGGAGGTCCCACGGCTTGTGGCCGCCGGACATTCAGCCCCATGTGTCTGCACAGAAGGCACGAGGGGACCCACGGTTCCTGGAGAAGTTGGGGACTTGGCCCTCGGTGGCGTGTTCAGGCGTTTTTGAGCTTTCTGTCGGAAGGGCCATTGCGTAGGCCCTAAATTGCTCCCCGCCTGTAACTGTGACCCAGCAGGGTGGGAGGGCACAGCCAGCCCAGGCCCAGGAAGAAGGGGACAGGCTCTGGCCAGCGGCCTTGGTTTACGTTTCCTGGACACGGCGATGCCAGGAAACTCCTGCCAGGAAATGTGTTCTGTGTAGCAAGACGCAGGTGTGCCATGGACGCCCTGTGAGTGTGCGAGAGAGTCTCCCTGCTTCCGTCCCCAAGGCTGGAATTGGATCCTGCCCAGACCCAGGCGCCTGGGGTGTCACGGGGGTGTGGGGCACAAAGGAACAAGACGGGGGCCCGAGACCCTGGGCGCATGATCTGAAGGGGCCACCGGGGTGTATCGCTGTGGAGACCTGCCGGGCCGGGAGGGTGGACCTGGGTGGGGGTGGGGTCCCACGGTGGGCGGTCCCAGGAACACAGATGTTGTCACAGCAGGAGGAGCAGGTGGGGACGGTGACAAGGTCAGGAGAGGTGAACGATGACCTGCCCTGGACGACCAGGGAACAGACATTCATGGCCCAGCGCTGGCTGACCTTTGACTGCGGGTCACCCTGAGGCGACTGAAGTGACCCCGGGGCCTGAGAGGATGAAGCCCACACCCAGGAACTTTTAACTTCACACTCAGTCCGTTACTCCTGTGTGTGGTTTCAGACCCAGGCGTCTCCAGGACGGACGGCCTCCCGCCTGGGCAGCTCCCACCTACCCCAAGCCCCCCCCCCCACCCCCGGTCTGTGCGGACAACCCTTGTGCTGTTGGCCAAACTCACGGCACCGTGACGCCCAAGAGCGACTTCCTACGTGTCTGAGTCAGGGGTCACCGGGTGCCCCTGAGGACGTGGCAGGCATGCACTTCCTCAGACGCGCGTGGGCCCCCGTGTCCCCACAGGGTTGCACGGTGACCCCCACTGGCTCCGTGTGCGAGATCACAGCCGGCTGGTGGCGTGCTGCAGTGTGTTTTCCCCGGAGGTGATGATCCGCTTTCTATCTTCTCTGAGCTCATAACTGAATCATCCCCAGACTCACCAGCGGCACAGCCTGAAAGACAGGGGGTGCCTGGGGGCTCCCCACAGGAGCCTGCACCTCCCTGACCCTGGGGGATGCACAGGGCCGGACCCCAGACCATCCTGGACTTCTCCCTGAAGCTCCCCTTTCCGCCTCCCCAGACCCATCCTTCCTCTTCCTCAGCTTCCTCTTCTTCTTAGGGAGCATGTTCTCTGCAGCTTCCAGAGAAAGGGCAGGGGGCAGACCTGTGGCCTTAAAGCCCCCCCTTCGCTCTCCCCGAGGGGCCAGCGTGGGCTGCAGAGGCCGCCTGGCCGTCACGCTCCCGCGAATCCTGAGCCTCGTCCCAGCGTCTCCCAGTCCCCAAGGCTGTGGGTCCTGCAAGGTCACTCTCACCTCTGTTCTCTGGCATGCTCGCTTTTCTTCTGGAAGTTTCTGGGGCCTTCTTTTTGTGCCGTGTTCTGACCGTTCATGAAAACGACCTGTGTGTGGGTCACTCACATCCCCTTTGCTAGGCTCCCAGTGGCTTTTTCAGTCCGGACCTTCCTGCCCTTGAGTTCCAGGACGTTTTCTCGCTTATTAAGTTTTGCGTCCCCTCCCCTCTGTTCCCTCCGTCTGCAGTCAATCGAGGTCTTTGACCTCAGACCAGCCTCTCACGACCTTTCCTGCTTCCTTTTCCCGGTCCTTCAATTTGCTCCCAAGGAGGGGTCTCGACTCTGGCTCCCACCTCTTCTTCCACAGAGCTTGTCACTCCAGCTGCCACTGGCATTTCCAAGTCACTTCCGTTCTCTGAATATTTATTTCTCGACTTTGTCTGGGGTCACAATATTTTTTCTTACCTCTTTGAGAACACTAATAATAAGGTGTTTAAAAAACTTTCCTCCTCGCACAGTCTAGAAAAGCACAGTAATTTTATATTTTACACATATGTACATATCACATATATTTTATATGTATATATAGAATTCCATGTTTCCTTGCAGTCACATCTGCTGCCTCAAAGTCAAAACTTCCGTGTAGAAAACGATTCCATGAGCCCAGTCTGCAGAAAAAGCGCCGAACTGAGAAAATGTGTTGGCGCAGGTGACGAGGACTTAGAGTCCATTTGTGTCAAGAGCAGACAGGGACCTGCGCGTACGGTGGGTGAGGGCTGCTGTGGGCAGAGTCCCTGTTTCTCGGGAAGCAGCGGTCACAGACGGAGGGACGGTCCCCGAGTGGGTGCCCGGAGGCGGGCCTCCCGGGGGACGGCCCAGGCTGAGGGGGTGCAGGGTGGGGCCAGGGGAGCGGGCGGAGCTGCCCTTCCGTACCTCCAGGGTGGCCACCCCCAGGGGCAGCTGGGGGCCCTGGACGGCAGGCTGTGTGTCTGCCAGGGGCCTGGTGGCACCTGGCCCCCCTGGAGGGGAGGCGGCACTGGGGACGTGCCTCGGTGGCAGAATGGAGCAGCAGAGGCTCTGATGGGCCAGGGCCCTCGGGGAAGGTGGGCCGCTCCCATCGGCCGGAGTCAGAAACTTCTGGAACGCAGACCCCTGGGTCCCTTGTTTCCATGAGGGGCTCGCAGGCGAAAGGCCAGAGAGGGTGACACGGGGGCTGTCACCGGCACAACAGGAATTTCTTTCCTCCGGCTCCTGGGGGCTGGACGTTTGAGACCCCAAGAGCCGGGTGTGGGCAGTGCCGGCCTCTCCGAGGCCCCTCCCCGAGGCCTTCTCCCCTGGAGTCTGGGCGCAGCCCCCCTGTTCCCAGGAGGACAGTCGGACTGGGCGAGGCCCCGCTCGCCGGCCTCGTTTGAACCTGGTTGCCTTTTCAAGGCTCTATCACGAATGAGGTACTGCATCAGGGCGTCACTTAGGAGTTTTGGGGACGAAGTTTATGCCTCATGGGGTGTTAGGCCGTTGAGAAGTGGCAGGTCCCTCCGACATGCCATTCCCGAGGAACCACCAGCGAAAACCCGCGGTTAGGAGACTCTGCACCGCGGACCCTCGGGCGCCGTCGTCTGAGCTGCAGTCCACCCACCGACAGACATTTTCCTCCATGAACACAGCCGGCCCCGTGCGTCTGCGGGTCTCGCGTCTGCGATGTGACCAGCCGCACAGCCAGCGCGGTGTCGTGGGCCTGCCGTCGTGAATCCGGGGTGTGAATTGGAAAATGCTGTTCCTGACCCGCAGTCGGTTGAGTCCATTGCGGAGGGAGACGGACCAGTGCCTGGGGCCTCAGATGCAGGGACGCTGCCCAGGGAGAAAAAGGACTCGGTGTCTCTGGGTGGCCAGGTGGCCGCGTCACTCAGCAGGGTCTGTGCACCCGTATTTGTAGGAAGGAAAACTGAGCCGAAATGCCTCTTACAGAAGAAGCACCCAGAAGACGCACACGGTCCAACAGGGTGATGAGGGGGGGCCCTGGTCTGGCCTCGGGGCCCCAGTGAACAGCCTGGGCCTGGACTCCTTCCCATGTGGGGTCAGTGTGGGCGGAGTCGGCCCGCGGCGCCGCTGGGAGCTAGGGCACACGGTGGCCCTCACCCCCGCCAGGCCCCACGGACCCAGGCGCCCAGCGTGGGGGAGGTTCGCTCTGGACTCCTGTGGTTCCCAGGCCAGTGGGAGGCAGCCAGCAGCCAGTCTCGAGTTTAATGTTTCACTTCCTCCCCTCATGGTTAACCCCCCGCACCTTTCCCTCTGGCGGAAACGGCACTGCCAGGGACAGAGCGGGGACCTCTTCCCTCCCACCTGCACAAGGTGCGTCGGGCCAGCACGGGTTCTCCAGGGACCTCCATGGTGTCTGTCTATCCACGAGATGGTTTGGCGCAGGCCAGATCCGGGTTCCCTCGCAGGTCTGTTTGACAAGCACCGAGCTTTCTGGGGCTTGGCCAGGTGGGCAGCTGGTCTGGGGAGGGGAACTGCGCCAGAATGTGGATCCTGAGCTCCGTTTTCCTGAAAAAAGTTGTTTAAAAAATGATTTGATTCACGTGGACATCTTTGCTGGCGCGTGTGAGAAATCAGTGGTCAGGAAGACCTGGGAGGTCTCTCTCCCTCCTGAGAAACAAGCCCACAGTGGACAGCATGGTGGGATTCGAGTGCCCGCCTCTCCCTCTGCTTCCGGGGCCCCAGCGTGGCTGTGCCCCCACAGGACCCCCCGGCCTTCTGCGCCCCCATCCCACAGCAAGCCCCAGCACAGGGGGCACTTCCTCTCCACGAAAGCCTTTCTTCCTTCCTGTCCACACCCGTGCCGCCCCCCGGAGGTCACCGTGTAGGGCCTGGCAGGCAGGACGGGTCTGGAAGGAAGGCAGGTCTCTCACACTTTGGCCAACACGCTGGACCACGTGAGGGGTCCAGAGCCTTCCGCGTCCTCACGTGTCCTGTGTGGGCCGTGAACTGTCATCGGAAGCACATCTGTCTTCCGTCAGAAAGGGGGGCTTTGGGTGTGCGTCGCTGTGGCCCGCAGCCCCCAGGGTGATGGTTGGCACCCCGGCCTGGAGGAGGGGCCTGCGATGCCCCCTTGAAGCTCGGGCAGGAGTGGGGTAGGAGCCCGAGGGGCACGCCTCTTCCAGGAAAAGGGCGGGTGTCCACATTGCAGCCCACGTCCACAGCACCCTCCCCACCCAGCCGGGTGCCCTGGGGAGGGCAAGCTGATGGGGGCAGGGCAGAACTCTGAGACACGTGGGTGGTGGCCTCAGAAGGCTGGGGCTGAGCAGAGGCCTGGCCAAACACGAGTATTTGGGGGACTGTGACTGGAGGACCGTGGGGGCCCCTTGCCCTGGGGAGGAGGTGCTGGGTCCATCCTGGGTGGGTGGGCTGGGCTGGCAGGTGGAGGGCCGCTGTGGCCACCGGGAGCAGGGCCGCAGCCCAGGAGAGGGGCTGGCGCGGGCAGCAGCTCGGGGAGCAGAGCGAGGCCTCCTGCTCCCTGGGCAACACCCTGAAACATCCCGGCAGGTGGGATCCAGACACGGGGCCTTACGCTTCTCCGGTGGGAGCAGCCCCTGCCTCGTGCTGCAGGTGTTGAGGGGGTGTCCCTGCTGGTGCAAAGGGGCAGACCGGAGGGCGGGTCTTCCTGGTGGGACTCCAGCAACCTCACTTTGCTCCGGCTAATTCGAGCGCAGGTGCGGGTGTGCAAACAAAGGTGGGGCGAGGCAGGCTTAACCCTTTCGCCCCATCCCGGGAGGGGGCAGGAAGCTGGAACCCTGACCAGGTGGCCCGCTCGCCCTGGGCACCAGGCCACAGGGCTCTGCGGCTCTGGCGGGGTGGCAGCCCGGTCCTTCTGAGCACGCACACCTGCTCCCACCCCCAGCCGAGCACCTGTCCACCACCCCAGCCCCGCCCCTTCCTCGATTCCCCAGCTAACAATGCTGGCCGGCAGGGGCTCTGTGGAGGCCTCACCCCGCCAGGGAGGGTGAGGAGGGTGCGGTGGGTGCGGTGGGTGGGGAACCCAGCTTTGCATAAGGAAACTCGAAACTCCACCAGGTGCACAGGAGACAAAGGTGCTGAGGGAGGTGGCTTGGAGGGGCGGGGCTGTCCTGCGTGGGAGGGGGGATGGGCGGGGGGGGCTCCATCCCCACCCCCTCTGCCTCTCTCCCCTGCACCTGTGAATGCAGGGGCGAGGGAGCAGGGCGGGCTCCATCTGGGGGCTTCTCGTCCTGAGCCCAAAGTGATCCTCAGAGAGGGCCCTCTGAAAAGGGCGGAGGCTGGAAAGGAAAGGGGCTTGGCTGCCCCCCCCCACCGCTTCCCCCATCCTCCCCCCTCACCGTCAGGGTCTCCCCAGCGTCCAGAGCTGTGGGTCCTTCTGGGGCCTCTGCCACCTGCTGCGCACAGGTGCTCGTGGGGCTTGGGGCAGAGAGGGCCCTCCCACCCCCACCTGGTGGCACAGCCCCTGGGCCGGGTTCAAATGTCCTGAGCCTGGGGAAGGGGTCAGGTCTTCCGTCACAGGCGTCGGCGGGGACAGGCAGCCACCTGAAGCACCCCAGTGAGGGGAGGCTCAGGAACTCTGCCAGGGCTCTCCTGAGGTCCCCCGACCCTCTCAGGCCCAGCCTGGAGAGGGGCCAGGGCCCGGACCCGACTCCCCGAGGTCCAGGCCCTCAGCCAGTCCCTTCCTGTGGCCCTCCCTGGGCCCCTCACACTCCGCAGGCTCAGCCCCTGCATGGTGCCTGCGTGCACGCTCTCAGGTGCCCTTGGGGAGGGACAGCCTGCAGGGCTCGGCCCCAACCTGGGCTCCCGGATGTGGGCACCTCCGGCCTTCCGCCTGCTGCTCTCTGTGGGCCCTGCGAGGAGAGGGCGGGCCTGAGCAAAGGAGCAAAGGCAGTGAACCCGCCTTCCTGGGCCTCACCGGGACTGGGGCTGTCCTGACCTGCCCTCAACCCCGGCTCCACCAGCTGCCAGCCACCAGCTCCCGCTGTCTCCCACCTTCCCCAGGAACGGGCGGGTGCAGCCGGGTCTCCCCTGCCCCAGGCCGACTCCAGCAGGAAGTCCTCGCTGACTACCCTCCAGAGCCTTCCGCACCCTCTGGGCTGGTGGGCAGGGACCCCTGAGGGGCAGAGGAAGCTGGGAAGGGCAGGGAGGGGCTCCGTGGGCCCCGCAGACCTGCAGCAGCCCTGGCCACAGCTGTGTGCGCCGAGGGCGGCCCCTCCCGAGAGACAGCCCCTCACCTGTGGGCCAGCCCGTGCCTCCCGCCTGTGGAGTGCAGTGAATTTTCCAGAAAGCTGGGTTTGAACTTGCACAATTTAAAGAAGCCTCCCTTCCCGGGGCTCACATCGTCCCACTGATTGCAGCCAAAACGCTGTTTGCGTTGTAGGTGACACAGGTGACAGAGGTGACGGTTGGGAGGCCTTGAGGTTCTGAAAAACCCTCTGTCAGGCAAAGGCATCCAGAGTGCGAGCCGGCGCGCCGGGCCTGCAGGGCTGTGGCCGGACTTTCGGCGCCTGGGTCTCTGGACAACGCCCCCCCGGGGGGTCAAGGGGCAGCCCTGTGGGTCGGGAGCCCGCTCACTGCCCCCTGGTCTCACGGGTGTCTCGGGTCAGCCAGGGCGGTGGTCACGGACAGGGGGCCGGATGCCCCGGGGCTGCTCCGGAGTTCAGCAGGGCACCCCGAGTCCCAGGGCTCAGGGCAGCCCTCGAGCTGGTGGGGCCTGAGGCGGCAGGAGCTGCTTAGAGCTGGGGTGCTCTGCACTGAGAAGGGGCTGGGCCCCGTGGCTGGTCATCAGAAGCAGGAGCGGCCAAGCCCCTGGCTGCCCGCTGCTTTGTTATAGAAAAGACAAAAGGCAGAGGGGAGGGGCAGAGAGGGAAACAGTCTCCGAGAGGGGGGTCGGGCCGGAAGGGGCTGGTGTCCTCGGCACCCCGGGCCCTGCGTGGAGGCTGCGGTGCCCTCTGCCCGTCTGCGTCCAGGGGTCTGTGGAAGGAGGGCCACGTCTCACCCCTTGGGCGGGCCTGCAGCTGTGCTTGGGCAGGGACCCCCCTAGTGAGACAGACGTGCTGCCCCCAGGACCCCTGCCTGGGAGCACAGCCTGGGAGTGAGCTGTGCCCCCTGGGAGCAGGGGGCGGGCTGGGGAGCTCGCAGGGAGGCGGCCCCTGACGACTTAGTCTAGCACCCACGGGCGGAGCCCAGGCCCCGGTCCAGGGGCTCCCAGCAGCCGGGGTAACAGCACAAACAGCACAAGAGCGAATGGGTGGGAGGTGACCCAGAGGATCCCACCCAACTCAGGGCGGTGTGGGCACTGGCCGAAATGGGACCACAGATGAGCTCAGGAGCCTCTAGTTTGGGGTATGAAGGCCCCTGCACCCCAGTGGGAGGCAGGGGCCCTGAGGTGCTGCCTGGGGTCACACTCCCAGACGCCGATGTCAAGGCGAGAAGAGGCGGCCCTGCCCAAGGCACAGCTGTGGGTGCCAGGACAGCTGTGCTCTACCCCCAGATTCAGGGGCCACCCAGCTCACCTTCACGTCTGGCTGGACAGGACGTCTGCCCACACTGTCATCAAAGCCGCCCTGGGACTCCCCCTCCGACAGTCCCCACTGCCCTCCTTGAAGGCCCCAGGGGTTGGGGACTCCAGGCTCAGAGCTGTGCACAGGTCCTTCAGAGGGACCTGCCCCTCCCAGCGCCTGTGGGTGCCCCTCCTCCCTGAACCCACCCCTGCCTCCTCCGACTCCCACCCTCAAAATCCTGCTTCCAGAACGGCTCTCCCAGCCTGCCGCCCCAGGAACTGTCTGCCTCGCAGGCCCTCCCGCACCCTCTCCCCCTCATTGCACCCACCGGGGCCCCTTCACGGGCCCCCGCCCCCTGAATCCCCCCACGGCTGCCCCTTGGACAGGACCCAGCAGGACACTCCTTGTTTGGTGGACTCCGCCCCTCCCTTCCTGTGGAGGTCGTCCCTGGTCCCCAGGGGTCCCCCCCACAAATGCAGGAACTGCCCTTAGCCTCCTCTCTTACACTGTGGTCAGGTCGAGCCATGGGGGGGGGGGGCTGCCATGCTCCCAGCCAAGGGCAGCCTCCTGGAGGCCTCCGGCTCCCACAGGGTCCGCCTGCCACCCCCGTGCCGGCCCCGCAGCCCCCCAACTCTCCAGCCGCTGCCCTGCTGGGCCTCCCCAACTGCCCACTGCCTCCCTCCTCCCTCCAGAGCCCACAGCCTGGCTCCTCCCTCCTGCTGCTTGGCTGGTTAAGGTCACAGTGACCTCAGGCTCCGTCCTGGCCTCCTACTGGCCTGGCCTCTGTGTCACCTCCTCCTTCCTGTCCCCCCCCCCCCCACGGGAGCCAGCTCTGCCGAGGAATGTTGCAGGCCCCTCCGCAGTGCTCTCCCTTCTCCGAATACTCCTGGCCCACCCGGCCCACCCAGCGATGCTAGATCCTGGGAGGAAGCCCCTACAGGCCAGGAGCATGTGGGTGCCTGCTCTCAGGCACGTGACAGCAGTGGCTCCTGTGCCCCCAGACCCCCAACGCCACCCCAGCTTCAGTTTTATGCGAAGTCTCACCCACCAGCGGTGGGGGGGGGTAGTCTCAGCAAAGTCTTGATCCTTCTTAACAGGCCTCTCAGCCTCTTTTTAAAAACACCAGCTGATCCATTGCGTGTAACCGCGGTCCGTACTTCGAGGACCCGGCTTTGGTGCCCCTCACAGGTGCCCAGTGAGGGTGACCAGGCTGCTGGACTCAGGCACCTGTCAGTCAGCTCGGAAACCCGGGAGTCTCACAGGTGCTGGTGCTCTGGTCAGTGGCTGACCCCTCGGGCTGGGGCTGGGTGGCCTTGCAGACCGTCTGGCCCCTGTGCTGAAGGCCCCTGCTCCGTCCCCGCTGATGTCTGGCCAGCAGGTCAGTCACCGTTGCCCAAAGCTTCAACCCCAGTTTCCCCCCCACACCTGACGGGCCCACTCTGCTGACCTGTACGCAGTCACGGCTCCTCGGGCACCCCAGCCCCCGATGCGTCCAAGGCTGGGGTGGCGGCGGAATGGCCCAGCTGCTGTGAAGCCTCGCTGCCAGGGCGCCCTGCAGTCCTTGACCTCTGCCCCCACCTCCTTGTCTGCCTGCAGCCCCTGACCTTGGCCCTGGGGGTGCTTCTCATTCCTTTCTCCTTGCCCAGCCCTCTGCTGCCCTCTGTGGTGGTCCAGGCCCGGATGGTGCCCATCCTCGGACCAAAAGGGCAGGGCGTGGGCAGGGCTCCCACGGTCAGCAGCACAGGTGCGGGGAGCGTGGGGTCTGTGGCCATGGAGACAGAGGCAGGAGGTGGTTTTGGAGTAGGGGTGGGGACCTGGTGGCTGTCCCGGGGGGTGGGGCAGGAGACAAGTTCTGAAACCAGACGCAGATGACTTGTGCGGCCCAGGGACACACCAGGTGCCCCGAATTGTTCCCTTTAAAACGGTTAACTTTGTGTTCCGTGCATTCACCTCAAGTTTCAAAAACCCCTGCAAAACACGCTCCCAGGTGCCGTGGGCCGCCGGGCGCTTCCTCGGCCGCCTCCCCTCGGCCCTCCCCCCGAACTCCCTCGGGTGCTGCTGGAAAACAAGTGCTCTGTGTCAGGCGAGCAGCCCCTGCACAGTTACGCCCCAGTGAGTGGAAAAAGGAGACGGTAATTTTCTCTAGCCCCATCCCCCGAGGCGGCTCCAGGCATCTTGGAGGCTCTTTCCTGCCTTCGGAGACCAATTACCCAGGTGGCGGGGACAGGCAGGGCCCAGCGGCCTCATTAACTTGCCGCCTCGGTGGGAGGAGGCTCGGAGAGGCAGCTGGTCCCGGGCCCGGACAGCTCAGCCACCCGGGGACCTCCAGGTGCAGCAGGAGCCGGGCCAGCCCCGGGCCCCAGGCGGGCGCGGGCCTCTCCTGGGCGGGCGCGCCCAGCACGAGGGGCTGCGGTCTCCTCCCTGCAGTGGCAACAGCCCAGCTGATGCCTGGGTCCTGGCGCCCGGGTTGCATCAGGCAGACGGCCTCCCGGGGGTTTCCCGAAGCACCTGTGCCCGAGGCGCCCGCCCCACTCAGCGGCCCCCAGCGCCAGGCCAGAGCTGCCTCCCTGCCTGGGAAATGAGGGCTTCTGGAAGGTTCCACACATCCATCCTCTCTCTGTAAGACCACTCGGGCTGAGTGGGGCAGGAGGCCAAACTGGAGGCTGGTTCTAGAACGATTCCCTAAAGGGGCCACTGACCCCCAGAGGCCCCTCGAAGCCCCTGTGGCAGGTGCCAGGGTGGGTCCACTGCCCACCCTCCACGGAAGCGGAGAGCCCTGCCTCGGCCCCTCGCTCCCCAGGCCCCTGAGCTCCAGCTCCGACCTCCCGAGGCGCTTCCTCTCTGTGCCCCTCGTGGCCTGAGGTTCAAGAGCATGGCGTCTGCCCACTGCCCTCAGACAGGCAGCCCTGGGCAGAGCTCCCCGCGGGTCCAGGACCCTCCCCACTCACAGCGCTGCTCCCCAGAGGGCGCCCAGCCGGTCGGAAGCTCCCTGACCCACAGCAGCCCCGTGCTCTCCCCCCTCCCCGGAGGTCACCCCCAGCCTGACCCCGCAGCCTTTCCAGGACCACCCCCCTCTCCAGGCCAGGACGGACCCTGTGCATCCAGTCCCTCCCTGGCTGGAGCCCCAAAGAGACTACACAGGACAGGCCCCTGCAGGGACCACAGGGCAGAAATCACCAAGGGCCACACAGGACCGGAGGGGGGTCCCCTGGTGGGGCCCCAGAGAAGGGCTGGAGCAGGGGCTGCACCATCCAGAGTGACCTCCTTGGTGACCTCACGTGACCTCACTGACCTCATCTGACCTCCTCTCTGACCTCCTCCCTCTCCTCCTCCAAGGAGGATTTCCTGATCCAGCACTTCTGCCAGCCCCGGGGCACTGGGGGCTCCTGGGCCTGCAGCTTGATGGGGGGTGAGGGGCGCTCCAGGAGGTTGGGGTTAACCAGTGGGAAACTGTCCAGAAAGAAGGCAGTTTGTCCAACCGCTGGGGAAGCCCTAGAAGGTGTGGCTGGGGCAGGGGCAAGGCCAGGTGAAGGCCTCTGCCCTCTCCTGCCACCGCTGGGCCCACCCAGGATGGTGGGCAAGGCTTGGGCCAGCTAGGTTTTGTTGGACGAAGGGCAGGTGGGAGCCTGCCGGCTGCCAGTGTCACTGCAGGGGCTCTGGGAGGCTGGAGGGGGCTCCGACCCAGGCTGTGGACACAGAGGGCGGGTCAGGGCTCCGAGGGGAGAGTCCACAAAGCAGAGTGGCCACTGCAGCTGAGGGGCACAGCGGGGGAGCCCAGCTGGCCCTCAGAGCCCTGGCAGCACCTGCCCCTCCCGGGGCTTGGCTTCCGCTCGGAGCCGGCAGGTAGGCCTTTCCCCAGGAGACCAGGCCCCCCACACCTGCCCCAGGCTGTCTGGGGGCGGGGGCACCATCCCTGGGCGCCCCCCTTCTGCCCTGAATCTGAGAACATTCACTCAAGGCAGATGCTAACGCACCGAAGGGCTGATTTGGGACGCAAATCCCAACAGCTGCCGCTGGGCCCTCGGGGTGGTGTCTGCAGGCTCAGCCGCCCCAGGAGCCCCGGTCACGCCTGCCGGTAGTGTCGCTGGACGAGGCGCTGGGGGGGACACGCGTGTGCCCCTGTGAGGGGACTGCCGGAGCCTGGGCTGCCCCGCCTGCAGGAGAGGGTCAGCACAGGGCCCCGATTAAAAGTCCTCATGTTGGACGTTTTGCTGTCATTTGGCCTCCACACGGGCGAGCTGGCAGCAGCGTTCCTGCTGTGGGGTCCCGAACCCGCTGGCCCTCCCCTGGCCCTGCAACACTGACCCCCAAGCGCTGGCCTGGGGGTGCTGTGCAGGGAGCTGAGGGAGGGCGGGAGGAGGGGGGCGGAGACACAGGTCTGGGAGGGGCGGTGCTTCTGGGAAAGGGAGGGCAGACGGCAGGTCCCCTCAGGCCTCATGACTCAGGCCAGAGGGGTCTGAGAAATGGGCGCGGTGGGGAGCGAGCCGGCGTCCTGCCCCCAAACTGGGATCTGTCTGGTGAGCAGGGGAGTCAGGCCCTGCCCTCGGCCCGTGGGGTTCGAAGTCCTAGAGCTGAGGGCTCAGTTTAAGAAACATGCAAACTAAAAAATGGAAAATTGGGATGAAGTGTGATTTTTATTTGGAACCTGAAAAGAAATAGAAATAAATGGCTAATTTTTGAAAGCTGACAAATACCACACACATCGTAAAATCCAAACAATAACCCATATTCTTTTTTTAAAAAAACACTTTATTTATTCATTTATTTTTAGAGAGAGGGGAAGAGAGGGAGAGAAACTGCCTTCCCTGCAGTCTGACTGGGGTTGAAACCTGCAGCCCAGGCGCGTGCCCTGGCCAGGAACCGAATAGGCGACCTTCCGCTTTGCGGGCTGATGCCCAGCCCACTGAGCCACACGCACCAGGGTATAACCTGTATTCTTTATGAATGAAAAGCACGTCCTGGGCAGGTTGGCCTGCCCGTGCTAGGAACAGGCAGCGAAGAACTGACGGGCGGGGCCCCTCAGGGTGCTGAGACCGTGGGAGCCGGTGCTCACTGGGGAAGATGGGACGGAGGGGGCGCCGAGGGTGCCCACGCAGCCCTGGGCGGGTGCCGGGTGTGAGCACGTGGACGGTCCTCCTTCCGGAGGAGAGACGTGGCTGTGCAGGTGTGGAGCTCCGCCCACCAGCGACCCCCCGGGTCGCGGCTTCTCAATTCATCGTCCACTGAGAGGAGTTGGGGCTGATGGGGAAAACCTCGCTAGGGGACGGGCAGGGTGAACTGGGGGAGCACCTTTCATCCAGGAAGTGTGGGGACACGGAAGGAGGCTGGAGAGGTGCGAGCCACAGGGCCGGCCTGGAGACCCCCACGACCCCCACGTCAGACCTGCAAACAGACCCTGGCAGTGAACAGAACAGGAACGCAGGTGTGACCTCTGGGAGGTGTGAGGCCAGGCGTGGGGAGAGGAAGTGACCTTTCCTGGCCCGTGAGGCAGGGACCGCCACTTGACGGCTACCAGCCTGAAAACAAGTGCCACTCCCGTGGCTTTGCAGCTGGGACCACACAGCCGGAGCACAGGAGGGAAAACTGGGCCCCTGGGGAGGGGCTCTGTGTGGGAGGCTGGAACCGGCAAAGGGGTCAGAGGCCGGGCAGTCAGAGCCAGGCCCGGGGGCGTCCCGGAGACACCAGGTCCGGGCAGCTGTGGTCCCGGCTGGATGTCTGCAGCAAAGGAAGGTGCTGGGACAACTGGCCGGCGGGTCTGGGGCCAGACCGGCGGCCATGGGGGTGGGCAACAGGGATGCCAGTGCTGCGTGTTGCTTTGGAGGGGGGATGTCATTGTTCGCAGGACAAACACACAAGAGTGGAGGGTGAGGGACGTCCAGCCAGCGGCTCACTCCCAAGTGTCCTAGAAGTCAGACCCAGGCCTCAGCTGCTGTCCACCCGCTGTCCACCCATCAGAGTCCAGCACGGACTCTCTGGGAAAGGCCTGCAGCCCCGGGCTCTGGGCGGGCCCTCTGAGGCCCCTATTTCCAGCCATTTAGCCCAACTCCATTGCTCTCTGCCCAGGTACCCGTGTCCCCCTGCGGGGTCTCAGGCCAGACCTCCAGGTCTAACTGCCACCCCACAGGTTCACCATCACTGCAACCCCAAAACCATCCTCTTCAGCACAGAGCCCCGACTCCCAGCCCCCCCTTCTACCCGGAGCTTCCTGCCTTCCCTGCAGCACCTGAAACATGGGGGGCCCCTGCCCTTCAGGCCGTGCTCCTGGGGAGGGGCTGGAGGCCAGGGAAACCTCCCTTTCTGAGTGCTGGGTTTGGGGTACACCCGTGAAGAGAGTTCTCAGGGTCACAGTAACACTGGGAAACCCAGCTTTGGCTGTGGGAGTCCCCTCCGCAGGCGGTGGCTGCGTCCTGCCGGCCCTGCCGTTTGTGTGGTGAACAAAGGTGCCCAGGTTGCCGTCCCAGCATCTGCCAGAACCGCCCCGCCCCTGGGCTCTCTGTTTTCTCCCGAGTCACCGGAACGGGCCCCACCTAAGAGGGCCAGACCCAAGGCCAGGCTGGGCAGGTGTGGGCCCTGCAGGGCAAGAGAGGCGGGGGCAGGAGGGGGTCAGACTTTCAGCGGGGGAAGACCGGGGGCCCTGGCATCGGCCTGGAGCCAGGGCTGGGACCCGGGGCCTGACCTGTCCCTAGCACCTGGGCAGCCCAGCCCAGCATCTCCCTCCCACCTGCTCAGGGCCCAGGCCTTCCTGTTAGGGCCAGAAAAAGTAGAAAGAAGCCCACGGAAGGTCCACCAGCCCCTCAGGCCAGCTCCGCCCAGCCCTCTGTGCTGGGCCTGCTGGTGAGACCTGGGGTCCTGGGGCACAGTCCCCACCACTGAGAGCCCCAGGCGGGGGCCAGGTTCCCAACTGGCTCAGCCGGTGGGCAGTTAGAAACAAGGTCCCAGGTCACATCAAGAATCAAGCGATGAGTGCGTAAGTGGAACGACACACCAGTGGCTCTCTCTTCCTCTCTCTCTCAATCCGCCTAAAATCAACCAGTAAAAACCTTTTTAGGAAAAGGAGAAGGAAGGAAGCAAAGGCCAAGTGCCGGGGGCGCCTGGGAAAGCTGGCGGTGGAAAGGCCAGGGGTCACCAGGACAGAGGGCAGGTCGGCAAGGGCCGGTGTGGCTCTCTGGGCTCCGGGGGCTCTGCGGTCAGGGGTCCGAGCCCACGTTCCCATCTCCCAAGCCGAGGGCCTGAGGGAGATGGGGGACAGACAGGCCTCCCACCCTCCAGGGGGTCCGCACAAAAGCTCTGCCCTCCCCAGGGCAAAAGGGGCTGCCTGCTGCCCACACGGGCTCTGGACCAGTCTTCGCTCAGAGTCTCCGGGAAGTCCCTCCGGCCTCGGGGGAGGCAGCTGCCCCCATCAGGCCCCCGAGTCTGCAGAGCTCCCCCCGGGCCCACTGAAGGTCAGAGGAGAGGTGAGAGGAGGGGAGCGGGCCACAGGGGTGAGGCTGGGCCTGGGAGGTGGGGGCGGGGCCTGAGCCTCGGCCATCAGCTCCGCTCACGGCCCTGTTCCAGCCCCGTCCTCGCCCCCAGAGCCTAACGCAGGGCCCGGGCCCCGGGCATCCCGAGTGACCTCGGAAGGGTTCCTTGCAGTGGTCGGGAGGCCCGGTCCAGCTCAGCTGTGCTCAGGATGGGCCAGCAGCACCTGCTTTCTTTCTTTAAAGATTTTGTTCATTTATTTATTTTTAGAGAGCGGGCAAGGGAGGGAGACAGAGAGGGAGGGAAACATCCTCAGACCAGGGGCCGAACTCGCAACCCAGGCAGGTGCCCTGACTGGGAATCTAACTGTCTACCTTTTGCTTTTCGGGAAGACACCCAACCCCCTGAACCACCCTGGTGGGGGGATCTGCTTTTGGACCCCACCTTCTGGCAACACCTGTGCACTCAGTGTGGCTCCCAGGACCCCCGGCTGGATGTTGACGGCCTCCTGGCCCCCCAAACCTGTCCCCTTCAAGGCCCACTCCTGGGGCTTGTCCCCACCTGCACAGCTGACTTGGGCTGTCCAGGGAGGGGCCCGTCCCTAGGCACCCGGTGGCCCTCCCCACCTGGCCCCTACAGGCACCATGGGGAGGTGACCACGGCAGAGCCGAGGGCCGGGTCAGGGTCCCCAGAGAGTTATGGCACCTCGTGCACTTGGAGATTTGAGCAGCAAGCCCAGCCTGACCACAGAGGCAGGTGGGGGCTGAGGCCACAGCCAGGAGTCAGAGACAGGCCGAGACCCAGGCCCCCAGGGGACACCAGCCAAGGTCACCAACAGGATACTCCAAGATATATTTTTATTTCCAATGGTTTCAGGTGCGCAAAGAGGCTTGGCAGTTCCAGTTCCCAAGACCTTGTGCCCAGGTCCCTCTGTGAGCCTCCCGTGTGTGTCCGGGGTCACGGCCAGCCCACGTCCTCGCCCCTGCAACTCCCTTCGTTCCTCCCCCTTCTCCGAGGGGCTGGGGTGGACTCTCAGACCCCGACAGTTGGGATGAGCCTGGTCGGCTCTGGGACCGTCCCTGCCCCCGAACTGCGTTTGTGGTGTCTCTCTCTGGCTCACTGGGGCGGCGGGTTCGGGGACGACCCGGAGCAGCCTTCCCACCTGGTCTGTCAAGGTGCCCAAGTGCAGCTCGGCCCTGGTCACTCGATGGAGGTTTTCCCACCAGCAGGATGTTTTCTATGGGCTTGTCCCCTAATTTCAAATATTTTTGAACTCCACGGCTCTTGTTATTAATTTCCTGTGAAGTCATAATTAACTTAGATTCACCACCTTCTGCACCTCAAAACCCGCCTGCCACCTCACAGGTCTGCTGGGCAAATCCTCCCCATGTTCTCCCCTGGTTCGGTGCGGTTTGGGTTTCAAAGGCCCCGCTCTGTGGTGGGGGGCGGGGGTGGCTGGCTGCGTGGTCCGTCCTTCCGCTGGTCCCCGGGTCTCGGAGACGGCAGGAGTGTGGCTGGCTTTCCTCCGGCGGCTCTGAAGTTTTGTCCTTGGTTTTTCTGAAAATCTCACTGATGACCAAGCGGGATTCCTGTTCGCTGGTCCTGCCTGGGCTCGGCGGGCTCCTGGAGGGGGACATCAGACGTCTTTCGGCAGCTGTGGGAACCGCTCACACCAGCCTCCTTCAGACATGAGTTCCCCCGTTCTCTCCTCTTCTGCGTCTCCAATATACATGTGTGTGTCACGCCTGTATAACCAGAAAGAATGACATGCATCTTTCCCTCCCTTCTGTATTTTCCGAAATGTCTCCTTTTCCTCTCGCCTTTACTCTGGATAAAATTTTCTCGCCTCTACCCTAGTTTTCCTTTCGCTGACTTTGCCCCCAGCTGGAAACCTACCCCCCGAGTTGTAAGTGGTGGCTGTTACATGTTCTCATGGTTGAAGGGCTGTTTGGCTTCTTTTTCAAAATCTACCATGTGAGTTTTTTAAACTTCATTTCCCTGAAGATATTAAGCCTCTTTCTTATTTTTCAGCAACTAAGTTTCGCTGCTTTATGTCTGTGTCGATGGCTGCGGTCTCGGAGGCCCTGCTGGTGGCGTGGTGCACCCCGCAGGCCTGGGCGGCTTTGGCCGTGCGTGGGGCACTGTGCCTGGAAACTCGTGGGGTGACCTGATGGCCGGGGGTGCAGGCACCTTCCCAATTTGACCTTCTGCCTGGCACCTGGGGCTCACCTGGCCCGGGACCTCCTTGACCTGAGGTTCCAGGGAATACGGAGGTGGCCTGAACTTCGGTGGCCCTGCCTCCCTAGAGTGGGGCTCACTGTCACTCTGTTCTCACTGGGGGGGCGGAACCCTCGGGGCTCCCAGCTTCCTACGAGGAGGTGGTCCCGTCAGACACCCGCCCTCACTTTCGTTTCCACCCCCAGGTCCCCAGAACAGACGGCTACTCCCGGCTCCTGGGACTCAGCACTGGTGCTCACTCAGCCCCGGAGCCCGGCCTCCCCTTCTGTGCAGCCCGGTCTGTCCATGGCAGGTCCTCGGCTCGTCGACGCTTCGACTCGACGATGGCTTGGCGCCGCAGTGGTCTTGGTGAGCGGGGGCGGCCCAGCACCACGGCTGGGTGGTGCACCCCGTGTGGGCAATGGTCCCCCTGGGCCCCTCTCCCTCTGGTTTGGGACCCCTGCTCACTCCTGTCTCTCTTCCTCCCTGGCACTGTGGCCTCTGTTCATACCACCTGAGGAGTCGCCAGACGTGTTTCCCGCCCGGGGTCTCTGCGCACCTATGACAGCCAGCTAGGTTCTCCACCCAGAAAACTCCCAAACTCTCAGGCAGAGCCAGCAGGAAGTCTGAGCTGAGACCACGGGACACCAGGGAGGACAGTTCTGGGTCCTCCCCAGCCCCCAGATCTCGAGGCACACAGGGCTCCGTCTACACCCACCGCTGCGTCCCAGGGCGGACCCGGGGTGCCTCGGGCTCCGGCAGACGAGCAGAGTGGAGGCTCGGAGGGCACACAGTGCCAGCTGCCCACAGGCCGGGCTGAGGAGGCCCGAGGGCTGACTGCTGGGCTGGGCACCCTGGAGGCAGTGGGGGCAGGGGACTGTGGCAGCTCCAGAGGGTTGAAGAGGGTCTGGCGGGCACTCAAGGAGGAGGGAGTGGGCCGTCTGAGGGTCGGAAAACAGAGGCCTGGCAGGAGACCTCGTCTGAGGGTGAGGTTTGCAGGGTTTCGGGCTTCTGGCTCAGCGTGTGCTGGAAGCCGTGACCAGGTACGGCCCTCAGGGGCACCACCTGAGAAAGGCACAGACGCTGCCGGGTCTCAGGTGGAAGGGGTTAAGAAGGTCAAGGCTAGGCCAGGCTGTGGGAGTGGGCCAAGGTGTTGGCAGGGTCTGTGGAGGTCGCTGCCGGCACGGCCGGGGCCTGAGAGTGTGGTCCAGGACGGGGAGCGGGGAGGGGGTGGCTGAAATCTGTCCAGGAGGGCTGGAGGGGGCCCCAGTGCCGGGTTAACCTTCCCCGTCCACAGGCACGTCCACCTGGCCTCCCAGCCAGATCGGGGGCTTGGGGAGGGGCCTTGGGTGACAGCCCTCCTGCCCTGAGCCTGGGGCAGCCAGCGGCCCTGGGTCCCTGGGGCCCAGCAGGAAGAGCCAGGCTGAGACGGGGTGGAAAGACAGGTCAGCAGGTGGGTGCAGCAGGGCGGACCCCCCTCCCCGCCCGCCACTGCCCGCAGGCCATGCCCACCTGGCAGCGCCGCCCACCCGGGCAGGGAAGCACCTGGCCCCGAGGACCAAGGGCAGGAAGTGAGGCGGGTGGGCGGGTCCAGAGACTCGGGCTGCAGCCCCACCCCCCTGGGGAGCAGAGGGAGCCTGCACAGCCTTCCCCTTGGGGTGGCAAGGGCAGGGTCTCTGCTGCGTCCTCAGCTCCCCAGAGAGACACCACTGGGGGGTCCGAGCGGCAGAGCTGGTGCCCAGTGGGGGGGGCCCGGGGCAGGGCAGAACTTCCCGGTCTGAGCCGCATATACCAGGGTCTGGCTCTGCTGGGCCTGTGAGCCGACCTCCCTCCCCGTCTGGCTGAGGAAGCCTGCGTCCTACAAAAGTGCTGATTGGGTGGCCGAAGGCAAAATGAGCCTTCGGGGGACAGCCCAGCACAGGCCGCCGGCTCGGACTTGCAGGAGGACCGAGGAGGGTGGGTGACAGAATTTGCTGCCTGCGTGCGGAGCGCTGACCCCCGGGTGGCTGCCCCGGGGCACCCACCCACACCTGCCCCCGGTGTTTGCTCCCCCTGAGGCCGTGAGCTGAGCCGAAGGAGCCCGGGGGCTGGAGGGAGACGCAGACCAGAGCTGGAGAAACCAGGGCAGGCAGGTGCCTCTGAGCCCGGGGCCCCCAGGGCGCAGGAGAGGACCCAGCCCTGAGTCCAAGCCCCAAAGACTCCAGGTCCCAAAGTTGCCCCAGAGGAAGGCGAGTCCCCACGGCCTGGCCCCCAGGCTGCGGCTGCCGGACCCTGGGCAGTCAGTGGCTGGCCGACCTGCCTGAGGCGCCTCCAGCAGCACAGTGGCCCTTTGTCCTGCAGCCCCGCCCAGGGAGGCCTCAGCCCAGCCAGGCCAGCTCTTCCACCAGCCCACTGTGTCCCCAAGTGTGGGGGTGGCTTTAGTCACCCCCCCAAACAGCCCCCCACCCCACCACTCGCCTCTGGGGAGCCCATTTGCCTGCCGCATCCCCTCCTGCTGTCATGGAAATGTCCACACCCACCAGGTGGCCCGAGGAGCCTTTGTCTGGAGGCCACTGGTTTCTCCAGTGACCCTGGCAGCCGCCACCCACCAGGCAGGGTCACGTGGGCCTGGCGTGCTGTGGGCGGCCCAAGCTGACCGCTCAGAACTTGGGCACTCACCAGGCTGTGCCCACCCCCCCCACATCCTGGGGTGGGGGATGCTGCCCCAGAGAGACCTGTGCCAGCCAGGGTCCAGGCCACCCTCCCAGCTGGTGACAGCTCCGTGCTGCTTGGCCAGGGGCGACCGTACCTCGCTCAGGTCCCCAAAGCTGGCTGCCAGCAGAGCTCACAGACACCAGAGGATCCCGGGGCCCAGCTGGGCTGGCGGTGATGACTCGGAGCAAAGGGGACATCTGGACTGGCTGCCGCCAAGTGAGGAGAGGTGTCCCAGTCCTGCCCAGGGCGCCCGCTGGTCCTCGGCCGTCTCACCCCACAAGGTGCCTCAGGTGGCTCGGGGTCAGTTTTACTCTATTTGGGGCTCAGGCAAAACAGTGCTAGGAGAGGCATGGGGGTGGTCACAGCAAGGTCAGGGAGCTGGTGGTCAGCCAGACAACAGTCCCCCTCTCCAAAGTGACCAGCCAGGGGCACTCACAACTAGACCACCCTGCCATGCAGCCCAGAGCCTCGACCCCTGGCCAGCAGGTCGGCCCGAGGGGCCGGCCTCCACGTGGCCACGGCTCAGCTGCATCCTGGCCTTTCCACTCCTGGGCCGGGACTGTGGCTCGAAGACCCAGCTGTGGCCAGGGGGGCGGCCTCTCACCGGGGCAGGAGTTGGTGATAAAGGCCCAGGCCCGACTGGAGGGGCACATGGCGGGGTCTTCTCTGTCCCCACTTTGCTGCTGCGGCAGCGCCCTGGTGCCGCTGTAGTACAAAACCCCCGCGTGAAATGTGCCGTCTTTCACCCCTGGGCTGGGCAGCCTGACCAGGACCTGGTGTTTCTGCATCCGAGGGCAGAGCACTGGAACTGGTGGCCAGCGACACAGTCAGAGTAGCCAGGACAGACCAGGTGCTGCCGGGATAACCAGGTCCCAGGACTCAGGGGGACTGGCTTCTAGCACTTCCTCCTCCAAGGGTCAGGGTGGGGGGCCCTGCTTTTCACGTGACTGTCCCTCCTTCGATCCCCGCCACGTCCCGATCAGAAGCACTTGGGGGCTCCATGAAATGACGGCAGCTCCATCTGGCAGCCCCGTGTCCTCCTGGGAGCGTCTGGAGCCCGGCAACGCCGTGCCCGTCAGCCCCGGCCCAGCACATCTGGCTGAGCCAGGAGGCCCTGACCAGGACTGAGACTGAGGGCGGGAGGCGGGGCCGGGTGTCAGCCTGGGAAGGGTCTGCAGCGAGCAGCCCCTCCTCCCACTCCCACCCACCTGCAAACGCCTCCAGGTTTGGGGTTAGTGAGCCGCGCCTCGGGTTCCCCAAGGCAGGAGTGCCACCAGCCAGGGCCGTCTCGACCTCCCCACTCAAACACAGGCACCCCGGTGGATATCGGGTGGGTGGGTGTCTTGCCAAAGGTGTGTGTGTCCTCCACAGCCCGAGGGTCTGGAGGTCAGTGGTTTGGAGGGTCAGAGGTCACTAATGCTTCCAGGACTGGCTTCCAGAAACTCTGCCTCGAGGCCAGGGGGACCAGACCAGCCCCTGGGTGCTCTGCCCTCTGGAGGCCGGGGAGGAGCCCGCCTGCCTATGGTGCCCCCACCCCCAGCACAGCCCTGTGGGTCACGAGGCCGGGCTGGGGAACGGGCTAGGATGGGGACACGCAGGGACCGGGGACTCAGAGCCCTGTCCTGAGGGGCAGTGGGAGGGTTCATGTTCTCCGACAGTGACCCCAGTGGTCCGGGCCCACAGCAACTTTTGGGGGGCCCCTGTGCAGAAGGGACAAAGGCCAACTGGGAGGCAGCCCTCCTGACATGATTCGGCTGTTGGGGGGCGTTCTGCGGTGGCCGCACGCCCTCCTGCCAGGTCTGTCCCTGGGCAGAAAGACAAGGCCCCACGAAGTCCTGACCCGGGGTTGAAGAACGGCGAGCACGCACTCTGGGGCTGGCCCGTCGCCGGGGGTCTGCGGCAGAGCTGCCGGAGCTCACTGTGGAAAGCGCTGGGCCCCTGGGGAGCTCTGCGGGTTGGGCTGATGTCAACGCGGCCCCTTCTGTCAAGTCGGGAGGGCCACCTCGCCACCCCGGCCGGAGTCCCGGGCCTCCCCACCCTGCGGTCCTTCCAACCCCCACAGGACGGGGCTGACACAGCCTCGCTCCCCCCGCCTGTGCGACAGGCAGCAGAAGGGCTCCCAGGGAACCATGGGGGGCAGCCCTTGCAGCCGCCACGGCTGAGGCTGGGGCCCGGGAGTGAGGGGCGGGCACGGCCCTGTGCTTTGTTCATGGGAAGCTGCAGGTGGAGGGAGTGAGGGGCAGGCAGAGGGCCTTTGTGGGCCCCCCCCGGAAAGAGAGGGTGCAGGCTGTGACCCCTCTCGGCCCCCTGCCTCTTCCAGCGAGGCTGAGCTCAGGGCCTGCTGGGAGCCCCCCCCCACCCCGCCACCGCCCCACGCACGCCCCACTGCCGCTCCTACAGAAGCTCTCTGCCCTGGTTTTTGTTCAACCTGGGCCCCCGGGGGGGCGAGGCGGGGGCAGGAATGCATGCGGGGCCTGCCGCCCGCCCTGTGGCCCGCGTCATGTAACTGCCTCCCTGCTGGCCTATGGGAGCCCGGGGGACACACCTGTCGGAAGCCAGGAGCAGAGATTGGTCGGTGGTGAGCAGGCACCTGTGTGGGGCGGGGTGAGGCCCTGCATGTAAGGCGAGCCCAGGGCCACGCCGTCTCTTCCCGGCCCTGCCCTGCTCTCTGCCGCAGCAGGAGGACCGGCCACCACCTCCATTGTCCCCGTCACTCTCCCAACTTCCTGGAGACCAGGCGAGCTGCCCACCTGCAAGTGTGGATGTGGACTTCAGCTTCTCCTTTGTGTGGAGTCTCAGCGGAGGGAGGCAGGGGATGGTCTTCCCAGGGGGCGGCTGCCCTCCCGGCCCCCCTACAGCAAGGCTGGGGGAGCAGGTGGGACCAAAGCCTAACCTCTGTCCTGAGCTGACAGGTATTTGGGGTCACTGCTGCCAAAGCTTCTCCAGTGTCCATTCTGAGGCCTGGTGGGTCTTGGGCACAGGGACGGTGCTGGACAGGACACAGCAGCCCGGCCGCCAGGCTGGGGGCAGGGAGCAGCCTCCCACCCTCCTCCTCCAGGTGCAGAACCTGTCGGGGCAGGTAAGCAGGAGGCGGAGGAGCCCGGGGAGGCCGCTCTGTGGGGAGAGCCTCCAGGTGCCTGCCGCCGTCCCCCGCACGGCTGACCCAGGCGGGACGTGGCAGCCGTGGCGATGGGCCTGCAGTCAGGACTCGGGGAAGGGTGGTCCTTCTCCTCTGAGGAGGTGAGCCCCTTGGGCCGGGTGCGCTGGGTGTTGGGGCGAAGCCATCTTGGGTTCGGCCACTTGGGGTCCATAGGCCGCATCTGCAGGGCCGGTGTGCACGGGCTCTGCCCCACCCAGAGGGCAGCCGGGTTCAACGACAGTGAGGGTTTCCACCTTCTGCCCCAACACAGCCCTTCTGGGAAGCTCCTTCCCCAATGCTGTGCTGATCCAGGGGCACCTTGCTCCCTGCGGGCTGGGGTGGGGAGGACCTGGGCGCCGGGCTCTGGAGTGTGTTCCTGGGCTGGGCTAGGCTTTGCCGGCGGCCACCCCGGGACAGCCAGAGCTCCGGGCAGAGCCGGTCCGGCCTGGCTCCAGGCTCTTTCTAACCCGTCCGGGTTGGAGGTGCTCACAAAGCCGGAACCAGCTCGGAGAAGGAGTGGGCTGGCCCTGGCCAACAGGATTCCTCGGGGCCGAGACCAAAGTCTGTCCTCTGGATCCTTGACTGGAATGCACGGGAGCCACACCGCGGCTCATCCGGGAGCGCCGCCGTTTCGGGGGCAGGTTCCAGGGCTGGGAGGTGTTCAGGCCCGTGGGGTGTGCGGCAGGTTTTCTGAGACGTACTGTCGAGCTCGTTGTTCGCAAATTTTTAGGGGGGAAAATAGGTTGGGCTTGTTTTGTTTGGCTTTTGTCTAGTAACCCCGATGAAATGCTTGAGAGTTAAGGCGATTAGCAGGGTGTTGAATTAGCAAAATAAGTTTTATGTTTATGAAAACGCAAAGCAGCCATAGGTGTGGACGCAGCCTGCTGTCCCTTCCAACATTCTGGCAATTTGCAAAACCGGTTTGTGGGAATGTTCGCGTGAATTTAGAAGGCGGAGGGTCTGCGGAGGCACGGGCCCTGGGGAGCAGTGCGGCCGCGCGGGGCGCGCGGTGCAGGGCGCCGCCGCAGGGCGGGGGCGCGGCCGGGAGGGAAATGGCGGCGTCCTCGCGGAGCGACGCGGCCCCGCGGCTGGAGACCGGCCCTCGGAGGACGCCCCCGCCTCCCCCCACACGCGCGGGGTTGGGTTTCAGCGCTTTGTTCTCTGCGGGCCTCACCATTGATTAAGGCCCGCCGGGCAGGTTAACCAGCGGAGAGCGAGTTCTCCACGCCGGGACCCGCTTCTCCGCCTGCCCGGGGCCCACAGGCCGCTGCCCTGAGACGGGCGTTCGCTGTGCCAGGGCTCCTTCCTCCGGTCGCCCGAGCCGCGCCTGGTCGTCAAGGTGACGATTAACGAGGCCGCAACCCGCCCCAGGGCGCTGGCTTCACTCCCTGCCGGGACCCCATGTGGCCGCAGGGGACCTTCCTTTCCACGTCCCAGCTGCTGGGGCTCCCCGGCCCAGGCCCTGGACCGCAGGCCGCGCTCCGTCTTTGCCTGGGGGTCACACGGGCTCGACCTGGAAGTTCGAAGAAAGCTTCCCGAGGCCCACACCTGGGCCTGTCCCTGTGTCTGTCTGTCTGGCTGTTGTGCACCTCTCCTGAGAACGTAATGGCTGGGAAGCTGGCGGGCAGCAGACAGCAGGGGCTCCCGTCCACCTGGCTTGTGGCCGGGCCAGCTGTGGGTCCTCTCAGGCCGATGTTCCCCCCAGGAAGGCTGGCCCTGAGCGGCAAGGGCTCCAGGGACACCAGGCCCCAGCTCTGGGGCTGTGAGCAGGGAGGCTGGGCTATGCTCAGAGGGCTGGCCACAGGGTGGGACGCTGGGCACCCGCCCGCACCCCCTCTCTCAGCCCCCACTGCCTCCCCCCAGGGCCTGGCAGTGCAGAGTGAAGCTGAAATTTAACTTAGCTCTGCAAGTGAAGCCTGACTGGTTCACGCAGCTCGGAAGACAGTGCAGCTGTGTCCCTGCCACACGCTGAATTCCACAAGTCCGAGCGACAGACCCCGAGCAGCCAGGAGGGCCCAGCGGTGGGGATGGGGCACAGAGCAGCAGCCCGGGCACCCCCCCCAGGGCCCTTCGTCAGGGTCAGGTGTTCTGAAGACTGTCGGTCGGCCGTCCCCAGGACTGGGCTGGAGAACCGGGTGGACCTGGCTGAGGCGGGGGTGGGGTGGACACAGCCTTTGTTGTGGTCAGCCGCTACCTGGGGGGATCAGGAAAGGGCCCCCACCTCCTCCCTGCAGCCTCTGTGGGTGGAAGATGCCGGAAAACTTGAGAAGCAGCTCTGGCTGGCTCTCCAGGCCCAGGTGCCACTGTACAGGGGACAGGGAGGGACAGGAGGCAGGACAGAGCCCTCGGGCTCCCCAGGGCAGGGCGCCAGGGTCTCAGCCCCATGCCGGGGCCCCCGGTCTGGGCCTTGAGTAGGGTGGGGGCTACAGATATTCCAACTTCCAGAACCCCCACTCTGAACACCCCTGTCCTGGGGGGTCACCACTAAAGACTGGCTTGTCTCTGGCAGGCACTGGGGGCTGTAGTCCTACATCCTGTGTTTGGGGGCTCCATCCCATCTGCTCTGGGGTTCGACCCCAGACTGGTGAGCACAGGCTGAATAGGGCCCCCCTCTCACCCCCCTGCAGGGCCAGCGCCTTCTTGCCTTTGGACTTCATGGCCAACAGCGGCCAGGGCCAGCAGACAGCCCCTCCTGTGGCCTCACTGGTGAGAGACCGCACTGCGCAAGGTGGGGATGCTGGGGCCCCAGAGGCCTGCCCTGCCCGGCGCGGGGGGGGGGGGGGGAAGCAGGCCCCGAGGGGCTGTCCTGCCTCAGAGCCAGGCCTCCCTCAGTCCTCACCCTTGACAAGGGCAGGAGGGGCCGGGTTGCAGACAGCTGGGGCGGCGTCCAGGGGCAGAGGCCCGTGCTGTGGCCACTGCACAACGCCCCTCCCGCCTCAGACACGGGCTCGCCCGGGGCTCCAAGGGGCCGCGCCTGCCATCCAGGCCTTTCCCCTGGACCACCCGGAGGGTGCCTCCACTCTGCCCCTGAGCACTGGGGCTCCGACCTCCCGGGGGCAGGACACCTGGCCCCTCCTTGGGTGCCCACCCCACGCCCAGAGCTGGCAGCCCTGCTAGGACGGAGGGGCTGGCCCGTAGGGAGGGTGCCTGTGGGTCCGTCCCCCCGGGACTTCCACATGCGACAGCCCAGACTTCTCCAGGCTGCGCCCCACAGGCGGGGCCTGGGGGGCACCTGGGCCCCTCGAGTGAGCCCCGTCCCTCCCAGCGCCTCTTCACTGCAGTGTCCTCGCAGAATGTGGGTCTCCCTCAGGCTGCCGAGCACCCCCACGCCGAGCCCCCTCCTGCCCCTGCTGGGCGGCCCCCAGACCCACCGGGGCGGCCACCGCCATCTTACTGGGCAGCATTGGATGGAGTCGGGTCTCTAATACTGCCTGGTAATGATGACGGAGGTGCCCTGCCAGCAGCGACGGGGCCGCCCCTTCAGCCGGAGCCCCGCCCCTCTCCCCCCACACAGGCCACAGGGTGTCACCTGCCCACAGGCCCCCCACACTGTCCTGCCTGTTGGCTTCCGGGGGGGGGGGTATGGGGCAGAAAGCTGACCTTGGGCAGGCCCCTCCCAGGGGCCCAACTGGGTCTGAAGCCCCTGCTCAGCCCCGAGAACAAAAGGCTTTTCTGCAACCGCACTGAGCGCCCATGACAGCGACCCGGGATTTGGACGGCAGGTGTCTCGGCCCTGCCCACGGGGCCCGGCCGGGCACCACGCTGCCCCTCACAGGCGTGGGTCGCGCAGAGTGTGGGGGACACGGGCGCCTGATAGACCAGCCCCATGTCCCTCACTCTGGACAAAGTGGGAGCTCACAGGCCTCCCGCCTGGGGCGGGCACCGCGTGTCCCCCGTGTCCTCGGGCCGAGGCGCACCTGGGCCCCTGTGGGCATCTTACCGGACAGTGCTGGACTTCTCGGCTCGGCTCTAACACTGTCTGGTAACGATGCTCAAAGGTGGCCCGCCGCTCGCTGCCAGGACGCGGCCCGGGGACACGCTGTCCTGCTCCCCACACGCAGAGCCCACAGCAACTGACCCCAGGAGACAGAGTTAGGGCCAGGACACTGGGACCGGACAAGGGTGGCAGTGCCCCCATCCTGCACGCCAACCTCGTCCGGGGACCTGGCCTGCGCCCTTTGCTCCGACGTACTTGCTGCTACCCGGCCCTGAGGACCTCCCAGAATCAACAGCCAGCTGGGCAGCGGCCACTCCAGGAAATTCGTCTTTGGCCTGGTCCAGAGCGGGCAGCAGCCAGGCCTGCCCCCAACCACCTTCCCTTCCAGCCCCTCCCTCAACCACGCAGGGTCCCACGTCCGCTGTGGCTGTCCTAGGGCACCCCAACCACATAGGCCGTTGGGAGCTGGCCCTCCTGAGAGGCCCCCATCGGGGGGCCGCAGCAGGCACTGACCTCTCACAGGGCTCTGTCGGGGGAGCCAGCTTCGGTGGTCCCCTGGGGCCACAGGAAGGACAGTGCATCCATGTGCCTGGCCCCAGCCCACCGGCTTCTACTCCCGGATGAGGGTGGTCCCCCTCCCCCACCAGCCCTCAAAGTGTCACAGGCAAAAATGGAAATGCAGTCTGGAATTGAAGCCGGGGCCCCTTGGTTTCATCTTCTCAACTGGAAGCCAGGACTCAGGCCCCCAGACCTGCCTGGGAGCCCCCCAGCCCAGGAACCCCACCCCATCCAGGCCCCAGCTGGTCTCCCAGGGAGGAGGGTCTGCCCCTGGCCGCCTGTTAACTCATTAACTGTGTGCTGACTCAGGGTCAAGTGCAGGGTAACCAGATGCTCACGCGCGCGCGCACACACACACACCTGGGCCAGGGGGGCTACGAGCTGGGACCAGGTCCCTGTGAGGCCCTCCTCGGGGCAGCCCAGTCCTGGGAGGCTCCGGTTAGACACCGGGGCAGGGGCCGCGGGGTGGGGTGGCTCTCTGCAGACTCAGGAGGACCTGGGGGTCCTGCCACCCAGCCGAACACCGTAGGACAGGCAGCCTGCGATGGGCGTCTTACCAGACACGGTTAGACCTGGGTCTTTCTGTCTAATACTGTCTGGTAATGCCGTCCATCCACGGCCTGGTCGCCGCCAGAAGAGGGGCTCCCGCTGGACACTGGTTGGAGGGGGAGGCCCATGGTCTGTCGGGCCCCGAGGTGGCCGGACCAGGCGGTGCACCCTGCCCTTGTGTCGCCGCCGCAGTAGCACAGTCCGCACGGGGACATCCCAGCCCTTGTTGCCCCCACCGGGGGATGGGGGGAGACTGCCGACCCTGGGCCGGGCTTTCTGTGGCAGCCAAAATAAACTGCTGGGGTAACAAAGGGTGTGGGGCACCGAGGACTGGTCTGCGTTCACCTCCAGGCACAGCCCACCCCCACAGCAGCCCAGCCTGGGACCCTCTCCAGGGGGGTGACCTCATCTTCCGCCCCCGACATGTACCAGGTGAGGGGCCCACAGGAGGACAAGACTGACTGCACCCCAGCCCAGGGCAGGGACGAGCACCCCAGAGACCCTGGGTTGTCCCACCCACCTGGGCAGTGTCACCTGGGACAGGCAGGGTGCAGCCACCTTCCTGCCTCGGCTCTCAGCTCAGGGTCCCCACCAGGTAGGTCCCCACAACCTGTCTGAGGCCTGGGCAGTTAGGGGCACGCTCTCCTGGTGCAACACAGCGCCTCTCAAGTCTGTGGGCCCCCCCCACCCTCTCCCTGTACTGATATTCGAGATGTCTGTCTAAAGTCGTCCCCCAAACCAAACTCTGATGCTGACGCCCCCAGCCTCATGGCCTCTTCCTTTCCCCAAGTTCCCTGACCCTTGGCTTCCCAAAGACCCACTGAGGACAGAGCCCCAGACCCTGTGTTAGACCAAGGGCTTGGCCGACAGAGTGGGGGGTGGGCCCCCAGGGGAGGTCCCTGCACCTCCCCCAGTCTCCCCTCTCCCCGAGTCTCCCCTGAACATGGTCTGTGCAACCACATTCTAGAGCGCGGCCCCAGGCCTCTCTGGACAGGTGACCAAGGGGGCCCTGCAGACGGGAGACAAGCAGAGGCCAGAGGCTGCCTGGAACCTGTGAGGAGGGCCCAGGAGGCTGGGCCCAGCCCATCAAGGTGCTGACTGCCCAAAGGACACAGGGCCTTCACCTCACCCCCTCCCGCAGCCCCAGGGGCGCTGACCGCTGCCTTTGCCCCCAGCACACTCAGGCCGGGCACACCCACAGCCCCTGCTGTGCAGAGACAGAGGCTGGGGCTGGGGCGGCACCACGCTGGCCAGTGTCTCCGGTTTTGAGGCCTCTGAGTTCCTGGTGTCCAGTGAGCAGGGGCTAACTCGCCCGAGCCCAAGAGGAGCTGGGGACCAAGGCACTTCGGCCGGCCTAGCAACCTGAGTACCTCAGGGGTCTGACCCCAAGAAGGAAGGACAGGTTTAAGGGCAGCGGGCATTCTAGGGCCACAGCCCGCCTTGCAGAGTCAGGAATGGAGCCGAGGCTGCTCCCTCTGAGGCTGCTGGGGGCGGGGGGTCCTTCTGGCCTTCCCAGCCCCCCGGTGGCTCAGGTGTCCCTGGGCTTGTGGCTCCTCGTGAGGACACTGGTCCCTGGAGTTATGGTTCCCCAGAGGACCCAGGAGGGCCTCAGCTCACGCCCCCCCAACTTCATCACAACTGCACCGACCCTGTTCCCAAATGAGATCACATCACAGGTTCTGGGGCTGAGACGGCAGACGCATTTGGGGGGCCGCCATCCGGCCCCACGAGAAGCAAAGGCCCTCCAAGCAGAGACTCCTTGTGACCCATGCAAGGCTGTCGGGGGCAGAGGCACAGCCCCAGGGGGGAGGGAGCACCCCCACCCTCAGGGGCTGAGCCCCGTGTGCGGATTTGAAGAGTGGGGGCCCCAAGGCTGGGCCGAGGGCTGAGGCGAATGTAACAGCAGTGGAAGCCGAGTGAACACAAAAGGCATTGTGGGCTCAGGTCTGGGGGCTTAGCGTGGATCCGAGGGTCTGGAAAGGCGCAGGGATGACCTGGAGAGAACGGAGGGCCCACCCCCAGGGGCACTGCCCGCCTGCCCCCTGCTCACCTCTGGGCCCTGGGTTTAAGTTGCTGGGAGACAGTTGCCAGGTCACCACTGTGTCCCGGGCAAAGGGCTCACCCAGCTTGTAGGACAGGTAAGAGGGGGAGGTGGGCCGGCAGCAGGGGCCCCTGCTGGCGTGAAGGTCTGCCGTCCGCGCCCCCGCCTGGCCACTACGGATCCCGCTGGTCCTCTGGGATTCTGCCCAGGAGCAGGGAGAAGCAGGGAGGGGAGGGCGGGGGAGGGTGCCCTCCTCTGCAAAGGGCCCATGCCCCCTGGACCACGGCGAGAGGGGCAGGGACCCCAGGGCCGGGCCAAGGTGGGTGTGCCCCCTGGGGGTGTCGGCTCCTCAGGGCGAGCTCCCTCTCGAAGGACAAGACCTGTCTCCCAGCCCGCTGACGCCTCTGGGAACCCGCGTCCCCGAGGACAGCCCGCGCCTGCTCAGGAGGCGCCAGCCGGTCAGGCGATGTGAGTGCCGCCCTCGCCCCACGCTGCCGGGCGTGTCTCTGGGAGGGGCCGGGCTCCGGCGCCTGCTCATTCTGCTGGATGTTTTGGGCAGGTTCACGAGGGCCTTCCGTCCATCACGCCGCAGCACTGTTTCCCGCCGGTCTCTCCACCTGGCCAGGTAAAGGTTTATTTCTAAGTCTGTTATAAAGCTGAGTTTTCCCTTAGCCCGCCCCAGCGCTGGCCGTCCTCGCCTGCGGACACGGCAGGCCCCTGCCTCTCCGAGCGTCACATTTTGTCTCTGTGTTTAGATTTGGTCCTTCCGAGGCTGAACGTGCAGGCCTGAGCACAGGGCCTGCCCAGGCTTTTATTTGCTAATTTTAGTGACAAGAAAGGATAACTCCTTTGTGCAAATAATAAATACACGGTTAGAAAAGCCGAAGAGAGGTAGGAGGCAGGCAGGGTCTCCGCCACCCAAGGCCACCTCCCCAGGCTGCTTCTGTCGCTTGCCTCCGACCTCCACCCCTGCACCTGCAGGGCGGAGGCTGCCCCCCCCCCCGCGGGCGGGGGTGGGGGTGGTTGGCCCCTCTCCATTGCATGCTCCTGTGGTGACCTCGGGTGTCTCTATAGCCCACTGCCTGCAGGAGCTGCAGCTGCCCCACCGCTTCCAGGGTGCAGAGCTGGGGTGCAGACAGATGACTGTGTGGGGACCTCCAGCTCAGTGCCTCCCTCAGGAGCCCCTCTGAGGACCCCCAGCCTCTGCTCCCAGTGTCTGTGGCCCCCGAGCCGCCTCCGGGCACCCCTTCAGCTCCCCTGCGTCTGGCTCCCACCCATGTCCTCCTTGCTGGGTGGTGACCGGCCTGTGTTGTCCTTCCGGTTCCCTCGCATTCCAGGACAGCCCCAGCCCCCGGGGGCTCCTCCCACTCCCACCCCAGTGTGTTCCAGGGGCCTTTCTTCCGGTGCTGTGCCTGCCACGTCTCCCTGTCCTCTTGCTCTGTGCGAGTGTGTGCTGTGCGTCTGTGTGCCTGAGTGCGTGAGTCTGTGTGTCCATCTCTCACCCCTGGGGGCCTCCCCCCGAGGCCTGCTGGCGCAGCATCCGCCCGTTGGGTGCTGTGGGGAGGCTGTCGGTCGGTACCTTGGGGCTGATCCTCTGTCCTCAGCAGGGCTCCTGGGACCTGCTGCCAGGTGCCAGGAACCAAGCCAGGCAGACACTCACGGAACCCTGCCACTCAGGGCCGGGCACAGCTGGGTCAGACTCTGCTCCCTCGCTTCTTTCCTAAGTGGCAACTGAGGCCCTGGGCAGCACTTCTTGGGTGACCAGCAGAGCAACCAGCCTCTCTGGAGAACCCCTCCTGGGCCCTGGGTGCAGGGGCCACAGCCCTTCGTCCCCCCAGCCCCAGTGTGCTCCCCTCCCCACTCTGGGTTTTCAGTTCTTCGGAACGTCCTCGCCTCCCAAGCCACCCCCAAACTGGGAAGGGCCTGTGAAGGGACAGCTGAAACGTCCCTAAAAGTTCTGAGTTGATGGCAGGGGCTCAAAGCCAGGCCCACTCCTGGGGACAGGCCACGAGGATGCTTCAGACACAGGATGCTTCCCCTCCCCCGCCCAGCCACCCCTCCGAACGCCTGAAGGCCAAGGGCCCTTCCTTACAGGCAGCGCCGAGGCCAGAGGGTCCGCTCCTGCAGGGCAGGACTCGCCCAGGACAGACAGAATGAGAAGACCTCCGTGCCCCTGAGGGGCACCAAGCCCCACAGTCACCGTGGAGACAGGAGCCGGCTGCCGCTGGAATCCCAAGTCCAAGACCCCAGGAGGCGCCCCTGCCCCAGCAGGAGGGGCCTGACCGCCTGCCAGATCCGGGGGCTGGGACAACAGGCGGCAAGGAGGTCCCACCGACGGGTGGGAGCGACGAGTTCCCAGAGGTGCCCCCGCCTCAGCGCCCCGGCCCCTGCGGCCCACAGCCACGCCCGCTCCATCCAGCGCCGGGGGCGGCGCCCTCGGGCCCAGGTCAGCACCAGGAGAGGCAAGCGGTCAAGGGTCACAGGGGTCTGGCGGAGCCACGTCTGGGGACCAGGTGAATGCAGGCCTGGTACGGCCTCCTGGGGCCCGGTGCCCCATTCCAGGGGAGGCGGTCTAAGGGGGGACCACACACAGCCATGCCCGGGGGGGGGGGCCAGCAGCCTGGGGTCTGAACATCAGGGGAGGGGAGATGTGTCCTCCCCACAGTCTGGCAGGCGTTCTGCTGCCCTGCACCCAGCCCCTGCTCAGGGCAGGGGAGCCCCTCACCCCTGCCTGACATGGGTCACCCGTGATGTCATGATGCACATTGTGACCCCGCCCTCCTGGGCATGCCCCACTGCCGTGTCTACCCCCAGCTCCGGCCTCACACCCCGCCCCTGACCTGCGTCGAGCTCGGCCCTGTTGGTGAGGATGGGTCCGCTGACCCTGAGTGGTAGTGGCCGCCCCCTCTTCTAGGGGGCATGGCGGGCTCAGGCCCACGAGTCAGGCCTGTGGCTGGGAGGAGCTGTGTGCAGACAGGCTGGGGGCAGTGCCCGGGGGCTGCCAGAAATGGGCGGGAAAGGGTCTGCTGGTCTGGAGCCCAGCTGGACCAGACTTGGGCCAGAATCTGAGGGTGCACCCCCTTATTCACAGGCTGGGCCCATGAGAGACCAATGGGGAGCAGCCAAAGGGACAGGCTCCTGTGTCAGCTGAGCCAGCTGGGCCAGGATGCAGGTGGGCTCAGACAGGGCTGGGAGGGGGTGGGAAAGCCCCCCCCCCCGCCAGGTCAGAACCTCAGACCGCCCCCCTGTCCACAGACCCCCTGGAGGACCCGCTTGCCGGCAGGCCCCGGGCTGCCCTCCTGGAGAAGCACCTGCTGGGGGCGGAGCAGCAGTCACCCAGCACGGGCTGTGGCCCTTTCTTCTATGTCGGGGGCACCAACGGGGCCTCGATGTGAGTGGGGGCCTCCAGCCTCAGACCCAGTCCCCTGCCCTCCAGGGCCCAGCCCAGCCTCAGCTAGGTCACCTGAGGTCCCCTTGTCCCCTCCCCCAGCTCCTAAGGCCCCAGGGTCACAGCTGCCTCTCTGCCCTGCCCCCCCCCCCCCAGAATCAGCTCCTACTGCAAGAGCAAGGGCTGGCAGCGCATCCAGGACAGCCGGCGGGGTGACTACAAGCTCAAGTGGTGTGAGGTCAAGTGTCGGGACAGCTACAGCAGCTTCCGGGAAGGTAGTGGGGAGGGGCTCGGGCCCACCCAGAGCAGGCGAGAGGCCCCACCCCTCCCTGTCGGGAGTCGTGGGGGCCTGGGTGGCCGCGGCCCTGCTGTGGTCACATGCATGCTGCCCGCCTTTGTTGTGCCAGGCGAGCAGCTGCTGTACCAGATCCCCAACAACAGACTGCTCACCACCAAGATCGGGCTTCTCAGCACCCTCAGGGAGTACTCGAGGGTTGTCAGCAAGACGTCGCAGTGCACACAGGCCAAGTATGCCCGCCCTGGGCCCCCCCAGTACCACCCAGGGCCCGCCACCCCATCCCCCATCCGACCCTCTGTCCTGTCCACCCGCCTACATCCAGCCACTCACCCATCTTCCCACAGACCCCTCCACTCACCGTTCTGTCTCCACTACAGACACCTGCCATTACACCCCCCACAGTCCCCCAGAGCCCTTACAGACACCCACCTCGAAGCCACCCCTTGGTGTCCCTCACTTAGTCATTCATTGCCCACCGCACCCACTCCTGCCCACCCCCGTACCTGCTCCCGAAGACCCTCTACGCTACTGTCCGCCCGCCTGTGCCCTCTGCCCAGCATGCAGCCTGAGACGCTCAGGGTCTCATCCATCTGGTGTCCACATGTCCACTCACCCACTCTTCATCTGGTCACCTGCCTGAGCACTGTCCACCCCCACCAGGCAGGCAGCCTGCCTCACCTGGTCACCATGACGCCGTCTCTACATCAGTTGATCTACCTGTCCAATCCGCCCTCCCCATGTCAGTCAGCAACTCTCCCCTGCCCCTTCAGGCACCTGTCATTCTTCCATCTACTTCCACCCCAAACCCACTTACCCACCCCCACACACACCCATCTACCTACCTCCAGGCCCCCACCCATTCCCCCTCTCCAGACACACACCCGTCCGTCCCACACACACTGTGGAGTGGACACTCAGGCCAGGCCCTGTGTCCCTCTGGGGAGCAGATCTGGAAACGACCCAGCACTCGACCTCGAGGAGCTCCCGTGGATGAGCCCAGGATGCCTGGGGCGGCGGAGGTAGATGCACTCAGCCCAGCTCAGCTGGGCAGGGCCGTTCTGTCCTAAATTGAAGGCTGGCCTGATTCAGGTCGATGGCAAGGCCCTGAAGGGCATCCCAGGCCAGTGGAAGACGTTTGGACCAGCCGGGAGCACTCAGGTCCCCGGGCTGGCGGCATGCTGGGCACTGTCCGAACTGACCTCTCAGAAGTACCTGAGCCCCGCGAGCAGCAGAGGAGGGTGGGGGGCCGGGAGCAGGGAAGAGGGGGAGGGGCCGGGTGCAGGTGAGCAGCCTGCAGAGAGGCCAGGTGCACCGCACGCGTGCTCTGGCAAGGGAGCAGGGGGCAAAGGCTTCGTAGAGAACAGCTCGACGTGGCGCGGGGGTGCAGGGGAAACCGGGGAGCCTGGAGCCCGATCCGGCTTCCCGGGGCCGCGCTCCCTCCAGCCTGCCTCAGGCCCCGCCACGCCTGCGCGGGAGGGAGAGAACCCTCCTTGTGTCTCCCCAACGCCCTGCTCCCCCAGGTTCCTGAAAATGGAAGAATTTTTCCCAGAGACCTACCGCCTGGACATCAAGGAGGAGAGAGAGGCATTCTTCACGCTCTTTGACGGTGAGACGCCGCTGAACGCCAGGCCGGCTCCGGAGAGATGCGTTCCGGGCGGGACCAAAACTGGGGCGTAGTTAGGTAGGGTGCGGCCCGGGCTACCAGCGGATGGGGGCGCGATTCCGAAGGGGACCAGGGGAGCCAGGTGGGCCAGGTGGGCGGAGTCGGGGCTGTGGGCGGAGTCTGTGCGCGTTCACAGCTGAGAGGGGAGTGGTTCGAGCCGAGGAGGGTCTGCTTTCAGGCTGGGGCGTGGCCAGACCTGGGATGGGCGTGGCCAGGGCCCTGGTTGGACCTGGGCGGATTGGGTGGGCGTGGTCAGGACCCTGGTTGTTTGCGGGTGCTGGGGGGCTAGTGGGCAGGGTCCGGAGCCTTGGGCGGCCCCGGACTCTCGTGGCTCTCTCCACAGAGACCCAGACGTGGATCTGCAAGCCCACCGCCTCCAACCAGGGCAAAGGCATCTTTCTGCTCAGGAACCAGGAGGAAGTCGCCACTCTCCAGGCAAAGACCCAGAGCATCGAGGAAGACCCCATGCACCGCAAGATGCCATTCCGGGCTCCTCAGGCTCGAATTGTGCAGAGGTGAGGGGTTGTACACCACGAGGGTCGTCAGTGGGGGCGGCGTCAGTGGGGCGGGGAGGCACCAGCCAGTTTGTCCCCTGCCTGGACACTACTCCTCTGTCCTGAAGGAAGCCACCTGGGCAACACCTGCCTTCAAGCCTGCAGCCGGAGCGGTCCCTCCCTCCAGCCCTCTGCCTCTGGGCAGGGCCCAGATCCTAGTCTTGCCCCAGAAAGGTCCTTCTCGAGCTCCCCATCTGCCAGTGTGACCGCGGTCCTGTCTCAGCTGCTGTCTGCCACCCTCCTCTCCCCCATGGCCGTCCCAAGCTGCTGCTCCCAAACCCTGTGTCTTGAGTCCTACAGCTCCCTCCACCTGGGATGTCCCCTCCCTGTGTCTCCAGTGCCACCCTGCCTCCTTCTTCAGGCAGTCCTCCCTGCCCAGGGGCCTAGTCTCCCAGCAAGAGCTGCAGTCTGGGGACACCAAGGGAGCTGAGACCCAGGGATTCTCTGAACCACAGGTGGCGAACACAAGGCCCACAGGCCAAATCCTGCCCTTCACCTTGTTTCATCTGGCCCAGCGCTGTCTCTACCCGGTGGCAGCCCCGAGCCCTCGCTTAACTGTGAAGGAGCAGTTACATTTATCCAGTCCTAACATTGCATTTGGCCCTTTGAGGGCAACCTCGAGGGCCCCCGGTGAAAATGGGTTTGACACCCCTGCCCTGAACTGTTCAGGCTCAGAAATGTCCCCCTACCGATGTACACGCACCCAGCAAGGGAGGGAGCCTGCAGGTCGCACCTGGAACAGGTGGTGAGGGCACTGAAGGACTGGCCGGCGTTGGGGCAGAGGGACGCACAGGGGCCAGGCTGGCTGTGGGCTAAGCCCTCGGGTGCGCACCCAGGTACATCCAGAACCCGCTGCTGCTGGATGGGAAGAAGTTTGACGTGCGCGCCTACCTGCTCATCGCCTGCACCGTGCCGTACATGGTCTTCTTTGGCCACGGCTACGCGCGCCTCACCCTCAACCTTTACGATCCCTGTTCTCAAGACCTGAGTGGCCACTTGACCAACCAGGTGAGGGCCCTCCCTGCAGCCTTGGGACAAGACCGCTGCCCAGGAACACAGACCTATAGGTGGCCTGGGCCGTCTCCTGCCTGCAGTCAGCGTCACCAGTCCCCTGCAGCCACCACAGGTGTGCTGGTGACGTGACCTGGAGCCTGGCACCCAGGCACCACAGCTTGGTTCCCTTTGGGTGTGGGTGAGGCGTGGTAGGGCTAGGAGTCGAGGGGAGGGGTCCCTGTGAGGACCTCAGTGCAGAGAGCCTGGGGCCAGAGGTCTCTGTGGAAGGTCCTCATGGGAAGATTCTGGGTGGGACCCCCCTGAGGGACCTCCCCCTCCCCGTGAGGATCAGCAGGGGACTTGGTGGCCGAGGAGGTCTCCGAGGGGGGGTCTCGGCAGCGGGCCTGCTGCAAGATGTCCTGGGGGGCAGGGCCTCCGGTACTCGGGGTGCCTCTCCAGGTGCCACCACGGCCTTCCCGCAGTTCATGCAGAAGAAGAGCCCGCTGTACGTGCTCCTGAAGGAGGACACGGTGTGGAGCATGGAGCAGCTCAACCGCTACATCAACCACAAGTTCAGGGAGCCCAGAGGCCTCCCCAGCGACTGGGTCTTCACCACCTTCACGGTCCGTGTGCCCTCACCCACCTTTTGCCTGGCATGGGGCCCCTGAGGGTCAAGACCCCTTAGGGCATGTGGGAGCAAGGGCAGCATTCCCTCGGGAGTGGGCTGGGCCTGAGGTGTGGGACCACCTGGGGGGTGTGTGCCTGTACTGCAGAGTGTGTCCCCCTGTGTCCCTGTGTGCAGCTGGCCACCCCGAGGTGGCTCTGCTGAGAGAGTTCACATTCCCTCCAGTGGGGCACTGTCTCCACACCCTTGCCAACACTTTTTCCATTTTTAATGCTCAGTAGCAGGCGTGAAGTGGGCATGTCACTGTGGGTTTGATCTGTATTGTGCTAGTGATGATGGTGATGAGTGTCCTTTCCTGTGTTTACTGGCCCTTTGTACACGTGCTTCAGGAAGTGTTCTGTTCAGATCTGTCACCCTCTCCCTGTCCCGGTTCTTTTATGGATTCTGGACCCCAAGCCCTTGTCGGAGGTGTGATCAGCAAACACTTCCTCCTGTTCTGAGTGCTTTTTCCCTTTCTTGATAATGTCCTTTCAATAATGTCCTTTTTTTGCATGCAAGTTTTAGAGTTAGATGAAGTACAACTCTAACTTCTTTGGCTATTAATTTTTTAATGTCACATCTAAGAATCCACCGCCAAATCCAGTGTTGGAAATATTTACACATATGTTTTCCTCCAAAAGTTTTTTCAGTTCAGCTCTTGCCTGCATTTAAGTGATTGGCCATTTGGGGTTATTCGCTGTGCAGGGTATGAGGTAGGGCCCCAGTTCATTCTGTTGCATGTGGCTGTCCCACGTCCCAGCGCCATTTGTCAGAGACTGTTTGGGGCACACTGTCGGGTTCTCTCTGCTGTCACAGTCGTGTTCCCAGGGCGGGGGGCGGTCTGCCCCCGGGCTCACACCACACATCCGACGCTGTAGCCGCCTTCTCTCCGTGTGTCACGCTGCTCAAGTGTCATGTGGCAAACCACTCCAGCATGTGGGACGCGTCCCATCAGACACAGTGTGTGTTGTCCCTCGAGTGTGTTCCTGGTCTGGTCTGCGTCGTCACGGCGCCATCGTGTCCGCACTCATCAGCGACGCCTGGGAGGAGCGTTCGTTCCTCTGTGTGTTCGTGCGGTTTGGGGCGTGTCTTCGCTTTGGCTTGTGAAGAGCATGTGAACATTTTGCGTTAATTAAATTTTTGGAAGAATTCATCAGCGAGGCTACCTTGTCCTGAGGCTTTTCTATTGGGAAGGTTTGTGTATTATTATTATTATTATTACTAATTCAACCTTTATTTGTTAGAAGTTATATTCAGACTTCCTGTTTCTTGTTGACTCAGGCTAATGAGTGTGTCTTTGTAGGAATTTGTCCATTTCTTCTAAGTTACCTAATTTGTTTAAAATACACTTGTCCGTAGTATTCTATGGACAGTTATAATCCTTGTTAAAATCATTTTCATCTCTATGCAAAGTCTTCCTCTCTTGACTTTAAATCATTTATCTTCTTTCTCTTTGTCTCCCACAATCTGGTGAGAGCCTGTCTCTTCCCCGAGCCAGCTTTTGGATCCATCCGTTTTTGTCCAGTGTTTCCCACTTTCTGTTCCATGTAATATCCGCTCTGGTCTGCCTGCTTCAGGGTCAGGCTTCTCTTCTTTTTCCAGTTTCTCCAGGCTGGAGGTTAGGCCGCTGGTCTGAGAGCTTCCTCGGCGAACGCAGGTGTTTTGGCCACAACTGGCCGCAGGCGCCGCCCTCACCGGGCCGCTGGGGGGGGTGTGTGGCAGTCGCCAACTGTTCCCGCTGAGCTGTGTCTCCCCGAAGCTCTGTCCGTTCTTACTTTATGTATTTCTAGGCTCTTTTCTTAGGTGCATCTGTGTTTATAATTACTACATCTTGATTCATCCTTATAAAATGTAGTTTTCTCTTAATATCCTCGATTTGTGTCTTAAAATCGATTTTCTCTGATATCAGTCTAGCCATTCCAGCTCCCTTTTGGCCACTGTTTGTATGAAATTTCCTTGCCCACCTTTTGACTTTCAGCCTCTCTGTGTCTTTGAATCTGAAGTCACATAGATAGCATAGCAAGGGGGGGGGGGGTTATGCACTTCACCTGTCCCTGTCTTTTATTTGGAAAGTTTTATTTACATTAACATAATTACTGATGAGGTGAGATTTACACCTGCTTTTATTGTTATTTGTTTTCTATCTGTCGTATAGCTTTGTTTCTCAGTTATTTTTTAAAAGAGTTTATTTATTTATTTTTAGGCAGAGGGGAGGGGAAGGAGAAAGAGAGGGAGAGAAGCATCACTGTGTGGTTGCCTCTCACGTGCCCCCTACTGGGGACCCGGCCCGTAACCCAGGCATGTGTGCTGACTGGGAATTGAACCGGCATCCTTTCGGTTTGCAGGCCAGCACTCAGTCCACTGAGCCACACCAGCCAGAGAAGGAGGAGGCCCTCAAAGGGCACAGGTCCCTTGTGCCCCTCCTCGGCTCCACCCTCTGACAGCTCTGGTCTCCGAGAGGCGAGGTCCTTCCCTGACCCCACGGTGTGCCAGGCACCACCCTGGTCGCCTGCTCCCCCTGCTCCCCCAGCCCCTCAGGCTCAGATGCCCCGCGCCCCGCCCCACAGCACCTCCTCCCTCTCTTCAGTCCTTGCTTGCTAGCTCAAGGAGGCCGCCCCAGAGCCCACATCGGCACACCCCACTTCATCTTCTCCACCAGCATTTGTTGCTTAAGATGCTGCCCAAAGTGTGTAAGGATCTCCAGGTCATAGTTGTCCAGACCCTCCTCCTGAGTTCTCGTCACTCTTGTCCCTGAGCACCTGCCACACAGCCGGAGCTCCACCTGCTGAATGAATGAAATGAGAGTGACTGAGTCTCTGCCTATAAACCTGTTTCATGCTCCAAAAGTGCGAAAACTCGGGCAGGTGTGGCCGTGCAGGTGAGGACACAGGTGGTAGTTCAGTGAGGGCCCAGGTGAGGCTGCAGGAGAGGGGCGTGGCTGTGGCCGTACTGGCCTGGGAGCTACGACCAGGGCCTGTGGTGACGGTCGCCACCCCTTCCCTTCCCACCCACAGAAGCAGATGCAGCAGATCATGGCCCACTGCTTCCTGGCCGTCAAGTCCAAGCTCGAGTGCAAGCTGGGCTACTTTGACCTCATCGGCTGTGACTTTTTGATTGATGACAATTTCAAGGTGACCTGAGGCATTCCAGGGTGGGGGGGCCTGGTAGGCAGGTGCTAGGAGGCAGGTGTCTGTGCACAGCCTGACCACCAGACAGGACCCCCGGCCCTGGGGGGTGTCCACAAGGCTTCATCCCTCCTGCAGCTGGGGCGGCCTCCAAGGCCAGACCCTCAGACCCTTAGAGTCTCAGCCCCTTGGGCAAATATGAAGAGCGAGGCCCTAGAATAGAAGCGACATGCCCAGGGTCACCCTGCTTGCCAGGGTGGCCGACTTGGTCAGCGGGCAAGGGTGCTGACCGGTGTTGGGCCCAGGTGTGGCTGCTGGAGATGAACTCCAACCCCGCCCTGCACACCAACTGTGAAGTCCTGAAGGAGGTGGTGCCCCGCGTGGTCACGGAGACCCTGGGTGAGGCCCCTGCACTGCCCCCCCTCCAACCGCCCCCACCCCTGCCTGCCCAGGCTCCAATGAGTCACCCCACCTGTCTCCCCACACCTCGCCCCGCCTGGGTCCCACTCCTCACCTCCTCCTTTGCCCCCAGAACCTGCACTCCAGCCCCGCACACGCGATGCTGGAGCGGCCGGGTTCCTGCCCCTCTCATCTCCCCAGGCCAGTGTGCCTCGCTCACACCCTCCCACTACCCCCGCCCCCAGACCTGGCGCTGGAGACCTTCCAGAAAAGCTTGCGCGGCCACAGGATGTTGCCGCTGCTGTCGCAGCGCCGCTTCGTGCTCTTACTCAACGGCGAGACCGACTTGTGGCCGCGCCCGGGGAGCTCCCGCAACGTCCCCCGACCGCCGCCCCGGCTGGCCTCTGAGGCCGCATCCACCGCGCCCCAGACCCGCGCGGCAGACCAGCTGGGCGCGCGCAGGCCCAGGCCGCCCCGCTCCGCGCAGGGGCACCCCCGGCCTCACTCCCCCGGCCCCGACGGCGCCCCGGGCAGCGAAGGGCCGAGAGCAGATAACAGGAACCTGGCGCGGGAGGCCTCCCCGGGATCGGCCGAGGAGGACCGCGAGGGTCGCAGGAGCGAGGACCACCGCGGCTCCTAGCGGCCCTCGCCCGCGCCCTCACAGGACCTATAAAGGCTACTTTGCTACAAGCGCCGCCTCCGAAGCGGGTCGGGCGCGGCCCTGGGGGGCGCCTCCTTGGGAGTTTCCGGTTTCCCAGCCCCACCCGCCCCTGCCCCGGGGCTGGGACCTGTCCTTGGGAGGCACACAGGGGTGGAGGGAGGGGGTGGTCGGTCCTGCAGGAAGCGGACATGAGCTCCCACAGCCCCCACTCCGCTAGTCCTGGAGCTGCCTCCGCCAGAGGTGCCCTCCTCGTGGAGCCTCGTGCTGCTGCTGCTGCAGAACCGACAGGACCCGCTCCCGCTCGGCTCTGTGACCCCCGGTGAAGGGGTCTGGTGTGCCCCTGAGTTCCCAAAGAGGAGGGCTCCCCCAGCCCCGGACTGCCCCTCAGGGCCCCACCCCCTGCCCGGGCCCTCACGCCCTACCTCCACCGAAGTCGTTCTCCCCCACCCAGGGACCCTGACTTCCCAGCAGGACGCGAGGTGGGAGAGCACCCTGACAGACCCGCGCGGGGAACAGGGGCCCACCCTCGCCATTCCCTGGGTGGCTTCACATTCCCCACGGGCGCAGCCCCACGGTTCGAGGTGATTCAGGGCCCCTGATGTGTTCAAGCCCCCGACCGCTCAGCCCCCATCTCTGCACTCCCCACTCCCCTCCCCCCAGCCATGCCGCACCCACCCTGCTCCAAACCCCAAGGTCCAGACAGCCACCCTGGGCCCGCCCCAGCTTGCACACGCCCCTCCTGCACCCCGCCCCCCACCGTGCTCTGCTCACCTCTCCCAGCTGTTGGCTAAGTCACACGTGCGCCTGACCCACCCCCGGTTCTGACTTCTAACCCACGCCCAGCACCCGTGGCCTCCACAGCATCTGGGACAGGCTGCCAGTCCCTTCAGTGTCCTCGAGTTGGTGCTTAAGCTAGGAAGGGGCATGGAGCCAGCCTCGTCACCCTGCCGCTGCATTCTGGTGGGGGCAGCAGAGGGCGCCAGAGAGCGCCGAGCACCGCTGCATCCCTGCCCGCCCACTGGAGCGCGCTGCCACTCAGCCAGGGAGAGAAGGGATGGAGGGACAGGGGCTCCGAGAAGTACAGTGAGTCCCCCAGGGTTACAGAGCCAGTGGGGGGCCCACCACTGGTCCAGGGAGCAGGGCCCCAGCTACAGAGTCGCTGCAGCCCTCACCGTCCTGCTTTCTCCCTGGCTTGGAGTGTGGGGTACCCAGGCAAGAGATCACTGAGTGGCCAGAGTCCCCCCAGGCACCTCCAGCGGTCCTCCCATGAGGGGTCATGCTCAGCTACTGCTGGCTCTGCAGCCCAGCCGGCCAGCTCTGAGCCCGAGGCTGGGGTGGGACGGAGGGCAGCCTCCATCAGGAACCAGGGGCCTCCTGGGCAGACTGAGCGCACCCAGGTCTTTGTGAAACCCGCACCCGGGCCTTGGGGGCCATGGCCACGTTCCCTGCTGGCACCCAGGCTGCTCCTCGGCAACATCAGTACCCGGAAGGGCCCAGCTCTCCCAGGTGGAGCCAACCTGTGGGCTCGTGGGCGTGGCCTGAGTCTCCAGGGAGAGGCTGCCCCGATGTCTCGGTCATCCCTGGACCCTGAGTGGCTGCAGTGACGCACCGGGACCCGTGACACCACAAGCACTGCACATTGGCAGAGCCCCCAGCCCCGGGGCGCTCCCAAAGGCCTGGGCCACCGGCTGCTCTTAAGTTCCCAGTGCCCCCCGAGAGCCCAAGCATCAAGTGAGATATCCCAAGAGCCACTGCTGTTTACCCCCAGGGGCAACGGTCCTCGTCCAGGACCTTAAGGACCCGGGAGGCCGGAGAGGCGGGCAAGAGACGGAGACCGGGGTGCTGCAGCACACGGTATAGCCAAAGGCAGGCCGGGCTGGCCGCCACTTCAAAAGCCAGTACTCGAGGGGCAGGTGCTGATGTGCAGAAAAGACGGGGGACTCACGTCTTGGAGCCCGTCTCCCCCTCTCAGCGCAGGCAGAGGTGTTTATAAGGAGGGAGGGGGCACAGAACAGACAGATTGGGGGAAGGTCTGCACAGTTCTCGACGTGCAGACGGGCACAGTCCTCTCCAAGGCAGGTGACAGTCCTGTGTGCGTCATCCCGGTTTAGTCAGCCTGGCTTTACGTCATCACAGCTCCGAAGCTGAAGGTCAGTGCTTCCCCTGGAGCTTTAAGGTCGGCTCTGAACCTTGTAGTTCCTAGAATTCTTACATAAGCAGCTGTTTATCTACAAGCCACACCAGAGTCAGCACTTACAGAGAAGATATCAGCCCCCCACCGTCAGTGTTCCGCTGTTACAACGCGGCACCTGGCGTCTTCGGGCAGCAGGTGCCCCCTGCTATAATCAATACATAGAAGACAGCAGGTGCCCTGAATATTGACCACACGTCAATATTCAAAGACAAGGGGTGGCAGTCCCAGCAGAGGCAGCTGGGACCCCTGAGTGGGGGAGCAGGGGCGCCAGGTGCCCAGGACACGCTGCCCGGCCCTGTGCCCAGCCAGGCATGTGCTACAACGAGAGGGCTGCCCCCTCCTCCCCTCACATCCAGACCCCCCCACACTACCTACTCGCTTCCTCTTCCCTCTCCCCTCCAGGGATCCTGCTGGCAGGTGGGGAACCCCTGCACTGCCTTCTGTCTGCAGGAAGCTTGGGGGGTTCGGCTGCCCTTGGCTCCGACCCAGGCAGCACCGGGGGAACCAACCCCAGAGCCTCCCCCGGCACCCAGTGGGACATCTCTCAGCCTCAGGCAGACAGTGTCCCGGGTCTGCTGAGCATCTTCTGAAGTCATGGGTCTGTTCCGGCCACAGCCAGGGAACCCCAAGGACCCGGTGGACACCCCCAGCCCCTCAGCCCTGCAGTGTGTCCCTGAGACACGGGTCTGAAGCTGCTTGGCCCGAGTCACAGCTCCTGAGGCCTCCTGAGAGGATGAGGCCGGTGGAGGTGGAGGTGTCTGGCTCCCCACCCCACGCTGGGGCACAGCCACTTTGGGGGAGAGCCCCCCAAAACCAGCACAGGACCAGCTGCCCCTCCAGGATCACGTGCCAGCCTTAGAGCTCAGCCCGCCTCTGGGGCTGAGGTACAGGAGATGTGCCCCTCAATGCTCAGGGTAACCTGGGGGTCAGGGGACAGGAGTGACGGCCCCAGCGCCTGGGCGGTGGCCCGTTTGACCGCCGGGCACACATGCAGCACCGGGGCAGCCAGGGACCCCTGCCCGGGCAGCCAGCCCCAGCAGGCCCGAGGACAAGCTCTCTCTGCGGCGGCCCTCCTTCCTGCCCCCACTGAGGGTCTCTGTCCAGCTGGGGCTCTACCCTCAGTAACAAGAAGGGCAGGTGAAGGGTGGGGACCCGCCGAGGCCGGAAGAGCTTCTGGGAACACAAGGCGGCCTCTGGATCCTTATCTGAGACCGAACTCCAACCCCCGGAGGCGGAGCTGTGGTTTTCCGGGACAGCTGGCACCTGCCCCTGGGGGTGGCAGTTCTGGGTGGGTGGAGTTTCACCTTGGGGTCTGTCTAGGGCTTGGGGGCCAGGCCGGGCTATCAGCCTCTGCAGGGGGCACACACCTGCCCCAGGCCAGGAAGCTGGCTGAGGGGGAGGGGAGGGAGCCTCCCACAGCCCCTTAACTCCAAACCACCTCCCCACCCCCTTTCCCCACAGCCAGCACCCGAGTCTCCCCAGGCCCCTGCCCTGGGCACTGGTCCTCACTGCCTGCCCGAGTTTCCTGCTTCTGAATTTGGAGTTGCTCAGGCCTCCCTACCTAAACCCTCCGCCTCCTCCTAACACCTCAACCCCCACCCTCGGCCTGGTGCTGAGCACAGGCCCTTCTCAGGGCAGAGCCAGGCCAGCCCTGCAGACCTGGGGTCCTGGGGGCCCGGGCAGGCGAGAGCCCAGAGGTGGGGAGGGGCGGACGGAGACGAGGTGACTGCCGAGTAGGGGCACCTCTGCTGCACGTGGGGCGCGAGGAGGGAATCACCCCCAGGCCCTCCCGGGGCCAGAGGCTGTCCGCCCAGACCCCTTCCCCTCCCACCGCCCTTGGCTCCTGGAATCCCCCACGGCTCTGCGTCACTCCTGCCGCCCCCACCCCTGAGCTGACGCTGCGCTGAGTTCTCCCGAGGAGTTTCCACGCTGAGTCAGCCCTGCCTCGCCCACCTGCTGGGCCCCTTGGGACTTGGGTGTGGGCGGGCCACAGGCCACTGGTGGTTTCTGGGGAAGGTCTTCCTATGACCAGAGGCCTGGCCCCTCCCAGCTAAGCCAGGTGGGGAACCCCTTCCCTGCTCCCCCCGTTTGGGGACAGCCTGAGCAGGCACCTGAGGAGGGTCCGGGACAGTTGGGAGCGCCCACCTGGGAGCCTGTCTGTGGGGGTGGAACAGTCAAGGGGCCCAGGTGGCCGGAGTGAGCCCCAGGAGAACTGGCTGCCCAAGGAGACAGAGCCAGGGGTTGGCAGAACAAGGGACCTGGCCTAGAGACACAGCGCACAGTATGGCCGGCAGGTCCCAGGGAGGCTGTCTGCTCCGAGGACAGCCTGAAAGGTGTCCGCCGCTGTTTTCCCGAGGTCCAGCTGGCCGGCGCCCGTTTTCTTATTTATCAGCTGGTTCACCTGGGACTCACCAGGGACTTGGGCTCCAGGGACCTGGCAGGCACGGGGGAGGTGCCCACGGACAAGCATTGCCCCAGGGACCAAAATCATGAAGGCATCCCTGCCCTCCTTCCAGGGGCAAAAATGAGCTGTGCTCTGCCGGGGTGGGACGATGCCCTTGGGGCGACACACCTGAGCCCTCTGTCCTCCACTCCCTGCTGTGCGGTGCCCACCCGGCCCCCCGCCCGCTAGGCCTGGTGGGGTGGGGACCGGTGAGTGAGTCGGGAGGGCTCTGCTGGGCTGTGTGCAGGCAGGAGGGGAGGGTGGGGGGACTGGAGCACTTGGGCTGCCAGCGGGCCTCCGGGTATGCTGTCACCTGCAGGGTGCTGCCGCCGAGACGGGTCCCCACTGGCCCGCCTTCCACACCCTGGAAGCCTGTGCCAGTGAGTCCTTGTCAGACCTCCCCAGGTGTCAGCCCTGCCAGGAGGCTCCCAGGGATCTGAGTCCTGTGAGGTGGCAGATGCCAGCAGCAGGGTGGGGAGATGGGTTGAGGTGGCCACCACCCACCCGGAGGCACCGAGGGCAGAAAATGACCTGGCCCCAGACTTTGTGCCCAGATGACGCACGGCAGGCGCCCCCCAGGGGCCAGGCTGGAAGCCCAACCTGAGCCCAGAGTCTGGACCAGCGGTGGCCCCGAGATCGGACACAGGCCCAGGACCCAGCCACCCTAGTGTGTGCCAGGCAGGCAAGCAGCCGGGGGGGGGGGGCACTGGGCGGGGCATAGATGCACAGCCCCTCCCCCAGGACGCCTACTGAGCCCCGAGGTTTCTGCTCTGGGGTGGCCTGACTTCTGCTCCCGAACTTGAACCCCCACCCCACCCAGCCCAGGAGGGATGGTGGCCATGGGTTGGGGGTAGCCCTGAGGCCCGTGCCTCGTGTCCCTGCCTCTGCCCAGCACACGTCCACTCGGGTCGCTGGGCAAGTGTTTATTGGGCTCTGCCCGCAGCCTGTCCTGGGCTGTCTGGCCTCCTGTCCAAGGAACCAGGGCCCACAGACCCCACCTCATCAGGGCCAGCAAGGGAGGGAGGCAGCCCTGTCGTCGGCACCTCCTGTCGTCGTCCTCTCCTGCATGATCTGGGGAGTCACTGCTGCCGCAATCCCCACCCGCTTCCACCGCCGAGGGGAGCAGGGCCGGGCCAGATCCGGGCCCCTCACAGGGCCCAGAGCCCATGCACCCGAGGGTCGGCCCCGGGCCAGTTCCAGGGAGGCCTGTGTCGGGGTCCACCTGCTGGAAGGCGGCCAGGCCTCACACCCACAGGTTCCCCGGCGGGCCCTTGTCCTCCCCCGTGTCCTCCGAGAGCTGTCCTCCTCGCTCCTCTTCCGGGAACTGGCAGCTGTAGGTGTCGTCGACCACCGGTGGCACCTCCAGGAGTGGCTGGGTCTCTGCAGAGGGGCCGTGGTCAGCGGGCAGGGCTCAGAGGGGCCCACCTCCCCAAGCTCAGGCACAACTGACCTGGCGGCTGCACGAGCTGCCTCCTCAGCTGCCAGAGGTGCAGGCCGAGCTGGGCTGCGGTCAGGGCCAGGATGCAGGCACCCAGGGCCAGGAGCACGGCGAGCGGGCAGTGCGTCTCAGCGGGCGGCAGCATCAGGCCGCACACGGCGTTGTGCGTCTTGTTCCCGGGGAACACAGTGCGAAGGCCAGACCGGGAGCAGCTGGGACACGGGCACACGGAGCCCCGCGTCAGCCCTCGGCCACCACCAGCCCCTCCTACAGCCGCTGCCCGATCTGACGGGGGTCACCACACCAGGAGGGGCAGGACAGTCCCCTCTCTGGGAGCCACCCGAAGGCCCCGCCAGCACTCACTCTGCCCAAGGACTACAGTGGCCCTCGCTGCCCCCAGAGAAGGTCCCCTCGGCACAGTCGACACATTCGAAGCCAAAATTGTATGCCCCTGCAGACAGACAGAGGGACAGAAAGACAGACAGACAGGCTGCAGGGCCACCGGTGGGTGTGGACCCCACACCCGACCCCTCCACAGAGGTCTCAGCACCCCCAGGACCAGGCCCCAGAGAAGCCAGCATCTGCGTGTGCCCCATCCAGGTATCTGTGCGGGAGGCGGCCCCGGGGGGACCTGGAGGCCGTGACCCTGGGCTGAGTGCAGGCTCCCCTGGGGGCACTTGGGGAGGACGGCAGCGATGGGGCCAGGGTGGGGGTGGAGAGGCAGCAAAGGCCAGGCCTGGGCTGGTCCCGAGGGCCAGAGGGCAGGAGGCCAGTGAGGGTCCCGGACAGAGGGGCTACGGCTGCCGTCCCCATGGGCCCTAGACCTGCCGCCCTCCAGCCTCACACAACTCCCCTGTGTGGGCACCGGTCCGGCCCCTGGTTGAGGGGAGGGCTGGCCCAAGTGGCTGCAATGCTGAGAGACACAGGAGCCCCTGCCCAGAGACCACGTCTGTGTCCCCCACACCAGTGACCTTCCTTCCACGCCCACACGCCACTCAAGCCCAGCCTTGGCTGTGAGCTCGGCCACTCAGGCTGAAGCCCGGAGGGACTTACCGTGGGTCTCCACCTCCTGGCCGGGTGGGCAGGGGTGGTGTTTGCAGGTCTCGCACTGTGGGTCTCCGCAGTGGAACTCGGGCTGCAGACACGTGCAGGTCCCCTCTGGACAGGCCTGGGCTGGGTGGGGACAGGCTGGCCCCTTAGCAGCTGGGCTGAGCCCCCCTCCCCAGGACTGCCCCCTCTCCGGCCCTCCAGGGTGGAGGGGCTTCAGGGCAGGCAGCCCACTCTCAGGCACCACCAGGGGGCAGAGGGCAGCTGTCTGGGAGCCAGGACCCTCACTTAGCCCTCTGCTCTGTCTGAAGCTGGGCTCACCCAGCTTCGCTGTGGCTCTGCTTGGGACCTGGAGCTGCCCCTGACAAACAAGAAAGTGGCCTGGGGGCCGCCTTAACCCTGCACTGAGCCAGGCGCCATGTTCCCGGAGGCAGTTTGCCTGTCCTCCTCCCGGCCCCAGCCCCAGGACCCCTCAGGGTGACACTCTGGGGTGTCTTTCCTTTGATATGTGTCCCCGAACAGGCACATTCCACCGGCCCCTCACCCACAGCCGCAGGTCAGAGACGGGAGTACGGGGTGGGAGGCAGGAAGTGGCCTGAGTGAGGACCGAGGACTCGTTATGCACTCAGTAGGAACCAGGACCCCGGCCGGTCACGGAAACGGCTTCCGGCCCCTCGCCCCGGGTCCCCGCCTCAAGCCACGGGCGGGAGCTGGGCTGCTTCCACTCCCCGGGCTTGTGGTGGAGCCCGGGGTTCTGGGCCTGGAAAGCTTGCTCACTGCTTTGCCTCGGCCGGGTCTGCGCACGCGGAGGGGGCGCAGCGCCTCTGAGCCCGGAGCCGGGACTCCAACCCCGCCCGCCCGCTGCGGGCCTTACCCGAGGCACACGGGCCGCAGCAGCGCAGGTTCACCCCGGTCCCGCTCACAATGCTCCCGGGGCCGCATCTCGGGTCCATGGGGGGCCGCTGGCCCAGGCCAAGCGCGCAGAGCAGCGCAACGCCCCACAGGGCCGCCCGCACGCCCCTTGCGCCCATGGCACCGTCACCCAAGCGAGCTCCCCGACTTTGAGACGCCATCACGCCCCACTAGGCACGCCCAGACCCCGCCCCAGAGGCCGGCACGCAGCCCCACCTCTACCACGCCGCAGGGGGCGAGAGGAGTTGCTACCACCTGCACCCCGCAACAGGCAGCGACTCGGGGCTCAAGGCGCAGGCGGGGCGCAGGGGATTTGGGGGCAGTGAGACTCCTTTGTGATCATCCTGGGGAACGCAGGTCACGGCGCCTCTGTGCAAACAGCCGAATGCACAGCACGGAGGGACCCTAATGTAAGGGGGGCCCCTGGGTGACGGTGGAGTGTCCGTTGTGACATGTGCGCACCCTCTGTGGAGACGTTTGTAACGGCGACCGCTGTGCATGTGTGGGGGCCGGTGGGAAATCTCTGTACCTGCCCCTCAATTTCGCTGTAAACCTAAAAGTATTTTGAAAAATAAAGCATATTTCTTCCAAAACTAGTGGGTTTCAGCCACTGAGGTCGGAGTCCACTGACTGGTGCTCCAGACACATGTGGGGTGACCTTGGGGTTCCCAAGTGCTCCTGCCTGCTGTCCTCCCAGGAGCGCCTATCCACACACACCCCAGCCCAGTGGGGAGCGGGGAGGGGGTGGGGGGCATCTGAAAATCTCTCTATGCAGAGCCTGTGGCCACCTGGTCTGGAGAGACAGGGTTGTGGGCAGGAGAGTAGCAGGGGTGGGGTCTGGATGTGGGTGGTCAGTCAGGCCCTGAGTCATTGTGGGTGGGCAGTGCCCACAGGTGGGTTCTGGAGAGGGACCTCCCTCTGCGGGTGGAACTGAGCCCTAGTTGTTCCCTCTCGGCCCCTTGGCTCTGGCTGAATCCCCTCCCACCTCCAGTCTTGCTGGAGTCCCAGGGGGAGCGGGGTGCAGTCCGTTGTCCTCCCCGAAGCCTGCAGACCCAGAGCCCCACCTGCCTCGGGCACGGCCACACCCACTAGCCCTCCAGGCTCTGAGCTCAGCACCCAGCAGCCCGGGAGCCCACCCAGGGGTCAGGAGGAGCCCCCCACCCACTTCCTGGGAATTAGGATGAGTGTCCCTCCACTTTGCAAGGGTTACGATGAGCCTTCTTCCTGACTGGGCCAATCCAGCCTGGCAGGGCTCCAGCAGCTTGGGCTGACCCCCGTGCCCCTGTGGGGGCAGCCAGCAGCCCCCTGCCCATGCTTTTGAGCCCCAGGAGCCTCTCTCACTCCCAACCTAGGGGGCTCTTTGGCATGTGGGAGGGTGTGGCCCGGACACTGATGGAAGACTGAGGCCCCTGAAACCTGCGTAGTCGCAGCTCTGACTGCTGAGAGGTTCCGACCCGGATCCCCCCAGACAGACCCGGTCTCCTGGGGGGTGTGGAGGGCCAGCCCTCGCCAGAGCTCTTGAGCCACAGAGAACAGCTTCCACCTCACCTTGACACGGTCCCTTGTCTCTCTGAGCCTCAGTTGCCCCATGGGTCACTGAAGGGTTCTGGGGCCTGCCTCCCCAAGGAAGCCCACCTAGATTGTTTGGCTTTGTGTCCCCCCACCACCCCGCTGAAGCTCAGCACAGGGGAGCTGGGGGTGTGGGGGCTGGGCACTGGGGTCTCTGGCATGTGGCCTAGGGGGGCGCCCACAGCTGGAAGTGTGAGGGCTGTGGTCACAGGAGACCTGCATGGGGCCAGCTGTCCCTTTTCTGAGAGAAATGACAGGAGTGACGGGTTGTTACTCAACGCTTGTTCTCAGGTCCTCAGACAGAGGTCTCCAGGGTGGCTGTGGCTCCCCGCTGCCTGAGACCCTGAAGGTAAGGTGGGGCCAAGGAGCCCCGAGATTTGCATCCAGCTCCTCCTGGGGAGGTGGGGCTGAGTGTGGCCTTACCTGGATGCCAGGTAAAGGTGCTCTGAGCAGAGGTCCGGGCACCGCTTACTTTTGTAGGCGGGAGAGGCCAGGTCTGCGCCAGCAGGTGCCCCTCGGTTCCGATAGGCGCCCAGGAAACACACTAACTCCCCTACAGTGATGCTTGTGATTTGGTCCTTCCAAAATTACCTTCTGGAATTTTGGAACGTTCTGGAGTCAGCGAGACAGACGGGGGCAGAGTCGCTGCCCTCACCTACGGCCCTGCAGATGGGAAGGGGCCCGGCTGTGTGCTCCGAGGGCGGCGAGCGAGGCCGCCGAGAGGCAGAGCAGAGTCAGAAAGTGCCGGCGCCCATGCCTGCCTTCCTGTGCCCACCACGGGGCGGCCCCTCGAGCCGGTGTGGCTTCCCAGTGGGCAGTGGGGCCGGGGTGACCCTCTGCCTGTCTTTATTTCCAGCTTTATTGCCAGCCCATGAGCAGCTGCAAATCCGCATCATTTATTTCAGAAGCAACCGCGTCCATGCCCTGAGGGACCCACAGGGGAGGCTGGGGGTGTGGAGAGACAGGGCCAGGTTGGGGGCCGGATGGGGACACACCACCGGGTGGGCACCCCTGGTTTCTGCGGCTGGGGGCAGGATTCGGCTCGACACCCAGGCCTGGGACGCGGGCAGAGCCCAAGCGGGAGAAGGTCTGGGGGTGTCAGCAGAGCCCAGCGCGAACAAGGGGCAGTGTGGAAGTGCCAGGAAGGTGGCCACCCTCCGTCCATGCCTCTGTCCCACAATGAACACGGAGCCCCAGACTGGCATGGGTGTGGGGAGGAAGCCCTGCCTCAGGACGCCCAACCTTCCAAGCCCCAAGGTCCAGACCCTCCCCCAGGCCCCATTTGGAGGCCCCTGTCCCCACACCGGGGGTGACGGCCCTGTTTGGCCCTGTTGCAGCTCGTGGAGGCCAATGGCTTCCTTCCCTTTGCAGCCCGAGGGTCCAGGGACGGGGGTCAGAGGTCTGAGTGGGGAGAGGTGGAGGCCAGTGGGGCGAGTGCAGAGAGGAAGCTGCCAGCAGGTGGGAGGCCCAGGTCGGCAGGGCTGGAGGGGACCGGGCCTCGAGCGGGGCTCTGCCCGTGCCCCTGGCTCTGTCTCACCGAGCGCCCCCCCTCCCCGCAGCTGGACGTGCTGTAGGCCCTGCGGGCCCGCCTCCTGCCTCGGCTGTGGTTTCCCTCGGGTGGGCTGGTCCCATGCTCCTTCCTGTCGGCTTTTCCACACTTCCTGTGCCCTTTCTGCCCTCAGGTCGGTGTGGTCGAGGCGGATGCACGCGAGCAGGGCTGCTGAGGCTGGCTGCTGTCACGAGTGGGCACGGCCGGTCTCTTCCCGGAACGCCACGGCAGCCTGTGCATGCCGCACGTGGAGGGGGGCTGTCTGCACACGCCGGGATTTCTCCATCCGCCTTGCTGCTGACGGTCGTTCGAGTTTCCACTTTGGGGCCCTCTGCTTACACCCACCAGGCACCTCCAGTTTCCCAGAGTGGCGTTTGGCGCCCCACCGACAGGGCTTGCGAGTGTGGCCACCCTTGAGGCCCCTGGGGGTGCTCGGCCCTGGGCACCAGAAATCGGGGGCACGGGCGGGGGTCCAGGTGATCACACACTCATGGCCGGCAGGCACAGGGTCTGAGGGGCTGGGACACGCACCATGAGCCCCCCTGCAGGGACGGTGGGGTGGCCTCCATGCTCCTTTGAAACCTGAACCTCAGCTTCCCCCCTGCGCCATCAGCAGGACCCCACCCGACCGCCTGCATTGGGCCACTGGCCTCACCGTGGGGCCGCGTCATCCGATGGCCCCGGACCTTCTCTTTGGCTCCACATGCCCCCGCAGCACCGTCAGGGCCGGGGGGGGGGGGGAGAATGGAGCCTCAGGGCCTGATGGTCCTGCTGGAGCCCCCGCTGCACATGCAGCCCCAGCACCCGGACCCCCACGCACGAGCCCACCGGCACCCAGACGGAGACCGAATCGGCCAACACCGTTTATTGGGGCCCCCCCGGGTGGAGTATGCACAGCATACATAGCCGAGCCCGGGGGCGAGCCCAGGCGCACCTAGAACGGCGCAGGGCAGGCGACAGGTGCCAGGGGGACGGGGCGATGGAGCGACAGGCCAAAGGGGTGCCGGGGCACCGGCTGCCACCCGGTGCGGCTGCTCAGAGCTTGGCCAGGGCGGAGTGGGCGTCCGAGTGCTCCTCTTGCACGGGGGTCCGGCAGCCGCTGCCTCCTGGTGGGGGGAGAGCGGAGGTGGAGGCTGAGCGGGGCCTGGGGCTCCAGGCGGGCGGCCCGGGCAGGCAGCGGCGGCACTCACCGGGGGGCTTGGCGTGGTGGGTGGGCAGCCTCCAGGCCTTGTAGTGCTGCAGCAGGACCAGCACGGCGGCCACCGGGGCCAGCAGGCCCAGGCACAGCCCCAGGCCCAGGACGGCGGCCAGCTCCGGGCCTGCAGCGAGAGCGTGGCTGAGTGGGGTCCACCACGGGGGCCCCCGGGGCCAGGGCCGTCCACCCCCACCCTGCCCTCCCTGCACCCACTCTCCTCTGGACTGGGGGCCCTGCTGGGGGAGGCCGGGTACCCTTACCCCTGGGGGGCTCTGCAGGGGGCATAGCAGGCCCCTGTGAGGGCCTGGCCCAGGCGGTGGGGGGCAGGGTGGTGGGGAGCTGGGCTGGGGGGCCTGGGGTCTTCTCAGGAAGGGTGGCTGGGGGCGTCCTGCCCTCGCAGACGGCGTCGGAGCTGTTGCTGCCAGCCCGCAGGGTGCGCTTCCCCTCCGAGGTGCAGCTGAGGGGAGGGGTGCTGTCAGGGACCCGTGGGGCCACGCTGGGGGGCCTCTGGCAGCGTCCAACACCACAGAGCACGAGGGGTGTTGAAGAGGGGCCGGGCCCAGCTGCCCCAGGAAGCTCAGCCCCGGCTGCAGGATCTCCGAGGCTACGGCTCACCCCCATGTCCCCACTCAGTCTGCTCCCCAAAGGCTCCCCCTGGCCCTCCCCGCAAACCCCTGCCCCACCACGCAGCCCTAAAAGACGACCTCCCAGCTGCGGCTGAGTGGGGGTCTCTTGCGCTCCCGGGGCCAGGGCCAGGGCTGAGCAGAGCGACGGGCCCTCATGGGGCCAGTAGCTCCCTGAGCCTGCGGCTTCCAGCTTCTGGACCTGCCTCCTGGTTCCTAGGCAGCCAGGCCCCTGAGCCTCCCAGCCCCTGAGACACTCACTTGGTCCAGGGTTTGCAGGCCGAGTTGTCACCGGGGGAGAAGTGTCCTGGTGGGCACGGGGCGCAGTCTGCCACAGAGACGACACGGAGGCAGTGAAGACTGTGTGCAGGCTGGGCCTCGCGCTGCCCCTTGACCTCTGGAAGCCCCTCCCGTACTCCACCCCCTGGCTGGACCCAGAGCCCCCAGGTCTCTGCGATACCTGTTGGGGGAGGGGCACCGGGTCCGGTCTGGGAGAGGAGAGTTGGGGAAGAGGTGACAGTGTATGATGTGGGGGACGTGGACAGATCCCAGCCCCGGCTCACCAACTCCTCGCTTGAAGCCACCGAGGGGCTGGGTGCCGGGCCGGCAGCTGCAGACGGTGTCGTTGGTGGCTGTGCATATCCGCTTGATTTCGCTCCCACTTCCTGCAGGATGCGGCTGGTCTCAGGCCGAGGGCCCAAAGCCTCCTCCCCTGTCCAGTGGCCCCCTGGATGCCTGGTGGCCCCTTGAGGCTGCATCCCTCCTGGCCACGTGGACCAGGCCCCGTGGCAGTCTGGCCTCCCTTCCCGCCCTTCCTCCAGCCCGCAGGACCCTCTGTGGCCTGAGAGGCCACAAGGCCGACGTGCGCCACACCCCAAGTCCACGTGGTCTCAGCTCCCTGGGAGGCGGGAGGTGCCGCTGGGGACCCCTGAGCGGGGTGAGCCCTGCTGTGGTTTGGGGCTGGTCCTGTGGCTGTGGGGGCCCCTGTGAGCGTGATTGGGGCAGGGGGGCGCGGCAGGGCGGCAGGGGCTGGGCCTCACGCTGGTTGCACTGAGTGCAGGGCTTGCAGGTGTCGTAGTTCACGGCCTCGTTGTAGAAGCCCGGCTTACACGGACGGCACACCGAGTCCCGGCTGTCGGTGCAGCGGCTCACCATCTGGAAACCTGCGGGGGCGTCGGGGCTTCGCAAACCTGCCCTGTCCCAGGCCTGGTGCTAGGTCCCCACCACCTTAGAGCTTCACCCGCTCTGTCCCAAGCCCACTCGTCCCATGCTACCCATACCTCGGCTCCACCTGTGTGCCCCTGCCCCCCCCCCCCCGTCCCCTGTCCCCTGCTGGTGTCCCCTCCTCTGCAGACAGGCCGCTCACCTGGGTCACACTCCTTACAGCACTTGTTGCCCCTGGGGTAGGTGTTCTCCCTGCAGACGGGCTGGGCCGCAGCCCCCAGCCCCAGGAGCAGCAGGGCGGAGTGGAGCGCGCTGGGCCACCGGGCACCCACACACCTCATCGCACCGGCAGCACGGGAGTCTGGGGGTTTTCCTCGCAGGATGTGGCTATAAAGGCTGGGGAGGAGGGGCCGGGCGGGCGTGAGGAGGAGGGCACCAGAAGGACACCAGAGACTGCCAGGGCCACTCACATCCAGTGGGTCGTGCGTCTGGTCTCGGGGAACAGACCGGGAGCGGCTGGGACACGGGCACACGGAGCCCTTCGTCAGCCCTCGGCCACCACCAGCCCCTCCTACAGCCGCTGCCCGATCTGCCGGGGGTCACCACACCAGGAGGGGCAGGACAGTCCCCTCTCTGGGAGCCACCCGAAGGCCCCGCCAGCACTCACTCTGCCCAAGGACTACAGTGGCCCTCGCTGCCCCCAGAGAAGGTCCCCTCGGCACAGTCGACACATTCGAAGCCAAAATTGTATGCCCCTGCAGACAGACAGAGGGACAGAAAGACAGACAGACAGGCTGCAGGGCCACCGGTGGGTGTGGAACCCACACCCGACCCCTCCACAGAGGTCTCAACACCCCCAGGACCAGGCCCCAGAGAAGCCAGCATCTGCGTGTGCCCCATCCAGGCATCTGTGCGGGAGGCGGCCCTGGGGGGACCTGGAGGCCGTGACCCTGGGCTGAGTGCAGGCTCCCCTGGGGGCACCTGGGGAGGACGGCAGCGATGGGGCCAGGGTGGGGGTGGAGAGGCAGCAAAGGCCAGGCCTGGGCTGGTCCCGAGGGCCAGAGGGCAGGAGGCCAGTGAGGGTCCCGGACAGAGGGGCTACGGCTGCCGTCCCCATGGGCCCTAGACCCGCCGCCCTCCAGCCTCACACAACTCCCCTGTATGGGCACCGGTCCAGCCCCTGGTTGAGGGGAGGGCTGGCTCAAGTGGCTGCAATGCTGAGAGACACAGGAGCCCCTGCCCAGAGACCACGTCTGTGTCCCCCACACCAGTGACCTTCCTTCCACGCCCACACGCCGCTCAAGCCCAGCCTTGGCTGTGAGCTCGGCCACTCAGGCTGAAGCCCGGAGGGACTTACCGTGGGTCTCCACCTCCTGGCCGGGTGGGCAGGGGTGGTGTTTGCAGGTCTCGCACTGTGGGTCTCCGCAGTGGAACTCGGGCTGCAGACACGTGCAGGTCCCCTCTGGACAGGCCTGGGCTGGGCGGGGACAGGCTGGCCCCTCAGCAGCTGGGCCAAGCTCCCGGGGAGGAACGGGAGGCGATGCCAATCCTCAACCCTCAGCGAAAGGCACCCAGAGTTCACGGGTAAACTGAGGCAGCACCCTAGGTCAAGCGATAGGCTCCACAGTCTGGACCTTGGTCCAGAACCAGCTGCGGGGGGAGGGGAGAGCCCGGGGCCACAGCACAGGGCCACTGGCCCCAGCAGGGGCAGCAGCTGTGTGGGTGGCGGGTGCAAAGCTACGTCGGAGCGCAGCAGGTGTGGGCCATGACACCGGGTTCCCAAGTTCACGTGCCGGAGCCCCGACCCCCGGGCAGCTGCATCTGGAGGCGATCTGGGTCAGAGGTCACGGGAGTGGGGCCCGACCCCATGGGGCTGGTGTCCGTGCTAGAAGCAGGAGCAACCCCAGGGAGCACCGCACAGGGACAACCACAGGCCAGTCCCGGGCAGGTGGCTGCCCACCAAGGACAGAGACCTGGGGAACCATCGTGGCCGGCACCTGGACGCCGCAAGTCCAGACCTGGGGCTGGGGACGAGCAGCCCCAGCCACTAGGCCGCCTGCCACGTGCGGTGCTCCCACTGGCCCGTCCGAGCAGACCCAGCACGTGCGGCTGAGTGGGCATCTGCCCTGTCCCAGGGGTGGCCTGTGTCCGTGTCCGTGTGCGGCACACGTCACTGGCCCTGAGTGCCGGGGGCACCTGTGGCTGCTCCCGAGCACACCTGGGCCCGTGTTTGGGGAGTTTCTGTGAGGACACTCTCAGCACCGCTCGCTGGGACAGACTGGAACGGCTGTCCACTGTCAGTCCCGGGAGCACATGGCATCAAGTGTGGCCCTGGACGGTCCCAGGACAGGCGGCCACCACAGCGTGCGAAGGGGAAAGAACGCAGGCACACGTGTGCACATGTACACGTCTGTCGCTGGGTGCCAGGCAGGGCAGGCATCTCTGGGCTGTTTTCGTCCTTTCAGACCGGGCGGATGCACAGGCTCACCTATCTGACAGCTCATTTAAGAAGTTTCAGGCACAGACGCCTGGAAAGTCCCCTCCTCCTGGGACGCTCAGGTACCAGCCAGCTCCCAGCCCACCTGTGGGAAATCCCCTGGACTCTGGGCCCCAACAGGCCCGCCTTCCCAAGCCTCTGGAGTGAGAGGGTCCACGTGGGGGGACGGGGCAGGGCGTCTGGGCGGCCCAGCCTGCACACGCGTGTGTGTGAGCGCACACTGTCTCCCACTGATGGTGAGAAAATTTTCTTGCCACATAAAAAAAAACTACAGCCCTGGCTGGTGTGGCTCAGTGGACTGAGCGCCAGCTTGTGAACCAAAGGGTCGTTGGTTCAATTCCCAGTCCGGGCACATGCCTGGGTCGGGGGTCAGGTCCCCAGTGGGGGGCACAAGAAAGGCAACTGATCAATGCTTCTCTTCCTCTTCCTCCCTCCCCTCTCCTTTGTCTAAAAATAATCTACAAAAAAGAAGGAAACTGAACTGCAGCCTCAGGTGTGTGTGGGGGAGCAGCACCCTCTCCTTCCCTGGGGCCGACGTGGGGCCCCTGCCTGAGTTCTAGGGTCTGCTCTGCGAGGCCCCACAGGCCTGGCCCAGGGTGTCCACTCCCAGGTGAGCCCTGGGCACTGACAACCACGCGTCCCCTGTGGGCCCAGCCACCAGGTGATCAGCCGGCGTCCCTGCCAAGCTCACAACTGCTCACACCCACCCACCCCACCCTGGCGCCCGGCCCACCACGACCTCCTCCCACCGAGATGTCCCAGCTCCCGTCTTAGTTCTGCAAACAGTCTTTGCTTTGTTTTTGTGGAAACCCAGGTGTCACCCCGCCCGTTCCTCTGCGGTAGCCTGACCCCAGGCTGCTGGGAAGTGGGTCCCTGTGGCAGGGCTGGTCCCGTGAGCCGCTCAGGGCCCCCCGCCCACCCGGGCAGGGCCCGCGCAGGCTGCACGAGGCAGCAGACGCACCAGCCGGGCGCTGGGCCCCCAGGGAGGCTCCGGAAGGCCTCCAGGTACTGCCCGGAGGGACCACACCCAGAGGAGCCCAACGGCAGCCCACACCGTCCCTCCCATCCCCAGGCCTCAGCAACGTCGGGCCCCTCCTGGCTCCTCCACCTGGCCCAGCCCTAAGCAGTGGCTCAGGGCTCTCGGGTGTCCCCACCCTGGGACGCCCACTCCCTACTGACCCCTCGAGAGCGGCTCCCACTGCCCTGGGGTGGCCCCCGTCCCACCACAGTGTCGGCAGAGGACACAGCACGAGACCGGGTATGCGAACCGAACCACCCGCCTCAAACGCACGGAGGGGAAGCCCCCGGCCCCACCGCTCCAAATGATCATGTGTGTGCCTTTGTCCAGAGAGAGAATAAAGCCGGGAGGAAGAGGCAACTATATTTTAAAGTAAGTTAATGTGATTCCTGCCACAAGCATGTGTTTCCTCAGAGACCAAACCCCGACAGCAACTGGGATGGCCACCCACCCGCCGCCGCCGCCGACACAGCGTGGGCTCCACCAGAGCATGGCCACCGGGGCCTCAGCCTTCGGCTTCAAGGCAACCAGCAGCCTTGCTGCTTCTCCGGCTCGGCGAGCCCGCAGGCCCTGCCGTGCTCGGGCCCTGAAGGCGCCTCCCTCCGAGTTCTCAGAAGCCAGACGCTGAGATTGCGCGGGCCTCCCGCACGCCCCACAGACGCCCCGCACAGCAGGCGGGGCTCAGAACTCCTCGTGGACATTTCGGGCGTAGTCCATGAGCTTGCTGCCCGTGAAGAACTCGCTGTACTTGAGCACCTCCTCAGGCTCCAGGTGGCGGTTCTGGTTCTCGTCGGCGACGGCAATCATCTGCTTGGCCTCAGTGAGGGCGTTGTACTCGTTCATGGGGTCCATGTACTCCTGCAAGAACGCTGCGCCTGTGAGCACCTCCAGCCTGCAGCCGGGACACCCCCAGGACGCGCCCGCCCAGACCCTGGCCCAGGGCCGGCGGCCTCAGCCTGGGAAACAGCTGGGCATCCTGTCACAGCGAGCCCCAGTTCTCAGGACACCCTATCAGCTGGGACCTGCAATGGGCATGCAGGCACATCCTAGAATGTTCCAGAGAGCAGATGCTGGGCTGGCAGGGCTCAGGGCCGTGTGAACACTGCCAGGGTGTGGGGGGCAGGGAGAGGAGACCCTGCCCGGTGCAGAGCGGGGCCAGCGGGTCACGTGCACACAGCCTGAGTTGGCTGCCAGTCCGCGGTGGGGACAGGAGCCCCACCCCCCGGCTGCCTGCCAGCTACCACCAGGGACCAGAGCATTCTCACGTAAAACAACATGACTCGTCCACGGAGGGAAAAACGAGCTCCCCAGCACCGACCCACGGAGGCGAAAATGCTGCATCCTGGTCCCAGGACCAGCCCTGCCACCCAGACCCAGGAGACAGGCACGGCCAGCTTGCCGGGTGCCGGCTGCGTGGCCCTCCCCCGGCCACCGTCAGTCACGCGGCTCCGCCAGCTCCAGGTCCCGCTGAGCGGCCCACTCCGCCTTCCTGGCTCAGGACTGTCTTGAGGGTGGCGCTCCTCGCTCGCTGCGGCCCCTCCTCGGACCCCCAGCACCCCCGATGCCCTGCGCTCACCTCCAACTCCTCCATGGTCACAACGCCGTCACGGTTGGCGTCGATCAGCTCCTCGAACTCCTTTCTCCTGTCCCGCACCCAGCCATCGTCGATGTCCTGGCCCCGCTGATTCTCCACGGTGCCCACGGGCAGGGAGATGAACTCGGGCAGCGAGAGCTGCTTGTCACCGTCCTGGTCTGCAGGACAAGGGGGTGCTCAGAGCGCAAGTAGGCACGGGACCCCCGGGACCACCGAGTAGGGTCAGCCAAGCAGGTTTTACCACTGGATTTTCGGTTTGTGACATTTTAGACTAAAGCCAAACAGCTGTGCCTCACAGGGCCTGTGGACACTGGACTGGGGCCACAGGGTCAGAGGCCACCCAGCCCAGGGCCCACGCACACCGACCCCCTGCCGGGAGGACCAGCGAGCTGCCGGCGGGAGGGCCTCACCCAGGTCCCGCACGATCTCCCTGACCATGAACCGCAGCATGCCGCGGCTGTGCTCCGGGTGCAAGAAGGACAGGAACTCCTCCTCCGTCAGCAGCAGGTCCGGGGGCGGGCTGTCCGCCTGGTACCAGCGGTCTTTGAGGTTCTCCAGGACTTCCTGTGCTGAGAGAGGCGCGCCTGTGTGCGTCCAGGGGACCCCGAGACCCGATGCCTGGACGCGGAGGCGAGCTCAGGACACGGTCATGCGAGGCCGGGGGTTCTGCCCCTCAGAGGAGAGTTCACACCCCAGCAGTAAATGGCACAGAACTAGCCCCTGGACACAGCCCCCCAACACAGGTGCAGCCCCCCACCCTGCTGCTACATCAGAGAAACGGGCCCTGACGAGGGGACCGAAGCAGGACTTTGCCCCTTTCCTTCTCTCTGGGTGCCGGACGTGGGAGGCAGGGCTCAGAAGGAAAACCCCCTTCCCAGCGCTGAGTTCGAAGCCCTCCACGCTCCCCGCCACAGGGCTGGGTGGGTGGCCTCGGGGACCACCCCACGCGGACACAGCAGGAGCAGGCAAGATGCAGGGCCTCTCCGTGCGGGGTCCTGCCAGCTTCGGCACAGGGCCGCCCCGGCCTCGCCCACGGCATCATGCTGACCACCTCCGGTGGACACAGGTCTGCACTGGCCACCTGCTGGACGGCAAACTAGGAGCAGCTGGTTCCTGCCCACCGCACTGAGGGACAAGAGGGACATGACGGGCACAGACCTGCATGTCTGCCTGGAGCCTGGGAGCCTGATTTGGAGAAAAGCGATGCGTGAAGGACCTAAGACAAGGTCGAGGCAAGTGCCCCAGAGTGAGAGGACACAGATGACAGAGACTGGGGTGACGTGGCCACAAGCAGGGACGCCAGCAGCACCGAAAGCTGGAGGGACGCCTGGGAGAGACCCTGCCTGGAGCCCTGACCGTGAGAGGAGCCCCACTCTGGGGGGGGGGGGACAGCAGGAGAAGCAGAGACAAAGATTCAAACGGGCTTAACTCACCTATTACCAGAAAATTCAGACTGGCTCACAAAACAATACCCTCCTCTCTGGTCCATAAAAAACACGCACTTTGGAAAGACTGCCAGCGGAGGGCTCCTGCTGAGCGCTCCCCCCCCACGGGAAAAAAGAGCTTCCACGACCGCTAGAGCCTGCCGTGACAGAGGGGTGCGTCCACCCAGCCCTACGAGGCCGGCTTCACCCTAACCCCAAACCACACAGCAGCGTCTCTCGCGAACACAGGTGCTAAAACCCCCAACAAAACAGCAGAGCGAACCCGGCAGGAGCAAAGGGGGCACGACCACGACCAGGCGTCCGAGGAGCAGGCGGCCACGCCAACGGGCTGAAGGAGAGAAGCCCGCGGGCACAGCCGGTGCATAGGAAGCATCTGGCCAAACCCAACCCCCTTCGCAATCAAACCACCAGCGCACTGGGAAGGGAGGGGCACCTGCCGGACCCGACGAGAGAACTTACGAAAGCCCGCAGCCAGCACCGTGCTTGCTGGGGAGGCCTCGAAGCTCTCAAGAAGACAAGACAGGGAAACTGAGGCCGGGGCTGGGAGGGAGGAGGACTGTCCTGCCGCAGCAGGGCTGGGCCACAGGCCGACACGGTGCCAGCTGCCCCCCGGGGCGCCAGGCGGGAGGGCCTGTCCCCCGGCCCCCGCCAGGAGCCTCCGCCTGCTGGCCAGGCTCAGACGCCGCACGGCGGCCCGGGGCGTGGTGGCCCGGGGACCAGCACTCACTCTCCTCGTCGACTTGGAGCTCCTGGTCGTTCTTCAGCTTCTCGGCCACTTCCCTCTCGTTGTGGCCTTTGCTGGCCAGGAACTTCACCTTGTACTCGTCCCAGGACACGCGGCCTGAGGGGGCAGACCACCTTGTGAGCAGGTCTAACGAGGACCACTTTTAAAAGGGGGAGTGTGATCACTTTAAGGCGCCTGTTGGAACCCGCCATGTGAGGGCAGGGTGGAGGCGACCGTGCCCAGGAGGCTGGCCGTCCTGGCCGGCAGGGTGAGCAGCACATGAGGGCCCAGGGGCGCTCACCGCCTCGTCCTGGTCTGCCAGGCCCACTGGGGTCGGGCGAGGGCCCTACCGTCACCGTCGGGGTCCACGGCACGGAAGTGCGCCCTGCTCTCGCTCACGGCCTCCTGGAAGTGCTCGGCTGTCTTCTCCACGATCCAGCGCTGCATCTCCTTGGCGCTGATTCTCCTGTCGGCATTGACGTCCACCCTGCAAGCGGATGCGCCGGGTCAGAAGAGGCCCCGGACCCCGACAGACATGACGGAAGGACACAGGGTGGCCGAGGGCTCCACAGGCAGCTGTGGAACTGCCAGGGCAGTGACACTCTGCACCCTGTGGGAGTGGTGGGGACAAGGGGCAGGAAGGACACCGAGACATGGGGGTGGCTGGATGCAGAGGCCAAGGCTGGGCACTGTGAGCAGCAGCACGAGCAGCTGAGACAACACCCAAGAGTCCACAGGGATAGACGTCAGGGGAGGGCGGCTCCGCACAGACCTCCACACGGGACATGGGGTCCGGTCCCTCGGTGACAGGAGGGGCAGGATGTGGAGAAATTCCACCGGTGATACCACCTGACCCAGGTGACCCAAGAGAACACCCCCTGGGATGTGACCTGGGCACCTGACCTCACGCCACCCCACCTGCCTACGAGCACGCCTGTTAGCACTCCAGGCCCCGGTGGGGTCGGGGGGCTCCAGGCCTTCCAGCTGGGCCAACGCCCTTCCTGGGGCGCACGGCGACAGGCGCCTGGCCCACCCCCTTTTGTGGGCCTGCTCTGCTGGTCACAGAGAAGCTGCCTGCCACCTGCCGGCTCGGCCTGGTTCAAAGCCTTTCTCTGCTCACTTGAAACAACAAACCGAACTCCAAAGGTCAAGGAGGTGGCCTCCGTGCTGTTCACCTGCCCCCAGTGCACCGCTCCCCGCACCCGGCTAGGAGGCAGACCAGCAGGGCTCAGGGGGCAGGACCCCCAGCGCCGGAGGCTCCTCTCCCGGCCCCAGCGCTGAGCCTCAGAGCCCTGGTCTGGCCGGGGCCTGCTCTCCGATGTGTCGCCCAGTGTGCAAACTGCAACGCCGAGGGTGCCGCGCTTGGTGACCAGGCTCCTGCTGTCTCGGCTCCCTCTGCCGATGGGGCCTCACGGCGGCTCATGTTGCCACACCTGGAGTCTCCCTGATTCAGCAGAACCTGCCTGCCCACCTTCAAAACGCCCAGCCCAGCCCGGGTCTGCATGCCCCTGAGCCCCACCCTCCTCTACCAGCTCTCCTGGTCCCCTGGGCATGGACATGGCAGGCGCCAGGCCTTCGGTCACCCGACCCAGGATGCAGGGTGCCGGGTGATGTCATTCACAGAGGACATGAGGCCCAGTCCAACTGTCAGGGCCTCGTCCTGGGTCCCTGTCCTGTCTGCGAGGCCCCTCGCCTCCCTCAGGTGGCTCCAAAGCCCCAGGCCACATAACCAAACGTGTAGGATGGTGCCTGCGCTCACAGCGACAGAGCCCCCCCAGTGTCCCGCCTGAAGCTGAGCCGCGCACACCCACTCTCCAGTCGGCCCCCACACCTCACGGACACCACCAGGCCTCCTCGAACAGGCACTGCGACCTTTTGCAGCCACTCCCGCAACCGCCTGCCTCTTACCACAGCGGGCACGGCCTGAGGCCACCATGCAAGGCAGGCCTCACTCCAGGCCTTTCCACAGCCCTCCTGGCTGTGAGGACCTGGCACGGCCAGCAGGCAGCCCCGTGCTCTGGCCCTCTGTGCCCCAACCCCCCACACTGCTCAGCGCTGCATGCGCCTCAGCTCAACCCCTGCAAACTTCCCCAGTGTTGTCAACCAGCAGCACCCGTCACAGTGCCTGCCTCCAAAGCTCCTCACCAAGTGGGCCCTGCGTCCCCGCCCACACCACACCAAGCCAGGACTGGACCGATGCCAGCCACCCCACATGCACCCTCAGCCTCCCAGCCCAGACACCTACTTGGAGAAGATGACCATCAGCTTCCTCCTGCTCTTCCGAGGCTCTGCGTCCTCCTCGAACCCGTCTGTGTCCTTCCCCAGGAAGACCTCCTGGTGGAAGTCCTTGTTGAGGTGCCCGTCCATCTCCAGCTTCACTCCGTTCAGGTGGTCCGGGGGCAGGATCTCGCTGTCCTCCCTGCGGCCTGCTCTGTCCCGGGCAGACGAGTGGTTGGCAGGCCGGGCGGATGCCCCAACCAGAAGCACGGCACCCAGGAGCCAGAGGCTGCGAGGAGCCAGGACGCTGCCTGGAGCCTGCCTGGATGCCATGGCCACCTGGGCCCAACCGTGAGACGGCCTGCAAGCGTGGCCAGTAGCTGGAGAGAGAGGAGAGGCAGGCAAGGAAGTGAGGCCATAGCCCACGGCCGCCAGACCCCGATGAGCAGTCAGCTGTCTGCAGAGACGGCGCAGAGCCAGGACTGGGTAGAGCCCCACAAACCCTTAACGGAAAAGACAGCTTCTCTGTAACACAAAAGACAGCCCTCGGACCAACAACAGGTAGAGTGGCAGTGCCTTCTCTGAAGACACCGGATGTCCAGCCCCATCCCTCCTCCTCAGGTGCAGCAGCCTCATCGCAGCACCGTGTCCATCCCTCCCAGCATCGAGGCTGAACCCTCTTGAGATCCCAACTCAGCACTTGTGAGCTATGTGACTGTGGCTAAGCCGCCAGGCCTCGCCAGCCTCAGTTTCCCTCTATGGAAAAAGGTGCCCCCAACCTGACTTCAGGTCTTTGTGAAGACTGGGCCTATGCCAGCAAACACCCAAACCCACCCAATGGGGCAACGCCCCCCTCCCACCTTTCATTGAGCCCTGTGTGTGCTGAGGTGCGCGCGCGCACACACACACATACACACGCAGCACACCTGTACTGCCCTTTGCTCCTTGGCACAAGGTCGATTATTCCCACTACTTAACCTTGTTTGCAGAAAAAATAAGCCAAGAACAAACGCATGGATGCGAGTCCCCCCTCCCCCGTGAAGCTCCCGCCCCTGAGATCACAGCATTTACTGATGTCCCCTGATCACTTCCCGGGAAGCAACAGTTCCGGGACGCGCCCACCAGCCCAGGTCGGTGGAGGCCACCTCTGGGCGTCCGTCCTGGTGAATCCAGTTTCTTGCCCCAAACGCAAACGCTTATTTTAAAAGCTTTCCCCCGGCTCAGGAATCGTACTGAAGGTGCCAGGCTTTACAGGATTTCGGGTCTTCACGGAGTCCTACTAGTTGGCGTCACAGTCCCGTTTCGCAAGCGAGGACGGTGAGGTCGCCCCGCGCTGAACGCGGGGTCCACGCTTCCCGTGACCCTCGGCCTGTGTCCACTACATCCGCGGTCCGGGCGGCTTCCATGCCTCTGCGCACACCCTGCCCAGGTCCTCACTCACCGCCCGGGACTCACCAAAGAGGGCCGAGCGCCGTGACGCCTCCAAACAGAGTCGGCTAGGCCGCGGCCATTTTTCTTCCGGGAAGAGGCGGGCCTCCAGGCCTCGAGAGCTGGTGCGACCTGCGCGCGAGGACGCCGGCGCCGCCATCTTTTCTCTTGGCGGAAAAGGCCGCGCGGCCCTCCCGGGGTGACCAATGAAAACGGCGCGCGAGGGCACGTGACGGCCGGCCGAACGGCCCGCAGTCCGGCGGGCCTTGGCCCTTGGGGGTCTCTGCAAGCTCGCTGGCTCGCCGGCGCGCCATGAAGCTGCCGCGGCGTGCGTGGCGGTACCGGACGACGCTGGGCCTGGTCGGCCTGGTGCTTTGCGGCGCCGCGCTCCTCTATCTGGCGCGCTGCACGGCCGAGGGTCCTGGTCTGTCGCCCGGCCGCGGCCCCGGCCCTCTGCCCGCCGGGCCCGGACGCTCCAGTGCCTTCCTGGCTGTGTTGGTGGCCAGCGCGCCGCGGGCGGCCGAGCGACGCAGCGTGGTCCGCGGCACGTGGCTGGCGGCGGCGCGGCGCGGCGGCCCAGGCGACGTGTGGGCGCGCTTTGCAGTGGGCACGGCCGGCCTGGGCTCCGAGGAGCGGCGCTCCCTGGAGCAGGAGCAGGCGCGGCACGGGGACTTGCTGCTGCTGCCCACGTTGCGCGATGCCTATGAGAACCTCACCGCCAAGGTGTTGGCCATGCTGTGCTGGCTCGATGAGCACGTAAGCTTCGAGTTCGTGCTCAAGGCAGACGACGACTCATTTGTGCGGCTGGACGCACTGCTGGCTGATCTGCGTGCCCGCGACCCAGTGGGCCGCCGCCGCCTCTACTGGGGCTTCTTCTCAGGCCGCGGCCGCGTCAAGCCAGGGGGTCGCTGGCGTGAGGCGTCCTGGCAGCTCTGCGACTACTACCTGCCCTACGCGCTGGGCGGTGGCTACGTGCTCTCTGCCGACCTGGTGCACTACCTGCGCCTCAGCCGAGAGTACCTGCGCTTGTGGCACAGCGAGGACGTGTCGATGGGCGCCTGGCTGGCTCCTGTAGATGTGCAGCGTGAGCACGACCCGCGCTTCGACACAGAGTACAAGTCCCGCGGGTGCAGCAACCAGTACCTGGTGACGCATAAGCAGAGCCTGGAGGACATGCTGGAGAAGCACCAGACGCTGATGCGAGAGGGCCACCTGTGCAAGCAGGAGGTGCAGCAGCGCCTCTCCTACGTCTATGACTGGTCTGCGCCGCCCTCGCAGTGCTGCCAGAGGAAGGAGGGCGTTCCCTGAGCGCTGCCGCTGCCATGATGGAGGGGCGGCAGCAGTGGGTCCTTTTTGGAGCCCCCATTGGTCTTACACCGGGAAAGGTGACATGTCTGGCTGGATGAGCCCAGCGCTCGAGGAGAACCTAGTCTCTGGTGACCAGTGGGGCTTTCAGGCAAATGCCACACAGCAGCGGACAACTCGTAGGCCCCTCACCGCTCAGTAGCCACACCTCCAGTCTTGCTCCAAAGCATCTTGCTCTGAGGCTGGGAGACCCTGGGGCTTGCTAGGGCAACGAATGCATCACGTCCAGGTGGAAGTGTTCTGCCCCCAGATTTCAGCCAGCATTTGCCTGGACTGGGGAGATGCCCAGCTTCGGGTGTGAGTCCAGGAGAACCTTCCCAGTCTGCAGAAACTTCTGGCCCTCCCCCCACGACTCTGCCACACCCGCCCCCGCTTGTCTTCCTGCTGTCCCAACCCGAGGTTGGAACAAGGAGCTGAAGGCTGGAGCTGCCCTGGAGCACAGATCTGACTTGTTCTGGGTGGGGACCGTGGCCCGTCCCGCAGCCACTGTGCTGACCGTCCGCCTGGGAGCCCCCTGCACGGAGAGCTGTGACCGCCGAAAGCGCCCTGCGGGCCCTGAGCAGCAGAGCCTCGTCGTTGCAGTCCAGCGGCGTTTACGGGAACTGCCGCCGTCTCGTTGGGTCGGGCCACGTCCTTTGTGTCTCCTGTTGGTGTCGGTCTTGCGTCAGTCCAGATCAACCTTCGTTTGATGTTGAGTAGCTTCGGTCTCCACATCTCTAGAGTGAATTCGTGGTACATGCCATACAGCGCTTGCCTGTGATTTATGTATAAACATTGTAAAGTTGTGTTGATAAGGGTTTCAGTCGGGAGTGTGTGGGTCTCAGTGTTTTTTAAATTATTTGAGAAGACTTTTCTATCAGAACTTGGAACTTGTGGATTAATCTGTTTTTACAGTGTGAACTGTAGACCATTGCCGCATGTGTGTTTAAGCATGGAAGAATTTTTAAACTGTCCATTTTTCTTTTCAGTTTACACATAAGTCAGTCCCGTTGTCTCGCCCTGAAAAGACTCTCCTTTTAAGGCCTCCTCGGGGCTGCGCGGGGACAAGCGTTCCTCCCGTGTGCGTCTGTTGTGCCCCGGTTCCGGGAATCGGGACCCTGGAATGTTGACGAGACTTCCCAAACTCTGTCTTAAGGAAACAGGCTGGACGGCCAGCGTGTCCTCCGAGAAGAACGCAGTGAGGCACGCTGGGCAATCCGTTCGCACACCCGCCCCCTCAGAAGGCCAGGCTTCCTTTTTCCCCTGTTGACTGAGAGGTGGGGGCTGTGGTCACTGCACGCACAGGGGAGACATGGCGGCGGCAGGGTGTCTGCACGCCCTCCCTGGCCCGACACAGGCGCGTGCCTCATGCTCTGTCTGGGTGACCGGGCTATGCTGCCAGTCTCTGGGGTCCATGTCAGGGCCCTGCGAACGGGGGCTGCACACCTCCAACCTGCCTCTCCACCGCCAGTCATGTTCAACCCCGGGCCACGGATTTAAGAGCAGCTGCCTGTCATCTCAGCCGCCATCCCAGATCCCCCAGAACAGCAGCTTCAACGGCAGGCAGTTACTTCCGAGGGCTCTGGAGGCGGGAGGTCCAGGACCAGGGTGCCGGCAGGGTGGGTTCTGGCGAGGTCTCTCCCTGGTGTCCCCCTTCTTGTGCCCTCTCTTCTAAGGACATCAGTCCATCTGGGGGGAGGGCCTCCTGACCTCATCTCTGCCTTCCCCTCCTAACATCAACACACGGGGGTCCAGGCCTGCCCCTGAAATCAATCCACAGCAACGGGTTCAGGGTATTTCTGTTTCAAGGTGGAAGAACTCGAAACTCAGGGTCAGGGGCCAGAAGGGCAGGGGTGTCATGTGCTTCGTGGAGACACAGTTGTGCCGCCTTCAGAAGGCAGAGGCCGAACCTTGGTGATCCCAGGATTCCGCAGGGCTAGTGACAAGGTGAGTGAGCTTTCTGATTGGCTGCCTCAAGCCAGAACTGACGGTCCCTGCACACAACTTGTTCACAGGACGAGGATCCACGAGAGGGTCCAGGTTCGGGGACCCCAGGGTGAGCAGAACGGGGCTCTCCCCCCAGAGGGACGCTGGCAGCACCTGGACTCTGTCCCGGCCAGCCCCTGTTGACCTTGGCGGTGCCATCTGAACCTTGGGGCCCTCAGAGCAGTCCGTGTGCGGCCTCCCGTCTCAGACTGGGAGCAGGCGAGGCCGGAGCAGGGGCTGAGGCCCGAGTGGCTGGCGGCCCGGCCGGGCCTCTGGTCGAGGGCTGGACTCTGGGCTCCTGCCCCACCTTCCAGGTTTCTCCAGAGAGCGGACCCCCGCGCATGGCAGCCGTGTCCGTGCCTCCCCGGTCCAGGCGTGGGCCCTCGGGGGGCCTGGGCTTCAGCATTGGGCTGACCTGCAAAGACAGGAATCTGTTCAGCCTGCACCTTGAGGTTTCGAAACAGCACGAAGCCCGGGCTGACCACACGTCCACACTGCGGTCGACGCGACGTTGGGGTTCAGCTGGAGTTGAGGACCAGCAGCCTTTTCCTGGAGGGACTGGGGACAGGCTGCACGACATCACAGAGCCTCTGGCCCTGGTGGAGCCAGGAGCCCAAGGAGCCTCCTCGGGCCTGTGCTGCTCATCTCCTGCCCGGCACGTCCTCCCAGCCAGGGTGCCGGCCCAGCCTCCCTGTTCCCTGTACCTTCCCCTGCCCCGTGGCTCCTCTTGGTGGCGAGCTGGTCACGGTCCACCCCCGCCTCTGCCCCAAGCAGCCCTCAGTCTGCACCTCCCACCTCCCACTCACCGTCGGACCCACGCCATCTGGACCTGGTTGTCCTGAAGACCTGGGCTGAGCCCAGGCTGTCTGTGAACCCAGCACTGGCCTGGGGCCCGGGAGGGAGGTGGGGGCGTCAGGCGTGGGGCACACAGCGGCAGGGTCACTCGAGGGCCAGGGGAAGGTGCCAGTGGAGGCTCACCCTGGGTCACAGCCCCTTCACCTCCTGGCAGCTGGAGGAGGAGAGACCAAGTGCCTTGGACAAGGTCCCGGAGCTGGAAAACGGGGACCTTCGAACACTAGTAACTGGGAGGAACCCTACGGGATTTTGCGAAGGGGGAAAGGTCATGTGCTGCCCACACCCCCGAAGCCCCGCCCAGGCCTGCACCGCCCCTGGTTCGCTGGACTGTTCTCCTCCGGGAGGCCCCTCAGGTCACCCACCGACCGCAGGGCCCTAGAGGTGAGACCAGCTCAGGACCCAGGAGCCCCTCACTGTCCACCTCGGTCCAGCTGGGTGGGAGAGGGAGCTGCCCAGTCTCCCCATCTGCGACTCCAGGGTGCGAAGGTTGAGGTGGGGTCCTCTCAGACCCTCGGCGAGCTCTCCATCCGTCCACCCACCCGGGTGGGGCCTCTGCTCGGCTGTGGTCACGGTCCTCAGGGACCTGCTGTAGACCGGTTTCCCCTCAAAAAGCACGGTGGAGACCTGCCCCCCAGTACCCGTGCTCGCGGCCTTATTTGCAGACACAGTCAAGGTGAGATGAGGTCATTCGGGGGAGCCCCGCTGCAGTGTGCCCGGTGTCCCTACTAGAAGAGGGGACAGCATGTGACGATGGGCAGAGAGGAGCGAGGCACTGTGAGCCAGCCGCCAGGACTGCCCCCTCCAGGGGCAGGGAGAGGCCAGACGGGGCTCTACCCAGACTCTCCGGGAGGGAGCGAGGCCCTGCTGAGCCCGCGGTCGGCCTCGGGGCTATGGAGAGCAGGCGTTCGCGCCTCTCGGCCCCACCATCGGTGGCGCTCTGCCCCAGGGGACCGACGGCTCCCAGTGCCCGTGCCCTCGTCCCTCCCGACTCCAGGCGCCGTGTGGGAGGGACGCACCAGGGCTCACAGGCCCCTCGGCCCCTCCCAGGGCCCGTCCTCCACTTCCTAGGGTTCAACACATTCCTGTCCAGCTCTCTGGGCTGAAAGGGCAGGGCACTGCCGTGGCCACAGCTTGCAGAGGCTTCATCCCTCTGGCTGCCAGGGCCCCGCATTCCCTCCCTCTGTGGCCCTGGCCCTCGCCCCCGACGGGCCGGGACAGCACCCTCAGCCCGGCTGACGTCTCAGCCCAGGATCTGCAGGGTCTGTTGGGTGGCCGGCGCTCCTTTCTCAGTCCCAGCCACTGAGCACTGTCCCCCTTATGAGACTGATGACTTTTGCCATCCAGGGCCCCAGCAGGTGAGCAGAAGCAGTCAGTCCCCTGACAGGCCTAAAGCAGGCCAGGCGCCGGCCCCCGTGGGGCCCCCGGAGGAACCCCAGAGAGTGTTCAGAGGTGCCTGCCGGGTCAGGGAGCCTCGTGAGCTGGAAGCGATGCCCACTTTGCTCCTTGGTGCCTGCACTCTGGTTCCTGGGGCCTGGGCAGTGGGGTTGCCGTCCCTGGACAGCCAGCTCTGGGTTGACTGGCCTCTCTCCCGAAAGAGTCCAGGCAGCAGGTGTAAGGCCTCCCTGTACGTCTGGACACCTCTGCCGCCCATCTGTCCATTGCCCGGGCCTGAGAGGTCTCCTGGTCCCGAGGTCCTCCACTCCCAGGTCTCCCGGGGGGTCACCTCCCAGCCCCTGAATGGAAGACCCTCCCACAGCTGTGGGACCTGGAGCAGATCGATCCCCTCCCCAGAATCTGGCCCCTCACTCGGGAGTCCCAAGCAAGCCGGCCTCTGCTGTCTGTGCCCAGGCCGGCCTCACTCCTGCCACAGTGACCCCTGCCCCCTGCCACGTGGCTTGGGCAGGCTCCCGTGGCGGGAGCTCTGCTGGAGCCCCTGCTCTGCCAAGGCCGGGGAGGGGTTCAGAGGAAGCCTATGGCCATGGGGGGGGGCGTGCTCTCTGTAGGTGCCTTACAGCCCCTCTCACTGGCCATTCCCTTGACCGGTGTGGAAAACAAGTGACTAAAGAAAGATCCATAGTCCCCATGAGGACACCCAGGGACCCTCATACCTGGGCCAGCAGGACCCTACCTGGAAGCCTGCCGCAGGTGCCCAAGTCAGACGTCTGGACAGGGATGCAGCCCCCAGTCCTGGCACCAGCAGGTGCCCAGGGGTCTGCCAGCCCCACCCGACGAGTGGGCCCTACGGAGAATGGACGCTCAAGGAGGACGGTCTGCCCACGCGGCTGCCTGGAGACCCAGCCTCAGCAGAAGCTAAGGGTGGGGACGAGGAGACTCCTGCCCTCCTCCTGGACACGCTGGGGGGCTGCCGCTGAGCCGTCTGGAAGTGGGTGTGGAGGGCCCAGGCCCAGGTGAGGGTCAAGGGTCTCCACCTGAGCCTGGAGGTGAAAGCCGCCCCTGCCCTGGGAAGGTGGGCGGGCAGAGCTGAAATCCGGGAGGCTCGGCAGTTGGGGGAAGGGGCCAACAAGGGGCCACTAATGGCTACTCAGCAGAACAGCCAGGGGCCCACCTGCACCCCAGACCCCTGTACCCACGTGCGCAGGTGGCGCCCCTGTTGCCTCTGGCCCGGGGTCCCTGTACTTTTCTTGCACACGGTACTATGGCCCCTGCTCCTGGACGGTGGGGTCTGCTGGGCAGGGTTTGGCTGGCCACGGTGCCGGGTGAGCGGCAAGCTAGGGAGAAGCCAGGGGCGGCAGCCTGTGGCCCCGGGAGCCCGGAGAGGGGCCGGTTCCGTCCTCTGGAGTGGACACCACGGGCGACTCCAGACCTCTGGGCCCTGTGCAGGCAGGGGCCCGGGGGGCCCTCGTCCAGTTCCCCCTCCCACTGACCGGGAGAGAAGTGGAGAAGGCGACCCAAGCCCTGACCCCTCTCTCCAGTGGCGTCTGAGGGTCTCGGCAGCCCTGCTCCGAGGAGCCCTCACACCTCCTGCCACAGCCGCCCCAGCCCCGAACCACAGGGACAGAAGGTGAGCGCCAGGAGCGAGCCCAGACGGCCCGCAGACGGGGGAAGTGGGCAGCCTGGACTGGGCAGCCTCCACAGGAAGGGGGAAGTGCCTCCCGGGTCCCCCGCAGGGGGACTGCAAGCTGTCACCCGCCCCCTCCCCAGCAGGAAAACTTGAGGCCAAGACGCTGGAGAGCTCCACTTCAGAAATGGGGTTTTCCTTGGCCCTCTGACGCCCCTTCCTGTTCCCTGCTGTTCTCACTGCCGCCCCCTCACCCTCGCAGGCTCTGACAGAGCACTCTGGAGGGGCCTTGGGCACAGGCAGGGGTCCCTCCTGCCCTTGCTGCCGCCCTGGGGGTGTGTGTGACACACCGGCTGTTGCAAGACTGATGCTATCGCTTCTGAGGAACCTGTGAGTCACTGCCTGAGAGCAGGGGCTGCGCCCCAGAGTCTGCGGAACAAAGGCCCTTTTTGTCCAGGCCCCGCCCCTCACCAGCCCACCCGTACGCACCGGCAGACACGCGGGCGGACAGACGTGCCGAAGGTGGCGGCAGGCGCGGGTGTGGGCGGGACAAGCTCCTCAGCCACCAGGAGGCTGCGGGAGACCCAGGCTGCAGGGACCAGGCTGCCAGTGACCCCAGGCTTAGGAGGCCTCAGCCCCTGAGTCCACTCAGGTTTCAGGGCTGGAGACCCAGTGTCTCGTTGAGCCTGGGCAGGGCCCTGAGGTCGTGCAGAGCTCGGAGCCGGAGGAGACGCTGGCCAAGTGGTCAGTGAACGAAGGCCCCAAGACACAGCCCGCCCCGCTGCCCGGCCATGCCCATCCCCGGTCAGCGCTCTGCGTGCAGGACAGAGGCCTCGACACCATGCTATGGCTTGCTGTCCTCCAGGCGCCCCTGCCCCAGGACAGGGCGCTGGAAGCTCCTTTTCGGGGGAGGTCCCTCTTTCCTTGCCCAGTCCCGGAGTCCCCACCTCAGGGTCAGAGCAGTTCTGCAGCCACAAGCCTGGTCTCCCAGTGCAATGGGCTCATTGGGTGGACCGACCTCGATGAGCCTCCCTGGTGCCAACGGCCCAACCACAGACACCCGGAGCTCCGCGCCTGGCCGGCCAGAAACTGCAGCCGCCAGGCCCCACACACCTGCCCTGTGTTTGCTCCCAAGGGGCTTGGCGATTCCAGCTCAGCCAAGAGAGACAGGTCCCCGGATGTACCCTGGGGACACAGCAACCCCAGCCCACACGTGTCACACAGACACACAGCATCGCAGCCACCAAGGACAGGTGTGGTCAACACGGGGTCGGCCTGGGGACCAGATACACAGACCCAGAGAGAGGAGCCCAGGCCCTTCACCCCAGACCCCCACCCCCCGCAGCCCCCACTCCCCCTATGCTCTCTGGACCCCTCTCAGCCCTTGGTCTAGGCCACAGGAGTTCAGGGTGTCTGGTCTGGCTGTGAGAACCTCCCAGGCCTACAGGGAGGGGTCCGCCAGGGGACAGACTGCCCAGATCCCTGGAGCAGAGCCCCCTCCCAGCCCCAGACCCAACTAGAGGAGGCGGAGTCAGAACAGAGGCTCGTCTCCGCCCACGAAGAGCCAGGCTGTCCCGGCTGTGCCTTAGGTCAACAGGCACCCCAGGTCCGGTCAGGTAGACAGCTTGCTCTGCACCAGTGCCATCCCCAGCCCCAGAGGGGCCCCTAGGAGGCAGGGCTAGGCAGCCACTTGCTCACAGCTGGGAGCCCCCCACCCTGCCCACCCAGCGGCTCCCCACTCCTGCCACAGCCCAGGGTGGGGCCCGGCTGTCCAGGCCATGGCTGCTCCTGGCTCCAGAGAGGACTTTCCAGCCGTCCTGAGCCAGCTGCCCACAGTCCTGTCTGCACTCAGACCGGCAGCAGCCGAGGGTACTGGGGGGCAGGCATGCTGTGACCCAATTCAGAGACCCGCCCGGCCCAGCACCCCAGCGCCACCTCGGAGCCAGGAAGGGCCGGTCAGGGGCAGCCCGGTGGGAGCCCCAAGACCAGGGTTTGGGAAGCACCCAGCAGAGGGCCTCCTTGCGCCCCTGGCAGCAGCCCCTCAGCCCCGGTCTGGCAGGCGGCAGGTCAGGCAGAGGTTCTGGGAAGTGAGCCCTCGGAGGGGTCAACAAGGTCAGCCCAGCACCTCCTGCTGCTCCGGGTGGGACTCCGGTCGGGGGTCAACCCGAGGCCAGCCAGCACTGTGCTGGCCACTTGGCTCTGGCCACAGCCAGGCACTCAGGCCACCCCAAAGCCCAGCTCCACACCCAAGGCCAGGCCAGGGGAAGAGTCCCAACCCCCAGGCCCCTCACACCCCAGGCTCCCCAGCGAGCTGCCGTCCTCTGAGGCAGCAGGTCGGGCGGGGCTGCAACTCACTCACAGGGCCCTGCTCAGTGGGTGTGACCACAGGGCCCAGGGCCCCTTAGTGGGGCCCAGAGCCCTCCAAGGCCCTGGGGGATGGTCGACGGTGCCATTTGGGAAAAGAAGCGGCTGAGATGGGTGATCCAGGGTGGGGCCTCTGGGGGCTGACCCTGTGCCAGCCCCTTGTCTGCACTGAGGGGGGCAGGGCAGCCTGTGTCCTTCGAGGCTGGTCTGAGCCTGGGGCCTGAAGCCTGAGCCCTGGGCGCCCCCAGTTCGGGCTTCTGGACCTCCCTACGGCAGTAACCGCCGGCCGGGCCCCGCCCCTTGCTACTGTACCCCAGCCGAGGGGCCGGAGGCAGCACATTCCAGGGCAGTCACGGCTAAGTGGTGATGACCTGCGATCAGGGGGCAGAGACAGGGAGGAGGAGGGCGAGACAGGAGGCCGCTCCCGGCACTGGCCGCCTGCCCACCGTAAGCTCCGAGGGGCCACTGGCCGTCCTCGCCTGTCTCCCGTCTGCCACTCTCTCCAGGGCCCCCTCAGGATCCGGGTCTCCACCTCTGTCATCGCAGCTCCGGCAGCAGGTCTGAGACCTGCCAGGTGAGACAGAGGTAAGACCTGCCCTCTCCCGGGCCGGCAGGTGGGGGGACTGGCTGGTGTTGATGGACGACAGTCAGGACAGCCCCGGGCAGGGCGGCTCCAGGCCAGGCTGAGAGGGTCCCTCAGCAGCCCCACCCGCAGCCCAGGGTGGCCACCTCTGTGGACAGGCCTCCCGCCCCTGCTGCAACCTGCAGCCGAGCCAGGCTGGCGCTCGGGACCCGGACCCCGGGGTGGGAAGCGGGGGCGGGGACCCATTCCACCGGCTCCCCTGCGTGCCCCTCCCCCGCTGTCTCCTCGACAGGGACTGCAGGGCCCCGCGCCCCCCCCCCCCCCCCGCGAGCTGTCGGAACATCCCCAACTCAGGCCAGGCTGGCGCCTGCAGTCGCTGTGAAGCAGAGACCCCCCCCAGCCTCCCCCAGCCTCTGACGCCACTCTGGGGGGACCAGGCAGAGAGGTGGGGACGGGTCAGTGGCCAAGCCCAGTGCTGCACAGACCAGCGCCCGCCAGGCTCAGCTGCCTCATTACCCGCCACTGGGGCCCCTGGGGGAGGGGCTGGGTAATGGTCCTCAGGCCCCAGGCTCCGCCAGCCCCACCTCCCACCCCTGTGCCCTGAGTCCGCAGCCAGTCCCCCAAACTGGGCCTTCTGCGCCCCCTGCCCCCACCTGCAGGACTAAGGTGCCTCCTCTGCTCAGCCTTGGAATTGGGGTTTCCAGGACCTGCTGCAGTGGGGCTGAGCCCCACCCCTGGGTGCATCTGGGCAGCTCCGCAGAGGCCTGGACACCCCAGGGCCGATTTACGTTCTTCCACGTGGGTTTGCTGTGGCTGCAGCGGGGTGGGGGCAGGGGCCCCACATCCTGCTGGTCTGGGGCGGGAGGACCCCCACATGCCCACACACACACATCTGCTCCCTGTGCTTGCCCCCGCAGGACGAGGCCCTCTGAGGGGTCCCCATCTCACCCCCTGCTCTCCAGACCCCACTTGGCAGCCGGGCCCCATACTGCCTACCTGGGGCTTCAAGTCCCCCAGGTCGAATGAGCCAGGTGGTGGGCCGGGCTGAGCAGGGGCCTGGATGGACCTCTGCCCCGGTCCTCAGGGTAAATGTGGACTCCAGCAGACACGGGGGCTGTGGGGGCTGGACACTCAGCTGGAACCTCAGCCTCCGAAACAAAGCCCATCCCCGCCCCCAGGACTGCACAGTGACCAGGCAGCAGGGAAGGCTGGGGACTCTTTATTGCTGTGACCACACATCCGACAGAGGGTGGGGGCTGGGCGGGCGGCAGGGGGCTCCCCACGGCCCTGAGGGCCCTCTTGTCACAGCTCCTCTGGGAGCCACTGGGGTCCTCACGTGCCCAGGAGCAGGCCGGAGAAGCTGGAGCCACTCTGGATGGTGAGGGCCGCCCCGGAGCCGTTGTCCACGAAAACAGAGGCGTACTGTCCAGCCTGCAGACACCCCACAGTGGACCTCCTCAGCCATGGGGCCTGCCCACCCACGGGGAGTATGTGGCGCACCCACCAAAGCCTGTGAGCCTGGGGCCCAGCCCCCCCAGCCTCCCAGACCCCCAGCCTCACCTGCAGCTGAAGCAGCCCCTGAACCAGCACCGTGAAGATCCTGCCGCTGCCGTCCAGGCCCGAGATGGCCTCCAGGGACCTGGACACGGTGTTCAGGGTGAGGGCACAGCTGCCCGAGGGCCTGGACCCCACCCAGTACTCAGTGCAGCCTGGTTGGGGCAGCCCCTCCGCTCTCCACAGGCGGGACAGTCCCCACTCAGGCCCCCTCCCCAGCACTGAGGCGGCCCCCAGGAGGGCCCACTCACGTGTGCCGATGGCACAGGGACTCGATGCAGATGAGCGCCCGCACGGTGTCCCGGGCCCGGGCCCTGCCCTGCAGCCCCCTGCGGTCTGCGGAGACAGCCAGCTGCAGTGGCCCTCAGGGAGGACGGAGCAGAGAGGCAGGGGCTAGGGCTGGGAGGTCTGGGCTCACTGGGGCAGGAGTGGCTGCCAGTTGGGGGCAGCGGACGTGGGGTCCCATCTGAGCCCCCAGTGGGAGCTGGGTTTGGAGCAGGAAGCAGCTGTGCGATGGGACCCAGGCCCGGGGCCATCGGCGTCGGGGCGCACCCAGGAAGGCCAGCCCTCCGCCCCAACCCCGGCCCTGCTCACCCACATGCAGGCTGGCGGAGAACTGGAAGATGGCGGTCACTGGGGCTGTGAACCGGCCGGAGGCCAGGCTCAGGCCAGAGCCCCGCAGGAAGGCGCCCTGGGCAGCAGGCTGCAGGGACAGCGGGCAGGTGGGTGTCTGGCTGCAGGGCCCGGACACCCGCCAGCGGGGAGGCCCCTGTGACTGACGGCCCCTACCCGAGCACACCCACGGGGACACGACCTGTGTGTGTGCCTCCCTGGATTGCTGGCCACAGGCTTCAGGCCCCGGAACTGGAAGGGGCCCCAAGAGCCCCCACAGGACAGACACCCTGCAGGCCGGACGCCTCAGACCCCACTTGAAGGCGTGGTGCGGGACAGGGATCTGGGCCCCTGCTGTACGCCGTGTGCCCGGGACCAGCTCTGGCGGCTGTGGACCCACTCACCCGTGGCGGCCACCCCAGCATCCTGCCCCCAGCAGTACCCCCAAGGCAACCTGGGCTTGCGGGCCCCTCTGACACCCCCGCGCGGCCCACTCACAGCCTGGAAGCCCTGCAGCTCCACCAGCGTCTTCTTGTCCACCAGCACGGAACCCTTCAGCCGGCAGTGGAAGGCCTCAGCCACCGGCCACCCGCCCATCCCCTCCGGCAGCAACGAGCCCCAAAGCCCCGAGAAGCGTCGCTCGGTGGCCTCTGTGGGGACAATGGCAGGGGCAGCAGGTTGGGGTCACTGCAGACCCTGGGAGACCCTCCTGAGCCTCCCGGAGGCGCGGGGAGCAGGGCACCTCACCTCTCAACATCTCCCGAAACTCTCGAAGCAGAGCCTCTCTGGTGACTTCTGCCCCCGCAGGCCCGGGGGGACCGGGGGGCCCGGGGGGCCCTGCAGGGCCGGAGAGGCCTCTCTGGGGGAGGCAGGAGGACATGAGCGTCCCGGCAGGAGCCACAGCCACCCCGCCCTGGGCTCAGACGCCAGGCTCACCGACTTCTTGTCTCGCCCTCGGCACCGCTTCCTCAAGGCACCGGCGTCTGGACGCCGGACGAAGCTCAGCCACGTCGTGTGAGCGTCTGAGAGCTCAGGCCCCAAGGCCTCGGGCGGCTGCAGGGCCAAGGTGCAGGACTGGGGGGCTGACCCAGGCCCCACTGGGCCCTCCCTGTGGCCCCAGGGCAGAGTGGGGACCCCTGGAGCCCAGGCCGCCTTCGGCAGCACTTGGAGCAACGAGGAGGCGCACAGGCCAGTCCTGGGTGCCCAGCCCAGGGCCTCAGGCGGGGCATCGGCTTGGGCCTTTTCCAAAGCCAGGCCTGCTGTCTGGGCACCTGGGCTCTGACTGTGTGCTGGCGGCACCTGTCCCCTCCCACCTCCCCCTGCTGCCACGCAGACAGGCAGGTCCGTGTGTCCCCACAGGGGCTGGGCCCTGGCTGAGGCAAGAGGTGCAGGACAGGAGGGAGTTTCCCAAGAGTCTTTCTGAGAGTCCAGAGCCCCCAGCTGAAGGGTTGGGGGAAGGGCTGGAGGAGTGGCCCAGGGCTGCCAGAGACCCTGTCCCCAGCCCTTGGACCACCCTCCTTAAGCTCCAGGCAGCTGGGAGAGGCAGGAATACCCCTGCCTGCGTCCAAGATGGAGACCCTGCTTGGTCAGGGATGTGGGCTGGACAGAGAGCCTGCACCTCCGAGAAAGTCTGACAGAAGCACATACCACGGGCAGGAGCAGAGTGGGTGGCCTTGAAGCCCCCACTGCCCCCAGGGCACCATCCCAGGCCTGGGGAGTGCAGCCCGGCAGTCAGCCCTCCGCCCAGACACAGCAAGAGCCAGGCTCCTGGGCAGCTCCTGGCTGGGGAAGGCTTGGCTTTCTCCCAGTGGGCCAGAGAGGCCTCCGTCCCGGGGGGCGGGGAGGGGCAGGCCCTGACCTGGGTCCCATCAGGGAAGGGAGGCCAAGAACACTCAAACGTCCCTTGATTTCTGCCTGTGCCCTTGGCCACCACAGATCCTGGCTGTGCCTGAGGTACCCAGGGGCCCCGGAGGGGCAGGTGGAGGAAGAGCAGGGGTCCTGACACGTGGGGAAGGCCCGGGGGTGTGTGCTGCACGACCCGGGGCACCCAGGGAGGCCCAGTCCTGTCCGCAGACTGTCCTGTGCACTTGCTAGGTCAGCAACCATGCCTCCCTGGCTGGCAGGGCCCCGGGACTCTCTCCTCACCGGCTCATCTGGAAAACGGGGCCTCGGGCTCAGTGGGGCCGCGTGCGTGGGCTGAGCGCAGCCGGGCTGGCGGCCACAGAGACGCCCTTGGGCGGCAGGAGGCCGGGATCAAAGGCACAGGGGCTGGCGGGGGTGCCTGTTCTGGCAACTGCTGCTCCCCTTGCAACCCTGCGGCCCGGGGTCAATTTCAAGACCCCTCAGCAGGTCCTTAGCCAAGGGCAGAGTCTAAGGCTGAGGCCGGCTCTGGTTGGGGAGGGGGGGTAGGTCCTTAGGTCCCAGAGAACCTGGGCCAGAGGGACTCTAAGGACAGGGGGCCACTGAGGGAGTGACAGCTGCACAGCAGGGCTGGGGGCAAGAGCGTCAGGACAGCCTTAGCTGCTCCCACTCTGGGAGCAGCAGGGACGGGTTCCCAGCAGGGCGTCTCCAGGGCAGCAAGGAGCAGGCCGCCCGTGCCTACCCACGCCCTACCCCGAGCAGGCGATGACACCTGAAGGCTGCAGTCGCCGTCCCCTCCCCAAACCTCTCTGAGGCCCTATGGTGGCCCAGCCCCAAGCCCCTCTCCCGGAGATCCTGCCCAGAGCCCCACCCCACCAAGACGGGAAGGGTACTGGAGAGTCCGGCAGACAGGGCGGGGAAGAGCAGGCAGGTGGCGGGGCAGCCCGAGAGTCCAAGCCCCAAAATCCAGCCGCAGGCAACCCCGCTCCCACGTGCGCTGGTCCGCGCCTACCTTAGGGGAGCCAGGCAGCACCTCGCTGTTGGCCACGGTGGCGTTGGGGGTCTCAGTGCGCTGGCCTGGCTGCCGCGGTCTCTTTTGCTCCCGCCGGGCCCCGACGCCCCCAAGGAACACGAGCTGCGGCCAGAGGAGGGCCAAAGACGCAGCCCAGGCCCAGCGCATGGTGCCGGCCTGCGGCTCCGGACCTCGGGGGAGGCTCAGCGCTGCGCCCGGGGTGCACTCATGGGGGCGGCACCGCTCAGAGCCCCCGTGCGGAGGCGCGGCCCTGGCGTACGGCTGGTCGCCGCTGGTGCATGTCTGTGGGGCACGAGCCAGGCGCAGAGGCACAACAGCCACCACAATGGGCACTACGACAGGCAGACAGCACGAGGGACGGGGCAAGACGCGCTCCTGTCCCCGAGGGTCCCGCCAGTAATGGCTTTCGCTCACGCTCGTAGTGCCCTAGTTGCCGGCGCCTCAGCCAAATAAACCCTCCCCTCCGCCCCAAAGCTCGCCGGCTCCAAGGGGGAGGGCTCACACGGCCGATCCGTCAGCGGGCTCCCAGGCAGGCCGGGGGCGTGGACGGTCCAGCACCCCCACTGACCACGCGACGCGCCTCGGCACTTGAGAATCTGGGGGCTGCGCCTCCTGGGCCCTCCCACCTGCCTTGGAAAGAGCCCCCACCCTTTCCTGGGAGGCGGACTCACCCTGGGAACCGTTAACGAGGACTCGCCCTGCCCCCCATCCCAGCTAAGCTCCTGGCACCTCACACTCGCCCCTTCTGGCGGCAGGCCAGGAGCCCCAGGGTGGAGAGCTCGCAGCCCCATCAGCTCCTTCCTGCCACGCACCTCAGCTCTCCGGGACCCTTCTGGCCCTGCCGGTCTCCCTGCCCAGGGCTCCTGGTGGTGTCCCAAAGCCTGGCTGGGGCCCTGCCCCTGGGAAAAGCACAACCAGGGAACAGGGCGGCTGGCCCTCTGGACCCCTAGCCCTGTGCCAGCTGGGGTGACCCTGGGTGCTGCTTCTCCACTGGGGTGAGCGTGCCAGCAGTGGCTGATGGGTCGACCCCCACGGTTGACGAGAGGCCCCGCTCTTGGACACAGGGCCCACCCCTACTGCCTGAGGGGCTGCTCTCACCCTCGGGTCTCTCAGCCCCCTGAGCCAGTGGGCACAAGGGCAACTAGCCCGTGGGCCGGCCCCCGGAGGTCAGCGCCCACCTGAGCCCCGAGAGCCTTGGCCGGTGGCACAGCTGCCAGAGCCGTTCCCTCCACAGCCGTCCGGCCCCAGGAGGGTGAGTGGTTCCCTCCAGCTGGACCAAGTGGCAGCGGGAGTCCTTCCTTAACGACCTCCAGGCTTCGACAGCACAGCCGGGGTCAGTTCAAGCCCCCAGGCCCTGTGGGCTGGCTGTCCTGGCACCTTGGGGGCCCAAGTGGGGCTCGAAGCTGGAGCCCAGACCCTGGCTGCCCGCTGCCCGCCTGGTGGTGTCAACCAGCGGTGCCCAACCCCTTTGGTACCAGGCACCAGTGTCGTGGAAGACAACTTTTCGGTGGAAGGGGACGGGGCGTTGGGGGGATGGCTTTTGGGCCTGCCGCCGGGCGCTGCTCGACTGTCCCTTGCCACACACGGACCGGGCTCTGACCCAGTCTGCTTTGTCAGTGCCCCTGCAGGAGAACCCGAAGCTGCGCCCCAGCGCCTGCACCCCACCATCCCGGCCCACGCGGCCCCTCAGGCAGCACTTTCACGAGGGGTGTGCACTCAGGTCCCTCGCAGGTGCAGCTCCCAGGGGGCCCGCGCTCCTCAGAGAATCTGACCTGCCCAGAGGCAGAGCTGACGGCGATGTGAGCAACGAACGGGGAGCAGAGATGAAGCCGCGCCCGCCGCCCCTCACCTCCTGCCGGGCCGCCCAGGTCTGCACAGGCCCCAGCAATGGGAGGGTCCTGGGCTTGGGGCTGGCTGCCTTGAGCGAAGAGGGGCACACTGGTCCGGGGACAGAGCAGAACAGCCCCCCAGACCCTCGTTGCGGGCGATTTCCAGACGCCTGCCAGGAACGGAGGAGGCAGCCCAGTGGAAGGACCCCACCTGCCGTCAGCTGCAGGCACAGCCCCCGCCCCCGGCAGACAAGCTTTCAGAAGACGTGCGGTGTGTCCACCCGAGGACACCTGCCCTCCCCTCCTGGCTCAGGCAGAGGTGGTCACACCCACCCAGGACAGCAGCGCCGGTTCTGGTGGCTCCCTGAGCTCCCGACCTGTGCCTAGCAGCGGGTCAGGAGAGGTGGCCCAGGGGACGGCCAGGCTGCCAGACCACTCCCGGAGGCCGGAAACCTGTCTGCCATCACCCGCGCCCTAGTGGCCCAGTCCTCGAGGCCCCCGTGGGTGCCAGTGAGTGCAGCTGGCAATGCGCCTGAGGGCTGCCGCCCCATGGCCGCTGGCCCTGCCCGTTGGACGGGTAGCCGAGTGGCAGAGCCGGGACAGAGCTGGGCCTCCAACCGTCCCAGCCCCATGGCACCCGGGGATCAGCTCGAACCCCAAGCACCCTCACCAGCAGGAAGCAGTGCTCCAGCCAGTGGTCGGCACGTCGGCCCAGCCGTGCTCTGCAGCGGGGACACTGTGCCCTCAAGCTTGGGCCTGGGGAGGGTTCGAGGTCCCAGTGTACCTGTGACAGAAAACTGGCCCCGGCTTTCCGGGGTCCCTGCCCTGTCCTGAGAGTCCTTCCAGGGCCAAGCCCCCCTCCCAGGCCAGCCCTGGAGCTACCTGGGGAAGGACAGCTACCGTCTGCCCTGGGGGTGGAGTGAGGCTCAGGCCAGTGTCCTCACCTACCCAGACAGTGGACGCCCAGGGGCCTGTGGGAGGACAGGACCATGGGTGCTGGGCACAGCCCCTCCAGCAGGCTGTCCTCTCGGCCTGCGAGCAGGATTCACTCCAGCCCCTTAGACCGAGACCTCTGGGCGTGACAGCCTTGGCCGGGGGAGGGACGCAGGCCTCTGCTCCGCACAGAGGTGGCGCCTCACACGTCCTTGGACACTGGCATCGTCAGGCTTCGCCCCCTCGATAGAGGATGACTTCAGCACACGGCCTGCGTGATGAAGGCTTCGGCTTTGCCCACTGGCGGGGACCTGCACAGCCAAGGGTGGGGTGGCCTAAGGACACGACCATCCTCCCGTGGGAGCTGACCTCGAGGGTCACAGCTGGGCCTGGAGGCACCGTCGCAGGTTCTGCCCAGGCCACCCTCTGCCCACAACCTGCCAGGTATCGCACCTCCCAGAAGCCTCAGGGAACACGGAGCGTGTGGACCAGACGCTGACCCCCAGACACACCCTCAAGCCGGCTGTGGCTGGAGGACAGGCCCAGGAGCGCGGCACTGCCACCAGGTCCACGTTGGGTCGCCACCCAGTGTCTGCGGGGCCACCTGCCCACATGCCGCTCAGCACACTTCCACCCACAAACTCAAAACAGCACAGGACTTAGGGACAAAAAGGACAGATTTTCTTCACAAAACAGAGTTGAACACACACAAGTGGTGAATTATAGGGCAATTTTAAACAAACTGATCAAAAAACAAAGTCAAAGATGCAGAAACGCTGGCTGCCCCTCAGTGTCCCCACTGGCCCGAGCGGGGTCACGGTGTGGCCTCCACTGGCTCCCCAGTGAGATCAGTAAACGCAGACACAGAACCCAAAAAGGTCCAGGCCACTGGTCCCAAAACTGAGGTGACGTCCATGGGCTCTGGCCCTGATCTTGGCCATGTCCTCCCAGGACAGCGTTTGTCCTCTGTGATGGCCTGTGTGACCTTCTAGACAGGGCCACATCTGGTGAGAAGGGAGAGAAGTTCCGCAGTGCACAGAGCCAGCCTGTGTGGGGGGCTCTCTGGGGTGCTGACGTCTCCCGCCTCCCCAGCACCCGAAGGGCTGCTGGGCCACCTGGACCCAAAGAGTTCAAAGCAAAAGCCCCAGGGGCCCCAGGACCGGGAGGGGGCTGAGGCCCCACTGCGCTGGGCAGCTCTGCCCACAGCTCCCAGCCACTTCAGGAAGCAAAGGGCGACACCTGGTGGTCACCGTGAGCAGACCCTCAGCTTCTGGCGGAGCCAGACCACAGGCTCTCGTGGCAGGCGCCTGATCCCCTCTAAGGGGACACAACCCATCTCCTGGGCCCTCCCATGGACGACTGGCCCCCAGGCCCACACGGACAAGCGTAGCTTGGGACCGGCCCCTGCCCAGTGGGTCGGAGCACCGCCGGACTAAGAATGTACACAGTGTGTTTGATAGGCATTGAGTTTTGTATTTTTAAGTGACCAAATCTATAAAATGAAAAACAGATTTACTAAAACAGGTCCAAAAGACGATACAGGAGATGTGGTATAAAACCAAAGCGTGAGGCCCCTCCTCCTCGACCCCCGAGCTCCACAGACCCTGAGACCCGGGAACGCATGTCTGAATGTACCAGACCCGACCCACACGCTCCGGCTGTTCTCATTTTCCTCTCAACGGTTTTTAAGACACTAACCCAGGAGAGTCAGGTGGTCTGCCCTGTGCTCAACAGTGCATCCTGCCAGCCAGTGTCCAGCCCGGGCCCAGCGTCCCTTGTTTGACCCCTCCGCAGTCACCACGTGCGGCTCACTCCTGGGCGATGCTTCTCAGCACGTACTTGACCGTGTAGGCAAAGGCTGCAAACCCGACTATAACAAACAAGTTCGCCAGGGCGCCGCCCAGGAGTCCGTGGTGCCGGTTGGCCTGCTGGAGCCCCACGAGGTGCGGCCCCGCGCCGGGCGCGTGCCCGTTGAGGAGCTGAAGCCCGTTCTGGGCGTGGTGGGTGTCCCCGTCCGGAACGACGTCTGGAAGGGGGAGCGCCGGGGGCCTGCTGTTGAGCTCGTCTTGTGCTTTCTGTTTCTGTTTAATCTCCTGAGAGAACAGCAAGAAACAAAGAGGTGTGTAAATAAGCCAGACCCGCTGGGACCAGGGAGGGTCCCACGGTCCCCCACGAAGACCCTGAAATATGGGTGGCTGCTGGTGGGCTCAACCCGGGCACAGCCCTGCTTTCGCACATGTGCAGGAAAAGTGACCTGGCGAACCACCAAAGCTGCGCCTCCCGGGCCCAGGCCTGAGCCACACACCCTAGGAACCCAATCACTATGGCCTTGAACTGCCTGCAGCCCAGCCGCCTGGCTCATGACTGCTAGGACCTGGGGGCATTTCATCCCTCACGGCAGGACCCTGCCCCACCCAGCACCTCCTCGCCCAGGTGGCCAGCTTTATGCCTTGTGCAGACAGGCCCCGTCCCCACGCCCCCTGACCTCTCCCAGACCCAACTTCCATCCCCCTAGTCCCCGGGCACCTCTGGGGGGCAGATCTGCTGCACCTAATGCAGTGTGGGCACAGGGACCCTTTCATGCTCTCTGTCTGCAGGATACATTTCCTCTGGGAGAAACCAAATTTGAAAGTGTTTCCCACCCAGGGAAGCCAAACTGACAGCCAGCTCGCACGCTCACCTCCACGACCTCAGGAAAGAGCTCACAGAAGACTTTGTCTTTCAGGTTGAACACTAAACTCTGGGCAGCCAGCTGTCTCTTCTAGGAAGAAAGAGAAGAAAGAGTGTCAGCCCTGGGGCTGCCCTCAACTGTCTGAAATCGTCCCGGCTGCTATCTTCCTGTTGCTGGGCATCCTGGACACGCTCATTGTCACCCCATCAGCTCCCGATGGCCACCTGGATGCTCACTCACACAACAGAAAAATAAACACCAGTCAACAAGAGAGCAGGCGCCGCACCTGGAGGCAACACCCTCAGTCCGCAGGGCTGCCCAGGAAGCTGGGTGGACCCCAAGGGACCCAATGGACCTCAGGGCCCGGGGTCGCTCCCTGATGCTTGGGGAGCAGGACACGGGCCGGGGTCCCCAACTCGCCAGCCTCACTCCCTGCCCCTCACCGTGAACTCTGACGTCTCTATGCTGCCCAGGGTGGGGCCCTTCTCCACCATGAAGCTCAGGAGCCCAGTCAGGATGGTGGAGACAGACCAGGCTGGGTTCCACGTGTCTGGGTGGAAATCCGTGATGGAAAGACACAGCCTGCAAAAAAGAGGCCCACTCAGCAGCACACACACTTGCCATGACCCCAGTCACGCTTCTGGAGCAGGGCAGAGACATCTTACCTCGTATTGCACTTGAACCTTCCATTGGGGGTTATCATATAAATACTAGGAGGTTTAAAGGGAAATTCCCTGGGAAAAATCAGCTTTCCGTGGTAGTAGCCACCTGCGTCAGAACAGAGAGAGCGCCTGTCACAGTCCACAGAGCAGCTCCTGGGTCTTGAGCCTGCACTTACCCCCACTCCAGCCCACAGGTCCCCCACCTCATGCCCACCTGCCCACAGCACAGCCCTCACTGTGCCCAGGTCCCCCGTCCCGAACCACTGCTCCACCACCAAACCACACCCAGCAGTAGGCCAGCCTGCTGTTTCTCCACCTTAAAAATAACAGCACGCAGCCCTGACTCTCACGCCGTCTGCTTCCTGCCACCTGCACCCTCTTACGCACAATTCCTGGGCAGCATGCCGGGACTGCTCTCTCTCCAGGTCACCTCCCACCACTGGGGGTGGCCACATCTCAGGCCTCCTGACCACTCCTGCCCTGCCCGCCAGAGGTCTCCTGTCTTCACCCCCAGTGCAGGGGTCCCTTCGGCCCTGCCCTCAGACCGCACTTTTGGGGTCTCACCTGGACCCATGGGACACATGAGGACTGTGACGACTCTCCAGGTGGCAGGGCAGACCTCTGAGCCCCTGTCCAAACTCCAGACCCATGCCTGGGTTACACTGCCCCAAAAGGTCCAAGCCAGATTCCTGCTGCTTCCCTCAAACAGCAACTCCATTCTCTCCACTGTCCAGACTAAAATCTGGGGTCACCCACCCCTATCACACCCATTCCATCTGCGTAACCCGTTGGCCCCACCTGCCAACTGACCCAGAGCCCAACTGGCCTCACCCCCTCCAACCCCGCCCAGGCCTCACAGCCCTGCTCTTAGGCAGTCCCCGGGAGCTTGCCAGAAACGCAGAGCCTTGGGGCCGCCCTAGACTGGCGATGCAGGCGTGTCGCATGCACGCGTGTGCACACTCAGTGAGGCTTCAGGAGCGCTGCCCTGTCCTCACCCTCAGGCATGGCCCTGCCTCCAAGACTGGCACACACCAGTCCCACGGGCCCACAGGGCTCTGCCCCAGGCCCGTCTTGAGTAGGGCCTGCCAGCACCCGTGTGGCTGCAGTGCCCCGGCTGCCTCACATGCCCACTGCCCCTTCGACTCCCAGGGTCACCTGTGGGGCCAGCTCAATAGGCAGATAAGCCCACCAGCAAGAGATGGATACTCGGCATGGTGCTCAGAGCCCATGCCCACTCAAGACCACTCAGAAAAGCCCGAGCCCTGGCTGGTGTGCCTCAGTGGACTGAGCTGTGGCCTGCGAACCAAAAGGTTGTTGCTTTGATTCTGGGTCAGGGCACATACCTGGGTTGTGGGCTGTGTCCAGGGGAGGGGGGGGGGGCAGCGCAGGGGTTGAGAGACACATCCATGTATGTCTCACGCACATGTTTCTCTCTCTCCCTTCCCTTCTCTCTAAAAATAAGTAAAACCTTTTCTTAAAAGATTTTATTTACTTATTTTTAGATAGGGAGGAAGGGAGTGAGGAAGAGAAGGAGAAAAACATGAATATATGACTCTCATGCGCCCGCCAACCAGGAACCTGGCCTACAATCCAGGCATGTGCCCTGACAGGGAATCAAACTGGTGACTTTCAGTTCATGGGTCTCAATCCACTGAGCCACACCAGCCAGGGCCAAAAATAAATGAAATCTTAAAAAAGAAAACCGAACTCTAAGCACACGCACTGAACCCAGTGCCCCCCGTCCGGTGCATAGGGAGCCACCACCCCAGGTGAGAGCCAGCTGCCACCTGCTGCCCTCGGGGCCTGTGCAGGAGCCAAGGGCAGACAGTGCAAACTCGGGCAGAAGACGGACACCCCACACCGTAGAGAGGGGGTTCTAGGAGGGCCTATACTCTAGGAGGAAGCCGCAAGAGGTGTCCCCAAGGGCGGGAAGAAAGGGGGCGCTAGGAGTGCAGACCACGCGCCAGCAGCTTGCATTCCAGGGTCCGGGTGGCAGGGCACCTCCTCCCGTGGACCCGCTTCTGCAACGAGGCAACAGTCCTGCGTCCTCCACCCAGTCCCGTCCTGTCTCCACACCTCCCCCTGCAGACGCAGTTCAGCAGGCAAAGGACTCCTCCCACTTTACTCTTTTTAGGGTGGGGACTGGGTCCTTCGCCTTCCCCTGTAAATGTCAGAATGAACGTTTCAGCACAAGCTTGTGCGTGTGCACAACAACCTCTGTCAGGGCTGCAAGTCTGCGGCAGTGCTGGGCAAAGGGGGGCAGCTGTGAACCGCAGGGCCTGGCTGTGCCAGAGAGCAGGACAGTGTGGGCCCAAGCAGGGACAGCAGGAGACATGGGAGAGGAGGATGAGAGATGGGGAAGGACGGGTCAGAACGCCCAGGAGCCGGAAGAGGAGCAACGAGGGAGGACAGTCATACCCTCAGGGTCCTCAAAAGCCCAGACACAGAGCCCACAGAGCCACCCGCAACTGACAGGTCCCTAGGAGACCCTGCCGAGAGAAGGCAGCAGAGGGCAGTGCTGAGCTGAGGGGGGACTCCCAGCTGGTTCAGTCAAGTTTGTTAACACATGTGCCTGTGTTTGCTAAGCCTGTGTTTACCACGGCCTGTGCACTGTTCTGAGGCCGTCTTTCTAGGAACGCTGCCTGGACAAGGCCATCAGCAAGCCCATACCCAGCTGCTGGGCACAGGGATGCTCCCAGTCCTGGTAACACGCCCACCCCTACACACCCACTTTGGGACACACATTCCCTGGGGCAGACCCTCCCAGAGGGGGGCCCCCGGCAACAGAGGAGTCCTGGGAGGCCAGTGAGTACCTTCGAGGGTGCAGGCCCTCCTCCTCCCCCTCAGATGCTGACCCTGAGTCCCCAAGGGGCCCTCACACTCTCTTCTGAGGACAGCGCTCTCCCAGTGAGGGTATCTGCAAACCCCGCACACTGCTCCGGCCGCCTCAAGTCAGGACCCGGCGGCTGGAAAGCTGAAGGCACTGCCCGCCTGGCTGCATGCGGCTGTGCCCCGGGCTGGCCTGGCCACGACTCACGCCCCTACCAAGGGACTTGCCGACTGACTGCTCCAAGGTCTACTTTGTCCATGACACCAGGACCCCAGGAGGCACCAGCATCAGCAGTCAGGAGAGCAGAGGTGCCCCGCTGACCCAGGACAGGCCCTGTGCACACACACCAGGGGCCCCGCTGCGTCTGCAGGATTCGCCCAGAGGGAGGTGCCAACACCCCATCTTCCCCTGGACAGCACCCTCCCTCACCAACAGCAGGAGGACCCGGCGCGTTTCACTCTTCCTGCAGCCCCGACCCCACAGGCGTCAGAGACTGGGTGGGACTCCAGTGCTTATGGACGGTCCCCAAGACACACGGACAAAACCGAGCACACACCTCCAAGACTTGGAGAATCACTAAAATGAATTCCAAGGAAGTCCAATGTGAAAAGCGTATTATTTACGTTTACACCTTGCGTTTAACAGTCAAGGTCTATTCAGGTGCAGCACTGCCCCCAGCCCAACTCAGAGCAACAACTCACCTTCGTAAGCAGTCTTCTCAGGGCCTCGGACCACGTAGTGCCTGCAGGAGAGAGGACAGTCAGCCGGCTCTGGGGGTGGCGAGTCCCCAAACCTGGGTCACTCCAAGGCCAGTGGTTTGCAGGGCCACCGAAACCAGACATGCACCAACATTCAGTCTGTGAACACTAAAGGTCGAGGGCCAACCAGCAAGGCCATTCAAAGCCCTTCAGGCTCTGGTGCAGCCGACGCTTCCATCACTGTGTGACCACACACACACACGCACACACACGTGTTAACATGCAAACCAGACACCTGCTATCTGCTGCTCAATACATTTTACCCCCAAAACAACAACAAAAGCTGTGATCCTGTGTCAGTGGACCAGGAACAGCCCTCAGAGCTGAGCACAGACACACCCAGGCCGGTGCCTGAATCCGTCACTGCTCCAATTCCTCTGCCACTCTGAGAACACAGGACAAGAAGAGCGCCTAAGTGGTGAGAGCCCAGCAGCGCCAGGGCCACCAAGTGAGGCCCAAGCAGCACAGCACTCAGAGGACAGGCCTTGTCCAGGAGCGCGCTCCCCGCTCTGGGGCCCGGCACTGCAGCCCTCCCCGTGGCCGGGGCTGGATCTGCAGAGGAAGCCTGTTTTCCTGAAGGGGCAGCTGGAGCTCTGGTGGGCGCCAGGCAGAGAGCCTTATGAGCCCCACCCACTAAAACTTTTCACTGTGCTACACCTTAGCAGTGGGTCCTCCCAGCAAATGATCGAACCTGGGGACCCCAACTCTACACAAGGAGGAGTGGGTCCCTGAGAATGCCCTGGGGCCACACCTGATTTTTGTCATGTGGGGGCAGGAAGAGCTCTACAGTGACACTGCCATCCCCTCACGTGCTGAGGCCCACGTGGCCCTGAGACCTGTCCCTACCTGCCAGCTCTGGCCTTGCTGTGGGCACAAGAAGGGTAACTCAGAACCCTGAATACCTGTCCCATCTGAAAATTTTTTAACTCGGTTAAATCTTTTTCCTTCAGATTAAAGAAAAAATTTTTTTAGTTCTGGCTGGTGTGGCTCAGTGGATTGAGTACCAGCCGGCAAACCAAAGGGTCATCGGTTGGATTCCCAGTCAGGGCACTTGCCTGGGTTGCAGGCCAGGTCCCCAGTGGGGGACACTCGAGGGCAACCACACATTAATATTTTTCTGCTTCTCTTTCTCCCTCCCTTCCCCTTTCTAAAAATAAAAAAATTAAAATCTTCAAAAAAATTTTAGAAGTTCAAGTACTTTTAAATTGCTTTTTTAAGAAAAGATTTGATTTGCCCTGGCTGGTGTAGCTCAGTGGACTGAGCACAGGCCTGTGAAGCAAAGGGTTGCCGGTTCGGTTCCCAGTCGGGGCACATGCCTGAGTTGTGGGCCAGATCCCCAGTAGGGGACACATGAGAGGCAACCATGCATTGATGTTTCTCTCCCACTCTTTCTCCTTCCTGTCCCCTTTCTCTAAAAATAAGTTAAAAAAAAAAGACTTGATTTACTTACTTTTGTTTAGAGAAAGGAGAAGGGAGAAAGAGGGAGAGAAACATCAATATGTGAGAGATACATGGTTGCCTCTCACACTCTCTAGGCATGAGCCCCGACTGAGATTTGAACCTGCAACCATTCGGTTCACAGGCCAGCCCTCAATTCACTGAGCCATATCAGCTAGAGCAGCACTTTTAAAAATCAAAATGTAAAACATTCTTCAAAGAAAAAAATGCTTCTTAGTATTTTAGCCCTACACCTTATTTCTGACAAAAACACCAGCAAACCTGGCCAGGGCAACAGTTCTACAAAGGCATGAAGCCTCCTGACCCCATACTTTCCCCCGCTGGGAACTGGCCTGCAACCCAGGCATGTGCCCTGACTAGGAATCGAACCGCAATCCTTTGGTTCACAGGCCCGTGCTCAATCTACTGAGCTACACCAGCCAGGGCGCCTGACCCCACACTCTGACACAGCAAAGAAGTTACTCTGAAGCAAATGTTCAGAAGGCACGGTCCCCTCATGTCACCAGCCTGGGGCCAGTGCCAGAAGCTACAGGATCAGAGCCTTTGTCCCCTCTGTCACAAACTCTCCGAGCCCACAAGCAAAGGGCAGAGAAGGAAGGTAGAGAAGTGCAGCTTCTCCTCCAATAGCTCTGAGGCCTGCACCAAAGCCTCCCTGTCGGCCTGCAGACCCAGACCTCTCCCAGAAGGACCCTCTCCAACCCGGAGTGCAGGGGTCAAGGTCAAGGCTCTGTGTCCTGCCTGATTACCACTGTGAATGCCTTCAGGCCTCACAATGTCTGACTGACACCTCAGACGGGTCAGACACCCCTTTCTGAACCACGACAGGAGCACCAAGCCCACCGGCCCAGGCCGCAGGGAATCTGGGTGACAGGCGGTGCAGGGTAACTGATGACGCAGAGCCTTACCATTCAAGAATGTTGGAAGGGAGGGGCTCAGCACAGATGTAAGGCACTGGGTCTTTCTTAATTCGAAGGTAGTCCTGTTTCAGTCGCTGAGTGGCTGTAGTTGGTGCTCTCTTAGTGCTGTTGTTGCTCATCTGTGAAACATAAACGCGAACATTAACAGCGGAAAAGGACACAGCACCGCCGCGTCTCCGCCCACAGCCTGAGATGGTCCCTAGAGCAGGTCTCTCTCGGCCGGACCAAGGCCTGAAGACTGTCCAGTTTCACCCACCCCCTTAGACGCCAATGGCCTTGCAGCTTTGCCTTTGTCATCTACCCTGCCACACCTTCATTCAGATGCAGAGTGTTTTTTAAAAACCTGATCTACTTTCAGGTGTTCACGGATGGAGGTGTCTGAAGCCTGGACCAGACCCCAGGCAACTGCACACTGCTGCAGCTCTGTGCTCCGGGACACCACGGCATTCAGGACATGCCTGCAGCAGCCTCTGCAGAAGCCCGCCATCACATCCCCAGCACGTGTGCCACTGTCACAGTGTGTGGAAGGAACAGGGGTACAGAGAGCCTCTTTCAGAGACCTGAGAGGGACAGGGAACCCTAGAAAGACTCAAGTGCATGTGCTGGGCAGGAAAGTCTTCCAGGCAGAAGACCCAAGAAAGGACTGTACCCAGAAACAGCACTGGATCACTGCATCAGGAGCCACAGTATGTGGTGACTAATAAGGCTGGCCAGGGAGGCCAGGCCGCCGAGTGGTGCTCAGAAGGGTCTTAGGCCAAAGTCTTAAGATGCAACAGACCTTGTGTTAGAAAGGTCACTCTGCTGGTTCAACACAAGACAAATGAGATGGGACAGCATGGGACAAATGAGATGGCAGAGACAGGACAGTGCAGGGCAGCACAGAAGGCTGGGGACCAGGAGTGAAGCAATGGCCATGATGGAAGAGAAAGCATATGGCCTGGGTCACCTCTGCTCTGCTCCAGAAACAGAGGGGATGGTGGTGGGGAGACAGGGCGCCCCACTCTCACAGGCACCAGAACAGCTCCAACCCAACCGGAGTGTCTCATAACTAAGGTAGGTAAGAAAGCTGTACTGCTAACACTGAAGTGTAGAAACCACTGTGCCAGCACAGGACAGAAACACGAAGGACACGTAGGGTGTGCAGGGACAGGAAGGCAGAGGGTACATCCAGGCCACTGTGGTGGCAGACTGGGTGTGGGCAGAAGGAGCCATACCCACCCCACTCACCCCCACACCACTGACACTCTGCCACTCAGCTTTCTCAATTTATCCTTCCACAGCACCAGACAAGGGTGGCCAGGCTCTCTGCACCCTGACCTCCCTGCCTGCACAAACCCAAAGTCATCTACCCCCACCACGCCTGCCCCTTCTCAGCCCTTGTGTGTTCAGTTCCCTAGGGACAGCCGGGCTTGCTCCCTCCCTCCCTGCAGCCTCTGCTGTCACATCACCTCCTCAGAGACATCTGTGGACTCCTGCCCAGTGCCTGGCTGAACCCTCCCTAGAGCATCAACGCCACTGAACATCCAGCTTAGTGGGCTCACAAGGGTCTTCCTGTATGCACCACTGCCCACTCTGCTGCTGGCTCTGGATCCCTCACCCTTAGATCCTGCTCCAACCCTGTCCATTGCCCCCACATTCACCCTAACGCAGGGTCTCACAACCTCCCAACTGGCCTCCTGGCTGCTAGTGTCTCCCCCTTTCAGTCCATCTTGGACTTTAAGTCTTAACTTTGTCACTGAGTTCTGGTCACAACCTTTCAAGATCCTGTCACAGCCAAACAGAAAAAGCCAGCACTTCCTCCACCTCCCAAACCACCCCCCCCAGGCAGTCGTTTGAGATCCAAACCCCCTTCTCAGGCTTCCTGGCCTCCCGAAGCCCAGCCCCACACAGTGCAGGTGCCCAGCAAGCCCCACAGAGACCCTGGGGTTCTGGGAGCAGCCACAGAGTAGCCTGGGAGGGCAGGTCCCCCCACCCCACTGCTCCTGAGCCCCGGGGCAGGTGGCTCACCTGGGCCAACACCCAGGAGCAAACATAGCAACCACCCAAAAGCAGAGCCACCACAGTCTTCTGTTCCTTTTAAACACTCACCCCAAAGAGAACACTTTGCTACAGACATGTTCCCTGTTTGCTACAGAGAACACTTGACTGGGTGATCCCAACACAAATGTGCTAAGTGGCCAAGAAACCGACGAGGCCTGGCCAGGCACAAGGTTCCCTCTGGTTCTGGCTTCCAGGGCCCTAATCTTTAAAAGCCACATCCACGACTCAAGCACTCAGCTGACTCAGAGGAAAGGCTGCCTGCTCAGCCTCTCTGGGACCCCCCACGGTTTTCAGGCGCGCCCCTCCCGGTCCCCCTCCACACCCAGCCCTGCAGGCGGCCGGAACCCACAGGTGTCTACCATGAAGGGAGGGAAGGCTGCTGTGGAGAGCAGAAGGGCACCTGGAGCTGAAGCAGAGCAACCAGCTGCAACACACGGTCCGTCAGCCACCCCCTTGGGACGGACTTGTGCCCAGCGTCCGTTCCCCCTGCCCCTGCCCCTCGGGCCACCTCTGCCACCCTGTGGACCTGCTGCTGGGTGCCGGGCGTCGGCGTGGCAGGGACCTTGGCCGGCCGACTCGACGGGCATGGGACACACCCGCCCCGGTCTCAGAGAGATCTCTGCGTCTCCACCAGGAGGCCCGCCTGCCTGAGCACAGACCTGCCGCCGAGACCGCTGCCGCCAGGACGTGCAAGCCAGTGGCCGCGGGCCCGGGCCCCAGCAGTCTGCACGCTGGGCCCTGCAGTTCGGGGACATCCGCAAGCCCCCTCGCTCCAAAGACGGACCGCCCACCACCCGTTTCGTCGCGGGCAGTGAATGCCGCCCGGCAGGGGCCCAACGGCGCCGGCGGCGGCTCCACCCACCGCGCCGCGGCCCGGCCCCCTAGGAGCAGGCCGGGGAAGGTCTGGGAACCGCATCTGAACTAGGGCCACCGACGCGGCGTTAACCGACACAGAGACCAGCGGTTTATCCCGGCCCGAGGAGCCGGCCGAGGAGGCGGGTGCGGCTGCAGACGAGGAGCTGGTCTCGGCCCCGCGTCCCACTCCCGCTGCCCGGGCGGAGTCACCGACTCCGGCTTCCCCGACTCACCGGCCGAACGTTCCCTTGGCTGCCACCCAAGGGTCATAACCCCAGGCGCCCTCACTCTCTGGGGACCTAGGAAGCGGTTTGCGGTGCTAACTGGTGAGGGTGAGGCGACGGCAGGCTTCCACCCCCACCCCAACGGACTCCCGGGACACAGCCCCAAACCAAGACCGCCGCCAGCTCGTCCCGGAAGGGCCCGCCAGCGCGCCACGAACCGGGACCTCTGTGGGACACCCACCGTGCCGGTCGGCTGAACGCCCAAGCGGGCCGCAGCACCATCCCCGGGCGCCCCGCCGTAACCGACCTCGGGTTCTGCGCACGGAAGCTCCGGGCCGGAGCCCGCGAGCTGCGGACTGGACGGGAACGGGCTGTCCAGGGGCCCCGAGGCCCCGCGTCTCCTGGCCCCACTCGAGCCGGGTCCGACGAGTGGGACGCGCGGCCGAGGCGCCGGCGCAGTCCCGCGGCGCGCACTTACCTCTCCCCGTCGCCGCGCGTGGGCCGCCGCCGCGCTCAGGATCGCCGTGGTCGAGGCTGGAGCAGGGAGCGAAGAGTGGGGCCCGCGCGGAACAGCAGCACCGCCGCAGGGCCGCCACCGCTGCCGCCGCCTCAGCCGCCTCAACCTCTTCAGCTTCCAAGATGGCCGCTCGTGAGGCAGAGCCATCCTCATTTCCGATTCCGGTGCGCTGCTCGCTGGCGGTGGCCGCTCTAGGCCGCCGGAAGAACTTAGCTCAAGTCTCGCTGCTCCCTCCCGCCCAGCGAGGTGGGAACTCAGCGCGTGCGTACTGGCGGGCAGCTCCGCGAGGCGGGGCCGGAGAGGGAACAGTCGGCGCTTGCGCGCTGGCTGGCAGCTCCTCGGGGATGTACTCCGAGCCCCTCGTCAGGTGTTGTCAACTTGCCATCACCCTCCCTGGCATCTCTCGGCCGTATCCTCTTCCAGCCGGAAGTGCCGGGGGCAGACATTGCCCGAAGTGGTCCCTGGTCCCCCACCTTGTACTCTCTCCATCCCAACACACTCAGGGCCGAGGGGTTTCTAGCCCAGAGGGGGTGTGTGCCATCCAGAGAAAGCCAGGCCCAGGTAAAGGATGACCCCAGCAGTGCCGGCGTGAGCCCTGCCCTTCCTCACGCACCCCTAGGAGCCCATTCTCCCACCTGCCACCTTCCAAACGATCGGCCCACTCCGGCCAGGGCCCCAGTTCTCAAAGTTCTGCCCACTCAACAGAGGCCCCCAGCTTGGCCCAGCAGTGACCCAACTGGCCCAGGGACCCTGAGAGTCAAGTCCTGGGCGCCCAGTGTCCAGCCTCTGTGGGAACCTTTGCCAGGTGGAGTCTGCCACTGGCAAGCCTGCCCAGCCCCTGCCCATAGGGAGAGCCATTCTCGTAAAAATACTTCCACTGTTACCCGACCGAATTTTCCACCCTGCCCATGAATAGGGACATTATGCAGCAGTGGACAAGGCATTGAGGCTCACTTTCCGCTCCCACGGTCCCCTCCCTGGCCCAAGGGGTGGGGAAGGCAGCGCTTGGCCACCCTGCCATGGGAGTGGGGCTGAAGCAAGCAAGGGGGCAGTCAGGGCCAGGGCCAGGCCAGGGTGGGGGTCTGGAGGGGAGGGTACTGTTCCCAGACAGCAGCATCTGGAGGCCTCTCCACCTCACGTCTGCCACGAAGGAATGTTTGGAGGGACAGGAAGATGGCAGACAGGTGGGGGTGGGACAGTGGGTGTCTGGGGAGTGGGAGGCTGGGTAGGCCAGTGCACTGCCCACCATACCTCCTCAAGGGACAGCCCGGGACAGGGCCATGTCCCAGACTGGGGCGTCCCCCACAGGTTGTGCCCCGAGAGATGCTGCATATGGACCACGAGGCAGACGGTGGCTGTCAGCCTGGACAGATCCGTAGGGGCCATCGCTGTTCAGAGCCACATGGCAGTGCTCCAAACCCCAGCTCCGCACCCTTACCACAGCCCCGACTACCTCTCGGGGCTGATTGACCACACAACACCTAACAGTGGACACTGAGCACCTGCAGGCCCAGCCATGACCGCAGGAGGGCGGAGGGCAGGTGGGCAGCCCCGCTTGCCCAAGTCTGGCGCCTCTAGAGCCCCAGGACCGGGTCTGAGTAGCGGCTGCTGGACTGCCCTGGTCCCTGGACAGAGCTTGACTGCTCACTGTCCCTCAGCCCGCCACCAGGCGAGTCAGCCCGTGGGAATCCAGCCCACTCACTCTGCCTGCACGTCACGGCTTCCTTCCTGGAGGTGGCTGGTCCCCAGGCTCTGCCTCCTGCTGTCGCATCCAGAAAACATCCAAGCCTCTGGCCTCCACTCCTCCCCCTCAGCACTCCCCCAAGCAGAGCAGGGCCAGCTGTTTTTAGCCTGGGGAAAGGGACACAAGGGAGGCCCACCCCCAGGCACCTGGGGGTTCAAAGACAGTGTGTCCGGCACCCGCCCACCCACCCTGTGGCGTGCAGGCAGCAACAGTTGGGGCCAGAGCCTCAGTTTGTCTCTGTGCAAAAATGGGCACCTGCTCACACTGGGGCACCTCAAAGGGGAGACTGCGGAAGGGAGATCTGCCCAGAACCCCCAGCATCAGCCACCAGCCTGCTGCTCCCCAGCACCCGAGTTGCACCCCAAAGGAGAAGGTGGCTGAGACAGGGGTGGCTGGTGGGTCCTGCCGAGACCCCGGAGCCTCACCCCACCAGATGCACAGATGCTGTCTTGGGTCAGCAAGACCCAGGCCCCCCAGCCCTCTGGCCGTACGGCTGGTGGCCTCAGCAGCTGGGAAGGGAATGGTCAGCAAGGATGGTGGCCCATGAGGCCTGAGACCTTTTCCACTCCAAAGCTGCCCTCTGGAACAGGAGAGACTGGGGCCAGCCGTTGGTAGGGACTTCCTGCCAGCGAGCACGGCAGATGGCCAAGCTGCAAGAAGGGGACAGGGGCATCCACTCCTGAGCACTTTGAATGAGAGGCCCACCATCTGTGCCATAAGAGCTGCCAGGAAGCCAAAAAGGGTTAGAAGCAGGAAAGCCCTGTCCTGCAGCTGCCGCCCCCACCCAGGGCAGCAGTGGGAGGCCGCAGTCACATCTGACCAGAGAGGGCTGTCTGACCAGGGCACCAAGGAGACAGCCCAGAGGTGACAGGAAGTCTGGTGGGAGACACCTGGCCAGACGCTGAGCCCCACAGTGACAACATCACATGCTCAACCCACCCCAGCAGGCTCAGGTCGCCTCCTCTGTGGTGGCCAGAACCCCTGCCCTACATTGTGCTCGGTGCTTGGGGAGGAGAGAGGCTCTGCAGTGGCCCTGAGGAGGCCCTCATTCGCCAGTCGGGGCAGGAACTCCAGAGGGACCAGCCTCTGCACCCACCAGGACGCCCAGCACCTGCAGAGCCCAGGCTCAGACTTCCGGTAGCATCAGAACCCCACCCCCACCCCAGGCCAACTCTGAGCAGCCCCTGCGGGGGAGAACACTGAATCTGAAGGGTTCCCACAAAACACCGGCGCCCTGGAAGTGTTGTCCTCTATACCCCCAGGCCCAGCCGCTCTCTGAGGCCCCGGCCCCTCCCCAGTGACCCAGATGTGGGTGTGGACCCAGCTGCTGACCTTGGGCCCCCAACCAAGGTGTCCCCCTTGGACCAGGTAAGAAGGGTTTAAGTCGTCTGCGAAGACCAGCTCTGACTTCGATCCTGCAGGGGGCTGAGGCACGTGCCTGCCCCTAGCCAGCGCCCACCCACAGGAAGCCCAGGGCTCCCGCCCCCTGCAAGCTGCCCTTGGCTGACCAGGACCCTCGGAGGCTGCAGCCCTTCTCTCCAGACCCCTCACTTTGCAGCCTTGTGACACTGAGCCTAATTACCCAGAGGGTCTGGGGCCTTCCTCTTCTGCTGACGGGCCTCCCCCAGGGCAGTGTGACCTCCCCCAGTCACCTTGATCACAGGGCGCATGCCCTAAAGGAAAGTGGGGAGGCCCTGGCTGAGTCTGAAGGCTCTGAGGCAGGCCCCTTGAGGGGGGTCGGCACAACTGCGACATCAGCTGCTCCCACCTCTGAGCCCCACTGTTTACTCGAGGAAATGGACTCCTGGTGGTTGAGTAATTTGGGAAAGGTCACAGCCAGCAGGTGACAGGGTCATGATTCACACCCACACCCTGGTGAGTCCGGGGTGAGTTCTTCCCCCCAGCATGGCTCCCTCTCCCCGATGTCCTCAGAGGCAAGACCCCCAGCACAGCCTGTTGGGGCTCGGGGACCCTCCCTCATCCCAGCCCAGGTCCTCGGCACTGACTGGGGGTGGGACGTCTGGGGAGGGAGCAGTAGGGCCGGAGCCGACCCCTCCAACCCGGGACCCAGATGAGGTTCTGGTCACCTGGCAGGGTGAGGCCTCTGGGTCCCCTGGGGACATGTTGGGTCCCCCCGTGGAACCAGAGATGGTGGATTGTCCTGGGGGCAGGGGTATTGGGTCGTCCTACCTTCCACAATTGTGTGGCCTCACACGACGGCCCTCAGGCCGAGGATTTCAGCCTCAGAGACCATGTGATTTGGGCCATGAACATGCTGTGTGTTGTTAGCATGTGGTGTGTGGTCTCAGCCTGTGCGTGGCCATGGTGTGTGGCGTGCCATTTGTGGGGGTAATGCGTTGCCTTAGCATGCCAGGTGTGGTCTGGTTGTCGGGTGTGGCATCTTGGTGGGTGGTAGGCCGGGTGGCCTTGCTGTGTGACCTGGGGGCCGAGCCAAGAGCCCTGGGCCACCGAGGGCCCCTTCACACCCAGGCCCAGGAAGTTCCCACAATTAGTGCCCATCCTGGGGGTCGGGCAGCGGGCCCTGGGGGACACTCGGGCTCTGGGAGCAGAGCCACCTGCCGGGCAGCATCCCTTGGCCACGCACACCTGTGCTCAGAGCTGGCGGAGTGATCCAGGCAGGCTGTGGTGAGCAGGCCGGGCTGCTGGGCGCCGGGTCTGCTGGGAGCAGGGAGAGCAGGCGTCTCGGTGCGGGGGCCTGAGCCTCCTGGGCCAGAACGTCTGCTCAGTCAGTGCCCATCCAGCAACCAAGGGGTCCCCACCCGGTGCCGCCTTCTCTTCCCTCCAGAGCTCCTCTTCCCTCTGAAACTCCCTGTCCCCAGTCGGGGTCACAGCCCCAGGCCTCGCCTCCAGGGCTCTGGGCAGGAAAGGCTCACAGGGAGGAAGCCTGTCCCTGTCCTCGAAGGCCTCCCCTTCCGTGTCCAGAGCAGGCGTGGCTGCCCCGGGCCGCTGGCACCTCCCCAACACCTCACTCCAAGCCAGCCTGTTATAAATAGGAGGCTGGCTACCCAGCATTGGGCCACATCCCTCTCTGTCACCTGCCGGAGGAGCTGCCACCATCGGGCCACCTACTACGGGAGAATGGAGGCACCCGCACAGGTACCTGAGGTGGGACCCCTCACACGTGGGGCAATCGGGTGGCCATGTCCTGGGGCCTCCCTGGTCTGAAGTGGAGGGTTGTGTCCCTCATGTCACCACAAGCCAGCGTACACACGTGTGTACACAGGGGTGAGGGCTGGGGAGGCATGAAGCCCTCCTTCGTCAGGCAGCCCCTGCTCAGTGTGCGTGCTCACACGTGTGTGAATGTATGATGGGTGTACACCCTGCTCTTGCTGTCAGCTGAAGTGTGTCGGACCCCGGGGGGCCCACAGTCACCCTGGTGCATCTGTGGCCCTGTCTCAGGAAGCCCCGGAGGCTCCAAGTGGGCCTGGAGACCCCATCTCCAGGGCTGCCCCTCGGCCCTGCAGCCCCCACTGGCGTGGGAGGGGCTGGTCTGGGCTGCTCTCCTGGGGGAGGGGAGACAGCGTGGTCACCAGGGTTGGAAGGCACCTTCCAGAGACTCCTCAGGCTCACCTGCAACACACGGCTGAGGGTCCTGCCTTCCCAGTGAGCCTGGGACGGAGGCACACGTGTGGGCAGAGCTCTGTGCCACACAGGTCCCATTATCAGCACCCGTAGTGGCACGTGCTCCCAGTTGGCTGTGAGGCAAGCCGGGGACCCACAAGCCTGAGGCCACAGGGCCGGGAGGCCCACCCATCCCACTCCGTACCTGGGGTCCCTCAGAGCTGGCTGGCTTGCTGAGACACGTTCCCAGAACACATGGGAGCAGCCTGCTTGGGTACACCTTTGCTTGCAGGAGGCGGGGTGCAGGGGCAGGTGGAGACCCAGCAGGGGCTTCCCCTGCCTCAGCACCCTTCTCAGCTGCCCACTCCGCCCCCCACCTGTCGGTGGGCAGGGCCAGAGCCCAGCAGGCCGCACTGGGCTATGAGGAGCTCCAGTGATTCAGACCAAGATGGGGACAGTGTGGAAAGTCCAGAGAAGGCGGTGCAGTGACTCGGCGCGGGACTGGGGCCAGCATGCCTGGCCTGGTCACTGCCCCACATGCCTGTGCGCCGGGGGACCTGGGGCCTGGAGGTCCCGGGTCTTGGAACGCTGGAACCTCCAGGGCAGGACTGGGGGCCCGGTCCTGGAGGCTCCACTTTCTGGAGCCTCAAGTCCCCAGCACTGGCCCTCCACCTACTTTTCCTGAACCCCAAGGTCCACAAACCTGGCTTCCCCAGGGATTCAGTCTGGTGGACCTCACCCCACCCTGAGCCCACAACACTGAGCAATACGCAGGCCTGACCTTTGGCCCAGACGTGGCCAACGGCCTGGCTCCATCAGTTGCCATCCAACGTGGCCACGCTGGCTGCTGGGCCTTCCCAGGCCCCCCAGTCTCGGGCTCTGGGCCCACCAAAGCAGCACAGCCTCTACCTTGGGCTGGTCGCCGCCTGGCCTGCTCCTGCCCCGTGGCCCCAGCCCCACTTGGGGGGTGGCAGCAGAGAGCCATCCAGCCTGCAAACAGGGCCGGATAGGGCCCCAACACTGCCCCCTGCTGTCCCTGTCCCCACTACCCAGGCTGCGCTCTGCCCTGATAAGACATGCCCGGGGAGGCTGGGTGGTGTCCAGCCAGGCAAAGTGGGGACAAGCCTTCAAGGTTCAGCCGCCTGGGCCATGCCACTGGGGGGCCGAAGGGCACAACGGTCCTGGGACAACTGTCTCTTTCCCAGGGACAGCATGGAGGTCCAGCTGGCAGGACCAGGAGTGGGGGGCGGGTAGAGAGGCTGGGGTGGGGGTCCGGATGGGTCAGGCCCTGCTGAAGTTTGAATCTCCACGCAGGCTGGAGCAGTGGCCCAAGCAGCTGCTGAGGGGCCTGGGACCCGCAAGTATCCCCAGGCCCAGCCCCCGCCGCCCCCGCCGCCCCCGCCGCCCCCACAGACTGAAGGGGAGCGGGGGGAGAGGCTGCTGGAGCTGCACGGCTCCTTCAGGGAGCTGTTCACCTTCTTCTTCGCCAACGCCACCATGCACGGCGCAACCCGCCTGGTCTGCTCCAGCCAGAACCGTCTGAAGGCGGCGTCCTGGGGGCTGCTGTTCCTGGGCGCCCTGGGCGCCCTCTACTGGCAGTTCGGGCTCCTCTTCGGGCAGTACTGGCGCCACCCCGTCATCCTGACCATGTCCGTGCACTCAGATCGGAAGCTCTTCCCCTCTGTCACTCTGTGCGACCTGAACCCACACCGGTGAGGGCAGGCTGGGGGCGGGGCCGGGGCTCCTGACCCCTCACCCCTGCAGCCAGTGACACCGCTCCAGGTGTGCCTGGGCTGCGGAGGACTCCACCTCACCCCACCCCCGCGTCAGGGACTTCTGAGACCTCTGACCCCTACCTAGGGGTGGGAGTTAAAAGAGGAGGAACAGCCCGGGCCGGGTGGTTCAGCTGGTTAGAGCGTTGCTCCCGTGCACCAGGGGCACATACCTAGGTAGGTCGCAGGCCCAATCAATGTTACTCTCTCTCTTCCTGTTGCCCTACAGTCAATAAAACCATGCTCTCAGGTGAGATTTTAAAAAGAGAGAAAGCCCTGGCTGGTGTGGCTCAGTGGACTGAGCGCTAGTCTGCAAACCACAGGGTCACTGGTTGGATCCCCAGTCAGGGCACATGCCTGGGTTGTGGGCCAGGTCCCCAGTAGAGGGTGTGCGAGAGGCAACCACACATTAAATTTTCTCTTTCTGTCTCTACTGCCCACTCTCTGAAAAATAAATAAATAAAATCTTTTAAAAAATGAAAATATAAAAACGAGAGAGAGAAAAGGAAGAGCCAGGTGAAGCTTGGAGTGATTCCCAGGGGACCGATGGCGGTGTCCCCCCGCCCTGCCGCGCCCCAGGCTGGCTCTGACGCAGCTCACCTGTCCCTCGAAGGCCCAGACTGGCGCGCAGACCCCTGCAGGCTCTGGACGAGTTTGCCAGCGAGAATATCTACGCTCTCTACAAGTTCAACTTCAGCGGGAGTGGGGACGCCCCCCGTGCGCAGGCGCCGGGCCCAGAGTCCGCCTTCCAGCTGGACCGCACAATCCGTCTGCAGAGGCTGAGCTACCCGGAAGGCCAGAACCAAGTGGGCTTCAGGCTGGTGAGTGTGCCCCGCGTGGCGCTGCAGTGGGCGTGGCCGCGGTGGGCGTGGGCGTGGGCGGGGCCGCTGCGGGCCTGTGCTGAGCTCACACCCCCACCCCAGTGCAACAGCACCGGCGGCGACTGCTTCTACCGAACCTACCTGTCCGGTGTGAAGGCTGTGCGCGCCTGGTACCGCTTCCACTACGTCAACATCCTGGCCGCGCTGCCCGTAGACCGAGAGGACGGCCCCCGCGGCCACGGCGACCACGGCGACCACTTTGTCTTCTCTTGCCGCTACGACAGTCAGGACTGCCAGGCCCGGTGAGTGGGGGCGGGGCTGCAGCTGCTTCCCTCCACCCCACCCACCGGGCCTGGGTGCCATAGACCCGGACAGCAACAAACAGCTCCCCAGGGAGATAAGGTGGGCTGCGGCCCCAGCCATATGCCCTGGCTGAGTGTGGCCCCCGGTTCCAGGCACTTCCAGACGTTCCACCACCCCATCTACGGCAGCTGCTACACCTTCAACAGCGAGTGGGCGGCACAGCGCCCCGGCATCACTCATGGTCAGTGCTGGCCAGGCGGGCTGCGGGCGGGGTGCTCCAGCCCACCAGGCCTCACCCCCAGCCTCCTGCAGGGATCAGCCTAGTGCTCAGGGCGGAGCAGCAGGACCACCTCCCGCTGCTGTCCTCGGAGGCTGGCATCAAGGTCATGGTTCACAAGCGCGACCACATCCCCTTCCTGGAGCACCGAGGCTTTAGCATCCGCCCAGGCACTGAGACCACCATCCGCATCCGAGAGGTACCAAGGCCACCCGGTGGGCGGAGGAGGGACCCCAGCCCTCAGTCCCTATGTCCCCACCCAGCCCTGGGGTCGGAGGGCAAGGCGAGGGTGGTTCAGTGGAACAGAGGCCTCGCACTCCTGGCAGGACGAAGTGCACCGGCTCGGGAGCCCCTACGGCCACTGCACGGATGGGGTGCAGGGTGTGGAAGTCCCGCTGCTGTACAACACCTCCTACACCATGCAGGTGCGCTGGCCTGGGGGGCGGGCGGGGGATGGATGGGGAGGGGCCCGGAAGGCAGACAGCTGGCAGGTAGACAGGCCCTGGGGGAGGCTCGGCTGCCCCCTGGACCCCCAGCTCCGGCCCCTGCTGTCCCTGCAGGCCTGCCTCGTCTCCTGCTTCCAGAAGTTGATGCTGGACACCTGCTCCTGCGGCTACTACTTCTACCCCCTGCCCCCTGGGGCTCAGTACTGCAGCTCTGTACGGCACCCAGCTTGGGGTGAGCCCAGCCCACTGCCCACCTGCCCACGCCCACCTGCCTGTCAACTTGCAAGCCTCTGGCCACTTCCGGGTCACTCCTAACGGGTTCTCCTTTGACCTCTCTTCCCCAGGCCACTGCTTCTACCGCCTCTATAGAGAACTAGAGACCCACCGGCTTCCTTGCACCTCACGCTGCCCCAGGCCCTGCAGGTGAGTGGAGAGCACTGGGGCCAGGGGTCCCCGCCCTGGGCACCAGGGCAGGGGTGTGACAGGGTCTGTCTCTGCTAGGGAGTCTTCATACAAGCTCTCTGCTGGGACCTCCAGGTGGCCTTCCTCCAAGTCCAGGGTGAGTGCCCAGAAGGGCTGGGGTGAGGGGTGGACAAGCATACGGGACATGTGGGGCCCACGGAGCCCGCCCTGGACCAGCCTCTGCCCCCGGGGTCCCTGCCCGTACACCAGCCAGCAGTGCCTCGAGGGCTGGGGTGAGCAGCAGACACAGGGGGCTTTCTGTGTGCAGGACTGGATCCTTGCCGAGCTGGGCAAACAGAGGCCCGGGGGCCCGAGCCCCAGGAGGGGGCACTCCACCTCCTCTGCTGGTCACGTCCTGGCCCCTCTGCCTGCCAGCCTCCCACTCCGGGGCCCCCAGGGAGGGGCCCCGCCACACAGGCCCCAGGCCCAGCCCCTCCCACCTCCGCCCAACCCCAGGAGCAACGTGGCCAAGGTGAACATCTTCTACCAGGAGCTCAACTACCGCACGGTGGATGAGACGCCTGTGTACTCGGTGAGAGGGCCAGGGCGGGGCAGCAGCTGGCCAAACACAGGGGGCGCCGCCCCTGCTCGGCCCTGCACACAGGGGTGCGCCCGTGCACGAGGCCCCTGGCGCCACTCACAGCCCCCCAACGCCCACAGGTGCCGCAGCTGCTGTCAGCCATGGGCAGCCTCTGGAGCCTGTGGTTCGGCTCGTCCGTCCTCTCCGTCCTGGAGCTGCTGGAGCTGCTGCTCGAGGCCACGGCCCTGGCCCTGCTGCTGGGCTGCCGCCGGCTCCGCCGCACACGGGGGTCCCAGCCCATGGCTGTCCACCCCAAGCCAGAGACCAACCAGTCGCCCGGTGACTACAGGCGTGATGTCCAACACCCAGGGCCCCAGCCGGCGATGCTTCCCAGGGATCTGGCAGGAGTCTCAGCCGAAGAGCTAGGTCAAGTGTGTGTCTGCCAAGACTCCTGACACTGAGCCAGCCTGAACTTAGTCTCAGCTGGGGGCTGTAGCAGCGGCAGGCTGCCCAGGGTCAGCACCAGACCAGCACCGGAGGGCCTCCCTGGCCAGCCGAGCAAAGCCTAGGGCCTAGGAAGCAGCGGCATCGGAGCCCGAGGGCTGGCAAGCAGGCCCAGGGCATGGAGCACATGAGGGTCTCTGGTCAGTACGGCCACTCTGCCCACTGGCGGCCTCACAGCTCTCAAGGAGCCCGGGCAGGGAGGAGGAGCATCCCCGCCACGCTGGATTCCCATTCCAGGTGCGACTGCCTGTGCACGTGCGATGGCAGTGAGCACGCCCATGCACATGTGTGTTGGCGTGTGTGTGCCTGCGTGTATCCATGCAAGTATGATGCCTTGGGGTGCCTCCACACAGGAGTGTGTCTGTGTTTGGTGTCATGTGTTTGCCTGTGTGTGTGGGTGTGCACAAGCATGAGACAGAGCCTTCCCCCGCTCAGGGCGGGTGGGAGGAAGAGCAAGCCCGGTCTGAGGCGCTTGGTGACCTTGGGCCGCTTTGCAATAAAACTGACAATCCCACCTGCTGCCTAGAACACGTGCCTGCCTCCCCTTCACCCTTCGAGAGTGAGCCAAAAACCTCGGGCCACATCACCACACTCCTTGGAGCCACGGACACTTGGGGCTCTGGGGGACAGGAGGATACTGAGCATGGGACACAGGGCTGGGGCTCACCCAAGGGACAAGACCAGGCCCAGCCCATCCTTGCCCATTGGCCCCCACCCTCGCTCCTACCAGGAGCCACACTCCAGGCCAGAGAGGGGCAGACGGGCCTGGGAATGGGGGCTGGGGTGTCAGGAGTCCGTGTTCACCAAAGACGCCCCCAGCCCCCCATCAGCCTCCTTTTGGGCTCTGCTGCCACCCCACCCGGCCACCCCTCAGGAAAGGCAGGGGACCCTGAGACACCCGCCCCCCAGCTGAGACCGGGGAGGGAGGTGGGGAGCCAACGACAGGCCGCAGTGTGCGTGGCAGTTTATTACTGAGTGATCCAGGGTGGGCGGGCCCGCCAGCCTGAGGTGCAGGCGCGAGGCCCCGACAGGCAGTGGGGTGGGAAGGGGGGACAGAGCTCAAGCAGGGAGAGAGGAAGGAGTTAATTCTGCTCATTAGGGGTCACAGCCAGCAGGTGAGGGACTTGGGGGGCCCGGTCAGTGCCCACTTTGCCACCCATGGAGCCTCCTTGGGCAGCCTTTGCATAGTGACCAGCCGACTGGCCTTGGCCTGATCAAGGGCCCAAGTTGGGCAGAGGCTCAGCCGCTGCCCCAAGGCTCCAAGAACAGGGGGCGCAGGAGGCATCGTGGGCCCTGGGGAGTGAGCCGAGGGGCCCAGCCTGTCCCAGGGCCCGGCCTGTGCAGTGAGCGGGCAAGTAGGGGCAGAGCTGCAGGGGCCTCCCCTCGCAGCAGACAGAGCTGGGGTCAAGGTGCTCCTCCAGAGTCCGCAGAGGAAGGAGGCGAGAGGGGGCGAGAGCGAGGCGGGTGCAGAAAGCCCACCCGGTCCGTGAGAACGCACTGAACACAGGGTGCAGAGCGCCAGAGCCCTTCACGCACCCACTCTGAGCCAAGAGCCTCTGGGGAGTCAGGGGCCTGGTCCAGGGCCCACGTGGCCAGCCACGTGGCCTCCGGACGCCCGCGTCCAGCCAGGGCTGAGGCTCCATGCCAGATGCGCCCCCCAGCACCAGAGAAGCCCAGCCTGGACGCCGGGGTCACTAAGTGAGGTACACAAGTTGTTCCCTGGATGGGCTGCCCCTTCTGCCTTGCAGGGAGCTGGTGGCCAGCCACCAGCCTCAGGGCCTCGTGCAGGTGCTCTGGGTGTGTGCAGGAGGGACCTAACTAGCAGGTCACTATCTGGGGCAATAAAAGTGGGGGCACAAGATGACACAGGCCCCTGGAACAGAGGGGCACAAGGTGGCACAGGCCCCGAGGACGGGGGCACAAGGTGACACAGAGCCTTGAGGGTAGTTTGTGACAGGAGCACCCCAGGCTCCCAAGGAGGAGTCCACTGAAGATACAGGGTCCCGCATGGGGTGAGAGGCACCAGACGGTGCAGCACCTCTGGGGAAACGCGTGGCTTCAGAAGACTCAGTGCTGGGGCCCCTCCCCCAGCCCTGCGGTGCGTGGCAGTTCCTAGGAGGGCAGAGCAGGCTGCGGGGGTGGGGCGGGCCCCTGGACTCAGGACAAGGGCCAGGTGGCCAGGTCCACCCGCCCTAGCTTTCCTCCAGGTGGAGACTGATGAACTCCTGGATGCACCTGCGGTACTGGAGCTCAGTGGGGCTGCTGCCCGCCAGGGGGCCCGGCTGGCCCGGGGGCGCCTCAGCCTCACGCATCTCCTCTGCCATGCGCGCCAGACGGAGCCTGCAGGAAGCGTAGAATGAGGGCACCCCAGGCCCACCGCCCCGCCCACACGCGGCGCCCCGCCCACACGCGAAGTGCCCCGCCCCCCCGTCGCCCCCTTCCGGCCTGTGCGCTCACAGCGTAACGATGTCAGCATTAGCCTCCTGGATTGCGATGCTCAGCGGGTCCTGCTGCTCGTGGTCCAAAGCGTGCTGGTCGGCACCTCGCTTCAAGAACAGGCAGACTTGGCTGAAGGGCAGAGGAGACGGACGAGTTGGGGCACGCCCGGGCTGTAGGGTCTCAAAATTGAGGAGGAGGAGCACCTGTGACTTACCCGGTGTGGCCCAGGAGCGTGGCATGGTGCAGGGGCGCCCGGCCCCGGCTGTCTCTTTGGTTCACGTCCGCTCCGTTTTGCAGGAGGAATTCACAGATGATCAAAGAGCCCTGGAGAACGGGGGGCGCAGATCAGACTGAGCCCAGGGATGGCCCCTCCGAGGGCCCTGGGCACCCCCTCCGGACCAAGCCCCGTCTACTGCAGTGGAGAACAGGGTCCCTGTGGACAGCTCCCAACGGGGCTGGAAGACGCCAGCGCGCACCTGCGTCTGGCCGCCCAGCGCTGCTCACCCCGATCACGGCCTGCACCAGTGGCGTCTTGCCCTCGTCCTCTGTGTCTGCCCAGTTGACCTCGGCCCCATGGGCCAGCGCCGCGGCCAGCGCGGGGAGGTCACGAGTGCGCGCTGCACGGTGTGCTAGGAGTCCCGGGTGCAGCTCGCGCACGTCTGCCAGGCCCCAGGCCTCTGCCTCTCCGTCAGCCTCGCCGCCGCTGGACTCCTCCGACTCTGCACCCTCTGCGCGGAGGGGTGGGGCAGTCAGGGGTGCTGCCCTGCTCCAGGGCAGGGGAAGGGGAGGGTGGGGAGAGGCGGAAGCAGCGGTGGGAAGTGTGCACCCACCCTCCTCAGTGACGCTGTCCACCACGGAGCTCACGCCGAGGGCCAAGACGTCCGAGCTGCCATCGGAACTACCCCCTAAGCCACTGTCGCTGCTCAGACCTGTGGGGTCCGTGGGCAGAGGGGGTCCTAAGCATCCCTTACTCCTTTCCAAACCCCAACTGTCCTCCAGAGAATGCCCCTGGGGGCAGGACCAGCCCACACTAGGGAGCAGGGGGCACCCTGCCCAGGATGGGAGAAAAGGGGAGAAAAGTCACGGACAGCACCGGCCCCCTCCCCCCACAACCACCCTCAGGCAGGTCGAGCCCCAGCAGGACAGTGGGCGTGTGCAGGCGGTAGGTGTTCAGCTTTGTCTGTGGCCAGTGCATGCTAGCAGGTCACTGCCCAGTGATTGGGTCTTGTCCAAGCCCTGGAGATGGGGCCCAGGCGGCCCAATTCACCAAGGGCAGCCTTGGCAGAAGATCCCGCAGTCAGGGTTGGCAAAGCAGCGCCCTCTGCTGTCCATGGCCACCCCATCAGCCCTGCCAATCCTGGCGGAGGCCCCTGCCACCTGCCCACACTGCCTGGGAAGGCTCCAGACACACACCTGCATGCTCACTCAGATACACGCTTCCATGTGCACACACATCCCTTGAGGGTCGCAGCCTTGACCTTCAAGTCAGTGTGACCCAAAGCCCCTCGACCCACCATCCCAGCCGTACAAGATCAGCCTCCGAGGCACCAGCTCTGAGCCTGTCCCTCCAGCAAATACTGCCCGTGCTCCCAGGTCCCCAGCAAGTGGCCATGACACTCCCCTCCCCCAGTGAGCCACGCTGGGTCCAGGGGCGGGCTTGGGAGTGGGCAGCGGGGCCGGGGCACTCGAAGCACTTACTACGAGGACCGGCAGCCGCAGCCCCTGCATCAAAATAGGAGAAGAGGGAGTCCAGCTCGTCCGGGCAGAAGAGGGAGTCCCGACGGAACCTGCGCTCCATGGCGCCTGTGCATGGGCGGGAGAACCAGGGCCATCACGCCACGCACCCCTATGAGCCCTGCCTCCTGCCCGCTCAGCCTGACCTCCCAGACCCCGGGCTTTCCGGCTCACACCCGCTGGAGCCTGTCCCCAGCCCTGTCCAGGTGAGTCGACGGCTCCCCCACCTGAGGACAGAGCAGCCACTGAGGGTAGGACAGGCTCCATCCGGACCTTGCGGCGGGTGGCAGGCGCGCGGGGGGAGCTGTGGTGGCCCCGGCACTTCAGCGCCCGCCAGCGCTGCGGGGCCTCCCGAGCTGGCGTGGAGGGCGGCTTCCGCAGGAACCTCTTTTCCACGTACTTGTCCTTGATCCAGGCCTCCTTGTCCTGCCTGGACCCAGGGGAGCGTGAGGCCACACTCAGGGACGGCACTCGCCACAACCCTCCCGCTCTCTGCCGCGCCCACCTCACCTGGGGCTGCTGGCCGCGGGCTTCCTGCTGCCCAGCCCCTCGCACTGGGCTTCGTAGATCTGGTTCACGGTGCTGTTTCCCAGCTCACACATCAGCTAGTGGAGACAGGGTGTGCGGGCCGCAGCCCCAGTTCACAGACAGCCCTGGCTTGCAGCCCCAAGCCCCGACGCCCACTGCCCGGCCGGCAGCCTGCGGTGGCCCCTCACTCACCTTCAGCAGCTCAGGCTCCCACGAGTCCAGGGTCAGGGACCGCACCTTGGAGCAGTGGACACCCAGGCTCCTAGAGGGTGGGGAGGCCGGGGTCAGCCAGAGGGGGGCTCGGCCTATCACCCCTGCCGGCCGGCCTGCCCACCTGCCCCCCCAGGGACCCACCGGTGGATGCCGGAGCACTCGATGCACAGCAGCACGCCCAGGTTGATGCTGGCCCAGCGGGGGTCCAGCTGGCCACAGTCGCCACACTGGCCGTTGCCGGCCACGCTCTGCACGCGCTGAAGCACGCTCTCGCCCTTGGCGCCGCGCTCGCGGGCGTCCGAGGCAGAGTCGATGCTGCTTGTGGAGGGGGACGCCGTGCGATCCAGCCTCTGGGGCGGGTGTGAGGGGCCGCTCAGCCCGTCAGGAGCTCCAGCCCCCGTTCCCCAGCAAGCCTCCTCCTCCTCCCAGCCAGAGGTGCCAGCCCAGGGTAGGTCCCCGAAGCAAAGCCTGAGCACGCTCGTGTGCTGGTGCACTCACGCACCCACACCCACAATGCACACACACGCAGCCTGAGCGCTGAGCACACATGCGGCGGGCGCGGGCGGGCGGCACACACCTCGCCGTAGCAGCTGTCCGGGCTCTCCCGGTAGGCGGAGGCGATGCTGGCTTGCACGGCCCGGACCCAGGCCTGCCGCAGCTTCTCCGAATCAGCCTGCAGCATGCAGCTCCTGGGGGGAGGGGACGTCAGGCCGGGCAGGCAGGGGCTCCCCACCCGCCCCCGCCAGGCTGGGCCTCCTCACTTGGTGGGCGACACGACCTCAAAGCAGAACCTGCGCTCGATGTCCTCGCACGGCTTCACGGAACACAGGCGGAGGTCGTCCACCACCACGGTCAGCACGTCCTGCGGTCGGCACGTGGCAGCCCTTGCGTTCGGCACCCGCCCTGACCGCCCACTCACTGCGCTGCCCGACAAACCCAGGCCCCCTGGCCCCTGCCCGTGCAGGCGGTGGCGCCATCACTGCCCGCGCCCGCCCCAGGGCCCGCACACACGCACCTTCAGTTTCTTCTGGTAGACCAGCTGGCTGTTCTGGATGGAGAACCAGCGCCTGTGTGGGTGCACAGGCCAGGAGGGGTCAGAGGGGGCCAGCCGCAGGCCCACCCCACCTCCCTGCCCCCGCGGAAGGCCCCCCTCACCGGTTCCAGGTCTTGAAGGCGTTGCTGGCCCTCTTGAAGAGGTAGCCCTCCATCACCACGCCGCTGGGCGCATCCACGTCGAACTCCGCTTTGGGCTCATCATAAGAGAAGTCCTGGGGGGGTTGAAGCCGGGCCCCCAGTGAACGCCCAGCCTGGGCCTGGGCAAGGCCCCTGCCCAGATCCTCCTGGGGGCGGTCACCTCACATTGCCGCTGGGGCCCCAGAGCCCGGCTCCGCCCCCTCTCCCCCAGCCTATTAAAGACAGCAGGCTCTGGGATCAGGAAGGAAGCTGCCCCCCCAGCCTGCTCCCCCATTCATGTGGCCAGCTGGGCCAGCTCCCAGCTGGACAGAGCCCCGTTCACCAGGCCGGGGAGGCTCTGAGTGCCGCCCTGTGTGTCCGCAGTGGGAGAGGAGGCCCAGCCACCTGCTTCCCTGGCTGAGTGGGGCCAGGAAGGCACAGCTGCTGCCGCTCCCACGGGGCATGCGTCCCAGTTCAGCCCGGGTCCTTGCTGGTGCCAGCCACGGTTTACAGTGAAGTGCCCACAGGTGTCTGGGAGGCTGATGCCGGTGGAGGTGTCCTTGGTGCTGAAGGGCCTTGGGGTTGAGGGAGGGCAGAGGCCCCGCCCACTGGCCCTCCCAGACTCCCTCCTCATGGTGGGGCGCCCACTCACCTGCAGCAGCGTCTGAGTGGCAGCGCAGGTGCGGGGGGCGGGGGGGCGGGGGGGAGAGAAGAGAATGCCAGTAAGGCACAGCTTGGCCTCCAGCCACGCCCTCAGCCACGCCCTCAGCCACGCGCTCCGGGATTCTGAGACTGGCAGCACCTCCTGCTGCCCACCTCTCCCCTGGGCGGTGTGGGGGCGACAGTCTGACAGTGGGAGCCAGTGACGAGGCCCCTCAGGTTGCCACTGGCCTTGAAGGAGGGCCCAGACCCTCTGCCCGCCTCTGTCCTGACCTCTGAGCAACCACAGGGCCACCCCACCCCTCCTGCTCTCTCACCTCGAGGCCAGGGAAGAGGGGCAGGCCTTGGGGAAGGGATGGGCGTGTGTGTCCATGGGCCTTGCAGCTCGGTAGGATGGGGAGGGTTGGAGGTAGTGGCTTCTTGGGGTGCTCGCCCACCCCCACCCCCACCTCCAGCAGGGAGCGCAGGGCAGGGCCTCACCCGCTGCTGGATGGCCGCATGCCTGTGCTCCATCTCTCGCTTCTCCACTGCCGAGTCCACCACCAGCTGGTCCAGCTGTGGGGAGGGGCATCAGGGAGGGGAAGGGAGCTGCCCACCGGGGCCCTGCCCGTGACCCCTCCCCGCCCGCCGGCCCGCCGGCCCACCTCAGCCGCCAGCTTCTGCATGTAGGGGTCCAGCTGGTGCAGCAGGCTGTAGCCCTGCCGGAAGAAGCTGTGCTGGGCGTGCATGAAGGACAGCATCTGCAGGCGGGGGCACAGGTGAGGCCGCCGCCCCGGCCTCGTGGGCAGCGCCCGCCCACCCTCACCGGGCACTCACAGAGTCCAAGATCTCGAACTTCTTCTTCGCCTGGAGGACGTTGATCTGCCAGGGGACAGGGAGCAGGGGGCGTGCTGCGGTGGAGGCAGCCCACAGCCGGCCCAGCCACAGAACCCACCCAGGCCCCTCGGGGGTTCCCTGAGGCTGCAGCCGGCTCCCTGCCCCTGCACCGGGCCACGCCCGCCCCCCCAGGGCCCGGAGTCGGTGCACAGGGTCCCTCCCAGAGGCAAAGCCAGGGATTCTCACCCCAGCTCCCTGGCCTCCACCCCACAGCCCGCAGCCTCTGGTTTGTCCCAGCCCATCCCCACACCCGGGCCTTTGCCTGCCCCCTACCATGTCCCTTGAAGATCTGACATCGAAGGTTTTCTCAGACCAGAGATGCCTCCTGAGACCAGACCCCAGCCCAGGGCCCCCTCCCCCACTCCAGGGCCCGACACCCGTGCCCAGCTGCTGACCTGCAGCACATAGTCCAGCGCCAGGTGGCGGAAGCACTTGCGGGTGAGGGTCAAGGCACCTGTGGCCTCCTCCACCTCGTGTGGCCGGTGCCTCGGGGCCTGGGCATTCCGCACCAGGGACAGCTCCAGGTCCTCCCGCACTTTGTCAAACTGCTTCTTGGTCTCCTTGAACTTCCGCACGTCGCTGGGGGGTGGCGGGTGTCCCATCAGGGCTCCCAGGAGGGCCGAACGCGGGGTTTCCAGCTTCAGGAAATGCCCTCCCCGGGCTCCTGGCCACCCTCTGCACGCCCAGGCAGGGACCCCCTCTTCCTCCCTACCTGTCCACCCCCCACAGCAGCCCTAAGCCCCGCAGCCTTCGCACTGGGCACGCCCTCTCCTCCCTCAGCCCTCCTCCTCCTACCTAGGGCCCCCCCCCATCACCTCACTCGCAGGACCGGTCAAGCCTGGGGTGACCCCGAGCTTCAACCCAGACCCCAGAGTCGCACACCTGACCTCAGTGTGACTCCGCTCAGGGGCGCAGTGGGCACCCAACTGTGCACACCGGGCTCAGACCCCTGCCCACCCTGACTCTCTCGGTGGCCTCGCCCTCCCCTCCCCCCGCCCCCAGACCCTCTTCCTGCCCTCCAGCCCTGTCCCACTTCCAAGCTTTTACTCTTGCAGGGTCCCCCCCTCCCACCGCCCTGAGGCCCGTCCTGAGCAGGCCAGGACCCCCCAGATCCAGCACAGATGTGTCTGCTCCCCACTCTAGTGCTCATGCTGGACCCTCGCTCGGCCGCTCACTCTTTGATGAAGTTGTGGAGTTGCTGCCGCACGGACCTCTGGGCCTGGTCAAACAGGATCTGGGGGTGGAGGACAGCGGGGTGTCAGCCACCTTCCCCCACGGGACCCTGGGGGCCAGGCCCCGGTCCCTCACAGGTGAGTCCCAGGAACACTCCACCCAGCCCAGCCTGGGCCCCGGCCGGGCATCCCCGCAGACCTGCCCCACAGGGTGTGGCCCCCAGGCCTGGGCTGGCGCCCAGAGGCGACAGCTGTGACCACCTGCCCATGTCCCCTCTGGCTCCAGGCCAGACTAAAGGCCAAAGCCATGCCAGACGGGCCCCTGGAATGGCCCCATGGCACGCTGGCCCAACACACACAGAGCACCTGTGTGGTGACACCCCCGGCCCCCTGGCCCTGGGAGGCCACCTCAAGGGTGACGCCCTGAATGAAGCGGAGGGGGGGAAGGGGGGCTGGGTCGGAGCTGGGGTTCCTGAGGAACCAGGCCTGGGGGGTTAGGGGGTGGTCTCCGGGAGCTGGGGGCTCCCCACAGCAATTATGGGACCCAGAATCGGATCTGGCTATGTGGGGGGCCTATCTGGAAAAAGACAGACAGGGCGGGACAGGCTGTTCTGAGCTAGTTTATCTCTGAACTTCCCCTGCGGGGGGTAGGGCCTCTTGTTTGGTCAGGGCTCCGGCTCCCAGGCCCATGTCCGACCACCCACGTGTGCCTCAGGCCCTACTCCGTGTCCGTGTGGGGGGCACCAAGGCCTGAAGATCACCCAGACCCAGCCTGGGAGGCACTGAGGTCAGAGTTGTCCAGGGGCCAGGGGGTCAGCCTGGGAGACACTCCTGCCTGGCTGGGGGGCCCTGGACGACCCTCCAAGGCCTCCCCACCCTGTGGGGCAGGCACCTCTGCCCGCAGTCCTGGGCTGCATTGCCACCTCCCCCGTTCTCTCCACTGTCTGGCCCTCACCTGGGACACAGCAGAGAGCCTCATGATGTCCCCACCCCACAGACAGGAAGAACCGAAACATGGCCACCCTCCAAGCTGGCCCGCCAGCCAGTGGAGCTGCCTCGGACAGGCCCCCGAGCACGTCACCCCCACACTGGCAGGGCTTACCATGTGGTAGTTGACCATCTCCTGGAGGCTGTCTCCAAACCTCTGCAGACATTCCTGGGGGGCAGTGTGGGGAGACCCCTCACTCAGATGGGACAGCTGTGCCCCCGCCCAGTGGCCAGCACCACCCCGGCCACAGGCCACAGAAGCACCCCTGCCGCCCAGCCCAGAGGCCCACCTGCTCCCAGGGCCGGGGCAGCCTCGAGGGGCTGCCTGGCCGTGCCCACCCCTGACCAGGAGTGGCCGTCCCCTCACCGAGATGACTGTGTCGCCCTGGCACTGCTGAGACAGGTCCCGGACACCGCTCACAAAGAGTCTGTTGGCTGTGACGTAGGCCTTGCCAGCCTCAATCAGGCCACTGCACAGCTTCACCAGCTGCAGACGGGGCAGGGGCAACACCCAGGCCAACGGCTGTCACCGGCCCGCCCCACCGCCGAGAGGCTGGGGCGGCAGGGTGCAGCTCAGGGCCCAGCAGTGCCGGGAACACAGCTCCCCAGAGCAGCCCCAGGCCGGGAGGGACTGGACTGCCCGCCCCCCACCCTAAGCCCACTGAGCACTTGGCTGCACGGTGCCACCTCCCTGGGCCTTGGCTTCAGAGCAGGAGGTCAGAGCAGGACAGGACTGGGGCAGGCCTGTGGCCCTGGCCCAAAGCCAGCGAGACCAGCCACTGAGGGCGCTCAGGGGCGCCGCCCCTCCTCCCCCAGGCGCCCGCCTCAGCCCCAGCTTGGTCCCTCAGTGGCTGTCTCCTGCCCTGAAGACACCCTGGACGGGATCCGCCACACATGGGGGGACATACATGTGCAACCCTGGTGTGCCCACACACGTGCCCACACACACACAAACAGGTGGCTGGGTGTGAGGGGCAGAGAGTGGCCCGGGGCCCATGCACCCCAGCCCCTCACCTTGTCCAGTTTGGCCTCGATCTCGACCACATCTGTCTCCACCTCATCGATAGTTGCCCTGCAACGGGAACGGGGCAGCCGGGGTCAGCCTGCAGCCAGCCGCCTGGACCTCATGTCAGGCTGGGTCTTCTCCTCCCTGCACACCCCCTGAGGGGCTGCTGGGCTGCTGGTTGCCTGACCCTGCCCGCTGACCTGTGCCTCAAGGCCAGCAGGCAGGCCGAGAAATGGAAGCTGGGAGAGGCTGCCGCTGCCTGGGAGGAGGAGCCAGGACACGGACACAGGTCCAGCTGACTCCAGAGCTGCTGGGTACCCACCCGAACCCCCCGCCAGAAGAGGCCCAGTTGGCTGTGATGCCCCCTCTGGGGCCGGGCTGCTGCAGCCACCCTGGCGGGCAAGAGGTCAGACAAGCCTGAGGACCGAGGGAGGGGCTGGACCCCAGTGCAGGTGTGTACTCGGGGTAGGGGCGAGGGAGGCCAGCCCCCCTCCTGCCCAGTCCCGGGGCCCAGATGGACAGTCCCACCTGAGCCTGGTAGCCCCTGTGGCACACTTGTCTCAGTTGGAATCCAGGGCAGCAGAAGACCACTCTGTGATTTCCTCAGCACCGAGACCCCCAACTCCCCCAACCTCAAAACACAGACCAGCAGGTCTGCCAGGAGACAGGGCTGGGTCAGGCTTGGAGGAACCCAGTCCCCTGGGGCTGCCTGACAATGGGCCACCTCGGGGAGGGGAGGGTTAACGCATGACATCACCAGAGAAGCCTCGGACAGGAGAATCCCCGGAAGGCAGAGGCAGATGGGTCGGGCACGTGACATCCCCCCTCCCCTTCATGCTCCAGGAACAGGAAACAGAATAATCAGGCCAGGATCCTGGTGGGCCCCCCCCCCACTCAGCTGGTGAGTTGGGCCCATCTGGCCTCCTGCGGACAAGGGGCAACTGGAATGGGGCTTGAGCCCCAGGGACAGGTCTTGGGCAGGGTCAGGCAGAGGGAGGCGGGCAGGGGGAGGGGCGTGTCCCAGGGTTTCCCAGGCCCTGGGGGTAAGACCTAGTCCCTCACACAGGTTATAGCTCAGAATGATCTCCATCAGAAGCTGGGGAGGAAGGGGGATCACCCAGGGACCTTAGAAGGTCCCCACCAGCCACCTGGCAGGACACGGGCTCCTCTCTGAGCAGCACCCAGTCCTTCCTGAGGGGCTCAGGACACTACATTCCAGAGCAGAGATGGGTCGGGGAGGTTGTCTGCCTGGACCAGACGGGACCCAGGCCCCTGTGAGTGCCCCGCAGCCTACCCAGGACTGCCCTTCCCAACTGCCTGGAGGTGCGTCCTGAGGGGTGTGTTTCTGACAGCGGAGGCTGGGACCTCAAGGGCCCTGGCTCTGCTCTAGCCTCTCCCTTCCCCCTCAGAGGGTCCAGGAGCATGGAAGGACCGCCCACCCAGAAGAGGGTGCTGCAGAGGGACACACAGCTCTGCAGCCCCAGCCCAGCGAGTGCCCCAGGCAGCCGCCCAGAGGCTGCCACCCTGAGGCCTGGGCTCCCGGTCCCTGGAGTGCAGCAGGGTGAGGCTGCTCCAGGAGCCGGCTCTCTCTCCCTGGCCCCTGAGGCCTCCTCCCCTGCCCTCCCTCCAGGATTTCCTCAGCAGCTTGGAGGATGGGGAGGAGGGAGAGGCCAGTCCCCCCCCCAAAGCTGTGACTCAGTGCCTGAAGCCCCACCCACGGGAGTGGGTACCAACAACAAGGGGTGGGTGGAGGCCATAAGCCTGTCTGGAGGAGTCTGGACCCCTTAGCTACATGCATCTGGGGTCTCCCCAGGCCAAGAGTGCACAGGCAGGGTCCCTCCCCCACAGGGCTGAGGCCAAGGGCCCCACAGCACTGACCACATCCTCCTGGCCTGCCACACCTTGACCCACCCAGCCCAGGCCAACCTCCAGGAAGCCCAGGTTACAGCCTCAGCTGCACCTGAAGCTGAACAGACAGGGGCACCTCAGGGTTGCCTCAAACCCCCGCTAAACCTCAGCCCAACCCCAAAACCCTAAAACCCAGAGAGAGGCTTTTTCGGCCCAGGGTCCTGATGGGTCCACTGAGCACCTCCCCCAGGCCCCACTGGGCACTTTCCCAAGGGCAGCCCCTCCCTGCCAGAGGGAGCCGGTCAAAGCCACCGCACCCACTGCTGTGACACAGGCAGAACAGGCTGCCGTGGGAGGAAGACCGGGAGGTGAGTGAGGTGCCTTGACCCAGTCTGACCGGGCGAGGTGGGGAGGAGGAGCAGGAGGCTCGGAGGGCGGGGTCAGGGCAAGACCAGCGGCCCCCCCCCCCAGGACTGAGCCCCCAGCCAAGGCCCTGGCTACACCTCCCCCCAGCCTGGGTCCCAGAGGACAGTGGGCAAAGGTGGGAGCCCGGGATCATGAGTACCTCACATCCCCTCCCTCAGTCAGTCAGCAACAGAGGATGGGCAAACAGAAAAGGTCGTTGCCCACTGCTCCCCCCGGGGCCTGGGGCCACTTTCTGGGCGGACCAGACCCCTCACCCCCAGCCTCCCTGTGAGGGGGCAGGCCCAGAGGCCTGGGGCAAGAGTGACACTGGTGCCTCACTGCTGTGTGAGCACACACGGGCCCTCTGCCTGGTACCCCCAAGATCCAGCACACACAAGCAAGCACATGTGTGCACAGATGTGTGGTAGATGTGCTCCTGTGCCATCCCATGTGCACACATGCAACGACACAGCACACCCATGGACACACATGCAGAGATGTGTGTCCCGGTGCTGGCACACACATGAGCAAAATAACGCGTGTCTAGTGCCAACACTCACACCGGCATGATAAACACAGTGTGTGTGCACACCAAGAAGTGACACGCAACACATGCTTCAATCACTAGTCTTCATACACGTTGAGCACGCCAGCACAGGGGTGCAGCTTGCCCACGCCTTCACATCCAGGGTCTGGCACCTCAAGACGGTGCGGATGGACACAGCTCCCACGTGTGCACCTGGCACACAGGAGGTGCATGGTCACGGCAGATGTGAACACACGGTGGATGTGTGGTGCGCACAGGTGAACGTGGCTGCACCCCCACAAAGCCCTGAAAACACAAACCCAGGGCAGGCCCCAAGCCAGAACCTCCCCTGGAGCCTCCAGCCAGGTCTGCTCCGCCCAGCCCCCATCCCTCCCCTCTAGGTGCTGAGTTCACCCTGCCAAGCAGCCACCCCAGACCCTACATGTGGCTCCAGATGACTGTCCCCTCTGCACACTCTCGGCACACAGACCAAGACAGAATCCTGGGACGGAAGACCTATGAGCCCAGACAACCCTGGCCGCAGCAGGACTGCAGGGCTGGGAAGGGTCTCAGCCCTGTACAGGTGGCCGGCACGAAGGTGCAGACACAAAGCGGGGGTGGACACTCCCACGGAGAGGTGGCTAGCCGGCGGCAGCCCCGCCCCCACGCGCGCGCCCTCCGCGCGAGGTGACCAGCACAAGGGACGCCTTTTGTTCCGTCCCCTCGTCCCCAGGCGCTGCGGGCTTTGTCGGAGGCGGGGTCCTCCAGCTTCCGTCACTGGCTTCCCCGTCGGGCACAAAGGGGGCACCGACGCCCCTGCCCTGCGCCCACCCTCGGCCGCCCCGGGTGCCCCGAGGGGGCGGCGACACCGGCGCCCACAAAGGGCGCGCCCGGCGGGCGCACCTGAAGCGCGGCGAGTCCTTGATGCACTCCTCGAACTCCACCGTCATGGCTGCGGCGACGCGCGGCGCTCACTGGCACGAGGACCGCGGCGCCCGGAGCGGCATCCTCAGCCAGCCCGGCCCGCTCGTCCGCCCGCCCGCGCCGCGCTCGGCGCCCGCCCGCCCCGGAATGAGGCCGCGGTGCAACCACTCCGCCCCGCCTGTCACTGCCGGGGAGCGTCGCCAAAGTCCTCAGAGTGCGCGCGCCGCGCGCTGTCACCGCCGGGGAGCGTCACCAAAGTCTACCACCCGCGGGCGCCGCCCGCTGTCAACGCCAGGGAGTGTCACCAAACGCCCCTCCCTGCGGCCGCGGGCACGCCTAGCTCAGCCTTGATGCCTCAAGGTTCCACCTCCCTTCTTTCCTGGGCCACTCCACATCGGGAAGGTGGGGCGGGCTCAGCAACAGTGTGGAGTCTGAAGCTGTCGGTTGGGCCGCGGGGCGGGGATAGAGTACGGGCCCCGCCCTCTCTGGCCATCCAACCGTTGCGCAATTAGGGGCGTTTGCAAAACCTTCTATGCCGGAACATGGCCGTAGGACACGATCCGCCAGGATGCGGAGCGAGTGAGTGGGTGTGTAGATGGGCGAATGAGTGCAAGCACGATGGGGCGTGCAGGTCAGGCGCGGTTGTGAGAGCGTCTCCCGGGACGCCGCTGTTCGAATCGTGCCTACGCTTCCCGCAGTGGCTAGCACTTTGCACCCACTCCCTAAGTCTGACCCCGCCTTCGTTGCCCCCGCCCTCGGCGACAAGGGGTGGGAAGTGGAGGGCTGTAGGGGCGTGGTTAACGCAAAGGCGCAGACGCGGGAGCAACGGGGGCGTGGCCAGCTGCGTGCGCGCGCAGGGCCCACGTGAGGTCTCCGGCTCCACTAGGTGCTCCAGTGTTCTGTTCAGCCTGGCCATGGGCTCCGGCCTGGCTGCGGGTTCGGTGCGGGCGCGCTACCTCGTGTATTTCCAGTACTTGGGCACTGATTTTAAGTATGTCCCCCGGACCTCTTTTCGTGCTTGCGACCCCTACGCACAGTGCGGTGCCTCGGGAAGCATGGGAACTGGTCCCCAAGGGCAGCTGGCGCTTGAGGGAAGGGCGGGATCCGCCCGTCCGGCCTTGGACCTGGACCACAGGGATAAATGGCCCCGTTGGCCGCATTGGGTGGGGCCAGGGAGGGGCGGTATCCGCCCACTGATCTGTGCCCGCCTCTGCCCACAGCGGGGTCGCGGCCGTCAGGGGCGCCCAGCGTGCCACCGGGGTCCAGAACTACTTGGAGGTGAGCTCCGCCGGCCCGTCGCCTGGGATGGAGGAGGGCAAGCCCCGGGAGGGGCAAATGGGAGCCCCGCGCCTGTGGGAGCGCGGGCTCTTGGCCCCACGCTGCCCACCCCGCCCCCAGCGGCTCTGTCCCCGCAGGAGGCTGCGGAGGGGCTGAAATCTGTCCTGCCAGTGAAGTTCACCATCTCCAGCCGCACGGATGCTGGGGTCCACGCCCTGAGCAACGCGGCGCACCTGGACGTCCAGCGCCGCTCAGGCCAGCTACCCTTCTCTCCTGAGGTCCTGACGCAGGCCCTCAACACCCACCTGAGGCATCCTGCCATCCGGTGAGCACCCTCTTCTCTAACCCCCTGGAGGCGAAGGTCAGGAAGGACTTGGTGTCTGTGCAGCACTTTTGGGGGGTCAGTAGGTGAGATACCAAGGGGGGGTCATTCCTCTGGTGGCCCTACTTTGATTCCAGTGTCCTGAAGGCCTTCCGTGTGCCCAGTGACTTCCATGCCCGCCACTCCGCCACATCCAGGACTTACCTGTATCGCCTGGCCACTGGCTGCCCCCAGTACGAGCAGCTGCCTGTGTTTGAACGGAACCGATGCTGGGCACTTCGGGCAGAGTGAGTGTGGGCTGGGTGACAGTGAAGGGGACGGCTGGGGCTTGCCGGGGCCGCCAAGCTGGCCACTCCCTCACCACTGGCCTGGCTCTGCAGCTGCTTGGACGTGGCTGCCATGCAGGAGGCGGCCCACCACCTCCTGGGGACACACGACTTCAGCGCCTTCCAGTCGGCCGGCAGCCCGTCCGCCAGCTCAGTGCGCACGCTGCGCCGAGCGTCAGTGTCCCCTGGCCCAGCCAGCCCCTTTGTCCTCCCCCAGGAGAGCAGGTGAGGAGAGGCGGCCCACACGCCAGTCCTGAGGCTGGGGGGCTGGGCTGGATTCAGGCACCTTTCCCCGGTGAGGGCAGGGCGGAGGCATCACGTCCTGGGTACACGCTGGGGGGACGCTGGGCAGTTGGACGGTGCCCACGAACCTGCAGTTGCCCTCCCCCAGCCGGGGAACAGCGGATGGAGAAAGCTGCCCCTCTCTGCCCAGAGCTCCCTGCCTGTTGGGCAGATCTTGGCAGCCACTGAAAAGGTCGTGCGGACCAGTGGTTCCAGCCACAGGGCAGCTGCCGACTTCTAGAGCAGGGCGTCAAGCTCGTTTTCATTGGGGCCACATCAGCCTCACGGTTTCTTTCAAAGGGCCAAATGTAATTTCAACTCCTCAGCAGTTAAGGAATAGTTACATTTATACAGTCCTAAAATTATTTTGGTCCTTTGAAGGCAACCTTGAGGATGATGTGGCCCCCAGTGAAAATGAGTTTGACACCCTGTTCTAGAACCTTCCTAATTTGGGCCAAAACTAAAGGGAGGAGGCACTTCTGCACAGTCAGCCTTGGGCTCCTTACCAGGGCTCGGCTGGAGGCTTGGGTGTAGTGCATGAGCTGCCCCAGACCCAGTACCAGGACCTTGACCTTTCAGCCTGAGAGCCCCACCCCCAGGAAAGCCCTGCTGTCTATCCCTCTCACCCGATGGTGGTTTGGTTTCCCTGAAAGGATGGGCTGGTCGGTGCAGGCCCTGGTGTGGAGGGGAGGGATGGCACCAGTCAACACTCTTCCCAGCCCCCCTGCCCTGCCTTTCCTTTGGGATCAAACTGGGCTGGGGCTGCCCTATGGCCTGGACGTCACAGGTGCCCATATCCCCAGGAGGTTACAGTTCTGGAGCCTGGAGTTTGAAAGCCAGTCTTTCCTGTACAGACAGGTGGGCTCTGTTCTGGGCCCCCGGGGGTGGGGAGCAGGGGGAAGACTCGGGCCTCCGTGGCAGTCTTGGCCTTGGGTTGCAGGTGCGGAGGATGACGGCGATCTTGGTGGCCGTGGGGCTGGGGACTTTGACACCTGCTCAGGTGAAAGTGATTCTTGAGAGCCGGGACCCCCTGGGAAGGCACCAGACACGTGTGGCCCCAGCCCATGGCTTGTTCCTGAAGTCGGTGCTATACAGGGACCTTGAGGACTGTGGAGAGGAGAGGTGGCCCGGGAAGGCCCCTGCTTGTACCCTCTGATGGACCTCCACTCCAGGCTGGGTCCTTGCTGGAGAACCCTTGGCGGCCCTGGCGTCACAGCCCTCACCTGTCATTCTAGGAGCTGGGAGTCCAGCCTGTGCCCAGCAGGAAGACTTCAGGCCAGAGACCAATGGCCCAAAGGCAGGTGGCCTGGGGTGAGGTGCCTGTGTCCCTCAGGCCCATATCCCCCAAGTTCCCAAAGGGGCAGACAGTGGGGCCCTGAAAGTGAGCAGGGACCCCCTGCCCTCAGGAACCTATCTATAGGTCCTGCTTCCAGCAGCCCCAAAACTTCCGGCCTCGTGTTCTGCAGGGCCCATGGCACTAAAGCCAGAGATGACCCCCAGCTGCCCAGCCACGGTCAGGGCATGCCTGGCTCACTAGGCTAGGCCACTGGACCCTGCCCAGCTCTGCACACCCCATGCCCTGTGTGTGAAGCCGGGGCAGGTGCAGGGACAGGTGGGAGCACGCAAGCAGCCTTGGGTTCCATCTTCACTGGAGGTGAACATCCCAGCCCAGGAGTAGAAATAAAATGTGAAGAGGCCTCCAGGGGTTATTTATTTTTTCCGCCCAAACTGGCCACTTGGCAGGCATGTGACACTGGTGGTGTCCCCACAGATGAAGGCCATGGCCAGCTGGGGCTGCACATGTACAGAGGGATGACCGGGGCACAGACTGCGTCCTAGAGTACAAGACTGGTCCTCTGGCTGCGCGGCCGCTGCCATCAGCTGCCTCCGCTGGTGGCTGGGGGCAGACCCTTCTTGAGCAGGGACGTGAGGTAGCTGCCCAGCTCTTCATCCTGCACTGACACAGAGGCTGTTGCCCCACCCTCCCCACCCTCCCCCACCCAGGCAGCCCAGGGTGAAGGGGTGACCCCACTCATCCCGGCCACTGTCGGCTACAGGCCCTGGGTCCGGCCACACACCTGGTAGGTCCATGAGACAAGCAGCACCTTGGTGCCTGGGTCCTCTGAGTGAGCAGCAGCCTGGATGAGGATGGACTCCACAGTCACTGACCCGTCAGGGAGGTGCTGCACGCAGTGGTCCTTGAGGAGGCTGCAGGGACACGTGGTGAGCCCCACCTCGGGCCCCACTGCACCCACCCCAAGGGCCGGAAAGGGACAGCACCCACCCCTTCAGGTGGCTGTAGACGCGCACGGCGGTCTCCTGCTCCTTCCGTGTGTCGTGCAGGTGCACACGGCAGGTGAAGCGCAGCTGGTGCTCGGCCAGGCCCAGCTCCTTGAGGGCCTGCTCTGAGGACACCAGCCGGAAGTTCTGCAGGGCAGGGCAGGGACCGGTCAGGGAGTGTGGGGGCCCCACCCCCACCCCCGAGACCGCACACACTCACGCTGTCCTTCATGATGAGGGTGCCATGCAGGAGCCGGGGCTTTTTGGCATCAGGGAGCAGCCCTTCAGAGAGGAGCCGGGGTCAGAGCGGTCAGAGGGGGCTGCCCAGCCCCACCGGGCCCCACCTCTCGTACCCTGTGCCATCTCCCGCTTCAGCAGCCCCAGGGAGATGCCCACAGGGATGCTGGGACTCGTGGGCAGCGTCACTGTCTCGCCGTTGGCTGGCATGTAGCAGCTGACCCCTGGGCCAAGAGACAGATGGTGTCAGCAGGGCTACCGGCCCTGCCTCGCTGACCCCATGGGAGGGCCCTCTCCCCCCAGCCCTGCACCAGCCCCACCCCCTGCCGCCTGGGCTGCCTACGGAACTCCTGCTCGATCTTCTGCTTCAGGAACTCCATCTTCTTGGCCTCGCCGTGTACCAGCAGCACGCTCTCGGGCTCCGCCTGGCCCACCAGCTGCATGATGCCCTTGGCATCCGCATGGGCGCTGAAGGACATGTACTCCACCTGCATCCGGACCTCCAGCTGTGGCGGCACAGTGCACAGGGGCCATCACTACCCACCCGAGAGGGGCTGAGGAGCCCAGAGGGGCTGGGGGAGGGTGGCACTCACCACCTGCCGCCCCTCCATCTCCAGCTTGCGCTGCCCACTGAGGATCTTGTGGCCCACGGTGCCCTGGACGCAGTAGCCGGGCATGATGACCTGCAGGGCAGAAAGGGACAGAGCTGGTGGCCACTTGCGTGGCTTCCACCCCCTGCCCCAGGGCTTCCTCGTGGGACACCCGACCTCCCCTCTCTGCTCCTCCGAATGCTGGGATGAGGCCCCTTCCCGTTCCCCCGAAGGCCCAGGCCTGAGTATTGTGCCCCCTGCCTAGGAGGGAGCCCTGACTGGTACCAACTGGCAGGAACAGAGAGATGGTCCGACTGCCTGGGTCCGACGCCAGCTGAATCACGGGGTGCTCTCCTGACAGCCACAGCGTCCCCAGGCCAGGGAGCCCCTGCGCCCAACCTCCGCCCAACCTCACAGGCCCTCCAAAGAGTTGTTCCGGGACCCGCACCCTCACCATGTTCTTCTCATTCCCTGCCCACTTCCGGAAGATCTGCAGGGACTGCCCGGCGTGCAGCATCCCCGGGGTGGCAAACACAACCTGGCAGGCGGTGCAGGGGGCGCGGTTGGGGGTCAGGGCAGTCCACCCCCTGGCCACACCTGGGAGCACCAGGCTCACAGCAGGCCCAGCCCCTCCCTGCCTTCCGAGTCTTCTGCCGCACCCGCCGCGCCCCCTCCCACCCTGTGTGTGGGGGCACGGGGGACGGGACACTGAACACTCCCCAGACATGAGGGAAGAACGCGCATGCGGACACCAGGCACTGGCCTGGGCCCCGCCCTCGGAGGCGCACCTGGGCTGCAGCCAGCGCAGACAGCCGAGCCCTCCCCTCCCTGCCAGGGCCTCACCATTGGACCCGGATTGTCGGCAAAGGCTCGGTCGAAGGCCTTGATGTGCTTGAACTCGAACATGTTCCTCTGGACGAAGGTCTTCCGGATCTTCTGGTTGGTCCAGGTGATGAAGAGCTTGTAGTAGTGATTGGCCTTCTCCGTCAGCCCGGTGGAGAAGTAGATGGGGGCCTTCAGGTTCATGCGTTCCCTGTGGACGGTGCGGGGGCCGCCGTGGAGGAGCCGTGGGGCGGGCCTGGCTGGGTCCTCCCCACGCCTGCGGCCCAGATTGAGGCCAGGGCCCTCGGCCTGCTTTCTCCTGTATGCCGTGCAGCTGACGTGTACAGAGGACGGTGCCCGTGTACCATCACAGGCCCCCAGGCCCAAGTGGTGCCCGCATGGCCACTGGGCACCCCAGTCTCTCCTGCCCACTCAGGCAGAGCTCCCGGAAGCCGCCCCAGTCACACCTACCAGAAGGTCTCCAGCAGAATGCAGAGCTCCTGAGCGCGGCCCAGTGCGAACACGGGGATCAGCACCTGCAGGGCGGGAGTCCGAGGCTGCTGTGGGGGGAGCCCCTGGCCACACTGCCCCCCAGGTCAAGCCCACATCTGAACAGCAGGTGGCAGCTGTGCCCAGTGGCCACCTTCTCAGGCAGCAGCTGCTGTGAAGACCAGCCTTGTGGCAGCTCTTATGGCCACAGGCCAGTCCACTGAGAGGTCTCAGCCAGGCCTCCCCCAGAGCTGGAGGCCCTACACCCGCTCCGTCTCCACTCCTGCCTCCAGCCTCAGTCTACCCAGGTGGAACCCTGGTGGGCGCTCCAGCCAGCTGTGTGCTGGGACCTGAGACACAAGGGGAGTCAGCACCCAGCAGGGCCAGAGAGTGCTCCTCTTCCCAAGGCTCAGCAAGCCCCCTCCCTGCACCCCGCCTGCATGGCCCACAGCCCCCCTCTGGCCCCATTGGTACCTTCCCGCCACGCTCCACAGTCTCATGGACCTTCTTCAGGAAGTCCCGCTCTCGGCAACGCTTGGAGTCTCGGATGGTCGTCGCGTACGTGGACTCTGTGATCAGCAGGGTGGGCCGGCACTTGTCAATCCAAGCGGCCCTGGAACAGAGTGGGCCCAGGGCACGGTGCTGTGGGCAGAGCACACAGCAGGGAGGCTTTCCGGGATGGGCCCCGCCGCAGCCACCCTGCACAGCCCAGGCAGCACTCGAGGGCAGACGAGGCTGAGGCTCTGCCTCCCACAGGGGACGCAGGGTCGGTGCTCAGGCCCCTGACACACCCGGAAAGGTCAGTGCACTCTGGGGCAGGGGCGGGGCTCTGCAGGACGGAGCCAGCCAACACCCCTCCAACTCACCCCAGGTGTCGGTCCGGGGTCATGTTGTAATCGCCCTGCGGAGGAGCAGTGTTAGGGAAGGTGCCTCTGGTCCCCACCCAGGAAGGTGCCTCTGGTCCCCACTCCAGCGCCCAAGGGCCCCACTCACTGTGTAGACCACCGACTCCGAGCCCACTTTGATCTGGAACATGGCGGCCCCCAACACGTGGCCTGCGTAGTAGGCCTTGATCTGCAGTTCCTCATCCACCTGGCGAGGGGGAGGACACAGGTAGATGACATCATTCCAAGTCCCTCCTCATCCCCTCATCTGTCAGATGACATTCGGTTTTCAAGCAGAAGCAACTCAGCATGAGATAGACAGCAGCCTGGAGGGACGGATGCGGGGCGGTCACGTGAACAGCACCCCCACGCAGGTGAGAAGCCACAGGGTGAAGGATGCAGGCAAACAACCAGCAACTATTTTCAAAGAGTGGAAGTCCTAAAACCATGAACTATAATACCCTGAATTAAGAATTCAACGGAGAACACTGACGGCACGTGAAACACAACCGGGAAATGGCAATGACCTGAAAAGCCGGTGCAGGACAAAGCACAGAAGGACAGGATGGCGGAGGCTCAGGGGAGCCAACGCCTGGCTCTGCTGAGAGCCCCAGGCTGTGGGACTGGAGCCTGGTGAGAGACGGCCGCTGCAGCTCCCGGGCCCGACCGCCGCGGGGGCCCAGACACCCTCTCAGGTGTACTCAGAGCGTTGAGAGGGAGTCACTGCCAACCTCGGACGCTGCATCTAATGGAAAAGGCCGGGGGGGGGGGGGCAGGGGGCGGAGCTAGCCTGGTGGCAGACAAGGGTAAACTGACGTTCAGCTCCAGCAGATCCAGGCTGGCGTTCTCAGGCGGAAGGTGAACTGCCCCAGACGAGAAGTGGGGATCTGGCAGTCGGCGGCAGCAGGAGTGGAGAGGGACACCGGCGCAGCCCTGCCCTGCCCGGCTCACGGCGACCGGGGGAATCAACACAGAAACATCAGCCTGTGTCTCGGACGGGGCTGTGGGGGCAGTGCCCTGAAGGGGCTGCAAACACTGGGAGCCTGCACCTCAGATTTCTGGGGTCGCAGATGCGGCTGGTGGTCTCCACCACTCTGACAAGCACAGAGCACATTGTTCCTAGCCAAGCAAAAGGAGAATTCTAGAATTCCTAAGAGACTTTCATAATTTATCTTTAGAGCGGGGGACAGAGAGTGAGAGGGAAAGAAACACCTGTAGGTTGCCCTCACACCCCCCGACTAGGGACCTGGCCTCCGGCCCAGGTGTGTGACCTGCCGGGAGTCCACTGAGCCGCACAGGTCAGGGTGAGAAACAGAACTTTTCAAGGAGCAGGACAGTTACGGGAAGCGAACGGAGACAGCCAAGGCCCAGTGACCCGGTGAAACTCGGAGTCCAGAGGACAGGGAACCAGGCCGGGCTCGGAGCCCTGACCCCACAGGCCGCCCGTGCACACCTGGCTGAGGTGGGGCAGGTGGGAGTGGGGTCGAGCGCCAGCGGGAGGAAGAGCCCCAGGACGACGAGCAAGCGAGTCACACCGACAGGAGACGTGACCAGGACGAGACGACCCAGACGTGCAGGCACCTGACCACTCGCGGCACCCACAGACGGACCCCCGTCTCCGACGCAGGTCACCCAGCGGCCCCTGCCCCCTCCCCGACCCGCACACAGCCTCACCCAGACGGGCCGGACCCGCAGCCCAGCAGCAGCACCCAGTCTCCGCCGCCCCGGCAAGCACAGCACCACACTCGGGGGCCTGACCTGCACGGTCTGGTGGAGGTGGACGGCCACCACCTTCTTCATGCAGTCCTTGATCATCTGGGAGGTGAAGAAGTTGGCCTCGCCCTTCTTGTCCACGGCGATCTTGCGGTAGTCCTCCAGCAGGATGGGGCAGATGGCCTGGGTGGGGTGCGTCATGTAGACGGGCCCGTCGTAGCCCACCATCTCGCTGAAGTAGGGCAGCGCCCCGCAGTGGTCCAGGTGGAAGTGGCTGGGGGCGCAGCACGGTCAGCCAGCCGCTGCGCCGGCCCGGCCCCTCCACGCCAGCACGTGATTTGGGCCTCACCGCCTGCCCGCCCGCCCACTGAATGCTCCGTGGCCCCCTCGCTGCACTGAGGACTGAGCAGACAGACGGAAACGGCTGTCTTCCTGGCCCTCCCAGCCTAAACACCTGGTTTAGCAAGAAGCAAGTGGACATTTAAATGAGTATCAGATGGGTGACATGCTCCTTGAAGACACAGAAAGCAGCTACAGGGACAGTGTGCCAGGGTCGCCATCTTTGGTGGGTGGCTGGGAAGACCCCATGGCACGTGGACCGGAGCGGGACGAGGCCTGGAGCGGCGCTGGGCAGTGGGCTCAGCGGTTCCGTGTCGCCCACAGCTGACAGAGAGATGGGGCCGAGCCCTCGTCTTAGAAGGGGTGGGGCCAAGGCAGCCTCAGCAGCTGAGGGGGGGGCCACAGCACACGGCAGCTGCAGCTGGGGCGCCTGCAGGAGGCTGTTGTGGTCACGCAGGCCGGGGTTGTGAGGGCTGGGTCCCCGCACAGCCTATGACTGGCAGTGGGGCCCAAGGGGGTGAAGGGGCCATCCGGCCAGGTGGGGGGACCTGGGCGCCAGGGGCAGGATGTGCAGGGCCTTCTGGGAAGGCCTTTGGCGACCAAGGACTGGCGGAAGGTGGGGGCGGTCATTGCCGCAGACAGGCCCACATAGCCTGCCATCTAGAGACAAGACACAGCCTGACCTGCCTGAGGAACCTGGGCTCTCATTCCGGACGTGGCGGGCAAAGCGCTCCCCGCCCCTCCCCCACAGGTGGCACTGCAGCCCCCCCAAAGGTCAGCACTGCACACCTGCGAACACACACAAAGGTCCAGCATGGCACCGGTGAGGGGCGGGGCGAGCCACAAAGGCAACTGGGAACAGAGCCCGGGCCAGTGACGCCCGCGGCCTGCAGCTTCCACAAGCCCTGCGCCGCTCTCCCAGGCTCCGGAAGGTCCCGGAGGCCGGGTGGCTTCAGCTGGCGCAGCGCTGGCACCTGCAGCCCTGGGACCGGGCTCACCTGATTATGACGCAGTCCAGGAAGTCGGTCAGCCGGCCGTTGCGCGTGATGTAGGAGAAGTCAGGGAAGCGCCTCTGAGAAGTCGAGAGAGAGCATCAGGGCGCGGTGGCTGCCCGGGTCCCCAGGAGATGGGAGGGACAGCCAGCACGCCAGCTACCTCGTCTGGGGGCTGCCCCGGGTCTGCTGACTGCTGGCAGCCCCGAGGGCACAGGAGGGGGTCCGAAGCCAGAACCAGTAACCCAGCCCAGCCTGGCCCACATAACCCTGCAGACCCCCACGAGCCCCTCCATACAGGCCCCCCCTTGCAGGGCACCCCGCCTGTCACGTGAGGGTCGGTGGTCCCCAGGAATGCCGCGCTGCCGGGCCCACCGACACCCCACCCTGCCCACGCGCCCAGCCCAGCCCCATTCCACAGGTGGGAGCCAGAGGCTCTGAGTCCTGCGTCCTCCATGTGGAGCAGGCTGGGTGACGGCCCCCTGCCCCCCGGGTGCCTCCGGGCAGCCCCCCCACAGGCTCACGTCATCGTTGAAGCCCATGTGCATCCCGCAGTCCAGCATGACGTTCTTGCCCCCGATGGAGACCAGGATGCAGCTGCGGCCCACGTCCTGGCCGGCCCCTGCAGGGACAGCAAGTGAGGTGCTGCCACACCCTCCACCCCTCCCCCATACCCCACCCTCAAGGCCAAGGCCCAGCTGCTTGCCCCAGGCCCCCACTGGGCATTCTAGGCCCCTGGCCCCGCAGACCCCTCAGTGGGCTGGAAGCAAGCCCGTGGCTGCTGTGTGATACCACGGGAGGCAAGGACGTCGCCACCTCCACAAGCAGCCGGGAAAGGAAATGCAGAGGAACGAAGTGCTGAGTCCACGGCCTGAGTGCCCTGCCCCGCTGTGCCTCTGGCACCAAGGTCAGACGGAAGAAGGTCGCAGCCCACCTGCCGTGACCTGCCCATGCCCTCCAAGACCCAGGGCTGAGGACTGGGTGCTGGACTGTAGTTCCAGCACCAACAGAGGCAGTCTGGCACTCCGTGCCCCCCCACCGAGACCCGGGGGTGGGTCATGTCAGGGCTGTGGGACTCCTCCCCCAGAACCTACCCCCCCCAAGAGGTGGCAGGCACCTCCTTGTGGTGCCACCAAGGCGCCCCATGTGGCTTCAGGGGAAACATGCCCCAGCTGCCCAGCAATGACCAACTACAGTGACAGACCCGGACCCAAGTTTCAGTCACATTCCTGACTGCCACAGTGTCCAGCTGCTGCAGCCCCAGAAGGGCCCGACCTGGCCACCTCCTACGGCCACCTGGGGTCTCCTTGGCCTGCCGGATGACAACAAATGGCCTGCTTCCCACCTTGAACCCTCTGAGCCTCCCCTTGCCAGCCACCTGACCCTCTGCTGGCACCACACAGGCCAGGGTGACCAGGCCACACCCAGAGTGGGATGGGGGCTGGTCCTCGAGAAGCCTGCTGCGCACGACGATGGCAGAAGGCTGCCGAGAGCTCTGCCCCAGGCAGCCCAGCCACAAGTGGCGGCCTCGCGGTCTCCCACGGGCCTGCTCCTGTCCCCACCAGCACGTGCCTCCCTGTGGTGCCTCCAGTTCTGGAGCCAAACCAGCTCAGAGGTCTCCAGGTGTGTGGGCAAAGGAGGGCCACCCCCCCTTTTTTTAGGACTTGATCTATTTTTAGAGAGAGAAGGAGGGAGAACAAGAGGAAGAGAAACATCAGTGCGGCTGCTTCTCACGAACCCCCTACTGGAAACCTGGTCTGCAACCCAGGCCTGTGCCCTGACTGGGAATCGAACTGGTAACCCTTTGGTTCACAGGCCGGCACTCAGTCCACAGAGCCACACCAGCCAGGGTAGGCCTTTTTTAAAGTCGACACGAAGGATGTGAAGCCACATAAGTTAAGAGAACAATCCCCGCCACGCACATGGTTCCTAAGCGTGGGGCCAGGGGCAGCCTTCTGGATCCCTGAACCCAGCTCTTAGGCACTGGCCGCCTACCCCCAGCAGAAACCACCACAACCTCAGGCAGCAAAGACGGTGGCTCGAGCTGGGCTGGAGACGTGCGGGTCAGACTCCAGGGCAGACAGGAGGGCCCGGGCTCAGGAGTAGGCCAAGGAGGCACCCTGTCTGCAGGAGCCCATGTTCCAGGACAAGGAAGCAGATGACAACTGTGCAGGCAAGACACACTGAGTGCACCAGCTAGAGATGAGTGCCAGGGAGGCACACGAAGGGGACAGAGAAACACCCACGACCGTGACGGGCTTAGGGCTTCCAAGCAGGGTGGAGAGGGATGGCAGCGGGGAGGCAGGTGCGCAAAGGCCCTGTGGCCAAAGTGATTTAGGAGACTCTCTGTAACTGGCCCAGGTGACCAGGAAGCCCGCAAAGCAGAAACTGGCAAAGGGAGACAGCGGAGGAGTCCTGCTTCGGTGGTGCTGAGGCTGGGCGACCCTGCGGGTGCACCCAGGGGCAGACCTGGGTAATGGGAGCAGGAACAAAGACTGTTTAAGAAAAGTACGTGTTGGAAAAAAAGCCAAATGGAGAAAAGGGCTGGAAGGAGAGTTGGGTGCTACAGCGGCCCCAGGGGCCACAGCAGCCAGAGGGAAGCCTGTGCCGAGAAACATGACAGGCCCTGGGCATGACAACTGTAAGGTGGGGTGGGATGTGGGCTCTGACCCAGCAAGGGCAGGGGCGTTCGCGGTGTAAGGCAGCTGTCACCAGCTCAGCGTTCCCACTTAGGGGCGGGTGAGCTTTTGGAGAAAAGCTCTCACCAAGAGGAGGGACAGGAAGATGCGTGGGGCACCTGGATGGGAAGATGCTCCCAACACACAGCCCTGTGAGGAGGCAGGAGCCGGAACAGCGCAGGGGGTGTGTGCAGGAAAAACTCCCAGAGAAATAGAAGGTGGCCGCCAAACCGGCAACCACGTTGTTTCTGGGACCCTGGATTCTGAGTGATCTTTCCTTCCTCAAACTGTTCTGGACTGTTCAGCCTTTTAAAAGTTGCACGTGTGTGTTTTTCCCAAGAGCAGACCTATTTTTTTTTAACGTTGCAAAGATCAGGGAAACCGCGGGCTTAGCTGAGGTCGGACGGCCAGGCCGGGTGGGTGGGAGGCTGCAGGGGACCCTGGCGCGAGACACGAGGAGGGGGAAGGAAGGAAGGGGGAGGAAGCAGAGGCCGGGCGGGATGGGGGCAAACGACTGCAGCCTCGGTCCACGTACTAAGAGACGAAAACGTGGTGGCGGCGGCACCCAGAGCCCGCTGCAGGCGATCTCGCCTCAGGTCGCTGTTAGGAAAACCGGAGATACAGCACAATAGCGACCAGGACCCAACCCCGGGGCCCGCCCAGCGCTCCCCACTCACCTAGGGGTGTGACCCTGATCTCGGGCATCCTGCGCTGGCTCACTCCCAGGCCCCGTGGCCTCTACGTTCCCTGGACACGCCACGCACAACGTCGCGGGACCAAACCCAGGGCCCAAACAGCAGGCGAGCTCTGCTCGCGCTCACTCACTACGCAAACGCAGACCCAACAGCGGCAGCTTCCGGTGAGCTTGCCGGAAACGTAGGCTGCAGGTCTGGTCTCTTGATTGGGCAGCGGTCAACCAATCCCGAGCGGCCCAGGGAGACCAGGGGCGGGAGGCCGGGGGGGCGGGGCGGCGGTGGCGGGGCGGCAGGTCTGGCGGCGGTGGCGGCGGTGGCGGCAGCTAAGGTGAGCTCTGGTGAACCGAGCCCAACCGAGCAGGGCGGTGGGCCTGGGCATCGCTGAGGGGGCAGGGCAAGGGACCCCGGGTGCGGGAAGCCGGGTGCAGGAAGCCGGGTGCAGGAAGCCGGGTGCAGAAAGGCGCGGCCGAGGACCTGGCTCCCACGCCAGCTTGGACCCGGGCCCCTACTCCATTCCTGGGCCTCATCTGGAGCAGGACCCTCCCGGGACTGGGCTCCCACCGCACCCAAGTCCGGCGCCTCCTGGTGTCCCCTTCCCAGGAGAGACTGGCAGGCCTTTCTGGACCAGGCCGCACCCACACTCTGGGCCTGGGTGGCAGGATGAGTGCTCCCTCCCCGGTGACTTCAGCCTGCTGTCAGCCACCGGACCCGGGGCCCTGACCTTGGGGCCGCGGCTGCTCCGGGGGATAGCCTTGGTGGTGCCCTGCATCACCTTCCCACAGTTGGCGGGCTGCCCACCAGCTGCACAGCCACGGCCCTTCCTGTTTCCAGGCTCCGAAAGGCTCCTGGCAGCTCCTGCTGTTTGCTGGCTGGAATTCTTGGCAGGAAGGCCAGGCCCACAGGATGTCTGGGGGCCAGGAATTTAGCCCTGAGTGCCTAGAAACTGTCCACCTGCTCAGTGGACACAAAATGGAGGCCCTGGGGGGTGGAGGTGCTGGAAGACTCCAGATAAACATGTTCCTGAGGATGAGCTCCCCGGGAGGGCTCTGCCCTACACCCAACATTCGGCCCGGCCCTTGGGGCCTGCAGGGTCTCGGAACCAACTGGGTCCCTTCAGATGCTCCCCCAGTCTGGGCAGTGTGGGTGGCCCATCTTCCCCAGCGATGGGGGAGATGGACCAGACGGACCAGATTTTAGGGTGGTGAGTGACCTGCCCACAGAGTGGGAGGCAGATCCAGCACAGCCTCCCGGGTATCCGGTTCCCAGCTGGGGCTATTGCCACATCTTGGGTGGCCTCCTTCACTTGCTGGGGTCCCTCAGGGAACCCGAGGCACAGGAACCCCCAGGCCCAGTGGGATGGGAGCTTGTCCTGGACATGTGGTGAGAGGCAGCTGAATCCTCAGAGCCCATAAGGACCACCCTTCAGTGCTGGTCCTGGGCACCCAGGTAGACGGGATTGGGATACTCAGTGACACCCATATGATGCGTGGGCGCTTGGATATTTGCAGAGTGACTGTATGTATGCAAGCAGAGCCCAGAGCAGGAAGAGACTGGTATGTGTTTCAAAACCTGCCCAGCACATGCTGACCCATGACCTCTGCTCTGGCTTTAGGGTGGGTGCAACTGTGGGCAAGGATGGGCACGGCTGCTGGCCCCGGCCTCCCACGTCACTCCACTGTCGTCCTCCACCTGCCCCTTTGAGATTCCGATTTGTCATTGTCTGGCTCTGCCCCCGCCCCCACTGGAATGTTGCCCTGATGAAGCTGGGCTGGTTGTCTTGGGTGCTGAGCACCCTCGTGCTAGAGGAGCGCCTGGCTCTGGGTGAGGACCCAGCAGGCGTCTCTTCAAGTGAGAACGGGCACTTTGGTGAGAGAGACCAACTCTGCCCAGATAAGCAAGAAAACGCAAGCAGAGGTGTCTGCTGTGCCTAAGATGTAGCGAGAGTGGGTTGAGAGAGACTGAGTGGCAGGGAGGGGCGGTGGCCAAGGTCTGTGGGCACTGGCTCCAGGAAGGGGCATGGCACAGGCCAGGTGGGTGTCGGAGAGGGTGCCGCCCAAGCAGAGGGAGGGAGGCTCCTGGGGAGGGAGAGTGGGACCCCAGCCGTTCTCTCCTGCTGCTCCTGCCCCCCAAGGAGTGCGCTGACTCTCAGCCCCATTGGAGATGGACGACCTGGAGTCGGACTTCAATCTGAAAGTTGTGCTCACCAGTTTCAAGAAGTGCCTCAACGAGCAGGGAGAGGTGCTGCTGGAGCACTACCTCACCGGCTGGAGGGGGCTGGTCAGGTGCGTGGAAGGGCCGCTGCCCAGGTGGGGCTCCCCCAGCCACACCCCTGGGTGCAGGCACCGCTGCACCCCAAGCTCAGCACCTGCTTTCCCTCCCAGGTTTTTGAACAGCCTGGGCGTCATGTTCTCCTTCATCTCCAAGGACGTGGTGGCGAAGCTGCAGATCATGGAGCGGCTGCGCAGTGGCCCACGACGGGACCACTACAGCAGCCTGCAGTCCATGGTGGCCTACGAGGTGGGCAACCAGCTGGTGGACCTGCAGTGCCGCTCCAGCCACCCAGACTCGGGCTGCCGGACCGTGCTCCGGCTGCACCGGGCACTGCGCTGGCTGCAGCTCTTCCTGGAGAGCCTGCGCACCAGCCCGGAGGACGCCCGCACCTCCACTCTCTGCACGGACTCCTACAACGCCTCACTGGCCGCCTACCACCCCTGGATTGTCCGCCGGGCTGTCACCGTGGCCTTCTGCACGCTGCCCACGCGCAAGGTCTTCCTGGAGACCATGAATGTGGGGCCCCCTGAGCAGGCCGTGGAGATGCTGGGCGAGGCCCTGCCCTTCATCCAGCACGTGTACGACATCTCCCAGAAGCTCTACGAGGAACACGCCCTGCTGGACCTGCCCTAGGGGCCCCTGGGCCCAGGCTGGGAGGGCACCCCTTCTCCAGAGCTAGGCCGGGGCAGCCAGGCCCGCCAGTCCCACAGCACAGCTTTCTGGGTGCCCCAGGGGCAGGGAAACCACAGGCCCGGCATGGCCCACCTGGGCAGGACAGAGAAGGCAGGCGCCAGCCAGGTGGGTAAGGTGCAGAGTACAGGGAGGTCGAGCAGTCTTGGCCTTCCTTCGAAAGCCTGAGAGGCCACCCTCACCTGTGAGTCAAGTCTGTGAAAGGGGTGACTCACCAGCCCCTGTAGCCAGCCAGTGCTTGTCCTGTCAGGCCCACTGGGTCCTGTGTCTGTGGCCAGGTGGGCTGCCTGTGGCCCCTCCATACCAGGCTGGCTGTCCCCCAGGCAGGGAGGGAACATGGGCAGCTGTTGGCAATGCCTCTCATCCCTTGCCACTCACCTCCGTGCTAGCCAGGGACCCACGTGTCCTTGGCAGTGACAGCCGGGAGCTGGAGCCCGGAGCACACATCAGCTGCCTTCTGCAGCCCCACTTCCCCAGGCAGCTGCTGCGAGTCTGCACAGCACAACCCCGGAGCCCCCGGGAGCCCAGGGCTGCTGGGCCAGCCAGCCTCTCCCTTGTGGGCGTCCCACAAGATGCTGCATTCCACCCCCCCCGGCCTGCCCCGCCGCCTCTCCACTGTGACCTCAGGACCTCCGGTGCCAAGGACCCACCACGCAGCAGTCCTGCATGAGTGTGACCTTGCGGGGACCCTTGGAAACTATAATACGGGTGATGATTTTTGCAATGTAAATAAATTATAATTACAGAAGTGGATTCTGAGTTTCAGGGTGGAGATGTGGAGGGTGCCTGGTCTCAGGGCAGGGGAGGGGGGCCCTCAAGGGCAGGGCAGCATCAGCCACAGGTGCTGCGTCCTGCCCCACCCACCACGTGGGGGCCACTGCCCAGCTATCCCCTGCAGGGTTTAGCTTGGTCCCCCCAGTCCTCTAAGGAGGTCCACAGGGTGAAGTTTTTGTTGGTGATAAGACAGATCAAAGGGCGGGGCTGGAAGGGCAGGCAGGAGATGGACCTGCCCAGCTGCGGCCAGCAGTGCGGGGGCTGCTCAAGGCTGCAACGTGGCTCCAGACCGAAAGAGGACACATGTCAGGAAGGGTCCCCTCTCGGACATCGCCCCAATGCCAGACCCCGTGCCAAGGCTTGTCCACGCTGAGCAGTGTCCAGGGCCCCGTGTGGGCACCAGCAATGGCCAATGGCAATTCAGGACTTGCCTGGGAGGACCGCCTGGGGTCCACATGGGCTGGGAAGCACACGTGTGTGAACCGTGCCGTGGGTGTGCAGGTGCAATGCACTATTTGTGTCGTGCACCAGGTGTTGTACGCGTGTGTCCTAAGTGTGCTGAGCAGTTGGCCTCCCCACAGGCCAGTGGGAACAGGCAAACACTGGTCCCCAGACCACCCCCAGTAAATGTCTGCCAGCCCTGGCTGGGATGCCCAGAGCCCCACCCCAACCATGCTGCCAGCCAGCCTCCCCCAGCTCCTCGGGGCACACCTCCACCCTGGAGCACGGCACTGGCGGAGCCCCCGGGGAGGGGAAGGGGCCCCGGAACTGCCGCCTGCGCACCTGGTGCCGGCAGACCTGCTGCAGCCCATTTGGTTACAGCCTCTCCTCCCTCCTTTGCATGCAACCCCCTGCAGGCCCAGCTGAGAGCCCCGTCCCCACGGCGGGGGCTCCTTCTCAGGCAGGTTCCCAGACCTGGGCGACACAGCCAACCCCAGGGCTCCCGATGCTTCCAGGCCTTGGGTCCAGGGCAGAAGGACCACCCAGAGCCCCAAGGTACACTGCTCCTAGGCAGGCCGAGAGGTCCCCGCTCCAGGACTGTCCCTACCCCAGCCGCAGACTAGAGGGTCCCCCCAGACGGGCTCCTGGGGTCCCCCCTGCAGTCTCCTCCTGACTGCTGAGGTGCCACCCCGGTGCTGCAGAGCAAAGGGGTTGCTTGCTCCCCAGGCACTGGTCCCTCCGAGACCCTCCCACAAGCAGCTGGAGAGCCTGGGACCCTCAGGCGGAAGAATCCTGGGTGTCCCTCTCCCTGTCCAGGAGCAGGATGGGTGCCCAGGGGCTGGGGTGCAGCAAGGCATCGAGGTCACAGTCAGTGGCTGCTCAAAGCCTGCCTGCCCAAATCACAGCTGGCCAGTCTTGGTGGCATCTGACCAACAGGAACTGACGTGCGGAAACCTCGGGCCCAGAGACGTGAGGGCGTCCTCAGGGGCCCCTGGGCGTGGCAGGTGAGTTTTGCTAAGCAAATCTTCCACCCCTCCCAGCCCCAAGTCACCATATCTGGGCCCCCAACTCGCCCCCTGGCCATCCCTGCAGAGGCCGCCACCTGCCATGCTGTGCCTGGCTCTGCTGGGCCTCTCCGCTCTGCTGGGCCTGGCGGCGGGGGCCCCGCTGTGCCTGTCCCGGCAGCTCAGGATGCAGGGCGACTACGTGCTGGGGGGGCTCTTCCCCCTGGGCGCGGCTGAGGACACAGGCCTCTGCGACAGGACACAGCCCAACACCACCACGTGCACCAGGTAGGGAGGCTGTGGGGGGGCCGGGTGGGTGCTCCCCAGCAGGGGTGAGGTGTCCCCAGCTGCAGCCCCGTGTGGCCCCAGGTTGTCCCCGCTCGGCCTGCTCTGGGCACTGGCAGGAAAGATGGCCGTGGAGGAGATCAACAGAGGGTCTTCCCTGCTGCCCGGGACGCTCCTGGGCTACGACTTCTTCGACACATGCTCAGACCCTGTGGTGGCCATAAAGCCCAGCCTCATGTTCATGGCCAAGGCAGGCGGCCGAGACGTAGCCGCCCACTGCGACTACTCGCAGCACCAGCCCCGCGTGCTGGCGGTCATCGGGCCCCAGTCTTCCGAGCTCGCCCTCATCACCGGCAAGCTCTTCGGTTTCTTCCTCATGCCCCAGGTGCGCCCCCCTAGCCCCCTCGCCGCCCACCCCCCACCCCCCGCCACCCCAGCTCACGGCAGGAGCCAGTCCCTGTCAGGACACACCTCCTGGCCACTGCAGGTCAGCTACGGTGCCAGCATGGACAAGCTGAGCGACCGGGAAGCCTTCCCGTCCTTCTTCCGCACGGTGCCCAGCGACCAAGTGCAGGCGACGGCCATGGTGGAGCTGCTGCTGGCGCTGCACTGGAACTGGGTGGCCGCCCTGGCCAGCGACGAGGAGTACGGCCGGCAGGGCCTCAGCCTCTTCTCCAGCCTGGCCAGCACGAAGGGCATCTGCATCGCGCAGGAGGGCCTGGTGCCTCTGCCCGGAGTCACAGGTGAGCAGCTGGGCACCATGTGGGACCTGCTGCGCCAGGTGAACCAGAGCAGCGTGGAGGTGGTGGTCCTCTTCTCCTCCGCCCGGGCCGCCCGCACTCTCTTCAGCTACAGCATCCGAAGCAGGCTCTCGCCCAAGGTGTGGGTGGCCAGTGAGGCCTGGCTGACCTCGGACCTGGTCATGACGCTGCCCGGCATGGCGCAGGTGGGCACCGTGCTGGGCTTCCTGCAGCAGGGCGCCCCGCTGCCCGACTTCGAGTCCTACGTGCAGACCCGCCTGGCCATGGCCGCAGACCCCGCCTTCTGCGCCTCACTGGACTCAAAGCGGCCGGGCCCGGAGGACCACGTGGTGGGGCCGCGCTGCCCCCAGTGCGACCACATCTCACTGGACAACGTGTCCGCGAGCCTCCGGCACCACCAGACCTTCGCGGCCTACGCGGCGGTGTACGCCGTGGCCCAGGCCCTGCACAACACGCTGCTGTGCGGCACCTCGGGCTGCCCCGCGCGGGAGCCCGTGCAGCCCTGGCAGGTGAGGGGGACGGGGTGAGCTGTGCTGGCCCTGTGTGTGTCCGGCACAGGTCGGGGGCAGGGGTCTGGGCCTCAGGTAGCTGGCCTGGCCCCGCCCACAGCTCCTCACGCCCAGCAGCTCCTGGAAAACATGTACAACATGAGCTTCCAGGCGAGCGGCCTTGAGCTGCGGTTTGACACCAGCGGGAACGTGGACCTGGGCTACGACCTGAAGCTGTGGGTGTGGCAGGACCAGATACCTGAGCTGCGCACCGTGGGCAGCTTTGATGGCCGCCTGCAGCTGCAGCCGTCCCGGATGAACTGGCACACGCCGAGGAACACGGTAAGAGCCACGGGGAAGCTCCAAACCGAGGTCTGCCCCGCCTGGGGGGGCGGGGGTGGGTGCACCCAGCCCAGCAGAGCCTTAGTCCTGAGGCCCCGCCAGATGCCCATGTCCCAGTGCTCGAGGCGCTGCGAGGAGGGCCAGGTGCGCCGCGTGAAAGGCTTCCACTCCTGCTGCTACGACTGTGTGGACTGCACGGCCGGCAGCTACCAGCGCAGCCCAGGTGAGCCCCCTTCCCAGCTCAGCCCCTTCCCTGCTGGTCTACACAAACCAAGGTAGGCATGGGGGGGGCCCTGTGGGGCTGGGAGCATGCAGCCTGGAGAGGACCCTGCTATGTCCCAGCTCAGAGGCTGACACCCAGGTCAAGCCTGGAATGGGGCAAGGCTGGGGGGGCGGTGCCCCCAGCACCCTCTCTCTCCCCCCTCACTGCAGACGACCTCCTCTGCACCCAGTGTGAGCAGGACCAGTGGTCACCAGACAAGAGCCTGCGCTGTTTCCCCCGCAAGCCCAAGTTCCTGGCGTGGGGGGAGCCGGCCACACTGCTGCTGCTTGCGCTGCTGGGCCTGGTGCTGGGCCTGGTGCTGGCGGCCCTGGGGCTATTTGTCTGGCACCGGGACAGCCCCTTGGTCCGGGCCTCGGGCGGGCCTCGGGCCTGCTTTGGCCTGGCCTGCCTGGGCCTCGTCTGCCTCAGTGCCCTCCTGTTCCCTGGCCGGCCCAGCCCCGCCCACTGCCTGGCCCAGCAGCCGCTGCTGCACCTCCCGCTGTCCGGCTGCCTGAGCACCCTCGTCCTGCAGGCAGCCGAGGTCTTTGTGGAGTCAGAGCTGCCATCAAGCTGGGCTGCCCGGCTGCGCAGCCACCTGCGGGGGCCCCAGGCCTGGCTGGCAGTGCTGCTCGCCGTGCTGGTGGAGGCTGTGCTGTGCGCCTGGTCCCTGGGGGCCTTCCCACCCGAGGTGGTGACGGACTGGCAGGTGCTGCCCACGGAGGCGCTGGTGCACTGCCGCATGCGCTCCTGGGTCGGCTTTGGCCTGCTGCACACAGCCAACGCCACGCTGGCGTTGCTGTGCTTCCTGGGCACCTTCCTGGTGCGCAGCCAGCCTGGCCGCTACAACGGCGCCCGCAGCCTCACCTTTGCCACGCTGGCCTACTTCATCACCTGGGTCTCCTTCGTGCCTCTATTCGCCAACGTGCCCGTGGTCCACCAGCCCACCGTGCAGATGGGCGCCAGCCTGCTCTGCGCCCTGGGCATCCTGGGCACCTTCCACCTGCCCAAGTGCTGCTTGCTGCTGTGGCAGTCAGAGAGCAACACTCCCGAGTTCTTCTTGGGAGGGGTTCCTGGCGATGCCAGAGGGCACGGTGGCAGCAGGGGTGGACAGGAGACTGAGCAAAAACCAGTAGCCCATGACCCAGTGGCTTCGCCCCACTGAAACCAGACCTGATGCCCACACAAACCACCCGAAGGCTGTTGCACCCTGCTAGGCACTGCCCCCACCTCTAGATTGTTCCCAGGCTGCCTGCTGACCTTCACCAAATGACCCCGGGACTGAATGGGCCCTGTGAGATCTCACCACCTGGGCACCGGGGGCCAGGACAGCCAGGGACAGCTGTCCTTGTCATGCTGCCCAGGGACCCTGCAGAGAGGGGCTGGAGGTCTCCCAGGCCCCTGAGGCCCACACTGTGCTCAGGGGAGCCCCACAGCTGGGCCAAGCCTGGGTCCCCCACCAGCACCCCACCAATCATCACTGGAGCGAGCGGGAGGCTGGCAAGTGGCTGGGGCTGCCCAACCAGGGGCCCCAGCGCAGGAGAGAGGCCCACTCGTGTGGAGAGGGACACCAGCTTCCTTCTCTCTTCCTGCCCTGAGTGGGTAGAACGGGTCGGCCCACCACCAGCACCGTGGACAGAGCCCAGCCAGGGTTGGGGGTCAGCACCAAGGCCAGCGCCAGCTGCCAGGAGGGGACCCCTGGAACCAGCACTTCGTACAGAAGACTTTCTGCCAGGACCTGGCCAGCTGCCAGCGCGGGTTGGCGCCTCTTCACTGAACTGGGCCCGAGGACAGTGCCTGGCTAGTCCTGGGCCGGCTCCGGCCCGACCCCAGGGAGCCTAGACCTGCTCCCACACCCCCCCTCCTTAAGGCAGCCGGACACAGGAAAAGAGACACAGGCCACACGTCAGTCCCATAAAATTAAATGCTTTTTCGTGTTTAAAATAGCATTTGCACAGAAGTGGCTCTACAACTACCCGGACAACACTCTGACTGGTTACGGCTTCAGCAGCGCAGACGCGTGCAGGCCGGTCGAGGGCAGGGAGCCGTGTGCCTGGGGCTGGACCTGGGGACGGCAGGGCGGGGCACTGGCTGCCAGCTTCCCCAGAGCTGCCCCGGCAGCAGCTGAGCATGCACGCGCTCTACCCCGCCTTCTGCCGAGAGTGCCCCGCTCCCACCCACCCCTCACCGGCCCCCCCAGTACTCTGATGGGACCTGTGTCCCTGCACTCACGCAGAGATCTGGTGGCGGAGGGGTCACGCAAGCTCTGCTCCGGCCGGAATGGGGCTGACTTGGCCACGACCTCCCCCAAAGGACACAGGCCAAGCAATAAATAAATAAATTACACCCCTGCAAGGCGGGCGGGAGCTGCAGGCGGCCAGCAAGGCTCGGGCCCAGCCACCACCGCTTGGCCTGGCCTGGGGCCCTGTGCACACCACCCTGGGCAACAGGCGTCCTGGGGGCACAGAGGCAGCTCCCCAGGGTCCCCAAGGACACACTGGCCTGACAGGAGCAGCTGGGCTGCTGAGTCCAGCTCACAGGACTGTGGCTGCCCCCCAGCCTGCCCCCACTCTGCCTGGCCCTGGACCCCACAGCATGGCCCCTTGCGCACAAGGGAGGCTGGCCTGACCCAGGATGGCCACTGCCAAGGCAAGGGCCACACAAGCTCCAGCGCCTTCCTGCAGGGGGCAGCAGAGAGCACACTGTTCCCGGTCACATGATGTCGACGAAGAACTCGCAGGGGTTCCCCATGGCCTTCTGGAAGGACTGGCGGCTGCCTGTCAGCTCTGGGGGGACAGCGGCCAGCTCCCGGACGGGGGGCCCCCCAGGTGGCCCACCCACCACTGAGTATGCCTTCGTCAGGGGGTGCAGTGGGGGGAGCCCCGGAGCAGTGGCTGAGGCCTGGCTGTGTGGGCTGCCACCACGGCTGAGCTGGCTGGCAGGACGCTCCCGCCAGCCGCCGCCACCTGCTCCGCTTGGGGCTGTGTGGTCCGACTCGCTGCCACTGCCCCCAGCTCCCGGCCCCCGGCGCTCCTGCTCTCGGCCCAGGGCCCGCCGGCTGCTCCCGCCTGCGCTCCGGGCAGACCCGCTGCTTTTGCTTCCTGCGGTGGAGAAGGGGGAGAATGGACGGTCAGGGCCAGGCCTCGGCTCTTCCAGGACAACTGGTCACTGCTAAGGCAACCAGGGGCAGAGCCTGGTGGTCCCAAGCCGGGGTAGGGGTGGGGGTGGCCATGCAGACACAGGGCAGGACTGGCCCTGCCCAGACGCGAGAGCAGCGGCAGCGGGGCGGGGGCAGAGGCAGGCAGGCGGGGCTCCTCTGGGGCCAGCGCGGTGCCCCTACACCTCACCCTGATGCGGGCACCGAGGGCCTGGCCTGGCAGCTCAGAAGCAGGCAGCAGCGGAGGCCTGGTGTGCCAGCTCGCATCGGCCCTCCTGGGCGCCCCTCCCCGAGACCCACCTTCTATCAGACCCCAGGGCCCTAGCCAACTACTCGGCTCAGCCTCGTCCTGGGCTCTCAGGAAGCACAGGGGACCCAAGGACGCCGCCTGGCGAGGGGCATGCCGGGAGGGAGCCGGACAGGACCCAGGCTTACCGGCCCGAGGGTCCGCTCCGCTAGTCCTTCAGTCTAAGGCTTGCTCAGCACAAAGCAACGGAGAGCACGAGTTACACGCCAGGCCCCGCCCGGGAACCCACACCCGCCTATCAGGGCGCACCCGCCACCAGCTTCCCTCCGGCACCACGGCCCTGCACCCTGCCCTCCTGCCTGGATCCATGGGGGCTAGTTGCCCGACCCTCCCCAGAGCATGTGGGCCCTGCCCCCAGCCTCACTGGTCTACTCAGCCTCAGGCCACTGTCCCTCCTCAGGGGCGCCCCAGCCTGTCCCCAAGCCCACTGCACATCCCAATGTGGAGTGTGGTTGTCTAGGTCACCGCCGCCTCTGGCCCCGGGCTGGGCGGCAGGCATCTGGGGAAGCTGTCTGTCCTCCGCTGAGCCTGGGGCCCAGCTGCTCTAGTCCACCCCGACACTCGCTGCCCTTCCCGCACCGCCTCCTGCCTCTGCCTCTGCCCCAGAACCCCCCGAGCCTCCAGTTCCTCCTCACCACCCCCCAGCCACTCACCCCAGGAAAGGGAGCCCACCCAGAGCCGCAGCAGAGCAGGCGGAGCACACAGGGCAGAGCCAGGCAGCGGGGGGCAGGGAGCCAGGCCCTGGCAGGCTCTCACCTTCACTCTGCTGACTCCCGGCACTGCCGCTGCCGTAGCTGAAGCTGGGGTCCTGGTATGCAGGCGGGAAGCAGGGCGGGGGCCCCGGATACTGGTAGGGATAGCCCTGGCCCAGGGGCCAGGGAGCCGGGTGGGGCAGCGGGGCCAGCGTGTCCTGGTCCGAGGCCCCGCTGGAGCCGCTGTTGAGGTTCAGGGCTTCGAGATCTGGCAAAAGGGAGCAGAGGGTAAGAGCGGCGGGGGTGGGCCTCCCAGGGCCCCCACCCTGCAGCCCCACTCACTGCTGCACAGGTCCCCAAAGACGTAGTAGCACTGCTCGGAGAAGGTGACCTTGTTCACCGTGTGCCGCAGGAAGCCGCGCTTCAGCATGCTGCTGGCGTACTTGCGCGCCTCCCGCCGCTCCTTGAAGCCCTCCACGTGCGTGTACAGCCAGTCCACCACGTCCGCCCCTGCCGAGGCTCACGTCACACAGCAGCCGGGCCACTGCCCGCCCACGGCGCCCTCCCGGTCCCAGCAGGCCACTCACCGATCACGGCGTTGGCGATGGTGATCTTGAGCCACATCCGGTCTCGGATCTCCAGCCCGGAGTCGGGCAGCTGCATGACCCGGACCACGGCGGCCATGTCGCTCTTCACGGTCAGCGGCGCCTCCTCCAGCTCTGCAAGACACCGCCTTCCTCAGTGGGCAGCGGCGGCGGGCCCTCGCAGGCTGTGGCTGTGGGGCCCCCAGACAGGGGCGTGGCCGTGGGGGGCTGCTCTGCTATCCCTGCGTGGGCCCCCCCCCCCAGCCCACAGCCCAGTGGGACCTCGGCGTCGCCCCTCCTGCCGCCCCTCCCCCGCGGTTAGTCGTGTTAGCAGCAGAGAGAGCAGGCGAGACTCCACGCACACCGGCCCCGGGGCCCCGGGGCAGACCAGGCTGTCCCGGCCACCAGGCGCCTCCACTGCCCCACACGGGACGTGCCCTGGGCACAGGGGGCCTTGCGGCCGCAGCAGGGATCCTGACGCTGGCCCTGGGGTGTGGCCCTGCCGGGCGCCTCGACCTGGTCCTCGGCTGGTGTCCGTTTCCTGGACTAAGTGCCACTTACGTGGGGCGCCAGGCACAGAGCTGGTTAGTGAGGAGGAGCTGGTGCGCGTGACGGCGCTGGAGCAGGGGCTCGTACCGTAGCGGGGCAGGGCTCCGGTCAGCGCCGCCGTGTGGGACAGCCAGGCGGCCGGGTCGATGGGCCGCACAGGGTCAGCTGGGTGGCCGCCACGTGGCAACAGACAGTGAAGAGCAGATGTGGAGGAGAAAGTGGGGCACAAGGGCAGGAGGGAGGGAGGCCCCCAGCCCGGCCAGCGCCCCCACCCCCGCCCGCCAGCACCGGAGCCCACTCACCCCTGGGCACGGTGAAGTAGCTCCGGGGGGTTGGGTCCCAGCACTTGGCCACCGTGAGGCTGATGGGCCTGTTGGGCAGAAAGGAGAGGGTCATACGGGACCCCTGTGCACCCCCCCACCCCCCACTGTGTCCCCAGGACTCACCCCGTCTGGGACACAATCTCCCGCAGCACCCGCACGGCATCGTCATTGCTCATGTTCTCGAAGTTGACATCGTTCACCTGGGGGGACGGGTTCAGTGCAGTGGCAGGTGGGGGGGTGCGGGCCTTCCAACCCCCCCAGCAGCTCCCGCAGCCCCACCTGCAGCAGCATGTCGCCCGGCTCGATGCGGCCGTCGGCAGCCACGGCCCCGCCCTTCATGATGGAGCCGATGTAGATGCCGCCGTCCCCGCGGTCGTTGCTCTGGCCCACAATGCTGATGCCCAGGAAGTGGTGCCTTTCTGTGGGGGGGAACGGTGAGCAGCCCGGCCCGGAGACCCCACCCCCCCGGGGGCCACGGCAGCCTCACCCATGTTGAGCGTGACGGTGACAATGTTCAGGGACATGGTGGAGTCCGTGATGCTGCTGAAGGACGAGGCCTGAAAGGGCACCAGGTGAGGGGCCCGGGCAGGCGCACGGCCCACCCCAGCCCCGGCCGCTGCTACCTACGCGGTCCGCCTGCCGCAGGCGCTGCTTCCGCCGCCGCCGCTTGTGCTTCCGGATGAGCCGTGAGGAGGTGCTCTGCTCCGTGGAGCTGCTCAGCCTGGGGGTGCAGAAGTGGGGGTGGCATGGAGGTCAGAGGTGCCCAGGTCAGGGGAGGGGAGCTGGAGGGAGGAGGTGGCAGAGAACAGGCACCCCCCGCCCCACACACACAGTCCAGGGAGGGCGCTGGAGACGCCAGGCAGGGTTGGTCGGGAGGCTGGGCGGCTCCCGGGCAGCCCACCCTGCACAGTGCACGACACACGCACGCCCACACCTACGGGGCTCACTGCTCACAGGCAAACCAGACATCAATCAACACCAGGCAGGCAACACGGCTGTCCGTGCCGGCACACACTCAAGTGTGCACCGAGTGCATGTGGCACACCCCCTGCATACACACACACTCATGCAGCGTGCGAGCGCCGCTGTAAAACGCCCGTGTGCACACACCACAGCCACGATGCATGCCCACGCACACCTGTGAGGCTGAAACACCTGTGTGGGCACGTGTGCCTTTGCACACATGTACTCACACGCACCGGCTCGTGTTGTCCTCCTCGTCAGAGTCGATGAAGCTGCTGGACTCCAGCTCGCTGCTCAGCACAGTGGACGTGCTGTCTGGGGGGAGACCCAGGTCTCGCCGCCGGTCCCCCCTCGGGTGCCCATTGGCCCGGGCGGCTGTGGGGGTGAGAGAGGAGTGAGCCGACCACACTCCCTGGGGGTCCCAGTGGCCTGTGTGGGCTCAAGCCCCTGTGGACCTGGGAGCAGGCAGTGTAAGCGCGGGGTCAAGGAGGTCCTCAGGAGGTCAGGCCTCAGACCTCTCCCCAGAGACCCCCAAGGGCCTGGGGCAGGGACACGTGGTCAGCGGGGACTGGGGTGCACCGCGGGGCCTGGGGGCCCGTTACCCTCATCCCGGTTTCGGCGTCGGGCTCGCTCGCGCCGGTGGCTGACCATGGACTCCGTGCCAGTCTCGTTGTCCATCCCGTCCCGGCTGCTGGCCACGTTCGGGCTGTGCCGAGGACAGCGTCGGGCAGACTGGGCACCACGGCCTCGGCCCCTCTCACCCCCTCGCCTGCCCTCACCAGGCGAGACCCTGACTCCGGAAAACCCTCATCCACCACCCACTGGGCCTGGGCCTCTCTGCCGGCCCCTCCTCTGCTGACCAGTCCCTCCTGGCTGGAGGCTCTGCCCAGCTGCCCGTCTCCCAACAGGCTTGGAGGGGGCCCTGCAGGACCACCAGGCTCAAGCCCCCAAAATTCTTACTGGAAAGAGGGGGGCCGGGAGTCCCCAATGCCACCCATCCGCTCCAGGGGCGGGGGCAGGTCGCCGTGGCCGTCGGTGGCCTGAGAACCAGTGTCCGAGTGTGCACCCTCGGCCAGGACCAGCTGCGGAGGACAGTGACGCTCGGGGATGCTACCAACCTCCGGCCGCACCGCCCACCCCACAGCACACGCGGGTCACAGGCGACCAGCCTTCCTCCACCTGCACACTCAGCTCACTGCAGCCCCGCCCCCCCCGCCCCATCCCCCACTCACCCAGGACACCACACGGCCGTTGAAGCAGGGCAGCCGGGCGTTGTCAGCGGAGATCTCCTCCTTGACCACCCTGCAGGCAGACACCTCCATGGGACGCCCACCAGGCCCTCAAGGTCACCCCACCCACCACACTCCCTTGCTGGGGCCTCTGGTCATCCTGAGGTCCCTTGCCAGGGCCCAGTCCACAGACTCCAGACTGCCGCTCCAACAGCACTGGGGTGTCACTGCCTGCAGCACCCCATAACACGAGTTCCACCTGCTCTGCTCCTGTGCGCCCTCGGGGGGGACTCTGTGAGGGAGGGGCCCCAGGGAGGGGCCCCAACCCCCCCCCAGGGCTCCACACCCCAGTACAGGGCCGAGTCATGGCACAGATGTGGGGGCGGGAAGACCCACAGACACAGGCAGGTTGAGGTGGCAGGACACACTGTCCCCCTAAACTCTCTCTCCCCTGATTCCCACAGGGAAACCAGCAGGTCCCCAGGCTGCACCAGCCCAACTCAAGACCAGAGAGATCAGGAAGCCCTGCACCACGCCCACTACCCAGCAATCAGCGGGGAGTATTTTTTAAAGCTGTCCCTGGTCCCATGGGCGGGAGGGTTGGGAAGGGCAGGAAGCAGAGGGCCAGGGCACGGAAAAGTGAGAAGACCGCCCATTTCCCTGGGGTTGGAAAAAGGTGTGGGGGGGCCAGGTTTCAGGTTCAAAGAGGTGACAGGGATGGCAGCCAGCACAGTGGCAAGGGCCCAAGGGGCAGGACAGGCATGGGGTGTGGCCCAGACACACCCCCCTGCCCCCACTGTGGCCCCTGGAGGTCCGGGGGCAGGCCCGGTGGGGGAGGGGGGCTGCAGCGGGAGGGGCTGGGCGCTCTGCTGGGCTCAGCGGGCTTTCCGTGCCCGAGACTTGGGCCCAGCGGAGGAATGAGAGCCAGGAGCCGGGACCTGGAAGCAGCCTCAGCTCAGTGAGTCCTGGGTGAAGGAGCCCCCAGAGCAGACAGCCCACGCCCCACCCAGGGAGAAGGCCTCAGTGCACCCCACCCCCAGGAGGGACTCTGGACCTGGGGGTAGAGCGGACGGGGGAGACAGGGACAACCTGAGGGCGGGGGCACCTACCAGGGTCCTGTGGACAATACCCCAGACACCTCCCAGGTCCAGCCCCACGTGCACAGAAAAGGGGACACAACACTTCTCAGGGCCCCACACCCCAGGGAAGAGGAGCCCCTAGGTCGGCTGCCCCCTTGGGTGCACCACAGCCCTGCAGAGCTGAGCTTCTGTGGAGGCCATGGCCTGGCCCGTGTCTGGCCGAGGACACAGAAAAGCTGGGGTGGCCGGGGGACAGTCAGGGGCACTGCTTCTGACTGCCAGCAGCACAGGGCCGGTCCCCACACAGACCGGTGACCCCTCCAGTGGCCTCCCCACCACGCCCAAGCTCCCGCCCTTTCTGACTCACCCGCAGAGAGGCAGATAAGCGTCCTCAGCCCCCACACCACAGGGCTCCCCGGCTTCCCCGGGGCCTAGGAACACCCCAAACCCCTACTGCTCCCCCGCCTGGGGCCTCTCGACCCATCCCCCAGGGCTGCCGGAGGCCTCTGAGTCCCCCACCCAGGCACAGACACCCCCACAGGTCCCAGAGGTCCTGCTCCCAGCCCTCCCCGGCCTAAAGAACCCCCATCCTACACCCAAGACAGAGCACCCTACCGCCCACCTGGGCCCCGGGCAATGGGGGTCCCACGGGCCTCAGCCCTGCTGGGCCAGGACAGCAGGGAAGCAGCAGACAGATGCCAGAGCCCCAGGGCACAGGGCACAGGGCTCTCCCCGGGGGGAAATGCCCCACCGCCACCCCGAGGCCCCCCCTGGGCCGGCCTCCCTGGGAGGGGGAGCAGGCCTCTGGTGCAGGTCCCCCAACCCTCGGAAGCGGCAACTCAGGCACCCCTGGTGGCGTCTTGCCCCTGACCTCAGGGTGGCCGGCCAGATCCCAGTAACCACGGACTTGTGGCTGCCCCGCCCGCTACCCCCGCAGACTCGCCCTGGCAAGGGGTGTGCTCCAAGCAGAGCCCTGGGCGCTGGGCACAGCCAAGGGCCAGGGGGCCCAAGAGGCTCCTGAAGCTGCAGTGGCCACAGCCAGCCCTTCCCTGGGGAACAGCCCTAAGTGTGTCCCCAGAGACACAGGGTCCCCCGCCCTCCCTCCCCACCACAGAGCGGGAAGCTGGGGAAGAGAACAGGCCCGGGACAAGGGAGGAAGGGCCGTGCCCGAGCCCCCCAGTAGCCTCCCACCAGGTTCAGACTCCGCATCAGGACACGGAGGGGCTCAGTCCTCCACATCTCACCGCATGTTCTGGGGGGTGACCGTCACCTCCAGGGGCCACTGACCCCAAATGGCACAGCTGTGGAGAGCAGAGTAGGACTCGGCCAGGCGGAGTCGCCACCCCTACCCCACAGCCCCCACCCAGCACCGTCCAGGGCCCACAGGCAGGTGGCCCCAGAGACCAGAGGTCCTGACCCAGAAACAGAGGCATCTGGGCCACAGCCAGATAAACTACGTGCCCAGTCCAGCCTGGCAGAGGAGCTGCGCTCCCAACACCCTCCACCTCCGGGGAGCCAAGGGCTAGGCTCCACGGCCGCCCTATGCTGCCCCTCACCACGGACCCAGAGGCCCTCCCCCACTTTGATGGGTCAGGACAGCTGTGACCTGCCCGGGAAAAGTGGGCGGTGGGTGCAAGGCCCCTACCCATTCAGCCAAAGAGACCCACCGGAAATGGGACCCGGCCCCACCTCGGATGCCCCTTCCCTCACTGGGCGGCCATCTGTGGCCCGAAGCAGAGGTTCGGGAATCCAGGGCCCAGCCGACAGCAGGATGGGTGGGGACAGCACGCCCAGGCCCCCACCTGAAGTCACCCCGTCACGGGGGGCCACTGTCCTGGCCCCACAGGACCTGCCCCCTGCCCCCCCCCCCCCGTCCAGCTGCATCCACTAGACATCCAGGTCCCCTTCACACTAAGGTTGGATGGGTCACCCATCCCAGAGGGAGCTTGTCCCGGGAAGAAATGACACTGCTGGACAGACAGACAGACCTGGAACTCTGCAGGCACACCTCAGAAGAGGAGAGGAAGGAGGCAGCTGACGGGGACCCTTGACCTCCAGGCCACCGGCCAGAGATCCTGGGAGGACACACAGTGAGCCTCCTCCACTCTGTGTGCTCACTGCGCCTTCCAACGTCACCCCGATCTGTCCTCCTCCCGACCCACCTCGACCCACAGTGGCCCCTGCTCCAGCCAGCATCCCAGCCGCTCCCAGGCAACCTGGGAACCCCAGTCCTGCTCCAAGACCCCAAGGGCCTGCCTGCCCACCTCCTGGGCCAGCGCACCCACAGGTCCTGAGAATCCCCCGGCAGGCAGGCCTCCCTGGGGGTGCCGGTGGGGTGGGGGCCCTGCGGGGCTCTCGGACACAGGCCAGAGGTTGGGGTCAGAGGATGGCACACTGGGGACTGGGCACGTGACTGACACACCACTGGCTCTATGCCAGCTTCAGTTTGTGGCAAAGAACATGTGTGACTTTGGTAACTTGTCAAGACAATAAACTGAGTTAAAAACATAAGTGGCCTTTCACAGAGCCCATGGTCACAGCCAAAGCCACCAGGACCCAGAGAAGCAGAGACTTCATGAGACCACTGAGTGCGGCAGCAGAGTACCCCCCCACCCACCATGGAGCCTGGCCCCAGGTGGGCTCCCAAGCTGCCAGCCAGGGCTGGGGCATCCTGCCTTCCAAGGCTGCCAGGGACACACCTGTCCCTCTGTGCCTCTCCGTGATGGGGGCACCCAGAAAGTCCAGTTGTCCAAATGTCCCTCAGGTCCCCACGGGCCGCAGAGCAGCCCCAGCTGCACCTCAGCTGCAGCCGCCCAGGGGCCGGGCAGACTACAGAATCCAGGAAACAGCCTCAATGTCAAAATCCCCAGACGGAGCCACATGCAAGGACATGGGCTGCCCCAGGGCAGCCAGGCACACCTGCCACAGGGCCCCTGGCCCCCTCCCAGCTCTGGGACTCAGGTTACTGCTGGCAGCGCTGGGTCAGGCCTGGAGCGAACAGCCGGCCTCCTGCTCTGTGTCCCAGAGGCCCAGCCAGAGCAAGTGTGAAGTGCTGTCAGTGAGACCGCCAGCCGCCGCAGGCATCAGTGCAGGGACGCTGACCCACAGGCTGCTCCCAGGACGCCCAGTGCAGGGACAGAGGCCCAATGGCAAGCAATCCCCAGGGCAGGGGTGGGTGGAGTGACCCTTAACCTCTGCCTTGTCCTCAGGATCCTGGAGCAAGTGGCCATGGCTAGTCTGCCTTGAGCCCCTGGAAACTTCTGCAGACCCCAGCACACAGATCCGTGCCCCTGTCCCAGGTCTCCTCGTTTCCCCTCTATGCGAACTAGGGGACCCACTGTGTGGCTGGGGCTCTGCCCCCACCTTGACCCCTTCAGCCCTGACATTCCCACGGATACTCGCTGACCCCAGGTCCCATAAACCACGAGCTTCCAGGCCAGCCCGAAGCACCTGCACTACGCAGAGGGGAGAGAGCGAGCCCTAGTGCGGGTCGCCCTGAACCACAGGCTCTGACACGCAGGTCACACGCACTCAGGCCCACAAGCCCAGGCCCAAGAAGGGTGGAGAAGCCAGGACGCTAGCCCCGCCGCTGCGCAGACAGGTGCCAACCCAGCGCCACGCGCGGATCCGGCGGCCCACTGACCCGAAGTCCTGGTCCATGGACTTGAAGAAGAATTTGTAGGCGTGCACCGGCCGATTGCTGAGCACGTTCTTGAAGTCGGCCAGCGTGACGCGCTCGGGCGCCACGGGCAGCTTGACCAGGTACGGCGTCTCCTCCTCGTCCATGTGATAGATGATCTTGGTCTCCGCCATGGTGCGGCGGCGGCGGGCGCGGGGCCCGCACAGCGTTCAGGCCCGGCCCCGGGCTTGGACACGGGCGCCTCCCCTCCGCCGGCCTGCTCTCGGCCCGGCCGCCCCGGCCTCGCCCGCCCGGCCGCCCCCGACTCCGCGCACACCCCAGCTGCTGCCCCGCGGCTCGCGGCCGCCCATCCGCCCCCGACCCGGGGACACAGGCAGGGACCGCGCGAGGCCCGGCCGCCCCCTCGGGCCGCGCAGTTCCAGGGACCGCCCGGCACGGGGATGCGAGCGCCGCCTGCGGGGGGCGCCCGAGAGCGCGGCGGAGCCTGACGTCACCGGGCCGTCTGCGCCGCGGAGGCGGGGCTGCGCAGGCGCGAGAGAGCGGGGCGCGCTCGTGGCTGGGCTCCGGACTGCGCGCCCGCGCGCGGCGTCCAACGCGCTCTTTCCGGACCCGCCCCCTGTCTCCCGGCCGGGCTCGCGAAGGTGCCCACGACACACTCTGGGGCTGTCGGCCGGTGCAGACAGGGAGTGCCTCCAGGTCAGGAGGTCGGTGGGGACCCACCTGCAGGTCACGCCCCCAGCCGTCAGAGGAGAGACCCCCCCCCCCGCCCCGTCGGGAGCCCTCCGAAAAGTGTCGCTTGACGGGGTTCCGGTTCTCCGCCCCCTCGCGAGGGCTCCCCGGCCCGTGGGTGTTCAAAGTCCGGAGGCTTCCTGGTCACATTGGCGGGCTGTTGGGGGCTTCTCAGAAAGCCGAGGACTTGGGTCGCCACTGGAAGGGAGGATACCCGGTACCGCCTTGCACCCCCGCGCCAGCTCCGACCTCGCGCACGCTCTACCGGTATCCCCGGGAACTTTGAGCAACACGGGCCAAGTGATTGCGGGGCGCACTCGGGGGTGCGGGTGTGAGCAGAGCTTGTGATGCCAAGGCAACCCCGGAGGTGGCGGGCGTCAGCACAGCAGCTGTGCGCGCGCACGTGAGCCCGGACGTGCCCGGGCACGCAGCTTCTGGCAACAAGTGCAAGGATTTCCCCCCCACTCCTCCGCCCCGGGCTCTGTCAATCTAACCACCCTGAGGTTGTCGGTCAAGGGAGACCTTGAGCAGCTCCCCTTCTGTTGGGCTGGGAAGGATCCAGCCACAGGCGTCTCCCACCGCAGTGAGCCAGTGGCCTTTCCCCAGCTCCGGGAGGAAGACTTGGTCCACTAGAGGGAGTCCCCCCTGGCAAGAGAGTAACAAGAGGGGCAGCCCTAGTGTGGGACCTGGGCGGGGTAGGTGCTGCCCCTCTCACCCCACCCCAGCACTGCTCTTGAAGCTGCCTGGAGCCTAGGACCACCCTCAGGCAGTGGTCCCACACAGGAAAGACCCCACCAGTCCAGCCAGAGTGCCGGACAAAAGCTGCTGAGCCCAGGCCAGGACTGTCCCCAGGTCAGCGCAGGCCGGGGACCTGACCTCCACTCCCCTAGGCTCTGGGAGGTCAGCACCCATTGGGCAAGACCTGGACCTTCTCCCCTCCGGTTGTCGGTCTCCCCAGAGGCTCCCTGAGGAAGCCAGGCAGCGTGGCCTCGGAAGGGGTGTCCATCACAGCTCCGTGCCAGATATCCAGGGAAGAAGGAAGACAGTGCCCACCTGAGCGCTCACAGGGTAGGGGCATCCTCCAAGCCATGCACAAGGCTGCTGGCCGCACAGACGGAGGGACCTGATGCCCCAGCGGCTCTCTGGCCCCCGAGGTCATCTGTCCCACCTGATGGCCCGAGTCATGAGAGACACGCGGAGAGCTGACCCCTGCTGATGCCACTGTGGTCAGGCTCAGGCCCTGAGGGAGGGAGAGTCTGTGGCCAGAGCCTAAGCCCTTATAGGTGGGCCTTGTCCAGTGGAAGTGGTGGTCACCGGGGGCCAGGAGTCACTGGGCTGGGAGGGAGGCACACTCAGACAAGCCACAGCTCCAGGGCCAGCCTCCCTCCCTGCTTTTGCCACTGTGGGTCCTTGCGTGTATCTTGGGCAGGGCAGGGAGGTGCTGGCTATTTGGGTCTTGGCCTTGGCCAGTGTCACAACACTCCTCACGGCCGCAGAATCTGGATTCAGACAGGGTTCCCACCCAAGCTCTCACCGTGCTTTTCCTGGGCACCCTTTAAAATAACCGCTGTGAAGAATGAGCGATCCCTGCCCAGCCACCTTGAAAGAAGCAGAAGCTTCCATCTCCTGTTGGCTTGTGCCGGGTCGGGAGGCTGCCCTCCTCCCAGCCCCATTTCTGGCACCTGCAAAGTAATAGGTCCCGTGGCTTTATTTCCTTTGTGTGAGTTTATTGACACTGCTCTTCTCAGAAACAGCCCCCAAGGCAAACGCTCAGATGCCCAGCGTGGGGGTGGCTGCTGTCTCCTCGTGTAGCAGGCCGTGTTCTAAACACACCAGCTCCCAGGGATTGTGCAAACACAGGGTGACGGCCAGGCTTTCCTGCTCCCTGCTGTCGGGGGGGTAGCGTCGGGGCTGGGAGACATGGGCTCCTCCCTCCCGCAGCCCCTGCCCTGTAGTAGGAGGGTCACACCGGCACCCTGTCTGCAGGCGCATGCTTCCTCCTGCCCCCCACCTGTATGTTCCCACATGGAGCCCCACCTGCTTCTCAGAGGACCAGACTGACACCCGGTCTCTGTCCTCAGTCCACCAGCGTGCTCCCTTCCCCTGCATCCAAAAAAACCCCAGGAGCTGACGACCCCAAACTCCGCCCCAACCAGGCATAAGTGCTGCGGGATTCTAAGGTCTGTCTTCCCAGGACACCCCACCCAGACTTTCTAGCCATGTGGATACTGGCAGTGGGCCTTCTGGTGACATGGGACTGGTCATTTGGGGGCTCACAGGCCCAGAGTGGGCCCCCTGGGAGGGGCAGGGACAGCAGAGGAACACCTGGGGCAGAGTCTAAGAATCTGATAGGGTCTTTATTGTGATGGTGGCGATTTCCCAGGAGGAGTGAATGTGGGTGTCGGGAGTGGCCCCACAGGCTGCTCTAAAACTGCTTTCACCCCTCCCCTGTCAAAACAGAAGCCAAATGATACGCGGCCCCAAGACTCCAGCCCAGGGAGGGACCAGAAGTCTCCTGGAGCCCAGAGACTGTCAAGGCAGCTTATGGGGAAGGAGGCCAGAGCAGGCTGGGAAGCAGAGAAAGGGCCCAGGGAGGCGGCCCCTGGGGGCCTGAGGCGGCACAGAGGGGCACCAGCCCCCCGCTGGGGGGGTGCCATCCTCAGGTCCCCAAGTGCAGCCAATGGCAGCCTGGCCGGAGGACCACAGTGCAGACTGGGAGCCAGCAGGCAGCTCCCCGCAGGAAGGCTTGGAGACGCCCAGAAGCCGACCCCAGTTCCTGAGTCCCTGCTGAGCCCCCCTGCAGGGTGTCTTGCCGCCCTGCCCCTGCCCCTGCCCTGCCCCTGCTCGGCTGCGGCTGCCCAGAGACCAGGGTTTGAAGAGCCTGAGGGCTTGGTGAACATCAGTGAGGGCATCAGGTGCCCAGGGGGCAGGGCCAGCAGTGAGGCCCTGCAGCCAGCCCCTGAGGACTGGGCCTCAGAGTCCCCAGGGCCCACAGAACCCACTGCTGCTTGCTGGGGTGGGGCAGCTCCCAGGAGAGGGCTCTGGCTGTAGCCTCGCTCTGCACCAACCCACTCCAAGTTCCAGGACAGCGGGACCAGCCGCTGCGGGGGGGCCACACGAGCTGGACAGGGTCAGTCAGGAGGATGTACTGGCTGGCCAGGAGCTTGATCACCTCACTTGCAGTATTCCTTCCTGAACTCTGGAAGCCAAGGGGACACGCGGGTGGGTGGCTGCCCTCCAAGTGGCTGCAGGGCTGCCCCCAGGGTTTCTGGAAGGCTAAGGTGGCAGGGGACCCCCTGTGGGGCTGTCCGGGAAGGCATGGACTGGGACTCAGCCTGGTTCTCTGGGCAGGAGGCTGGCTCCCAGCCGCTCACCTTTGTCCAAGTCGATGTGCTTGGCGGGCAGAGGGCAGTGAGCCAGCTCCGCCCTCTCCTTCAGGAGGTTGTTTTTGTAATCTGGGGTAGGGAGAGGGCAAATGAGCCCCTCGGGCGAGCCTCCCCGGCCCCCCCTTCCCGGATCCTCACCCCTGTGTTCCTGTGTGCATGGGGGAGGGGGACTCACCTAGTTGGATATCCTCCGTCCTGTAAAATGCCTGGTCCCCGCCGGCCACAGCGAACTCCGCCATGTTCACGTCTTTCCTGGAGGAGGAGGGGGAGGGGAGATTAGGGCGGCAGGTGGGGCGGGGCCTGGCCGCCCAGGACAGCGAGAGGGGGCACTCACCTCTTTGACTTCCCGGCCGAGTACTCATAACCTGGGGAGGGAGACGGGTGTTGGGGACAGTTTGGGCCCCGCCCCAGCACCGAAGGTCACGGGGTCCCCTGCCCGCCATCTGCCCTGGCACCGAACCTCAGCACCACAGGCCCCTCCTCTGGCCCCAGTTCTGGCCTCCTTCCCGCGCAGAGGCTCGGAGCTCGCTCACCTCCGCGGCGGCGGTGACGCGCGGCCAGGACAACAGTGATGAGCAGCAGGATGAAGAGCAGCAGCGTGGCCAGCACGTAGCCCAGCTGTTGGAAGAAGTGGGCCCGGCTCTCGGGGACGATGACGTTGATAACGCTGCGGCCTCGCGCCAGCGTGGGATCTGCAGGGGCCGTGCCGGGGCGGGTCAGGGAGCTGGCCACGCGGGACACCGCCACCCGAGCCACTCTTCCTGTGCCATGTGGATCTTGGGGAAGGGACAGGCGGCCACAGCCCGCGGGGGCCACCCCTCGCTGACCCCAGGTCCCTGGTGGCAGTTCCCGGCTCTCAGATGTTCCCCAGGCGCCCGGGGCAGCCTCCTTCACCTGGCGCGGGGGCGCTGCTGTGGCTGGAGCCGTTGCCCGGCGAGTCCCGCGGGGGCGGCTCGGCGGGGGCGGCGGCGGGGGGCTCGGTCACTTTCAGGTGGAAGATGCGGCGCTCGTGGAGGCCGCAGTAGTGGTGGTGCAGGTGGCAGGAGTAGGTGCCCTCGTCGGCCGGCTCCAGCGGGGCGATGCGCAGGGAGAAGTCGCCGCGCGCAAAGGCGTCCTCCTCCACTGCCACGCGGTCGCGCAGGAAGGGTGGCCCGTAGGCGCGGCGCTCGCCTGACGCGTACAGGTCGAGCAGTCGGTCGGCGCGGTCGTGTGGGACCCCGGGCGGCTGCCGGTCCCAGTGCACCACCTGCTGCGCTTCCTCCAGGTGCCAATCGGTCCACACGTGCGCGCGGTTCACGCAAGTCAGAAGCGCGGGCGCGCCGAGCTCCACCACCAGCACCTCCTTCTCACCGTCCCAGTGCGCACCGACTTCCCGGGCTGGGGGACGCAGGTCGGTCAGCACCGGGAGGGGGCCGGGGGAGGGAGGGAGCGAGGGAGGGGGCGGCACCGGGCGCGGGGCACTCACGGTCGTCAGTGACGCGCAGGCGGACGGCCAGGCTCTCGTAGAGGTGGCAGTAGTGGTGGTGCAGGTTGCAGGTGTAGAGCCCCTGGTCCGTTTCCTGCGCCGCTGCGGCCCGGAGGAAACTGGCCATGAGCTCCACGGGCTGGGCTTGCGCCTCCCCCAGCCCCCGCCGCGGTTCATGGCCCCCTACCGCGGATGAGCAGCGAGAAGTTGCCGTCGTGGAAGGCGGAGGGCGACAGCAGGAGGCGGCCGAGGTCCCTGGGCTCGTACACACGCTGCTCCCCTGCCGAGTACATGTCCACCAGCCGGTGCGCGGGGCGCCCGCCCGGGCCACCACTGAGGTCCCAGTGGACCACGCGCTGGCGGTCATGCAGCCGGTCTTGCGTCCAGACCATGCGCGGGCTCTGGCAGCGCAGCACGGCCGGGGCCCCGGCCGGCCAGCTCACTGCGGACTCGGACACCACGGAGCTGCCTGCCGGCACCGACCCAGGTGGCCCTAGTGGGGAGGAAGGTCACTGGGGGCTGTGTGGGCCTGAGGGGACAGGCGCAGGGTGGGGCTGGCCAGACGGGGGGCGGGGCAGGGGCAAGCCACAGGCAGTGGAGGACAGTCACTAACCTGAGGACAGCAGCACAGTGGCACCTGGGGGAAGAGGGAGAGTGGGTCATGTGGGGGAGCTGCGGCCGGAGCCTCTGCGTCCCCAGCACCCTGGGCAGGGCTTCAGGCCCCGGTCCCTTCTGCAGTCCTCACCGAGGTGGGTGCTAATAACACCCAGAGAACGGGTGAGGACAAGCCAGACCAGCCAGGAGGACACGGACGCCTCCTCTAGTCCCACGTGGCTCAGGCACCTTTCCCATGGCCCCCCCTTGCCAGTCCCACAGCACCTGCCCTTCGGAGGGGAGCAGTGGGGCTGGTCACCAAAGGCCCAACGTCATTGGAGCAAGGCCACCAGAGCCTGACCCACAAGGTGTGAGGTGTGGCCAGCACTGCACCTGCTGAGGGCCAGGCCACCCGAGCCCTTGCCGGCCCGTCCACGGGAGCCACACCCCACCCCCAGTGCCCAGGCTGGAGCTCCGCTGGCCTTTCTGATCGGTGGGTTTCTGGAGCACGGAGACGCTGGATACGGGGAGTGACCCCTCCAGCTGCCTCCGCAGAGTCAAGTTTCTGGAGATGTGGCTGGTCGCCTGGGACGGAGGAATGTGCCCGGTCAGCAGGACAGCCTGGGGCAGGCTGGGGGCCTGGGAACCTCGGAGAAAGGCTGGAACAGACCCCGCCAGCCCCGCGGTCCCCAACCGGCTCCCCTCCCGACAGCTGGGAGCACAGGCCTGGGGGACTTCTCCCAGCAGCGGGGTGCAGGACAGACCCAGCCTGCTGCCTCAGCCTCCCTGCCCTCCCTGGCCTCCACCTCCGGCTATCATGTGGATGAACATTCTGGAGGGCTTCTAAACCCTCACACCCTCCCGGGTCCTGGGCGCCCTTGTCGTGAGCTGCTCCTTCTGAGGGCCCCCAGACTGGGGCCCCTTCCCAGCGGGGGATGGGGGCTGGGGGCGTCCCACCCCTCTGGGCTAGAGCTCAGGCAGGCGGATCTGCCTAGAACCCGAGCTTGCTCAGACCCGCTGGTGGCCGTGCCTCCTGACTCCCCCGCCCCGAACTCACTCTGCAGGAGCAGAAGTTTCCACAGCAAGACCTGGGACCCAGGCTCCATGGCGCCGTTGCCAGCAGGCCCCGCCGGCCTCGCTTTGTCTCTCTCCCTCCAGCTCCCACTCTCCAGAAAAACAGCCCGGCCCCCGCCCCCTCCTTCGCACCCGCCATGACATCACGGAGCCCTGGGCCGGTCGGCAGGCTGTAGACCGCCCCTCGGCTCCCGCCCAGCCCCTTGGCCTCCCCGATCCTAGTCTGGCCTGGGGGGAGGGGGCGCTGTGGCCACTAAGTCCCACACCGTGAGGGGAGTCCAGGCAGAGACCTCGCCCCTCTCTGGCTCCGGTCCTGGAGAGGGGCCCCGGCCCAGCCCTCGGAGGGCAGCAGGGCCTGCGGGTACGGCCCCGGATGCCTGTGACACGTGGGGGCCCTTCAGGGGTTGCTGCGAGGCTGGAGTTCTGGGGTGAGCATCCTTTCACCCCACTATGCAGGGAGGCACTGCCCCGAATCTCTGGGCAGCCTATCCAAAGTGCCCTCAGCCTGCTGCGGAGCTGGAGGCCAGGGGCCGGGAGAAGGTGTCCCAGGGCAGGGCCACGTCCTGCTGGCCCAGAGGACGCTGCCCTCCTCCTCTGGGGCTGCACTTGCTCATTGGTGAGGCAGGGGTCAGAAGAGGGCTGGCCCTGCGAGGGGCTGGGGGGCAGCAGGAATGGCCCCTGTCACAGGAGTCAGGCGACAAGGGCACTGAGGGGCCGGTGGGGGAGCAACCCCCACCCCTCCGAACTGCCCCCCAACATCTGCCAAGCATCCAGGGCAGAGTCTGGAGTCCCTGGAACCAAGCCTGGGTTGCACTGCCCAGAGGGGCACCCCCACCCCACCCGGAGAGGGGAGGAAGGAGGGAGTATAGGAGTGCCCCCCCCGCCCCCGCAGAAGGCACAAATTTGAAACTCTGGGAAAACCTACAAAGTCACATAAACAAATGCGAAATAACAGAGCACACGCTGTGTACCAAACCCGCTCCTTCTAGTTAAGCAAACCTCAAAAAATCCAAACGACCACAAAAGCCCACATTGCATTTTTCAGAGCTGTTTGGGTTGAACTACCGCCACGAGCCCCGGTCGCTGGTGGGCTAGGGTCGTACCCTTGACCCCTGCCCTGGTCCCCCATTTCTCAGATCGGCCAGCAGCCCCGCCTGTCCAGGCAGAGAAGGAGGCCAGTGCAGCTGCAGAGTGGATGGGGTGACAGCAGGGAACCCCCCCAACTTGACGGCAGCTCCTCCGCAGGATCCAGGCCCCGAGGGGCGGAGCCCATTTTCCAAAATGGAATCAGAACTTCCAGCTCCTCCCTGGGCCTTTCATTCTGGAAAAACAAGCCGCCTGGCAGGCCCTGAGGCCTGGCCTCTCTCCTGTTTTTCTAACTGGTTTGTGTTAGTGCGGTGGCCGCCCTCCCCGCCCTCCACCCCTCTGCACCCCCGCCCACCATCTGTCTCTCCATCTCTGTCCTCTGTCCCCGCCCCCGTGGGGGGAGGATGTCCACCCAGCCACGCCAAGCTGGAGTGAGGCAGGTTGGACCCTGTCAGCTCAGCCTGCACCAGGAGCCTGGGGGCACCCGCGTACACCCTGAACCACTCGTGGGTCCCTGGCCTCAGGGCCCCAGTGCTGAGGGTCCTCCTGCTCTGGACCTGACCTTCACCTCAGCCCCAGCGCACACAGGGGTCTGAGGGGAACGCCCCTGCAGGCGTGCTGACCGCCTCGCCTGGCTGGGCAGGCACAGACAGGCACGGTGTAGGGGACGACCGGCACAGCCCCCTCCTCCCTGCCCCACGGGTCCTTCTCCTTCTCTCTGCGGGAGGCAGTGAGGCTGAGAGGAGCAGTGACAGGCTGCCCCCCCACCCCCATCCTGAGCAGGAAATGGCCACAGCAGAGGCCCGGCAGGCAGCTGGGCTGCCGACCAGGCCACAGGCCCCTCCCACTGCCAGGGCCTGAGACCCCAGCTCCTCCTCAAGTGCCAATGGTCCACGGAGCCCCCGGCCTTGCCTGGCCCCTCCATCTGGGGAGAAAACCATCAGGACAGACGTCCCCCCACTCAGGGGTCTGGCCCAGCCCCCTCCCCGTCCTGGGCAGCGTGGCCGCATGAGGGTCAGCCAGCAGGCGCGGAGAAGAGGACTCTGGCTCCTGTTCCTGGGGACTCGGACATTCCAGGCGGCCTGGCTCACAGGGCAGAAAACCACAGGCACTCAGACGCAACCTGACACTCACACACGTGGTCCCCCCCGGCTGTCTGCTGAGCGCCTACTGTGTGCAGGGCTGGGGCAGTCAGAGTGCAGGGGGTGCCGGGCCCCGCCCCGCACACAGTAGGCGCTCTGCATGCAGAGCCGCCTGCTGACCTCAGGGTCGTCCTGCACACCAGGAGCGGTGCCATCACGGGGCTGCAGCGGGGGCTCCTTCCTTGAGGGACAGCAGTGGCCTCTCCGGGAGAGACACCCACAAGTGATGGCCAGGGAAGCCGCCTCCCAGGTGAGGGGGGGCCAGTGCAGGCCACGGGGAGGAGCCGGCCTGGGCCTGGCGGGGGATTCAGCCCGGAGGTGCAGGAAATGCCTGGCTGGTCAGTGCCGACTGGTCCATCGGGATTCACAGGGCATTCAAGGGAAACAGCCGTCTGAGTACCAGGCGCCGGACACAGATTTCAGACGCTCCCTGGGGCTCCAGCTGCTGTGTCCACACACTGTGGGCCTCCTTGAGTGTTGGCAGGAGTGGTGACCATGGTGGGACAGTGCTTCGGGTGTCACACCACGATTCAGGGTCCCCGTCAGAGTGGACCGGAGGCAGCTCCGCCTGCCTTGCAAGCCCTGCTGGGAAGGGGCCTCCAGAGGGGACCGCTCGGCCAGACCCCGAGGGCAGCCCTAACTACCCCCCAAGGAGGACAGGGACCACGCCCTGCAGAGACCACCCCGCTGAGAGGGTGGTCTGCTGACACAGACTCCACCCGGGGCGCCCCCACCCCCCAGCGGAGGGTGCCCCACGGCGATGGGGGGGTGCGGTGAGCTGCTCAGCATGCGGAGGCTGGGACACAGCCGCAGGAGACCAACATGGCTGTCTCCCGGGGACCGCCACCTATGGCACGAGCCGAAGCAGCTGGCGTCCCTGGTCAGCGCAGGCTGCTGGCCACAGGGTGGTGGGGGGCCCCCGAGGGGCCCGGTGCACCGCCAACATGCGGGCAGAGCGGGACACAGGCCATAAGCAGCACTGGGGCTGACCGGTCTTCCAGGCAGCGGTCACTAGCATGTGTGATCTTCCTGCTTCTGGAGTCCCGATGGTTCGCCACGAGGCAGGGGACCCCACGGCCCCAGAGATCTGGGCGTGGCCCACGAAGCAGAGTTCTCTGGTCTCCCCCCGGGGAGGCAGGCTATCCACACGGCCAGGGGCCCGCGGTGCACGCCGGCCTGAGAGTGCACGCCGGCGGGCGGAAAGGCTGGGACGCACACAAGCATCTTGCAGGGGCAGCCGGCCTTCTCCTGAGACCAGGTCGGGGACCGCGGCTGAAGGCAGGTGCTCCCCTGTGCTGGGCCCATCCCCTGTGGGGGCCGACACGCAGAGACCTGCTGATTGTCGGGTCCCAAGTAGGACTGTGACCGCAGGCCCAGGGTTGGTTGACCTCTGTCCTTTAACCTCTCCGATCACGCAGGAACCAGTCCCCGTTGCCCCGGTGCCCCGTTGGTTTCGAAATCTGGCTGCAGTTTCACCGACTGCACTGCGAGCTGCGCACAAACGTCCATCTGCACCCCAGGAGTCGGGGGGACGGCCCGTCCCTCTTCTGGGAGGCTGGGGCCCGGGGGGGCGGAGCCAGCCACCAGGCCAGCCTCCTGTGGCCACACGCGTCCTGTGTCCTCGTGGGTGGCTTCCGATGCCTGACCTGGAGCGTGGCCTCCATGTGTGACACCCAGCACAGCTGCAGCTGCACCTCGGTTCCCACCACTGTGCCCCCCGGAGAGGCACAGGCACCTGCTGGCCCTGCACCTGCCAGGACGGGAGGCCCCGCCTCCGCCGCAGCTGCCCACACGGCAGGCAGGCAGCTCCGTGAGCACCGCGCCTGCTCTGGAGCCGAGCTCGACAAGAGGCCGTCCCATGGCTGCGGGGTCACCAGTGCCCAGGACATGCAGTCGCCATCTTAGAGCTTTGGCCTGGCCACAGTCACTGTCCCACAGCCCTGTCCCTGTGGGAGCCAGCATGCCCACTGCACCTGGGGCTGCCCAGGGCTTGTCCAGCGCCACCGGACCAGGCCTCCCTGCTGTGCGGGGTGGGGCTGCTGAGCCGCCCGCAGAGCCCGGGGTGTCCCTCCTGCTGGAGGCCACACACCAGCCGAGCCGGCGGAGGCACGGGCATGACCTGTCTCCCAGCCGCCGTCGTCCTTTCCTTGGACAGGCCCAGGGAGCGTTTTGCATGGCTTCCTACAGAACTTCACCTTTTCTGAGATTCATCAGAGTCAGCGACATTAGCTGTTTCCTAATTTGCTTCTGAACTCGGAAGGGTCCAGTGGCACGAGACTGTCCACGGGAGCTTCCTGTGGCCCGTGAGGCCCCCTTGCTGGACCCAGGGTTAAAGGGCAGCTCTCCGAGGTGCGGTCTGTTTGCTCCGCCTCCTGTCGCGGGTCTGGGGTCAAGCGGAACACACACCAGGTCATCTGCTTCTGGTGTTTGGCATGGAGACCAGCAGCTGCACAGCGGCCCTTCGGCCCTCCTTCCCGGGGAGTCCACCCCCACCACGTCACGCTCAGCGTGGCGGGGAAGTGCAAGCACAGCGGCAACCTGCGTGGCCGGGCTGCACGGCAGGCCCGGGGGGCGGAGAATAGGCTCTTCTAAGGCCGACACACTTTCTCCGTGTTTGTGGACGGCCACTTGGAGTGAGCGTCTTGTGCGCAGGGAGGACAGCAAAACGCTAAGTGAGGGCTTCGGTCCTCACAGGGTGTCTGGTGCCTCTGGGGTCACTGGGTGGACAGGGCCGCCTGACACACGGACACTGTCCCCGTCCCTGGCAAACACAGTCCAAACTGCATCACTTGGTGCCTAAGCAGCCCAGGAAGGCCGGATGCCCCCTGATGTGACTTCCTCTGTCGGCTTCGTGTACGGGGCTTTCACACTGGGGACGGGCCTGAGGGCTGTCCCCATGCAGTAGGTGCCGTCACCTGGCACATCCCCCGTCCCCTGTGATGAGGGAGGAGGCCTCTGTGTGGTCTGGGGGGACCCGGGAGACAAGTGAGGGTCGGACACTCCCAGGAAAGGCCCTGCACGCCGTGGAGGCCCCGGCCGGGAGCTGGATCTGCCTTGGCCTTGCACTTCCCGCGCTGCAGGGCTGTGAGAGGGAAATGTCTGTGGCTGAAGCCAGGAAAAAAAAAGTCAGTTTTTCAAATTCTGAATCTGAGGCCCGGTTTTGGGAAAGGTGGCACCAGGAGCCGGCTGCCAGTGGCCAGGCTAGGGTCACTCGGGCGACGATGCGGAATGCCAGCATGCGACATCTGGAGCCGGAAACAGGGCCACCAGGCCAAGCACTCAGCCCGGTGGGGACCGGCCCAGCTGGAGGACCATGGTCCCCACCCTGCAGAGGAGAGCGGGGTCCCTCTGTCTAGAACACACTCTGGACGTGAAGCCGGCCTCCCTCCCTCTTCACCGCACACACACTTGCTTGGCTCGGCGGTGACTTTGTGCCTTTTGGGTGCCTGTGCTCCACCAGTTACACGGTCGTGTGATAAGCTTCAACAGCCTCAGTGGCCAGCAGTCGACTGTTGTCAGCACAACGTGGGGGTCTCTGCGGCCTGACCGTCCGCACTGGGGTTCCCTGGACAGGGGACCAGTGTCTTCATGCCGTGACCCGGGCTGCAGCAGCCAATTCTGACGCTACTGGGCACACACTCAGGAACCTAACACAGGAGCACACGGGTCTCAGATGGTGGGAGCCCCGCCCCTCAGTGTCCCGGCCCTGTCACCTGAGAGAGCGCAGAGGCCACAAGCGCACCCCACACCCAGGCCTTGGTTCCCGGGGAAGTGGCTTATTCAGGTCCTGCGGCGGGAGGGCGAGAGCGGACGAGGAGAGAATCTGCTGAGCCAACAGGGCAGGAAGTGCTAGCAAAACGGGGCGGGTCCAGGGAAGCTGCGGTGCCCCAGGGCCCCGCCCAGCGGATGAGACAGTGGGGACCCAGGAGGCCACACTGACGTGACAGGAAATAAACAGCTCCTCCTACAGGATTCCAAGTGCGGATGGAGCTGGAAGGGGGCTTCAGCGTCTCGGCCCCCCAAGCACGGCCGAGTGAGGGTCAGGAGCCCTGGTGGGACTGACGGGAGGGCTTGTTCACAGTGCCCCACGTAGGCAGCAGGGGCAGGGATGGCTCCCCTGGGGCAGCGGGGCCCTCTCTGCCCACGGGGCCCTGCCTTCCCCTCGCAGCCACCTCGCCCGGTGGCCTGGGCCGGGCTCTGTCCTCCCACGGTGGATTCGCCAGCCCTGCAGGCCTGAGCTCTGAGCTGGGCAGTGTCGCCCCACATTCCGTTGATCAGAACAGGTCACAGCTCAGGCCAGAGAGGGGTCAGAGCAAAATCCCAGGGTCCAGGGGCTCGTGGACGGCGAAGGGGGTGGTGACATCGTAGACAGTAGAGCACAGGGCGGAGGGAGGAGTGGGTCAATGAAACAGACGGTGCAGGAGAGATCGGCCTTTGTACACACTCGTGATTTCACCCTCACGCCGTTACACACACGTTAACGTTGGCAAGACCTTAACATGCTTTTTGGGGAAAAAAATAACTTACCAGACCAGGAAATTTAGGAAAACTTAGCTAAGCTTTGCATGAGTAAATCTAATTCTTCCAGAAGCTACTGTATTAGGCCACAGTACCTTTTACAATGTCCTGGAATGGCCTTGGCTGCTGTGGCTCAGTGAACTGAGCAACAGCCTGTAAACCAAAGGGTCGCCAGTTCGATTCCCAGTCAGAGCACATGCCTGAGTTGCAGGCCAGGCCTCCCATAGGGGGCGCGCAAGAGGCAGCCTCACATTGATGTTTCCCTTGCTCTCTCTCTAAAGATAAATAAAATCATTAAAAAAAAAAACCTCCTCAGAAACAAGTATAAAGGACACATGGACAAAAACTAGGGGGGTGGGAATGGGAGGGAGGTGGGGAGCACTGGGGGGGGGCTGGGAGTAAAAGACGGAAAACTGTAGTTGGACAATTTTTTCAAAAGTCCTAGAAAGGTGCATAGTTGTTTTAAATTAAAAGTATAAAACCAGTCTGACCTGCCCAAGGGTTCATCTTGATTAAAATTATCACTCGCCCTGGCGGGTGTGGCTCAGTGGACTGAGCGCTGGTCCGTAAACCAAAGGGTTTTTGGTTCGATTCCCAGTCAGGGCACAGGCCTGGTCCCCAGGAGGGGAGGGGGCACATGAGAGGCAACCGCACATCGATGTTTCTCTCCTTCTTTCTCCCCTCTTCCCCAATCTAAAAATACATAAAACATCTTTAAAAAGTTGTCAAAGCCACACCCCAGCCTGACTCAAACACTGAAGTCCCGTCACACGAGCTCAGGTCTCCTGTCTGAATTCACAGCTTCCCCCTCCCTCCTCCTTTCCCGCTCTCTGGCTGCAGGTTCAGCAACAAAATGTTTTCCGAAAGGGCGCACGCTCCTCAGGCGCTGAAGTCCAGTCCCCGTTCCTTTTCTGCACTCTCCCGGCCTCGGTGGCCCCTCCAACAACGGAGCAGCGGCTCCGCGCCCCAGGGAGACTGTGATCACGTCCGTGGTGTGTGGGTTCCAGGGAGACAGGGAGAGCTACACTAATGCACTTGGGAAACACTCCTGGCCGCATCCCCAAGGGTCCGACAGAACCCTCGTGGGGCATGGGCAGGCCTCTGGGAGCCGGGCCTGGCAGCGGGGATGTCACCCTCCAGCTCTCTCACAGAGACCAATGCCACCCCCAGGCGGGGACTTGACAGCTCGTCCTGGGACTGCAGCTGAGACTTTGCCAGGCTGAGATGGTCCACTCCACCCTAGGGCAGCTTCACCACAGTCACCCCGAGACCCTGGACCCAATCCAGTTGGGGAAAGCAACACCCAGGAGGGATGTTCCTGACCCCAGCCGGGGGCCTCCCAGGGCCAGCAAGCCCTTCCACTGTGCTGGCCTCTGCCCAGACCCCAGGGGCCCCCAGGGGGCCTGACTGTGCTCCCTGGCAGCCGGAGCTGAAGCAGGCCTGTGTCCTCAATGGCCCCAGGTCCCCTGAGGGCCCCCCTTGCACACCCAGGGCAGGGCCACCAGGCTCCCAGGGGCTCCATGAGCTCTTGGCATAGCGTGGCCTGTTCCGCCCCATGGATGGCAGTGTTCCGCCTCCTCTGCAGGGAGCTCAGAGCCGGGTCCTGCACTTGTTGCTGTGACAAAGAGCCCCATGGCCTGTGGGAAGTGGCCCTACACAGTTGGGGGAACGGCAGGAAGCTCAGAAAGGATGGACTGGTTTCCTTCCCTTTGACCAACGGAGCAGAGCAGGTGCAGAGGGCAGGACCAGCGTCCGCAGCAACTCAGGCCCGCCCCAGCCAGAGCAGAAGCCCAGGGCCTCCAGCCCTCTCAGGCAGTGCACTCCTCCTCTGCTCCCCACAGAGACTCAGGCCCCGGGCACTGGCAGCGGATTAGGAGCTGGTAGTAGGCCAGAGGCCCCCAGCCACCCCGAACAGGGTGGCTCAGAGGGTCAGTCAGGACCAGACCTTGGAGCCTACAGGACACCACCTCTTGTCACCTCAAGGGGTGCCGGGGCCTTTTCTGCCTCCCCTCCCCGTCTTCCCAGTGAGGCCCCTGACCGCCCCCCCCCCCCGTCACACCTCAGCCTAGGCACTCCCCACCCCCTACCGTTGTCACCCGGTGGCACTTCTGCCCCCTGGGTGACCACTGAGAGGCTGTCTCCCCCAGCAGAACAGATGTGCCTCCCCGGCAGTGCCTCTGCTCGCCGCTGTCTCCCCGGCAGACAGTCACAAACTGTAAGGCTGCTGTTCCCGTGGGCCAGGCCCCCGGATGAAGGCCAGCTTGGCCAAGGGACTACCAATCTTCTCCGGAGGGGCTCTGGTTGCCGGGACTGGCGCTAGCCTGGGCCCCAAGGCAGCTCACGGGGGGGAGGAGAAGGCGCAGTTCTTTGAGCGTTTATTACAACAGACAATGGCAGGAACACAGGCTGGAGACACTCGACACTCATTTTGCCTTTAGGTAGATCTTCGGGGTCTGCCAACCTGCAGGGGCTTCCTTCAGGCCCGCCTTTAGCCAGATGCGCCTTAGGTCTCTCTCGAACTTGATCTGCGGGCAGAGGGAGGGACCTGGACTGGTTGGTGGCACAGCCCTGCACTCAACCACCGGGCCTGCCTCGGCTCAGGACCCTCACGCACCTGCTTCCGTTTCAGGCGTCCTTCACGGACCTTCCGGCGCAGGAACCGGGTCCTCTTGACCAGCTTGCGGTACTTGTGATGGTTCATCTTCCGCCGGCGAATCTTCAGCACGTTTTTGCACTGCATACTGGCTGCATCCTGGCTGCCCTCACCCCCCTGCTCAGCCCCTTCCCCCACCCAACTAGATGGACACTCATAAAGCTGGTCGGGAGTTACAGTCCCCGGGGACCCAGAACCCGGTCTGGGCAGGAGGTAGTGGGCAGTCAGCCAGCTCTCCAGAGGGCTGATGGACATCTTTCTGGGGACCAGCATCTCCTCAAGCTCCAGGTGGACCCCCTTGCTGGGGAGAATGGCAGCCGGACTCGGGCCTGTTGGCTGCGTGCTGTAGCACGGCTTGCAGACACGGTTGCCCAGCAGTGCTGAGACAAGCCAGGGCCGGCTGAGGCCTACGGGAAACACCACGGCAGTTAGCACCCACAGGACCACACCAGACCCAACCATGGCCACCTGGACCTGATAGGGCTGGGGGCAGAAGCTCCATCCCAAAGTGGGATGTCCTGGCCTGAACCTGTGCTGATGTTCCAAAGCGGTGGGGTGTCAGACTCCCCACCCCCACCCCCACCGCCACCAGGTCTGCTTGGCTGCTGACAGGGCCATCGGTGCAGCCAGGCCCTGGCCTCCACTAGTGAGCCACACATTCCTAACCCCATGTGTATCGCGCCTATCTGCACCCGCGGGGCCACTCACCCGTCCGGGGAAGGACCCTGAGCAGCTGAGAAGTCAGGCTCGACAGGAACATGGTCGGTGGGTGGCAGCGGCCCCAGGTGCTCAGGGGAGCTAAAACACAGGTGCACCCTGAGAGCATGCTGAGCAGCCGGCGGCGAGAGCAGCAGACCCGGTGGGTGGGACTGGGCCCCGCCCCCTCCTGACCCTCTCGCACAGCAAGCACCCCACTTCAAACATCGCTCTCTCCTACGGCCAGATGCAGGCACGAACCCCGCTTCAGGAGCGAATCTGACCAAGTTGCCGACCCTCCCCGGGCCTCAGCTTCACGCCGAGGCACCTACCCTTAGGGCGAGGTCGGCACCCGAACGCCCAGAAGGCCGGGAGGGGCGCGCCACGGGCGGCCCACGTCCAGAGGTTTTCCCACCTGTCCCCGAAGCCCACAGCCGCCCACCCGCCCAACCTCTGCAGTCTCAGTCCAAGAGACTAAAACTGACCATTCCGCCGCCAGTGCGTTCACGCACTTCCGGTCCGTTCCTAAACCTGTCCCAGGAGCAGTCGCCCGACAATTCTAACGTCCAGCGCCCCCTGGTGCCCTTACGGAACCGACTTTACATGGGCTCCGGCCCCACCGAGAGCAGAAAGCCACGGTTTCCGGCCACAGGTGCCGCCTCGGCAGGGCCTTTATGGGAAAACTACAACTCCCGTAACACTTTAGGAATGGGATATGCGCCTGCGCTGACCGAACTTGCGTCAGACTGGGCCGACACACCCACCAGACGGAAGTAGCCTTTAGGGGACCGCGAGAGGAACGTCAACCTGGCGACGGAAGTGGAGTTCAAGGGATGACGGAAGCAACTGAGGCGCTGCGCCCGCTCGGCCTGCCCTCCCCCATCCCTCCCTCGGGGAGAAGCATTAACGGGGCAGACAGGCGATGGCGGCTGGCCTGGGCTCCGCGCATTGCGGAAGTGTATTTCTTTTCCTTTTTTTGTTTAAAGACTTTATTTTTAGTTAAGAAAACGGAAGGAGAAAGAGAAACGTAAGTGCGTGAGGAAAAAAAAAAAAAAAATTGGCTGCCTCACGGCCCCAACCAGAGACTGCAACCCAGGCACGTGCCCCGCACAGGAATCGAACTGGCGACCTTTCACTCAAAGGCCAGTGTTCAAATTCACGGAGCCACACCAGCTGGGGCTCCTTTCCTTTTTTGAAAGCAAACTCCCAAACTGTGCCTGTGGAGAGAAAAATCATTAGTGTTTTTGTCCAAAAACAGAAAGAGCATCTGTGGAGCATTGGGTTTGGCTGAGCCCAAGTCACGTCCCAGAGTAGGGGCTACCAGGGCCATGGGTCCCATCTCATTGGGGTTGCTGGGACTGAAGGATCCCCTGATGGACCTGCAGGGGCGACAGATGCCACGAGGTCTGTGGAATCCCGGTGGTGGCTCTGTCAGCACCTCCCAACAGGAAGTGGCCAGGCCTGGTCATCCCCAGGACCCAACCTAGCTGAACAGTGGAGGCGGACACTCCCAAGGAGGGCAGAAACCATGGGCTCTAGGCCTTGCTCTCCCACTGAGGTCACCAGGTGGCACGGTCCCCTCCCCTCCAGAGGGGCTGCTCAACTGAGGAGGTCTGTGCATGGGCCTGCCCTGTAACCACCAGCTGCAAGACCTCCCAGGCTTCTGTGATTTGTCCCAAGTGTGCCTGCCACCCAGCAGGTGACCCTGGCTTTCCCATTCCTTGGCTGTATGACTTCCATACGCCTGCCTCCAAGCCCACGGGCACCAGGAAGGCCGTGCCCAGCGCCCTCCCAGCCGCACGGGTGCCGTCTGCAGAGCCCTGTGGGCACAGACAGGTGCTGACAGCCCTCAGCCCTCAGGCCACCCTGCCTGCTCACCAACACCCCCTCCTGCCCACTCACCTGCCGCCACTCTGAGGGGCGCGACGCCAAGGGCCTCACTGCCTCATTCCGGGCCGTGCCAGCCCAACATGTGGCCACGGGTACGGCCCGGCGTCCCTCGGGGGCACACCGTTTCGCACTTTCCAAACCTTCCCTTCCTTGCCCACAGGAAGCAGCCTTTGTCAGAACGTGCAGACGGTCCAGGCCCCCGCCAGCCTGACGAGGGCTCCACAGAACACAACTCGGAGGGGACCAGCCGGCAGCGCGGACACAGCACTGGAACGGCTGCTGTGGGCTGCGCGCAAACAAGCAAGCGGGACACACTACAGAGTCTTTAACGTCCCCATGTCCTGAGTAGAGAGAGTCGTGTTTATTCACCCACACAAAATGCATATATAGGAAACCTCTATTTAGGGGCTGGCTGGTGGCCTGCACTCAGCATCGTAGATAAAAATATACGACTTTAAACACAGATCTAAATACCGTCACATTTTAAAAATCAGAATTCTCTACACAAGTTTTCAGCTGACAGAATCCCAGTTCTGAGTTTTCATATATAGCTTTAACTTGTATTAAACACGTTTATTTACGTGGATAGAGAATAAGGGGCTATTAAGGCCATTTTATCATTGTGAAACTGCAAAATATGTACACAAGTACAACCTAATATAGGCCAAGGTTCCAAAACTCATCTTCTCGGTTTAACGTGATTGAGAATCAGTATGGGAGTGAAGACAGCCCGTCGTTAGCACCGATCTGCGCCGCTGGGATCTGCGTCACCTTCTGCAGCTTGCTGCTGCAGGGGTGCCGCCAAGGCGGACACTGGCGGGCACCGACAGGCACCGCGCGGAGGCCGACCGGAGGGGCACCTTGCCAACCTCTCGATTCCATCTCCAAATTCATCACAAGGTCCGAGGTTGACAACCATTTACAAAAAGAGTCACGGCCAAAGTGGAAGGGCAGCCCGCCAGGCCCCCGCACCTCACCTCCGACGCCTGCTGTGGCCTGGGGGGTCCCGTTCGTAGCGACGACCTGCTCGCTCGTAAGACCGTGAGCGCTCCCGGCGCTGATCTCTGTAGTAATGACTTTTCTTCTTGTACTTTCCAGAATTGTCTGCCCGCTCCCGTGAGCGGCTCCGAGAGCGGGAGGAGCTTCGGCTCCGAGACTCATGGGGCTTCTGGGTGGGGTACTTGCAGCCCTTGGACTTGCGGTAGCTCCTCACCTTGGAGCCTTTGTAGGGAGCGCTGCGGTGTGCCTGTCTTGGTGGCGAGTCACTCCGGCTGCGCGAACGACTCTGGGACTTGGACCCTCCAGACGTTGAGCCGCTGTCGCTTTTCCTGTGGAGGACCAGGTAACCAAGTGCCCCAAATACCCGAGGAGCGGCCACCTTGCCTCTGCGCCCCAGGGAGACGCCCGCCCGCCCGCCAGCGTCAGGCCCCCCAGGCACACACCTCCTCTTCGGAGACGCGGATCTGGACGGGGACCGTGAGTAGCTCTGCTCGCGGCTGCCGCTCCGACTCCCACTGCCTCGCACCTTTGGCAAACTGAGAAGAGGGCAGCGGTTACAGGCCTGAGGTCACCAACCCCCACGGCCCCGGGACACCCAGCACTCACCCATTCACTGGGCTGTCGGCCTTGGCTTTCTTCACACCCTCCATTTTCCTCTTGGCGTTCTTTGCAGAGAGCGGGGAAGCCTTGTTCCCTTTACCTTCTTTGGGAGATTCCGCTAGAACCACATACAAGAAGTTCAAACCGGCCATCAGAAATGACGTTGCAAGTGCCAGCACCACTCCTATGGGATTCACCGTGACCTCCTGCTCCCAGCCTGGGGCGCAGAGCCTACACGCCCCACGGAGACGCAGGAGGCCACCTGCCTGGCTCAGCCTCCCGCGGGGCTGGTGGCAGGTGTCATGCTAACTCCAGGTCTACACAACTAGGCAGGTTGGGTAAGGAAAAGCGTTTTGGAAAACCCGTCCACTGCCTTGCTAATACGAATAAAAGAAAGATGAAAGCAAACTGCTTCGGGAGTCCCGTCCCGTTTCGAAGGTCACCAGGCGTCTGTTGGCGCCCCAGGGCCTGCGGTGCTCAGACGGGTCTGGAGGGAGGGGGTTGGCCCTGCAGGGAGGAGACTCACCAGGCTTGGGGGCAGGCGAGAACCCCGAGGTGCCGTCCAGGGCCTGGGTGCTGCCCGGCAGCAGGCCCCTGGCTTGTGCCTTTGCCTCTTCGATGGCGTGCTTTCTCTTCTCCACCTCACTTTCCAGGTAAGTCAGGTCAACCTAGAAAAGCCAAAACCCACCTGTTGAGAAACAGATGCTTCTGGACAACCACAAATGTCCGTTACATAAAAAAGAAAAGCCAGGACCACCTTTTTCCGAGTATACAGCTGCAGGATCTTTAAGCAGATTTCTTGAATTTGGTCCTCACTTGTTCCAAACAAAAGAAACCAATGGGGACGATTGGGCAAAGGAATCTGTAAACACAAACACCAACAACGTTACGCTTGTCCTCATGGACAACGAGGCTCTTAGTGCACTAAAAACAGGCCTGCTGGTCACCAAGGAGGCTTCTTATTGGCACCAACAAGCACAGTCTGAGGAACACTCCCCGAGGGTCCCGGAGGCTGGAGACAGGGCCAGCCCGTGGTGGCGCAGCACTGACCTCCAGCGTCCGGGCAGCAAGGTAGATGCAGGCACAGGCGATGCTCTCTGGCTGGAACCTCACGAACACGTCTGTGCGGAGGCTGTCGTTCATGTAATTCCTGAAACCAAATGCAGGAGGGATTGTAAAACTCCGGCAACCCAGGACACCCGTCTGCGTCATCTGGGGAGGTCACTGCTCCTCTAAGGAGGCTATTGCTGGGGCTGGAGCTACGCAGTCCTGTGACCCTCGAGTTAGGGACAAAGGTGCTAACTGCTTTTTCTGAACACAGGACAGGAAGAAGGGAAATTGTTGGCAAAAAAAAAAAATTTAAGCTGGCTGAATGTCAGACAATCCGTGTTGCTATGAAAGAGAACCAACTTTAACTTTACTTTTCCCTCTCAACTGTGGCCTGCTCTCATGCAAAGCACAATGCCTCAGGAAGAAGACAGCTACCGGAGGGGCGAGAAAGTGCTGGGTTAGAGAGATCTAAACGCTCAGAATCCGTAGTGCAGAGAAACATGCAAACTCAATGGGCTGCTGAGCACGATGCCACAAGGCTTTGCCGAGACCAGCCGTCCTCTCGAGTTCCTCTTCCTTCAAGGCGTTCCTTCCTTCAGGACGGCCCGGCCCTTCTTCTTCCGCAGGGAGTCCGCGGGAGGGGGGGACGCCCTGGGAGCCCGGGAACACTGTGCGGGAAGGGGGGGGCTCAGCGCCCAGAGAGCAGTCCTCTTCTCAGGCTTAGCAAAGACCCGCTTCCAAACTGTCCCATTGCAACAAAAAGTCTTAAAGTGAACATTCATAAAATCAAACAACAGCAACAAAATACTACAAGTTTCAGCACAATCAGTACATTTAAAAACTTTATCATACTTTAGGAAATAGAGGAATACAAAACATTTGCATTTTCCCAAAGTTAAAGAACTTTAAAATAGGCTACATTTAACATTCCCCTTCATATATATTTCTCTAAAATTTAACAGACCAAAATCAGACCTCATGTTAAACTTTATCAATACTGCACACACAGAGGATTAATTCCATGAGAAAACAGTTAAACAGGTCCTAGAGTCACTGCTCCCAACACACCCCAATACCAGTGCCAGGCTGCGCCCACAGGGGGGCCAAACCCTGCTGGGATTTGACTGATCCAGCCCCGCGCCCACCCTGGCCCGTTGCTCCTAAGCCCCGGGGGGAACAGACAGCGGTTACATTCTAGACACGCCGGCAGGCGGCCCCGGCTCTGGCAGCTCTTGCTCCAGGCACCAGGAGGGAACCCAGAACCAGGGGCTGAGGGACGGCACCAAGGCCACACAAACCAGAGCATTGCAAGTGAACAGTTCAACATTTTATAAACATTTCAGTTCTAATAATAAAGTTTCAGGATTCAAATAGTGATAATATTAATCCATTAACTTTTAAAGTACTAAAAACAAAACAAAGTTCTGAAAATATACATTTAAACTTATTGCTACATATGAAATGTTACAATGTAAACATGTCCCTGGAAGAGCTTAAAGATGCAAACCTTTCACCAGAGCGCCACACTCAGGCGCTGGAAAAACCTGGACTTGCAGAAGAAATGCTAAAACCCCCAACTGAAGTTTCCACCCCATCAGCGAGCTCTGACAGCTTTCCGGAATAGTTTTTTGTCGAAGAAAGGTGTTGCATCTTTATTGCACAGGTAGGTACAGCGGTTTAAAGGGACAAAAACTCCAATTCCAGACAGTTACCCCATCTAGTCAGTACGATTACCCAAGCACGACAGAGGTTAACGAGAAGCGCGACCGCCAGAACCACAGCAGCAGCGGGCCAGCACTAGACTACCGTGAGCGTACCACCATCTAGGGCCGGCCTTCGGCGGAGAGCCTGCACGCAGTGGCTGAGGACGGCCGCTGTCCCTGCACCGAAGCGCGTGGACAGTAGAGGAGAAGTCTTAGTCACTTACCCTCAGAGGCTACCCTTTGATTGAAAGAGTACAGAAAAGAAAAGTCAAAATAGGTTCTCTATCAGACACAGCACCAGACAATTCAGGCAGCAAAAACATGACCCTTACAGACTTTACTCAGTGGGGAAAACTCACAAAACACCCGGCACTGAACTGTTACTTCAGGCTGCATTTCTAGCAGACATTAAAATCAGCCCCAGAACCGGAGCCAAACTCAGCTGTCCGGGCCACCCCCACCCCACCGCAGGCTCCTAGAGAGGCAGCCGGAAGCAGTCTCAGGGGAGACACGGCACCAGCCCACCGGTGGGAGACACCCCCCCCAGGGAGCCCGCTGCCTGCTCTCCAGGGTCGGGGAGGGTGTGGGCCACCTTACCGTCACACCAGTGCCTGACATTGGGGAGGCGGGCTGGGCTTACACGGCGGGAACACCGGCACTCAGACAGCCCACAGCCTCGTCACGGAACTGACTACCCACTGCCCACGCGCCTTAAACCAACACTCCTGCACTGCCCTGGTGGGCCCCACGGAACAAGGAAGGCCAACTCACCATGAGGTCTGGACCAGGTGTTGGTTACGCTCACACTCTAACACCTGAAGGTACATAACGATTATCTGGAAGATATGGGTCAGGCAGTTATTACCAGGAATCATGGGGACCCAGAACTCAGATCTTGAAGGCGTCCATGCAGCAAATACAGCCTCATGCTAGATCCCAGGGGGGCTGCTGGTCAGAGGCCCGGTGTGCTGCTCAGCTGGAGGAGTTTCTGCTGATGCGCCTGCTTCCTGCCTTTGCAGCCGGGCAGGGGAAGCTCAGGGCCCAGGCTGCGCCCCCAGGCAAGGCCCTGCCTCCCACACACTGTCACCAGTGAGATCAGTTTGCCCTAAACAGCTCTATACCCGGTCACCGCCTCACACAAAACTCTGTGAAAATGCTTCCAGCAAATGAAGAAAAGCTTATAAATCTGCATTGAGTCATTTACTGAGGTTTTGCATTAATGCCAGGAAGTCAAGTAAGCAAGAGAAACGATATAAGGAAGCCCGGCAACAAGAGGGGGAAGAGCACAGATGCAAACAGCAGCCCTTCTCTGAAGGAGCCCGGGGCTCGCTTCGTCACTTTCCCAAGAAAAGGGTTCAGGATTCTTCCAACTCCCAGTAAGAGGAAATGAAGCCATTACTAGAGCAACTTTAGAGAATTGGCTGTTGAGAAAGAGATGTGTAAACTGACAGGTTCCACGTTTACAAGCTCACCGCTCTTTACAAACATTCAGACTTGTCAGCTGCCACTCTTAAGGCTCTTGAAAACCTACTACTAAGACTAATGGTTGAGGCAGAAGGCTAACAAATGAAGAGCGCATTCAGGTCCTGGGTGGACACTGGAAGCCGCGGCAGGGACAGAGTCAGTCCTCCTGCCAGCTCTCCACCTGGGTGAGGACTCAGGGGGCCCACGGCGCAGCAGGGCCGCATACCCACCTTGTGAGGGTGCTTCACGTGGACGCAGAAACCCAGCTCTTTGAGGACCCGTCTTTCCGCCTTTATGATCTGGTTCTTCAAGTTCACGTAATCTTGATCCAGCACCAGAGGCACAGGTTTCCTATGGAGACAAAGCCCGCGGTCGAATACCACCACCTGTTCCCACCCCAATGACCCGATGCCAGAGTCCGCCAGAAACACCGCGGAGCCAGTGTGGCATCTCCCCTTCTCCCCTTCAAGCAGAGTCTTCACCCGACCCCAGCGCTGACCTCCGTGTCCCCTCAGTGGCCTCCCCTTTCTCACAGACACGGCACTGCAGACACCACCGAGCACAAGCACTGAACGCGCTCTGGCTGCCGTGCAAGGGCGCGTGCGGAGCAGTGAGAACCAAACTTCCACGGCCGAGGCCTCGTCTCCCACAGCACGCCCACCCGTGTCAGAGGCGCCCAGTCTGGTACGAGGTCCGGAGAGCGGGCCCCAACCCAGGGCAACCGTTCCACCCGGGGCCACCCGGCCTGTCCACAGGTGGCCCTGTCACAACCACGGAAGGAGCAGCATCTATTGCACAGTGGCCGGGGAAGATACCCACCCCCTGCGAGGAGCAGGACAGCGCTACAACCAAGGCTCCAGCTGCCCCGAACGTCTCGGGGCCAAGGTGGAGCCCTGCTCCACAGCTTTCAGAGACCGGTGCCAGAAAACTGTGGCCGCAGAACCTGGCCGGCCGTGCTGTGGTCCCTACACGCTCAACAGCACCGTGTGGACCCCTGGGCACACGTTTAAAAACCTCACGTCCTGAATCTTGCCTCAGAAATGCCAACACCACTTAATAACACCGCCCCACAAAAAGAGATAGATGGTCGTGACAGCTGCAACGTAGACTCACTTCTTCTCTCTCAGCTGCCGAAGGCGGTGAAACACGTTCATGACGTCCCGGATCCGCCTCGGAGCCTCTTCTATTTTGGAGGCCAGGTGAACACAGGCCATCGACACGTGCTGAAAAGTAAGCATCGCGACATAGGGATCAGTTCCGGCGCCGACGGCTACCGGGGCAAAGGGCAGGTGCAGGGAGAGCGCCCACCCGGCCAACACTTCGGGGTCCCAACAAGCCCTCGGGGCAGCGCTCTGCCAAGAAAGGCAGGAACTCGACCCAATGAGCAATGGGGCAAGACAACCAGCCTGGTTTCCTCCAACACATCTCTGTGGGAAGGAAGCCCAGGCGGAACCTCTCACCTCCATGGAATGCTTCACAAAGGACTTGGTGTAAAAGAACCGCTGGAACAACACCTGCCCAGTAGCCATGGCCACCTAGAATAAACGAAGGCGGCCCTCGCATTAAACGCGCACAACTCGCGGGCTTCGCGAAGCTCTAACAGAGTTTGTTGTTTTTTTTTTTTAAAGACATGTCTTCCACGTCCACAAAGAGCCTTCGCGTCCACGGCCTGGTCTCCCTCACCACCTGCGGCGGGCCGGGTACCGCGAAGCACTGGGCTCGGGCCCGGGCGGGGACTGAGCCGGGCGGGCCCTACCACCAACAAAGGGCCCAGCCGCCTACCCCTGCGCCGGAGCGGCAGTTATCTCGTCCCGAGGCTCCCGGCTGCGCCCTCACCTGCGGCAGACGGAGCAAGATGCCGGCCGCCTGAATGAGCTCACACCCCACCACGCGGAGGTCCGTCTCCGTGTCGGGGTCAAGACCACTTGACATGGACGGCGTGAAGCGAAGCTTGTCGTCGGGCAGGAGGCAGTTCTCCAAGGTTATGAGCACCCCGGAGTACAGCCGGTCCCCAATCAGCACCCCTTGCGACCCCGGGGCTGTGTTCCCCGAGCCTGCGGTCCCGGCGGCTGCTGCGGGGGCCGCTGGCCCCGGGGCTCCGGCCACGGCCGTAGCAGCCGCCGCCACCGCCGCCGCCATTTTGTGCCGCTGACTCCTCTTCGGGCTCCTTCCCGGCAGGGCGGCTCCTCGCGACGTTCTACTGCTACGATCGCCCCGCCCTGCCGCAGTCAATGGTTCGACCGACGAACGGCCTGGCAGCACCTTGCTACTATTGGCTAAGAGGCCTGCCCGTCAGTGTCGCGGACGACGCCGGAACCAAGCGCGGGCGGGGTTTTTTGCTCCTCACCCAGGGGGCTCCGCGGCACCCCGGAGAGGCCACTGTCTAGGCCTCGACCCGGAAGCACTAGGTTCAGGTCCGTTCCCCCCCCCCGCCCCCACCACCCGGGGCCACTCCGGTGTGGCTGCACCTTCACAGAGTCAGGATCTTGCGAGTTCCGCACTGCAGCCCGAAGGCTTCTTGGAGTCCGGCTTTTCCCGAAGGTGCCTGTGGGTAGCCTGCAGGCACGTGAGTAAGGGTCCGGACCTCAGACTCTGAGACTAGGCCGGAAGACCCCCTCTACCAGGGCGCTCTCAGGGTTCGGCGGCTGTCTTTCCACTGCTGGATTGTGTTCCAGGGGTCTGGTGGGAGCCCGATGGTGCGGGGCTTGGGTGAAAGGGTAGGGCCTCGGAGGGCCCCTGGGAGGTGTTTGAGCAGGGCACATTTATGAAAGGTTAATCCATACAGGGCATGTGGGAGGAGTTCTCACACCCGTGTCACCCGGGGAGCCCTACAGGGTCGGCCCTGGGGTCCCGACCGACCACCTCGGGGACGAATGCCCCCACCCTTAACGTCCTCTTCGCTCTCTCCAGTACTTTCTCCATTTTTCTCCGGATGGAAACCCCCGCACGGTTGGCCTTGGCATCACCTTCCGGATCGCGGTCTGCCTTTACCCTGAATGAATGCCTTTTGCTGCGTGGACTTTTTACCTACATCCGGCATGTTTGTGGCTCATCCCAGAGAAGACCCCCAGGGCTCCGGGGCTGGTGAGCAAACAGGTGTGGCGCCCACGGAGCCATCCCAGTTTCCTGTTTTTCTTCACGGCTCGGGAGCTAAAGGGTGTTTTTCTCCTGGACCTGACCTTCTGCGGGTTTGTTGTGAAGTTTTCTGGGCTTTATTCAGGATGCATTTAGAGGGCTCTTTACCCCCGACGTTTGCTTCTATCAACATGTGGCAGCTGGTGTGGTCATTTGTCTCCAGTTTTTAGTGAATCCAGGTTTGGGGATACAAATATTAATACCAGATCACTAAAGTTCTTGTCTTCAAAATAGCGTTCAAAAGAAACACTAAAAGTCATTTTTTTTAGTATATTCTTTTTTAGTTAATTTTATTTAGTTATTTTTCAAGTACAGTTTGTCTATTTCTCCCATCCCAGCCTCCCCCGCCCCTTGCTCCCCAACTCCCTCCCATTTCCACCCCCCTTAGTTCTCGTCCCTGTGTCCTTCCTATTTGTTCCTCCAAATCCCTCCCCCTTTTCCCCCTTAACTTCCCTTCCCTCTCCCCTCTGGTCACTGTCCCCTTGTTCTCTATTTCAGTGTCTTTGTTTTTTTTTTTTTCTAAAAATCATTTTTAAAAAAGAGACAAAACAGCTCTGGCTGGTGTGGCTCAGTGGATTAAGCGCTGGCCTGTGAACCAGAGTCGCCGGTTGGATTCCCACTCAGGGCACACGCCTGCACTGTGGGCCTGGTCCCCAGTAGGGGATGCAGGAAAGACAGCCACACGTTATGTTTCTCTCATTCCCCCCTGTGTAAAAATAAGTAAGTAAAACTTTAAAAAGGATAAAACATTTGAGTCCACAGGGAAGAGGGGTAGCTGGAAACATTTAATTCGATGCTTCTATAAAGTTCATGGCAGCATAAGGAAAGGCATGGGTTCCTGCAGGAATCATGGGTAGGGGCCAGGCCACACCCAGGAGCTGTGGTAAGGGGCTTGGACTTCACCCTATACACAGCAGGAGCCCATGAGGTAGTTATCCATTTGTGAACCCCTCTGGACTCTGCGGACCTTACACACCTGCATGTGTTACACCAGGTGCTCTCAGGTCTACTGCCTGCCTGCCTCAGAGGGTGTTCAAGTCACCTGTGTGCTGCTGTCTAGCAGAAGAGCAGACATGGTATTAGTCATCTGCTGCAAGTTACGCAAATGTTCACCAGGACTAATGGCGGAGAGGGAGGGATTTCTTGTCTGTAAACCCCAGCAAGTGGTTTATTATTGGCTCTGCCTGGGTTGCTGCTTGTCTATCCCCTGAGCAGCACCTGGCCAGAGGCAAGGGAAAGTGGGGGGCTCTAGCCTGTCAGGGCCAGGCTGTGGAGCTGGCAGAGGAGCCACGGATATCTGCCACACCTCCATCATCCTTTACTGAGATGAAGCTGCTCCAGGGCAGCCTGTGGTGCTACCAACGCACCCTGAAGGGCTGGTTCCTCAACCCTGTTGCCCAAGCAGTAGGCCCTCACTAAGGAGCACGTGCACGGACCTGTGTGCAGAGCCAGACACTGCACCAGTGCAACAGAAAAGTGAGCGAGACTCCTCCCCAGGCCTCCAAGTGTTTCCGGTCTAGTGGCCATCATTGCACACGGGACAAAGGCCAAGAGTGGGTCTCTTTGGGGGCAGTGCAGTGACTGGAACCAGAAGAGATGTTAGTCCATGGTGAGGATGCAGAAAAATGGAAAAGATTCAGGAGATCACCAGGCAGTAGGGACTTAGGGCCTTGCTGGATCTGCATGGGGTTGGAGGTGGGTGTCCATCCAAGGAAGGTTCCCAGAAGGACCTCCAGGGGACAGATGGAGCTGTCACCACAGAACCCAGCATGGGAGTGATGAGTTGGGGAAAGATGTGCATGGCCAGCAGTGAAGGCAATAGTGAGCCTCCAGAGCTTCCCTGGGCGGGGGGAGTAAGAAGGAAGAAAGTGTGTGGTCCTCAGGCTGACAGTATCTATTGGATTTGGCTGCAGGGGACAGCTTTGGTGAGAGCCATTGGGAATAACTGCAGACCCAGTGACAAGAGGCTGAAGTGGAGACCAGAGTGGGCTGGGAGGAAGGACAGCTCCACAGGTGGAAAGGGTTCACAGGAAAGGAGAGGCTGAGCGTGGAACCAGCTCCCAGAGGGCAGAGGGGGAGGTGCTGACCCTGAGCGGGCCAGGGCACAGCCTCCGTGTTCTCTGGGTGGCAGTGGTCAGAGCAGGGTAGAGTGAGGAAGTTCAGGGCCAGCACAGCTGCTGTGAGGTCAGCACAAGGAACTTACTCCTGGGCTGGACTTTGAGCTCGGTTGAGTACTTGGTGATCTGATGGTCACCAGCTTGTCACTGCCTCCTGGGCTGAGGAGGGAGGGGAGAGCAGGGAAACAGGCCTGTGTGCAGAACGACTGAAGAGCTGAGCCATGGGGCTCTGCTGGAAAGGCTAGGAGGAGGGTGGAGCACAGATCTGTGGGTGCTAGGCAGACACCCACAGCTCTGAGGGGAGCCAGGGTCAGAGCTGAGCACCCTGGTGCAAACAGCCCCTCGCAGGAGGGGGTCTGAGGTCCCAAGAGGAAGGCACGGGTGCAGGTGACCCCCCAGCAGCCTCCTCCACATTTGCCCGATGCCAGAGAACACAGCTCGAGACACCGATCACCACGCAGGCTTTATTCACAGCACAGCCTGGTAACACGCAGTGCTGCTGGCCCGTGGCGAGGAGGGCAGACAGTGCTTCTCCCTCATACCTGTTACTGAAGTAGAAATTAAAACCATGCAAATCAAACTCCGCACACTCCCGGCAAATGATTCTTGGCCCCTTTCTGAGTTACGATCATTGGGGGAAAAGCCTTTTCCTAAGACACTTGGCCAGAGAGGGCAGGGGTCCCCTCAACGGTACTGTGCCACTCTGGAAAATATACCTTCGGGCTCCTTCCCGTCCCCCAAGGCAGCAGCAAATCCTTCCTGTCCCCTCCTTTTGGCCAAAGCAGCCAAGGATTTAAAAGTCTTCGGTTCGTAGATGGCTAGGTCGGCCAACACCTTCCTGTTGAGCTCCACCTGGCACTGAGGAGAGAGGTAGAGCCCGAGTCAGGATCAGAACCACAGCAGAGGAGAACGCCACCGAGCCCCCAGTCCCACTGGGCGTGTGTGCACGGGAGCTGGGCTCCAGGGCCAGCCCTGCCCTTGCAGGACACAGCACCTGGGGAGGAGCCGTTAATCTCGCACATGGAGGGAACTGGAGGATGAATATGGAGGAGGAGGTGACTCCAGAGGAGACTGGCATCCAGTCCTGGTGCCAGGAAGCCAAGGACCCTGTTTAGGGTCACAGTCACCACTCAGGCAGAACTACGACTGAGGGCCTGGGGTGACCCTTGAAGTCAGTTCAGAAGAAGAAACAACAATTTCCATTTACAAACAATGAAACAAGCCACAAGCAGAGGAGGCAGGGACAAAAGCCAGGCACTCCCAATTCCCTGCAAAAGCCAATCCAAGTTGTCTGATGGGCAAAACTGGAGGTGACTTCAGAAAACTGAGGTGCAGAGGTGGGAGGGTCTCCACTCGGCACACACACGGGAAGGGAGCCTGCCCCACTGCCTAGGACCTGTGTGCCCTGGCCAAAGCCCTTCTCCTCTGTAGGCCTCAGGTCCCCAGCAGGACACCAAGGGTCTCTGTCAAGTGCCAAAGCCAGGAACTGGGATGAGGTAGAAACACAACCTGCCCCCTGGAACAGCATAATCACCAGACAAAACAATCACTAGGGCTTCGCAACACTTGTTTAATGCCTTCGAGACTCCCCTCCTTTTTAATTGTGCGAGTTTCCACTTTACCTGCTGCCGTATCAGAACTCATTCACAGTCAAAACTTTGAAATGAAAGTTAAAGCCATGTTTTTCTACCTTTTCCCCTTGATGGGGAAACACTAAGGCTCGTGTCTCGTTAGCCCGTGCCCGTTTCCAATTCTTCCACCAGGAGGGCAAGGGCACAGCTAGTACGGGGAGTCCTGGAACCTGCCAGAACCGACCCAGAGAATGGAAGCAGTGCTCAGGTGCTAACGCTGCGCCGCCGTTGCAAGTGGGGCCACACCCACTGGCAGCCACTCAGTATGTAGACAGGACCACACCCTCAACCTTACCTTAATCAAATTGGCAACAAACACTGGGTACTTTAGGCCATGTTCCTGGGAGGCAGCTGTGATCCGATTAATCCAGAGCTGAAACAAAACATTTAGATGCTTAAAATCTAATGAGACGTTATACCCACGCAGCCCAACACAGGTTCTGACTTAACTACAGGGTTTTGTAAAAGCAAAGAGAAGCCCTGGGCTGGTGTGGCTCAGTGGACTGAGACCTTGCAAACTAAATGTCATCAGTTCGATTCCCAGTTGGGGCAGGTGCCCAGGTTGCAGGCCAGTTCCCAGCAGGGGACACGCGAGAGGCAACCATACGTTGACATTTCTCTCACTCTCTCCTTCCTTTCCCCTCTAAAAGTAAATGAATAAAAGCCTTAAAGAAATTAAAAAAAAAAAACCCACACAAAACAAAACAAGTAAATAGCCCTGGCTGGTGTAGCTCAGTGGATTGAGTGCAGGCTTGTGAACCAAAGGATCGCGGTTCAATTCCCAGTCAGGGCACATGCCTGGGTTGCAGGCCAGTTCCCAGCAGGGGACCCATGAGAGGCAACCATACATTGATGTTTCTCTCCTCTCCTTCCCTTTCCCTCTAAAGATAAATAAATAAAATCTTTTTTAAAAAAGTAAATAGAAAAATCAGTGTTTTCAGGCAAACAGGCTGATGATGCAAACAGCAGAGAGCAATGGTTGGTGCTCCTCATCCCAACACCAGCTTCTCTCTCTAAGGCGGGCACTGGGGTGCTGCTCATGCATAACCCACCTGCGGCTGCAGAGAGCAGAGAGGAACTAGACTGCGCTCAGAGCGTGGAGAGAATCCGCCTAGGGAATGCCCGCACCCACTGAGGCGAGCGCCACCACGTGGGATGAAGCAATAGAGGGAGAACAGCTGCAGGGAGCAGGGCCTGGCTGAGGAGGGGCAAGCAGCACGGTGTGCCAGGGCAGGGGGTGGGCAGAGAAAGATCTGGAAGGATGAGCCAGTGCTGCAGATGCTTCTGAGTGGATCTCTGCTACTGAACAATGGGGCCTCTCTTCAGCCATTCTGTACTCAATGTTAAGACTTGAGCCCATTCTGTTCCCCAGCTCCGGTCGTTCTCATGTTTGATCACACATCGGAAACACCCACGGGTTTGTAAAAACACTGCTGGGCCCCACCTCACCTCCAGCACTTCTGCTTCAGTGGGTGCAGGCAGGGTCTGGAAATCTGCATCTCTAACAACTTCCCACCCTAGGATCCTCTGCTCAGGCCCCCATGCCCTGCTCACACCTTTGCACAGCACACTGGGACAAAGCACAGTGGGGTTGAAGAGCCAGGGACTGCATGGCCTCTACCCTCAGAGGCACAAACAACAGCACAAGAACGACCCACGTGCACAGGGACAGTTCACAACGCTGGGACCCTAATCCGTGGCTACCTACACAAATTTGACTTAAAGGGTCAGAATTACCCCCCCCACACACACACACACTGACTCGACCAGTATCTATAGAGTGTAGCTGATCAAGACCCAGGAAGACCCAGGGTCACAGCATGCAACAACAGAAAGATCCCTCATGGAATCGACGTTCTGGTGGAGGTGGAGGACGAGCCACAACCAACCAGCCACGTAAAACAAGGAGCAGTGGATACTGAGGTCACGAAAGCCCGACACGTGCCGAGTGGGGCAGGTGATGTTCCGCAGAAACCCCCAAGCAAGTTGCGGGGGAGGGAGCAGGGCCGCCGACGAGGTCCAAGTAACCAGTTGGGTGGGCTCGCCTTTCTCACGAGTGGGAAGGGCGCGCGAGCAGCAGACACAGCGGGGTAGTTGAGCGGAGCGGGGGCGCTGACGAGGGGTCTCCTGGTGGCGATGAAGACGCGGGTCCCCGGCCACCCCGTTGCTGCGGGGGTTTGGGGCATGGGGTATGTTTCTCCTGTTTGGAGAACAGGAGAAACAAAGGCCCTGAGCATGGTGCTGAGGTTGGGCAGCGGGAGGACGGCGAAACCGACCATCCCCTGAGATGCAGGGTTTGGCTTCAAATACGTCGGCAGCCCCGGGGGGAGTGGAGGGCCGCCGGCCAGCCCCTCAGCCCGCGGTGGCACGGCTCCCGGGCCGTGGGACGGCATGACGCAGGGGCCCTCGGGATGAGGCTCACCGTCCTCAAGTTCCTTCTCTTCAGTCTCCGAGCTTTCGTGCACTTCACAAACGCTCTTATCACAGCCCGGACGGCCAGCCGGTAGCAGCGGTTCTTCCTTCCCCGGAAATGCTGGGTCAAGAAACGGGAAAGGAGGGCTGTCGGCGGGGCCCGGGGGCGCTCGGGGCGCGCCGGAGGGCGCGGGGCATGCGGGGACAACTCACCCGCGCATGCTTCAGCACCTCCTGGACCCGCCAATAGCGGTCGGTGACGCGGCTCCGCAGCCAGAGCTGCCCGGTGAGGAAGACCATGGCGCCCCTGACTGGGGTATCTGCTCAAAGACGCCGCGCCGCACCAGCGCTTCCGGGTCAGCGGCCCGCCAGGGACTTCCGGGGCATCGCGCGTTTGCCCCCGCCCAGCTGCCCCCCCCCCTTTGCGCATGCTCGTGCTCGGCGGAACCCGGATGGGGCGTGGAGTGGAAGGCGCCCGGCCGCAGTGGTGTGCAAGTAAATGCTAGAGCGTCCGCAGAACGTGGGGCACCGAGTGCCTTGCGGAGATTAAAGGACCGATGCGGGCCGCCGCTGAGTGAGCCTGGACTGCGTCCCGCAGGATGCAGAGGCCACGTATTGTGCGTTTGCGTCCCACGAAGTGCCCAGACTAGGCGGAATCACCGACACCAAGCCGACGGAGACGGCGGGGAGAGGGGCTGCCAGGGGGCAGGGGTTTTTTGGGGTGGTGACATCTGCAGCAGGATAGTGGTGGAGATTGCATAACGCTGTGGAAGCCCTAAATGCCACCGAATGGGACCCTTTAAAATGCTTAAGCCAGTAAATTTTACCATATGTCTATTTTACTACAATAAAATATGGTGAGGGGGGCACAAAGTAAGTGCAATTTCTTGGTAACGTTTTGTATGGATACGATTTTAAATTCTATGCAACTCTGGTCGAAGGAACTTTCCAATATGCTTTCCCTGAATGTATCAACGGTTTACATTTTGCTTCGTTTGAAATCATTCTCTAGAAATGTTTTAAAAGGTTGTTTGATTGATTGATTGATTGACAGAGGGGAAGAGAGAAGGGATTGCCTATGGTACACCCCCAACTGGGGACCTGGCCTGCAACCTAGCCATGTGGTTCACAGGCCCTTGCTCAGTCCACTGAGCCACACCAGCTGGGCCTGTAAATGTTCGTAAACACATCAATGGGGTTTTTCTGGACCATTTGAAAGGAAGTTGGAGATGCCTGAATACTACACTGTGTGTTTCCTAAGAACAAGGATGTTCTCTTTCTTTTTTTAAGATTTTATTTATTTTTAGAGGGGGAAAGGAGAGAGAAAGAGCGGGAGAGAAATGATGTGCTTGGTTGCCTCCCGAGCTCCCCCAACTGGAGACCTGGCTGGAAACCCAGGCACATGCCCTGACTGGGAATTGAACCAGCGACCTCTGGGTTCAGAGGCTGGTACTCAATCCACTGAGCCGCACACAGCAGCCAGGATAACAACTGTCTGTTTCAGCTGTACTGGGGCTTTCATCTTGGGGATTGGCTAAGCGACAACAGGGAACTACAAGCCATGGAAAACAGATTTTCTTACATTTCCCAAGAGGAGGGCACACACCAGGCCCTGCTGGGCCGCAGAGGGACAAGTGTCAGCGAGGAGGCAGGAGTGGTGAAAAGCTCTAGTTAGTACAGTTCCTGGAGCTCCCTGGGGCCGGGCAGGGCAGGGGAACCGTTTGGGACTGGCTGGTTGGATAATGCCGGAGGCCTCCCTGCAGCGGCCGGCTGTCTGGCCTGTGGCACCTGGCCCTGGGAATTTAGGGCAGGCACTATCAGCAGGGCGTGTGAGCCCTGGGTCACAGGGGAGCTGTAGACAACTGTGGCCCCAGGGTTCAGCTCTGTAGTAAATGGGTACAAGTAAACAAATATCAAATCTAAGAAAACACAGAACTCCCGCACGTACAGAGAAAGCAGCTGAAGGCGACCCCCCCACCTCCGTGGTGGACAGACAAAGCGAGACCATCAGGTCTTGGTCAAATACAAGGCCAGGACAGTTTCTCTGCCGAAGATTGTGGGGAAGGCCAGAGCTGCACAGGTGATGCACTGCCGTCCCAAGCCAGGCCATGGACCCATTCCTGGGGCTCGAGCCACTGTCCTCCCCTTTTCCTGCAGGAACCTCTCAGCTGGGCCATTCTCTGAGCCACACCGTCCGTGGCCTCAGCCTAGAAGGGCAGAACCTGGTACAGGACCAGGGCTGTGGGACTGGGGAGCTTTCCGTCCAGTGCTGACCAGGCAGGCTCAGGCCCATGGGGCTGTATGGCCCTAGCAGTCATTCTGCTCCCTGCCAAGGGTGGGCCAGGCCTGGGCCAGGTCCCCCTTGGACACCAGGTCTTGGGCCACCTCACCCCACAGTGTGCTTACGGTGGGGTTGGCACCCCGGCTCAGCAACAGCTCTGCGGTGGGGCCATGACCACGCTCCACAGCGAGGTGCAGGGGTGTCCTGTGGAGCCAGCCAGTAGCGTTGACCTGTGCACCGCTGTCCAGGAGGTGGCTGGCGACTTCTGCGTGGCCTCCCCGAGCAGCATGGTGCAGAGGGGTGAGGCCCAAGGAATCTTGAGCATCCACCTCCGCTCCCCGGGCTGCCAGCAGCTGGACGGCAGGCAGGTGCCCCCTGGCGGCCGCCCTGTGGAGTGCAGCGCGTCCGTGCCTGTCTCGGAGGCGCGGGTCCGCCCCGTGGTCAAGCAGCACCTCCACGTCCTGGAAAAGGAGCGGAGGGCGAGGCAGGGGCCAGCCCGGGCCCAGAAGGGGGGGCAGGCTGGGGCCGCCGTGCCACTGGCCTGACCCAGACCTCACCTGGTGCGTGTCACCTAACCGCCTCTCTCAACACTGCGTCCCCATTTGGTAAATGAGCCCACAGCGCCTTGGGCGGGGCTCTGCTTAGCAGGGGTGTCAAACTCAATCTCACCGGGGGCCACAACAGCCTTGCGGTTGCTTTCAAAGGGCCGAAATGATTTTAGGACATTATAAATGTAACTGCTCCTTAACTGCTAAGGAGTTGAAATTACACTCGGCCCTTTGAAGGCAACCGCGAGGCTGTTGTGGCCCCCGGTGAGAATGAGTTCGACACCCCTTGCTTACAGACTACCACTTGCCCCGCCATCGTTCTTAGGCCGAACCCAAGACTCGCAGCCCCCTGCCGGCCGGTCCGCTGTCTGGGGGCTGGCTGGACCCAAGAGCACGCCTGGGGCTCAGTAGACGTTCATTGCAGCGGGTCACCAAAGTAAACCCGGGTGCCCTGCCAGGCCCGCTCCCCAGGCTTCCCTGAGACGTCACACACCTGGAGCACAGTCAAGGCTGCTGCCCGCGCAGCTCCGCCTCCGCCTGCCCGCAGGGGCCGCTCTGCCCGTGCCATCCCCACACCTGCGGTGGACAGCGCAGCTCCTGGGGCGAAGGACACTCCCCTGCAACCTCCCCGTCACGGTGGGGCGGGGGCTGTTACGTGGGGACGTACCTGCTGGTGCCCCAAATCGGCGGCGACGCTGAGCGCGGTGGCTCCCGAGCCATCCCGGGCGTCCACCCGCGCGCCGCAGTCCAGGAGCAGGCGCAGCGCCGCCGTGTGCCCCGCCGCGGCTGCCACCAGCAGGGCGCCATCCAGGCCGGCGCCGCTCCCTGCCGCCAGCAGCTCGAGTACCGGCAGCCAGCCACCCGCGGCAGCCCAGTGCGCCGCCGTCCAGCCGCGTGCGTCCGCCGCCTCGGGACCGGGGCCTGGCGCAGCCAACAGGAGCCCAGCCAGCAGCGTGCGCCCCAGCGCAGCCGCACAGTGCAGTGGCATGAGGCCCGCCCCGGAGCGCGCCGCCGTCGGGGCTCCGCGACGCAGCAGCAGCTCGGCCACGTGAGAGTGTCCATGCCAGGAGGCCTCGTGCAGCGGCGTGCGCCCCGCGTGGTCCGTGGCTCCCACCGGCGCCCCGCGCTGCAGCAAGAGCCGCACTAAGGGCACGTGGCCGCGCAGCACGGCAAGATGGAGAGGGGTCCTTCCGGAGCTGTCCCTGCAGAGCGGGACGGGAAGGTGAGGGAGGAGACCTCTGCCCCCCACTCCGGGTGAAGAGACCCTGTCCTGCGGGGGGCTCACCTCTCCTCCACACTGGCCCCCTGCCGGAGCAGCTGTGTTGTGAGGCCTGTGTGACCACTCCACACGGCCTGCAGCAGACACCCCCAGGCCTGTGGGGCACCTGGCCCCTCTGCCCCGGCTCCCGGGGCCTCCTCAGAGCTCAGCTCAATCCACTTGAGTTCCTGCTCTGCTCCCGCCTCAGTCAGGTCCTGCTTCCCAGGCTCTGAACTCCCAGAATTCACCTGAGAAGAACAAGAATCCTGCTTGGATGTTGGAGGCCCCCACCAGCCCCAGCTCCCTGTCCCCAGAACAACAGAGAGCCCCCCACCCCCACCCCCGTCTTTCTCCCAGGGAACCAGGCCACCAGCAGGTTCAGTTGCCTGCACTGGGAGGCTGCCCAGGGGCTCTGTCCTCTGGCAGGGGGGCCTCTCCATGCTCATCCTGGTCCAGCCACAGCCTGGTGGCCCTCGCTGGGAACTGTTTCTGAACAGGTGGAAGACGGTGGAGGTGTGTCTGCCCCAGAGGGTGGGAAAGCTAGAGCTGTGTGTGTGGTGGGGAATGTGGAGGAGCAGGGCCACCTCCCGCCGCCCCCTGGGGCGGGCCAAGTGCTGCTGCTCCGCCCTGTTTACCCAGCACTTTAAGGAGAGGCCCTGCCTGGCAGCCGCCCCCCCACCCCAGCTCCTGCCCTCCTCTGCCAACTGCCAGGGCCCCGAGAGACAAAGGCCAGGCAAGCAGGTACATGCCCAAGGGCTGCAGGTCCCCGGAGGAGTACAGCCTTTGAAGGGCCAGGACTTGCCCCCGCCCTCCGCTCAGGTACCCATGTGCCTTCCGTGGGTCCCTCCCTCAGGTCCTGCCCCTCTTCACCACTCCTGTCCCTGCTAAGGCCACTGCCAGGCAGAGCCTGGCCTCTACCCTGATTCCAGGCTGGGGAGGTGGACAGCGTGAGGTGGGACCCTTTCTTCCCAAGCCAGGCAACCTGGCTAAAAGGGCCCGGGGGAGGAAGCCCCTTGAGACAGATGCTGAGGCAAGTCAGTCAGGCCATGACAGGCAGACTGCTGGGCAGCAGAGGGAGGGAGCATTTTCAGGACAGGAGACTAGAAGCCCCTGGAAACGGTGCTGCAGGAGGGGGCGTGAGTACCCTGCAGGGTGGTCACCTCCGTTCCAGGGCCCTGGGGCAGGCTCCACCTTTCCAACCCCCAGTCGCTGGGGGAGGCCACCTGAAGGGAGCCCTGCAGGAGCAGCTCCAGCCGCCTCTCACGACTACCCACCAGGGGGCAGCAGAGCTTTGGGGCTGTTGCTCCTAACCCAGCCCCCACCTTCTGGCTCCCAGGGATGGGGTGTCACCCGGGCCCCACTCTGTCCCCCCACAAGAGGGGCAGCAGAGCCTTTAGCCCCTCCCTAGAAAGCAGCCCTGATGGGTGCCAGGACCAAAGGGTGGGTCTCCACGCAGGAGGCTAAGGGACACCACTCACCACCAAGCCACCGGGACCCTACCCCAGGAGCCTCAGTCTCTCTGCTCAGATGTCACCTCCCAGAGGGGCCCTCCACTGGCCATCTATCGGAAGCAGGCTTGTCCCCGGCCACGTTCCATTTTCTTCTTAGCGCCTCTCTTTCCATGAAGGTATCTGTTTTATCCCAAGTGTCTGCCTTCCTCTTTTATTTATTTATTTTTTATTTTTTTTAAAGATTTTATTTATTTATCTTTTAGAGGGAAAGGGAAGGAGAGAGGGAGAGAAACATCAAGTATTTGCCGGATGCTGAGGGAATGAGAAGCCTATGGGAATCGAACCTCGATTGTCTGGTTCGCAGGCCTGTGCTCAATTGCCTTCCTCTTTTAGAATGAAAGCTCCTGTTTCCCGGTCCCACGGGGGACCCCAGAAAGAATGGGCTGGATCACAAGCAGCGGGGCCTGGGGGGAGGAGGCGACAGAGGGCACCCTGTTGTTCAGGATCCACGTGGGGCCGGTCGCACCCAGTCAGGGCCAGGGAAGTCTCAGAATGCCCCCTGACAACCTTCCCACTGCCCAGGCGGCCTCTGCCGGGTCCTGCAAGGCCATCAGGGTGCCTGCACAGAGCCACCCTCCATCAGCCGCACTCATCACCGAATCCTCAGGGCCTGGAGCCAAGCCGACCCACCTGAGGGCAGGGCGGGGCTGGAAAGGAGATGAGACAGGTATGCCGGCCAGCGGTCCTGTCTGCCCGGACATTGCCGCCTGCAGCGTTTTTTACCCCACGTTCGCTGTCTGATTAAACACGCAGCTGCGATACGATCTTGGTGTGGGTGAGCTGCGTGTGTGCCTGGCGACAGGGCGTGGCGTGAGCTGCAGGGGAGCCTCCATCGTCCTGACTGGGCCTGTGTCAAGTTCGTGTTTCTTAACCGGGTTCCTGCCATTGCTGTCGTCGCCCCAGCTCACAGGTGTCACGGGGAGCTGGGAGCCTGAGAGGCCTGGCACACGTTCAAAGGGAGTCGGAGGCAAAGGAGCTGCGGAGGTGGGAAGGGGGCCCTCGGTACCTAGTGCCCACAGCCTCTGTGAGGCTCGAGGGCAGCCTGCACATTGGCCCCTGTCCCCGTGTTATGCAAGGACACCCTGGGGCCCCTGGGAGGCGCCGAGAGGGCCTTACTGATATTTGGGGACATCAGTTGGGGTTTTGTGTGCGGCTGGGCAGGGCATGCTTTTCCCCACTTGAAATAACAGAAGTTGTGCTACCAGTTTCCAGGAGGGACTGGACTCCGTCCGATCAGGGACACCTGTCGTGGTGGCCGTGGTGATTGTGCACCAGCTGTGTGCTGGACCCCACGGGCCCGCCAAACCACCCCAGGGAGCGGGCGCCCATCGTCCTCCCTGTGTGGCAGAGGCTGAGAGGGGCCAGGTTTGGAGATGGGAGGACCAGCGAGGGCCAGGACTGGGAAGTTGGGGGGGTGGTGACCTCCGCGTGGCAGCTCCAGATCGGGCAGTTGGGAGAGTCAAGCTCTGTGAAATGATGTCATTGTGGGGGGAGCAGGGAGGGCAGAGAGGGTGGGGCCAGGGGCGAGGAGGGCCCCAGTGCCAGGCCATAGGGACAGCTGTGCCAGCCCTGAGCAGAGCTACGGACACTGGCCAGGGCCGGAGCTGTGGTTGCTAGGCAGAGAGAGACCCAGCCTGGCAGTGGGGGAAACTGAGCCGGGGGGGGGGGGTCTGAGAAGCGGTCTGACCAGGGGACCTAGAGCTGACCCTGGGGGTCTTGGTCGCCATCTAACTGCGGCTGTGAGCCCACCAGACCCGTTGCCTGTGAGAACATGAGTGAGCAGGAGAGGGAGGCAGAGGATGACGAGGGAGGGGGCACTTCGGACACAGCGCCCATGCTGCCCCGGTGGCCTCCTGCCCACCGGGCATCCGCCCAGACGTCTTCAGGGCGGGCGGGCTCGGCTGCCCGCGGCCTCAGGACCCTGCTGCTGCCCGGCCGGCTCCTGTCCGGGCTCCTCCTCCGCCTGCTGCTGCCCGCGGCCGTGTTTCTACTGGTGCTGATGCCGGCAGCCGCCCTCATCTACCTGGGATTCCTGTGCCACTCCAGGGTGAGCGGAGCCCTCCGTGGGTGGGGGCGCTGGCCGGGACCCCGGGGGAGTGGGGTCCTTGGAAGTTCAGGGCCCTGGGCCTGAAGGGTCATCTTCCCCCTTCAGGCACAGCCTCCTTGTCCCTAGAGACTTGCGTGCCCCTCCCTGGGGGGCCCTTCTTCCAACCCCTCCCCCGTCGGCCACAGCAGAAAAAGGGCTTTTGTTCCCCACTGGGGGTGACAGCTTTCTCCCCTCCCCTGAGGGCCCCCAGCCTTGTACCAGGGGCCACCAGGGCCTGGACAGCTGATCAGGGAGGGAAGAGGAGGGGGCTCCAGAGAGAGAAGACGAAGATGTTGCTGGATTTTAGCAGTGCACAGCCCCTCGCCCCACTCACAGCTCCTACGGAGGAGCTCTGCTGCCCCAGACTCAGTTTCTGCGTGTGTAAAGGGCTGTGGCTTGGTCCTGAGCACGGAGGGTGAAGGCAGGTGGGTCCCCATGTCCCCTTCCTGTAAGCACAGGGCAGGGGAGGGGGACTGAACACGGGGCCACTGAAGGTAAGCTGACATCAGCTGGTGACACTCACAGGTCAGGGGTGCTGGTCAGGAGCCAGCATAGGTAATGTGTGTGTTGGGGGTGAGTGGTGGGGATCTGGCAATCCCGGGAGGGGTGGGAATTCTCCCAGCCGAGCCTCAAGGGGTTCCTACTCTAGCCATTTATCTGTTGGGTTCCTGATCTCCCACCCTGGGCTCAGAAACGACAGGCCCACAGTGGGCTCAGCCACAGGCCCCACTAGACCTCAGGCCTTCGCAGCCTGGCCCCCGGACGGTGTGCTCCCAGGCCCCGCCCCATCCACTTGCTCCTGGCCTCGCCCCTGACCGCCTGCCCCGCCCCCAGGTCCACCCGGCGCCTGTCCCCACTTGCCGCGCGCTGCTCTCCGACCGCAGCTCCGCGACGCTCATCGTGCTGGGCTTCCTCTCTCTGCCTCCACTGCTGGTGCTCGCCTCTGCCACCCGCGCCCGCCTGGCCCGGCGCCTCCGCTCGCTGCTGCCGCCCCCCACATGGACACCTGGACCCCGCCGACACCCAGGGTCCAGCGACGGCGGGCGGACCGAACGCCACCCCGACGGGGAGGAGCAGCTCTGCGCCTGGGTGTGACCCCAGAGGCCCTTCCAAGTCCAGGGAGGCTGTCGAATGCCCCGCAGCCCCCATAAAGTGGCCTCAAGTCGGCGAGCTGGACGTCTGCATCCAGGTCCCGCGGAGTGGCGCGCGTGCTTCTGGCTCGTGCGCAGTGCTCCGAGTGGCCACGAGATGGCACTGGACTCCCTCGAAACTGGGTGGGGGGACCCGCCCTTCCCCGCCCTGCTGCGGAGGCGCTGGGAACGCCTCTCCGAGGCGGGGCGGCTCCCAGCGGGGGCGCGCGCCCGGGCGCCCTGAAAGGCGGTCTTTCTGGCTTCGGCCGCTGTGGCTGTCCTGGGTGGGCTCCCGCTGCCTCACAGCCCCTGCGCGCCCCTGCCTGGTCAGCCGCGGGCCTCCAGCAAGGTTCAGAGACTTCCACACTGGCTAGAGAGCACGCTTCCAGAAGCTCAGCGATGGCCGGCAGCGCCAGGGCCGGCTGGGCTGAGACTAAGGCCAGGGTCGGGGCTCAGGCTCAGATAATTTTAGGATCGGTGTCTTCTGTGTTCTGTTCTATGCTTTACGCTTGCTTCCAGGTATGGATATGTTCTTAACTGTCCATTTGGCATCCATGGTGTTTCCCGTTCCTGGGAAAACAGGAATATATATATTTCATCAGTTCCGGAGAATTCTCAACTAGTATCCCTGGAGTCCTGTCTGTCGTTCACTGTATATGTTCTTAGGGGAAATGCCGCCGTCCCCTTGGACCGCTCTGCTGATTGGTCTCCCTGCGTCTCCCATCTCATCGTCTCTCTTTGCTGCCTTCTGGGCGAGCGAGTCCTTCAGCTCCCTCTTCCAGTTCCAATTCACTCGCTGCATCCGGTCTGCCAGTTAACGCATCCATTTAATTTTCGGTTGTGGTACCTAAAAGGAATACTTGCTTCCTTTTTAAATCTGATCGTTTCTGATGGTCTGGTGCTGGTGTGCTTGATCTGTGGATTCCAGCTTCGACGTCTTGACCAGTTCGCTGTTATTTCATATTCTGTCCCTAACCATTCCAATTTGTTAGTCTGGGGGTCTAACTTTGTTACGTGGTATTTTTGCTGATTCTCACGAATAGCATATCGTTTCTCTGAAAGTTTGCTAATTTTCATGGTCAGCCCACACCTGTGAAAATTCTGAGGCCTGCCCTGGCTGTTGTGGCTTGGTGGATTGAGCGCTGGCCTGCGGACCGAAAGGTCACCAGTTCAATCCCCTGTCAGGGTGCATGCCTGGGCCGCAGGCCAGGTCCCCAGATGGGGGCGTGCGAGAGGCAGCCGATCCAAGTACCTCTTGCATCTCAATGTTTGTCTTTCTCCCCCCCTTCCCCTCTCAATGAAAATAAATAAAAATAAAAGTCTGTGCTTGTTGTACCCTGTCCAGAGTCTAGTGGCAACTGAAAGGCCTTTTTAGGACCTAACACACCATATTGCTAGCTGGTCTCCACCTATGACCAGCAGGGTCTGGTCTCCAATGTGCTCGAAGATTACCGCTCACAGTTCAGCGGGTGACCGGGGTCAGGGTTCGTTGCTTGGCCTTGAGCAGAGCCCACTGCGGGATTGGCTTGGGTCCAACGGGCGTCCTCTGGGTTTCCCCATCGTCTGTGCCCGGCTCCAATGCCATTCCCAGCCAGAGAGGAGCCCCGCTGACCGCCCAGCTGCCAAGAACAACTTCCTTGAGTCCAAGGCCGTCTTCCTTCCCCTCCTGCCCAGGCGTCTTAGGATGTGAGGACTCTCCTGGGGACCCGTCTGGCCCTGGAGTCATCAGACAACAGCTGGGCCTGCTGGGGGCGGGGAACTCAGCTGCCTGGGCCCACAGGGCTCCTAAGGCTCCCCCAGCGTCACAGGCCACCCACCCCTGAGCCCCAACTCAGCCCCACTCGCTCACAAAGACACCTGTGGGAGGCTGCGGGAAGTTCACAGAGGGGTCTAGGGGTCTGCTTCCAGCGGGCCAGCTATCGGGCAGATGGGGACACTGCGGCTGCGCTGCCGGCCCAGAGCCGACCCAGCCGAGAGAGCCGACACCAGGCCCCAGGGCCGGGGGGAGGCTCGGAAGGACCTCCCGTTCTTTCCTGGGTCCCAGGCCCTCTCCCTTATCTGCCGCCATGTGCCAGGGCCTTGCTAAGGGGGCAGGGAGGCCTGGGCTAATGGGGAGGCAGGGCCCTGCTCCTCCAGCCACAAGACCCCCTCCTCCGGGCCGGCCATTCACATGACCTACCCAGGCCCTTCTGTCCCCCACGTGCCCCGCATCCCAGCTCTCTGCCTCTACTCCTTCGCCCCCCAGAGCTCCTGACGGAAGCCTCCTCCTTTCAGCCCCAGCCCCCTCCCCCAAGAGCCCCCTCTACCCCAGCCTAAAATGGCCCCCCAAACCCCACCCTAAAGGTTGAGGAGCACTGACATCAACACCCCTCAGCCCACCCAGGGGTCCAAACTGCTCAGGAAGCAGGTGCTGATCAGCTGGGCGGGTCAGGTGGAGACCGCCACTTGGGAATGTCAACGTAAGGCACATTCAAACCTGGAGTTCTGGCCAAGATGGAGGAGTAGGTGGAAACACTGTGCCTCCTCGCAGAACCAAAATTAAGGACAACAAAGATTTAGAAACAGCCCTGGCTGGTGTAGCTCAGTGGACTGAGCGTGGGCCTGCGAACAACATGATCGCGGTTCGATTCCCAGTCAGGGCACATGCCTGGGCTGCAGGCCAGTTCTCAGCAGGGGACTCAGGAGAGGGAACCATATACTGATATTTCTCTCCCTGTCTTCTTCCCTTCCCCTCTAAAGACAAATAAATAAAATCTTTAACAAAAACACAAAGATTTAGAAACAAAAACACAACCAGAACAGACAGAAAATTGAATTGTATGGAAGTCCGACAACCATTCAACCAGTTGGGTAAGAGGGGCAGAGAGGGGTTGCCACAGGAAAAGGCGGTGGCTGCCAGACCCAGGAGCGCAGGCGGTGCCATGCTGACCTCGGTCACATTCACGTGCAGATAAACCAGACAAAAACAGGCAGTGAGACCACACAACCCAGGGCTTCAGTGCCGGGACATAAAGCCTAAAAGCACCGATTGCAAAGGTGCCGGGAGAGACTCCCAGCCTCACAGGAGAGTTTGTTGGAGAGACCCACAGGGTCCTAACATGTACACAAGCCCACCCACCCGGGAACCAGGACCAGAAGGGCCCAATTTGCTTGTGGGAAGGGGCAGAGGGGACCAAAATTCGAGAGAGTGGAGCAAGCGCCATTGTTCCCTCTCGGACCCTGCCCCCACCACATACAGCGCCACAACCCAGCAACTGGGTCGCCCTGTCCTGGCGAACAGTCCTGGTGAACACCTAAGGCTCCACCCCTCACTATGTAACGGGAGCGACCTGACCAAAACATTACGGCTCAAACAGAAGAACAGATCAAAGCCCCAGAGCCAATACTTCTAAGTGACCAAGAGACAGCCAACCTATCAGATGCACAGTTAAAAAAACTGGTGATCAGGATACTCACAGAACTGGTTGATTTTGGTCCCAAATTAGATTTTTTAAAAAATGAAGGCTACACTAAGTGAAATGAAGAGAAATGCACAGGAAACCAATAATGATGAAAAGAAAACTGGGACTCAAATCAATGGAGTGGACCAGAAGGAAGGAAGAAACAACCAAACAGAAAAGAATGAAGAAACAAGAATTCAAAAAAACAAGGAGAGGTTTAGGAACCTCCAGGACATCTTTAAATGTTCCAACATCCGAATTATAGGGGTACCAGAAGGGGAAGAGGAAGAGCAACAAGTGGAAAACTTATTTGAGCAAATAATAAAGGAGAACTTCCCCAATCTGGCAAGGAAATAGACTTCCAGGAAGTCCAGGAAGTGCAGAGTCCCAAAGAAGGTGGGCCCAAGGAGGAACACACCAAGGCACATCATAGTTACATTACCCAAGATGAAAATGAAGGAGAGAATCCTAGAAGCAGCAAGAGATAAGGGGACAGTTACCTACAAAGGAGTTCCCATCAGACTGTCAGCTGATTTCTCAAAAGAGACCTTACAGGCAAGAAGGGGCTGGAAAGAAGTATTCCAACTCATGAAATCCAAAGACCTACAACCAAGATTGATCTATCCAGCAAAACTTTCATTTAGAATGGAAGGGCAGATAAAGTGCTTCCCAGATAAGGTCAAGTTCAAGGAGTTCATCATCACCAAGCCCTTATTATATGAAATGTTAAAGGGACTTATCTAAGAAAAAGAAGATAAAAAAGATGAACAGTGAAAGGACAGCAAACTCACAGTTATTAACAACCACACCTAAAACAAAAGCAAACTAAGCAGACAGCTAGATCAGGAGCAGAGCCGTAGAAATGGAGATCACATGGAGGGTTAGCAACAGGGGAGTGTGAGGAGGAGAAGAGGGGAGAAGGTACAGAGAATAAGTAGCATAGACGGTGGGGAGAAAATAGACAGGGGGAGGGCAAGAGTAGTTTGGGAAATGTAAAAGCTAAAGAACTTATGACACATGGACATGAACTAAAGGGGGAATATGGGGGAGGGGGTGTGCAGGGTGGAGGGGAACGAAGGGGGTGAAGGGGACAACTGTAATGGCATAATCAATCAAATACATTATAAAAAAAGAAACATCCTGGCCCTGGCTGGTGTAGCTCAGTGGATTGAATGCGGGCCTGTGAACCAGACAATCGCGGTTCGATTCCCAGTCAGGGCACATACCCGGGTTGCAGGTCGGTTCCCTGCAGGCCAGTTCCCAGCAGGGGATACATGAAAGGCAACCATACATTGATGTTTCTCTCCCTCTCTCCTTCCCTTCCCCTCTAAAGATAAATAAATAAAATCTAAAAAAAAAAAAAAGAAAGAAACATCCAAACCTATTTTTATGGGTTTATTTGAACCCAACTGACGATGATTGTGAGGAAGCAAAACCTCAAGGGACTGAGAACATGCTCCGGAAAATGACTGTTTTGTGCCTCATTTTGTACATTGCAGGCGAAAGAAGAGGTGCAAGGGGTTCCGTGAAATCCCCTGGGGCGAGATCAGGCAGGTGGGAGAAAGGGAGGCGGGGCGGGGACATCGGGGACTGGGCGAAAAGTGAAGTGGTAGATACTGCTTTGCACGGGTGGGCACAGGACAGCTCACAGTTCACAGGGTGACAGTGTCAGCAAGGGGCATCGGCTGTGCCGGTTGTGCCCGAGGGGTTTGGAAAGGGGCAGCGCCTGAGCAGTTCCACAGGTGTGCTGTTGTCCTAGGTGTGAAGAGAGGACTTGGGCTCAGTTTAGGTCCAGACTGACGCACCTCAGGGAGGGTTCCAGCTTGGCAGCCTAGGACGGGACTACCCACCACGACCTGATTCTAGTCAGACAGCTGCACTTTCAGACCCTCCTGTGTGGTCGCTTTAGGTCTCGGGGTCTGTGAGGCCGCCATGCAGGCCTCCCGCGAGCTGGGTGGGGTTAGCATGTGGCCCCTTTTCGTCCATAGGACAGTGATCGCTCTTCCCCCACCCCAGGGCCCAGGTTCCTGCTCTGCAATGTGTGCTGGGCTACAGGGACCCCCACGCCCCTGTGCGTGTGTTCCGGCTCGTGCCAGTCCGCCTCCCCTGCGGCCCTGGGAGGGGTGGGTGGGGGCCATCCGACCCCACAGGTGTGGAGACGGTGCAAGGCTCCCGGACCTGCCCCAAACCGTTTATTCTGGCACAAAGCACTTCCCAGGAGCCGAGGCACCTGCAGGTGCACCCTCAGATTCAGGAGCAGCCAGGAGGGGCTAGGGCCAGTTCTGTCCCTCCAGCTTGCACTCAGATGGGGGCCCGCCCCCCACCCAGACCTGTGGGCCAGGCAAGGGGTGCCGGGCAGGAAGTGAGCTGGGTGGCGTGCAAAGACCTTGTTAAACACGACACCATTTTACTCTTCCAAGCTTGTTCCCAGGACTGGAAATGACTCGAAGCAAGAACAGAACTGACCAGCTTGTCCCTGCAACCACAGGCAGAAGATACCATGGAGCAAACTGCAGCCTCCAGTTACAACGCCCCAGCAGCCCAGGGGCTTCACCTTTTTCAAACCCGATGTTAATCCAATGAAAGCCCAAAGCCCCACCCCTCGGTGCTGGAGTACCCCTCTGCACCTCCCCCCTGCCCTTTCCCGGAGAGTGAACAAGAACTTGACCCCCTACGCTTTCTTCTCTCGGTGAATTCCTTCACAGCCCGCGTCGCCGACCACCCTAGCCGTGTGGAAGAACACGCTTCCCCTGCCCCCAAGGTGCCTCTGGCCGGTCTGACATCCAATAGACCCGAGGCAGATCAGCAACAGGAAACAGCTAACTATGTGCGGGAACCCCACAAACAGGGGAGCCCGAGACCCACAGGCCGAGAGGTCTGCAGCCAGAAAGGGACCGTGGGCAGCGGAGGTCCGGGGCTAGGGAGGGGCGGGAAGAGCAGGTGTGTGGTGAACATAAACTCCTTCTGCCCGACAAACAGGGCAAGAGACGTGAACTCGGGTCATTGCCTGCCACGGGCAAGCCTGCTAACTCGAGTTCTCCAGGCAGGTATGGGAGGGGCACAGGTGTCTTCAGAGCCTGCAGCTGAAGTTGCCTTCAGCTGGAAACACTCTGCCTACCGCTGAGGCCCATCTTGGGGGACTCGATCTGGACCCCAAGTGCAGGGCCAGGCAGAGCTGGCTCTGAGGTCTGAGGCCCTGCTCTGGGGCCTCCCCCTACCTCTTGGAGTCCTCACCAAGGAGGTGACGCAGGACTGACCCGCCCTGCCCTTTCCTTCCCCTGGAGGCCTGTCTGGACCCTACCTGGGGCTGGCGCAGGGTGTGGCGGTCACCTCCCTGTCACGTAGCTTTGGAGGGAACCACCTCTGCAGAACGCCCCGTTAGTTCTCTGCACAGGCTAGAAGCCCAGGAGGGCTGGGTGCCTGCCTTCCTCTCTGCTGCCCACTCCTGCCCACCAGGCTCCGCCTCAGGCCGTGGCAGCCCAGGCGGCTCCCCATGAGCCCGGCCTGCCCAGCAGAGGAGGCCTTACAGCCCACGACCACCCCTGCCCCCAGGCCGCCTTACTGCTCCGGCACACACCTGCCCCCCCCCCCAGGGCCTCCGCACTTCCTACACCCCCTGCCCCTCCGTCTGACACAGCCCCGCCCCCGATGGGGAAAATAAGGACAGCACTGCCTGCCCCCTCCACTCGGCAGCACTGCGGGGGCAGGGGCTGTGCCAGTCCCCGCGCACCCTCACGGCAGACCCTGCCTGCGGCCTGGCCCAGCGCTGAGGAAGGACCACCGCGAATGGGGTGCTACGCTCTGGCTGCCTCTGTGCCTGCTGGGGGGGCAGGGAGGGGCCATCAGCTCTGGGCCACAGAGGGCAGGCCTGGGCTCCCGGAGATGAAAGCTGGGACCCACAGACCCCCAGACAGGCCTTCGGGTCCTGGCATGTCCCTGACCACAAACAGGCAGGTTAAGTCTGGAAGAATGTGTGGGGAGGGGGCGGGGCAGCAGGGTCTCTGCTGCTCTTGGATGTCCCGCCCTGTCTCACTAACTGCCATGGGGTTGTGTTGGGGGCCTTGGCGTGCCCCCACCCCGTCCCAGGGCCGTGGCAGCCACCCCTCTTCCTGTTCCCGCCTCTGCGTGGGCAGATCCAACAACCGAAAACCAGCCGAAGGTGGGGGCAGCCCCAGGGGATGGGGGCAGAGGCTGGGGACCGGGCCCAGGCCCATCTGCCCCTCAGGCCCCGCAGAGAACCCCGGGCTGAAGTCAGGGGTGAGGTCGGAGGTCCCGGGAGCTGCCCTTTTCCTTGGGGTTGACGTGACCACAATGAGCTGGGGACAAAAGGCCCTTCTTCTCAGCAGAGGCCTGGATTGTGCGGAGGAGGCAGGGGCGGGGCCTGCAGAGCAGTGTCCCGGTTTCCCGGAACCCTCTCCACCTGCTCTGGACCGGCAGGCGGCGGGCCTGCTCCAGGAAGTGATGCGCGCCACACCGGACTCCCAACTGGACCAAGGCCACAGTCCCAAGGCCAAGCAGTGGGGGAGAGGCCTGGGGGCCAGGCCTGCTGTGTTCTAGCGCCTCTGCCCTCTCCGGTTCTCCCCTCCCCCCGCCTGCCCTCCCTCAAAGAGGAGCTTTCCGGACCATTATGTTTGTGCTTCCTCCGGTGGCTGCCTCAGGCTCAGCCCTGGCACTGACCAAGGCACTCCTGGCTGATCCCCACCTCCCCTGGGACTCTCCGGCTGCCCCTGTCTCCCTGGGGCAGGTGGGAGGGCCGAGGGACAGAGAAGTGAGACCCGGGGCCAGGGAGCAGGGGTGATGATGAGGCAGAAGGCCTGTCCCGGGGCCCAGGCTGGAGCTCGGCCGGTGTGAGGTGCTGCAGTGACTGCCACAGGGCAGGTGGCCGAGCTCAGGGTGGGCTGGGCAGCAGCCCTGGCTGGGGACTCCCGAGGCCAGGCGTCCCATCCCGTCTTCCTCTGATGCGGAGGCTGGAGGCAGGAGGGCGGCTGCTTCCTCGAGGGCTTGAGTCTCGGCCAAGAAGACCCGCTCAGCTTTTCCAGAAGGGATGGAAACTTCCCCGTCAGCCCTGCAAAGCAGGCCTTGCCTTGCAACCCACTGGGCGGGAGTAAGGGACCAGTAGGGAAGGGCCCGCCTCGGCCCAGCTCCTGCCCCAGACAGGTGGGGCCCGGGGACTCGAGGGCGAACCAGGCAGCGACTGTGCGTGTCTCCAGGGGTGCGACTTCCTCCCCCAGGCCCCGGGCCTCCTCCAGCTGTGGCCGCTGCCTGGCCGGCCTCCGCTCACAGCCCTCATCTCCACAGCAGCCCCAGGCAGCCTCACGTGCAGGCATCGGGGGTGAGTGGGGCTCCTCTGGGCAGCAGCCCCTGGACTTTGGCAGCCCAAGTCCACTGCTCCCACCACGCACCACGAGGCCCAGGCGGAAGCACCAGGCAGTTTCTGGTCCCGCAGAGGCCTGAGGTCTGTGGAGCCGAGCCAGCACGGCCACTGCCAAGATTCCCGGCGAGGGGTGGGGGCAGCGGGGACACAGTTCTCATCTTGTTCCTGCCCCAGCTCCTCAGGCCTGGCTGAGCCACTTCCTTTTTTAGGCAAAGTGGAGCTGAGCCCGTCTGCCTGCTCCTCACCTGCCAGAAAGAGAGGAAGGCAGGCCATTGAATTTCATCCGTCTCCTTCCCCTTCTCTGAGCATCCCCGGGGAGGTGGGGAGGGAGGGAGCATCCTGGCAGCGGAGTCACCACCCAGGGACTCAGTGCCCCCAGCCCTGCGGGGAGGGGTGGTGAGGAGGGGCCAGTGGTTACCCCACAGGAAGGCATCTTAGGAGTGCGGCATCAGGCCCTCCTCTACCTCTTCTCCTGCCCAGGGGACACTGCCCCGCCCTGGGGGGGCTAAGTGCCCCTTGGGGGCCACCTCTGGTCTGGCCTAGCAAGGCTCAAGAGCTGGTCCCTCCAAAGGGGGCTCCAGTGGGTTGCTGGGGGTCTGTCCTCAGGCGTGGAGTCTGACCTCAGCACCCGGCCCCTCGTGGGGCAGGGTACATGGGCACAGCAATAGACCTAACGTGGTCACGCTGGGTAGGGCCTTCTCCGGCCTTCTCCAGCTCCCATACCTCTTCCTCCTGGAAGCCGGGGGCTGGGGCTTTTGTGTCCCCAAGAAGCCCACCTGCAAGTGTCTCAGGCTTGTGGGCTGTGTCCCATGACCTGCATCCTTTCTAAGTTTGGCCCTTCAATCCCTGTTGGTCCGTCCTTGGGGACACATGTCCCAGCCCCCAGTCACCTCCCCCTCCCCTGGCCCTGTGACCCAGTGGAGATCAGGGCCTGGGCCTTATCAGGGGCACGTTGTTCTTCAAGTCACCCCCATCCTCTCACACTTTCTGGACCCCCTTGGGCACACTTCAGGGACTTCCAGCTCCGTGAAAGCATGGCCAGTGGGCCTGGGGACGACACTGCTTGGTGGCCCCCTGTCTGCTCCTGGTTGGGGTCGGGGGAAGAGGGTAGGGCAGACCTCACAGTCTTGCCGCCGGAAAGGAGGACTGCCTTGTCTGTTTGCGTGTGCACCCACAAGGGCGAGTCCGAGTCCCTCCTCCGGGCGCGCGCCACCCCAGAGTCTCGGAGTCTGGGCGAAGCACTCGGCTGAGCGCGCACACCGAGGCGGGGCCTCTCGGGGGCGGGGCCCGAGTCCAGCTCGTGCGGCGGCGCGCGTCCCAGCCCAGGAGCGAGCCAGCGTGGGGCGAGCAGAGTCCGAGCGCGCCTCGTTCCGTCGCGCGCGATGCTTCCCTGGACTGCGCTTGGCCTGGCCCTGAGCCTGGCGCTGGCGCGGAGCGGCGCGGAGCGCGGTAAGTGCGGCGGGTGCTGAGGCCCGACTCCGGTGCCTCCTGCCACCCCCAGCCCGGGGCCATCGCTCTCCTCCCGCGGCCACGGGGCCGGGGTGGCTGGCAGGCGGGTGGACCCAGATGTCCCAGGAGGCTCGACTGAGAGTGGAGGCTGCGTTCTACCCTATCGTTCGGTCCGGATCGTGGGGCCTGGAGGGGAGAGGGAGGTGTCTGGCGATGAGTCCCTGCCTCAGTTTCCTTCTCTTGGAATGACCCCTAGTAGAGGGGTGACAAGAAGGTTGGAGTTGGCTCACTGAATTAGGGAAAACTGAGGTTCCAAGACCCAGGCCAGAACCAGGACACCCCAGTACTCGTCTGCCAGTGGCCCAGTGGTGGCTGGGCCTGTGTGTCCCCAGGGGTGCCAGGAGGAAGGGGAGGGCCAGGAGGTGCTGGCGGAGCTCTCAGGCTTGTGTGTCAGGTAACTTGCTTCCTGGGTGCAGACAGAGCCAGAGGATGGGGTCCAGGAAGGGGTGGCACCATCCCTGCCTAGCCATTGGGGCTGTGACCTGTGTCCTGCCTCCCCCAGTCTCACCAGCTGCTTTGTGCCCCCTCCTCCACGCCACACCTGTTGCTTCACCTGGAGGCTGAGCTGCGTGGCTGAAGTCCAGCCTGTGGCTGCTTCTCTGGATACAAGCCTGAGACACCCAGGCTGGTCCACCTGCCACTGCCTTGGGCTCTGGGCCAGAACCCTTGGCTCCAGCCTGCTTGCTGTCTGCTGCAGAAAGGGGTGGGGTGGGGGCTTGGAGGGGTCTGCTTTACTTTACAGATGGGATGAGCCGAGACCACCCCAGGTCCATGACCAGGGTGCCCAGCTGGTACCCTGAGACTGTGGACCTCCTGTTAGCTCAGACCCTTCTGCACCGTGGACGCCACCCCCAGGGCCTTTGGGGTGGGGCTGAGCAGGCCCTCAGGGCTTACCTGGGTGAAGGCCAGCACCCACTCGGGGAAAGCCCAGGCCCTGGGGGCCCTGCCGTGGGTGTGGAGCTGTCTGGTAGCCATTGCGTGGGGCTGAACCCTTCCCCTCTCCCCCAGGGCCCCCGGCATCACCCCCCCAGGGGGACCTGCTCTTTCTGCTGGACAGCTCGGCCAGCGTGTCTCACTATGAGTTTTCCCGAGTCCGGGAGTTTTTGGGGCAGCTGGCAGCCCCACTGCCCCTGGGCCCCGGGGCCCTACGTGCCAGCCTGGTGCACGTCAGCAGCCAGCCACACACCGAGTTCCCCTTCGGCCAGCACAGCTCCGGCGCGGCCGTGCAGGATGCCATACGCGCTGCGACCCAGCTCATGGGTGACACCAACACCGGCGCGGCGCTGGCGTACGCCAAGGAGCAGCTGTTCGCCGAGGCGGCCGGAGCCCGGCCCGGGGTGCCCAAGGTGCTGGTGTGGGTGACCGATGGCGGCTCCAGCGACCCCATCGGGCCCCCCATGCAGGAGCTGAAGGACCTTGGCGTCACCGTCTTCATCGTCAGCACCGGCCGAGGCAACCTCCTGGCGCTGTCGGCTGCCGCCTCGGCCCCCCCAGAGCAGCACCTGCACTTCGTGGACGTGGACGACCTGCGCATCATCGCCCCGGAGCTGCGGAGCTCCATCCTCGGTGGGTGGAAGTGGGCGGGGCAGGGGCGGGGCCCAGGCCGTATTCAGGAAGAGAGAGAGCTGGGTGAGCCTTCAGGGGAACAGCTCCCGGCCGGGCACTCTCTGCTGGGCTCAGCCCACTGCTGGAGGCCCCACAGAGTGGGGGGCAGGGGCCATGGTGCGGGCCTGAGGCCCAGGGCTGCAGAGGGTGGACGTGGCTGAGTGGAGGGAAGCTGAGAGGAAGGAGGTCCCAAGTCCGAGGACTCTGCAGGTGGGCAGCAGGCACTCCAGCACCGGTGCCAGCGTCCACTGCACAGTGGGCCCTGGCACTGGGAGCCAGGGTGGTGGCAGGACTGCTTCCTTGGGGCCCCACTTTCCTCGACTGCCCCCCGGGTGAGGACAGCTAGAAGGCTTTAAGCAGGTTTGCTGGCAGCTCCCCACAGACTTTCTTCTGGACTGATCCAGCCAAAACCCACTGGGGTGGGGCTGGCAGTGAAGGGCCTGGGCACTGGCTCGGCTGCTGTAGCCACTGAAAAATGCCACTAACCCCAGGGTTCCTCCCAAGCGTCCGCCTGTGGTTTAATCATCCACCCAAACCCGGAAGAGGTTGGCCTGTGGCTTGTGGAGAGGGGTCCAGAGTGCTTCTGGCCATTTTCTCCAGGGACACCTGCCCCTTGTTGTCCCTGGCGAGCCACTGTGGCTGAGCCTGGGATGGGTGAGGGGGCAGAAGGAAAAAAAAGCAAGCAGCTGGACAGGCAAAACAGAGGCTGCAGGGCAGTGTGGGGGCTCCAGGGTTGGGAGTGGGCCTGGGGGGAGCGGGGAACAGGGAGGAGAGTGGGGGCCAGGCTGGCAGCGGGACGCCCGGCCTCAGAGGAGGCGGCAGTAGGACAGTGACAGGCTTCGCCCTGCCCAGACACGCATCAGCCGTGCCCACTAGCACAGTCACGGCTGGCTCAGGAGTAATGCATGCTTGGGGAGTCCCACTTCGGGGCTCACATTCTCCTGTGGACCTGAGGTGACAGCATGTCCAAACCCGGGTCCAGCTGCTCCTGGAGTGGTCGCGCCTCCAACAGCCCTCAGGGTGTCCCCCAGGGGCCTCCCCTCTCCCAGTTTCGCCATCGGCCTCTCTTGCCTTGACTCTCCAGAGCTGAGCTGTCCCCTGACCCTGGGCCACTCTGGCTGTGGCGGGGGCTGGTGCTCTGTTCTCGGACACCACCTGGGGCCCTGCCACTTTTCAGGGACCCTTGTCCAGGTCACTGGACTGGGTAGGAGGTGGCTGAAACAGCTTCCCCGGGAGGGCTGGGGCTGAGGCAGGCAGGGAAGCCCCTGATGGGGCCAGAGGGGTGGGGGGGGCTGTATTCCTGCCTGTCCCAAGCCTGTCAACAGTTTGCGTGATATTAGCATCTGCTGGGCGTGTCGGGGCTGGCCTGGCCCCCCAGCACTCCTGTCCCCTGCGTCTTCCTGGTGGGTGCCCCCCACCCTGGCCTCGGATATCTGAATCTCCAATATCTCCTGAGTCAGCAGTTAGGGTCCCAGGCCTGGGCGGGAGGACGTGACCTTGCTTCTCCATCCCCTTGCACCACCGCAGACGCTCTGCAGCCGCAGCAGCTCCGTGTTTCTGAGGTCACGTCCAACGGCTTCCGCCTGGCCTGGCCGCCGCTGCTGAGCGTGGACTCAGGCTACTACATGTTGGAACTGGTGCGCAGTGCAGAGTCGGGAACCGCGCGCCGACAGCAGCTGCCGGGGAACGCCACGGGCTGGGCTTGGGCCGACCTGGACCCCGACACAGACTACGATGTGGCGCTGGTGCCCGAGTCCAACATACACCCTGTGAGGCCCCAGCACCTGCGAGTGCGCACGCTACCGGGTGAGCCGGCGGGACCGGGGGCGGGGACGCGGGCGGAGGGGAGGGGGGCGCGGAGGCGGGGCGCTTGGGGTTGGCACCCCACCCACTCACCCGCACTTTCCCAGCAGAAGAGGCCGGGCCGCAGCGCATCGTCATCTCGCACGTCAGGCCGCGCAGCCTGCGCGTGAGCTGGGCCCCGGCGCTGGGCCCGGCCGCGGCGCTCGGCTACCACGTGCAGTTTGGCCCGCTGCGCGGCGGCGCGGCGCAGCGCGTGGACGTGCCTGCGGGCAGCAACAGCACCGCGCTGCAAGGCCTGGCGCCGGGCACGGCCTATCTGGTCACCGTGACGGCGGCCTTCCGCTCCGGCCGCGAGAGGGCGATGTCGGCCAAGGCCTGCACGCCGGACAGCGAGCGCAGCCGCGCCCCGCGTCCCCCGCCGCCGCCGGGGCCGGGGGGCCGGGGGCGGTGAGCCGGCTGCCCCGCGCGGTCCAGGGCCCCTTCTCCCGATGCCGGCCGGGGAGGCACCCACCGCAGAAACCTGGGTCTGGGCCTGGGGGCTGGGGGTGCGGGCCGGGTCCCCATGACCCCCAAATCCTCTCTGCGGCAGGACCCCCCGATGCGCTTCTGGCAGCAGCGCTGGCCCTCACGACCCCCTCCCCTGCCCGGAGCTGGGTGTTCGGTGGTGTCCTTTGGGCGGGATTTAGTGGGGAGATGGAGAGGGAGTCTGGGCACGGGTTGAGAACATCGGACCCGGGACAGGCCCTGGACGGGGACTGGAGGGCGGACCTCCCCGCGGTGTGAAGGACCAGGCCCTCTTCGGGCGAGAGCTAACTTCCGGAGCTTGGCCCAGCTGGCCACTCAAGTCCGGGGCCTTAACAGAAAGAGGGGGAAGAGCGGGAGCTGGCTCGGGCCAGGCGCCACAGACTCCATTGACTGAAAGGGTCAACACGAGGGGTGGGGCGGGGAGTGTGGGGAGGTGGACTCAACAGTCAGCAGCTGCTGGGTGGCAAGGTGTTCTTAGGCGGGATGCTGAGCTGGTGGCGTAAGGGCCAGTTCCTGCCAGGGACAGTGGCCCTGCCATCCTGTTCCAGACCTTGCGGGGCCCAGGTATAGGCACCTTGTGGGAGGACCGGAGCCTGGCATCAGGTTCTGGGGACAGCACTGGCAGGGAACCTCCTCTTGCTTCTGGGCTGGAGGCGGGGGGCTCCCTTGCTGGGATGGATTCACTCCGGCGATTCTCTGCATCTTCTGACACCCCTTCTGCCACTACTTCCTCTCTGGGGCCACCAGCCCGCCCCGTGCAGGCCGCACTGCTCCCCCTCAGCCCCAGCGGGCATGTCCTCGGCCTCTCCCCCACTAACGCCCCACACTTGGAAACACCGTGAGCCGGTGCTCACGTGGGCGGCACGCAAACTAAAATACAGTGAATCAGACGTGAACCGAGTCCTGTGGTCTCCTCGGAATACTTTGCTCCTCGTCGAACCCCCAGCCCATGAAAGGTCCCTCGGTGTGTGGGGCGCATGGTGTGCCGGCTGGTGCCTGGGAAGGGAGGGTCTTCTGTGGCCCCCCTGTGTGCCTGCTGTTCAGACAGACCTGCCTATTCTGTGGGCCCCGTCCGCCGTGTGGGTGGGGCACGGGCCGGGGCAACTGGGATGGTCACTGCCGGGCCCTCCGCTGGCAGTGAGGCCCTGGACCACAGTGTGACTCTCTGGCTTTCTTCTGCCCCCCCCCCCAGCAACTGCTGGATTGAGGGGTGGTCTCGGGCCCCCACAGGGCTCTCAGGCTGGCGGTGTGTGTGAGTGTGTGCATGCGAGTGTGTGAACCTTCACTCCCCGAGCATCACACAGTTATTTGGCCCCTGCTCAGGCCCTGAGACCTGCCCCACCCACTGTCCACTAGCCCTGTGTGCTAGGCATCGGGAGGGCCCACCGAGTCGCAGCCCAGGGCTTGCCTACATGACAATGGCCCTGACCGTGGGAGCTGAGGGAGCAGATTCAGAAGTGGAGCTCCGGTGGTTGTTGGGTTCCTCCGCCATGTCCCCCAACCCCACGGAGTCAGGCCCAGGGGACCCCGAGTGGGATGGTGGCCTGTGTATACACCGTGGGTTTCTGCTTACGCCCTGACTGGTGACCAGCAGGCAGCTGAGGGTCAAAGGCTCCTATGATCTTAGCAGCCGCCCTGCCCTGAGGCAGGTAGGTGTGAACGCAGGCATCGGGGGCGGAGCCCTCCCAGGGCCTGGGCCTTGGGCCTGCACTGCCCCAGAGGGTCAGAACTTCCCCCACTCAAGCTCATGGCTCCCACGCTGACTCTCCTGGGTGCGTACAGATTCAAGACTATTGGCCGCTCAGGGAGGTCCCCTTCCCCACCGAGCCCCTGCCCACTGGCTGGTCTTTTCCCAATAGCTCCATCACCCACTTGATTCAAGCTGAGTGACAAGCTTCTTCCCCCGAAACGTGCCTGCAAGCCCAAGAGAGGACAGAGCGGCAGGAGACAGACCCACACCCTGGAAGGGGGTGGGGTTCCCCTCATCTCTGCTGGATGCTGAGGCGAGGGGAGAGGGGCCCCACTCCCATCTCCCTGCCAAAGAATGCGGCGGCTGCCGTCCCTTATCTCGGAAGCGCCGCCCTTCCTGTAGTTCCAGGCAGTACTTTAGGGGCTTTGAGTCCGAGCCACAGCAGGGAACAGGCTGGAAGAAACAGTTTTGTCCCTGTCCCCTCCCCTCCGTGATGTGTAGGCCCTGACCTCACCGCCCTGTGGGTGCAGGGCCCCGCCTGACGCCTGTCAAGACTGACACCCTCCACTCCACACCTCAGGCACCCGCGGGCTTCCCCCCGAGCCCCTGAAAACCAGAAGGGGCTGTGCTGGGGTTGCTTCTGGTTGAGGTTCCAACCTGCACAGTGGGCAGGCACCCCGAGGCAGGCGTGGGTGGGGCAGGGCCTCTGGCAGGGGACCCCAGTGGGAGGCCTCTCTAGCGTGGAGGGGCACCCCTGTGAGAGCTGTTTTCACAGCTGTGCTGGTTCTGCTGACGTCCCCGGCGTGATGAGAGGTCGGGCGTTCGCCCAGGCTGGGTGTGTGCTCCTCCTCCTGGGGGCCCTGGGCTCTCCAGCTTGTGAGCTCTTGGACAAAGGGCGTCTGTGCGGAAGCCATGGTGGCTGGGGTCTGGAACCTGGAACCTGGAGCCCTGGGTCTGTGAGGTGGCCACCTGGGGGCGGGGCAGCCAGCTCAGGACCCCCTGAACAGAAGCTGTGGACTTGGCAACAGCCCCTCACAGGGACATGCCAGCGGCCATTCCCCAGCCTCCTACTGGGGAGAGGGGACAGTTTAGGAAAATAAAAACTGAAGTGCACAGCTGTGTGTCTGCTGCTTTTTTTCTGGGATGAAAAATTTTCTTCCAACATCTATTAGAACAAGCAAAGCATGGACAGGAGTCACATCTGCCCCCAGAACTGCAGATGCTGAGGTCGGTGCAGAGAGGGGCCCTGCCCCTTGGGGCTCAGCCCTGGGGCTGGGGGCCCTGACCCCGCTGCCGTTCCCCAGAAGGGCTTCTGCCCGGTCTCCTGGGCAGGGGCAGGCAGCTGCGGTGGGTGCTGGCAGTGGGCTCTCGTTGAAACACCTGCCGCTAATTGCCCACATTTCAGAAATGCAGGTGAAAGCACTGTGGCAAATGGTAGCATCTTAGTCACCAATGTGCAAGCTTCACTGGGAGAAAAGGCCCTGTCCCCACCAGGTGTGGGCAGAGAGAGGCCCTGACCACCGTGTCCGGGGGAGCGGAGGCCACGCCCTACCTGAGTGTGGCCACCGCGGGGCCCAGCCTGCTCCTGCTCCCGCTGCCTCCTCTGCTACCAACCCCTACCAGACAGAAGAGTGCTCCGGGCCAGGCTGGGCCCCTCCCGGGGCCATGGCCCTCACAGGACACCATGGTTCCCCGAGTGGCCGTGGGCCCCGAGTGGCTGTGGCTTCTGAGGTCCGTCTGAGCCACCTTGCTCCTGGGGAGGCAGAGGTGTGTCTTCTGTCATCAGGGCAGGCTGGCAGCCCAGGGCCTGTGCTGAGGGTCCCCCACCCCGGGTGCCTCTGGGAAGGGCCCGGCTGTGCTGACCTTCTGGGTGGCTTTCCTTTCCAGGCCCAGCTGATGGGGTGGCAGGGCGCCTCCGTGGGGGCAGGGCTGAGGGCCCGGGCCCCTGAGGAGGCCACTGCTCACCTAAACACAAACATCTCGTGGGAGGACAAGTCCAGAGGGGCCGCGAGCGTCGGGCGAGTCCGCAGCCCCTGGCCAGTGCTGGGCGCGGAGGCTGCTGCTGTCTGAGTGCAGTGACCCCGTGACCTCTCCCTGACCCCGGGGCCACAGGGCGCAGCGGCAGGGCAGGGGGCCTTCAGAGAGCTGGAGGACCACTCCCCCCACTCCGCTCTTTCTCACTCATTTCATTTTTATTTTTTAAGATTTTATTAGTTAGTTTTAGAGAGAGGATAAGGGAGGAGAGAAGCATCCCTGGGAGAGAAGAGTATCGATGGGCAACACCTCACACTCGCCCCATCCGGGACGAACCTGCAGCCAGGCAGGGGCCCTGACGGGAGTCAAACTGGCCGCCCTTCCGCCCTTTCTCCCTTTGCCCAACCCACTGAGCCACAGGGTCAGGGCCAGCCATTTCTTCTTATTTACAGTTTGTGTTCAATGCAAATCAGTTCTGTAACCTGAGAAGTTACTAGGCCGCAAAGCTTCAGGACACAAACACCCGAGACCACCCAGCAGAGATGAACCGGGCTCAGGCCCGACCCGAGGGCAGCTCAGAGCCGCGGCCCCGAGGCTGCTGCCGCTCCTCCCAGCCCCGGGAAAGGGGGTTTGGTCGCCGGGTTTACTGTTTTGGTCCTTCACATACTGCTTGCAATTCCAGTGCTAAGATTTGTTGATTTTACCTTCAAAACAATCTTTTTAAAAAAAGATTTTATTTATTTATGTTTAGACGGGAAGGGAGGGAGAAAGATGGGGAAATAAACATCAGTGTGTGGTTGCCTCTTGCACGCCACGCCCCCTACTGGGGACCCAGCCCACAACCCAGGCCTGTGCCCTCCCTGACTGGGGATGGAACCAGCTACCCTTTGGTCCGCGGAGCCACACCAGCCAGGGCCAAATCTTTTTTTTTTTAATTGTAAAAAGTATTCAACGGCAGAAGTAAAAAGCATCCTGAAATTAGTTGAGGTCAATGTACTTCTCTGCTCTTTGGCGTCCGTTTCAGAGGTGGCAAACACAAGGCTCTCTGGCCGGATCCGGCCGCCACCTTGTTTTATCCAGCCCAGTTCCTTGTCTCTACCCGGTGGCAGCGCCGAGCTCTCGCTAAACTGTTAAGAAGCAGTCACGTTTATGCAGCCCTGAAATCCCGTTCGGCCCTTTGAAGGCAGCCTCGAGGCTGCGTGGCCCTGGTGACAACGAATTTGATGCCCTGATTTAGTTAAATGACTGTCGTACCTTGGTGGACGGGAGCAGCTGGTGAGCAACTTGACTGACAGGTGGGACCTGAGGCAGACCCACACCCATCATGGCCTGGCACATGCCAGTTCCCATATTAAAGATCCAACACAAGGTCAACTCCAAAGCCTCCGAGGAAGGAGTTCAGTTCACAGGGGGCAGTGATGGTGTTACGATGCGGAATCCACGCAGCGTTACGTGGGCATTAAATCAGTGCTGTGAAGTAACACAGGGTTACCTGGGAGCTCCTTCACACGGGTGGGGAAATAGAAGCATAAGTGGAATTGGGGAAAGTTTTTGTGGTATTTAACTGCTTTATGGCTTACAGCTTTAACCAATGAAAACAACCCTGTTCCAAACCCCATCCTTTATGTCTGCCCATACAATCTATCCATTTTTTAAGGTTTTATTTATTTATTTTAGAAAGGGGAAGGGAGGGAGAAAGAGGGAGAGAAGCATCAATGCATGGTTGCCTCTTGTGTGCCCCCTACTGGGGACCGGGCCCAAAACCCAGGCCTGTGCCCTGACTGGGAATCGAACATGGGATCCTTTCAGTTTGCAGGCTGGCCCTCAATCCACTGAGCCCCACCAGCCAGGGCCTGACCCGGTCCCTCTTGTGTGGATGGTGCCTCACTTGAGTCTCTCCATCATGCTCTTGCTGATCCAGTGAGTGGGTCGGATCTCTTTCCCCACCTCCTCCTGGCGGCCGGCAGCTCAGTGTATTTGCCCTGGGGCGCTCGGCTGTGCCCAGTTCCCTGGGTGTAGCCTAGAGATGGTGGCCTGCAGCCGCTCAGCAGCTGGCAGTACTGAGAGGACATTGCCGAACTAGTGGAAGGCAGGTGGACGCTCCCAGCAGCGTTGAGGGAGGCTGCATGCAGGTGAAGTCAAGTTCGGTTTGTGAGACATCCCCCTGAACAGTGGGCTGCAGTCTTTGCTTTTTAGAGAAAGAAAGGGAATGGGGTGGAGGGGCAGAGGGGGAGAGAAACATTGATTTGTTTTTCTATTTATTTATGCATTTATTGGTTGATTCTTGTATGTGCCCTGACTGAGGATTGAACCCTCAACCTTGGCATATCAGGATGGTGCTTTAACCAACTGAGCTGCCTGGCCATGGCCCATACTTTCTTTAATTAAAAAAAATTTCAATTGCTAGGGACAATGCATCATATGAGTTTCAGTTGTATGACATAGTGATTAAACATTTATACACAGGGTCTGGCAGAAGTAAGGTCTGCTCGAGTGTGGTTGGTAGGGTAATAACATGGGTGGAATAATTTATAGTTTTAATTTGAGTATTTCACCTAAAATGTTATATGGTGTGCTTGAGTGTAACATTGTTATGTCAGAGAATTACATGCTTATGATTTTGTAATACGAGAGTTTGTAATTAAAAGGGGTGTTGTTCATGCCGGACCCTGTATTCAGCAGCAAGCTCATCGGCCAGGACAGAATCAGACCGTTAAAGGTTTGTGTGACCAAGAAGCGATTGCCCTGATAGCACAGCACTCCCGTGACATCAGTTGTCACAACACTTCCTTTTTTAAAACAAGTTCAATGAATCAGATGTGCTTTTTTGAAACTAACTTTTTAAATGCAGAGCTGTATTCTCAGTTATTCCTTTGTATATGAAACTACAGAGGCTTGCCAAATGCTGGCCAATGGATGGAGCTAGAGAGGGGTGTGTGGCGGAGGGTCGTGTGGCCAAGAGCTTGGGCCCTTTACCCATTTCCTCCTGACCCAGCCCAGGGGCCAGGGCCGCTGCGGAGATGTGGTTGGTGCTAGTCCATGAAAACCTTGATGATGGCCACTGGGGGGGGTAGCTGGCTGGGAAACTCATTTGGTTTTCTCTTCATTCTGGAGGGTAAAAACAATCACAGAATTGTCGTTGAATTTTTTTCCCTATTTTTATTCAGGCTTACATTGTTTTCAATCTAGCAGGGAGACCCACTCCATATAATCCCAGGAATTCAATCAATTCTATAAGGAAAGAATGAAGGGGAGGACTTCCACCAAGATGGAGGCGTAGGCGGAAACACTTTGCGTCCTTGCACAACCAAATCTAAAAACAATAAAGTTTTAACAATAATAAACACAACCAAACCACACAGAAAATCGAATAATTTGGAGTCCGAAAACAATAAACCACTCAGCTAAACTGGTGAGAGGGGCGAAGCCAGCAGCGGAGCGGGTTGGGCAAAAAAGATCCCCTGACCCGGAGGGTGTGCGGGCAGCCGAGGGTGCGGATCCCAGGTGCAGGCTGGCTACGGGCAGACACAGGGAAGAAGCGCTGCTAGCTGTCTGTGGTCAGTCACACATTTGCGTGCAGATAAACCAGTGAAGAGACGAGCATTGAGACAGATAGCACAGGCCCTGGCGCAGGACGGCGGGCTGGCACCTTTGCGCTCAGATAAACAGGCAGGGGCGAGCGGTGAGGTGGACTGGGCAAGCAGAGGACCACCATTGCTCCCTCTCTGACCCCGCCCCCACATATAGCGTCACAAAGCAGCGATCTGGGTGGCCCCGCCCTGGTAAATACCTAAGGTGCCTCTCCTCATACATAACAGGCACAAACAGATCAAAACATGGCTCAAGAACAACTCAGAGCCCCAGAGCCAATAAATCTAAGTGATGAAGAAATAGCCAAACTTTCAGATGCGCAGTTCAAAACACTGGTGATCAGGATGCTCACAGAACTGGTTGATTTTAGTCACAAATTAGAGGGACATATGAAGGCTAAACTAATTGAAATGAAGGGAAATACACAGGAAACCAATAGTAATGGAAAGGAAACTGGGACTCAAATCAAGGGAGCAGATCAGAAGGAAGGAAAAAATGACCAAGCAGAAAAAATATGAAGAAACAAGAATTCAAAAAAATGAGGAGAGGCTTAGGAATTTCCAGGACATCTTTAAACACTCCAACATCTGAATTATAAGGGTACCAGAAGGGGAAAAGGAACAGTCATGAGTGTTACTTCCCCATTCTGGCAAAGGAAATAGACTTCCAGGAAATCCAGGAAGCTCGGAGAGTCCCAAAGAAGTTGGACCCAAGAAGGAACACACCAAGGCACATCATAATTATATTAGCCAAGATTAAAATGGAGAGAATCCTAGAAGCAGCAAGAGATAGGGGGACAGTCACCTACGAAGGAGTTCCTATCAGACTGTCAGCGGATTTCTCAAAAGAGACTTTACAGGCAAGAAGGGGCTGGAAAGAAGTATTCCAAGTCATGAAATCCAAAGACCTACAACCAAGATCACTCTATCCAGCAAAACTTTCATTTAGAATGGAAGGACAGATAAAGTGCTTCTCAGATAAGATCAAATTCAAGGATTGCATCATCACCAAGCCCTTATTATATGGAATGTTAAAGGGACTTGTCTAAGAAAAAGAAGATAAAAAATATGAACAGTGAAAGGACAGCAAACTCACAGTTATTAACAACCACACCTAAAACAAAAGCAAATTAAGAGGACAGCTACATCAGGAGCGAACCATAGAAATGAAGATCACGTGGAGGGTTAGCAACAGGGGAGTGGGAGAAGAAGGGGGGAGAAGGTACAGAAAATAAGTAGCATAGACAGTAGATAGAAAATAGATAGGGGGAGGGTAAGAATAGTAGGGGAAATATAGAATCTAAAGAACTTGAGACACGTGTTCATGAACTAAAGGGGGGAAGGTGGGGGAGGGGTGTGCAGGGTGGAGGGGAACGAGGGGGGAATAGAACAACTGTAATGGCATAATCAATAAAATAAAAAATATATTAAAAAAAAAGAATGAAGGGGCAATTTGGATGTTGGCCCAAAGGCAAACTTTGCTAACTTCGGACACTGGGTCTTAGAGCAACGCAGGCCTCTGTCCACCCCTGTCTCCCAATGTCCCGGGAGGGTCCTGCCTGCCCCTTGGTCCAGGAAGCAGGCACGAGGCCTTCGGAAATTCCCAAGCAAAAGTCCTCACCAGCGACCAGAAGCCGAGACCCTAAATTCTCAAGCCAGGGCGCCCTCTGTGGGGCTTTCGGGGACCTGCTCTGCCTTTGCAGACTTCCATGGTCGGACATCTGTCATCCGCCCCCCTCCCTAGTGAGCCACTTCTGAGTAACGCAAAGAATCACACAACCACCGACCACTGTGCCTCTCTGAGACAGCGAGAGGACGATCGGCCGGGGTGGGGTAGGAGGCCTTTCTCCAGTAGGGCCCTTCATCCAGGGGCGGTGGCGGGAGACTGCCTGGGACCATGCTCTACCCTCGTGTACCGAGCGCAGCCTCATGCTCCAGGGTCGAGCCCACCCCGCTCCCGCCCGCCGCGCACAGGGTCCATCCCCTCGCCACCTCCAGCGCTGCGCCAGGGCCACGTGGACCAGAGCCAGGGTGCGGAGAGCGGTCCGAGGGGCCGCTTGGTCCGCCTTGGTGTGTTGAGGCCCCGCAGCTCGCCCTGGATGGGGTTTTTCCCCGCGACTCAGGCTCCTCCCGCAGATTCTTCTTCTCGCGGCCTCTACCGTCCGGGCCGCACATCAAGAAGCCTCTGCTCTATCGGTACCTGCAAGTGTGCCACCACCACGTCTGGACCTCTGCGGGCGCCCGTAGCAACAAGACGCCGTTGCTACTCGGAACTGACGTATCCCAGGGCTCAAAGGCTTCCAGACCATGAATTATGTCCCTGGCCGAATGCCGTAATCAGGGGCCTCGTCCCGCCCTCCGGCCACCCGCCCCCAGAGCCAGTTCCGGCAATCAACCAGAGGGTGCCGATGATGTCATAATCATCCTGGCCAATCCGAGTGCCGCAGGCGGGGTGGTGAATCCCACGAGCTTCCGTCGCCCTGGTGTAAGAGGCGTGTGTCGCGCCTGCGCAGTTGCTCTGGCCGCCGGCTCGGATCGCGTGGGGAGAGATCTGAGTCGCGCGCTTTAGCTAGGCATCGGGTCCTGGCGGCAGCTGCGGCGCCCGACGCTCGCGGGCCATGTCGTGGCTCTTTGGCATCAAGGGCCCCAAGGGTGAAGGCGAGGGGCCACCTCTACCCCTGCCCCCGGCGAAGCCTGGGGCTGAAGGCGGCGGGGACCGGGGCGCGGGAGACCGACCGGGGCCCAAGGACAAATGGAGCAACTTCGATCCGACGGGCCTGGAGCGCGCGGCCAAGGCCGCGCGCGAGCTGGAGCACTCGCGTGAGTGCGGCGGCGTGGGCGAGGGCGGGACGGGTCGGGCTCCTCCGCGAAGAACCAGTCCACGGAGCGCCTTGCATGCCAGCCTTCAGGGCTTTTAGTCCTTTAGTCGTCTGAGTGACTGTCGACAGTCGTACTTGTCAGGTGAGGGAACTGGCCTCCAGGAATGAGTGTGCCCCAGCTGCTGTGCGTACGGGGAGGTTCGGGGTCCTATCGCCCTTGGCACATTCTCAGCTGCCACGTGCCTTGCAGGCGAGGAGACCGGTGCGGAGGGGACTTTGAGAGGTCACAGGTAGCAGCTTCCGGGGCTGGTCTCCGGTCTTCAGTTCCTGCTGTGTGTAGGAGGTCCTTCTCCTCATGCCGCCTCCACGTGAACCGGCCAAGGCGTGGCCAGATCGGGGACCCATTTGTGATGGTTGCTGGCAGTTTTCCCTTGAAGGGACGCATGGTGGAGGGTCATCGGTTTTAAGAAGGAAATAACAGACTTACGTTTACTATTGGGTTACATTAGCGTTAAGGTAGGCGAGGCTGTAAACAGGTCAGACAACCCAGACAGAGCCTGGTGACCTTCCTGACCCTGGGCCCTCCAGGCACGGCAGCACCTTTCCCATAGTTCCCTTTCTCCTGCGGCTTTAACCACTTGTCTTGAGTGGTAGTGCGTTTAAGAGCCTGGAATGGAGAAGACGCCAAATAAACTTTGATTGAAAGAATACAATGGCTCTCAAACTTTTGTTGAAACAGAAGTGCCCTCTTTTTGAAGGAGACCCTATAGAGAATCCTTGTAAGAGGCACAGGGGAGCCTGCCCTGCACGTTGGGGCTCAGTCCACCCTTCACCTGCAGCTGCATGAACGTCTGGACCTTATAAGGTTTCTGGGCCGCCCTGGCTGTCAGATCCTGGAGGGGCATTCACAGCATCTAGACGTTGGGGCCTGGGCCCAGGACATCCTGTTGTGCCTGGCTGGGACACGCCCACCCTGGCTGGGTGTGTTGAGTTTTCTGGGGAATTTTAGTCATCAGGGTGGGTAGAACTGGGGTCAGAGCCCCTCAATGATAGTTGTGGCTTCTAACTGGATTTCTCGCTAAAGGCTTGGTTGGGGGACACCTTTGTGCCCCAGTTCCCATATGGTTTCACCCACTAACCGTGTCAAAATTTTCCTGCTTTTAGAAGGTGACCCCCGACTGTCGGCCCCTGTTGCTTCCCATGGTTATACAGTGAAGGTAGCCTTGGATGTGCGGGGGTTGGGGGGTGGGCAGCACTGGGGCTTCCCTCCTGCTGCCTGCTCACGCTGCTGAGTCGCTCCTGTGTCTCCTGCCCCAGAACACTCTCCACCTGGGGCCCCAGGGCCTCCCTCTGCTCCCTCACAGCCAAGCAGCATGTCCTCTAGAGTCCTCAGGTCCTCCCATCAGTCCCCACATCTGGTGACTACCCCAGATCTGGGCTCTAACTCGTCTTTGTTCCTGCTGTCCTTCCTGGTCTCTGCTGCCCGCTGGGAGACGATTCATGCTGGTGGCCCGCCCCTTCCTGTTCCCAAGCCCTTCTCCCCAGAGCGCTTCATGCTCCTGTGTCCCAGAGCCCTTGTGCAAGCCTGTCCCCCTGGGACACTTGGTTCAGGCAGCTGCGTCTCCACTTCTGGGCCTTGGCCCATCTGCTCAGCCAAGCAGCGCTGACTGCTGCTCCTGGCAGCGGAATCACTCGCTCCTTCTCTCAGACCCCTGGTGCGCTCGGTGTCCAGGTCTCCAGTTCCCCACCGTACACTCAGGATGGCTGGTGCCTAAAAGAGCCCCCTGCTGGTAGTGGCTGCCACTTGGTGCTTCAGAGTGCACAGGTCCCGGTGCAGAGTGGCATTAAAGTGAAAAGTGTTACTGTTAGTCCTGGAGTTGCAGCCTGTGGTCAGCAGAGCAGCTGGGTGCCAGGCCTGTGCCAAGCAGTAACCTGAGTCTCAGTTCCCTCCAAGGGTGTGTGGGTGGGGGACTTGACTGGCTTCGTGTCAAGTGAGACACAGAGGTTCACCTGGCTGGCCAGGGGTCATGTGAGCAAACCAGGGGGCGGGGACCCGGCCCCAGTGTGTTGGACCTGTGGCACCCACGCCGTGTGTGGTGCGCCCTGCTCTCTTGTGGTCAGAGTCCGCTGTTAAAGCAGCTCCTGCCCAGCTGTACACCCCAGCGGGCCATGCGGGCACCGAGGCTCCTGCCCCTCTGTCCACTGCACGGGGCGCCCCCACTGGACGGTAAACAGACGCTTTCTTCTGTCAGTGACACACGTGTGTGCTGCAGGGTCCCGGGCGCCGGGGTCTGCAGCCTGCTCTGAAGGCTCAAACAGCACGACGGATCACGGGGGCAGGAGGGTGGGTGAGCAGGGGGAGCCGCCTGGGGACATGGCCACTTCCAGAAGCTACGTTTGTGGGGCCACCCTCTTTCCAGCCCCTGAGGAACAGAAGAGTCCCAGTGAAACGCCACGGACTCGTGAGCACGCGGCGGTGTGGGCTGCCCACCCTGCCCAGCCGGAAAGTCTTCTGCCAGCCCGACTCAGCCCTGCGTGCGTGCGGCTTCCCGACCTCGGAGGAGATGCTGTCGCCCACCCACGGCTGGCTGAGTCCACGGCAGTGAAACCCAGGGAGACGGAAGACCCACCGTGTGCTCGTGAAAGAGCCTGCGCGGGGGCAGGCCCTCAAAGCCCGGCCCGTGGAGTTCAAGGGTCAGCCCTGTTGGGCCTGAAAGGCCTGGTCTTCCTCTGCCGAGAGGGGCCAGAAGTGGGTTTCTTTCCACAACACCCAGTGAGGACAGGTGTGAGTTCACCTCACGACGGAAACATCGAAGGTGTTCTGACATGCGTGCTTTTAGCATGTGCTCTATGAAGACCCACCTCCTGGTGCACGTGACTTATTTCTGACTTAACTCTCACTCACTTCTCGTTCACCTTTTCCTGCACGTGCCTGACGGCTGGTCAGGGATGTGGTGGAGGCTTAAGAGAAGCCTAAGGACCGTGAGGAACCAGACAGTAGCTGCGGGTTTGCTTTTCGTTTGGTAGGGAGAGGGCCGCTGTGCTGACCTCAGCGGGCAAGGCTCAGCCCTTCGGATGGAGCCCTCTGTGGTGGGTTGGTCCCCCAGAGGGTCTTTCTCTTGGGGGTGGAGCAGACATAGGTGCCGGTCGCTGGGCACGTGGGCCTGGGGGGCGAGGAGAGCTGTGGTCTCCCTGGCAGCCGCTTGGCGGCGAGACTGCTTGCCCAGTACCGGTTTGTCCTAAGGCCCCTGCGCTCCCTGCAGGACACGCCAAGGAGGCGCTGAGCCTGGCGCAGATGCAGGAGCAGACGCTGCAGCTGGAGCAGCAGTCCAAGATCAAAGTGAGTGGTGGCTGGGGGCAGCGGAGGGGGGAGGTGGGGGTGGGGTGGGGATGCAGAGGCTGCAGAGGTGAGGGCCCGGCTGTGGTCGGCGGTGGGCCTGGCGGCAGTGCCCGCACCCAGACGGGGGCGAGGCTCGCCCCGTAGGGTGCGGCCGGGCTGGGGGCGCTGAGCGGAGGCCTCACGGGTCTGCAGGAGTACGAGGCCGCGGTGGAGCAGCTGAAGAGCGAGCAGGTGCGGGTGCAGGCCGAGGAGCGGAGGAAAACCCTGAGCGAGGAGACGCGGCAGCACCAGGCTGTAAGGGTCACGGGGCCCCGCGGACACCAGGGTCCTGGGTGACCAGGAGGGCTGCAGGGGCACACGTGGTCCCGTGGGGAGTCGGGGTCTCCTGTCGCCTGGTCAGGGACCTGGGCCGCTTCATGCTGAGTGTGATGGAAGCCCGTGCGCCGGTGGACGGCAGGCGGGATGGTGGCCCAAGGCCCCGGTGCCCAGACCAGTCCGGGCCTACGTGTTGGTTTCGGGGCGTCCACCCGCTCCTCCAGCTGAGCCGTGTTGGGGCTGCTCTCTCCCTCCCCAGAGGGCCCAGTACCAGGACAAGCTGGCCCGGCAGCGCTATGAGGACCAGCTGAAGCAGCAGGTGAGTCCACACGCTGGCAGGTGGGGGTGTCTCCGCATCCTCTGGGGTGGGCGACGAGGACACTGGGTCCACGGTAGGTCCTGAGGGGGCGCTGGCATGTGCCCTTGGGCCACGCTGCACTGGGGGGCTTCCACAGCAGAGGCAGCCCCCCTGCTCTTAAGGTGCTCCCAGGTGGGACGTGACTGGGAACGTGGCTGTGACGGGTTCATAGGGGATTTCAAATGTCCGTGCCCATCGTGGGTGTCATAGCTGTAAAGTTTGGCAGTCAAAACCCAGAGCGATTTACGGGCAGCTGTGACCCTGTGGCCGAACTATGCTGGGGGTGGGGGTGTGAACTTGGCCCCTTGGTCATGCATGTCCCCCGTTGTGTTCAGACCTTCAGGCCCTGGGTCCGCCGTCCCCAGAGGGCCTGAGCCCTGGGGTGGTGGCTGCCTCCCACGGCTGAGGTGGCCAGCCTCTCGGGTGGGTGGCGACTGTTCCCTCGTTTTGAAAGCTTCCCCTTCTTCTATCGTGCCTTCCTTTCAGCAACTTCTCAACGAGGAGAACCTGCGGAAGCAGGAGGAGTCTGTGCAGAAGCAGGAGGCCATGAGGCGAGGTGGAGTGGCAGCGAGACAAGGGCCTTGAGGGCTGCGTCCTCAGAGCCGGCCTGGGAGGCTGTGGCTGGAGAAAGGGCTGCTGGCGGGCGGGGCAGGCGAGGGCAGGTGCCGCTGGCAGCACTGTGGGCCCTGCCACGCATCCGAGACCTGCAGGGGCCTCTGCCTTCAGAGCTGGGGCTTTAGAGCAGAAACCCGCGGGCTGGGTGTTCTGGGCTCGCTCTTCTCCTGCCCTGGGCAGCCCAGGGTGTCACGTGAGTTGCTGTCCCATGGGAAGGGTGTCTGCGCCCTGGGGCTCTGAACTCGGGGCTCCCTCCTCTCCGTGGCAGCCACCGTGGAGCGGGAGATGGAGCTGCGGCACAAGAGCGAGATGCTGCGGGTGGAGGCCGAGGCGCGTGCCCGGGCCAAGGCCGAGCGCGAGAACGCGGACATCATCCGGGAGCAGATCCGCCTGCAGGCTGCTGAGCGCCGCCAGACCGTCCTGGAGTCTATCAGGTGGGGGCTCGAGGATGGGGCGGCCTCTCTCCAGGCGCCTGCATGGGCCCAGTCCCTCCTGGTCACGTCAGTGCTTCTCCTGCAGGACGGCTGGCACCCTGTTTGGAGAAGGATTCCATGCCTTTGTGACAGACTGGGACAAAGTGACAGCCACTGTAAGTCCTGCTGCTCCCATGGGGTCGGTGGGGGCCTCTGCCAGGCTTGTGCCTGTCCCAAGAGGTGGTGGCTGCCGGTCCTCCCACTGCTCCCACCTGCGCTGGGTGTGACGGAGTCTCTGGGTTTGGGTGCTTGGGACAGTTTCGAGTTGACGCTGGTCGTGTCTGGGGGAGGGCCTTGTGGGGAGGGGGCACCGGAGGGGCTTCTCCATCACCTTCGGGAGGTGTGGCTGGAAACCTGCCGGGCAGTCTCAGCGGTGGGTCCCGCCTGAGACATGAGGGGCCAGCAGCCGTGCTGGGGATCCCCCTTCAAACGGGCAGCTTCCGGCCAAGTGCCCAGTGACCGAGCTCCCACCTGGTGCCGGCTTGTCCTCCAGCCGCCCGCCGGGGCTCCCGTGGGCTGCAAGCTCCACGGTCCCGCTGGGACACGTCCTTGGCAGCATTCCGAGAAACAGTTCAGGGGGGTCTCTTTGGGGTCTTGCCTTCTGCTGTGGTGGGGAGTCGAGGCTGCTGGGGTGGGACCGGAGACTCCCCCGGGTGACCGCTGCCGGCACTTGGCACAGGGTGGATGCGGTGGCGAGGGCTGGGTGTCAACCACAGGGCGGCACTGGTGCGCTGGGCGTCACTCGCCTCCTCTCGGGCCTGATGCAGGTGGCGGGGCTGACGCTGCTGGCTCTCGGGGTCTACTCCGCCAAGAACGCGACCTTGGTGGCTGGGCGGTACATCGAGGCCCGGCTGGGGAAGCCCTCCCTGGTGAGGGAGACCTCGAGGATATCGGTGCTGGAGGCGCTGCGGCACCCCCTGCAGGTAACGGGAGGCTGGCCGCGGGGGCCGGTGCGGGCCGCTCCTGGTGTGACAGCAGACACCCCGTGTCCTCCTTCGCTGCTTTGCCCAGACACTGCCCTTTTGTCCTGCACTGTGGGTCTGCCGTGACTCTCCCCTCCTTGGTGCTTTACCCGGGCTCTGTCGGATCCTGTGCTGGGGGACCCTCGTCCCAGGCACAGTGCCACCTCTGGGTCTGTGACGGGACTGTCCCCCAGCTCAACTCCAGGGTGTTTGCAAGCTGCTGGGCCCCTGGGGCCCTTCTCCTGTCGGGAGGCTGCTGGGAGTCGGCGGCCCTGCCCAGGGAGGCAGGTGTGCTGCCCAGCGTGGGCCCTGAGGGCCGTCTTCTCCCACGGGCTGCCGTCCCTGCACCGACCGAGGTGCGGTGGTCAGGGAAGAAAGAGGCCAGTGGCGGATCTTGGTGCAGCCACCCGAGGCTCTGGTCTTGTGGGTCCCTGACTGTGGGCCCTGGGGTGCACTTCTGTTCCCGTGTGGTAGGCTGGCTGCCCGTCACTGGTGGCCAGATGGTGGGCTGTGCCGACGACCCGATGACCCCGACCGTGTGTCCTCCACAGGTCAGCAGGCGGCTCCTCAGTAAACCCCAGGATGCCCTGGAGGGAGTGGTCCTCAGTGTAAGTGGTGCCGCCCTGCTGGCCCGGCAGAGGCGGGGGTTGAGGGGTGGGGGTGCCGCCCTTGCGCTGGCCCAGGTGCTCAGGAGGGACAGGCTCGGCAGCGGAGCGTCCCCCGATCTCAGCGCCCCGTCCCCTGGTAGCCCAGCCTGGAGGCGCGGGTGCGGGACATCGCCATCGCAACGAGGAACACCCGGAGGAACCGCAGCCTGTACAGGAACGTGCTGATGTACGGGCCCCCCGGGACCGGCAAGACGCTGTTCGCCAAGGTGAGAGGTGGCCTGTCCCCGGGGGCCCTTCAGTCCTCTGGGTGCCTGTGCACTGGGGCGGGCCGAGGGGAGGAAAAGACCCTGCTCGCCTGCCTGTCCCCGGCCCGGTTCCCCCGCCTGTTCCCCTGCCCCATCCTCCCTGCCGCCCCACAATCCACCCGGCTCCCCGCCCCTGCCTGCTCTCCAGAAACTCGCGCTGCACTCAGGCATGGACTACGCCATCATGACAGGCGGGGACGTGGCCCCCATGGGGCGGGACGGTGTGACTGCCATGCACAAGGTCTTCGACTGGGCCAGCACCAGCCGGCGAGGGTGAGTGGGCCCCTCCTGTCCCCGCTGCGGCGTGCACTGCCGTGCCCCGGTCCTGGTGGCCACTGGGTTGTTGCTGCTGGGAAGGGTTGTTGACTCTCCCAACAACCAGTCCTGGCGTCCCCGTGGCCCTGCAGTGCCCGGCGGGGTGGGGAGTTCGCTTCAGTGCCATTTCCGGGGGCAGCTCACTCAGGGCCCAGTCAGGGTCCTGTGTGTCCCAGTCGCTTTCTCGTCTTTGGCACATGGCACGACGCCTTGTCCCAGGTTGAGGGCTGGGGCTCCAAAGAGCTGAGGGCGGCCTGTGGTTGGGGACACAGCCTCTGACTGTTCCGAAGGGGCAGCGCTTGTGCCAAAGCCCTCCCACGGCTCACGCAGCCCCGCCCCTTCACAGCCTCCTCCTCTTTGTGGATGAAGCGGACGCCTTCCTCCGGAAGCGAGCAACGGTGAGTGGGGAGCCCCGTCTGGGGGTGGGGGTGGGCTCACCCGGGGCCCAGCTGCGTCTGCGTCTGCGTCTGCGTCTGCGCTCCCAAGCAGGGTCCCGGCCGAGGCCTGCGCCTCAGTGGCACTTCCTTTCTGAGCTTGGTTTGCAAACAGAGGTTGTATCGCTGGCATTTTTCAGAAGCTTCCTGAAGTCGAGTGTCAGTCTTCAGGGTTGGACCCGAGGTGCCCTCATGCTCCTGGGGGTGCACATGCTGCCTTTCCGGGGGGCCGCTCGCAGCACTTTGCCGCTCGGGTGGCCGGCTCGCACCTCACACCAGAATTTGTCTCTGCAGGAGAGGGTCAGTGAGGACCTCAGGGCCACCCTGAATGCCTTCCTACACCGGACCGGCCAGCACAGCAGCAAGTGAGGGCCACGCGCCGGCCCCGGGCCCCGTGCGCAGCACTCCCCGCGTCAGCCCCTTCGGGCCTCCCGCAGGGGGACGGAGGCACCGCCTCTGTTGTCGCTGCTCCTGCCGGGCAGGGCCAGGAGGCACCTGCACTGCCTCGGTGGCATCTGGGTTTAGGACATCTCCGGCCCCATTGTTTGTGCAGTGTGCCCAGGCTTGCCCGAGAAGGCTTACCGGGGGTCTCAGGCAGAGCTGGGGGGCAAGGTCAATGTCCCTGGCACCTCTGGCCACACCCCCAGAGATGGGCTTTCAAGGCTGTGGCCCCATAGCTGGGTGCCCTGGGGCCCAGATGCCCTGAGAGTGGGCTGGCCCCTTCTCCATCCCCTAGTCATGCTCCTCTGCACTGGCGAGGCCCCTTTGGGCCCCCCCCCCCACTGGCCAGCAAGGGGGTGTCCAGTCCTGTTGGGGACAATGTTCTGTCTGAGAACCTGGGGAGGAGGATCTGCTCCTGCCCAGTCGCAGGTGGCGCGGCCCTTCTGCTTGGATGACCCCCGGGATCTGAAACCCAGCTTTCTGGTTGAGGGGGAGTGGTCTGGCTCAGCCCTGGGGTCCCTGTCCCTGCTGTGCATGCCAGGCTTGTCCAGCCGCCCCGCTGGGCAGGGCCGTCAGCCAGAGAAGCCTGAGATCCAGGCAGGGGCAGGACTGTTGGGGGTGGGGCGGCACACGGTGATGCGCAGTCTCGCAAGGCTGCTCGGTGGGACCTGTGAGAAAGCCGCCCTGCGTGGGGCTGAGGCCCGCGCCCTGGGGAGCCAGCACCTGGCGCCAGACCCCTCAGCTCCTCTGTCTGCTGGCGCAGGTTCATGCTGGTGCTGGCCAGCAACCAGCCCGAGCAGTTCGACTGGGCCGTCAACGACCGCATCGACGAGATCGTCGGCTTCGAGCTGCCGCAGCTGGAGGAGCGGGAGCGCCTGGTGAGAATGTATTTTGACAAGTATGTTCTTAAACCAGCCACAGAAGGAAAGCAGTAAGTGTCCGGGCCGCCTGCTGTCGCTTCCCGCCCCGTCTCCCCGGGCCCGCCAGCTCCAGGGCCCCACCCTGTGCTTCAGTCCCCCTGTGACCTCACCAGGGCCTCCAGGGTCACGGGACGTTTCATTGCTGGAGGTCCTCTCACTCCCTGCCCACCTGCTCGGCCCCTGAACTCCTGTCCAGCTCATCACGTCTGGCCGTTGGCAGTCCCTGACCCTGTGCGACCAGTCTCCCCATCCTTTCCTGGTGCACAAGGGGTGTCAGAAAACAGGTCCCGGGTGGCGGCCGGGCCTGCGTCGTCAGGGCCCACGGTGTCCAGTTGCACCCACAGAGTGTCGCTCTGAGACCACCATCCACTGCCCACCATGACTCCCAGGGGCCAGGGGCCAGCACACGGCAAGGCCCCCTGGGTGGTGGCGCCCTCGTCCCGCACTTTGTCGGCAGTGCCCCAGATACGACACCGAGGCTGGGCCGTTTTCACCGTCTCTGGGGGCAGCTGTCGGCAGCGCTGACCTGAATCCCTGCTGCCCCTGGCAGTAGCAGTCATCTTCTGCTCCAGATGGCCTTGCCCTCTGCTGCCCCGCAACCACCGCTCCCTCTGGGCTGCCTCCTCGCTGTGCCCACCGGCCACCTTAGCCCGATGGCAGCCCAGACACAGCGGGGTGCGTCTGGTGCTGTTTCTCTCCGACCATCTGCTCGATGCCCCTGTGGGAGGCTCTGTGGCCCCTGGGGCTCCAGTGTGGGCCTTGCTCCCACTCAGAGCGCTGGGCGCCCCCCTGTGGTCTCCCGTCCGCCTGCGTGTCCCTGGCCCCACCTCCCGGTGCCTTCGTAGCTGCTGTGGAGTTGGGGTGCGGGGCGGGGCCTAGCGTGAGGTGGAGGTGGACCTGCCCCGTGGTGCAGGGGCCCCTCGTTCTCCCAGGCCCCGCCCTGCAGTGTGTCCCCCCAGCACCGCCATCGTCCAGCCCCAGCGGCCCCCCCCCCCAGGGCTCCCAGAGGAAAACAAGTGCCCACGAGGGCAGGAATGGCGGGTGCGTGGCCCCTGGGGGTTTCCCACGCAGGCTACCGCCCTCCCTCCAGGTGGGAGTCACGGGGCCTCGTGGGCCTCTGGACTTGCCTGGGTCCTGGCGTCCCGGCGTCACCTGGGAACTCCTGCTCACCAGGCGCCTGAGGCTGGCCCAGTTCGACTACGGGAGCAAGTGCTCGGAGATTGCGCGGCTGACCGCAGGCATGTCGGGCCGGGAGATCTCCCAGCTTGCCGTGGCGTGGCAGGTGAGCTGGGGGCACAGGCCCTGAGGGGGACGGACGTGGAGACCCCCGAGTCCCGGGAGGGCACTGCTGCCTCGCTGCCCCTGGGGTGCTCCTGTGGAAGGGCTTCCAGCCCAGACGAGACCCCCACCCGAGTCCTCATGGCAGCTGGGGGCGGGGGGCAGGGCCCTCATTTGGTCACCCAGATCAGGGTGCTCCCTGAAGTCAGATGGGGCCCCTGTGCAAACGAGCCTTGTGCTTGTGGTCTTTGAGGTCCCCGGGGCTCAGGGTCTCTACGGTGACTGGACTGTCCCACCCGGGGTCCTGGGTGAGGACACTGGAAGGGGCTCTTGCCTGATACCATGTTGGGTGGTATCGACACCTGGCATTCAGGGTCCCCTGCTCCTGCTGGAGCTCTCCAGGGTCTGGTGGTGAGGACGGGTTCGCTGTGACCTCAGGGGCAGCCTGGCCCTGGACCGGGCTGGATGGCCTCACCCGCGTGCTGTGGCTCGGGCACACAGGCCGGGGGCTCCGGTGACTCCCCAAGCCCGTCTGCCTCGGGCTGCGGGGTTGGTCCCGCTCACCCGCCCACCCTCCGGGCTGGAGGCCCCGGGCAGTGCTGCCTGGTCTCCGAGGACCCTCCTTGTGGCCCGGCCTGGGTCCCACCCCGTGGTCTTGTCAGCGAGGCTGGTGCCTCTTAGCACCCGAAGCCACTTGTTGGGGGGTGCGGGGCGCATGGCTCTGTGGGTCTGGCGCGGCGCCCCATCCCCTGTAGGTGCCGTCGCTCCCTTACCTTCTCTGTCTGGCGAGTGTCACTCAGCGTGACGCCCTCTGGGTCTGTCCACGTTGTGCGTGCCACAGTGTCCTTCCTCCGAGTGATGTTCCCATGTGAGTGTGAGAAAGACTGTGTATTCCTCATCCGTGGATAGACGTGGGTGGTGGTCACCTTTTGGCGGTTGTGAGCAGTGCGGCTGTGCACATGGGGGTGACAGCGTCTCTCCGAGCGCCGGCTCTGCGTGCCTTCGGGGACGCGCCCGGCAGTGGGATTGTGGGGTCCCGTGGTCGCTCTGTGCAGCACCTCCCGCCCCACCAGCGGGCACAGGGGCCCGGACACCGGTCCCTGCCCGTCTGTTCGTTCTAAAGGGTGGGATGCGGGACCTCCTTGTGGTCTGAGCAGCGGTCCCAGCCCTTCGCCCTTTCTGCACGGGGTTTGGCTCTTGGTTGTCGCGTGAGGAGCCCCTTACACACTCTGGGTGGAACCCTTACCGGCTGCGTGGCGCACAAGCGCTCCCTCCTGTCCCGTGGGTGCCTCTCCCGACCCTGCGGGCAGTGTCCTACGGCCCACAGACCCTCAGTTCCTTTGAAGGCCGGTTCACTCCAGGCTGCTTCTGTCACCTGTGCTTTCGCTGTCCCAGCCCGGAAGCCACCGCACAGCCCAGCTCTAGTGTCCGGAGGGTCTGGTCTTCTCCTGTGTTTTCTTGTGGGATTCGCTGTGCGATGTTAGACACTAAGGTGTTCGACCCATTTTGAGTTCATTCTGTATGTGGTGTGGGGTAGGGGTCGGACTCGAGTCTCCTGGGTGCGGACATCTGGTTCTCCCGGCCCTTTCTGTCCTGGCGCCCTTGCTGGAAACCATCTGAGCGCGGGTACGAGGGTCCGCGCTGGGCTTCTGCTCTGCCACAGAGTGGGCTCTGTCCCGCCAGGCCCCGTGTCTGTCCGTCCACCAGCCGGCCGGGACCACACCAGTGTGAGTGCTGTTGCTGGTGAGTGGGTTCCCATCAGGGAGTGCGGGGCTTCCGCTTCCTGGTTCCCCTCAGGGTTGCGTGGCGGACGTTCAGGGTCTCGTGAGATTCCACGTGAAGTCTAGGATGGGCCTTTTAAATTCTACAGGTTGTTTTTATAGTACTGACATTGTGACAATATTAAGTTTCCCGATGCATAGTCACAGATATTTTTCTGCATTTTGGTGTCTTATTTCCTTTGGTGTCTTAAGCAACATTTTGTAGTTTTCCATGTACAAGTCTTTTCACCTCTGTAGCTAGTTTCCAGGTATTTTATTCTTTTTGATACTATTGTAAATGGATTTTTCTTTTATTTTCAAAGAGTGTATTTATCATTTTTAGAGGGGGGAAAGGGGAGGAAGAGGAGAGAAACGTCAGTGTATGGTTGCCTCTCGTGCAACCCCTACTGGGACCTTCCGAAACCAAGGCCTGTGCCCCGACTGGGAATCGAACCTGCAACCCTGTGGTGCACAGGCAGGCACTCGATCCACTGAGCTACAGCAGCCAGGGCTGGAATTATGTTAACTTTCCAGATTGATCGTTGGTGCTGTGTAGAAACACAAATGGTTTTGTGCGTTAATGTTGTATCCTGCACATCTGCTGAATTGTTTTAAGTTTTTTGGGGGGATCTTCAGGATTTGCTCCATAAAAGATCGTGTCACCTGTACGACAGGTACCTTTGTTCTTCCTTTCCAGTCCGGGTCCTTTCATGTCTTCGTTTCCTCCCCGGCTGCTCTGGCCAGAATCCCCGCGCTGTGCTGGACAGAGGAGGAGGGTGGGCTCCCCGGTCTCACTGCTCCTCAGCCTTGCACCACCGCGGACACTGCTTCAGGTCCCCAGCCGCGACCCCCGAGGAAGCCCCTTTCTAGGTCTAGTTGGCCGAGCATCTCCATCAGGCGAGGGGGCTGGGTTCTGCCACGTGCTCTCCCGCACCCGCTGTGCGTCTCTGCCCGTGACCATGCCCACGGTGTGCGGACTTTCTGCCCCTCACACCCCGAGACCGGTCGCATCGGGGGCGGTGCCCCCCCAGGCTCCTCTGGGGACAGCTGTCAGGGGCTCCTTGTTTCCATGGCGTCGAGGGTGCGGGCCAGGTGTCCTCTACAAGCCTCCCGCGGGGTTTGTTGTTTTTCTCATGATTAGGCCGAGATGGAGGGGCTCTGGGAGGAGACCGGAGAGGTGAGGTGAGGTGCCCTCTGGTCACTTCATTTCTGGGACCTGCGGTCCACACAGCATCACAGGCTGTCGTCCTGGACCGCCTGGTTAGGGTGGTGGCTGCGGTGTGTCTCTGTGGCCGTCACTTTTGACCCCCTTTCCTCGTTTGTTTGGGAGCACAGCATCAAGTCCCGCCTGCCCTCTTCCCGGGGCCCTGGCTGCCCGGATGCTCGGGTTCTGGAAGGAGCAGCTGCACTCTCCCCGCTGCTTCCTGCCAGGGACCCACGAGCCCACGACCCCACAACCCGGGGCACCCCTCGGGGTCAGCCTTTCTCAGCAGCTCTTTGGGGTTGGCGCTCCTCCAGGGGCCGTGGGGCAGCCCCTCTTCACGGCCCAGGCTGGGCACTGAGCTCGGCGAACAGAACGACTGCTCCCCAGACAGTGGGGCCTGTTCACCGTGCCCCACGAGAGCTCCTGCCCACGTGGGTCAGTGCTGCCCTCACAGCAGGCTCGTCAGAGTTCGGGGTGTGGCAGAAGTCGGCCGGTCTAGGGCCTGGGGAGGGGACGCTGGGACCACACCTGGGCCCAGTTAGCACAGGTGCCCCCACCAGGTGCTCCTTGGACACAGCGCGGGGAGTGGTGGGCTTTTGGGGAGTTCCAGGCGCCTGGTGGTGGCGGGCTCTCGGTACCTGTGGCTCTAGAAGGGCTGGGCAGATGGAGGTGGACCGCAGCTGCCCAGTGTACGGGGGCAGTCGGCCCGGTGGGGCCACTCCTGGGACGCACTGTGCCTGGGGACCCTAACCCTCCCATCCATGTCAGGGTGGACCTGTGCCCGAGTGGCCTGTGGTGGTTCTGTCCCCTGCCCTGGCGCTGGGGACAGCTCTGTGTCTGAGACACAGGGCCCCCCAGGTCTGCAGCAGGGGTGGGGCTGCTTCCAGAGCCCAGGCCTGGGCTTCCTCGTGTTAGATGGTCACTGAGAAACTCAGTGGGGTGAGACAGGGGCTGGTGGGTGGCGCAGGCGTGGCGCAGGCTGCGGATTGCCCGTGAGCAGGCATGTGTGAGCACACTCGTGTGCACTGGAGGCCAGGAACGTGCTGTCAGCAGGCAGGAGTGTGTGTGCAGCCTGGGGGGGGGCGCTGGCCAGCGGTCCCCTGGTGGACTCGGCATCCCCGGCTTTGCTCTCACCTGCCCCCACCCCGAAGGAGGCGCCTCCAGGAAAAGGGCTCGTGGATGGGGGAGCAGTGTGGAGAGGGAGGCCAGCCCGCTGTCGTCCCTGGGTCTGGCCCTGATCTCCAGGCAGGCGGCCTCCGAAAGCCTGAGGCCGAGACTCCTTCCCTGCAGCTGCCCCTCTGGGCGCCCTGCCTCAGCTCTCTCTCTCCCTGCTAGGCCATGGCGTATGCCTCAGAGGACGGGGTCCTCACCGAGGCCATGATGGATGCCCGGGTCCGAGACGCCATCCAGCAGCACCAGCAGAAGATGCAGTGGCTGAAAGCGGAGGGATCTGGGCCTGAGGGCAGCCAGCCCCTGCTCCCAAGTGCTCAGACTGCCTGAGCAGGGCCGGGACGCCGGGCCCTGGGGCACACTGGCCAGGGAACCTTGTGCCTATGTCTCCTGGAGGTCAGTGGGGGTGCCGCACAGCCACCCACCCCCCCTGGCATTTTTTTAATGTTCCTCCGGTTGGGGCCCCGGCAGCGTGGAAGGCCCCTGCTGAGGACTGGCCATGGCTGCGCTGTCCGTGGTGGAATCGGCTGGGGAGGGCTGGGCTGGGGCCATGTTCAGGACACTCCTGGGAGACATGTTTCCAAAGCAGGCCCAGGGCGGCAGAAGCATAGTCCCCACGCCCACTCCAGGGGCAGTGGCCACACTGACCCCGCCCTGCTGCCCGGTCATGACCAGCAGGCCGGGAGCCTGATGAGGCCCCATCCCACCTGGAACCAGAGCCCAGTGAGGGCGGAGCAGAGGTGCCTGGGGTGGGGCACGTCCTCGACCCGTACCTGTCTCAGTGCCCTTGGGTGCCTGGTGGGGGCTGCTGCTAAGATTGGAGGCCCCACCCTGCTGGCTAAGGTCACCGGTGCTGGGGACCTGCCCTGGCCCAGATGACCTGTAGCCCACTGTTGGAGCTGGGGTCTATGTCCAGAATCTAATAAAAACGTTGACACCATTCCTCAGTGTCTGTCTCTTGGCTGAAAGGAAGGTCAGGGCTTGAAGGGGTCACAGGGTCACAGGTGAAAAAAGAGGCGGAAGCTGGAGCTTTCTGGAGAATTTACTGACCAGCAGGGTTGGGGGTCACAGTGAGGCGCTCACCCGGATGCCCTGGGCAGGGTGGCCGCACTTGCCACAGTGGGGCCCAGAGGCCTTATTGCTGCTGGGCCGGGGCCTTCCCCAGACCCCCGCCCCCCACCCCCCATTGTGGCCCGCGGACGCACACGCCCCATGCACATGCTCCCGTGTGCAGACGTCGGTGCGGCCGAGGTCCGGCCCCCTTCCCTGCGTAGACCATCTCCCGGCCTCCCCTCCATCAGAACGGGGAAGGACACGGGCCCACAGGAAACAGCCGGTTTTAAGTAACAGACGTGGTCCCAGGCCAGGCGCAGGCTGGGCTGCAGGACGTGGTAGGGCCCGCGCCACGCCAAATCCCTGCACCCTGCCCAGCCCTGGAGACCGGGGTCCTGCCCCCAGACCGGCCCCACCCCGACCCCTTTATAAAAAAAAGAGGAGACAGCACCTTCCGCTGGACACGCCCGGCGGCCCGGGCGCCCTGGCCCAGGTGGCCATCCAGTCCCGTGTACGTGGGCGCGGTGGCCAGCGGCCCCGAGAGTCCTGCGCGCGGCTCAAAGGTGCCGCGGGCTCGGGTGGCCGTTGTGGTAGAGTTTCTGCTTCACGTGCACCATATTCCCGGCCGCCTCCTCGAAGGGCCTGTGCGGCCGCCGGCCAAACTCCCGCAAGTTGCACAGCTTGGGCAGCCAGGTCCACGAGCCATCTGCGGGGGGCGTGGCCAGGGGCAACGGTCAGGCGGGGCGGGGCCGACGTGCTGGGTGTGGTCGTGCGGGCCGACGCGAGAGGAAGTGTCTCGGGGGCGTGGCTTTTGTGTGAAGCGTCTGCACCCAGGCAGGGTCTGGGTGGGGCTTGGCCCAGGCGGAGACCTGGCCTGGGGCAGGCGTTCAGGGGCGTGGTCGGGCTGCCAGAGTGGGTTCAGGGACCCTTGGGACACGGTGTGCAAGACCAGCGGGCCTGGCGCGAAGGGGCGTGGCCTTGGCGTGGAGGTGTGGCCCTGGACGTGGCGCGGTAGGGTGGGGCTTCGCGGGGCGGGGCAGGGCATGATGGGGGGCGGGCCCGCGTGTCTTGGCCGAGCTCACCGTAGCGCCGACCAGCCCTCCAGGCGCGCACGGCGCAGTGCAGGACGCCGTCCATCCACACCAGGAACCAGCTGATGCAGAAACCGAGCAGCAGCCCCAGCATGAGGTCGATCTCCTGCTTGGTGACGTTGTCTGTCACGAAGTAGTTTTCGGAGGCGTCCACCACTGACTGGTCCCCGTCGTACGGGATCACGTAGTGGATGTGGTGCCTGGGGGCGGCAGGGCGGGCTGGCACCTCTCCCGCAGGGCGCACGGGATACCTGCGAGGGTCTCTGAAGCAGCCCCTGTGGGATCTGAGGTCTCGAGGGGCCTGCGACTCACCCAGACCCCCGTCCCCAGGCGGAAGCTGCCAGAGGGTGGGAGTGTGTGACTTCAGTGGTCAGAGTGAAGTCCTGGCGCTGGCCAGGGGTGCGTCTGCTCTGCCTCCTCTGCTGTCTGGGGCTTGTCACTGACCCTGATGGGGTCACAGAAACAGTGCAGGTGGACCAGTCCGGGTGAGAGCCCAGGGCAGGGTGTCCCTGTCTGGTGACAAGAGTCACACAGCCCACCTGCTGGACACGGGGCTGACGCAGCTCCTCTGAGACCACCCCTCTGGCCTCTCCCTCTAGCCTGACACTACCCATACGTGGCAAACACAAGGGCCTCGGGCCAGATCCGGCCCTCCACCTTGTTTCCACCCGGGGCAGCGCCGAGCTCCTTGCCCCTAGTTGAGGAGCAGTTACATTTATACAGTCCTAACATTACATTCAGCCCTTTGAAGGCACCTGCGAGGCTGACGGGGCCCTGGTGACAGAGTTGGACACCCCTGCACTAGCCCTTTCCTCAAAGCCGAGTGCCCTCAGCTGGCCTGGGCCTCTGGCTTGCCTTCTGCTCCTCCGTCCCCGATTCTTTGATTCTCTGCCCAGCGCCCCATCCTTTTCATCCTCTCTCCTGGGGGTGCCTCCAGCCTAATCCCTTCATGGATCTGCATGTCCTCCAGCTGCTCCCGGTGGACAGTGAGATGACAACGTCTCTGTGCTCCAGGATTCCCGGGACCACGGCCCCTTCCCTGCCCACCAAGGCCTGGGCCCTGCGCCTCAGCCTCCCCTCCCTTCACTGGCCAGACTCAGGCTGCTGAGCCCCCACTTGGCTCTGAGGCCCACATTAAACCCTCCCCACAAGACCCCCTCAAGCCTCAAACCTGCCCGGATACCCTCCTCCTCCAGGAGACCCCCCAGACCCCATGATCCCAGGTGGCCACACTCAGGACAACAGACTCTGGGTTTATCTGTTCCTCACCCTCCCCACCATCGAGAGAGCCTGTGAGCCAAGACACAGGGGGCCCATGCACCCTTAGCCCCCAGCCACCCCTGCCAGCTAGGACAGCTCCTCCTCTCCCCCAGCAGTGCAGGGGCCGACCTGGGGCCCTGCCCGGGAGGCCACCACTCTCGGTTCTCCTCCTCCCCAAGCTCCTGTGCTGGCTTCTCCAATGCTCCATCCCCACCCTCCTAAAGTCCCTGCAGCCCGCCCCACACCCCACATGTCTGCTCTGAGCTCCAGCTGCCTGCCTGGCGTCTCCACGTGGGATCTAGAGACACCTCAAACTCTCACCTAAAAATAGGTCCTCCCTCCCGGAACCTGCTGCTCCCGTCTCCCTTTCAGTTAGATGCCGACACCTCCGCCTGGTCTTTAGTGGCCCTTACTTCCCGCCCCCCCAGCCTCGCTCCACTCCCCCCAAAAGAAACCTTCTCCCAAGGAAGAACAGGTGGGTGTTCTCCCCAACCTCAGGCCCCTGCTGTGCCCATACTGGCCACATGCTGACTTCTCCAGGGAGTCAGGGGAGCCCTGGAGCCCCAAGCTCAGCTCAGGGAAGCGGCAGCAGGCAGCCTCTTGTAGGGTCAGTCAGCAAGGACTACCCGACACCGCTTTTCTGATCAGTTTGTCACTAGCCATTGGGAGTCATCAGTAAGTGATGGAAAGCGATTGATCACCACCTGGAATGTGTATCAGGTGGCCACCAGGCTCCCAGGAGAAGACGCCCTCCTTGAGCCATCGGCAGTCCCTGTCACCCGGAGCGCCCCAGGCCTCACGGGGGCTGACGACACTTAGCATCACCCCCTCTCTGGCTCCTCCAGCCTTCGGGGCCCCGGACCTCGGATGGGGCCCCCTCAGCAGCTGCTCCCCACCCCTGGGCACACAGCTGGTCAGGGCAGGACTCTGCAAAGGCCGGGTCACTGACAGGACTTGCAAGGCCCCTGGTGCTCTGCAGGACGGATGAGGCCAGGCCCAACCACCCCGAGTGGCTCGGGACCCCCAAGGGCTGGAGAGCGCAGCCCGCGCTCTGTCGCTGGCCTGGCCCCTGCGGCTCCTCCCCTGCCCCTTCCTTGCCCCTCTTCCTCCAGCGCAGGTCCCTGGAGGTGGGGTCTCAGGTCTCCCACGGGCACACGTATTTCCATGATGTGTACATGCATGTGTCCTGCCTGGATCAAGCATGCTGCATGTGTTTACCTGAGGTCCAATGCATGTCATGTATACATGCCATCCACATGCACAGGACAGGACATGTATACCATGGACTCGGCCCATGAGCTCCACATGTGTGCATGTGCATGCTTGCCCGTCATGACTGTGGTGCACACCCCACAGGGGTGCACATGCACGTGGCTTTGCACACCCTCTCTGGGGGCACCGTGGCACGTGCATGGGTGCGTGGGCACAGATGCCACCTGCCAGCACATGCCCTTTGGAGCCTCGCTTTACATACATGTCTTCTGCACAAACTTTCCCATACAGGCATGTAGAAGGCACACATTCTGTGTGCATGGTTACTCGGTACACCGCGTGTACACACATGGGTAGAGTCCATTGTGGCATGTACATGGTTCATACACAGATACCGGGTGTGCAAAACTGCTCTGCGGGTGGCTGGATGCACACGGAGCACACTGGTCACTGCATATTGTATTATGTACATGTACTGGGCACACACATGTTTGCTGTCAACAAACAAGACTATTTTGTACACTGAATTTACATACCCTGTATGTAGTGAAGTGTACAAAGCACACACATGTGGACACGTACAGCCAGAAACACTCTATGTCTATCATAGGTGTGGCTTCCCATGTTCTGTGTCCAAGGACACACTAACCCATGCACGCTGGTCCAGCTTAGCACACACCGTCCCCATGTTTGCATGAGTCCACATGTACTTTGGACACTGCATATGCCGCACACACACCTGTGCAAACACACTCTGAAAACACCCTGCCTGCCCTCAGTACGAAGTCACAGGCACACAGACGCCAGTCACAACACGACAGCCCACACATGTGAAATGTGTGTCACCAATGCGTCCAGAGCTCGGAGTCGGGGCCCAGCACTGCGCCACCCCAGTCCTGGGAGGGCCGCCAGGCACCTGAGCCTACACCCGCCCCGTTGTCGGGGCCGCCCCGGGGGGCAGTGAGCCGACCCAGGCCTCTCCTTAGCGTGGTCTCTGGGCCAGCGTGGCCACCCAGGACGCACTCGGTGGTGCTTGGCCAGCACAGGTGAGGGCTGTTTGCGCTGCCGTCTCTACCTGCCCCGCTGCCTGGCTCTGCTCCGGCAGGCCGGTCAGCACCCACGGGCACGGAGCGTGCTGGGTCAGGAGAGAGCCCGTTGACTCCCCGCACGCGTGGCACGTGTGGCACGTGTGGAGCAGGTTGTGGGTGGAGAGCACGGGCTCCAGGACCCGTACCCCGCCCCTTCCTAGCTGTGTGACTTTGGGCAAAGCTCTGTCCGCTCAAGCCTCTGTGCACTTTCTCGCGGTTCCAGCGCGAGGGTGTCCTGCGGGGTGAGGGTGTGCATGCGGACATGAGCGTGTGCTGCGTACCCACACGTATACGCACAGACGGCACACACACTCGCGTGTCATGAGATGTTTATTTCGTACACGGACGTACAAACATGCATGGCCCGGAGGACGCTGCCATTACATGTGCACAGGATGGGGCCACGGTGGGCGGAGGGGCCTGGGTGACCTTGAGCAAACTCCACCCCCTTGCCTCAGTTCCTCCTCTACCACGGCGGGTGCGGGGCCCTGCCCGCCTTGACCAGCTGCACTTCCCTGTACCTGGCCCCCAGGAAAGTCCATGGCACCATGTGGGGTCCCGGGCGGAGGCTGCTGTGCGCTGTGGGCACAGCCCTGTGCAGGGTCCCTCCCGGACGCCAGGCCGGGCTGCTGCCTTTCTGGCCTCCAGGCTCTGGACCAGGAGACCTGGGCCTGTTCTGACCACCACCCACTCTCTGAAGACGCTTCTGGAGGGGGTCCTGGCTGACTCAGGCACGCTCCCCCTTCCTGAGCCCGCTGGGCCAACTCCCAGGTGCCTGCAGGAGGCTGGAGAGTCCTTCCCCCACCCGGGCCTGGTGCAGAATTCGGCAGCCCCTCCGGCCTAGTGCGGCCCTACACAGGCCTTCCCCAGGCTCCCCGCACCCTAGTGGGCCCTGTGCCCCAACCATGTGTGATCACGCGTGTGCCCCGCCAGGCACAGACTCACCGGCCACAGTTGCAGTGGCAGACGCGATCCTCGCCCCGTAGGTGCGGGAGGATGTAGTTGTGGAATCGGTCCAGCAGCGCGTTCATGTCCATCAAGCACGCGATGGCCTGGAAGAGCCCATGACCGGTCAGAGCGCAGGAGCCGCGGGCTGGGGTGTCTAGGTGGGGGCGGGGGCGCTCAAGACGGGTGAGAGAAGCGGAGGGGTGGGGGGCCCAGGCCCGGGGAGAAGGGTGCTCAGGGCAGCCCAGAACTGGGAGCGCAGGCAGGGCACGGGGAGCGCAGGCCGCGCGGGCCGGTAAACAAGGCGCGGGAGGGGGAGGCGGCGGGCGGTGCGCGGGCGCGGGAGGCGGGAGCGGGTGGGGGCGCGGGCGCGCGGGAAGCCCCTCCGCTCACCATCACGATCGACGCCCCCAGAATCATGAAGATCATGGTGTTCGCGCTCATGGACATCGGGCGGGGCCGGGCCGGGCCTGAGCGCCGCCCCCCGGCCCCGGCGCCCCCCCGGCCCCGGCCCGATGCTGAGCCCCCGGCCCCTCCGCAAAGGTCAGCGCGCCGCGCACCCACCGCCGCGGGCCGGGTAAGAGGCACGAGCTGGGGGCGCGGGGCGCTGGACCAGGCTGCTCCGGGGTCGTTCGGCCGCCCGGCCACCGACCGCACTTGCCTCTCTCCGCTCCGCCCTCGGCCCTGCCTCCCTCCCTTCCTCCCCGCGCGCGCTCCGGCCCCCTCTCCCTGCGCGCCCGCCTCCGGGAGGGACCACACAGCCGCCCCGCCCCCGGGCGCCCGCCCGACCCCCTCCCCGGGGCACCTGGTCAGTGTGGGCCCCGGTGCCCTGCCCAAGTCCCCGCCGGAATGGCACCCTGGAGAGAGCCGGGATTCCCTCTCCCTCCACTTCCCCCAACTCATCAGCCGAGGTTCCTCCTCCTGGGTCCCTGGGGTCGCGGTGTGGGACTCTGGGCCCACGGACAGCAGTGGGCCCATGCAAGCAACTGCCTTTCCGGGGGAGGCCTGCCTGGGCACAGGGAACAGCCAGGGTGTCACTACAAAGCCAGGGACATGCGACCTGAGGACAGCCAAGCAAAAGCCAAAGAACAGCCCCCAGAGGGAGCAGGACCAGCTTCAGTCTGGTCTCCCTCAGGGGTCAGCCCCAGGCCCCTGGGCTGGGCAGCCTAGAAGCCTGGAGGCCAGTGTTGGGATCTATCTGCACTCTGGTGGCCCCCCGACACCGGGGCCCCGGGGAGGCATCCCCGAGTCAGCCCCTGCAGGCACAGACCTGCCCCCTCCCCAGAGGTGACCAGAGATGTTCCACAGCCACGTACATCCGGAGGGGTCCCTGGGAAAGGGTGCTTGGGGCACAAGCGGATGACAGAGGGGACTAGGAGCCACAGGGAACAGGGCCTCATTCTGCCAGCAGCCCCGGTGGGGGTTGCTGGGAAGGAGGCTGGGCCCAGAGGCTGGACCACGGCCGGGAGCCCTTCCTGAAGGACGTCGGGGGCACCGAGCCCCCTGCCTCCTGGGACCAGCGTGGGGCCGAGTGCAGAGCCCAGGACGCTCACCGAGGAGCAGCAGCACCTGTTCATTGGACAAGTGCAGGTGCGCCCCAGCTGGGGACGGGGGAGGGGTGGGGCGCACAGTGAAGGAAGGAGACGTGGTGGAAGAAATGTGCTGAGAACTGTGTTGTTTTGCTTAAAGAAACTTTAATGTCACACCCAGAACGTGGAGGGGTAGCGCGGCCCTCGGGCCGGGGCCTGCCCTCGCAGCAGGGCGCACAGTGCGGGCGGTGGCAGCCCTTGGCGAGAAGGCAGGGTGGGGAGGAGGTGGGCTGCCGCTGGCCGCGGGCTCAGTAGAAGCAGACGGTGTGCAGGAAGGCCCGGCCGCTCTTCTCCTCGAACTCCTGCAGCAGCTCGTCGATCTCGTTCTCCATGTCCTCCGTGTGCTGGATCTGCGCACAGAGCGGCCTCCTGAGCGGGCACCAAGGCCCGACCCCCCGATACTGGTGCGGCCCCGGCCCTCCCCTGGGGGGACTGGAACGAGGGTGGGCTCTCAGATGTCACGTGGACTCCAAATGTGGGCCCACTGCCGCAGGGGAGCTCGGGCACAGAAGGCATGGTCCCCACCCAGGGCGGAAGCCCAGCCCGTGCTCTGGGGGCGGAGGGCCCGTTCTGTGGGGCTAGGCAGCACCTGCAGCCTCTGCCCCACTGGCTGCCACTAACGGCCCCCCAGGTGTCAGACCCATGAGTGTGCACACACACCCAGGCACCCCTGGTGGACAAGCACTGCCCTGAAGGAGCAGGTGCTGCCAGGGTACAGCCCTGCAGTGGCCCAAGCCAGACGACAGCAGAGGCTGCTTGCTGCCCCAGGCATGGCCTCTGAAGAGTGGCACCTCCCAAACTCAGCTCTCGCCGGTGTGACCCAAGTCACACGGGCAACTTCTGGGATGTGTCTTCCCCGCTGCAGCCCTTTCTCTTGCATTATGGCAGGATAATGCTCACACCTGCTGGAGCTCCAGCAGCCACGATGCACCACGAGGTGCACCACGATCAGAGGCTGTGCTAGGCTCCCTCTGGAAGTCCTGGTTAAGCCACTGTTTGTCACTCACAGCCAGCTGGCCTAGCGCAGGCAGGAAACAAGGCGTGTGGGCTCCTCCTTGCTAGGGGCTCTTGTCACACAGAAGAAAGAGGTTCTGCTCTGAGAACAGCTGCACAGTGGCTACAAAAGCCTTGTGGTTTTCCGCACAAAGCGGGGGGACCACCAGGTGAGTGGAGTGAGGAGTGACACAGAAGTCCCTCCGAGCCCTCCGACAGGACACATGGCAACTTCATGGAAGCAAGACACCTGCAGTCACTGCCTTCTAGAGTCAGCCCAAAAGCCCAAAGTGGATTCACCAGAGGCAGCTACTCAATTCTCAATCTGTGGGCACCTTTGCATGATCTGGGTTTTAACACTGGGAAGTGACTGGAACGTGAACCAAACTGTGTGACAGTCACTTCCACCGTGAACACTCCCGTGCAGGGGGATCTGGGCCCCGCCCCCAAGCAGGGAGCGCTGGGGCGTGGATACTCACGCACTGGCAGAGCTCGCAGATGAGGAAGGCCCCCAGGGTGGCCTCCTCGTGGTTGTCCTGGATGTCCACATTGATCACGTGCACTGGCTGGCAGGTCTCCTGCTCTCTGGAGTTCAAGTCTGACCGAGACAGAGTGGTGTGGACCTCAGGGGCTCCGCAAGACCTGCCCTGGCTGAGCATCAAAGCACCTCCTGCCCGAAATGCAACACCACACCCCACCTCCCTGGGGACAAGCAACTGTCCTGTGGCCCAGCATTCAGCAGGCCCCCTCGGAGAACCAGGTCCCCACTCCAGGCCCTCCAACCCTCTTACCAGGCTGCTGGCAGCACCAGCAGCTTTGCCCAGGAAAACACAATAGGCCGAAGCCCCAGGCTAGGCACCCCCCTGGCTGCTGCCTGGCCCACTGAGGCTGGGGGAGGACGGGTGTGAGAGGAACACATGGGACCCAGGACACCGCTGGGCCCAGGCACAGGTGGGGGCGCTGGGTCTTTGGGCTCACCTTCCACCACCTGGTCATACACTCTCTCCTCGCAGGTGAGGATCAGATCGAACAGGTCTTTGCAGTTCTGGAACCTTTCTGGCCTCGGCTTGATCCGTTTATTTCTGTCCAGCATGTGCAGAATGCCGTTCTGTGTGTAGCTGCACGCCAAGGTTAAGGAACTCCAGAGAAGGCGTGCCCTGAGCTTGCCGTGGCGCCGCCCACCTCACCCAGGCTGCAGGGGACAAGGCGGTGGGCAGACTGCCCGTGGAGCGGGCGTCTGGACCTGCCAACCTCAGCTGGCCAGGTCACAGCTTTCAGGCCAAGGTGGCCCAGAAGGCGGAGACTTGTGCCTGTCTACAGCCTCCTCTCGTCTGTCTGTCCAGCCCACCTGCCACCCCTGTGGCTGGGTCTGCAGCATCTCAGCCACACTGGCCCCAACCCACACAGCAACACTCACCTGCAAGCCCACCCCAGCCAGGCTCGGCCACAGCAAAGGAACCCGAAACCTTGTGGCAACAAGGGGGTCCCGGAGGAAGAAGCTGGACCACTAAAGATGAGAGCAACGGGGCCCCACGGGCGTGGCAGCGAGGTCTGTGCCAAGCAGGTGACCCCGGAGCTGGATGTCCTGCCCCCAGGGACCTCCAGACAGGGCCGCACACCCGCCCAACACAGTGGCTGTCCTTGGGGCCCCAGGGAAATGGTTCACTTCCTCAACAGAGACGGAGCCCCGACTCTAGGAGGCGGCCTCCCGGGGTCTCTCTGGACAGCAGGGGAGGAGCGACTCGCCGATTCCACCTTAGGCAGACAGGCAGGCTGACCTGGGCGTGCCGGGGGATGCATTTAATGTGGCCCAAACCTCAAAGTTGGGACGACTTATTTGAAGAAGCTCGTGTTAGCACACATTTCTCCCTTTCCTGGACACTGAGGACACCGGTTATAATACATTTAAATGGTTTACCTTTTAATGTATTAAAAGGTAAGAGACATAACTTTGGTAACAAAGATGCTGGATTGTTAGCTGTAATGTTTAATTCTTGACACTTTCTGACCAAGTTCACAAAGCCACTGCACTGCCCAGGCACAACCGCGTCCTAAATGGGGCCTCCCTTCAGCCCCACGAGTGGGCGCCGTGCTCTCCCTGCCCCCACACCCACGGCCCTGGAGGGACAACCACCAGGTGCTCAGCCAGGGCGGCTGCGCTCCTGTGAGCTCCATCCTCCTTCACACACCCCCGCACCCCTCCCTCCCCCCACGAGGCTGATGGCACAGGTGAGGGTCATGGAATGGAGTAGAAGGCCCATTTGGGGGATCAGACCCCACCAATCATCCCCCGGTACGGAAGGAGAAAGAGGCCTTTCCGGACTGTTTTTGCTTTGTTCCTGGCAAACCCCAGGGGTGCAGGTCCTAGGGGAGCCAAGCAGGACCAGGGACGGCTGTGCAGCGCGCTGCTGAAGACACCGCGACCCTCGCTGTTCCAACCCCCAGGGACCCAGAGCCACCTGAACCCCCACTCAGACCACGGGGGACGGGCGGGGGTGGGGTGAGCAGGGCAGCGAGGCCAGCAGGAGTCGTCGGCCACAGGACGGAACCCGTCAGAGGGAGGCTGGGAGGCAACGGCCTCCAGACACACTTTGTGGAGAGAGTGAAGTGTCTCGTGAAGACGGCCTCCAAGTGCAGCGCTGGACCCTCGTCCCTGAGCCTGAGGACACTTCCTGGGAGACCAGCAGGCATGGGAGCCGGGCAAGGGCAGGGCTGACCGCCCCGGGCCTGGCAGCAGGTGGGGACTTGAGTTTTTAGAACCCCCCCCCCCCCACAACACACAGGTGCTCCTGGGCTGACGGTGGCCAGGGGCCAGGCCGGGTCTCTCATGCTGATGACCCGGCTTGGAGATGCAAGCTGCTGGTTCCGGGGCCCCACTCGGGGGCATCGGCGCTGCCCACCCATGCCTGGCCCACCTTCCAATCCCCAAGTTCCCTACTGAGCAGCCAGTGCCCAAAGGAGCCCCCACGACAAGGAAGGCTCCTAACGTGCTTCTGCCTCCCAGGAACCCGGGACGCTTCCCAAGGTCAGTCAACAGGATGAAACCACAGCGAGGCCACTAGCTCTAGGGCACTTCGCCTGCTCCTCCTGGACACCTGTGGAGGGCACCCGGGGAGTGGGGCCTAGGGCATGGGGCCATTCCGCCTGGAGAAGCACGTTGGGGACAGCCACGCAGGGACTCAGCCTGGCTCCCACGGGGCAGCAGCGAGGCCCAGGTAGACACCCCACGAGCACTCAGTTTGAAAGGGGGTCCCACGAAGAAGGGGGAGGGTGAGTGTTTTCAGAGACAGGGAGTGGTGCCGGCAGGACTCGGAAAAGGGACCGGTCCCTCCCGGTGAGGCTTCGGCCCAGCGGCAGGGCCCCGCACCCCAGGGCGTCGCCCGGCCACCACGAGGACCCTGGCTAGTGGCCCTCCACACCCAGCCCAGCCCCTGGTGGATGGAGTGGGAAGCACAGCTCCAGCTTCACTGCCCTTGTCATCCACAGAATGGGAGTGAGGACAGGAAAACTCACACTCAGAACATTCGGGACGGCAGCGGGGGGCCCCCAGTGGAAACGGAAGCCCGAGGGGCGGGGCAGGGGGCCCCTGACCACAAAGGCCTTCAGAGCCAACACCCCGGCAGCACCCTGCACAGGGCAGGAGGGCAGCCCCGAAGGAGGGCACTGTGTGTCCTCCACCAGCATCAAGTTACGGCCGGGGACTGTGCTCTGGCCTCACTGGGCCACTAGGAGGGCCCGGGACACCCCAGTTGCTGCCAACACCACCTCAGTCCCCAGATGCCACCACACCTAATTCTTGTGTCCTCGCTGTGCGCCTCAGCCTCGGAAGTGACCCCGATCCTCTGTTGTGGATGCTCCCTGAGGGTGGGCCACACCCGGAAGCCAGCTCAGCATGGGGACCCTGTCACCTGGTTTTACTTCCAGTGTTAAACTTGACCAGACGACGTCAGATACGAGGCAGGGAGTCTCAAGTGGAGCCCGAGTCCGTTCTGGAAGATCCCCACGGCTCTGGGGCTCCCAAAGGCCTGAGTGAGCGCCCTCCTGCAGTTCAGCCAGGGCGCTGGGCCACTGCAGGCAGTCACAGGTGTCCACACGTGCTGGGCTGGAGGACACTGAGAACTCAGGCACCCCCGAGATAGCCCAGAGCCCCTCCTCCCTGGCTGTGGTCTCCAGGCTGGCTATGCCACGTGACCAGGGAAGCCCAGGGCGATGCCCCCACCCCACAGTCACCAGGAGGTGGTGGGCACCATGGGAGGAGGGCAGCGCGCCCTGGGGCCGGCCGCCGAGTTCTCCAGTGCCAGCTACATGCCACAAGCCAGCTCAGGGTACAGATTCAGAGGAGCAGGCTGATGGGGGTGTCCCCTGGCCCCATCGTGTAAAGAGGCGGCCAGCCCCAGACTCTCTGGTGGCCGAGCAGGAAGCCACCCGGGGCACCGTAGCAAGGACAGCTTTCGAGCCAGCACTTCATGTTAAGAAACAAATTTGAATTAACTTTGGTAATCAGAGCAGTTTCTGCAAAGCATGCAGGCTGCTCAAAGACGACCGTGGGAAGCCCCGGGCACCACCCTGATTCCAGGCTTGGTGGCTGGCTCCGGCTGTAGCAGCCTCACGCCATGGTGTTTTCAGGCAGAGACCATGACTCAGGTGGGGGACCAGTGGGTCCCCTAGGCCTCAACGAATGTGCAAAGCAGTGGGCAGGGCTGGGGCACCTCCACTGGTGCAGACCTGATGAGCAGGCGACCAGCTCAGACAGGATAGGGACTGGTCTGCATCACCTAAGACATCTTAAGGCTGCAATTCGTTTTAAGCACGAGAGCTTTTCTAAAACCTGAGGGCCTACCAGCTGCATCCGATCACCTGCTCTCTGGGAATACATCCACTTGTTAAAGAGACAGGCAATGCTTTTCAAAAACTACTTAAGACACAGCTGCCAGCCAGGGTGAGAGGAGACAAGGTCAAACACAGCAGAAGCAAGCGAGAGCCCGAGGCCTCCGGCGCCAGGCGGGCAGCCAGGGGCCGGTGACTCTTTCCCACTCCCCTCGCTGCACGAGAAGTGTTCCCGCCTGAAACAAGTCTCCGGAGACCCAGAGAGGACAGCCCCCTCCCGAGCTGCTGTGTCTGCTAACCTCACACCCAAGACGGAGGTCAGGAGGCTGCGGGGATTTACAGTGTGAGAAACCATCTTTATTTTTACCTTTTGCCCCGAGGCAAGAAGAGAGTGCACAGTGAAGAAGGGCGTACACACATCAGTTAAGCTGAGGTCTGAAAGAATGAAACAGGCAGACGAGAACGTGCAGCTTAAGTAAAAACCACGCCTCCCAGGCTGACTGGTCAGGGAAGGTGCACAGGAGCAGACGTGTGGACACAGGCTGCTGCGCCCGGTCTCCACCCGGCGAACACAGTCAGGGTCCAGGAAGAGTCTCGTCTGCCCTCCGAGCCCGCGCTGGGGGGTGACTGGTGACACGCGCTGAAAGCACACTAACTGCATTCAGTGGCAGGCTCTCACCTGCTTCAAGGCAGGTGGTTCTGTCGTCACAAAGCAATCGAGAGCTGAAAGGCCTGGCCCCGGGTCTCCTGCCGACAGGCCAGCCCTCCTTCCTCGCCCACCGCCTCCGCACTGCAGGCTGGTCGTTGCCACGTTAGAAGGACATAACCTGATCTTTCCACCAAAGGTTCTCCATGTGAACACAGGGTCCAGCCCCAGACCCCTCACTGGAAGCTGGAAGACCCCGGGGGAGGGAGCTCAAGGGCAGGAAAGGAAAAGCCCCAGAAGCCTCGGCTCCGGAGCCACACTGACGCCTGCAGGGAGCAAGCAAAGTGTAAGCTGCGCTGCGTTCAGGAGGACTTCACGGCAAAGGGAAGAGAAAAGATATGGCGGAGGGAAATGTGCACTTAAAATGGGCACTTTGAAGCCAAGAATGTCATCGAGGAATACTTGAAATACAAGAACTGGAACACATAAAGTTGGCTTTTGTTTAAAATCAACGCAGCCTGACACCCCCTAAACGCGGTCAGATCTGGAAAACGCTCCCAGCAGTGCAGCTGCCACGGGTCCCAGGCCATATGCCTGCCAGGAGGCCGCCCGGGAGAGGGTCCGGACCGAACTGGCGTGGGCTGGGAGAGCTGGGGACTAAAAGGAGTGGTGTCTCGAGGTCTGAGGGGAGAGGAAAATGTTCGGACATTTGCAGGGACAGCTGTGCAGCCCCACGCTTGGAGGCACCGAAACCACGACACTGCGCAGCGTCGGATGCTTCTTCCCAAGTCCCCCTCCTCGCCACAGAAGGAAGAAGCCACTTCTCGTCTGTGGAGGGTCCGGTGGACCCTGAGTGCACAGATAACCCCACAAGGGAACCGGTAACTGACAGCTCCCACCCCAGTGGAACCTCACTGGGCCTGGGGGACCTGCCCCCACTGCTCTCGTGCACCCCCGAGGGAGGAGCCACCGGGTCTCTGGCCCTGAGCCTGCAGATCCCACCGCCCCATCCAAGCTGTGTGACGTGACGACCCTGTGTGCCCTACATGTCCTTGACCCTGTCCGAGCAGCACCAGAAATGGACTTAATTCTGAGAGGAGAGGCGTGTGTTTGCTCCGCACGTGCCCGACTCAGCACGGCACGCAGCGGCGGCCACCATCTACCTGCCTCCCGGACACCCCGACGTGAGGGCCGCGTGACACCTGCGCCTGAGGGCCCACCTGCCGCAGACCACCACGCTGGGGTCTCCCGAGGGTGACCGGCTGGGATACAGTTCTTTGTCTTTCCTAAGGAGGTCGTTGTACATCTGGTCGTACGTGGTTTTGAAGTCATACACGTTGGGCTTGTCGGGCGCCGGCCCTGGTAGCTTCACGTGAGTCCCTGTTCCAAACGACCGGACGCTGAACCCCCGTTTGCTGAAAGACACAGGGAGACAAAGGTCACGGCTGGGCTGCATAAGACATAAAGTCCTGCAAATACACGGCACGAGATTAGAAATGGACACAACGAGTACCTCTCTTGATATTCCAAAACACGTTTTTAAATCCCTCACTTTAAATACTTCATTCAAATTTTTAAGATTTCATTTTGATTTATCAGTAAAGAGTGGGAAAGGGAGAAGAAGGAGAGTGGGAGAGAAACATCAGTGTGCGGTTGCCTCTCACGTGCCCCCTACTGGGAACCTGGCCCGAATCCAACCCAGGCATGTGCCCTGACTGGGGATCGAACCTGCAACCCTTTGGTGCACAGGCCAGCACTCAATCCACTGAGTCACACCAGCCGGAGCACTTTATTCAAAGGTTACAAGCCCTGCAGCACACTACGCAGAAGCTACACAGAACCAAAGACGACAGACGAAGGGCCCTCCGCGTGGGGTCCCTAGCGGCGCCGCAGCACCCAGCACGCGGTGGGCACGGGCTCGATCGCTGCTGAGCGGTGAGCAGGCAGGTTTCACTGTGAGGGAGACTGAGTTGTCGGGGTGACAGGAGGCTTCTGGGCGAGGCTCCTCCACCCACCCTTCCTGCCGGAACCCACGCCACGCAACTGCCGCGGAGAAAGGGCTCGGGTCCGCGCACACGCAGACACCCAGCATCCAACAGGGATGTTGCAAAGCAGGGGATAAATGAGCAACAGACCCGGCCAGGGCCCTCAACTGCGACATTCCCTGTCTCGTCCCCACTCAGGGCCTGACGGGGAGGGCGCCAGGCAGGGAAAGCGCCTGCACACATGTGCTGTGACAGGAAGGTGACGGCCAGGTTTTGTGGATGCACCAGCAAGCCTGGACAAGGCCACAGCGACCACGGCAGTGGGAGTGGTGGTCACCAAGGCAGCAACAGGCACCCACTGCCCGCCTGGGTCCACAAGGTGGTGGTGGTCACACAATGTCACGTGGCAGCTGCTTCTGTGGAGGTCACGCTCCCCCATGACAGTGACGCACGAACACAGTGGGGTCATGCTGGCCTCAGGACTGACTGCTGTCCCCCAACAGGCCAACAAGGACGTGCCCCGAAGGTGCCAGCCACGCCCCCAGGAGTCCAATGGCTGTTCCAGGTGAAAAACCTACATGGTCGAGCGAGAGTGAATTAGTCCTCAGACCAACCTGTATGTGCAGGGGATGAGAGAACCTGTCAATCCGCAGGTCTCCTCTGAGTTTACTTCGTGTCAAAGGACTGGGACCAGGCTTCACACCAGAGGGCAAGAGGGACCCAGAAGTGCCCCGACTCCACCAACCACATCCCCTGTGTGTGTGGGTGACCCCACGGACACTGGGGCGGGGCCAACAAGATCAGGAGCTGCTTCTATCACCCAGGGGAAGGGACATATGTTCTGAGATGGACCACAGCCCCAGGGGGACAGGGTGTGGTGCAGGGTGAGGTCTGTGCCCAGGAGAAGAGGGCATCCCCGCAGAGGGCGCGGCCAGGTCCGGGGAGCACACGGGCCGAAGGCGTAAACTAACCAGGAGGTAACACCCGGGGCCAGGAGTGATGTAAAGTGTGAGAGCCACGGCTCAGCGCCTGGCAGTCAGCCTGGGCTGCTCAGAGCCTGCAGGTCTTGCCTGGCTCTCAGGGGACAGTCCTGTCTCCTGGCAGTAGCCCTGACCCTCTCGGACAGGCCACGAGACCCACAGACAGGAGCAGCCCCTCCATGGTGCTTTGCAGACACCATAAACCAGGGAAACGTGGCAAGCCCGCACTGACCAAGTCTACGGGTGCCATTTCCGACCAGCTAAGAGAGAATGGCCTGCATTTTGTAGTACTAAGTTATGTTTAAAGACTTTATTTATTCATTTTTAGAATTTACTTGTTTATTTTTAGAGAGGGGAATGGAGGGAGAGAGATATCAGTGTGCAGTTGCCTCTTGCAACCGCAAACCAGGCAGGGGCCCTGACTGGGAATCGAACCAGCAACTTTTTGGTTCACAGGCTGGCACTCAACCCACTGCGCCACACCAGCCAGGGTGCAATCAAGTGTCTTTAACGTGTACACTGTTGTTCCACACGGTGCTACTGCACACTGTAACACGTTGCCGTGCAGTGTACACGCGACTTACATGCAGCCCCTGTGCAGGTCTGGAAGGCAGCCCGTCCTGTCTCAGGTGTGCCCGCAGTGTGTGAGGTGGGCACTGGAGAGAGAACCTTTGCGGGGTCGAAGTGAGAAACACAGTCCAGACCCCTCTTCTGTGATGCATCAGCCACCCCAGAAGCGCCTTCCAAAAGGACTCCCCAGATCGCTCTGGGCAACACCAAGGAAAGCAGCGAGCTCCAGCGGAGACGTGTGCGAGCGCGCTCCTCACTCCGCGGGCGTCCTCTCGGGGCCAGGCATCGCCACTCTCAGCATCGGTAACGCGTGCCCTGTGAGCGCGCCTGTACCTGGCCAGCCCACCGCAGTCAGGCCACGGGGCCCCTGTGTGCCCGGGGTGGCAGGTGTGCCTCCCCCTTCTGATGATGCACCAAAACTTCCTGCAGCTTACGACGTGCTAGGGCACAGTGATGGTCACTACAGGCCAAAGCTCTCTCCTCGGACCCTTGGTGGAAGCTGGGAGCCAGAAAGTAAACCCAATACCTGCCACCCAGGAGAGTGAGCAGCACGGCAGGGAGAAAGCCAAGGGATGGGCGTGGAGGTGACAGGCGCGACACATTGCCTGTCACTGGGGGACGGCAGGCATGCCACCTAGAAGCCGCCACAGGGTTCCCAGGAGGAGACCCTGTGCAGGCCTCCCTTCTACCTGCCACCTGCCGCAGATACCCAAGTCTGACCGGCCTGGGGGGCACCACCACAGGGCCCCTCTGCTGCCCCACTGGGTCTGGGTGCGCTGGTGTCCAGGCAGAACCCCCTCCATCCCTGTCTGCCCACACTCCCACAGTGAATCGCCCCCGCGGCCACCCAACCCTACCAAGGCTCCCCACCACCGGGGTTTCTGTGTGGAGGGAACTGCCGGGTGCTGTCCCCCACCCTCTGGACTCCAAAACCATCACCAAGTGCATTTAAGCGCCACAGGACGTGCAGTTCGCTCACAAGTGGCCAAAAAGCTGATCAGCGACACAAGTGCCATTTCCTCTGAACTGGTGCGGTGACACGTTCAGTCTCTCACGGGAAAACGCCAAGGGCTGGCACACACTCCCGACGCCCTTGCCGCCTGGTCTCCAGGGCCTGCTCTCTTCACACCGAACGGGCCTCCAGACACCTGTTTTCCCAGTGCTCTCACGAGCACCAGTGTCTGTCCAAAGAGCCTGTCACAGCAAGTGTGAACCGTGGGGGGCTGCCACCTGATGGCTGGAGGTGCCACACGGATGTGGGAGGAATGCCGGAGAGGCTCAGTAAAAACGGGGCTTCCCTCTCTCCCAGACTGTGGCTGCCTCACTGGAAGCAGGGCTCTGGTGGGGTTGCTGCCCTGGACCCGTCACGGCCCCTCCGCCAGGCAGGCAGACCTCTGCCGCGCGACCTTGTGCTCAGGGGACACTCAGACAGTTCCCCAGCCATCACGCCCGAATGCCTGCCTGGGAAGACACGCTGCTGAAACGTCAGTGTTCCAGTAACACGCACGTTCTCACAAGCAAATTGTGGGGCCTACACACACTTCAATAAACATCTTCTAGGATGTACCGTCACCCTCCAACACAAGGTCAAGAATGAAGCGGAGCGGCTTGAGCTCGTGACACAAACACCACGAAGGCCGCCCCGCCGGTGCCTTGCTTAGGTGTCTCCCGACCAGGCCCTGAGCCCCGACCCGGCTCTGCTGGCCACTGTGGCCCCTCCTTCCAGCACCAGGCAGTCAGTCCCAGGCAAGGACAAGTCACTGAGCACGGGCCCCACCTGCTCTTGTGTGCACCAGGTGGCTGGACAAGACCCTGCTGCAGGGACCAGTGCCCCTGCTGCTGGAGCGGTTCCCATACTTGGCCTGGCCGGTTCCCTCCCCACGTTCACCTTCACATGAAACTCGGCCCCCTTGGCCCTGTCCCTGAGGACAGAAACCGCGCAGTCTCTCAGAGCCCAGGAAAGCGAACGCGGTACCAGGCAGGCACCCCTTTGTGTCCGCTGCCATTCTCGGGACTCGGTTTCAGACCTTGTGACCTTCCAGACGACTTTCTTCAAGTGTTCCCAGAACTGAAGTCTCAAAGGTGCGGCCTCAAGGCCCAGCTGATGCTCCGGTAAGGGGTTTCTGGAAGTGTCAGACCAGAGGTGGCTGGAAGCATCCTGTGTCTGGGACCTGCCGGCGTCGCCCACACAAGCTCAGGCAGCCGAGACGTCTCGTTCGGGAAGAAGCGCAGGCACCTCTCTTCCAGTGGGGCCCATGCTCTGTAGCCACGATGTTAGGATTTGAGACCTCCCCCTCCCCCCGCCAAATCAGAGAACCACAGGATCTCAACCGACCGTGGCAGTCCCCACACCCTGGGCTCCTCCTTCAGTCCGTTTCTCCCACCGAGTCTCGATTCTTTCACTCATTTACCATGGCCACAGCCCCTTGGGTCCAACACCTTGATGTCACTCGGAAGCTGGGGCTTCTGGCTCCAGGTGGTGTCTCCTCCCCCACGTGCAGCCTCTGCGCACCTTCCCAAAGCCATCCTGCCAGGACTCTGCAGATGAGGACACAGAAACTCCATCTGGCAAGTTACGGGAGTCTGTCTTTAAAACTTGTTTCAAACTGCTGCAACGAAAACTGCAGCTTAGGAAAACAACAGGCCTCCTAACAAAAAAGTGAGTAAGCTGGCTCTAAAGGGAGTGGGATTTGAAACCATTTAGTCTCAAAAGACCAAAAAAGATCACCCCAAGGAACATCCTGACTAGCTCTTGAAAGTGCCAAGATCATTATCACTTGTAAACAACTCATCAGAAAATACAGTCCAAGGTAGTTTTCAACAAGGCAAAAATAAAATCAAGTGGGGTTTCATAAGTAAACCACCCACTGTGCGTGCCCAGTTAACGGCACTCCTTCCCCGTCTCCCTTCGGAAGCTTCCCCACGTGCGCTGTGTGTCTGTGACCAGACTGTGCGTCATCTTCCCGCTTCAAAGTTTCTGCAGTAGTTCTATGCTTTCCACAAAATCACCTTCGAGGCTGAAGGTTCTTCAAGTTGTAACAGAAAACCTTCACATAAATTTCTTCAAGATGCTTTTAAAAGACCCAACTACATAAATCTGTAAGTTTTTTCAAAAGTGGAAATGACACGAGATGTTGTTTAATCTCTACAGCAATTTAAAAACTAAAGGCAGGTGAGAACCATTTCTTGCCCAGGTAGCATGAGAAGACTGTGAGGAAATGAGGATTTTATAAACAGGCATTTTCTGGAATGCGGTCCGGGAAGACATGTGAAAGTGTGAAGTACGCCTATCTCTGACTCGGCAATTCCATCTCTGAAAGTTCATGGCAAGGAATCCACCAGAGGAGCGTGGAGATGTTTACGTGGCACAAGGCTGTCGACGCTGTGAGACCGGAGAACAGGAAGCCCAGGCATCTCTTCACGGGGCCAGGTGACTCCTCCGCCCCAGGCTGCCATCCAGTCACCTGCTGCCACAGGAGCAGACGTGTTCAAACTCAGTCCATCCGACCAGAGCGGAAAGGAGCTGCAGTGGGACACTCACAGCACGACATGGGGCGAGGCCACGGCGCTCCGGTGTGATCTCCCGCACTCGGGCGGGGGAAAGGCCCCCGGAGCCCCCTCAGCTTTGCCATCTTCTGCACACTGCCGCTCTAACAGAAGATGGGGCCCCAAACCAGCACTTTACAGAGTCACGATTCATGCCTAAAACGACGACACTCACATCAATAATGTGTTGCCCTGAACTTTCCTCTTTTGTCTCTGTTCTGAGCCTGCGCTCTTCATGGGTAAATGTGGAAGACAGCAATCTGGGCGAAAGCCCCCCACAATCTCTGCCCTGGGCTCTCCATACCTGGGGGTGGCCCATCGGCTGAGCTGGAAAGGACCTGTCTTCCTGCAGTGACTGTCTCAGGGAAGCAGAGGCTTTGGACCTGACTTCACTAACGCTGCTACAGTGACTTTATAAAAGTCTCCCTTTCCAGCTCTTGCTGGTGTGTGTAGCTCAGTGGACTGAGTGCTGGGCTGTGAGGCCCAGGGCCAAAGGTTCGATTCCCAGTCAGGGCACACGCCTGGGTTGTGGGTCAGGTCCCCAGTAGGGGTACATGAGGAACAACCACACCTTGATGTTTTTTCCCCTTCCCTTCCCCTCTCTCTAAAGATAAATAAACCTTGAAAAAAAAAGTTGTTTTCCTTTCCAAACATTTCAGCCCAACTTTGTTAAAAGAAATGTCATCCAGAACCATGTCAACTGTGCCCCTAATTAAAAATATTAAATCTCATTCTCCCCAAATGATTCCCCAGGAGTGCGAATGTTGTATTTGTTTGCTTAAATTCACGGGATTTTAAAAGACTTAATGCGAAAATGCAGTTTGGGGATGTGGCGTAACGCAGTGCACTTCTAACACATTTCTAGTTTTAAAGTAACTTTCTAGTTTAAAACGACACTAAGCGACCGCTGTAGACAGCGTAGTAGACGTTGGGAAGAATCAAGCTGCTGGGAACAGATGGGGGTAGCCGACTCCTCCGGCCTCAATGAACCACTGGGGCGTGGGGCCGGTCCGCTTCTCTCAAGTTTACTCGGGAGGGTGATCACTGGGCTGACGAGCAATGCAAGCAGCCAAGGAAAAAACTGTATAAAGCAAGAATACACGTGTGCTAAACACGTGCACCACCGGGGTCCCAAAACAGCGGTTCCCACTGAAGAAGAAACTCGACGCTCCAAACCAGGTCCAGAAATCACCGCCTGGAGGCTCCCAAGGGGCCAGTTCCCGTGAGACGTGAGAACGTCGCTAGGAGCAAACACACAACTCGCGAAGTTGACAAAACAGGCCCCTATCCTCTCTCCCGGCCTCCTCCTGTACTGCAGCCGTGTCCAGCACGCTGCTGGCAGTCACGACCCAGGACGACACACCCTGGATGGAGACCGCCGTCTCCCAGACCATCAACAACGTCTGGGATCAACGCCTGGTCAGGGAGCCGTCTCCGTCGGGAACCCCGCTATTAAAGGCCCAGGCGCCCGCACAGAGTGGGCGCGTGCGGCGCCGGACCTTCGGATGCGCCCGGACCTCTAAGGTTCCCGAACCCTGAGAACGCGGGCTCACACCCCGAACTTCCCCCGATGCCACGCATTCGTGGGGGCACGGCGCGGCCAATCCAGCCTCCTCCACTCCCCGCAGCGCTCTGCCCCCGGGGCCGACCGGCGCGGACCCGCGGCGCCTCGGGCTTCGGTCCGGGCCACCGCCGCCAACTCGGGCCAGGGAGTCCCAAGGGCGCGCCTACCTGAGGATGTTGTGGGCCTCCATGCTACGGTTCTGGTTGCTCGAACACACCACCGCCACCCGCAGCGGCGACGACGGCATGGCGGCGGCCGCCCCGTCCGCACTCTCCGGCTCCGGGCTCCCACCCAGTCGCGGCTCTTCCGCACGAGTAAGATGGCGGCCGCGGCTCCCGGAAGTCATGACGCGAAGCGGCGGCGCCGGCGACGTACCGCGTCGGGACGCGCGGCGCGGGCGAACACACGGCGGCCCAGAGGCCTCGCCGCCGTCTCAGAGCCCCAGCGGCGGGCGGAGGAAGGCCCACCCGGCGGGCGTCAGGCTGCCGAGAACGCTTCGGCCCCGGGCGTACGCAGGCGAGGCCCGCAGTCCTCACGGGAACTGCCCGCCGTCCTGCGCCGGCGTCCTGATGTCACAAGGCGGCGCCGCCGTCCCCGGGAGTGACGCGTTAGGCGTCACGAAGGCCGCGCCGTCGTCGCTGGGAGTGACGCCACTCACGCTCAAATAGGCGTGGCCATCAGCTGAAGGTAATCCGGCGATTCTCTGCGCGGAACTCAGGGGGTGCGGGGTTCTTGGTCCTGCCGCCGGAGCCATCGCGCTCGCCGAGACGCGCTCTGTGCGCACCCTCGGCCGGTCCCGGGGCGCCACCATGTCTCCGCTGCCCGCACCTCTCCGGGAGCGACGCCCCTGCCGCCGCCCGCCGGCCGTGCCGCGCTCGCGCAGGCGTCCGCCATCGCCCTCCCGCGGAAACCGTGCAGAACTAGGTGAGTACAGGCGTGCGTGGAGAGAGGGTTAGAGAGGAAGCGTAGATGAAGGACTGTGGCCACGTTTATGACTGAGAGGTTAACCCAGACAGGGCGTGTGGGAGGAGCTCTCACACCCGTGTCACCCGGGAGCCCTGCAGGGTCGGCTCTGGGGTCCCGACCGACCACCTCGGGGACGAATGCCCCCACCCTTAACGTCCTCTTCGCTCTCTCCAGTACTTTCTCCATTTTTCCCCGGCCGGAAACCCGCATGGCTGGCCTTGGCATCACCTTCCGGATCGCGGTCTGCCTTTACCCTAAATGAATGCTTTTTGCTGCGTGGACACTGACTTTTTTACTACGTCCGGCATATTTGCGGCTCATCACAGAGAAGACCCCCAGGGCTCCGGGGCTGGTGAGCAAACAGGTGTGACGCCCACGGAGCTATCCCAGTTTCCTGTTTTTCTCCATGGCTCGGGAGCTAAAGGGTGGTTTTCTCCTGGACCTGATCTTCTGCAGGTTTGTTCTGAGGTTTTTTGGTCTTTATTATGAATCTATTCAGGGTTTTGGGGGGTTTCTTTTCTCTGTTAACAGGTTTTGTTTGGGCTCTTGTTTGACACTTTGGCTTGACCCCCTAGGGGATCAGGGTGTTTCTTGGTGCCAGCCCATTGGTGCCAGCAGTGGCCTTTCAGACTGTTTGGAACCAGAAGTCCCACGGAAGCCATCATTCAGATACCAGGTGGGGAGGAGGGACTCCTCCAAGGTGTGACCTCTGCCTGACCCTGGAGCCGGAGCAGTCCGAAGGGACATTGTTGGCTTTAAACTGCCCCAGAGGGAGTCAGCCAGCACCCCTCCGCTGCCTCGGGCTGCGCTGCTGGTGCAGGACCAGTCCGTCCGGGGGTGTGACCACTCTGTCCTGCCCTACCTAGTCATCCAGCACCTGCGGAGTGGATCCAGTGTCCACTGGCCTTGCTGCCACGCCACCCAGAGGGCCGCCGAGTGTGAGACTTTCCCTTAGTAAGTTTTTCTGGTTCTCGGACACCGTGGCAGCCTCTGTGGGCGTCTCAGCACCTTGGCCTTTCCCTGGTGCTGAGTCCGAGCTCACAGAACCCAGGCTCCCTCCGGAGCTGCCACTCTCCCCAGAACCAGCTGTTCCGCCGACCTTCTGTGACCTGGCTATCCTAAAGCGACAGGTTCCCTGACATGGGCCAGCATGGAGCCTGTTGGGTGCTTGAGCTGTTTTAGATGGTCTGTGCCCTCACTGTGGAGAAAATCTAGAAAATGGGGTCTTGCCCTGGCTGGCGTAGCTCAGTGGATTGAGCGCGGGCCTGCGAACCAGAGTATCGCGGTTCGATTCCCAGTCAGGGCACATGCCTGGGTTGCAGGCCAGTTCCCCACAGAGTATGCATGAGAGGCAACCATACATTGATATTTCTCTCCCATTCTTTCTCCTTCCCTTCCCCTCTCTCGAAAATAAATAAATAAAATAAAATAAAAAGAAAATGGGGTCTCAGTTGTTTGAACATTTTCAGGGCACACCTCCTACGGGGACCCTGGCTGAACGTGTGGTTAAAAACCTCAGTGCCGCTTCCACCGGTGTGGCTCAGTGGGTCGAGTGCCCTCCTGCTTCAACTCCTGGTCAGGGCACATCTCACGCCTGGGTGGTGGGCCAGGTCGCTGGGTGGGTGTGTGCCATAGGCAACCAGCTGATGTTTTTCTCCCTCTTCCTCCCTCCCTTCCCCTCTCTTTAAAAATAAATAAAATCTCAAAACAAACTAAAAAACTATGGTTCCTTTCTGGCCGCTGGCTCAGTTGGTAAGAGCGCCCAGATACACCAAGGTTGCGGGTTTGATCCCCGTTCAGGGCACATATTAGGAGCAACCAATGAATGCAAAAAAAAGGGGGAGGAATGAGAAATTGGTGTTCCCCCCCAACCCTCATTCCTCCCCCTCTCTCTCTAAAATCAATTTAAAATTTTTTCTAAATAAATAAAATGAAAAGCACATTCACTCATGTGCGTTCTTAACTAAATGTGACCAAAAGTAATTTAGGCTGCCAACAGCCGTGTTCCTCGGGGCAGGGCAGGGACCTCAAAAGAGGACGGCTCCCTCGGAGCTGCTGTGTCCCCTGACCTTGCACCCAGGATGGGGGCTGCGGGGATTTACAGTGTGAGAAACCATCTTTATTTTTACCTTTTGCCCCGAGGCAAGAAGAGAGTGCACAGTGAAGAAGGGCGTACACACATCAGTTAAGCTGAGGTCTGAAAGAATGAAACAGGCAGCCGAGAACGTGCAGCTTAAGTAAAAACCCCGCCTCCCAGGCTGACTGGTCAGGGAAGGTGCACAGGAGCAGACGTGTGGACACAGGCTGCTGTGCCCGGTCTCTACCTGGCGAAGAGTCAGGGCCCAGGAAGAGCTGCAGACACGGGTGCCTTCCGAACCCGCACTGGGGGAGGGGTGGCCGCACGTGATGAAGCTGCACTGACCATTTTGCACTCAGAAGCCATCATTGGGAGTTTCGAGAGGCCGCCAGCTGAGCCCCAGCGGGGGCTAGGGTATGGGCTGGCGGCGCGGGCGGCAGACCTGTGAACTAGGTCCTACTGCTTACAGATGAGGAAGCTGAGGCAACGAAAGGCGCTGTGGCCTTCAGTGTTTCCAGTCCCCGCCAGTTATTTCTACTTCTGTCAAAAACAGCTTCATATCTTCAGGTGCCAGTGACACAGGCAAAACCTGCACCACAAACAAGGCATCTGGACCCACCTCCAGGGCACAGGGAAGCCCTGATCCCGGGAGAGCAGCCTGTTAGCCCACACAGTTTGAGGGGGGGGGGGCTGCAGAAGAGTGGAGGCCGCCATCAGAGGGGCACAAGGGGACCGGGAGGCTCCTACAGGAGGTGGGTGTGGAGGGGTCTGGACAAGGTGCCCTTGGTCTTTCAGGTATGCCAGAGGGGCTAGGAAGGGAAGGAGCCTGGGTGTCCCTTGCACCCCTGGAAGAATGATAAGGCCACCTGGGGAGGAAGACTGGGGGGTGACCTGAAAGCAGCAGAACTGCTTGGCCAGCCACCAGGTGCAGGCTGGACTCCAGGCCTCTGAGGAGTCCTGAAACCGCACCTCTGGGGAAGGCTGTGGGTCAGGGCAACGAGCCCCTTCGTCGGCTCACAGGCCAGGTCTCTGGCCCTAGCTGGTATGAGCTGATGCCCAAAACTGGGGCCTGAGATCAGGAGAGTGGGGAGGAGGGCCGGAGAGCAGGTCCCAGAACCATGAGGCCCCAGCTCTGGAACCCAGGAGCCCCCCGCAGCTGGAGGGCGGGCCATGGAGCCTCAGGGGTTTCCTACAGGCCTTCCTGCGCCGCGTGGGAGACGGTGCGGCATCCTGCATAGGTGGGTCAGAGGCTCTCTGCCTTCCGGCTGGGAGTGGAACCCAGCCCACTCATCCCCCGACTGCTGCTCCTGCCCCCTCCACCCAAGGATGAGCCACCCCGGAGCCTGCCCTCCTTTCCTGCTAGTTTTGCTCCTCAGGGTCACGGCAGCACCAGGACCTCAAGGACAGACCAGATGGTGGAGGGCCTATCCGGAGGGTGGGTGGTGAGCTAGTGCATGTCACACAGGAGCCCCAGGGCTACTGGCTGTCCCTGCCCCCACCCCAACTCCAGGAGGGAGCACTGCAGGAGGGAGCAGGGTCAGGAAGGGCCCCTTTCTGGAAACACCTAATTATTGCTGGTCATCACAGTTCAAGCAGGTCACCCTGAGACCCTGCTATTCCCAACTGCAGCAAATGCTGCGCCCACCCCAACACCCTGCCTGCACTGTGGGCCCAGGAGATGATTTCCCAAGTCGGTGGGTGGGCAGGCCCACAGTGGGACAGCCTGCCTAGCCCTCGGCCAAAAGCTGTAAGGTCAGGAGACCTGGGGCTGGCCACACCTGACCAGGTAAAGACCCAGGGCCAGCCACTGGGCTGCCGCTCCTGGAGCTTGAAGGAGCTGGGGAGAAAGGGGCTCAGCTCGCCCCCACCCTGCACCCTTGTCCCACCTCCCAAATAAGCACACAAGGCAGTGGTCTTGGTCTAAGGACAATGGACATTGTAGACACTGGCACCAGGCTCACACGTGAGCGGCGCCACGCCAGGGGTGAGCAGAGCGGAGACGGAGGGAGTGGGCATTGCGAGGGTACCAGCCAGGGCCCAGGGTTGCTGGTGGTAGCTAGGGTGAGGGTGACAGGGTTTAGCCACAGTGACTCCAGAAATGCCAGGTCCAGGGCCGTCACAGTCAGGGGCTGGCTCATGGAGAGTGAGCCCTGGGTGTCGCGGGTGGTCAGTACAGGAAGCAGCCTCAGCCAGGGTGCTCAGGTCCACCTGGAGAGGAGCAGGGCTGGCCTTCTGTCCACAGTGGGTATGTGGGCAGTGGCCTTGCCAGCGGATCCTGGGCTCCCGGTCCCCAGCACAGGGCAGGAAAGGGGGATGTTGTCGGTTGTGCTGTGGATGAAACCTGGGATCTAGACCACGGGGCAAGGCTGCCCTCTGCCACCAGGCTCCCTCTTCCTAGCCACCTGCCCCCACTCATCACAGCACGTCCTCATCAGGGGCAGCACTGCAAAGTGAAAAGGGGGGAGGGCACCCAGCCCTGAACTACCAGCTTCCCCGTGGTCGGAGAGCACTCACCCCCGGAGCAGCTGGGTGCCAGGCCCCGCCTGCTGAACTGCACGTGGAGCCCAGCTCGTCAGTCACCCTGCAGGGACACACTATGGGACGCTGTTTACAGAGGCTCCTGCAAAGCTTGAAGGGGGGTCCCCAGGAGGACTCTAGTCGGGGCAACACACAGCCCGCCAATCTCGGGGACACCAGGGGACAAGATGGCTGGCTTCTGCAGTGGGCCCAAGACACTAAGGCACAAAGCTAACCTAAGCCCACTGGGGTGAGGTGGAAAGACAAGCTCCAAGGGGACCTTGGGCCAGCAAAGCGCACAGTGACCAAGCAATGAGGACAGGTCGGTTCTTCCCACTTGGCACAGATTGCAGCTGCGGGGGACGGGGGATGGGGATTGGGGGGGCGGTGCTAACGGCTCTCACTAGAAGGGGTTCCATGTCCTGAGGGCCCCTGTACAGGCTTCTAGGAAGCAGGAAGAGTCCTGGATGCAGCGGGCACCCCCGCTCAGGCCCAGGGGGCAGTTCCAAACTGGGTTCTGGGAATCAGATGCCAGGCAGGCAAAGTCGTTGGATAACTCCTGGCCCTGGCGAGGGCGGGCCGGTGCCCTCTCCATCTCCAGCAGGCCCTGCGTGTCGATCCCGAGGGAGCAGGAACCAGGCAGCAAGAGTGGGCCTGGGCCTCCCTGGCATTTGTCGGTAGACAGAGCCCCGGCGGGCGGCCACCTTCAGCTTCAGGGCTGCCGGCGCAGGCCCGGGCGCCCGAAGGCGGGGTGCATGAGGTTCTCCGTGATGTAGGCCACGAGCAGGCAGATGACCACGAGCATGACGCAGATGGAGCCGCCCACCGCCGTCATGGCCACAACGATCTCTCGCATGCCGGCCGGCTCCGCAGCAAACTCCACGCATTCGGTGGGCCCGGAGGGCTCCGGGGGGCCGGCGGCGGCGTGCTCGGTGTGCAGAGGCAGCAGCTGCAGGCACAAACGGTAGCGCACGCCGTCGTGCACGTCGGGCAGCAGGTAGTCCCGGCAGGAGGCGCCGAGCAGCACGCGCTCGCACGGGAAGCGAGTGTAGGCACCTCGCCACGAACAGTTGAGCGCGAAGGCGCGCACGCGGAGCGCCTGGGCAGGGGGCAGGCGCCACTGCAGCAGCACGCTGCGGTTGCGCAGGACGCTGGCGCGTAGCAAGTGGCCGGCAGAAGCGTGCACTGCGCAGCCGGGCGCCTGGCAGCTGAAGCCGCGCGCGGGGCTGCGGAAGCACAGGCGCCCGCCGCCCGCCTCCGGGCCCTCAGACAGCACCTTGTAGGGGCACCAAGGCGCGTCAGCCCCCGGCTCCCAGCCTGGCGGCGTCGGGGCGCCCGCGGCGCAGGGGGGCGGCGCGCAGGCGGCCAGCAGCAGAAGCAGTAAGAGCAGCAGCGGCGACGGCGGCGGCAGAATGCGCATCCTGCAGCTGGGCCGGGCGCGGACTCACGAGCGCACGGGCGAGGGCGGAGGGTCACGCGGACCACGCCGCCGCCGCCACCACCGCCGCTCCCCGTGCTCGCCCGGCGCACCGCGCCCTCTGCTGCCGCCCGCTCCGACCCGCCCCCGCGCTCGGTGCGCGCTCGGACCCAGCGTGGCGGCGGAGGCGGGGCCGCCCCACGCTCCGCCCCCCTTAACCCTTGCTGGGCCGCGGCTTGTGGACCCCGGGAGGGTGGATCTCAGGCGAGAAGAGGCAAGGGGCAGTGAACCCAAGCCCCTGGCGGGGGCCACCTGGGCCTCCCAACCTCTGTCCTCGGCTGCACGCGAGTGTTGGCTCTGCGCAGGTCCCCCTGGGCCTCCGTTTCTGGCCGTATCAGCTCACTTCTGATCCCCGCTCCCCTCCTTGGCCCCACCAGGCTTTCTGAGGCTTTCCCGTGGGCTGTGGCGGGCAGTGGTCCCGGGGGCAACTCCGCGATTTCCTTAGGCCATGCCGTCGAGGACGTGATACTTCTGGACGTGGAGGGGAGGCAGCGTCCTGGGACTTGCAAAACCTCTGGTCACGCTGGTCCACCCCAGACACAAGGTGGGGACCTAAAGTAAGGGTCCTGTCAGCGAGGAGGCGGGGAGGGAAGCCTCCCTTAGCCCCCAGGGCTTCTGTCCTTCCCCAGCTGGATGGCGCAGACCAGGAAGGGGCTCGAATGATGAGGCTTCCTTGGGTGAAAATTTTTTTCATTCTTCACACAAAATAGACAGCTACAGGGCAGACCACCCTCTGCTCTCGTTAATCCCCAGGGTAGGCCTCCCGAAGGCCCCGGAAGTGGGTCAAGGCTGGACAAAGAACCCCCCTTCCCCACAAGTCCACCTTCTCCCACACTTGTCTTCAGGATGGGCCCAAGACCCTTGCCGCTCAATCCCATTTCCACCTGGATCCTCTAGCCCTCCAGGACCAGAGGACAGCTGGCCAGGCCTGCCCGATCTAAGTGAACATGAAGCAGGAGCACCTTCCGTTCAGGGAGCAGGGTCTGGCTGAACGGTGGCTCTGAGTCCTGGGAGTGGTCACTGGCCACTGTGCTGTGTACCCGGGGCTCCCTGGAGGCTGTTCTCCCCTCAGGGAGGGACTCGGTGGGTTGCAGTGCTCAGGAGATACTGGTCCCCAGCTCTGGACAGCCATGGAGCACCCCACCCCCACCCCCAGCCTCACCAGTTCCTGGCCATCCCCCAAAATTCAGGTCTCCACCAGATCTCAAGGCCTCTGGCAGAACCCGAAGCCAAGGGCCAGAGGCCCCCACTCCAGCCCAGCACAACTCATTACCTGGCCTGGAGGGCCCTGACCCCAACACCAGGCCTCTGCAGCTCGTTGGGACCCTGAGCAGGGTCTCCAGGCCTCTGCACCGTGTAACTTGGGGGTAAAGGTTTGGGGAGGGGCTTTCCCTGGCTCCCCCTTTCCCCTCAGGAACAGAGGCCCCTGGGCCCCTGCCCCAGCTCCGTGGGGGACTCGGGGGTTCCACCAGAGAAACAAAGTGATGGTGAGGAACCCCCACTGCCCCCTGGAGCACAGGCCAACCTGCTCACACCCGGTCCAGCGGCAGGAGCCCAGTGGTGAGCAGAGCGAGGCTGTGCGTGTGAGGGGAGGCTCTCCGTGCCTTCGACATGCACGTGGAAGCCATGTGGCGGCACCCGATGAGTGGACAGCCTTTGCTTTCCAAGTTTTGATATCACAAACTTTGCGACAAAGGTGCCTTATCACAGTCACTGGGATCAGGATCCTGGGCGCTAAAGTAGAGGGCGACCGCCACCTGCTGGCCCCATGGGGCACTGCCGCGCGGGCCGCAGCCTGGGCGTCGGCAGCCGTCTGTGTGAAGTTCCACTTTAAAACCTTTTCTGTCCTTTTTGTACCCGATTGGCTCGCTGTCTCAGCCTTTGTTCTGTAAGTTGAGAACAGTCTTTCGAGTTTCTGGCCTCAGGCTTTGCCTGCACTGGTTCTGCCAGGCGACAGCTCTGTACTTGGTGCTTTGCCAATCCTGGGTTTGGGGTCGTGTTTGGGAAGTCTTCCCAGTCCTGAAGCTAAAAACGGATCATCCTTCGGGTTCCCGGTACTTACATGGTTTTATTTATTCCGCATCTATTTTTGGTCAACTCCAAACGTTCCTGTTTAGGGCCCAAGGCTGGGACTCAGCTCCGTTACTCCCCAGGGGCCTGTGAGGTGGCCTGTACCTCACAGGCTTGGCACACAAGGTCCCTGCTCTGTCCCCACTGTTTCCATTGTTCGGACCTGAATATGCTTTACCGTCTGGTAGGGTGAGCGCTCCATTACTTCCATCGTTCAGGTGCCAGAGACACATTTCCAGCGCAGGTGGGTGAGACTCAAGCCTGAGCAGAGCCCTGGCTAGCAGCCTGAACTCTCACCCCTCCCGTGGGACGGGGTCACGTGTCCAGGCCCGGACTGCCCAGTGCTTTTCCACAGCAGGGCGTGGCAGCCTGGCCCTGACCCTGACTGGGCACGTGCCTCAGCTCTGCGTGGACTGCGAAGCAGTTGGTAAATTGGGAGTGATGACCTGGTGCCACCTGGCCCGTCCAGCTAAGGACACCCATGAGAACACAAGTGTCCAGGACACTTTTCAGTGCCCAGCAAGCACTGGAAAATGGTCCTGGTGTCAATGCGACTGCAAGCTGAAAAGAGGGGCATTAACTGAAACTCTGCACTCTGCGGGGTGTGGCACCCAGGCCCCCTTCCCGTTGCTGCTTCCAGAAGGACGCCTGTGCATCCTGGGAGGATTAAAAGGGGTCCCAGAAGAAACATTCACCAGTGTGCCCAAGACCACTCTGCAGTGGCCTAGGGGTACCCAGCCCTGCCCAGGTGAGCAGAGCATCTGCCCAGCTGTTAGGGGCGGGGACTGCCACTGTTCCCAACATCCATTCATCCATTATTTGAATGACTTCACCAGTCATACCTGGTCATGTGGCCTGGCACGTACCAGCTTCCATTACAGCTGCATGAGCCAAGTCCTGGCCAATGGCATGTCAGTGGTATGGCACCTCCCTCCCCGCTCTCTCTGGAGGAGCCAGCCCTGGGCCATCCGGTACCAAAGAGAAGACCCATCCTCGGCCTTCGTAAGCCCCTTTTATTCAAAGCTTTCCTGACACTCTTGGAGGGGCGTGACCCTACCTACCCCCGAGTGTCACTCTGAGATACAAACGGGAAAAGATGGCTCATCAGACATTTAAAAAGATCTTTCAAAAAAAAAAAAAGATCTTTCAACAGGAAATGGAGAGACGGAAGCAAATGGAGAAGAGGAATCTGGATGAGAGTGCAGAAAGCAGAGAGGCTTTTAAAAATCTATAATTAAACTGAACTGAGAAAAATTGTACCTGTGAAAACCATTATGAAAAAAAGCCCTGGCTGGTGTAGCTCAGTGGATTGAGCGCGGGCCTGCAAACCAAAGGATCATGGTTTGATTCCCAGTCGGGGCACGTGCCTGGATTTCGGGTCAGTTTCCAGCAGGGGATGCAGAAAAGGCAACCATACATTGATATTCTCTCCTTCTCCTCTAAAGATAAATAAACATCTTTAAAAAAACCTTAGAAAGGAATAAGAAATAAACATGAACTCAAAAAGACACAATAGATGAAAGCCACGGTGTGTTTTCACACCTCCCAGCAATGAGCAATTCTCCAGCTTTCAGTGGCCGGGGACCGCTGTCCTACACCTTAGTAAAAAGTTTTGTAAAACAAAAATGAACTGAAGAGCTAAACAGGTGTCAGGGTCCACGTGAAAATAATTTAACATCTGAAAGAGACTGGCATGCTCATAGCTCGTGGTATGAAATATAAACAGAAAAATACACAGAAACCCTATTAACTTGCAGCAGCACTTGGAAAACGTATACCTATTTACAGACTTTAATGCTGTGGCTCAGTGGACTGAGTGCTGGCCTGCAAACCGAAATGTTGCCAGTTCTGTTCTCAGTCAGGGCACAGGTCTGGGTTGCGGATTGGTCCCCAGGTGGGGGCATGCGAGAGGCAACCTATCAATGTCTCTCTCGTGCATTGATGTTTCTTTCCCTTTCTCCCTCCCTTCCATTCTCTATAAAAATAATTTTTTAAAAAAAGATGGGTTCATCTATACAGGATGTCTCTCTGAGACAAGCCCTTAAACTTCAGTGTTTTGAGCATCCTGGCATTCTTGGCACGTCACTCCTCAGTGCCTGAAAGGGAGGTGTCTTGAGCCTTATGCTCAGGACTCACCGCTAGGGCTTGCATAGTGTCACCAATCTGTCTACCTGGACCGGGCTTGGGGCAGGAGGAGTGGCCCAGCCATCCCACGAGCCATCTTGCTTTTGCCTTCCCTGCTCTTCCTATCTGAGCTCCACCTGCCCCAAGCTAATCTTTGCTCTCAACCTGCTGCTCCCTATTGCAATTCTTTTCAAATTTACTGTATTTTTTTTCCATTACCATTTAGTCCCCTTACAAGCCTTCGTCATTTTGCTGAAGTAACTTCCACGCCCAGCTTTGACTGTTGGGGGTGTGCTCCTACAGGGCGGGGCCTCTTACCTCCCGGGAGGAGGGGCAGCAGAGCAGGACCCGAACTGCAGCTGCTCCACTCCCAGGGCTGCAGATGGGCCTGCAGGGCCGGCTGGCGCTCCCTGCCACCCCCACCCCATGCTCTTTTTCGGCTCTGACACGGGTGTCATTTCTTTGCAGATCTGTCCTTTCCAGCAGCCACAGCACCAGCTGCTTCGCCTGCTTCTGATCGCAACGAACTCGCCCGGGTCACTTTTTGTGACCTTTTATTAGTTGCTTTCCTTCCACTTCCATTGGTCTGTTCTGTAACAGTTTTAACTTTAAAATACTTAGTGGTTTTTGAGGAAGACACAGACACAGTTTGGCTCGTTTATTTACGCGCTGCTTGGTTGCTTCTTGCATGTGCTCTGCAGCAGGAATGAACCTGCAGCCTCGGCCCAGGGAACCTGCTGTTCTCAGAGCAGCAATCCCACCTCACCGGCGTCGGGGGGCTCTCACCCGCTCCTTCCTGCCCCCTTAACAGCTTCCTCGTCCAAAACTACCGGGTGCTGTGAAGGCCGCCAGCCAGTAGCAAATGTGGCAGCCGGGAGAATTTCAGTCACGAGCATTTTGTCAGCAACGCCATTTGCTTCTCTCCTTCAGCCGCCTAGGGCGATGGCCTTCCAGTGACCTTTCCACTGTGGGCAGCTGTCAACAGCTGGTCACTGGCCTCAATTCAATGTCAACAGGAACCCCCAAGTTGGGACGCACTGAGCTCCGCGGTAACACAGCGCGCCTGTGAGAACACTGCCGTGATGGCGGAGCTTGGAGAACAAACCCCATCCTTCAGCGGAAAATGCACTCCGGTGAGCAGGCCCGAAGCTGGCTTATATAGACGGCAGGCCCTGCCCACTGGCCCCTGATTGGCCACTACAGATCTGCTCTGATTGGTCAGAGATGAGCAGCTGTGATTGGTTGGGGACAGCCTCAGTCCTATTGGTTGAAATAGGATTCCAAGATCACTTCTAAACCGACTACTCAGAGACTAGACGCAGTGTAGGCAGGTCGGTGCAGGTGCCAAGGCTTCTCCACCACGAGCCGGTTGTGTGAGAAGCACCTGTGCAGAAATGGCTGCTGCTTGGCCACCGGGAGCCCTTCTTATTTCTCATGGCCCCACATCTTCTCAGGTCTTCATTTTCTTCATCTCTGTCAAATGTACTTCTTCAGCGTAGTTGAGTTGTTCTTTTTCAGATAATTGTGAACGTTGTATGTAGTTCCGTTGTTTGCTGGCCTGAAGCTTCTCTTTGGTCAGTACACGCTAGAGACAGTGCAGCCAGCCAGTCACCCTGGATCCTGTTGGCAATGGAATGACTTGCATCCCTTATTGCTCATTCAGGGGCCACTGTCCTGCTGACCCCACATCCAGACTTTCTACCTCAGTGGCTCACCTTCTGCATAACATTTAGGACGACTCTGACTGCAGCTTGGAATTGCAGCAGCGCAGTTACTTACATCCCACTGTTCCAGTGCCCCGCTGTCTCCACCTTTCCCATCAAACAATTTCAATGCTTCTGCATCTTCACAGACAAGATCCAGTTTAACTAAATCCTGACACCATCTACCCAGAAGGTAGCGTCAGATCCCACAGGGTAGGTAAGGGTTCAAGTCCTCTAAGACTGACTTCAGACTCCATCGCAATGCCAGGTGGTTATCTGTACTTCTGATCAACTGGACATAAATTGAAGGTTTCTATAACCCCATCCTTAGATCTGACTGATTTGACAGAGCTGCTCACAGAGCTCGGGAAGTTTATTTAAGGGATCACCAGTGTATTATGATAGGACATAACTCAGGAACAGCCAGATGGAAGGGGTGCACAGGGCCAGCTGTAGGGAAAGGGTCATGCGATGCTCTTCCCAAAACTGCATGTGCTCACCCACGCATCTTTTTCATTTGTTTGAAGGAGGCTTCATTAATTACATAGGCACAACTGACTAAATCATTAGCCATTGGTGATTGAACTAAATCTCCAGCCCCTCCCCTCCCCTGCAGCTCAGAGGGTGAGACAGAATTCCAATCCTCTAATTACATGGTTCCTCTGGCTACCAGCGCCCACCCCTAGGGGCTTTTCAAAAACAACCATATTTATACCAACTGTGGTTAAAAGAGGCTTGTTATGAATATCAAAATAAGCTTTAAGACTCTTAGGAAAAGCAAGAATTTTTGGAGCTCAGTTCAGGAAACTGGCCAATGACCAAATACATATATTTCTTACTATAAATCAAGTATCACAGAGCTTAAACCAACAAAAGATGGAAGGTAAATTTAAGGATACCTACCAGAAAAAGGTAAACAATAGGATTAGTCCAAGAAGTCCATCAGAATCTCAGTAGAGCCCTGGCTGGCGTGGCTCAGTAGACTGAGCGCTGGCCTGCGAACCAAAGGGTCGCAGGTTCAATTCCCAGTCAGGGCACATGCCTGAGTGGCAGGCCAGGTCCCCAGTAGGGGGTATGTGAGAAGTAACCACACATTGATGTTTCTCTTCCTCTCTCCTTCCCTTCTCCTCTCTCTAAAATTTTTAAAAAGATTTTATTTATCTATCTTTAGAGGGGAAGGGAAGGAGAGAGGGAAATATCAATGCATGGTTGCCTCTTGTGTGTCCCCTGCTGGGAATTGGCCTGCAACCCAGGCATGTACCCTGACTGGGAATCGAACCACGATTGTGTGGTTCGCAGGCCTGCGCTCAATCCACTGAGCTCCACCAGCCAGGGCTAAAAATTTTTTTATTTTAAATTTTATGTATTTGTCTTCAGAGGGGAAGGCAAGGAGAGAGCGAGAGAAACATCAATGTATGGTTGCCTTTCATGTGTCCCCTGCTGGGAATTGGCCTGCAGGGAACCTGCCTGCAACCCAGGCATGTGCCCTGACTGGGAATCGAACCGCAATTGTCTGGTTCGCAGGCCCGCGCTCAATCCACTGAGCTACACCAGCCAGGTCCAACTGCCCACCACTGGGAAGGTCAGTGCTCGAGAGGCAGCTGATGTAAGGGAAGAGGTTTTATTCAGGGGCTGGCCACCTAGAAGGCGAAGACTCATTGCAAAGCCCATCTCCCGCTTCACTGCAGGCAGGGGGCTTACAAGGAGCAGGAAGGACAAGGAGAGTAAAGAGGTCATGGGGAGAGCTTGTGCCAGTGCTGCAGCGTCCTTGCTGGTCCCAATGTGGGCCTTTAACGTCCCCACCCTAGGACCACTTGGTGCCAGCCAGAGTCCTGCAGGTGGGCAACCTGTGTCAGCCAAAGTTGTGGTCAAGACCAGGTTTGTACTAGCAGGAAATGGAACCGCTGGCACTTGCAATGTGCTTACAAAGAAACTGTCAGTGTGTGAGTTCTTTTTATTAGTTTGTTAGGACATTTTATTCTAATTCCATTTCATGGTAAGTCAGAGTAGCATAAAGTTTTTATTCCCTGTTACAGTATATCATGTGACAGACGACACTGAGGTTGAAGAGAAGATGCTAAATGCTTTCACAGGGAACAGATCATGCACAAATCATCAGAAATTAGAATGGCATCGGAGTCTTCAACTGCAGCCTTGGGAGCTGCCTCTCACAACAAAAAAAAATTATGACTTCAAAGTCCTTGAAGGGAAAGTTATTTCCAACCTAGAATTCTATACCCTGCCAAACTATCAATCAGAGTGAGAGCAGAATAAACACATTTCAGACACAGACCCTTCCCTGGAAGCTACTAGAGGGCTGACTCTGGCAAAATGAGACAGTAAATTAAGAAGCGGGCACAGTACAGACCCCCCGAAGCAGGGGCTCCATTACAGGAAAAAAGCATAGATCCACACGGCTGACCACCCAGAAAAGCTCAAGATGACAGCTGTGCAGGGGCTTTGAAAGCAATCAGTCTGGACAAGAACAGGGAGCCAGAGGGCTCTGGCACAGAGATCCCCAGGATTAGAGTGTCTGGGCCTCCGGAAACTGTTACCGATATGCTTGTGGCAAAGATGTTAGAGCCTTGGGGGAAAACTGGCTATGGGACAGTAAACTCTAGGAATAAGAAAACTATTAAGTAAAAAAAAAAAAAAAAAAAAAACCCGGGTGAGTATTAAGAGAAAAAAAGAAAATATTGTGCAAGAATAGAGGCATGGTTTTTTTTGCAATAACAGGAAGCAGCCAGCAGTCCTGGAAACGCACCCGGGAAGTTGATGTAATCCTAATGGTTAGGGAAGTCTTGTGGCCATTCGGTGGGGAGGGGAGGAGGGGAGGAGGGGAAGGGGTTGTTTGGAAACCCAAGTTCTCACTAACGTTATCTGGAAGTCCACAGAAATGCCTAAATACATAGACAACTAGCAGCCTCTGGTCTAGCAACAAGGAGGTTCCTGTCACAGGAAAAGCTGCAAGTTTCAAGTTTTTGCCTCCGTGGAATGCACAAAGGACGGTGATTTTTACTCTGTCCCCCGTTCTGCGCGAATTAAAGCCGTGTACTGCCGTTACTTTGACTTTAAAACAAATTACATCAGAAGAGTTGGCTCCAACCACACCTCGTCTCTCCTTCCCCGAGGCCAAGCCAACGTCGCTGCGGACAGATGCCCAGGTCCCCGCAGCCTCCGTCTCCCCGGTAACGGATCGCGTCTCCAAACCCAGGAGCGCCACGTAGGATCTGGAGATGGCGACGCGCCTGGCACACTTACGCACTTCCGGAGCAGGCCCCGGAGGGGCCAGGTCCCCAGTCCGCGCGCTGCCTGGATTGGATACTTGGGCTCCGGCCTCCTGGAGCCGAATTTCGTCCCGGTGCGTGTCCGGCCCGCAGTAACCCGGGGCGCCAGTGTCCCCGCGCGCACCCGACAAGGAACCCGGTCCCTTCCCCTGCGGCTTCACGCCGCTCGGCCCCTGTCCCCTAAGCGGGGTGATACAAACCATAAGGCTGCCGCAGTCCGCACCCCTCTGAGGACGTGCATCCCACGTCGTCCGACGCAAGCGCGCCTTGCGTCCGCGGCGGCGCAGACACAAGCTGGAGCCCCGGCTCTTCCAGCGGAAGCAGGGCTTCCCATCGTTACGGGGCTCGGGTTCCATCACACGAGTCCTGCCGCGGCACCCCTTACAGCTGTCTGCGTCAGCGCCGCCGCGGGGCCTCCTGGGAGTTGAGGTTCAGGTCCGCCCCCGCTCCAGGCGCTCGCTCGCTGCAGACCACAACTCCCGGCAGGCCTTGCGGAGCCCCAAGAGCCCGATCCCTCGCTGGGGGCTTGGGCGTCTTTGCCCGGTGGGCTGGGGTGCGGCGGCCTGGCTGGCTGGTGCTGGGCAGCTGAGAGGCTGCAGGGTTGCTGGCCGCCTTGCTAACAGAGTCGGCGCTTCTCAGGCCCCGGGAGTCCCTGCGACTAGCGGGCGGGACGCAAACTTGCGAGCAAGTGGAGGAGGGGTCTACGGTGGTCGTACTGTGGCCGGGGCCAGGATCTGGCAGCCGCCGGGGGCCTGCGGGGCTTCTAGAGGAAGGGTGATGGAATGACGGGGCGGGGCGGCCCCGGGCGACGGCGGCCCGGGACACCTTGGGGGTGGGCGCCCGACCCTGTCCTGTCCTGGCTCCTTGTGTCCCGGCTCCTCCCGTGGGCCAGTGTTCTTGGCCAGCACGCAGCGCGGCGCCCTGACGTCTGCACGGCCGGGGCCGCAGTCCTTCGGCTGCACTCCCGGCGGCCCCAGAGCCCAGGGAGCCCTGCAGGACAAGAGGCAGGCTCCTGGGGCGGCCCTAGGTTTCGTGGGCGCTGGCCTGGGAATGGGCATTCAGACAGGTTAGCTCTGTCCGCGCGATCCCGTCGGAGTTGCTAACTGCGTGTCTCCCCGTCGCCACAGGGTCGTGGCTTGCGCCTGTGGCCAAGCTCAGTGCCAGTGCCCAGCTCTCAAGGCATCAGGGCTGTAGCCCAAGAGGCGCAAGGCGGGCTGCAGGGGGACTGGACGGCCAGACAGGTGAGCTCTTGAAGGGTCTGCAGTGTGGTACTTTAGGTTCAGTGCTCTTACTCTGTCTGGCGCCATGTCAAAGGGGTTTTGCTTGCTTTTGCGTGTGTGTGGCGGGGGTAAATAATGAATTGTGCCTCTCCCCCTCCGAGTTTGAAACCAGTTGAGATAACAAAGTCGCCACACCAACTCCTGGCAGGCACCAGCGGGGCTGGAGATCAGGCAGCCTAAGCAAGTGGAAGCGCTGGCAAACCTTGTCTGTCCTGGCAGGTCCCATTCCGCCATTTCTGTGGCCTAAATGTCACGATCCCATCCACAACGGGCTGGTGCAGTGGTTGGAGTGTGACCCTCCAGTCTGCAGGGTGCCCGAGGGTCTCTGCCTGGACAGTGACCGCCCCACACTTCCTTTGGGCCACCCGACCCACAGGTGTCAGGCAGGGCCAAGGGCGCTTTCCTGAACTGTCTCAGGGCTTCACCCCACCCCCTCCTCGAGAATGTCCACCTCTCTTAGCCAGAGCTGCCACTTGACAGGAACCGCCCGCCCAGTCAACACTGGGGGTGTTGATTCCAGCAGCAGCAGGCCCTTGCAGGTGGGGGGGCTGCTTCTGTCGCCCCCAGTCTCCTCTTCACACAACTTTATCCCTCTGAATAAAAGTGTTTTGCCAACTTCTTAGCCGAATGTGATTTAATCTTTATGGCATTTAAGTTTTTCCAATAAAACACTGACAAGTAGGGGACACTGTGCTTGTGCACTGTTCCCGCGTGGTTCGGAACTCGTGGGCGCCCAGGCGGGCAGACCCTGTGAAGAGAGAGACCAGCAGGCAGCCCCTGGGGCCACTCTCATGGTGGAGACAAACGCTGACGGTGTGAAACTGCCTTTCACAGCCATTTCTCCTGGACTTGTTGGCAGGCCACCTGCAGGGTCTGCTGTGCTCTGTGTCGGCAATGGCTGCTGGTTTCCAACAGGGGATCTTGGTGGCTGAGCAAATGTGTGACCCAGGAAATAGCAGCTCGGGGTCTGGGAGGCCGGCGTGAGGCTGGTGTGCTCTCTGAGGTAAGTCCCGTTTGGCTACAGCATGTCGGTCACATAAGTGCTGCCACCCCGGCTGCCTCAGAGTCGTTTCAGACATGTGCAGCCACAGCCTCGGAGGGGGCTCAGTGCCAGCCAGGGGCCTGGCCTGGGTGGGGCGGGGGGCGCTGGCACAGCACTGTTTCTGGCAGAGGAAGGAGGAAATGGCTCTGGGTGAGCCCCCTGCTGGAATGGGGGCTCCGCTCCCAGCCCCACCTGCTCCTGGCCCTGGTGCGGCCCCCACTCGCTCCCTCTGCACACCCCCCCCCAGTGGACCTTCCGAGGTGAGGCGCGAGCTTTGACACTGGGACCTGGTATCGTCACGTGGAGCCTGGTCGACCCAGTCCTGGGCCCCAGGGAGGACAGTGACAGAGACCAGGCAGGGATGTGGTGGCTCGCCTCACCTCTCGAGGGTCCTAGGATGCTGTGCCAAGGTGCTTCTGAGCCTGGGAGCCGGCTTGGAGTCACGGTGAGTGCAGGCCGGCAGCAGACGGGTGTTGCTGGAGGTGGCGCCCAGGCCTCTGGAGTGGGTGTGGAAGGCAGGTGACAGGGAGGCTCCCAGAGCACGGGTGCCCCAGTGTGGGACGCTCCTCTGTCCTACAGTGCGTTTGTCTGGGCTAGCAAGGTGGGGGGGCATGGGGGTCAGCCCTGGGAGGGCAGCAGCTCACAGGCCCAGGGCTGGAGGCGGACTGCCAGGCTGTGCTAAAAATACCGGGTGTGAAGACAACAGAGGCCCCGGTGACCCTGCCCTGCCCCCCACGTGCTGCGGTCACTGGCTGAGGCTTGCCCCTCGTTTCCCTCGGGCCCTACCAGGCGCCCCAGGCCACTCTCTCTTCTCTGCCCACCTGCTGAGAGCAGGGCCACACCTGCTCTGCTGTTTGGGGTGCCCCCACCCGTGTCTTGTTGGAGCGGCCCTGTAGCACACAGCCAATGGGTCCCCGGGCCCGCAGACGGGCAGGTGTGGTGGCCGGCCAGGCAGGCTGAGGCCAGGCCCCAGGTGGGCTGCCCTGCTGTGACCACGGCACTGGTTGACAGCACTGGGGGGGGGGTCCTGCCCGAGCTCTCCATCTCGGAGTGGGGCCGGCCTCTGGGCTCTGCGGTCCGGGTGTCCCCGCAAGCGTGGACCTGCAGTGGGCACGGGCACGCACACGTGTGGCTGCCTGCAAAGAGGCTGCTCTGGCGACTGTGCCTCCAGGTGCGTTTGGGCAGGAGGAGGGCCTGGTGGGCCCAGCAGAGGCCGGCAGCCCGGAGAGGGACAGGGTGGGGCTCGTGTCCTGAGGGACAGCGCTCTGCTGCCACGGGCTGCTGTAGGCCAGGCTACTCTGCCAGCGTCAGACACGTGTGATAGCTGCTGACTGGGAGGCCACAGGCGGGTGGCCTGCCGTGCCTGCCTGCCTGCCAAGGTGGCAGCCCACGGGGCCCCTCCCCTTGCCTGGGGCTTCCTGCAGCCTCCGGGGATGGGTCCTCACACGGTCATTCTGGACACAGACACTTTGGCTGTGGCAGGTCTGGGTGTGGCTGCCGGACCGAGAAGCCCTTCCATGGCCCTGGGCCTCGGTGCTCACCTCCTGAGTCCACATGGGGGAGGGCGGCGCAGGCCCCAGCAGAGGGGCCCGAGAGGGGAGGCCGTTGGGTGAATCAGCAGTAAGTTGCTTCTGTGAGGGAAGGCGCCTGATCAGCCCCTGGGTCGGAAAGGTCTGTCCTTTTCTAAATGCCCACTGGTCCGTGGAGGCCCCGAGGCCCCAGGTGGTGGAGGGAAGGTGCCGGTGCAGGGACGCTGCCAGGAGGAAGGGGTTTATAGAAGGCCATGTGGCCTGAGCAGCTCATACTCCCGAGAACACGGGTCACTCGCTTGGACCCTCAGGCAACAGCCCTGCTCACTGCGCTGGATGTAGGCTCTGGGGTGGGCGGGGCAGAGGGTGGGCAGCAGGTTACCTGGGCTCTGGGGCCTGTGGCCAGGGCAGGAATGGGGCGGCGGGCAGAGCATGGCCACTGCCCCTCCTCACTGCCCGTCGGGGGCCTCAGCTGGCTCACGGGGTTTCTGGAGGTGGTCAGGCCTGGGCTGGGGGTGTGGCAGTGCCCAGGCTCTGGAGCAGGGCCAGGTCGGGGGGCGTGGTGGCTTTCCTCCCGGGCTGGCCGCGCAGGTGCCCTACTGCAGCTCAGCCACCCCCTGCAAGCCTCTGGGTCTCCCACCGGCCTCCCACAGGCTGTGCAGCCAGTCCACCGCAGGGCCACCCCCTCCCTGCCTCATCGCCCCAGCTGCAGCGTCTGGAGGCTCCACGAGGTCCTGCTCTGTCCCCCGGACACCACCGGATGGTGTCACTGGGCACCATCTCCAGAATGGGCACGGGGGCTGCTGCTGTGCCTTCCAGGAGCCGCTCAATCCCGTCCTTCAAGTCCTGTTGGTTTTTGCTCTTAACCGTCTTCCAAGTCCATTCATGTTGCTAAAGACACTGCACCAGAGAGTCAGTGAGAGGCACAGGCCCTTAGTGGGATGTTTGCAAGGCAGACAGGCGTGCATTTCCAGGTCAGGGAACAGTGACCACCCGGAAGGTCCTGCAGCCGCAGTGGCCACCTCTGCCACTGTCTCTGGGGCTGCAGGCCTGAGATTTGCTTGCCACATTGGTGACCTTTGTGAACCGGGTCAGTTTGGGGCACATGGCTGTTCTACACGTGGGCCTGAGCTTCACCTCCAGCTGCTGGTAGTGGGGTGGGGTGGGTTTCTACTCCTCTGGGGCCAAAGGGGTGCTGTGCGCACACCCCGGGCAGCTGGGCTTCCGGAGATGGCCCAGCAGGGCAGCCGGTGACCTGGGGGGCCGTGGGAGACACTGCACGGGTGACCAGCCACATGTGGCCCTTGTCACAGGGTTTCACCTGCTCTCCACAGGGGTGTCTGCTCTGTGCGCTGGGGTTGGTGCCCTTCCCACGTGGCAGGTCCAGGTCCTTTGCGGGACAGCAGACTGCGTGCCAGTCCCAAAGGTGTCCCAGCCCCTGCGGTTTCCTAGGCCTCGATGAGCAGCCTGACCCTCGGTGCTGTCCACCCCTAGTCAGCTGTGCTGCCTGACCTGTCCCTGCTGCCTGGGAGCCACGTCCGCTCTGTCTTAAACGCCCGCAACTGGACCTACCAGTGGGTCCTTGCCGAGGGGACCTCCCCTGCCAGGTGTGTGCCCCAGTCCCCGGGATCCACTTTCCTCCCATGGGGGCTGCCCCCCACTCCTCCAGTGCACAGCAAGGTGGGGTCTGGGAGAAGCTTGAGGGGCCTTCCCAAAGGGGTGTCCACTCCCTGCCCCCGCCGCCCCTGGACAGTGACATCTTCGCCGTCCGGGTTGCTCCGCACGCCACTGCCTGGTGGCCAGGGGCCTCCCGCCCTCCCTAGCGCGCATGCTCACCGCACTTCTCTCCACCAAGCTCCCCCGGGGTGGGTGTCTACCCCGCTCTCCCTGGCAGCCCTGCCGTGGCCTGAGGGTGCCCCCTGTGCCTGCAGGTCCCCAAGTAGTGCCGCCTGCCATGGATCCGGACCCCCAGGCGGGTGTTCAGGTGGGCATGCGCGTGGTGCGCGGCGTGGACTGGAAGTGGGGCCAGCAGGACGGCGGCGAGGGAGGCGTGGGCACGGTGGTGGAGCTCGGCCGCCACGGCAGCCCCTCGACCCCTGACCGCACGGTGGTCGTGCAGTGGGACCACGGCACCCGCACCAACTACCGCGCGGGCTACCAGGGCGCGCACGACCTGCTGCTCTACGACAACGCCCAGATCGGTGCGTGTGCGCGCAGGCGGGGGGTGGGGCATGCCCGCCCGCCCGCGCTGACCCTGCCCCGCCCCCAGGCGTGCGGCACCCCAACATCATCTGTGATTGCTGCAAGAAGCACGGGCTGCGGGGCATGCGCTGGAAGTGCCGCGTCTGCGCCGACTACGACCTGTGCACCCAATGCTACCTGAGCAATAAGCACGACCTCACTCATGCCTTCGAGCGCTACGAGACGGCCCACTCGCGCCCGTGAGTCCAACAGCTGCCCTGGCCACCATATGGCTGCGCCTCCCAGGGCCCTGACAAGCACCTGTGACCCCTGACTAAGCCACCTACTTGCTGTCCCCCAGGGCAGGTCAAGGCCTTCCTGAGCCATTTCCCTGAAAAATGGCCAGGGTCTCGGTCACTTTAGGGGCTTGGGCATTGCCACCTGCTGCTGGTCCACTGAGCAGGCTGCAAAGAGTGGTGCCTTGGGGTGGGGTCTCCTCTGCCCTGGCACCAGAGCCAAGTGTGGCTCTGGGAACAGGGCACGGAGGGTGGCCTGTGGGCATGCAGCCAGCATCTGCCGTGGAGGCCCTGGGCCTGGCAGGGGGAGCCAGCCCCCAGGCTCGGCTGAGGAGGGGCTGCTGGTCTGGCTGGAAGGCTCCTTGGCTGTGGTCCGGAGGGTCAGGCTGGGCAGGAGGCCGCTGGGTTGGGGTGGGCACCCAGGGGCACCCCCCCATCCCCTTGGTCCTTGTCACTCCCCACACTGTGGCCAAGCCTCATTCTTACATGAATGGTGGCTGTGTGCTAGACCCGGGGGGCAGCCTGCACAGAGGGCGCCTGGCTCTCTGGGGGCAGCAGGTGCAGGGGGGCTGTGCTGTGCAGCTGTGCCGGGGGTGCCCGTCCTGCCCAGCCTCGGGGAGGGTCTCCTGGAGGAGCGGGGTCAGCAGGCTTGCTCCAGGCCCTGAGCGAGGGGGGCGCCGACCTGCTGGGCCGCCGTCTGGGCCCTGGGTGTGGGGAGCGGGGCTGGGGAGGCAGAGGGCCTGCCACCCTGCCGCCGGGCATGGCTCAGGATGTGACAATGATCTCGCAGGGTCACGCTGAGTCCCCGCCAGGGCCTCCCAAGGATCCCGTTGAGGGGCATCTTCCAGGGGGCGAAGGTGGTGCGGGGCCCGGACTGGGAGTGGGGCTCGCAGGATGGTGAGTGGCAGGGGTGGGGAGGGGCCGGCGCGGGTTGTGGCCGCACCTGGTGGCGTGGGCTCAGCCTGCTGGGGGGGTCCACTCCTCCTCCAGGAGGGGAAGGGAAGCCAGGCCGAGTGGTGGACATTCGGGGCTGGGATGTGGAGACGGGCCGGAGCGTGGCCAGCGTGACGTGGGCTGACGGCACCACCAACGTCTACCGCGTGGGTCACAAGGGCAAAGTGGACCTCAAGTGTGTGAGTGAGGCGGCCGGCGGCTTCTACTACAAGGAGCACCTCCCAAGGCTCGGTAAGGGCGTCCTGCCCGTCCTCCTGCCCTGGCGGAGCCGGCCCAGGTGGTTTACAGGGTGGGGCGGGTGTGAGGAGGGCAAGGGAGGGTGCCGCCTGAGTGGGGCCCGCCGCCTGCCCCCAGGCAAGCCGGCAGAGCTGCAGCGCCGGGTGAGTGCGGACGGCCAGCCCCTCCAGCATGGGGACAAGGTGACGTGCCTGCTGGACACAGACATCCTAAGGACGCAGGACGGCCACGGCAGGTGGAGCCCCAGGGTGGCCGAGGTGAGCCGCCCTGCCCGCAGGGCCTGTGCCTCCTCCTCACCTCAGGGCCTCAGCCGCAGCCCCCAGGACCCAACCCTTTGTCGGACAGCTGGCACCGCGCTCACCGTCACGGCCGCAGGGGTGGGTGCGAGCACCGCAGCCGTGAGACGCCCCAGGGCCTTCCCTGCCAGGTGCTCACCAAGGTGCCCGGGCACCGGGCCGCGGCCCATCCTCTTGCTTCTGCACCCCTTCCATGGACCTGCTCGGCCCTGAACACGGAGCAGGGGGCCTGGCAGGGTCCTGGGGATGGTCCAGGTGGGAAAGGTCACAGGCAGGCAAGCCACTGGGAGCTGTTGCGGGGGGGGGGGGCAGACCTGAGTGTCTCTACGGAGCACCAAAGGGAGCCACCAGTTAGCTTCCTTTCTGAAATGCCCACGAGGGTGCTGCGTGAGAAGTCCGTGGGAGTGGGAAGGCCTGTCAGGACACAGGTTGATGCCTGGCCCAGGACGCTGCGTTGGGAAGAGGAACAGGGAGGGGTTTGTAGAGGGTGGGCAGCAGAGGTGGTGGGAGGCTGGAAGGAGGGACGTCTGTAGGTGGGGACCCTGGGACGGAGTGGGACCAGGGAGAGGACATGCCATCGCTCAGCTCAGGACCCGGCGTCTGGGACCTGCAGGAGCCTTCAGGGAGGATGTGTGTGGGGTCACAACCCGGGTGGTTTGTAGAGGGAGCCCTGTGCAGGGGAGGCCCCTGACCCAGCTCCCATGCTCCCCCCTTCCTCATGCCGGGGCCGCAGCCCCAACGCCCTTTGAGCCCGGCCTTGGCCCTGCTGCCCACTCCCCTGTCTGTGTGCAGGGGCAGGCGGACCCTGGGCTGCCTCCTGGCCCAGAGAGGGTTCTGTCTGCTCCGGGCACAGCTGCCCACTGCCTCTCTAGCTGTCGCCCCACGGCACTGAGGCTGAGCCCCCTGGGGGGCCTGGTCACCTGTGGCCCTTGTCACACCAGACCCGCTGGTAGAGTCTTTGGTCAGGCTGGGATCAACTTCAGGCACCCCTGTCCGAGGCACTTGGCGGGGGCACCCTGCTGCAGGGCCCTGTGCAGCCATGCTGTCCTGGGGGCCCCCTCACAGGCCCCCTCTCTCTCAGCACAAGTTTCGGGCGGGTGACGTGGTGCGGGTCGTCGACGGCCTCAACACGGTGAAGCGGCTGCAGGCTGGCCACAGCGAGTGGACAGACGACGTGGCGCCTGTGAGGCCCCCCCACGCCCCCAGCCCATCCTTCCCTCCAGGGAGGCCTGCCTGTGACCCCACCCTCTCCTCAGGCCCTGGGCCGCGTGGGGGAAGTGGTGAAGGTTGTTGGAGACGGGAACCTGCGTGTGGCGGTTGGCGGTCAGCTGTGCACCTTCAGCCCCTCCTGCCTGGTGGCCTACAGGCCTGAGGAGGACTGCAACCTGGACGTGGCGGAGCGCACCCGGGAGAACAAAAGTGCGGGCGCCTGGTGGCAGTGGCCGTGGGCAGTGGGGCCACCCCGGGCTGCTGCTGAACCTCTGCCTCTCACCCCAGGCTCCCTGAACATCGCCCTGGACAAGCTGCGCACCCAGAAGAGCGACCTAGAGCACCCGGGCAGGCTGGTGGTGGAGGTGGCCCAGGGCAACCTGGCCCGGGCCCTGGACCTGCTCCGGAGGCACCCTGAGCAGGCATGTTCCCGAGACCCTGGGCTTGGCCAGCCCCCTGGCTGGGGCAGGGCCTGGAAACTGACCTCTTGGCGTTCCTGGCAGGTGGACAGCAAGAGCCAGGGCAGGACTGCCCTGCAGGTGGCTGCCTACCTGGGCCAGGTGGAGCTGGTGCGTCTGCTGCTGCAGGCGCGGGCGGGCACGGACCTGCCGGATGAGGAAGGCAGCACGGCTCTGCACTACGCGGCACTGGGGTGAGGCCCGGGTGGGGCCCGGGGGGCTGGGCCTCCGGATCCTCCAGCAGCGGGCGGCACACCCTCCCGCCTCCTCACCTGTCCCATCAGGAACCAGCCCGAGGCTGCCAGAGTGCTCCTGACCTCGGGGTGCCGTGCCAACGCCCTCAATGGTGTCAGGAGCACAGCGCTGCATGTGGCCGTGCAGAGGGGCTTCCTGGAGGTGGTGAAAGTCCTGTGTGAGCTGGGCTGTGATGTCAACCTGCCTGTGAGTGCCAGGTCCCCCAGCCCTGCCCCTTGGCTTGGGCCAAGGAGGCCTGTTGCCGAGTGACTGCTGGCCCATCACTGACAGGATGCTCAAGGGAACACGCCGCTGCACTGCGCCATCTCCATGGGCGCCAGCGCCAGCGGCATGGTGGAGGTCCTCACCGAAGTGCCAGGCATCAACGTCACCACCACCAACAGCCAGGGCTTCACCTTGCTGCACCACGCGTCCCTCAAGGGCCACACTCTGTGAGTTTGGGGTGGGTACATGGCCAGGAGCCAGGCTGCGGGCCACCCAGGGCCACCCCGCCCCAGACACTCCCCCCTGCTTCCCAGGGCTGTCAGGAGGATCCTGGCCGGGGCACGGCAGCTGGTGGACGCCAAGAAGGAGGACGGCTTCACGGCGCTGCACCTGGCTGCCCTCAACAACCACCGGGAGGTGGCACAGATTCTTATCCAAGAGGTGAGGACACAGGGCCGCCCCGGCTGGTGGGGGACCAGGAATCAGGGCCTGTTAGGGCCTCGGGGCTGAACCTTCGCCCCTCCCCTCCCCAGGGCCGCTGTGACGTGAATGTCCAAAACCAAAAGCTCCAGTCCCCGCTGCATCTGGCCGTGCAGCAGGCCCACGTGGGGCTGGTGCCCCTGCTGGTGGGCGCGGGCTGCCGCATCAACGCTGAGGACGAGGACGGGAACACCGCCCTGCACGTGGCACTGCAGCGTCACCACCTGTTGCCACTGGTGGCTGATGGGGCCGGGGGGGACCCAGGGCCTTTGCAGATTCTGTCCAGGGTGAGGAAGTGTGCATCTGGGTGCAGGACCCCAGGGACTGCCCCTCAGCTGTGGGTTCCCCGCCAGAGCCAGGCCCTCCCGAGGGGGCGGGGCAGCCCCACACCCTGGCCCGCAGCCCTGCTGTTCTGTGCTCCTGACCAGCCTGGGAAAGGGGGTTGAGGGGCAGGTTTCAGAACTCAGCCCCTCCCTCTGCCTCCATTCCCGTGGCCTCAAAGGGATGTTGGGCCTAGGGGTACCGGTGCCTCAGACGCTCCCTCGGGCCAGCGCTCCCCGCGGGGCCGGGCCCTCACCTGCCTCTGCCTCCCAGCTGCAGGCCTCGGGGCTCCCAGCCAGCATGGAGCTGACAGTGGGCGTGGCGGTCGCCTGCTTCTTGGCCCTGGAGGGCGCAGACGTGAACTACACCAATCACCGAGGCCGGAGCCCGCTGGATTTGGCTGCGGAGGGTCGTGTGCTCAAGGCCTTGCAGAGCTGCGCCCAGCGCTTCCGGTGAGCCTGGCGTGGTGGGGGGCGGGGAGCAGTGCCCGGGCTCGGAACCCATTCAAGCCCTCTCCTCCAACTGCAGGGAGCGGCAGGTGGGTGGGGGTGCGGCTCCGGGCCCCAGGCTGGTGCTGAGCATCCCCAACACCGTGACGAACCTGCACGTGGCAGCGCCGTCGGGGCCCGAGGCGGCAGAGTGCCTGGTGTGCTCGGAGCTGGCGCTGTTGGTGCTGTTCTCGCCGTGCCAGCACCGCACGGTGTGTGAGGGTGAGTAGGGGAGGGCGGCGCGGGTCCGGGTCCCCGGGGGTCCAGTGCGGCCACGCCCAGCCTCCTGCTTCCCTCCCCTCCGCAGAATGTGCGCGCAGGATGAAGAAGTGCATCAGGTGCCAGGTGGTCATCAGCAAGAAGTTGCGACCTGGTGGGTTAGGATTCGGCGGGAGGGGTGGGTCTCGCACGGCCCCTCGCCCCAGTCCCGCCCTCATGCCCCCCGTGGCCATCGCCTGACCCAGACCCGCCCACAGACGGCACGGAGGTGGCCAGCGCAGCCCCCGCGCCCGGCCCACCACGGCAGCTGGTGGAGGAGCTTCAGAGCCGCTACCGGCAGATGGAAGAGCGCATCACCTGTCCCATCTGCATAGACAGCCACATCCGCCTCGTGTTCCAGTGCGGACACGGCGCCTGCGCGCCCTGCGGCGCCGCGCTCAGCGCCTGCCCCATCTGCCGCCAGCCCATCCGCGACCGCATCCAGATCTTCGTCTAGCCGCGCCCCTCGCTCTCCGCAGCCACGTTCCACCGGCACCCTCCAGAGCCCCACACCCCGTGTTTTATAAAAAGATTCACGGACTTTGCTGCCTGGTGCCTGCTTGTGGGGCGCGGGTCTCCGGGGCACTGCCGAGCCTTGGTGCCCTCGTCCTGCCCACCATGCTGCCGGCCCCTTAAGCTGCCGCACTGGCCCAGCTGTTGGCCTTGCTCAGCTGCCAGACGTCCCGCCCCCTCCCGACCGCACATCCTGCCTTTCCCAGGGCTCCTGGGTCCAGACACCGCCTCTGGGCCAGAAACACCCTCCCAGCACAGGCTGCCTCTCGCGACTCGGCAGCCGACTCCGCAGCACCCGCCCGCCCCTCCACTTTCCTCCCGGGCAGGCTGTGGAGATAGGCTTGGACCGACGCGGTGCCTGGTTCTCGCTGTGGGCTCCGGGGTCGCGGTGAAGTAGGGCAGGGGTGGGGCACGGTGTTGGTTGTAGACCAGGGCCCAGTCTCAGGGTCTCAAGGACTGGGGAGAGGGCAGGCGCGTTGGGCAGGTATTCAGCCACAAGGACGTGGGCGCTGTCCCTGCTCGCCCTGCAGCGGCACTTTTCAAGAACCACCCAAAATGCTCCCGCGGAGCCTCACGGCTGCTGGCCAGGCACTTGGCGCCGACCCTGCTGGCCCAGCGCACCACTGTCATTCTGGGCTCAAGGCCTGGATGGAGAACGGGGAGGGCCAGGACCCTTGGCCTTGTACGGACTGCCCCACACACCCCTCCAGCCCAGAGGCACCCTTGCCAACATACCGTCTGCCCCCCCCCATCCCGGTACAGTCTGAATGCCACCCTTGAGTGTTCCAGCCTCAAGACACTGCCCCCACCTCCCACCCGGGACCACTCCAGATGCGGGCCCTCTGCCCGGCTCCGCCGCGAGGGAGCCGGGTCGGAGATTCCTGGCTCTCTACGGATCCTGTCCCTGTGCGCCTTCCCCCCACATCCGCCACCAGGTCCCACCTCTGGCCTCTTCCAACTCCTGGTGGGACCCCTGCAGGTCCCCCTCCCTCCTGGCACCATCCCCGAGCCGCCTATCCCGCCTCTTCCCGCTTAGCCGCCTGTACTCACTTGCCACGTCCCTTCCCTCAGCGTCCCCGCCCCTCTCATGAGGACCCTGAAGGTCTGCTCTGGGGACGGGCTGCGCCGAGGACGTATCCTGGGCTGGCCTGGATGGAAGTTCTGCTCCGGAGTCTCGTTCAGTGTCAAGGGAGTTGGGGGCGGTCCATTGAAGGGGAAGCCACATGTCATTTAGCCCCAGCCAGTTCGGGACCCCAGCCGACCATCCTTGCCCGATCTTGAACCCCCGGCATCTGTCCCTTCCTGCCGACTGGGTACCTCCTTGCCCCCACCTCCTGCCCTGGTGGCTCCACCCCACAGGCCCTGACCAGGCCACTGCCACCGACCCGCAGGCCCGGGGTCCCCCTCGCTGACAACAGGATGGCCAGCTGGTTCCCTTCAGGGGTGGCTGTCCCCACCCCCTGCTCCCCACCCCCACCCCGGGGCTGTAACCCGAGCTGTCTCAGCGCCTCCCCTGGCTATTCGTGCTCCTGCAGGTCCCACAGCCCAGGCACCCAGAGCCCCGACAGCAAGTCAGAGTCCATAGGAGCCATGGCCCGCGGGCCCTGCGTCTCCTGGGCGTGGTGGGGCGCCCGCGCGCCGGCCGGCGGGTTGGGGGCCCTGCTGGGCGCCCTGTGCCTGCTGCCTGTCTTGACGTTGCTGGCCCGGCTGGGGGCCCCGGCTGCCTGGCCCTCCGAGAGCGCCCCACAGGTGAGTCCGGTGAGTCCGCCCCCGCCTGCAGATGGGCGCAGGAGTCCAAGTGTCCGCGAGCCCTGGTGCCTGGTGGGATTGGGGCAGGGGGCACCCTCTGGCCCCCAGCTCCACCCACTCCACCCCGGCTTATCTTTAGTGACATTTTTTGTTTTCTGGCTGTAAAAGAGACACTCGCCGGCTTGAGGTAGAAAACCAGAAAATGCAGAAAAACCAAAAGTGGAAGTCAGTGCCTCCCCACCCCATCGGCTTCCAGCCAGGTCACTGGTGTCTGGGACTCGGGCAGCCCCGCTGCCTCCCCAGAGCACTTGCTTCCCTTGAAGGGAGATGCCACGCCCCACCCCGCGGGGGTCCCCATTACCCGGGGGCCGGGCCCGCTGCCCCACCAGGCACCCCGCAGACGCCGCTACACGCTGACCCCAGCCAGGTTGCGCTGGGACCACTTCAACCTCACCTACAGGTGCGACCCTCGCCCTGGGGGGGAGGCTGGGAGCTGCCTGGCCAGCGCCTCCTCCCCGACCTTGAGCCTCTACTCCAGGATCCTGTCCTTCCCCCGGAACCTGCTGAGCCCCAGGGAGACCCGGCAGGGCCTGGCCGCCGCCTTCCGCATGTGGAGCGAGGTGTCCCCATTCAGCTTCCGTGAGGTGGCCCCCGAGCAGCCCAGCGACCTCCGAATAGGTGGGTGCAGCGCCGCCGGCCCCCGCCCACTGCCAGGACCCCTCTGAGCCCCCTGCCTCCCCAGGCTTCTACCCGGTCAACCACACGGACTGCCTGGTGTCCGCATTGCACCACTGCTTCGACGGCCCCACGGGCGAGCTGGCCCACGCCTTCTTCCCCCCGCACGGCGGCATCCACTTTGACGACAGCGAGTACTGGGTGCTGGGCCCCACGCGCTACAGCTGGAAGAAAGGTGGGCTGGGGCGGGCGGCGTTGGGGGGGGTCACACGGGCCGGGAGAGGGAGGCTGCGAGGAGGCCACGGGAAGCCCGAAGCCCCCAACCCCCATGCCGCTGGAGAGGAGCGAGGCTGCATTCCTGGGCGCCGAGCTCACCGCCGCGGCCTGGAACGTTCTCATCGGCCTGCGGCCGCAGCCCTGCCGGCGAGCAGCCGCGGGGAGCCAGGCTGGGGGGCGGGCAGGCCAGGCCCCATGCGCTGACCGGCCGGGCCCGCAGGAGTGTGGCTCACCGACCTGGTGCACGTGGCGGCCCACGAGATCGGCCACGCGCTGGGCCTGATGCACTCGCAGCACAGCCGTGCGCTCATGCACCTCAACGCCACGCTGCGCGGCTGGAAGGCGCTGTCGCAGGACGAGCTGTGGGGGCTGCACCGGCTCTACGGTGGGTCCCTGAGGCGGGCGCCTGGACGGGCGGGTGGGCGGGCGCGCACGCGAGCGGGCCGGGGCCGGGCGGGCACTGAGGCCCGTCCGCCTTTCCGCAGGCTGCCTGGACCGGCTGTTTGTGTGCTCGTCCTGGGCGCGGAGGGGCTATTGCGACGCCCGCCGCCGGCTCATGAAGAGGCTGTGCCCCAGCAGCTGCGACTTCTGCTATGGTACGGGGTCGGGGGGACAGGGGGGTAGTGGGTGGGAGCGGGGGGGGGGCGCTGACGTAGCCCTTCCCCGCCCCCCGCAGAGTTCCCCTTTCCCACGGTGGCCGCCACTGCGCCGCCTCCCAGGACCAAAACTCGCCTGGTGCCCGAAGGCAGGAACGTGACCTTCCGCTGCGGCCAGAAGATCCTGCACAAGAAAGGCAAAGTGCAGTGAGTAACCCGCCCGCCACGGCGAGGGGGGCGGCGGGCCTGGGGCCGTGCCCAGCGCTCGCCTCTGCCTCCGCCTCCCGCAGCTGGTACAAGGACCAGGAACCGCTCGAGTTCTCCTTCCCCGGCTACCTGGCGCTGGGCGAGGCGCACCTGAGCATCATCGCCAACGCCATCAACGAGGGCACCTACACGTGCGTGGTGCGCCGGCGACAGCGCGTGCTCAGCACCTTCTCCTGGCGGGTGCGCGTGCGCAGCTGAGAGCGCAGGGCCGCCCATAAAGCGCTTTCTCTCTGACGTCTCCGCGCCCTTTCTTCGGACCGGGGGTGGGGGTGGGGCAACAAGTTTTGGGCCGTGCGGGGGGCACCTAACCCGCGCCCCGCTGGATGTCGGGAGCCTGAGGCCAGGATGCCTCATGTGCCCGGCACTGCCCCTCAGGGTGAGGGCAGTTCTTCCGGACCGAGGAGCCTTTCCCAGCCGGTCCATGGAGGGTCCACGCGCTCTGGGTTCCCTCAGGGAGGAAGGAGGGCTGAGCTGGGGGGTGGGGGTGGGCCGCGGGATGGAGTGGCCGGGAGCAGAGCTGGGGGGTTGGGCCCATGCCAGGGACCAGCTTGCCTCTGCCTGAGCCGCCCCGTCCAGTTGGAGCAGGAGCCGAGGCTGGCCGGCCACGTGGCGCGGAGGCCACACCTGGTCCTGCGTGTGGGGCCTCTAGGATCCCCGATCGTGCCCAGGGAAAGCAGGGGAAGGATGCGACAGCCTTCTGAATCCATCTCCACGGGCGGCACAGCCTCGAAGGAGGCCCACAGCTGAGCTCACATGCTCAGCTGCGGGGGCCTGGGGCAGCCCACAGCCTGGGACGGCCAGGAGGTGCCTGGGCACAAAGCCCGCTCGACTGCTGGCAATCAGGGCCACTCTCCGACCCGCAGAGCCGGGAGGTCGCGGTGGCAGAGGTTGCACTTGCTGACGCACCTGCCTTATGGGGCAGGTTTGAAAAAACACAGCTTTTCCTTCCACAAAGAGATAAGATTTAATTCTACAAATGTACAAGCCAAGATAAAATACAAACGAAATGTAGAAAACAAGACCAGCAGTCCGAGACTCGAGGTCTATTCACAGCAGCCTGGGGGGGGGTGGGCAGCATCTGTGTCCAGTCGGATCTGGACCCTGGCAGCGCCTCCAGCCCCCCGCTGTCCTGGTCCCCTCTGAGCCCCAGTCCCCGGTGTTGCTGGTGTGGGATCCACAAGGACTCAGAACTTGAGGCTGAAGCCGGGCCCTGCTGCCGAGGCCCCCTGATTGGTGGTGGTGAGGTGAAAGCCGGTCTCCTTCAGGTCGTCGTCTCCCTGGGAAGCAAGCGGTACTGTGGGCCCGGCCGGGCCAGCCCCCCCCAGGCCCCCCCCCCGGCCTTCCCTCCGGTGGCAGCCCGCCCTCACCAGCTGGCTGTAGCCCAGGCCTCCCTCCGGGGGCCTCGGGCTGGTGCCACGCTTCACCCTCTGCTGCTCGCTCTTGGCGGGCCACGTGGGGAACATGGAGGGCTCGATGGGGAGGGGCGTCTCCCGGAAATACTCATGCTTGAGGCCGTCCTCGGCGCTGACCCTCCGCCCAGGGAAGTAGGTCAGGAACCTGGGGGACAAGGCAGGTGGAGGTGGAGTCTTCTGCGGAGGGCGGGGTGGGGGGTGGGGGTGGCAGGGCCCACGGGGCTCACTTGTTCATGAGGTCGAAGCCCTGGTCTGAGAGCAGGGCCCCGAAGCGCTTGCGCAGGTTGTTGTAGGGGTGCTCGGTGAAGGTCATCTTCTTCACCGCAGGGAGCTCGTTGTAGCCGGGCCAGATCTTCTCGCTGGGGGTCCCCAGGTCCTGAGAGAGGAACGCCTCAGACGACCATGCGCGGCAGACAGCCCCCCCGCCCCCGGAGGCGCCCTGACCCACCTTAAACACTTTGTTGATCTGATCGATCTCCGACTTCCCAGGGAACAGTGGCTTCTGCGTCAGCAGCTCCCCGAAGATGCAGCCCACGGACCACATGTCCACCGCCGTGGAGTACTCCTGGGGGCGGGCACAGGCTCAGGGGCAGGTGGCGCTGAGCACGCAGGGCACCCCACACAGCTAGGGACTCACCTTGGCCCCCAGGAGCAGCTCCGGGGCGCGGTACCACAGGGTCACCACGACTGGGGTGTAGGCCTTCAGAGGGGACCCGTACTCCCGCGCCAGCCCGAAGTCCCCCACCTGTAAGGACAGGGCAGTGGTGAGCAGGCTGTGGCCGGGAGCCGGGCGCCCCCGGCGGGCCACGGCTCACCTTGAGGATGCCGGCGTGGCTGAGCAGCAGGTTGGAGGTCTTGAGGTCACGGTGCAGGATCCAGTTGTCGTGCAGGTGCTTCACGCCGCACAGCAGCTGGATCATCAGGGTCTTCACCTCCCCTGGAAGGTGAGGCACAGGGGGCAGTCACCCTGGGAACGCCCCCCACTCGGCGCCCGCACACCCACACAGTGTGCGGCGCCTGTGGTGATCCCACCGCCCCCAGGAACGACGCTGGGCTGCCTGAAAGCAAGGCTGTCCTCCTGGGGACAGAACCCATAGGCCACCTGGAGGGGACACACTCAGGGGACCACAGGGCCCGGCCCACCTGGCAGGAAAGGCTGCTTCATGGTCTCCATCAGGCTCTTGAGGTCGTGCTCCACGTAGTTCATCACGATGTAGATCTTGTCCATGTTGCTGCCCACGACGATCTCCTGGGGAACGATGGGACCGTGGGCACCCGCGCCCCTGTTCCCGCCCAGGCGGCTGTGCCCCAGCAGCCTGACACCCCAGGGCAGACGCCGGGGGACAGCAGGCACTGACTGAGAGGGACAATTCTGATGTGCCTGGCGTTTCTGGAGGCCAGACTGCATTTCTTCGATGTCTGAGAAGGAGCTGAGCCCAGGGTTCTACCTCGCCTGACCCTCTTGGGAAGCACTGGCGGGCCACCTACCCTGACGGTCACGATGTTGGGGTGCTGTGCCTTGAGAATGGTATTGATCTCCCTCAGCGACGTGATCGGGAAGCCTTCCTTCTCCTTCTCCATTTTCAGGCGCTTCAGAGCCACGATCTCATCTGCAGGCAGCGCAGAGACGGGCTGGGTCCCGGCCTCCCAAGTGCAGTAACCAGGGTGAGCCTGGGCGCTGCCGGGACCGGGGCTCGCAGACCTGGGTGCTGAGGAGCCCAGACCCTGGCCACCGAAGTACAATGTGTCCAGGCCAGCCCCGTCCTGTAGAACTGCCAGGGAGGGTCCCCCACTGTGCTCCACTAGGACCAGGGCACACGGCCGACACCTGACACCAACACTCCCCGAGTGTGCGGGCTCACACGACCTTGCTGACGCCTGAGACCCAGGTATGCACACCGGAGGTGGGGGGTTGTGACCCCCACACCATTCAGGGGCTGTCACTCAAGGCTGGTGCCCCAGCAGCTCCTGGGCCCTTGCCTGGCTGACTTCCTCCTCCCCTTGTGACAACAGGTGACATCCCTTCAACCGAACAGTAGTCTCTCGTGGTCAGGCTGACCTCTGGAGGCACCAAAGGCAATGCTCTGGGGCGTCACCCATGAGTCTGCCTGATGCTGGCTAGGCAGGCAAGGCCTCGTCCAACACCAGGCAGGGCGGCGCCCAGGACTGCAGGGGCGGTGGGCTCCCTGGCCTGAGGCTGGGGCGCAGATCCCTCTGCCCCAGTGTGGACAGGGCACCAGTGGGAAATCCAGCTGCCCTCCCCGAGTCAGCACGGGGCCGCAGGCGCCTGGGCGTGGTGGACCGGCGCGTGAGTGTGCCCGGGGACACTGCCCCTCAGGCCTCCCTGCCCCTGCCCCCATCCGCCTTTCCTCTGGGGGCCGTGTGAGACCCTACCCACCTGTCTTCTTGTCCTTTGCTCTGTAGACCACGCCGTAGGTGCCCTCCTCGATCCTGTTCAGGCACTGGAACTCCTCCACGCTCCGACAGCCCTGGGGGGGGGGGGGCGGCATGAGGTGTGACGTGACGGCAGGAGCGCACACCCCACCTGACACCCTGGGAGGGACGAGTGTTGGGGGCAGGGCAGGTGCTCTGGTCTCTGTTGTCTGCAGTGAGAGCTGCCCCTTCCAGATGAAACAAAACCGCACAGACGAGGCCGGTACCAGGCACGCCCTTCCTGCAGGCCCTGTGTGTCCTGAAGGGACCCAGGACAAGGCACCCTACACCACCAAGCCCCCAGGCCCTCCCTCTGTGTGCACCCTGCTGGGCTGCAGCCCCCCACGTGGCCCGGGGCCAGGGGCGCACCGTGGAGAAGTGCCATCTGGCAGACCTGCTAAGGAGCCAGGACAGCTCAGGCGCAGTGTGACAGCCAGAGGGAGCCCTACTGCCCCCGGAACCCGGGGTGGGCCAGCAGGCCTCGGGGCTCCAGGCAGGGCCACCAGCCATGGAAGCCAGGGAACCAGAGGCTCCTCACCCCCTCAGCACCCACCCCTTCCCAAGGGCCCTGCAGTGTCCCCACTACTGATGTCCCAGGAAGAAAACACGTGCAGACGCCCACCGCGGCCCAGGACCCCGTGCGGCCCCTGGAGGGGGGGCCCACAGCAGGAGTGACCACCAGGCCGGCCACTCACCAGGCTGCCTGCCTTCCACACATGGGGCCCCCATGGGCTTCGTGGCCGGACCCCGCCCACAAACGTGAGGGAGGCCGGCGGCCAAGCCCTTTGCAGCAGCTTTTACTGCACTCAGGTGGCAGCCCCCACCCAGCACCCGGCTTCTGCTCTCAGCCACGGGCCTGCTGAAATCAGCAGGGCAGAGCCAGCTGGGGTGGAAAGCACCTCACCTGCAGGGCGGGCAGGTACTTGGGCAGCTCTTGCTTGAGCTCGACAGGCGACAGGGCCGGGGACTCGGGCGCGAACTCCCCTTCGGTCAGGGCGCTGCTCTGTGGGGTGGCCTCGCCCACTTCTTCCTCCCCTTCTTCACTTTCTCCAGAATCTCGGTCAAAACGTGATTCTGGAACTTCCAAATTTACAGCCGGTTATGGGACCAGAAACGAACCACTGTCACAAGCCCCATCCTGCTCTGGGGTGGGGACACCAAGGTCACAAAGAGGCCACACGATGGTGACACGAGAGCTTGACAGCAGTGACATGTGAGCTGCTTCCCCAGACAGAAGGCACCGGGTCTCGCTGGCTGGGCCACGACCACCACGGGCCACTGTCCAGATGCTGGGCTTCAAGGAGAAGGCCGGGACTCTGCCCTGAGGGCACCGCCTGGCTGCCTGCAGGCCCCCTGGGCTCTGGTGTGGCCCGGGGCTCAGCCCCGAGGCTCAGCCCCGAGCTGCTGGTCACCATCCCCGTGGGCTGCGGCCGGGCCCGGGCCGGTGGACCCCGCCTCCTGTCCAGGCCCCAGTGGCACTCAGAGTGGCGTTCAGTTAGCACCGTCCCCTCGGGGGGATGCCGGGCCCCCACCGGCCCAGCGTGGTGCTCGGTGTGGCGCCCAGGTCTCAGCTCAGTCCCGGGACGTGGCCAGGATGGGAGCGCCCTGTGGTCTCTGGGGCCTGACGTGGCCCGGAGGGCAGTGTGTTTTAGTGACTGCCGCAGTCACGCTCACAGCTTTAACCAGTGTCACCGCCCCCAGGGACAGATGCGGAGAACGCCAACTACCACAGGGAGGCCTCTTACCCACGAGGATGTGGTTCTCGGTCTCTCGCTCTTCATCTTCACTCATCTCTTCTTCACTCACTTCCTCTGCAAGACAGAGCGGGCATGGGCCAGCTGTTGCCCGGCTGGGCAGCGCCGCCCAGCACGCCCCGGGGGCTGCGCCTTCCCCCATCTCAGGTGAGTCTCAGGTAGCAAGGCATTTTCAACTTGTAAGTTTTCTAAAATTAGACTTCTATTACTTATTTGTCTGTAGTTCCCAAAACTCTATCGAAATACACTGTCGCGTGCCCTGGCCAGGTAGCTCAGGGGGTCAGAGCATCACCCTGATACACCAAGGCCAGGGCACATACAGGACGAAATAAAGCAGACAGAACACACCGCCACATCCCACACTCTCCTCACCGGCTGACTGTCCAGACGCATCCTCGGAGTTGCTCCCGGTCTCCTCTTCCTCCTCTTCCTCCTCCTCCTCCTCTTCCTCCTCCTCCTCCGATTCTTCACTGCTGCTCCCCTCCTCCTCCTCCTCCTCCTCTTCCTCCTCGGACCCGGACCCTGATTCCGCTTTTGGAAGCAAATGGCAGAATGTGAGCTCCCGAGCCCTCCCTGCGTGGCGTCGCGACCGGGCCTGGCCAGGCGAGCGGCTACCTGAGGAGGACGCGGCCGAGCTGGTCCTCCTCTCGCTGTCGCTGATGTCTTGCAGGTCGGACAGCAGGTCTCTCTCTTCCACCTTCTCTTCTTTCACTGACAAAGTGGGCCACCGCACGTGGATTTGGGGGCCTATTTTAAGGATTTCCCAGCAACGACCCCCAGCACAGCAGCCCAAGCAGGTGCAGCCGGCCCTACCTGGCTTCCGGCCGTCTCCCAGCTCGAACCTCTCCCGGGGCGGCCGGGGCGGGCTGCGGGCCCAGTGGCTGGCCTTCGCTTTGTCGCCATAGTCCTCTCGCACGGTCCGGTGATGGGCAGAGACTGGCACCAGGGCAGAGCAGGACACGGCAGTGGCAGCAGCCTCCACCCCGCAGGGCCCTCCCTGTCCCCCTCACCCGCACCCCTACGAAGGGCGATGGCCCTCATGTGCACGGGGCCACACACACCTGCCAGCAGGACCCAGGGCAGAGGCCAAGAGGCTGAGGAAGGAAGGCTGTGACCTGGAGGCCATGAACCCACCCCGAGGACCAGGTGGACCCTCGGACCGTCATTACTGGTCAAAAAGAAGGGCTGGGGACCATGTCCTCAAGCCTGGGCACACCCTTGTGGGCAGCAGGGACACAGGACACTGACATGGCCACCGCACGCCAGGCCTGCGACAGCCCCCAGCCGGAGGGCCCCGGGTGCAACTCCCGGTACCGCCTCCCCTCCCGGCTTCCCGGAGCCTCCCTGGTCCAGCAAACACACCTTCCCGCCGTGCCTCCCGCTCTTTGCGCCGCTCCTCTGCGCGCCGCTCACGCTCCTTCTGCTCCCGCTGCTCCTTCTGCTGCTCCCGCAGCTTACGCTCCCGCTCCCGCTTGCGCTCCAGCTGCTCCAGGCGGTCCCTGCAGTGGACACACGCCACTTCTTCCACACACAGAACGGTCCCTCCCTCTTACCCCCAGTGCTTCCCCCCCCAAACTCGTAAACTGCCTCTTTTGACTGTTCCACCCACAGAGAGCTCTTCAGGGTCAGAACCCAGAGCAAGCAGGTCTCGAGGGCGCCGCTCCCAGGAGCAGGGCAGAACGAACGGCTGGCGCAAGCAGCGGCCCCGTCAGAAACTGTCACCCGCTGGTGCCTTCCTGTCCACCAGCTCCGAGTGCCGAGGACCAGCCAGACACACACCGCAGCACTGCCTGCACCCGCCTGCCTGCCAGGCACGTCTCCACGGCCACGGTGGGATGTGTGCAGAAAACAGCTTCAGGACCGTGTCAGTGCAGGGAACACTAGTGACCGAGGTGTGTGTGGGTCGTGGCACCACAAGGTGGCCAAAGAGTGAGACCCGACCATAGGTAACTCGCACGCCCCCTCGTTATACCACCGAACACGTGAACACGTGAAAAGAGGCGCATCCTCCTGCCCCAGAAACGCAACAGTGGGAAGGCCAGGCCTGCGGCCGCGCCACCGACCCCACTCAGACGTCACCCCAAGGGGCTGGGCAAAGGCACCTTCACTTAGTTCTGTAGGTGCGAGCCTAAGCTAGTTAAAAATACAGCTGCGGTTCACTTTACATAAGAAACCTAACAACTGACTGTAATTTTCACAAATGTGTGAAACTGTGCAACCACCACCACAGCCAGTTGTAAAACCTGCCCACTGCTGCCGGGGCCTGGCCACTCGACGGGCCACAGCGTTGCCCCCACGCACCACGGCCGTGGGTTCAATTCTCAGAGCACAGACAAGAACCAACTAACAATAGCATAAATAAATAAGCGGCGCACCACACCGACACGTCTGTCTGCCCCTCCTTCCTGTACAAGATCAGTGAGTAAACAACTGAAAAGCAGACACCTTTCTGTCGCCGGCACACTCCCTCCAGCCTGCCCACCGTGGTCGGCCCCACCCTAGACGACCTTGCTGTCTGCCTGCTCTGAGTTTTCTGGACGTTCCTCCTGCTGCTTCAGGCCGCCTGCTTTCCCCTCCCCAGTGTCTGAGGGAGGCGCCGCGTGGTTGGCCGGCCACCGCCCCTCTCGGACGCTGATGCTCAGAGCCCACACTGTGCTCTCAGTGCAGCCGTGGCTGCATCCGCGGGTTCTGACGTCACTTTCGTTCCAACTCACATCAGAACCCTCTCCATTTATTCATGGTACCTTCCTCAGGCCACAGGTTATTCAGAAATGGTTGAGGGCCCCGGCTGGTGTGGCTCAGTGGATTGAGCACGGGCCTGCGAACCAAAGGATCGCAGTTCAATTCCAGTCAGGGCATGGGCCTGGGTTACAGGCCAGAACCCAGCAGGGGACGCACGAGAGGCAACCACACATTGATATTTCTCTCCCTCTCTCCCCTTCCTCTCCCAAGATAAATAAAATCTTAAAAACAAGAAAAAAGGAAAAAAATGGTTGGGGGACTTTTCCGACTTCCTGGGGTTTCTTTCGGCTGCTGATTTTCAACTTAATTCCCTGGCGGTAAGAGGCACAGTCTGTATGAGTTCAACTCTTCTAAGCTCCAGATTTGTCGTACAGCCGAGCACGTCTTTGTCAGAGACTATCTTGGATGAGTGTATTCTGCCCCTCAGGTGGGACAGCTGGCACGTCCTTGGGTTGGTTGACAGTACTTTGCAAGTTTCCTAGAACCTTGTCGACTCCTCCTGACGCTGCAGACATATCCAGTGATAACCAGCTACCGTCTTTGCTCCACGCACCCTGGACTCTCGTAGCGCAGGTGAATGTGCACTTGTCACCGTCCTATTGTCCTGAGGTGTTTGGCTTCCTGTGACAGTCTCAGCGCCTGCCCACTCTGATGTGAAAGCAGCCACTTGAGCTCTGTGGCTGCTGTTTGCACAGCACATGTGTCCCAGCCTTTTACGTGCAGCCTGTTTCTGTCCGACTCGAGGACATTCCGCTCACAGGCAGCGTACAGTTGGATCTCATTTTCTGACAATTTTGCCCTTGTGCGGGGCACAGAGACCATTTCACCATTACCATAGTCATGGGTGTGGCAGGACTTGTGTGGTTTTTCGCTGTTCTGTCTTCTGTTTGTTCCTCTGCTTCTGCCTGTTCGGGGTTTAACCTGCACCGTTAGTGAGTAGGCAGTTCACTCCTTTGCTCCCTCTCCATGTCTGCTCTAGGGGCCGCAGGCTGCAGCCCGTCAGATTCACACGGAGTTCACCCCCATTAAACACAGAAACGGCCCCCCCCAAGCCTCTCTGCGGCCTGCACAGCAACCATGTCTACATGGTTACCGCTTCCCACAGCCGCGTGTCTTTTGGGGAAGTTCGGGTGTGAGACACACACGCTCCCAGGTTCTTCCCTGGGAACCCACCTTCCCGCCTCCAGGGCTCCTCCTCTTCCCGCAGACCTGACAGTCTGGCACTGCCTCCGACTGGCTGAAGGCCCCCGACAGCGGGCCGCTGCAGTCTGTGCGCAGGTGGGAACGCCTCGCCTCCGGCTCACTCTGGAAACCAGTTCTGCCTGACACACGATTGTTGGCCTGCAAGTTTTCTCAGCGTGACCTGGCCGGCCCCTGCTTCTTGCCTCCCCCGTGAGCGGTCAGCCACCAAGGACCGAAGCTCCTCTTGTAGGAAGATCATTTTTCTCTTGCTGCCTTTCAAGATTTCCTCTGGCTTTTACAGACTGAGTAGGATGTGACTTTGTCTCTCTGTACTTGGGGTCCATTTATCTTTTTGCAAGTGTAAGTTTTCAGTCATTATTTTGCCTTTTAGTTTTTAATTCAGTGAGTGGGGAAGGGCAGCAGGGAGGGAAACAGCGATGTGAGAGGGAGACAGTGGCGGGCGGCCTCCAGACTGACCCCGCGGCCCAGGCTGGTGCCCTGATCGGGAACTGCTGCTGTGACCTTCCGGTGTGGAGGACGATGCCCAGCCAAGGGAGCCACACCGGCCGAGGCTCAGCCCTCATTTCATGCACGTCTCTGCGCCCCTGCCCTCTCCTCTCCTGGGACTGCTACCACGTGGACGCTGTCCTACAGATCTGAGGCTCTGTCCGTTTTCATCCCATCTTTTTCTTCTTTGTTCTCCAGAAAGCACAATTTCCATTGCCCCACCTTCAACTCCTGGCTTCCAGGTCTTTTCTGAAGCCGAGCCTTTCCTAAAACTGGACACTCATGTCCTACTGGTGCTGCCCCCTACTCCTTAACAGGAGTCCTACTTTCTCAGTTCTTTGTCCATCTCGATATTTTTTGTTGAAAACTGGACACTTTAGGAAACGTAGCAACTATGGGTTCCAATTTTCCCTCTTGGCTGTCGCTGTTTTAACAACCCGCCGGGCTAAACCTGCCTCCCTCGTCGAGTGTGGCCAGTGCGGCCGTTTCCCGCGTCCCTTTTCATTTTCCAGCCTGGTGCCCTTGGGGTCGGTCTCACAGCTGCGCGGCCAGCCCACAGTGGACACTCAGTGCAGCGGAGCAGACACGCGTGCTTCCCACGCCGGCTGCACACTCGGACGCCACGGGGGCAGCGTGCACCTCCCGGAGGTCTCCGACCTTCGCCTCCTGGCCTCAGCCCCTCCCACACCCCCTGCGACCCCAGAGCTCTTCTCACGTGGCTTCCTCAGACCCCGTCTCGTGCAGCCCTGGCCGTGGGAGATGTGAGCACCTTCTCCACAGCAGGCCACCCCCCACGCTTTCTCTGCAAATGACCCCACACACTGCGGGGCCTGGTGTTCCCACATGTCCACGTCCCGTCGCCCTGGACCAGAGGACAGGGCTGGGGCTACCAGACACTCTCTCCTGGGAACTGGAGCCCACCAAGAGGCACCTGCAAACGAAGCCTGGTGTCCCAGCTCCTGGGCTCTTCTCAAGGCCTTGGGATTTCCTGTTACTTTTCCCAGAACTGGTCTGTTTCTCTGTGACCCAGAGAACTCTAACACCGTATCTGGAACAGAACGCAGAGACGGCGCTGAGTGAAGAGTTGCTGATCCCCGCACCAGTCTTCTCCTGAGCACTGTGCCAGCATCTGCACGGGGCACGAGGCCGACCGCCTCGTGGACACGCCCCTCTTTACCGTGGCCTGGACACAGCACAGCACTGCAGGTCCCGCCACAGGACACTTCCCTGCGGAGTCCAGCTCAGAGGCCCCTGTTCCTCCTCTTCACCTGTTGTCAGCCGACAGGTCTGGGAAGTAAATCCCTCCCTTCGCCGCCTCCCCCCCCCACTGTCCCGAGTCTGGCACGAACCGCCACACCTCCTGTCTGAACTTCCGAGTCCAGCCCCCCGCACCCCAGCCAGGAGCCGCCCTTCACGCCCACGGCACACTCACACAGGGTCTCCGGCGTGAGTCAGGCTGTGCTCAGTCTGGCTGCTGAGGGGCTTCCCCACCCGCAAGATGGGGAAGAGGTGGAAACCCAGATTTCCGTTCCCTTCACTATTTCCGCTCACTCGGTTCACACCCAATCCTGGCTTCCAAATGCAGTGAAAGCGCCCTGCCTCCGGGACCACCCCGCGGGAGGGCCCCTCCCGTACCATGTCTGCTCCACGCGGCGTGTCCCCACTGTGCGATGGGACGCTGCCACCAGGCGCGGTCAGGACCCCGACCACCCGCCCTCACCTCTCCCTCCTGGAGTGCTCCCTGGCCATCTCCCTCCGCTTCTGCCTCTCCCACTCCCGGCGCGCCTTGTCCTGCTCCTCTCGGTGCCGCTTCCGGCGCTCGTGCTCCCTCTCCTTCTCCTTGGCTCTGGCGTGCTTGCCTGGCGAGGGGGAGACGTGTCACGCAGGAAACAGACATGCAAACCCTTCGCTTAGAGACACCCAGCAAGGGACAAATGTTTAACGATTTGGAGAAACACTTGTGGTTTTGTGGCAAAAAGAAGATAAACACATAAAACTAAGACAGTGAGCCTCCTACTAACGAAAGGACAAAACAAGGTGATTATCACTATATGGTAAAGGTGGGGCTTTCCACCTTAAAAGTTCCCTGTAGCCAGCTCTGACCGGGTATTCCTTTCCTAAGTTTTAGGAAATCACCATTCATAAAAAACAGGAGACAAAGTCTAGCTCCTTTGCGTGGGATTCTCCATGTACCCTAAAGCGAGGCCAGTCCAATCAGACTTCCCCAGGCCCGGCACCCCGGAGCGCGAAGCCACTATGAGGATCAAGCACCGCGCTCGCGGTCAGAGCGAGCCGGCACTGAAGAGTGACTCTCCCCTACTCCGGGGAAGGCAGGCAACTCTGTGAACAGTCTGCCTGAATAAGACAACTGTCACGACAGGAAAAAGCAAAAAAAGAAATAGCTACTCAGAATAATTTACTTATGCTTTCAGCTAAGATTTTACTTCCTCTTCCTTTCCCACTGTTTCCAGAGAAGGTGAAAGACCAAGACCTAGGAGCAGACAGCACGGGGACAGGGCAGAAAGCAAACGTGGGCTCCCGTACCCCCTTCCGCAGAGTGGCTGCGGTGCCGGCGCTTCTCTTTCCTCTTCTCGTCCTTCCTGTGGTGGGCCTTCTCTTTCCGGGACATCTGCTGGGGCGGTTTGATGGCTAAGGAGTCGTCCTCCTCTCCTCTGGAACGAGACACAGCAGCGCCGAGTTGGGCGGGAGAAAGCCCCTCAGGGGTGTCAGGGTGCAGTGGGCTCTCTCCAGTGGGAGGGTGCAGGGCTCCAGTCACGGAGAGAGCAGGGTCTGAACCAGCATTTAGGAGACTCTGTTCGTTGTGACACTGGTGGCAAGACTGTCGGTTCAGCATTCACGAGTAGGGACAGCGTGAGTGAGGAACCACCATGGCACACGAAATGTAAACGCCTGAGGACACTGGGGTGACGCATGTGTGCGGTATCTTGCCTGCGGTAACCACGTCATGTGTGTGTAAAACCTCGTCAAGTGCACATTGTAAATACGTGCAGTTTGTCACTTGTGCCTCAATGAAGCTGTTTTTAACAAAAAAATCCCAGCGTTTTAATCAAATCAAGTGACCTGAAAAGGTGACTCAACAATACTTCAAGTAACTGCATGGCCAAAATCCCAGGGGAAGGCACACGATGGCTTTTCCACCCAACGCACGGCCCTCTGTGCGGAGAGGAAACTAGTGCACAGAGACCAGGCCCAGGCCCTCTGTGGGGTCTACCCGGGCTGCGGCGGCCCTCCTCGTGGGCAGAGAACTTGGACAGCGACTGCGCTGACCCCCGCAAACACCCGGTGGGGGCGCACGCACACAGAGCAGCCCGACCACGGAGGCACAACCACAAAGGCAGGAAACACACAGGCCCTGGATCAGGGACCCCGAGTCCTGCCTGGCAGCTCTCCCACCGTGCCCTGAGCAGGCCCAGGCCCCCGCCAGCACCCCTCACCTGTCCTCCATGGAGTCCTCGCGGCGGTAGGGCGAGTTCCTGATGGTGATCTCCATGCGGTGGTCCCTCAGCTCCCCCTCCTCCAGGGAGTCCCGCTTGGAGTCCCTGTCATCAGACTGGGAGGCGCGCAGGAAGTCACTCCCCTGGCGGGGCCCGGCGTCTTTGTGGACAGGGAAATCCTCCCAGCGTCCCCAAGCAAACTTTCGTATACACTTCGTGGGGTTTATAAAAAGGTCTGTTAAAAATCTCTATCCTTAAAAACACAGAAAGCTCCCATTCAAATCCCGCGAACGTTAAAATGAGACGCTCGGTCCCTCAGCGCCTGTGACGAGGCGCGGAGGACTGCGGTCGTTCCGCAGACACAGCGGGGCCTGAAAGCGCACCTCCTACAGAAAGCTTCCCGCGCCGCTCTCACTACCGGGGCCTGCGCCTCCGCGACCACGCTGGGCCCTCCTGCCAACGCCCTCACCGAGTGGCCAACTGGCCGAGTGGACCGGGCGGCGGTCCTGGCAGGACGGACGCGACCCAAGGAAGTGGCTAAAACAGCCACTTGCAGCCCAACTCCCGCTGCGCTACCCCGCCCCCCGCGTCCGAAACGGCGCCTGGGGGACACCGGCGACGAAACGGGGAGAGTCGGCCCAAGTGCACCGTGCACCGCGGGTGCCCAGGCCCGGCCCGGCGCTACCGACGGTCCTGGGCGCGGACTGATATGTGAGCGCTTTTGCTGGGTTCTAGAATAGGTGCTGGGCTCACCTGCGACACCTGCAAGTACAAAAGAACTTCACCGAAGACGCGCTGTGCTAACGGGGAAACAAGGGCAAAGACACTAATCCCCGTACTTAAAAACCAGGGCTTACATTTTTTAAGCGCTTTATCTCTGCTTTCTCCTCTTGCTCCTTGCGGCGTTTCTTTTCTTGAAGAATTTCATCTAAAGTTTTCACTTTCCAAGAGTCCTTTTCATCACCCATTTGAGTTCGAACACTGCAAACCGAGAGAACCGAGGCTGCGTCGGGGACGACGCCCTGGGTCCGCGATCCGCGAGCGCACGGCCACCGGCCAGCGCGTCTCCGCCCCCGGCCGCGGGCCCGGGTTCGCGCGGCTCAGCCGCACTCAGCCGGGGAGGGTCCGGAGCGGTTGGATCCGGCAGCGTCGGGGCCCGCCGCCTCCTTAACCCCGAGCCCCACGCGGGCAAGACGGGACGGAGGAGACGCGTCTCAGCCGAGGAAACCGCCTGCTACTCACCCCTGCGCCGCCGCCGCCGCGGGTCCCGGAGTCTGAGGAGAAACAGCGCCCGGCGCGCCTGGAGCGTCGTTACTTCCTGCGTCGGCGCGGGACGATGACGTGGACGCCACTCATAGCTGGGGTTCCTGCCCCGCGTAGAAATGATGCTGGCGCGAGCTCTGTGCGTCACTTCCGGCCTCGTCGCCTGGTGACGAATTCCGCCGCTAACCGGATGCGGTTGGGGTTATTGCCGCCCCTCTTCCGCCCACGACGTTAGGGCCACCCCGGAGACCTCGGAGCCCACCGGTCGGCCCGCGGGGCCGGTGCCCCGGTTCCCCTTTGGAGGCGAGGCTGCCCTGCCCTGCGTCCCGCAGGGGGCAGGGCGGAAGGCCGCCGAGGCTCGATTCCCGAGCAGGGCGCTGGCCTGGGTTGCGGTTCGGTCCCGTATGGAGGCGTGAGAGAGGCAGCGGATCAAAGTTTCTCGACCTCCTTCTACCTCCTTTCCCCTCGGCCTAAAACATAAAAGTAAAAATTTTTAAAGGGAATAGCCCAGTTGGCAGCATCGTTGCGCAGGCCCCGCGTCCCCCCTCCCCCGTCGTCCGCGGGTCTCAGACAGTTGAGGTTTCTTCCCAGCCTTCCCGCTGAAAGGTCGTGTTGACTTTTTGCAGGTCTTTGTTACAGGCCGTGTTTCCACTCCAAAAGTGGCGCCCACGAAAAGCGCCCTCCTGACCACGTTTTGGGAGCGTTAACACCTTACCTACCAATGAAGAAAATGAGTACACACCATTTGTTTTACTTTTGCAGAACAAGAGTCACAAAGTGGCTGCCAGTGGCTTTATTGAGACAAAAGGACAGGAGGCACCCACAGGATACACTTAATACCACAGTGAAGGAACAGTGACTGAGTTACTTTAAAGAAACGACTTTCTATCAAGTACTGATGTAGTCACACAAATACTGGCACGGGCGAAGTACAAAGCACCGTGGACACCGTGGGCCTGGACTCCACAGTTCTGTTGGGAAGAAAGTGAAGATTACTTGGCTCTGATGTAGTAACAGAAGGTTATTGACAGGACCCTCGTGTTTCCCAGGGTGGGAAAGCCCTGACTGGCTCCCTCAACTGGCAGGTTCCCTGCAGCTCAGACTGCAGTCAGCACTCTAGAAACGGCAGACCAGCTGTGCCAGCTTTCCCCAAATAAAAACGGGGGGGGGGGCACCCAGATAAATAAGACTTTGCCAGTTAGAACAACTTCTAACCCAGTCTGGATATCTGGGCATGGGCCCCACGGCCATCACTCAGAATCCGAGCCAGCGAGGTTGGCAGTTTTATGCCTTGGCTGCCAGGCAAGCTGCTGACCCCGTCTGCTCTTGGCTCACCCAGCACTGAGAGAAACAGGCAGATACATTGAGAGGCTAGGACTTTCTTACTTATAAACTAAGAAAATTCAGAGGCCCCCACCAGGGCATGTAGATACTTGGGGAAACAATAAAGCCCTTAATATGAAATCTGTCAAAGGGAGAAGCAGGAAAGGACTTCTAACTGTGACATCCTTAATGTTTCCCACCCAGAGAAACAGTGAAAAGACGTCCAGGCCCGAGGAAGCACATCGCTGGGACAGGTGGAAGGAGCCCCGTGCGTGTCTGTCCCCTGAACTGGCCCCTCTGAGCAGCCATCCACGGGAGTGTGCCACAGCAGGAAGCAAACCCATGGGGTTGGGGAAAAGTATTTGGGCACCGCCATGTGGCTGACATTCTTTGTGCAGCACGGTTTTTTCTGCTCACCATGTTTATTTTTCCTCAAATTAAAGCCACATTTTTGGTTGGGCAAGGGCGTTCTCAGCTCTCCGAGGCAGACAGCTTTCATGCTGAGATGCAGATGTGGACTGCTGGGTTCCGAGGTGAGCAGCCTCCTGTGCCATCAGTAGTGGATGGTTGAAAACCAGCGACCTGCAGGCGTCTACGTGTCAGTGGGCGTGAGCAGGTGGCCTGACTCGACCTCGGTGCAAGTGTTTGTGTATAAAGGCACAGACAGCCACAGACACAGTGACCAGGGAGGTGACGACACGCGGCTTCAATGCTGGTGCACACGCACCTGAGACAGTTTGGCGGGAAGAACACACTGTAGAAACCACACAAAGCTAATGAAGTGCTGTTTGGACGGTCATTAAGCACAAGGCCAGGCCGTGACCCTCCGCACAGAACTGTCTAGGAATGCCCGAGAAGTGGGAGACTCCGGGGTGCAGACAAGGCTGATGGAAGGAATGTGAGCCCCGGGCAAGGGCTGTGCCAGCCGCAGCTTGGGACAAGGAGTGTCAAAAGCAGCTTGCGGGGAAATTGCCTAACAATTTAGGAAAATCTTCATTTCACTTCTGGTCCAAAAACTTGGAAAATCGAAACCAGCTGAATGCCAACAGTAAGAGTGGAGGGCCGGCACATCATGGGTGGGCCCCGGAACTCCCTGAGGACACTCAGAAACAGGCGGGTGTGTCACTTTGCACTTGGGTGACAAAGTCCAAGGAGGCCCACGTGGAAGTCCTGCCCCAAGGGCCACAGACGGGCTCCCTGCTTCGTTCAGCTCCATTCCCGAGGGCGCAGACAGGGGCCCCAGAGAGCGGCTTTCTCTGGTCCTCACAGATCAACAGGACATCCCACCTCCCTGGCCACCTCTGATGAATCCCCCTTAGTTTCGCAGTTTTGTTTTGGGGGAAGAAGAGGCGGAAAGGGACCAGAAGCCTGAGGGAGTCCAAAGAAACGCCCTCAGTGTGAAAGGGAGGTTGTCAGCAGGTGACCCCACACCTGCCTGTCCTCTGGCCACAGGGCAGCCTTTTAAAAGCTTATTGTTGTTTAAAAGGCCTCATTTTAGTTCATCATTGTGGCAGACTTGTCAAGCAGGCAGAGCTCGAGGAGACGTAATTATTGCTCTTTGTTTCCAAGAGGCCTGGTGTCCTGAAGAGGCAGTTTCTGCATTTTCCAGTCGACACACCAACAAGGAAACCAGTGATGCGGCTGTGGAGGCCTAGGCCTGAGCAGCAGGGCGGAGATGGGACAGCAGCTAGGGCCTCAGGTCCTTGCTGTCAGTTACTTCTGTCAGTCCCGCAGGCGAGCTCCAGGTCCCCAGGGGCCAGACCTGCTCCCCGAGCAGGGCTGCCTCTGACCAGCCCCAGGGCTTAGGACCGCCCTGGCCAAAGGAGCAAAGGAGAGGCCCCCGAAGACTGGCCGGTGACAGGCCCCCACAGAAGTCCCTCCAGGATGGGGATCTCAGCCCGACTCTGGCACAAACACCACATGGTCATCTGTTCATTTTGGGGCACAGCCAGGTTGAGCCAGGCAGCAGCTCAAAGTGGGTTACCTGGCCCCCCAAAACCACGTGTGCCTGCATCTCCCTGTGAAGAAACTGCACTGCCGTTTCAAACAGTGTCATGAGAACTGTAAACACCCCACACACTCTTTCCCACTCCTCCCCCCGGCGCATCCCTTTAGGAGGGACGAGCTGGGAGAGGACAGGGATGCCCGCAGGGACCCTGCAGAGCAGCCTGGGCCAGAACCACAGGGACCACCTGCATCTCCCTTGCCTGAGCTCAGCACAGCAGGTGGCAGTCCTCGGTGCATGAGGGCCCAGCAGGCTGCGGGGTGGGGGTGGGGGTGGGGGGGCCTCCCTCCCTGGAGTCACTTCTCCCTAAGTGGTGCCAGGTGCAGGCAGCTCCAGGGCAGGGAGGCAGGGAGGCAGGGCCCCACACCCGGCCCTCAGCAGAGGGGAATCCTTGTTTCTGCCCTATGAGTCCCCTCCCCACCCTGCCAGGCTCCATGGCCTCTTTGCCAAGGCCCGGGGTGCCCCAGCCCTCTCTTTGGGCACAAAGGTCTCCCCAGAGGACCAAGGAGCAGGTCACACCTTGGGTGGGCCTTGATGGTTGGCCTGGAGCAGATAAGTTCACCCACCAGTACTGAGCAGGCACCTGGACCAGCTCTGGCTTCACAGGTGTCCCCGGGGCTGTCACCCACAGAAGAGTCCGAGCCCGGCCTGACTGCAGTGAGGCTGGCGGTCTCCCCCGCCCTGCATGCAGTGTGGGCCCGTGGGAGGCACTCTTCACATCGTGCAGCAATGGCTCAGTGGCAGCTGGCTCTGGTCTCCCCACAGGGGACCAACGTCTGGGCACCCTGCAAGGTCCCGCTGGTTTTGACTGGAGACCCCAGAAAGGGGCAGTTAGTGCTGCGCATGCCTTTTCCCCACCCAGCTGACCCACAGAGGGGGCAGGGGACAGGCGGCAGGGGGAGGGGACTGCGTCAGCTAGGACAGAGCGCGCAGGGCCCGTCCCGGCACCTGCTGCGGCTCCAGAGCTCAGTGCTGTGGCCTGGGGTCCTTGGGAATCTGCGGCTCCACGCCGTCGCTGGGCGCCTGGCTGGCAGGCGGCGCAAGGTTCTGCATGGTGTCCCGCTGGCGCTGCTTGGCCTTGTTGTAGAGCAGGACGCCAGCTGTCACCAGGACGGTGCCCACAGCGGACAGGCTGGTGACTCTGTTGCCGAAAACTATAATACTGAGCCAGATGGACAGGGCGTGCTTCACGGTGCTGGCGACACTGCAAGACAGAGCAGGGGTGACCACCTGCCTGGATGCCAGCCCTCGTCCAGCCCCGTGGCTGACCGTCCAGGGGTCCTGGGTGAGTGGCAGTGAGCTCCGGGCAGGGCGGAGCAGCGGGGGCTCTGACTGCTGCTCACTCCTCCCTTCTCTCTCTCTCTCTCTTTCCAGGTGGGTGGGCTTTTCATCAGGAACGATGTCAAACCAGGAAGGAGGGGCCGAGCAGCCACATTCCCATTTTCTAGACTTAATAATTGCCGCTCTGGGCCCCGGCTGGTGTAGCTCAGTGGATTGAGCGCGGGCCTGGGAACCAGAGTATTGCGGTTTGATTCCCAGTCAGGGCACATGCCTGGGTTGCAGGCTGGTTCCCAGCAGGGGACACATGAGAGGCAACTATACACTGATATTTCTCTCCCTCTCTCCTTCCCTTCCCCTCTAAAGATAAATAAATAAATAAATAAATCTTAAAAAAAAATTGCCACTCTGTCTGGCGTGGCTCAGTGGGCTGAGTCCCACTGCCAAGCAAAGGGTCGCCAGTTTGGTTCCCACTCAGGGCACATGTCTGGATTGCAGGCCAGGTCCCCAGTGGGGAGTGTCTGAGGGACAACCACACATCAATGTCTCTTCTTCCTGTCACTCTCCCTGCGATCCCCTCTCTCTAAAAATAAATACATAAAATCTTTAAAAATTAGCGCTTTGCCTTATTTTGCTCCTTTTCTGGTACTTTCAAGGAAGCGATGGACATGGTGACACGTCACCCTCATCACTCCAGTTTGCTCTCTGGGGAGGGAGGCCAGGCCCCGCAAACCTGGGCCAGGCCCCGGGGCTGCTGGTTCGGCGGCAGCGACACACATGGCGGAAGCGGGGTCACCACTAGACACATGAAATGTTAATAGGTTTGTCTTTCGGGGTAACAAAAAATTTAAACTTTATGTTCTCTACTTTTCAAAACTTTTGTATTGTTTTTATAAGACGAATAAAACAAAAAAATTAAAAAATTGGTTCTCTGTTCTTTGACTTTTTCGGAACCATCACTAACGATCCTCGAAAGACAGACTCGGGAATATTTGGAAATGACTCTTGGCCCCAGAGGGAATCAAGAATGCATGACAGACACACAGACGATGCCCACCACCAGCTTCGGAAGAACTTAGAAACCATGACCTTCACCCGGGGTCCTGCAGGCACTTCCTGTTCGGGACCAGGAGCACCAGGCCTGGCCGGGGGCAGGGTGCCCGTTGCGCAGCCTGGCACAGTGGGTCGTGCAGGGGCCTGCACGCCCGGCCACTGCCTGCTCAGGGTCCGAGCACATGCTGTGCTGACTCCGGCTGCTCAAACAAGCAGAGAGACCTCCACGTGCGTGGTCTGCGGACACCGAGGCTGCGGCAGGGGCGGCTCCGTGAGCCCCAAGAGCCACACAAACCCACCGAACCTGCTGCTGTCTCCACGTGGGGACAGTTCCAGTCCCACCAGAGCTCAGAAGTTAAAGGCTGTTGAAACAGAAACCTCCGCCCCTGCCCCCACCAGGCCAGGACGCCTGCTCCTCCCAGCCGCTCCCCAGTGGCCCACATGACACGGGCCGTGGCCACAGCTGCCACTGTCACGGGGCTGTCTGGGCCTGCCGTGATGCCTGCTCACGCCTTTGCAACTGCCACTGAGACCCTGCTTGCACTCAGCGCACCTGGTCACAACAGGGCACAGTGCGAACCGGACCCCCAGGCACCTCCGGGCTCCAGAGCGCTGAGTGACATGCTGAGGGCCCGAGGGGGACGGTGTCCGGGACTGTCCCAGCAGAACGCAACTTCAGCTGCTCCAAGCCACGCCTGCCCCAGCGTGACACACCCCAGTGGGGAGAAGCTCATCACACACTCTGCGTGTCTCTGCTGCTTCACCGACACCAGTGGCCAGGTCCTCAGTGCACGTGACCACAGCACCGCCGCAGCACGCGGCAGCAACGAGCATCTTTCACGAGGACGCAAGACCCCAAGGCCCCCACAGATGGCCCCCACGCCAGCGCCCCGAGGGGCTGCCGGGCTCACCTGAAGGTCACCGGGGAGACCCTGCCCATGAGGGCGTAGGCGGAGACGCTCTGCAGGTGGAACAGCACGCCGTCCAGCAGCAACAGCAGCAGCGCGTCCTGCGTGTAACGGAAGCTCTTCCCGCTCCTGCCCATCACTGGCAAGTCCTGCGTGGAGGCATGCGCAGCAGCGCTCTGTGGCCGCCCTCCAAGTCCCGGTCACCCCAGGGGCAGCGTCTCAGGTGTCTAATCAGTGAGGCCAACAGGTGGGTGCTGCCAACAGCCTTCGGCCGTGGCAACCAAATGGCGCCTCCCGAGACCTCAGCCCGGCAGGCACAGGTGGCCAGCGCGCACACGGCCCGAACCCCCTGGTGCTGGTCCACAGGGGGCTGCAGCACAGACCACCGACCACCCACACGGACGGCCGGCTTCAAAGGAATGAACCAAAACCCGCCAAAAGCAAGTGCTGGTGAGGATGCGGGGAGGTCAGGACCCTGGGCACTGCTGGTGGGAGCGCAAGGTGGCGGGGCCGCTACTCAGAGGTAACGTCCAGCCCCCGTGGACCCTGGGGGGGTCCACCTCCACTTCTGGGCACGTCCCCAAAAGAAGGGAAACCAGGGACTCAAACAGTTGTGTGCACCCCATGCTCACAGTGGCCAAACGCAGAAGTGACCCAAATGTCTGCGTACAGATGGACACACGAAATGTCACCCAGATCACACCCACACCCACACACACAAGAAACACTGTCTGTCCTTAGAAGGAAGTGAGCCGTGACACGCACTACAACGTGGACGGACCCAGAGGATGTCACACCACGTGACACAAGCCAGACATGGAAGGACAGAGACTACGTGACTCCACTCTCAGGACGTCCCTGGAGGACTCGGACCCACGGACACAGAGCAGACAGTGGTGCGGGGGCGGGGGCAGGGTGGGGAACGTGTCGTGGGGCCGGGGGTGCAGTTCGGGGGGATGGAAGGTTCTGGAAGGCGGCAGCTGCACGACAAGGCAGACGTGCCTGCAGCCACCTGACAGATCTGCACCAGTCGTTCCGACTGCTGCCCACACGGGCGGGTGGGGAGGACGAGGGGCCCGTGGCCCGTACCCCGTCTGGTGACCTTCCGCCCCACTGACTGCTCTGCAGCGGGCACGTGTTACTGCAAAATAAAAAGGCCTGCCCCTGACCGCTGTGACTCAGGGGGTTGAGCTTTGTCCCGTAAATCGAAAGGTCATGGGTTCAACCCCCGTCAAGGCACATGCCCAGGCTGTGGGTTCGGTCTCCTGACGGGTTGCACATGAGGCAATGGATCAATGTTTCTCTCCCTCCCTTTCTCCCTCCCTTCCCTTCTCCCTAAAATAAACAATAAAAATATTTTTCAAAGAGCAAATGAGCCTAAACGCCCTCATGTGAAAATCTCAGGAAACTCCCACAGCCCCGATCAGCCTCTGTGGGTGTGACTCCGCCCCCGGGACCGTCCAGGCCTGACTCTCACTTCCCGTCCCTTCTCCTTGGGGGACCTGACTCGGCCACCCAGGCACCCCCGCGGCCTGGACATGAGCGAGCTCTGCTCCCAGACTGTGAAGACGGAGGCAGCCCAGGGCCCGGGGCCCTGCCCGGACTCACCATGAAGAAGACCCAGGCAGGTACCAGCATGGCCATGGCCGCGGCGCTTGTGTAGAACTGCAGTTCGGTGGCCCTGCGGGGACGACGGGGGTGCCTGGGCGAGAGCCTAACCGGGGCGGACCAGACTGAAGTTCCCCCGCCACCCACCGGACGACAAGGAGGGCCATGCATGCCCGAGCCAACCCGCACGGCCATGGGGGCACCCGTCAGGGAAGATGGGGTTCTTCTGCCCCGTTTCAACCAGGCGCCACTGGAGGCCACCAGAGCCAAGGCACAGGGGGTACCGGTGTCCAGGCACTGGAGTCCCTTGGCCCGGAGCGCTGTGGTACTTACGAGAACCTGTACTTGTCCCCACTGAGCAGCTTTTTTGAGAAAACATTTTGCAAACTAGAATAAAGAAAAGAAGACGTTTCTCGTCAGCACCGGAAGCCAGCACGAACCCCCACAGGGACCAGGAATCTGCGTCCCCCCTGAACTGCGCAGGCAGCGCCGGCAGCGCCTCGAGGATGGCACGGGCGCCACTCGGTGCTTCTTGGGCATCACTGCACCTTGGCAAGCACCGACCGTCCTGCCTCACACCGCGGGCAAACTGCGGTGCTCAGAGGTGGGGCGATGTGCCTGAGATGGCCCAGCTCCGAGGTGTCAGAGGACCTCAAGTTCCGGCCTGAAGCAACGCACAAACCCCACTGTGAACCAGGGGTTCCTGAACTCAGTGACCGCCTCGGACGGGCACCCCCACGTGGGGCCAGCAGCCACAGCAGCCACAGCAGGCACAGGAAGGCCCCAGGAGCGGAGCAGGGACAAACCCCAAACGGGACAGGCCGTGTGAGAGACACGCACACGGCCAGCACCTCGTCCCGGGACCCCAGGGGGCTGCTCTGTGAGCAGCAGTGGGTTGCTGTGTTTCATTGTGACGCGGAACCTGGGCAGGGACGGCGCCCGACAGAGACTGTCGCTGGTGGACCTGGAAGCGAGTTGTTTTGGAGACCTGGCCAGCACAGGCCAGCAGCCTCTCTGCCCGAGCCGTCTCCGGGCCCTTCCAGGAGCCACCAGACATCAGAGACCGCGGGGAGGCCCCAGCGACTCAGACCAAAGGCTCCCAGGGCGTCCGTGGGGGCAGAAGGTGGACGAGGAGCTCGCGGCCGGGCTGTGATGCTCCCAGGAAGCCCTGAGCTCACCCGCCTGGTGGTCACTGGTGGCCGGTCCCGTTTCTAGGAGCCCAAAGGCAGAGGGTGACGCCCCCAGTGTTACAAATGGAATGAAGGAGGTTTTACTTTTTCGCAGCTGAGTTACTCAAAACCTCAGGCTGAGCCATCTGACTTTAGAGGTGACAGTGGTGACGAACTCTGGCACCCACACTGTCATCTCCTCTTCCCTCAGAACCAGGACAGCCCCGGGGGTGGCCACTGATTCTGAAATACGAGGCAGCGGGTGGCGGGCTTTGCCGACTCGCCGCATGAGGCAGGGCGCCGGGGGCCGGGGCTGCGGCGGCACCTGCAGGCCAACCACGCCCCCCCCCCCAGCGTGTTTCAGCGTCGGACCACGTCTCCGCACCTCACCAGGGAACCTACTGCTCTGCTCTCTCGGAAAAGGCAGCACCAGGCGTGCTGAGTGCAGCGTGGCGGGGAGGAGTTCGGAGCCGCCACCGGGGCAACCGTGTCCCTGCCGCCCGGGACTCACCAGTCCATGATGTTGGTGGACAACGCTGCCGAGAACCCCAGGACATTGAAGCTCATCTCTGTGGCCGTGCACAGCGCCAGGCCGCCCATGACGGGGACGAGGGACAGGTTGACCAGCAGCCCTGAAAGGATGAGACAGAGGCTGGCTGTGGCCGGCCTGTCAGGTGCAGATGCCCGTCTAGGGCCCACGGCTGCTCTCTCCCTCCGCAGGGGAGCGGTGGACTTTTGCCTAAACCCAGACCCAACTGGTGTCGGCCCCTCTGGTGTGCGGGAGGGCAGCCGAGGAGAGAGAGAATGCCTAAGGCCCCCCACGACGAGCTCTGCCGGGCCTCGGGGACATGGGGCCCCACGTCTGCTCCCGTGCCAGTGAGGAAGACATGGGCCTGGGTTATTTACTAAAAAGTGAAACTTGGGGGGTGAGCATGGCATTCATTCCTGCTTCACTCCGAAACGCAGAGCACGTTGAGGGGGTGGTAAAAACACTGTTCGGGTGGGGACAGCGCATTCCCAGGGAAGGGCACCACTGGTGGGGGCGCCCGTTCTGACCCCAGAAGCAGCAGCCGGCTCGCTCTGATGCTCAGTGTGGGTGAGGGGCCACGCTGCTTGTGTCTGGCAACAAGGAACATCCATCCACAGACTCCCCCCAACAGCCTCACGGGCCGCGGTCCAGTCCTCATCCCAGGACGGTGCCGCCTGAGCCCACCGCAAGGTCCCTGGGAGGCGGTCAGTCAGATGGCAGGCCGAGCGCCTGAGCAGGGAGCCCGGAGCCAGGGGTCTGTGCCTGCTGCCGACCCACCCTGGCCTTGGCCCTGCCCTGTGTGATGGACAGCACATGTGGCCCAAGAGGGCACAGATCTGTGCGCCTGCGCCCGCTCGGGTGACACCCTCACCCCAGGGCTGCTCCCTGGACCCGGCGAGACGGCTCTGCCCACCCCCAGCCTTTGCTGGCAGACGGCAGGCACTGCTCTGCGTGGCCCTCAGCCCGGACACCGCTGCTCCTCAAGTCCTGGCACCACAGCTGCCCCCTCCCCAGTGCCCCTGACAGAGCTCTCGTTGCAAATTATCCTCAGCAAGGCAAGCTGCTAAGCAGGAAGCCTGGCCCCAAGCGGGCAGCCAGACTGGGGCGTTCAGGGCTGCTGAACACGTATCTGTCCTGGCTGAGCAGCCGGGCCCGAGCTTTGGTTTAACCGCACTGCCATCGGCGAATGGCCAGTTGCAGGGAGTCCAGCTGTGTCCTAATCCCCACGGTGGCTCCTCCGCCCCCAGGCAGGCACTTGCCTTGTTGTGAGGGACCGTGTCCCCCACACTGAAGCAAACCTGCCCTCAGAGGAGAGGTGTGCACAGCGCCCTCGTGTGGCCCAGGCTTGTGCCGTGGGGCTGCGGTGGATGCTGTTCTCCAGGAGGCCGGCCGGCCGGAGGACAGGCGTGCATGCACCTTGCGGCTGCAGGCAGACTGCCTATCTTGAAGGCTGGAGAGACGGACATATGTCCGCTTTGCTGGACCATGGGGAGGACGGGGGCAGTGAGACTCAGGGGAGAGTGATGGCGGGGGGGGCTGGAAGGACTCCGGAGGCGCGGGCTCCAGGGTGAAGGTGCATTGGGGCTGCCCTCCCTGCAGTGGGGAAGGCGCCTCCCTTCCTGGGATGGGTGTTGCACTGAGGTTACCTGCTTGTCACTTTCCCTGGCCCAGCCCCCTGACCTCAGCCTGTGTCAGCAGCCCATCCAGCCAGGCGTGGGGTGGGGGCAGCGGCAAGCACCCAGAGGACCGCTCACCCGTGTATTCTCCCAGGATCATCCGCGACATGATGACAGTGAAGATGGGGGCGGAGCTCTTCACTGTCTCAGCAAACGACACTGCCACGTTCTTCAGGCTGACCAGGCCCAGGACCACTGTGGCGAACCTGGACGTGAGCGGAGAGGCATGCCGGGATGGAGCGGTCCTCGAGGCGCCCTGCACCAGACTCCAGGGGGCCAGCCCGGATGGGCCGCATGCCTGGCTCCCCTGGCCCCGTGCCATGCTGGGTCCGGCCCTGTGTTCAGTGAACGGCTGTCCTGCCCGCGGGGAGGCCGGAGGCTGCCGGATGGCCGGAGCGTCGGCCCCAGGAGGTGCAGGACTCTCCAACCAGTGACTGTTAAATTAGTTGTGTGGGTGTTCCAGAAACCCTGACACATGTGTGTGACACTCAGATTCACAAAACCAGGTGCTTCAGTCGTTCTGAAATGCAGACTCTTGTGAGTTTGTCTTGAAAACCCACCCTGGGTCCCCTAGCGATGGCATCAGCCAGCCGGCGAAGGCATTTTAAGTACCAGGTGCGAAGGCCCCAGACCTGCGCCTGCACCCGGGGCCGCTCACCTCATGAGGCCCACGAACAGCATGGTCATGGCGAAGTGGGGTGGGTAGGAGAGCCGGGCCTTGTGCTGGTGCAGGCAGCACGGCACGAACGTCTTCAAGCCCCCGATGCAGGTGGTGGACAGCATCTGCACTGCGCCTGCGGGGGACGGCGACACGGCAGGGCGCTCACTGTGGCCGAGGCCTGGGATGGCAGCGCCCGTGCCCCCCGCTGGCCTGCCCCCCGCCCCGGCCGGGCGGCCCACTCACCCAGCATGCCGGGCTCGCCCTCCAGCAGGGACAGGATGTACTTGTTGAGGAAGAGGGTGCAGAAGCTGAGGAAGAACCAGAGCGTGAGGTAGAGCAGAGCCCGAGAGCTCCACACGCCCAGGTCCGCCTCGATGACTGTGGTCTCGGTGATGGTGACAGCGAGCACGCCCTCCTCCGGAGTGCTGTCGCTCTTGGCAGAAATGATCTTCTCACTCCTGTGGCCGAACAGGGAGCCCCAGCCGAGGGGCGGCTTTCCACGGGGCTTCTCCTCCGGGCCCGAGGCCGCCTCTGCCGGGGGTTTTGCAGGTGCCGCCATGGTGACCCAGCAGGCGCGGCCTTATCTCTGGCCGGGTGACCTCAGGTGGAAGGATGGAGGCTGGGCCTGGCCGCCAGCTGTCAGCAAGCCACCAGCAGAAAGCGGGAGCACAGCTGGCGGGTGAGGAGAGTGAGCACGTTACTCGTGTGGCGTTCAGCACCCGAGCATCGTCACCACCAACCTGACATGTGACTGTGGACCCGCCTGACACCCCTCAGAAGGCGGCCCTGACGACTCTGGGTCCCTCCTCCCCCAGGCTGTTGAAAGAGAAACCTCCGCCCCTGCCCCCAGCAGGCCAGGGTGCCTGCTCCTCCCAGCCGCTCCCCAGGCTTGTGGGCCTCGGGACCCTGGCCCTGGAGCCTCCGCCGGGGCTGCTCTGCCTGCGGCCGCCCAGTTCAGCCCAGGCCCGGCCTCTCAGGAAAGCCTCCCTCCAGGCTGAGTTCTCATTTCGAGGCCCCTGAAGCACCAGGTCACTTTCACAGCATTTGTCACTGTGCCCCAGGGCTGCTGCTGGGCTCCCAAACCAGACCTGGTGGCAGGTGCGGACACCCAGGTGCAAACCAATGGGACGGTGAGGGCGGGGGCTGGCACTGCGGCCGGAGCACCAGGTGCTGAGCTCACGCTGCCTTGCAAGTGCAGCCAAGCGGGGGTCACAGCGCCAGCCCCCCAGGCAGGGCCCCCGCAGTGCTGCCAATGCGCCCAACTGGCCCCGGGTGCAGACATCCCCTCCAGACAGAGACGGACACAATGTGACCATCAAGTGTCACTGTGGGTGGCAGGGAACAAACAGGGAAAGAAGAGGAAATCAAGTGCTTGGCCCAGGCCAACCTCAGTGATGCCCGCCGGCCGGGCCCAGGGGCCAGACATTGTCACAAAATCTGCTTTTGGATGGGGCTGGACGTGGCATTTTCTGTTGGTGGCAAAACAAAAGTGAAGCACAGCCTGAGTGTCCGTCTGCGGGGGCACAGAGTGCGGTGTGCCCTTGGGCGGCGCCACGTCGACGCCGAAGAGACCGGTGTGGCCAGAGAGGTCACGGAGAAAAACGGGCAGTGCCGCGGCACAGATGCCGGTGGGCAGGCCCTACACGCTGCTTAGAAACAACAGTGCCGGCCCCGGCTGGGGCGGCCCAGTGGACTGGGTGAGGGTTTGCGAACCAAAGGGTTGCCGGTTCAGTTCCCGGTCAGGGCACACGCCTGGTTTTGGGCCAGGTCCCCAGCAAGGGGTGCAAGAGGCAGCCACACATTGATGTTTCTCTCCCTCCCTTCTCTTGTTTCTAATAATATATAAATAAAAATTTAAAAAGGAAACAGAAGCAAGAGGGAGTGGAGCCCACGGCCGTCACATCTCCAGGGTCACGGGACGGGACGCAGCGTGGACACATGGCAGAGCGCTCGTCCGTGTGGGCGGGCCGCGTGCTCTTTCCCACTCGCTCTGCGAGGCCTAGAGCCTCACCCAGAAAAGCCCCCAACTTAACTCTGGGCCCCATTTCAAACTGGTTGCCTTGGGAGGAGGGGAGGAGGGGAGGAGGGGAGGGGGGGAGGAGGGGAGGAGGGGAGGAGGGCAGGGGGCGGGGCAGCACCTCACTTCCCGGCTGACCAGACTGGCCTGCGCCGTGGCCCGAACTGTGGGCGCCCAGAGCCCACCCCAATCAGGGTTCGGCAGCAGTGGGACAGCGTGGCCCCTCCGCCACCTGCGGGAGCAGCCATCGGGCCTCCGGAGCGGGCCCAGCAGGGGTCGCGACCCGGGTGCAGCCCCTCAGTGATGGACACCCTTCCCACCCCACGTCCAGAGCAGGGCCCAGTGAGCTCTAGACAGGCACCGGCCCCCCAGCCCCCGCCCTTTGGTGACTCGAGACCCTGCACCACAGCCCACCCGCTCGGGGACGAGCTGCTGTGACGACTGAGGGACAGGCCAGCACAGGGAGGGCAGCCCCTACCTGGCCTCCACGTCCAGCCAAGGCGACGGCTCTTCCTGGGCAGCGGAGGGGACAGGAGCCACAAAATCCACACAGTTTCCGTCTTGCGTCCACGTACTTCTGAGGTCACACTGAAGGCTCAGAACGGCTTAAAAAGTAAGTGGACACTGGTCACCTAGCTCCTTCCTGACAAGACACTGCACTACAGCCAAGCCTCTCTGGTTGCCTGTTGGTTTGCTTCTTTCAGCAGAAACCCACCGGGTCCAGGCCATAAAGGAGGAGGAGCCCTCTGTCCCTCCAGGTCTGAGCCCAAGAGGAATCTTCTTGGGGACTGGAACGAGCAAAGCCCAGCAGCCTCAGGATGTCTAGTCAACCTGTGGCCACAGGCGAGGAGTGAAGGCAGGAATCCAACTGGGGAAGCAAAGGTGGAGGAGTCTGCAGCGCAGCCCCTGGGAGATGCTACCATAAAAAAATAACCAGAAAGGGCCAGCAGGAGCCAGACAGCCAGAGCTGGGCAGGGGCCTCCGGCTCTGCCCTGAGGGTAGACAGGCAAGAACAGACAGGCTTCAGGCCCCCCCCCCCCACAGAGGCCCCGCCCACCACCCACCTGCCCCACAGGCTCAGGCCCAAGGGCATTTGCAGGTAAAGATCAAAAGGAGGGTCAAAGATCCCAGATCTCCGGGGGTGGCGGCAAAGGCCTGAGAGGGGGGCAGGGACACAGGGATAAGCACCCTTCACCCTGGAGAACGTGGCAGACCTCCCGACCCACAATCAAACCAGGAACAAGCCAGGTGGCACCGTTTCTGTAACCGAGGCCGTGGGAAGAACTGCCAGGTGAACCCAACAGCCTGCTGGCTGCTCAGAACTGGAGGGGACCAAGGGGACACGAGCCCCTAATCGATGTGGGGTCCCAGACAGGACAGGGACTCAAATGGGGCGCCAGCAAATGAGCTAACAGTATTCTCTCCCTGTTCATCTCCCAGTGTAGCTCATGCTGAGGTGACACGCGGGGAAGTGGGCAGAAGGCTATACAGGTAAACCTGGCAACTCTTCTCGAAAGAAAAAGTGTGAAAAGGTTAGAAATTACAAAAATAACTCAGTTGTGGGTTAGAAAAGACAGAGCTGAATGAAGTGTTGGCGTTTGAAGAAACATCCGAGGGACTTCACGGACACACGTAGAGAATGAATCAACGTGTTAAAGAGACGAAACCAGAGTGCGGAGGAAACTGTAAGAACTGAAGTTCCAGGAGGAAAAGATGGGGAAGGCGGGCTACGGACAGAGGGAAAGAGGCAGAGGACAGACGGACGGCATGGGTCCTGGAGTCACAACGCGCTCTCGGCGCGCTCAGGAAGTGACACCCTTGCGCAGGCGTGCTGTGATGCAGCCCAGGATGGCAGGGCGCCCGCCGGCCAGCACACTGGGCTTGGAGGTGCATGGGCAGAAGGCAGTGCCTGTCCATACAAAGGGCAGGACAGGGTGGGGAGGGCTCTCGGGTGCAGCTTTCTAAATGGTGATGACCCCTGGCTGCTGGGGCTCAGTGGACCGAGTTCCGGCCTGAGAACCGAAAGGCCATCAGTTTGATCCCCAGTCAGGGCATCCTGAGGCTGCGTGGACAAGTGGAGCAACACACTGACGTTTCTGTTTGAAGTCACTAAATAACGTAGAAGGTGTGTATTAACTATGTACTGCTTAGTAGTTAGCAAACCCCACCACACTTGGCATCTTAAAACAAAAGCCGTTTATGATTTCACAGTTTCTGTGGGTCAGGAATTGGGGAGCAGCCTTCTGGGGGCTGTGGCTCAGCGTTGCCTCGGCCACAGGGGCTGGGGTCTCATCCAAAGCTGGGGCGGGCGCTGCAGGGTCTGTTGCTGAGCTCACATGCGGCTGCTGGCATTGTTACTCGGGGCCTATGGGGGTGAGCGGCAGGCATCTTCCAGTCCTTGCCTGACAGGGTTCTGCCTGTAGGACCGACCACCATGCATGAGCTGGCCTCAGGGACACCCAGGGAAGCTGAGTCTGTTGTCACCTGTCTCAGAAATGACCTCCACATGCTCACTGCATGGCATCCGGCAGAGGGCGCAGACACCAGGTGTGAACCACGGGGCCAGGCAGTCGACCTCCTCAGTGATCAGGGACACGGACCACAAGCAACGAAACAGCACTCAGCACCCCCCACGGTGGCCGAAAGGGAGCCCCGCCCGCCCAAGGGCAGCTGTACAGGTCAGAGGAACTCACACAGGCCAGTGGACGCACAGGCAGGTGCCAGCACTTCGGGAAATAATTTAACATTACCTTGAAAATATGAAAGCGAATCAAAGGAAGCCTTATTCAGATGGCCCCAGAGAGCCCTAATGGGGGAGCGTAGGCACCGGCCCTCCCAGCTTACTTTACACCCCGCGGAGGAAGGTTTTCTCCTCACCCAGCAACAGCCCAGCCAATGAGAAGGCACCACAACCCGAACTCTCACTCTCCTCCAATGAACACCCTTTGAAGCAGCCTCCCCCCTCCCTCCTCTCCTCCATGAAGAACAGGGCTCGCGGCACCAGCCTGCATGTCCTGCACTGCGGCTCCTCTGCTCCTCCCAAAGAAAGTCCTTTGCTGGTGAAATAACTGGCAATTTCACATTCAGGGCTGAGCAAAGGTGAACACCCTCATAGGAAGCACGGCACACCACACAGCAGACGGAACTTTCTGGAACGCTGGGAACCTGCTGGTCGCCATGCCTGAGGGACCAGACTGTCTGCCCGGGAGTCTGAGCATCGGGACAGTGGAGGGTTCCATGCAGCACGACACTGGACAGCAGTGAAAACGCGCAACATACGGGAAGATGTGGTCAGAGCTGGGGACACACATCTTCTCAACTCGAGGGCTGAGCGCACGAAGCCGGTGTTTACCGCTGGGCCTGGGCCTAGAGTTTAAATCCGGGGCAGAACTGAGCGGTGGGTGCTCTGGGATACAATGGAGCCCCTTGGAGGCCACGCAGGGCACCCGGTGCTGGCGGGAGGGAGCTAGGCTCAGGGGATCTGAGCCCAGAGGGTCCTGCGCACCTCCGCACCTCCGTCCTGGCTGAGTTGCAGCTGCCGTCCCCACTCCGGGGCGTGTCTTCCCACCACCTGTTTGCTCTCAGCCCACACGGGGTCAGTACCTTTAAGTGAGAGACGGTCCCTGTCCCGCAAAAGACCGAAGGTCAGTGGCCCTGACCTGACAAAGAAACAGGGACTTGAGCCAGCAGCTGACCGGACCTGTGACCACCTGGAGACGGGGCACAGCCGGCCGGACACACGGAGCACGTGCAGCACAGGCCACCCACCAGGTCCGATTCCCTCCCTATCAGATGACACACAGGACGAGCACCAAACCGACCGAACTATAAGCTTTCCTGCCCAGCATGGAGTTGGCAGCGGATGAGCAGCCCTGGCTGGGCCCGCGCCTGCCTCCTCACCTGTCTCCTGCCAGGGCCCGTCCTCAGAAGAGTGTCCACCTGCAGGGCGCAGAGGAAACTGGGTCCACTGAGAAGTGACATCACAAGAAGCGAGCCTGTGATGTCCTCACTGCACTGACGTGCTGCCTGGCACCACACGGCCCCGGCAGGCGCGGCGTGCACCAAGGTGCAGGGCTGGCGGGCACACTTGCCACTGAAGGGAGCTAGGTGAAATAAAGACGCCAATTTTTCCTTACCCAATTGTGCAGACCCCTAAATTCTAGGGCCATGTGGCCCAAGGTTAAGAATCCCTAATCCATGGCCCTGGCTGGTGTAGCTCAGTGGATTGAGTGCGGGCCTGCGAACCAGACAATCGCGGTTCGATTCCCGGTCAGGGCACATACTGGGGTTGCAGGCCAGTTCCCAGCAGGTCAGTTCCCTGCAGGGGACGCATGAAAGGCAACCATACATTGATGTTTCTCTCCCTCTCTCCTTCCCTTCCCCTCTAAAGATAAATAAATAAAATCTAAAAAAAGAAAAAAAAAAAGAATCCCTAATCCAGCCCTGGCTGGTGTGGCTCAGTGGATTGAGCACCAGCCTGAGGGATAAAGGGTCACTGGTTCGGTTCTCAGTCATGGCACATGCCTGGGTTGTGGGCCAGGTCCCCAGTGGGGGCGTATGAGAGGCAACCACACATTGATATTTCTCTCCTCCTTCTCCTTCCTATCCCCCTCTCTAAAAAGAAATAAATCTTTAAAATAAGTAAATAAAACAGGAGTGTTTTTTTTTTTTTTTTAAGAATCCCTACTTTAGAACAACTCAGGGTGTTCTCAAATGCCAGGTGAGAAATCTTATATTGTTTCTGACTGTCGGCAGAGCACTTGGTACAGCGTGCAGACTCCCGGCCCTGTGATTCAGAAAGCCCGCCTCTGGGGATGTATCCTAATGAAGCGCAGCAACAAAGGTCCCTGCTTGGACACAGGGACATTCAAACAGCTGTGCGGTTAAGGCTCAGAAACTGGGCACTATCCAAGTGTCCAGTAGGAATCTGTAAGAGCTCTGGCAGTCACTGTGACACACCGCAGCCCTGCCAAGTGTTAACAAAGTCGTATCTGTCACAGATTGGGAGCAGAGTCCCACGAACTCTGTACGATTTGCTCCGCATAAAGAGTACAGAAGGTTCAGAATGTGCACGAGTCACCAAATATTATGGTCAGCCCGGGGAGGTGAGTCAATCTGTTAAAATTTTGTTCTTTGGCTTTTATCTATTTTCTAATGTCTACATTGAAAACAGATTTCATTTAAAAACTTTCTATTCCTTCTTAATGTCTCTTTTCATGCTGACATTGTTTCCTACTGCTTTAAGATGTTACTTTCAAGATACAAGTTTAAATATTCCCAGTAACTTTACTGAAATTTATATGACCTCCATTTAAAAAAAAAAAAAAAGGCCACTGAACAAAGCTTCTGCCTCTAAATAGAATTTTTGTTTTCTAGAGCAGCCTGAATGTGAACAAATTCTCCAGGGAACCAGTACAGGAGCAAGGGTGTCACCTGGACATCCACAAACCCAAACCCAGTTAAAGAAAAATCACGGCCCTGGCTGGTGTAGCTCAGTGGATTGAGCACGGACGGGCCTGCGAACCAAAAGATCGCAGTTCGATTTCCCATCAGGGCACATGCCTGGGTTGCAGCCCAGTTCCCAGCAGGGGCCAGTTCCCAGCATGGGATGCAGGAGAAGCAACCATACATTGATATCTCTCTCCTTCTCTCCTTTCCTTCCCTTCTAAAGATAAATAAAGAAAATTTAAAAAAACCCACAAGGACTGCACGACAGTGGAAGCTCTGGGCCTGCGGGGAGTTACCTGGGGAAGCAGCAGCAGCTGGAATCAGCCACGGCAGTGGCTCGACCCTTAGAATTATGGCTTTCTAAAGCACCAGGCGGGAAAGTCACCGAACGCAATGGATTCATGAGCAATCGTGACCTTTGGCTCCTGAACGGAGGAAGTGGCTGCACCTGCCCCAGGGCCATATCCACCTCTGGGGCATCCTGGTGCCCAGGTTTAAAATGCCGTTAACTCCTATGACTGTGATGCACCTGACCTTCACTGCCCCTCCCCCCTTCGTCCGGGTGCCCAGACTGTCCCGCCCCAGCTGGGTCCCCCACCTCCACAGCGGGAACGGAGCGGGAGGCTGGCGCCATCCAACTCCACGGTGTACCCTCCCCATCCAGAGCAGAGGCCTCGAGTCCGGTGCATGAGCGCCCCAGGGCCCAGTTGTGGGCTCGGGTGCGGCCTGCCAGGCTTGGGCTGGAGATGGGACGGCTTCTCCCCAAGATGAAGGCGCTTGAAAAAGGGCAGAATGGGGCGGGACGGAGAATCAAGAACAGCCCTTCTCTGCCCGCAAGGTTAGGGTTTCTCGGCGGAGGGGGCAGCCCCGGGGTGAGAGGGGGCGACAAGAACATGAGCCCTGGGGTTGGCGGACTCGAGCGAGGGCAGTGTCCGAAGCGCCGCGGCTAGGAACGGACCAGGGCGCTAGATTTGGTCCCGAGGACCGTGACAACCGGAGGCAACCGTTGTCATTTGCTTTATTCAGCGTTTTCCTCGTCCATCGGACACTCACACGGAGAGAAACGACCCAGACAGGGTGCGCATCACGAAAGCTGCTCCCGACCAGGGCCCGTACTCTATTGGGCTGGGGCGCCTTCCAGGGACCCCAGGGGCATCCCGGTGGCATCGATGGCGCCATTAACCCGGAAAGCGGGCCAGGGGTCCGCCCTCTAGCAGGAAGACGTCTCCGCCCCTAGCGCGCCTAAGGAGGAGGCCCCACCACCCACCGGCGGAGAGGCTGCGCAATGACAGCCAGTGCGGGGTCTCCTTGCTCATCGTGGGTGCCGGGAACTGTTCTGCGGACATCGATGGAGGCCGGGCCGCTCGCTGTCGCGCACGAAGAGCCCACTCGGGCCCTCGGACTCTCCTGGCCCTGCTAGCCAGGCTGGGAGGCGGCCCGTCAGCCTCCGGGGAGGGCCGTGGGGGGCGTGGCCCGCGAGGAACTCGTCACTCGGCTGGCGCAGCGCATGTCTGACTGCGGTCGCCCGGGCCCCACGTCGGGGACTTAAGGGCGCGCGGCATTTAAGGTGTGGACGCCGGGAGCTCAGGGAGCAACGCGCCGGCTGAGGCTTGCCTGGGCGGGGTTCCGCGGGACTTACGGGGCGGGAGGGCCTATCGCGGATGCGGAGAAGGCCCCGAGCAGAACCCCCGACCCGAGCGGAGCCTCGGGCGGCCAGTTCCGTGGGAGGAGGGCGGCGAGGCCCGGCGCGCAGCGCCTCATCGAAGGGCGGGCAACGTCCCTCCGCCCTACTCTGCGCCGGCCTGAGAGGGCGGGGCCCACCGCGGGCGGAAGTGCTTGGCCTGCCAGGAAGTGACGTACAGGAAGCTGCTGCGCGTCCGTTTCCGCTCCCTGGGACCTTCTTAGTAGTTTAGATTTCCCCCTAATGCCCAATGGAGTCAGGGTTCTGGGGAGCTGAGCGGACGACCGCGACTCTACCGCAGCCCATTGTCACGGCCCGGACGGTATCACCAATCAGCTGGGGTCCAGCCAGTAGACAGCGGCATGTGCTTCTAAGCCTAAGGGGCTGTCGTTGAGTTTTGGTTTCAGGGGAAAGCCAGTCCAGCCAAACGAGGCCTACGGTCGTGTCCCCATTATCCGTGGTTTCACTTGTCACGCTCTCATTTACCCGAGGTCGTCCACGGCCAGGAAATATTGAAAGGGAATATAAGAAATAAGCAATTCATGTTTTAAATTGCAGGGCGTTCTGAGTAAGCTAGTCGTCCATCGTCAGATCCACAGGCCCGGCGTTGCTGGGGTTGTGTTCGCCCCCATTTCCGGTCGTGACTGCCCCGGAGCGCAGGAGCGCTGAGCTGGCAGTGCGGACACGCCGCAGAGAGGCCGTCGTGCGCTCAGGTACCAGGCGAGTGCACAAGAGAAGGGCTGGCGCCGGCTTTTCCTGGCGGCCAGAAGACCGGACTGGGCCTGAAAATGAAAAAACGTACAAAGTAGCCAAGTGAGATTGGTGTTTCAAACGTACTACTCACAACTTTCAGGACTTGTCCTGAATGTGTGGGAGCCCTTGCGCTCCCCCGTCCCCCGCTTTGATAGGCTTCTCATGCCTGGAAGGTCAAGTCCCAGAGGTCAACAGCCTTTGTGGGGAAGAGGGATCCTGGGGGCCAGGCCCCCACTCTCAAAGTGGGTGTTCTGCCACCGGAGGGGACCAGGCTCAGCCTGAGGTACACACACCAAAACTCTGGGTGCCAGCAAGCAGACTGCTGCAGTCAGCAGGCTCGAAAGTGGTGTCTTGCAACCCGGCCAGGTGTCTGCCTACAGGGGCATCAGGGCCACCTCCCCAGCCAGCAGACATCTCCCATCCTCACAGGAGGGTGACGTGTCCCAGAGTGAGACTCACTTGTGATTTGACAGGCAGAGCAGTGGACACTGGGGCAGGAGAGGCTGGCTGGCCTCCAGAGCTGGCCCAAGGGGCAGAACAGGGACGGGGGACTTGATGCCAGCTGACGCAGAGCCTTTGCTTACGACTGCCCTGAGGGTGACAACGGCACATGTGGGTGGGCCTTTGGCTTCTGGGCTCCATGTTGACACGTGTCTGCAGCACCCAGGTGGGTCCCAGCAAAGCTGTGCCCCACACCCCACCGGCAGAACCAGGGAAGGAGCAGTGGAGGTGCTCTAGGGTCTGTCCCAAAGCCCCAGTCAACTCCAAATGGCCTGGATGGAACCGGGTGAGGGCCCATGGGCCTGGGGGACCGAGGCCTCTCAGCCCCTCCCCACAGAACCACACCCTTAGCAGGTCCTTTCTGCCCAGGATGGCTATATGTGAGGCCCCACACAAAAGCGGAAACTTTTTTTTTTTTACCAGTTTTTGTTAGTGTATGTGTACTTAATGTATGACACAGGACAACTCCTCTTCCAGTGTGGCCCAGAGATGCCAAAACACTGGCCACCCCTGTGAGGCCCTGCATGCAAGCCCCTTGGGGGGAGACACCTGCCCAACCCTGGGCCTGCCAGTGTCCACAGCAAGGCAGACAGCACCTGGGGCAGGACCCCGCCTCCCCCCCCACGTGCCCAGAGCGTGAGCTCTGGGGGACCCAGCCCCCTGCCTGTCTTTGGGGTGGTTACAAAGAACCAAAGAAAGGTATCGACCCAACTCTTAAAACAAGTGTATTTATTGAAAGGATCTGAAAATAGTAATAAGGCTTTCAACAACATTTAATAAATTTTAAGAGTATTAACAATATGAAACATTAAGAATTTACTTCAAAAGAATCCAAAGCGTTCTCGATCACCCCCCCGCCCCGCTGCTTCAGGCCTGGGCTCACACTTGCCTTTCTGTCTAAACAAGTGATCGTGTCCAAATGCCACACTTCTGCCCCTGAAGCCAGGGGCTGGGTGCATGGGGGACAGTAAGAGCACACCTCCAGGTCTAGCGCCAGGCACCGCCGCGCTCCAAACGCTGAGGTGCCTCAACAGGGACAAGGGAGGGGACGGCACTTCATCACTTGCGGACGATGGAGATGGTGCTCTGGCTTCAGGGCCAGTGCCTCGGCGACCCAGCCAAGGGTGACCGAATGCATGGCCCTGGGCGCCTTCATACACGCACAAGATCAGGGCACGTGTCCCCCGAGTGGGCATGGCACAGCCCCACACGTCACTGCCGACGTGAGGCCCAGGGAGGGCACCCAGCCCTTCCCTTTGCCCCAGTCTGGCAGGTGAGCTCACTGCTCAGGGCGACATCAGTGAACCGGAACAGGCCTGGGCTTTGGGTGGCTGCTGGGTGAGGGGCCAAGGCCACGTGCAAGCCCAGCCTGGTCTCCAACCCAGCTCCACACCAGCTCCAGCCCCACATGACAAACTCACATGCATGTGCTCGCACTTGTTCAGGCACCAGGCCAGGAGGAGCAGTGGCTAGAATGACCGGCTGTCCCTGTAGCCCAAAGACCCGTGTGAACACCACCACCCCCATCTCCACACCAGCTGGCTTGTAACAACTGAGAAGCCACATGGCTTCCCAACTGAGACCCCCCCACAGTGGCCATGCCGGACTGGACAGATGGTCCCATGCCCCTCACACAGAACAAACACAGAATGTGGCTCGGCTTCAGGCCGGTATTGGGCCTTCTCTCTGAAATCACGTTCCGAGTGTGCAGGACAGAATGCGGACACAGCAGGTCACAGAGTCTGAGAGTCCAGAAAGTTCACACAGGGTTGGAAATGCCTTCCAGCCTGTGGGGGTGCGGCTCCGACGCATGAGGAATGTGTGTGGGCTGACCTCTCACCCAGCCAACACCAGGCTCACGGGCCACGGTGTGACGCTCTGCTGCCCTGTGATGCCAAAGCAGGGGGTAAAAGGGCCCGGGGACCGCATGGGAGGGAGGGGACCTGTCTGCCTGCCACCCTGCACTCGCTTCCCAGCAGCTCTTCAGCTGCCGTCCCCCAGAAAGGACGGAGGGGCAGGTGCAGGGCTGGGGAAAGCGTGTGGCTGGAGGAAGCCCTCTGGCCGTGAGACAGGCACTTCTGCACCAAAGGACGGACCCGCCCCGAGCCCTCTCCACGCAGCAGGCTGATGCACGGAGCTCCCCCAGCAGGAGCTACGAAGGCTTGGGGTCCCCAGCGACAGGTTCCGGCGGACACACGGGTGAGCGGCGTGGCTTTCCAAGCTCTGCTTGTCGCTTACTTGGCTTATTTAGAAATGCAAAAAGAGGTCAGATTTAAAATATTAAAAACAGCTGATCTGGTCGACAAAAGGCAGATTCTGGGCTGCTTCTCTGACTACAGACATAAGTGACGTGACAGCTGACGCCCACGTGGGTGTGTGACCGGGGACGACAGGTGTGCAACGGGCACCAGCTAGTCCTCCTCCTCCTCCTCGGCCTCCTCGTCTGCGAAGTGCGCCTGCCGCTTGCGGACGTTCCAGTGCAGACACTGGGCCAGGCTCTCGAACCAGTCGCTCACGGGGTCTCGGACGCAGATGGAGGGGAGCGGGTAGCACGAGGTAGTGATGCTGATGCTGGGGGCGCAACGCCGCACACTGAGCCCTCGCCCGCCCAGCCCACTGACGACCCTCCATCTGCCCGCCCTCACCAGCAAGGAGCCAGCCACGTTGGGCCTGGCTCCTCGGCCTGGCCGAGACCCCAGTGGTGCTGCACATCCTGGTACGGAGCCACACGGCCCACCCCAGTCCCTGGAGGAGACCCCAAGGGGCACGCAGAGGACAAGGGGGCAGAGAAGCCAGGCACCGTACACAGCAACCTGCTAATGGGCGGCCCGACAGGCACGGGCTGCCGGATGTGACAGTGTGAGACAAGGACCCCTCTGGACTCTTGGTGACAAGTTGTGCCTACGGGGCATACGTCACCCATGGCACGGGGACGAGGGCAGCAGGCCAGTACACACCCAACTCCTCACACCCTGTTCCAGCCCACGCCCACCCACCTGTCTCCGTGGCGGATCTCCTGCCTCTTTCGTCCATCCAGGGACACCCAGGCGGTGTTTCTTGCTTCCGGTGACAGCATGATCTGAAGGGGCCAAGCAGGACAGGTGTGGGCTTGTGTGTGTGCAGCCAAGCCCCTCAGGCCCCTGCCTGGGACGGTGGCCTCAGCCGGGGGGAACCGTGAAACCCACTCCAGGCCAAGACCAGTTCCAGGCTGTGAAGGCATTAACAGTTTCTCACTGACATCGGCCCTGAGGGACAGAAGACAGATGTCCACCCAGGCCCAGAGTCTCCAGACACCCACACACAGCTGGAACACACAGCTGGACGGCCAGGCGGCTGGCTGCAGCTTTCTGAGAGTTCTGCACACACAGCCCCAGTCCCCAGAGCTCACCCTGCCCCCACCCAACGTGGACGGGCTGCTTTGTGGGGACGGAGACTATGTCTGGAGGGGCTGGCCCAGCTCCCAACACAGCCCCCCGTGCAATGTGACCTACGGCAGCAGGAGCCCCGAGGACAGAAGGGAGGCCCGTCTGGCACCCGGCAAGGTGCGGCCCACAGCCTGGGGGCACCAGGGTCAGAGGTGGGGGGCACGAGGAGGTGTGGCCACTTTGGGCCAGAGCCAGTGGTCAGTGCCGTCGGCCCCAGGCAATGAGTCAAACCAGAGAAGGTGGAGAAGTGGGCTCTGACCTTCAGCTCGACCCCTGCGGGGACCACAATGGGCCGGAAGGACAGAGAGTGGGGGCAGATGGGTGTGATCATGATGGCCGGCACGTTGGGGTGGATCATGGAGGCCCCAGCTGCCGCCGCGTACGCCGTGCTGCCGGTCGGGGTGGACACGATGACACCTGAGGGACAGGCTGTGGGGTCACTCTCCACGAACCGCCCCGGCCACGCATGCCCAGGGCACCCAGGACAGACCCGACGCCCACATACCATCGCCCTGCACCGTGGTTATAAGGTGCCCGTCCAGGTAGACGTCCACGTTGGACAGGTAGGAGGAGGGGCCTCTGTCGATCACCACCTCGTTCAAGACCTGGGGGACAGGGAGGCCGCCTGCTGAGGGCTGGGCAGCACCTCTGGGTGGGCCTGCCCTACAGGCCTCCGTGCTGCCCCTGGGAGGTCCTGAGGACGGGGTGGGGAGCTTCCCTTGGGGTCCAACGACAGCGATCACGCACCCCTCCCTGGGGGCCCAGCGGAGGCTGTGGCCACAGACCTGGTACTGCAGGACCTGCTTTCCGGCCTCTGCGTCTCGGTCTGAAGCCAGCACCCCGTTCTCACTGACCCCGTTGGGGGTGGCAGTCTTCTTCCCTCTGAGCTCCTTCACAACCTTGACCTTCAGCCGGCTCCGGAGAACAACAGCTGCATTCCCTGGGGGCACAGGCAGGTCACAGCCCCCCCCCCGGGAGCCCTCGCCTCTCTTCCCCCGAAGGGAGGGCAGCACCCTCGCCCTGAGACGCTCCCTGCTGCTCAGCAGAGGCAGTGGCTTCAGCCTGCCCAACGCAGGGACAGACGTCCAAATCAGTCAAAACTCGCAAGCCTCTGAGTCCTGAAGGACTCGAATATTGCTCTGCACACCATTAAAAACCCCAACTCTGGTGGGGTGGGGTGGGGGCCGGATAGGAGGACTGAGCAAAAAACGACAACCACACAAAACTAGGGAGACGGTAAGGCCAGGTCCGGAGTCGCATGTGGGCTCCAGAGCGCGGCAACTCACCCTGGATCACCTGTGTGACTTGGGTCTGAAAGTTCTCAAAGTTGAAGGGGGTCAGGAAGCCCAGGGAGCCCAGGTGGAATGCCATGACTGGAGGCACGCTGCCCTGTGAGACGATGGGGCAACGACTTAGCAGCCAGTCCACCCACAAGTCACCCGACCACAGGTGCCCCAGGGTCGGCGCCTGGCAGGGGTGAGGGGCTGGGCTGACGTGGCGTGACTGCCGAGGTCAGCAAGGCCAGGAGTGGTGGAGAGGGCGCCCTGCCCACTTCCAGGGCCTCTCTAGTGGCCTCCAGGCCTGACCACCGATTGCCCCCTGCAGGAGCCCTGCAGCACTCAGGACAACCCCTGGGCCCCTGCAGACCCCCACCCTCTGGTGCCGCCCAGGGCCCCTCACCCACACCCCGAGAGCTGGCCCGTGCTGCTGCTGGCTCCAGCTCAAAGCACTGGGAGAAACGGGCCCAGCGCCTGGCCAACCGGCCAATCCACAGCAGTGTCTGAGTTAGCACGCCAGACAACTGGCGGCCCTGCGGTGTGACACCGTGGGGTGGCCAACCGGTGGGGGCCCACACCTGGAAAAGCGAGGAGGCGTACAGCAGGGTCCCGTCCCCACCCAGGCAGATGATGAAGTCGATCTGGTTGGAGATGTCGTCATAGTCTAGGGAGCAGAACAAGACCTGCCATCAGAGCCCGCGCGGGGCCGGAGTGCCAGGTGCTCCCACAGGCACAGGCCCCAGGGGCTTGCCTTCTCTGAAGGTGCAGAACTTCTTCTTCACTGGTCCGAAGCTGTCGTCGCCCACGATGGCGGGGTCTTCTAGAACCTTCTTCTCCACATACACAACCATGTCCTTCTCCTGGGGACGGGCAGGTGCGTCAGCCGCACCTGTGCGGCCTCCGGACACTGCCCTGCACCACACACGCCCGAAACGTGGGCCCGGGCCCCTCCGTGACCCTGACACTGCGGTGGGGTCCTGCTCACCTCCATCAGGTACGCACAGAGCTGCTTGAAGGGCCGCAGCAGGCTGGCGTCCCGGATCTTCCTGACGACGAGCACACTCTTCGGGGACTTGCTCCACGTCAGCCGCTGGCTGGCGGGATCCTGGATGTGCCTTTGAGGGGAGAGAAGCGTTCCCACCAGGACGGACACAGCACTCGCACCCTCAACTGCGCCCGTCGGGTCCTGTACGTGCCCCACGGCTGCACTGGCCACGGCCGGAGTGGCCGGCCTCCCTCCCTCCAGGTGCTGGTCTCACCTGGAAGGCCCTGCTCACTCAGGAGCCGAGTCTCGCAGGCACCTGCTGCCTGCCGCACCCACAGCTCACCTTCGAGGTCCCGGCCTCACACTGACGTGTCCCTTTCGTCCCTCAGGCAGCTCCTGGAGCTGCCCTGCTAGGGGCCCCTGGTTCCGTCCCCTCCCCTCGCCCTCACCTCTTCCCCACACACAGCAGAGGGTGTGGCTTCCCACCGACGCCCGGAACGGCAACAGGGGCTGTGCCCTGGAGACACTGTGCACCCTCAGACTGGGCTTCCCGCAGGCGCGTGCATGGGGTGCAGCCCACGCCCAGACCACTGCGCGGGCGACTCAGCTGGCGCGTCCCTTCTGCAGCTGCGGTTGCCCAGTTTAAAGTCGGCAGAAGGGCCTGGGGGCAGTGAGACTCCTTCATGATCATCCCGGGGAGCACGGGTCAGGGCGCCTCTGTGCAAACTGCTGAATGCACAGCACGGAGGGACCCTAATGTAAGGGGTGCCCCTGGGTGACGGTGGCATCTGCTGTGACATAGGCACCCTCTGTGGGGACGTTGAGAGTGGTGGCTGCCGTGTGTGTGTGTGTGTGGGGGGCTGGTGGGAAGTCTCTGTACCTGCCCCTCAACAATGCTGTGAACCCAAAACTGCTCTAACGATGTTTTCAGGAAGCAAGCAGGGCCCTGACTGGGAAGGACAGCCACGAGCCCTGGCCTTGGTCTGGGTGCTGCGTGGGCTGCTGTGGGGCGTGGCCACGCACACCCTCACTCAGAGGGCGTCCCAGGCAGGGCCCCTTGCTATGACTCCGACCACTGTTTAAGTCACACGCACGTCCCCGGCCAGCCCGGGACAAGCTGGAACTCCACGTGAGAGAAAGGACACCCGAGTCCGTGGTGAGGTTCTGCTTCACAGGAAGCGAAGCCCCCACATCGGCCTCCCTGCTGCGCCTCACTTGTGAACATCAGGGAAGAGTCAGGCCCCTGCACCGGAGTCCCGTTCCCTCCCACCGAAGATGACAGCCTGCACAGACGGTGCAGGCGCGGGGCCTAGCAGGCCAGAGCCGCTTCCTCTCAACTTCCACCCACTGCCCTGAAGACACTCTACCTGGAGCACCTCCAACAACCCCACCTGGCCTCAGGGAGCAGCTCAGATGCTGGCCTGGGCCCCGATTCGAGGTTCATGAGGCCAAAACACACAGATGGTAACCACAGGCTCGGCCTGGAGGGAGCGGTGGCTCACTGGGGTGAGAGGCTGAGAGGCCCTCGGGGTGGCACAGAGGCTGGGAAGGGAACGAGGGGGCTCTGACCTTGGCCCAAAGTGCTGCAGGGAGGGGCCTGGAGGCAGCGGGTGAGAGGCCATGGCAGTGCCAGTCTTGGCTCGGGCAGAGAGCAAGGCTGCAGGGCAAAGGGGCACCAGGGTGGCCGGGTTACTGGGGGTCTGCTGTGCGGGCACCAGAGGGGCAGGATGGGGCAAAGGCGGGATCAGGACCCAACGACCAGACAGCACCTGGGCAGGCAGGGACACAACCACCAGAGCTGCTGTCACAGCGTCCGGCCCTCGGCCGGGAGGGGGCAGCCAGGCCCTCCCGGGGGGACCCAGTGTCCACGCCCAGTCTGCCCTGCGGTTCTGTGGGCAGCCTGGCAGGGGTGGCTCAGGCAGCCGCCAGGCCCCACACTGGCTGGGGCTGAGAAGCAAAGACCCTCAGATGGGTCGGTGGCCTAAGCACAGGGGCTGGTGGCCCCTCCCCTGCGACCACGGCTGCCCCGGAGTTGGGGACCCTGTGGGGGTGAGCTTGCCACAGGAGCCAGGCATGGCCACCAGAGCTGAGAAGGAGTTCTGACATTTTTAAAACATGAAGCACCAAGATCAGAAACAGCACGTTAGTGTTTCTCGGAAGAGACCACACAGCCAGGCCCCTGCACGCTGGGGTGGGGTGGGGTGGGGCCTGGACTGGGGGAGCCCGCTTTTCAAGCCCAAGGAAATCGCCCTGATCGCTCAGTGTTGGAACAGTGTCTCCGCAGGCACCGTGCAGCCACCGTGGGCGCAGCCGGGCCCTGGCCACACCCCTCGGCCGAGGCCACTGCTCTTGCGCAAATGCAGCGCCTGTGGGCAGAGTCTGCCTCAAACTTGGAAGCCAGGACAGGCTGGGGTCTGGCACTGAGGAGAATCAAAGAAGAGACACTTAGACCCACCAAACGCACAAGTGCAAAACGTGTCATTCCTCTTCCTAGAGCTTCCACTAAAAAGACAGACAGACGCACCTGGGCACAGCCGGCCCGCCCCACCCACGGTTCACGTGGCTTCTCACTCCCAGCGCCAAACCCCCCTGCGACACGGCGGCCCCGGCGGACGCCCCAGGGGCAGCCCGGCGCACTCACATGACAGTCTGGGGGTTCTGCAGCACACGGGCCTTCGGCCCGAAGGTGGTCACTGGGCACGGCCCATGCAGAGAGCGCGTCCTCCTGCAGGGAGAGGAGGGGACAGCGGTGACGCTCTGGCAGGGGCCGTGCAGGCTGCGTGCCTCAGACCCACAGCGCTGTCTGCGTCCACACGGCTCCATCCTGCGGCTGGTGTGGTCCTGGAAACCCCGCCCGGCCTGCAGAGCAGGTCTGCGTGCGTGCACTGCCCCGGGGCGGCGGCAGCCAGACACACTGGGCGCACCTGGAACCGCCCTCAGAACAAGGACCTGCCCCAGAGCAGGGGCCTGTGGCCTGGGGGCGGACCTAAAGTCCTGTTCTGTGCACCTCTGCCCTCCTCCCCTGCTGGCACCTCTGACTGGCCACCAGCACGCCAGGCCCGTCCCCCGCAACAGAACAGGCAGTTGCGCAAACTCTGGCACTGGTCACAGGACCCTTGCTTCAGAGGCAAGGCCGGGCTGGCGACATTTCCCGCAGCCCACGGGCCCAGAGCACTGTCACTCGAAGTGTTATGTAAGAGCAGCAGAGCCGGCCTGGGGGCTGGGGGGCACTTGCCCGGCTGCCCTGCACTGGGCCTTCCCCCTCCACCAGGCCCAGCCGGATGCGGAGCCGCAGCCCCGAGCCTCCATGTCCACAGTGTGCAGCCACCACTGAGGACAGGCCAGGAAGGGGCGCCTGTGTGCCCGCAGCCCCCCGCAGGGACCCACGCGGGCCGGTGCAGAGGCAGCAGCACAGGCCCCGAGGGGGTGGGCGGGGACGGGCGGCCCAGGAGGCCTACTTACCTGAACTCCTTCGTGCCCGCCAGGGCAGGCGCGGCAGACAGGCTGCGGGACTTGGCCCGGCCGCGGACGGGGCGGCCCAGCACCGTGTCCTCATCCCCGTGGCACGCCGCGCAGCGGTAGGAGGAGTCTGCGCTCGGCCCCTTCCGCACACCGACCTTCTCGGGCTCCATCTCCATCGCCGGTGAACGAGGCCTTCGGTCAGAGAAGTGCTGATCCCTTCACCGAATGAGACACAGGTGGTGAGCACCAGACCGCACGTCCACCGCACGGGGCCCCTGCTCCGTCAGGGGACGGGCTGGAGACTGGAGTCCGCTTTCCTACCCGGTTTCCACCCAGAGGTGCTGAAGAACTCAAGAATCTAACTGCGGTTTCTAACAAACCTAGAGGAGCCTAAAGGCAAAGAACAGAACCCACCACGACAGGGTGGCGGCACTGCTCCCAAGTCGGGCAGGGATCCGGCAGTTAACTGAGAGTCTGGGTGCAGTTTTCAACGCCTCAGTCCAGAAAGGCCAAGTAAAGGGAACGCGTAAATGCCCAGGCGGCCGCAGGGGCCCGTCAGACCCCACACCCTGCACACGGTGCCCGCGAGCTCAGTCACTGCCCGCACTGCAGGCCCAGACTGACCTGTGTGACCCTCAGAGACGACCCCAACTCCCCAGAGGAGTGAACACAGAGGACGTGACCATCCAGGCACAAACGAGGAGGTGTTTACAAACAGTGACCACATCCAACAGGTGAGGTTACCAGCGAGGATCCAGGAGATACATTCGACAAACAAAAACCAATGTTGTTTCTGTGCACCAGCAACGAATAAGAAACTGAAATTTAAATGCCACGGTCCCGTCACTAAAATGTGAAACGCGCAGGGAAGCAACTGGCAGAAGCAGCACGGGAACCTGCCCCGATACGAGTCCGGAGCTGCGGCAGCGCCCAGGGGGCCGGGGACGCCGCGCAGGACAACACGGCGTCCTCTGAGACCTCCAGAGACTGAAATGGACTCGCTGTGGGGACGGCCTCACAACAGATACAAGTTATCTAAAAGCGAGGGCCTCCCTGGCTGGTGTAGCTCAGTGGATTGAGCGCGGGCCTGTGAACCAGACAATCGCGGTTCGATTCCCAGTCAGGGTACATACCTGGGTTGCAGGCCGGTTCCCTGCAGGTCAATTCCCAGCAGGGGACGCACAAAAGGCAACCACACATTGATGTTTCTCTCCCTCTCTCCTTCCCTTCCCCTCTAAAGATAAATAAATAAAATCTAAAAAATTAAAAAATTAAAAAAAATAAAAATAAAAATAAAAGTGAGGGCCCCTCGGAGGGGGACGTGGTAGATGTCAATTGCACCTCAATAAAGAAAGAGTGACGTCCCTTGGAAAACAGCAGACTTTTCTGAAACCAGACCACAGAGGACCCGCAACAGCCGAGCGCTGACCTGACTGAAGACAGACAGACACCCTGCCCAGAGGACAGGACGGGCCCTCGCAAAGGTGCAAGGTGGCAGCCAGGAGATGACTGCCCTTCCCCGCTGGTCGGCCAACTTGGCAGCCACATGTGAAGGATGAAGTTAAACCCCCCACAGGCAAGAGTGAGCTCAAGTCAAACTACAAGACTTGTAGGAGAAAGTGCCGGAGAAAGTCTTCCTGGCCTTGGAAAAGTGTTTTCTCACTTATTTATTTTAAGAGATTTCATGTATTTACTGAGGGACAGAAAGGGAGAGAAACATTGACTGGCTGCCTCTTGGACCAAACCCGCACCTAGGCAAAGCGGTGACCCTTCGATCCGTGGGAGGGTGCCCAGCCGCTCAGTCCCCCCGGTCAGGGTGGCCGAGCTTTGTCACACAGGACACAAAAAGCACACACAAGAAGAGAAACTAAACTCCATTATAGTTAAAACATTTTACCCTTCGTGAGACACTGTTAATAAAATGAACAGTGTTGGTACAAGCTGCAGACCGACAGAAAATATTTGCAAAATGTGTATGTGACAAAGGACTTTCTCTAGGAATATATAAAGGACTCTGGAAACTCAGAAAACAAACAAGCCTATTAAAAAACAGGCAGCAGACCTCAACTGTGGGCAACCTCTCCAAAGAAGCCCACGAGAAGCCCCAGGCCGGCAGTTACAACCACAACCAGACACCACCCGACATCCAACCAGAACCGCTGCAAAGTAACAAGTGAGCGTGCGTGGAGCGCTGGGAAGGTCCCAGAGGCCGGGGGCCCTCCCGCACCCCCAGGAGGGGGACACTGCACGGTCCTCGGGAACCAGCGGGCGGGTTTCCTGCAGTGTGGAACGCACGCCTGCTGTGTGACGCAGCCGTCCCAGCCGGCAGAGCTCCGCCAAGAGGACGATGCCAGTGTCCAGAGACACCAAAAAAAAAGCCAGTGACACCTCAGACTGGAACAGCCCCCCACACAGGTCCTTGCTCAAAGGGCACCTCCCTCCCCGGCCCTCCCTGAACCCTGTGAATGTCAGTGGCCCAGGGCAGCCTCATATTCAAGGCTGGCTCAAGGTGCAGCATGTTCTGGACACAGAAACCTCCTCGGTCAGCAGGTGGACACACGACCGTACTACACAGGTTCCCTGGGGCGGGGACAGCAACCCGAGGACCAAACCTGGCACTCGCCTCCCTCCAGTCAGGAGCCGAAAGGCAGGGATGCAGAGCAGAGCCTGGGAGGAAGCCGGGGCGTGAGAAGCAGAACCATCAGGACAGACCAGCAGCCAGGCAGCGGCCACCACGACCACCGGGTCCGAAGGGCACCAGACCAGCTGGCTGGAGACACAGGCCGACTGTGGCCTGACGTATGAAAACGTGATAGACTCGTTCACTTCGTCACAAAACCTGTTCCAAACAAGCAGCAGTGGCCTTGGCTGCACACCGGCCCTGGCTCCCTGCTTCACCAGAGTTCAGGTACGCGGCCTCCCCACGACCCTGGGAGGCCAGCACCCCGGGCGAGAGTGAGCTGTCCCACGTTGTGCCCGCAGGTCACGAGGCCGCCGCTGTGGCTCAGGGGGCTGCAGTGTCCCTGAACCGAAAGGGTCTGGGTTTGGTTCCCCATCGGGGCGCAGGTCGGGCTACAGATTTGACCCCAGGTCTGGGCGCACACAGAAGGCATCCAGTCCATGCTTCGCTCTCGAATCTAACCCTCTCTCTAAAAGCAAAGGAAAAGGCTGGAAAAAGAAGAGACCGCCAGCTGTCCCCAGGAGGCCCGGAGGCAGCCCCTCCCTGCCGAGGAAGGCGCCAGTCACACGGCACTCCAGTCCCGGCACTGAGAGGCCCCTCCACCCAGTCTGCGGCCACCAGGCGTCAAAAAGAGAATGACTGCAAATACCTGGACAGAGGGTGGAGTCTGTGAGGAAGAAAGGGACAGGTCACATAAAAAGCAGCTGTGACCGGCACAGGGCAGAGGTGTTTACTTTTCACTCAACAGGCAGGCAGTGTGGGTCCTTCCGCGTGTCTCCCCTCCGTCTGAGAGCGCACTGAGGACCAGGGGCGGGAAGCAGGCGCCCTGCCAGGCCCAGTCCTGCTCTCTCCCCTCGAATGACGTGCCCTCCCCGGGGCCCCACCGCTGGGCTGGCACTCCCAGGCCCCTGCCCACAACCGAGGTGGACAGACATCAGCGCCAACTTGGCAGAGAGGCCCAACAGAGGGGTCAGGGCCCGGGGAAAGGAGAGGACCCTGCAGACCCCCTTCCTGGGCCCAGGGAAACAAGGCTTGGCTCGTCCCCTTCTGAGACTTGGACAAAGGCCTGCCGAAGGGCACAGCCAGGGTGTGCCTCCCGGGCTGCAAAGGGCGGACACCTGCAGGGGAGGCAGGTGTGCCTCGGAAAGTCCCACTAACGAAGTAACGTAGGAAGTGGCTCTGCTTGGGCTCCGAGCTGAGGTCACCAGGGGACAGCGTGGCCCTGAGCCCCATGGTCCCACACCAGACCCGTAGCCTGAGCCAGAGGGGGACATCGTAACCCGGGACGCGGAAAGCCACCACTCCGAGATGGCGCAGGAATGACGAGCTGGCCAGACTGCTGCAACCCTGAGAAGTGACAGACAGGACCAGTGACGCTGGACTGCTCGAAATGGTTGCTATGGAGTCGCCAGTTCCTGGTGTGTGTGTTGCTGTGATGGGTCCCACGTGCAAAGGAGCAAAGCAGTTGACACAGTTCTCGTCTGAGCGGCCTGGGTGGGGGTGCAGTCTGCACAGTGCTCCCCGCCAAAGTCCAAGTTTATCAGTAGGAAGTCGCACCGCCCGGCCAGTTCAGCTCAGCAGGGTGGGCATCGTCCCAGGCGGGGCGCTCGCCTGGGGTGCAGACCAGGTCCCCAGCTGGGGGCGCACGAGAAGCAACCACACACAGATGTTTCTCTCTCTCTCTCTCCAATAAACGAATAAACTAAAGAAAATCTCTATTAAAAAATCAAACCCTACTTTAAAAGAAGTGGCTGTACAGACTCAGCACTGCACAAAGCAGTGAGCGCCTGGGCCCTCTGTCTGCTGGTAGGGTGCCCCCCCACAACCCCCCCTCGTATGCACTCCCGTGGTCCCCCCGCCCCGGGCCCCAAGGGAACGAGACCCACAGCTCCGGCCCCACCGCACTGCCCTGGGCGAGAGGCAGGGCACGGCCTCCGTAGCTCGGTGCCCCAGTGATGCCTTCTTGGCTTGTACATGCAGCTCCTGGGTCCCAAGGGCCACACTGAGCCCTGGGGCGACGGTCTGTGCTCTCCAAAGTGGACTCAATTCCAACAAACACATGTTGGAGAAGGATTAGCCCGTGGCCAGCAGGGTCTGTTCCGAGAACGCGTGGCTGGTGCAGTCAACAGGGTGAGTGAGAAGGGAAAGAATGAACTCCTGATCACAGCAGTTGATGCACAGGTAGACCCTTAATGATAAAAACTTGCAGCAGTTAGGAATAGAGAGGAACGCCTGAATTGATAAAGAACACCTACCAAATCCCCACATCGACACGCTGCTCTGTAGTGAAAAGCGAACCCCTTCCCGAGCTCGGGAGCCAGGCCAGGGGCACGCCACCTGCCTGGCAGGGGGCTGAAGGCCGAGGCAGGACTCCGGGCAGAGCAGACGGAAGACCGAGATGTCGGCGTAGCACCACATGGGGGCGCAGGGGCGTCCGCCCTCCGGTGTCTCCGGGCCACACTGAAAGGAGTAGAGCTGTCTCGGGCCCCACATTAAATGCACCATGGCACGTGATCACAAAGAAGTCTCACGACGTCTTAAGTAAACTTACAACTCTGTGTTGGGCCGCAGGCTGGACACCCCTGACAGAGACCTTACACGCTGGAAAGAGCCACACACTGACAGGAGGAACCGGGGGCTCCTCCCCAGAGTGGCCCAAGGTTTAACTCGGCACCCACAGAGCCCGGACAAGACTGTCTGGCAGAGATGCACAAGCATCTTCTAGATCCGCACGGAAGGTGAAGGCCCAGCTCGGACAGCACCAGGAAAGACAAGCAGGGAAGGACGACTCTCGCATTAGGACCTGCCCTCTCCCCGGCAGCGGCCAGCAGCGCTGGAAGGCAGACCCGTGGCTGTGGCGCGGGGCAGGGCAGCTCTTCTCCCAAGTGGCCCTGGATTTCCACGCCCATGGGCTTTAAAGAGAGCGAGCCCCCACCCCAGACTACACATCCTAAACAAAGACCAACTCAAAATGGGTCAAAATCTATTGTGTTTAGTATAACTGATAAAGTACAAAACTTCTGTAAGAAAGCGCGGGAGACATATTTGGGACTTGGAGAACTGTTTATACATGACGTAAAAAGCACAGTCCATAAAAGGGAGAGAATGGTACAAACCAGGCCTTGCTCAGACCCGAGCCCCTGCCCCACCCTCACCCCCCTGCCAGAGGGCACGGGTGTCAGGAGCACACAGGGAGCTCCCACGATGCAGCAGTGAGAAACCACACAGCCCCCCGGGAAGCAGGCAGGGAGGTGGGCAGCCGAGAGGACAGTGCACAGGCCTGGGCAAGGGTGCTGGCCACAGGGAGGTACATGTGGACACCGGGAGGGGATGTCACTAGACACCTCCCAGAACCACCCAGAAAACAAAGAGCCAGGGGTCTTGGAGACCAGACCCCCACGAGGGTGGGAATGAGAAAGCACAGTCCCCCGGGAGGCAGGCTGGCAGCTCTGTTTGAACACTGAACACCCGAGCTGGCACCCGCCCCAGAGGAAAGCCAGTGTTCACGTAAGAACCCGAACAGGGAGTGCACGGCACGGGGGGCGGCCGGGCACCACCACAGGATAGTCCGCTGCGACCTGCATCAGCTCAGTGGCCCTCAGAGGAGTCACGCTGAGGGAAAGGCCCGTCAGAAAGGGCCAGACTGAAGGGCCCCACTGCACAGCACTCAGGACGACCGATGACCTAGGAGGAGCATGGGACCTGGGCAGGCTGCAGAGGGCGGTCCCAGGGGCTGCCTGCCGTGAGGACAGTCACACACAGGCAGACTCAGGGAACAGCGAGGTCACCTGCAGGTGACATGGGCCAGGCCTGAAGAGCCTGTGCGGCAGGGCCCGCCCGCCCTTCCCCCACACCGACTTCCCACTATTCTGACACATGAGCAGTGCCTGGCAGCTGGGAGGGCCCAGGGTCTTTCTGCATCGTGTCCCGACCGCCCTGGGAGCCACTGTGTTTTAGGACCGTTCAAGACGAGCTCAGGGAGCCAGGCTTCCTCCTGAAATCGCTGGTCCCAGGCCAGGTCAGGTTAGGACCAAGTCCCTGGTGGGGGTGGACGAGAGGCAACCAATCCATGTCTCTCTCCCTCTCCTCCCTCCCTCCCTCCCCGGCTCTCTGCGAAAAAAAGAAGCAGTTAATTTTAAAAAGGAGGTAAATCAATGAAAACATCTTTAAAGACCCTTACTACACACAGCCTAGAGGTCATTCACATTCACTTGCAAAGACTAACTTGATGACCAGTCAACTAATCCATGAAAAAGTCACATTAAATATGAAAACTCACTTTAAAATTCATCTCCAAAGCACATTTCTGACAATGGAGAGTTGGTACTCACATTTCATTCAAGCTCATTTGGTGTGTTAGTTGCTCTAAAAGGTGAAATTCGAACTCTGCCCAAGTTCACTGCCGGCCCTGAACTTTCACCAACAGCCTGTGGGGGAGTCAGGACTGGAGCCACGGGGGCCCAGTAACAGGGTTTAAGGCACAAAAACCCTGCAAGCGCCACACACACCCCTAGATCATGACAATCCAGTGAGAGCTTTTAAAACACACCATTGATACTGAGTGAAAAAGGAGCATCAACCTCCCTAGTTAGTTAGCACACAGCTGGGAAGAGTCCGTTAAGTTGCCTCCGCTCCGCCCTCAACAAACGACGATGAGCCGCCCGGTGCTGGCAAGGAGGTGCGGAGGCTGGGCGCTCCAGGAAACCGCGCCTTGCGGGGGCTGTGGGGAGGGGCCCAGGCAGGCCACTCGGAGGAAGGCCAGGCGGGTCAGGGGCAGAGCAAAGGGGAAGGCAGCAGCACCATCTGCCCACAGGCCCATCTGCAGGCCCGGAGACCCCCGAGGGCCCACCCTGCGGGCCCCTCTAACTGCTCGGACACTCGGGCTTCAGAGAAGCTTCGGTGTCAGGTAATAAAGACAAAAGCCACTGACTCCCACAAAACACTCCCTGCCCTCGCCGCCGCCACCCCGCACCTCTTCAATATGCTGGAGGCACCTACCTTTTCTCAAACGTCTAGTTCGGTGAAGTTGACTCTTTCCTGCTTTATTTACTATCAGGGGCACTGGTCCCCTCCCATATGGCAGCCACCTCCGCTCCCCAAGGAATGTTGCTTGGCTGGCTAGGGAGCCCTTGTCACCATGTGTAAATCGCACGCGGTTTGGGGCTGGCAACACAAGCCGACCTCAAGTTCAAAAACCTCAGAACCACCTCGAGAGCCCTATTCCGGGGACAGCTGGGCGCGCACGATCGCTCCGCCCCTCGGTGGCTGGAGCAAAGGTGACCACGGGACAAGGTGTGGGCGCCGCGCAGGGGACAGATGGCAGCGCCGCCCAGGCTGGGGCAGGATGCGTGGAAGGAGCGCCCGCAGGGCGACATCCGGTGCGCCGGGACAGCACCTCGCTTATCCCGCCCAAGAGCGCAGCCAGGGCGACTGCCCGGGTCACGCGGAGCGGGCCCAGGGCCGCATCGACTAGGGAGCAGGTTACTCCGGAATTAGGCCGCCGGCAGGGCCTCCGGGATGAACGCCGAGCCCCAAGGCCCCGACGGAGGTCGGAGAGGCCGCCCGGCAGCGTCCCGGGGGCCGGGGCCGGGTGGGCGTCGACCCCTCAAGTCCGGCCCATGTCCAGCAGACGCCCCATTCCCGGGACTGGGGCTGCGGCCAGCACCTCCCGGAGTCCACACCCCTGGGCCCCGACCCCGCGACCGCAGGCGGCGGGCCGGGACGAGGGGCGGCGCGCACTCACCGTTCGCTGCTGCGGGCGCCTGCGGGACTGTCCGCCTTCCGGGCCCAGCCCCCGGACTCCGCCGTCTCGCCGCTGCTCGTCCTCGCTAGCCACCCCCCGGCGCCGCGGCCGCCCCCCGCCCCATGGCCGCCCGGACCGCGGCGCCGGCCCGCCTCGCAGCCCTGCCGCCGCGCTGCCAGTGCGCACGCGCGCCCGGCCCCGCGCGCACGCGCCCCGCCCACAAACGCCGGCGCGGGGCGGGGGGGGGGGAGGCGGTCCTAGTGCGAGTGGCCTGGCTCTGGCTGCCTCCGAGAGCGATTCGTGGTCCCCACTCACCCCGCCGCGTCGGAAGCGCGAGTGGTCGTCCGCTCCCCCCTGACCCTAACCCCTGACCCATCCCGCTCCCCTCCCCCGAATCCTAGGCCGGCCGACTGCCGTCCCTATCAGTGGTGACACCACCCACCGAGGTTTCCGTGAAGATTCTGCATCGAAGGAACCTGTTTCGGGAACCAAAACTCAGTGTGAACACCTGCAACAGACCCGCGCTCCTGCGCTGACGGCGCAGCCGGAGGGAGCGGACCTCGCCCACCTCCAGCGGCTTGGCTGGTCGGTTCACACTGCCTGGCCTCAGTGGCTCTGGGCCTCAGTGGCTCTGGGCCTGCGGCCTGAGTGGAGCCCCTGGAGGGTGACTCCCCCGGCGCTGTTCCCCCGCCCCAGGAGTGGAGTACCTGGAGAAGGGGACGGGGCCAAGGCCTCAGTGCGCACCTTGCAGCTTCTGTTGGCGCTGCTGCCTCCCAGGGGCCCGGGCGCTTTTCCCGAGGCTCCGGGTTGAGGGTTTCCCACCAGTGCAGCCTGGCGTGGGGTCCCAGCAGCGTGCTGGGGACACACTGAAGAAGCTGCTGCAGGGGCACCGCAGGACACGGACCTGGGTGCTTCGTAACCTGCCTGGCTCCCCCTGTGCCAGCCATCATCCCTTTTCTACACTGGGGTCTCCCCAAGAGGGAGTCCCCCCACCCCTCTGTGGCAACTTGGCCCCCAGCTTGCTCAGCATCCCCACGCCCGCCACTGTTGTTAGTCTTCTCTGGCTGGGATTCCTGGTCCGCTGTCCACTGACCTGGAACACTGCTGGTCACACAAGAGGACACGGCTTGCTGCTGTCCCAGGACCACTGGGCGGTGAGAGTACCGAGAGTACCCACAGTGAAAGGGGGGTCAAGCCAGACGGGACTTTGCGGGGATTTCTCAAGCTCTGTAACTTCCCTCTGTGTTGTTTTGTAAAGCCAACTTCTCTTCCCCAAAGTGAGGGCCAGCCACACCCACAGGAGATGCCTTTTTGGGTACAGAGTTGCACTTTTGGGTACATCCATTAACATAACAATTCCAGTGCGTGACCTAGCACTTGCTGTGACCTGACACTGAGCCTGGCCTGCCAAGAAGCTTCTAGAGCTGGATGGTCTGCAGAGAAGGCACCAAGGCACGAGCCTGGGCAGTGTCACTAGCCAAGGACAGAGCAGGCACCCTTGCTGGGTATCTGCCCTCTCTGAAGAGGATTGGTGCAGGTGTGTGTAACCATGGCAACCCTCTGTCCACCATGGACTTGAGAGGCTGGCAGGAGCGCCTCCTTTCAAAGATGGGAAAGCTTCGTGACCAGACCCCCTTCCAGCCCCAGGGCAGCCCCGGGGACTCAGAGGCGGAAGCTCACATGCAGACCCAAAGGGCTGACCAGCAGTAGCAAGGCCCATATGGGGGGTGTGCCTTGGGGCATCTGGAAGGCCCCTAGAGGAAGTGCTCCTTGGTCTGACTCCAAAGGCTGAGTCAGGCTATGGTGTGGAGAGGGAAGGCCGGCAGTACACAGACGGGGGTGGGGACGGGCAGGAGGGACGCTCATCAGGCCAGTTTGGGTGGTGTGGGGCGGGGGCCCTTCCTCCAGCTGCTCAGGGGCCTGGGAAAGCCGAGTTGTCCTCCCTTCTGGCTAAGCAGTACTAGCTTTCCCCTGTAGTCGGCGCTCTATCTTATCATAATCTGGTATTTTTCTTAAATGTGGCTCCACATTGGTTAAGCTGCACACGGACAAAGCGGGCAACAAACCCTCTTCTGATGGCTAAATGATGGAGGACAGCAGAGTGGGTGGGGCGACTGGTCAGGGGAGCAGGGAACCTGCACCCTGGAGGTGTGGAACAGGTTGTGGGGCACCCTGGATTTGGGTGCAGCTGGGGGTGCCCCAGGCCCTCAGATGCAGAGTGGAAGGGGTGCCTCACTTCGGGGTCCTGCTCCCAACTCTGAGGAGGTTGGCTGCAGCTGTGCCTGGCTGGAGCACCCAAAAGGGGAACCAACAGCAGCCTGAGGGGCAGGGAGGGGCAGAGGTTCTGGGCAGGAGGTGCGTGTCTCGGGCTACCCGGAGGTTGGCTTGTTTATCCCCCAGGTTCTGGTGTCCAGCCAGCGGGCTTGGGAGAAGTCCAGCCCCTCCTGCCTGGCTTGACCTGGCCCTCCCCCAAGGAGAATGTCTAGGGTAGTGCACTTGCTGGTCACCTGTGGGGCTGGTTGGGGGCAGCACCTTTCTGTGCAGACGAGCTGAGTGCCAGGTGCACAATTCAGTCCACAGAAAAACCTTCGGCTGGGCCCTGTGTCCCTTCCCACGGGGCTGCCAGAAGGGTGCACGCTGCCCGAAGTCTCGAAGGGCCCTGGGCGAGGCGACTGCGGCACAGCCCCGGTGGGGCACTGAGGCTGAGGGCCGCTCACCCCAGCACCACGTGTGCAGTGCCCCTGGAATTTTCACAAGGTGCCTTGGCCGTCCGCAAGTTTTTTCTTTAACTCATTGATTTGAGAATAGGGCAAGGGGGAGAAACATCAATCTGCTGCCCCACTCACTGATGCACTTGTCGGCTGGCTGGGTTGGAGTGCACCCTGACGGGGGACCCACCACCACCCTGGTGTTTGGGGATGACGCTCTGACCCCGCACTACCTGGCCAGGGCTGTGCAGTTTTCAACGAGGATTCCAAGGTGAGAAGAGGGGCCGATGAGGCCAAGGCCAGGTGCCAGGCACAGCTCGGCACTGGAGACAGAGGGAAGCTGTGCCTGGTTGCAGTGGTGTGGACATAGCACAAGTGGACACCGTGGACACCGTGGTCACCGCGGGGCTGGCTCAGGTCCAGCCATGGCTGCGGTGGCCACCTGCCTGCCAGTGCCATGGCTGTGGTCCAGAGTAGAGGGCAGTACCCCCCCACCCCCAGCACGTCTCAAACTCAGGAGGAAGTTCCACCATCTGACCCTGAGAACCATGGGTACCTTGCCACACCTCTGTGGCAGGGGTGGAGGGGGAGGGGGGTTGCCTTCCTTGCCTCAAACCAGCTCCTGAAGACTCTGACTTCAGTGGCAGTCCCCCCCTTTTTCTAGTGGACACAGTTCCTGCTCAGACGGATGAAGGGTGCGGTGGGGGGGGCTGTCCCTGGGAGAGCTTGGGGGTGGACAGGGCTGCTGTGGCCACGCTGGCGAAATGCCCTATCACCTTCCGTGTCCTCTCTGTGGAGGGGACAGATCTGGCAGGAGGATGGGCAGCCAGGGGTGGCTGGGGCCGCTGCAGACCCGACTGTGCAGGGATGACCACCCCACCCACCTGCCTGCGAAGGAGCAGCCACGCCCGAGTCCCTCGTGTCAAACTGCTTTATTACATCTTAAATAACAGTACAGCTTAATACAGGGTCTACCTTGTTCCAGCTCCCTTGCAGTACAGAGACTGAAAATTAAATACAAAAGGGGAGGGCGGTGCAGACAGCTCTACAGGGTGTGGACGTGGACGGAGAGGCTCCCGCCGAGTCCCGCCAGGCCGGGCCGGGCAGCCTGCCCAGGAGGCTCCGTGCCGCCCTGGGTGTGCTCGGGGGCGGCCGGCGGCCCGTCCACTCGCTGCTGCGGACAAGGCTCAGAGGAGACCGGGGAGGTCTGCGGACTAGAAAAGTGGCGCCTCGGGTGCAGGGGGCTGGTTTCTTGGGAGACGGGCCGTGCAGAGTGGATGGAGGAGGGCCAGCGTCTCCGGGCCCCGCCCCTGCCCCCCCAGAGTCCAACGGCGATCATTTGGGACAGGACTTGTTTTTTATAAAGAAATAAAGAAAACAGTGATTTATCCTGCTACTCAAGCGTGTCGAGCTGTGTACTGTACTGCTTCCAGTGCGTGCAGAGTAGCAGCGATAGAGCCGTAATGGTTACAACTTGAAAGAGATTATTTCTGGAAAGAAAACATCTAAGGACTGAGTCCTCTATGCACACTTGAGCATTTCTACAGCATGCGAGTCTAAGAGTTAACCCACCCCATATGGCAAACGATCAAATTTTTTAAAATTTAACTTAGAAAGTTTGAGATCATTATTTTCAAAACATTGATTTGTACATTGTTTCATACACAAGTAACGGACTCACTACCCAAGCACAGGACAGGCCGCTCCTGACGAGAGGCCCTGGCGGCGGGGTGGGCGTGGGCTGGTGCTGGGCTGCTGTCACAGACCCCCCCAACTTCACAAGGAGACCCAAGTGAGAGGAGAAACCCCACTGAGCAGGCAGGGAGGGCGGGGCAGGAGGAGAGGGGCCCGGGGACACGCTGCCGGTCCCCGTGAGCCCGAGACCCGCAGCAGCCTGTGCCCGGCCCGCGCTGCTCTCCGTGCCGAGTCTGTGCGCGACACTCACAGGACACCAGACAAAAATAAACAACCAGGGGCTGAATGTACACCGCTAACGATGTCGGAGAGACCGTACGAGACCCTCTCTCTCTGGTTAACTAGGGACACAAAGGTATTTTAAAAAGGAAGTGTGGTGTCCAAATCCGTCACGAACACGACCTGAAATTTAGAGCCGATTACAAGGTGGCGTCCTCGACTTGTTCTGCAGGAAGGTCACGAAGCGGGACCCCTATCGGGACCCCCACGCGACGCCAGGGCGCCGGTCTCGCAAGCACACTCGGCTCGGCTTTCGGCGGACATCTTCATCGGGTGTTTCCCGTCAGGTCCTCTCAGACAAAGGCAGACGAAGACAGTGGTCCCGGGAGGGGTGCAGGCTGGTCGAGCAGACACACACTCTTCTCTGCGTGGGATTGTGCTCTTGGTTTCAGCAGTGAGTGAGGAGAGGTCTTGCCCTTTTGAAGTTCGGAGGGGGAGGGCGCCCACGTTAGTAGGGGTTGGAAATGCTATCACAGAAACGCCTCGGGGGCGGGACGGCCTCCGGCCGCCGCGTGCACCTGCCGCTGCAAACAGAGTGGGGGCTGGGTGAGTGTGGGGACTGGCGCGCCCCGGGGCCGCTGACGGCTGCACTGTGGTCCCACTCCCCTGCGGAGTCTGGAGGAGAAACAAGCTGATGAACCAGGAGGAGACCCACAGACACGGAGAGCAGGCTGACAGCCGTCAGAGGGAGGGGTCGGTCACCAGAGGGCGTGGGGAGGAGGGACAGAGGAGGGGCGAGGGGCCGAGTGGTGAGGAAGGAGGCTGGACTCGGGGTGGCGAACACACGGTGCGATACACAGGTTACGGATCGAACACCTGACACCCCCACACACTGATTAACTGCTGTCACTGCAATAACTAACAATTTTTTTCAAGTGTAAAAAGAAACAGCACATCTCAGTTCGGGTGCCCAGCCTGCTGACCACACCCGGCCGAGAGCTCTGCACCCAGCATGCCCAGAACCCAGGAAGCAGGGCCCCCACAGCCGGGGCCCGGGCCGCTCCATTACCTGTGGGTTAGTTCCAGATCTTGAGGAAGCTGTCCCAGGACCCCGTCGCCACAGCCATCCCGTCATCAGTCACCCCCAGGCAGCTGACGCGGTTGTCATGCCCGGCCAAGACACCTGGGGGCACGTGAGAACACAGTCACTCCAGCGCCCGAGGGTGCCCCGCCTGTGTGACCGGGACGAGTGCGGGGCAAGGGGACAGTGCACTCGCCGAGGCCGGCCCAGCCCTGCAGCGCCTCGGGGGCTCAGAGAAAGGACAGCGGGGGGGGACTGACCCAAACATAGCCACGTGGCAGGCCGGCCACCAGCCTGTTGCAGACACAGCCACAACCCAGGGCCTCCTGCCCCGACTGCTGAGCACTCACAGAGGAAGCAGCTCATGCAGGAAGTGAAACCAAAAGCACAAGGAAACCCCACCTGCCAGTACCCAGGGCTGTCGCACCAGACCGTGCTGGGCTGGGACCCCGGGCGGTCACCCCAGGACCGTGCTGGGCCGGCACCCAGAGCCCCAGCACAGGGCCGGGTCCACACAACACAGACGGCCGCCTTCTGAGAGCTGCCGTCCCCGTCCCCACGGAGAGCAGCCTGCGGGGCGGGAGTGCTCCCCCAGGCAGGTGTGGGGCTGGGGCTGGGGGGTTCCAGCAGGGCAGGAAGCGGACCCCCGGGATGCGGCAGCCAAGGTGAGGTCCACCAGCCCCAGGTCCCACACCCCTCTCCCACCGGCCCAAGGACTGGGACGGACGTGGCCAGGCGCTTCGGACATCAGAGCAGGCTCAGTGCCACCACCCGGGGCCACATCTTGTGCAGGAAGCTCTAGTCTTCCACGCGAGCTGTGCTGCGACGCACGAGACAGCCACCCTCCAGCCCGACGTGTGAACTCTGGGCTACTTCCCGGGGCCTGTGCCCCGCACAGAGACGCCAGTGCCCAGCACGTGCAGCCGCAGGGCAGGGGACGCGAGGGCCCGGTGCCCCGTCCTGCCCGCTGGGCTGTGTCCGCACACCTCTCAAGCGCGTGGAAAGGGCTCTGGCACGTGGGGGCTGGTAGGTGCAGTCGGGCAGCCTCGCCCAATGGCAGGTACCTCGGCTGCTCGGCGCAGGTGAGGGCCACGTGCACTGGAAGGGCAACCCCCGGACGCGCAGGATGCGCAGCAGGGCCCCGGTCACCGACCTGCCCTGTCGGCCTTGAGCGCGTCCCAGACGTTGCAGTTGAAGTCATCGTAGCCGGCCAGGAGGAGGCGCCCGCTCTTGGAGAAGGAGACGGAGGTGATGCCGCAGATGATGTTGTCGTGGGAGTAGGTCATGAGCTCCTGGTCCGCACGCAGGTCGAACAGCCGGCAGGTGGCATCGTCGGAGCCGGTGGCGAACGCGTTGCCGTTGGGGAAGAACTGGGAAGAACAAATCGAGTGTGCAAAGGCATGGAAAGTGAGTGTTGAAACTGCTGCCTGCCCGGGGGCAGGCCCACGGCCAGCACGAGACAGGAGTGAGCAAGGGCTGGACCCTGGCAGAAGCTGGGGGACCACACCACAGGGGCCCGGGGGCAGGTTCCATTTTGTACATTTCCCCGAGGGGACGGTGAGGGTGCCAGCCATCAGGCTGGCCCGTGGAGAAGGCCAGGAGGGGGCCCCTGACTCCCCAGACATTTCTGCACAGCTCCCTGCGGGTGCAGGCCCCGCGGGGAAGGCAGCGCCCGCCTGCTCCCCACCCCGAGGGGAGCGCCCGGTGCCCGGGGGACTGCACGAGTCAGGTTGCGTTTCCAGAGACAATAGGGAACAAATGATTTGGGGTTCGACAGGGTCCCCCACAGTTCCCAGCAGCCAGTGTGACTGGAGAGCAGCTGGCACAGGGCCCTGAGCCCCAGGCGAGCCCCCAACTCACGCAGATGGCGTTGATGTCGGACTCGTGGCCGGTGAACGTCTGCCGGCACATCCCTTCCCGCACGTCCCACAGCTTGGCCGACGCGTCACACGCGCCAGAGACAAACAGTCTGGCGTCCGGAGCGAGAGACAGGCTCATCACGTCCCCGGTGTGCCCCGTGAAGGTGGTGGTCTGCTGGCCCGTCTCGATGTCCCACAGGGCACTGCGGTGGGACACAGCACAGGCGGTCACCTCGGCCTCTCAGAGGGCAGTGACAGAGTGTCCTTCCACCCACCCAGGACCAGAGCCAATGTGTGTCTGACCGAAGACAAACCAGCCTCTGGACAAAAAGAGAACCTGGCGCAGGTGTGCGTACGGGGCTCCACGCCAACTCAGAATCAACAAGGAGGACGCCTGTGTCCCTTTAAAACAGGGACATCGGAGGCTTTGCCACACACTGGGGTTGCAAGTGGGTCAAGGGGCCACAGGACGAGGACACAGGACCCGCCCGTCCCATCTGCAGCTCTGGGCCCTCAGGGCAGGCCTGCAGGCCAGGAGGTGGCAGGGCAGGGAGGGGGCGCTGCCGGGTGAACCGATGGCTTGGAACAATGCCACAGGCAGCGGAGGACCGCCACCGCGAGGCGTCAGAGCGAGACGCGGGCAGCACCGCCCGGCCAGAGCCCTTCGGTCCAGAGCCTCTGCCCAGAGGTGGCGAGAGTGCGGGACGCGGACGGAATTTCACATGTTGCATCCCCCAGATGAAATGTTTACATTACACGTCTTTTGTGGGCCCAGGGCCTTCACAGGAAAAAGAAAAACCCTGTGAAAGGATGAGGTGGATAAAGCAGTGGGGCTGGCACAGGGCAGTCCTGCTCCCCGAGGGACCGGGTGTCCGTGCCTCAAAGGGCAGGGACACCCACGGGGATGGACAGAGCCTAAAATGACATAAAACACTATCTGACAGTTTAAACTGTATGGTTTGGTGCCAGTAACGCGAACACTCTCAGGGCGACTGCGTGGCCTTCTGGCTTTAAGGCAGGCCAAACTGTCAGCGTTCAGGTCCTGGTGCCACCCACTGGGAGCTGTGGCGCCCGCTGCCCCGGGGCCCTGCCCAGCACCCACTCTAGACGGCACCCTCCCACGGAGGCTGACGCACCCAGTGCCCAGAGCACGGCTGCCACGCAGCTGCAGGGTCAGCGCCCCCACCCAGCTCCCACTGCCCTCAGCCTGCAGTCCTGGGGCCACTTCCCAGTGCAGACGCCGCGGGGCACGGCCACACTGAGGGAGGACGACTCAGGCCTCCGGACTCACCAGGTGGTGTCTCCAGAGCTGGTAACTATCTGATTGTCATCCAGGAAGCGGCAGCAGGACAAGTAACCTGGAAAACAGGCCCAGAAAACAAATAAAACTCACAAGCCCTGGGGTTCTGTGGCCTTGTGAGCAGAAACCCGGGGGGCAGAATGGGTGGCTGGAGCTGAAGGTCGCGGGGAAGCCCTCCGGCCCTCTGTCCAGGGAGGAAGAGCAGGGCGGTGTGTCCGAGGCACCGCTGGGCAGAGCCCGAGGAAGCCCCTGCACCGAGAACCCTGGACAGAGGAGGCTGCCCCGGGCTGCAGCCCCCTGCGACCATATCCCGCCTCAACCGGCTTCCGGAACCGGGAGAGTCCGAGAAGAGCAGCCTGCACTGTGGTTTCTGCCCCCCCGGCCTCGTGGGCCAGGGTCTGGGTCTGTGCTCTCCGGTGAGCAGCCCCTAGAGGCTGGGCCGCGGGGGAGCAGGCCCAGCGCCAAAGGCGAGGAGGCCCGGCCCTGGGCTGCAGGCACCGTGCACCTCGGCGGAGGGGCCCCACTACCTCAGCAGGGCCGAGACGCTGCAGTGAGCCAGTGAAATCAAGAGCAAAAGACACCAAAGAAGAGATCCACTGACAGGTTTGATGTGAAAGGTGTAAGGACATTGGGAAAACAAAGTATTTATTTAACAACTGTTGCTAAACTGGCTCCCATGGGAGAATTGAGATATGACAATTTCAAAACCCCAGCCCCGTGTCCAGAAAAAACAAGTGGTCACACATTTCCCGGAGGCCAGGTCCAGTCCACAGTGACTGGGAGCCCCTGGGTGAGCCAAACGCACCAGGACGCGCCAGGACGGGCCCGACCCGGCACAGAAACACGGGCCTGAAGACCGCGCAGACCCCAGCCTCTGAGGGGCTTGTCTCCAAGGAAAGCGTCACTGCCTGCTCACACCGGCGGGACCGTGCCTCCCTCTGGAGCCCTGGGAGCTCAGCCCCGTCCTTCCAGGTGCCCCACGGACAGGCCCCTGACCTGCCCCCACCCACACTCAGCCCCTCTGCCTGTGAGCCCGGGAGAAGCCCCCGGGTGTGCTAGGCTCCCTGCACGGGCCCCAGCCCCGCAGAGGCGGCCCTGTGCCGGGCAGCTGGGCAGAGCCCTCGAGCCAGGGGCTAAAGGCTCCACGTGTAGCCATTCCTGAGAAACGACCTGAACTCCCTGGGCAGGGTGTCGTCAAGTGTCCATGGCCACCTCCCGAGAATGGGGAGGGGTGTGGGGAGTGACGGAGCTTCCAGACCCACAGCGGGGACCTGGGGACACAGGTACCCGACTCCCTGTCCCTCAGCAGGAAGGGGAGTGGGCACCCCTGGGGCCCTGAGAGACAGGCCCGGCCACAGGGGGGAGGGTGGGGGAGGGAGGCGGCCCTCAGCACTCACTCTCTGACCACTGTTCCCCACGAGGCCAGGCTGCAGGCGCAGAGCAGACAGCACGCTGCTGACGGGAAAACAACGAGCAGGTGCGACTGTGCGTTTCACAAAGTTTTTTCTGTGTCACGTGAAGAAGTGGGAACCGACGTTTCAGCCTGAGTGACCCCCAGCACAGCGTGCCCTGTGATAGGGGCCCAGTGCGGACACGGAGGGAAAGGACAGCCAGCCGCGCAGCCTGGTCTGTCCTCGGGGCAACACTGCCCAGCAGGGACGCCCCTGCAGGGGTCCCGAGGCGGCCACGTGAACGGGAGGCAGCTCTGGCTGGAGGAAGAGCCGTCTGCGCTCACCGAGTTCTCCGTCAACAGTGGCGGGTGACGCCTCCGGCTCGAATGGGGCCCAGGGGCGGGGGTGCAGCACGTGCATGGGGGGGGGGGGGGCAGCGAGGTCCGAGTTCTCCAGACGTGACCACAACAGAGCCCGAGCCAGACGTCACCTTTAACCAACCGCCCAAGAGCAGCCGCAGGATGACTCCTGGGCGGAGTCAGAGGAGACATGTTCCCTGTCACACCCAGAGAGAAGGAGTGTGACAGGCACTGGGTCTGACCCGCTGTATGTCAAATACTCAGCCTGGCTGGCAGGCTCCACGGGTCGGGCTTGTCCTGCAAACGAAGGGACCTTCCCAGTCAGGGCACGAGCCTAGGCTGCGGGAATTCGGTCCCCAGCCGGGGGCGCTCGAGGCAACTGATCCATGTTTCTCTCCCTCTTTCTCCCTCCCTTCCCCTTCTTTAAAAAGAAATAAGCCTGGCTGGTGTAGCTCAGTAGATTGAGCACGGGCCTACGAAGCAAAGGGTCACAGGTTCAATTCCCACTCAGGGCACATGCCTGGGTCGTGGGCCAGGTCCCCAGTAGGGGGCGTGCAAGAGGCAACCTCACATTGATGTTTCTGTCCCTCTCCTGGTCCCTCCCTTTCTCTCTCTCTAGAAATAAACTAAAAATAGAAAGAAATAGCCCTGGCTGGTGTAGCTCAGTGGATTGAGCGCGGGCCTGCGAGCCAGACAATGGCGGTTCGATTCCCAGTCAGGGCACACACTGGGGTTGCAGGCCAGTTCCCAGCAGGGGATGCATGAAAGGCAACCATACATTGATGTTTCTCTCTCTCTCTCCTTCCCTTCCCCTCTAAAGATAGATAAATAAATAAATAAATAAATCTTTTAAAAAATAAATAAATAAAGTGAAACATTTAAAATAAATGATACAGGGTCTCTCGCTGCGTGAACCAACTATCCTACGCCGGAGGCTGAAGACAGCCCAGCAGGTCCAGCGGGGACATGGGGCTGGTAGGAGCTGTGCACCCCTGACCATCCGGAGGCGGCGTGGTGGATGCTCTCGCTAACCTGCGGGGCCCTGCTCCGAACTGTCCCTGGAGAACAGTCCTCAGGGACAGCCTGCGCCCTCGTCACAGCCGTGTCTCCAGGCGTCAGTCGCCCCTCGAGCACCACCACGTGCCTCTGGGTGGCTGTGCTCAGCGAACAGCCGAGGACGGTGCGACTTCAGTGCAGCACGTTAATAACGGCGACACTGGTGCCGATGCCGGGGAGACGCCCGCGTCCGCCTGACGGACTCACAGCGCAGCCAAGACAGGCGCACCTGTCCGCTGCACCCGCGGCGCAGGCTGCCCGTCTCACCGCACTTGGCCGCTCTGTACCTCCAGGTGCACAAGCTCCTTACACACGAAGGTGAGACCCTCCAGGTCGCCTCACCTGCGCCGACCCCGAGGCGAGCACAGCTGTGCTGCTGGACCTCCCGACGCCCGAGGAGCTGACCGCACAGCACGAGCCCCTGGGTGTCCCCCAGGGGCCCTCGTGCAGCACAGGGACAAGGGCAACACCCAGCTGATCCCCAAGGACCTCGTTCCTGCCGCTGACGTCCCCTCAGACCCTTGGATGGAGGCCGCAGAGGCCGAAGCGCAGATGGCTTTTCCGTGCAACTGAGTCTCTGGACCTGCACCAGGCCCTCTCCTGACCACGGCCTCACAAAGCTGCAGACCCCCGCTCAGGCCCCAGAGAAAGCGGTGACACGTGGTGACCGCCAGGCACGCACGCTGGGCGGGGGGACCTGCTGAGCGCGCTGACTGTCCACTTTCAGCCCCTGAGCAAAGCAAGACTGGTCCACGTGCGCCGAATGTTAACCTGTGCCAGCTTGAAGCTGATAACAACACACCACATCTGAAGAAAGTCAGAAACACTCTTAAGAGACCAAACATTTAAAAAAAAACAACTTTCAACTCCTAAGATATAAAATTTCAAGATGTGTGAAGGAAACAAAAATTTCTAAAATATTCCCTCAAGTTTTGTTTTGAAAATGCGTTAAAAAACCCTAAAGCCTCGCAGTGAACATGGAGGTGGACACGCCACCTGGACGCCACGGCCGAAGTGCGTGCACCTGCGCCGCAGCCAGAGGGTCGCTGAGAGGCGTGCGCCGCGGGCCCACAGGTGCCGGGTCCCGGGCAGCCCACCGCGGCCTGGAGTGGGGGGGGGGGGCGACGACGAGAGCCAGGGCCTCGAGGGTTAGGAACAGAAGCCGCACCCAGGGCCACACCTGGGGGAAGAGAAAGGCCCAGGTGAGCTGGTGTCTATGTGCTTTGCTGGGGCTGCACCACAGATGGGAGACCCTGGCGTGGCGACCTTGAAGAGCCAGCGGAGACACTTCTGGGCCAAGGGAGGGGCCCGACTTAGGGTCCTGACACCCGACTCCCACCTGAGGCGAAGGAAGCTCCTGGCCCCACCACCTGGCACAGGTGGGACAGGTGGGACCGAGCACCAGCGCTGCAGAGGGCCAGGACGGGACCCCACCTGCGGCACAGCTCCCGCCACGTCCAGGACACAGATCCAGACTCCTAGAGGGACTACGACCCAGGACGATGTCACCCACGTTCCAGAGAAAAGAGCCACCATGACCGGCCCCAGAGGACGAGGGGCTGGAAGTGCAGGTGGGGACCTCGCGGCGGCCCTGTGAGCAGGCGCCAGGCCTGACGAATGTGCTCCTACCGTTTAGAGCACTGAACGGAAACGTCAGAGTTAAAAACACAACACCGGCACTCTCCATGGTGTAATGCAGGGGCTCGGGGGGCGGACGGGGCTGGGCGCAGAAGGCCCAGGAGCCTGGGGCCCAGGGGGGCGGTTCAAAGGCTGAGAGTGTAACTGTGTGTGTAGGGGGCTTAATGCGCGTGTAACAGCGGCACACACGGAAGCCACTTGAAGGGCAGGAAGGGGCCTCCCGGGCTGCGCGGGGCCCTTGTGTGACCCGCGCTGCGACCCCCCGATAAACCACTAAAGAATGACACCAACAGGTAACCAGAGAAAAATACAAGAAAGCAAAGCGGGTTCTGAAAATCAAGTCACCCCGGAAAAGGGCGGGACAGGCCCTGATCAGCGGGGCTTGGTGGGTGGGCGCCACCCAAGGCAGCCGAAGGCCACCGGTTTGATTCCCGGGAGGGGCACGTACGGGGCGAGGGGTGGGTAGCCGATGGGTGTTTCTCTCCCTCCCCCTCCCTCAAAATAAACAAATTCTAAAAGGACACAAGAAGGCAGGACAGGAGGGCAGGTGGCGAAGTAACAGAGCCACATCGAGCCCTGTGAACGGGCAAGGCCCTCAGTGGCACGCAGAGGGCGGAGACCAGTGGGGGGCCAGCACCGCCCGCCGACAGGTTGGGGGGAACGAGGGCCTGGGAGGAGGCCGCTGCCAGGGCCCAAGGGCCCCGGCAGGGGGGGCCACAGAGCCGCCAGGGCCCCCCGCCCCCTCCATTTCTTGCTGCTAAATGCCGACCAGGGCCTGTCCCTGGTCTCCTGTCCAGAATTTCTCTACCACAGCCGCAGCCGATCTCACCGCACGGCAGCTGAGAGGAGGGGTGAGTACCTGTGTGTCCGGCCAGCTCGCGGCTCACGCGCACGTTCCCCTCGCGGGTTTTCAGGTTGTAGATGGAGCAGATGTTGTCCAGGCCGCCGCAGGCCACGTAGTTCCCAGAGGGGGCGTACGCACAGGTCATGACCCACGAGGAGCGCAGGGGGATGGCGTGGACCTAGACACGGAAAGGCAGATGCGCTGGCTCAGACCACCGGTGCGGCACTGCGACCCGCAGTGCAGCCAGGCAGATGTGGCGGTGACCCGGCAGGCACTGGGCCACGGGAGGCCGTGCCCACGGCTTTACTCCTGGCGTCACCAGTGGTCAGACCGGCACCACAGTGACAGTGCAGCTCCCTGGTCAGAGCGCGCACCGGATGAGAGGAGGCCCTGCGCCCTCCCCCTCGACTGTTAAGGCTTGTCTGCTGGCGAGAAACTCCCTTAGTCTTAAAAAAGTGAAAGAGGAAAGCCTGCCGTCAGCCTGTCCAAATGGCTACAGAACCGCTGACGAGCCCAGACGTTTCCCTGGAGGGACCCACGGGGACGGTCCTGCGCTCGCCCCCTCCCACGCCTCCCCGAGCCCCCGAGGGCCGTGCACTCCGCCAGACACAGCCTCGGATCGAGTGTCTAGAAGTCTGTCCACACTTCAAGGTGGAGCGCAATGCGGATCAGGTCCCATAAAAACTGCAAAGCGAATGAAACGCCACGTCCCTACGTTGCTACACCAAACACGGGGTCTCCCGGCCACGGGGAGCACTGCCGGCCCCCTGCCTGGTGACATGACCACAGGCCGGGGCAGCCTCCGGGGCCGGCGGGAGGCTGTGCCGTGTGCTCCGAGCCCCCCGCAGCCCCTACCTTGTTGGTGGTGTAGCTGTCCCAGATGATGAGCTTCCCGTCCTGGGAGGCGCTCACGAGGAGCCTGCGGGGAGACAAGACGGCCTGTCAGGGCCACGGCAGCTCGGCGGCCCCGACTCAGGGGCAGGGACCCAGGGCCTCCACGCCGAGTTTGCTGGAGACCAAGCACCCGTGTTTATGAGCAAAAGAAAGAGTTCTCGTTACCAGGCCCACTTCGAAAGCACGGAGGACATTTCCACAGAGAGCGGCTCGGACTCAGGCGAGCTCGGCGTCTCAGGCGGCCCAGGCCGCCGAGGTGCACCCGTGCGTGGCTAAGACAGAACGGGGTGGGAGACAGGACACGTGGTACGAATTTCCTGCTCTGCTCCGACACACGGCGCCCGGGTGTGAGCACGTGACAGGCCCCGAGGTTCCGAACACAGGGGCGCTTCTCTGCGCTGAGAGACCATGCCGGACCTCGGGAGACTCGAGGGAGGCCATCCCTGCCACCCCCGCAGTGGGGCGATGGCCGACCACAGCGGCCGTGCCGGGCCCACGGGAGCAATGAGTGACAGTCAGCAAGCGCTTCCTGTTGTCCCGCTCGGGCGTGTGTGGGCGTGTGTGGAAAAGGTGCTGTGCCAGGCCTGGCGGCACGACCACGGGACGGCGCTGAAGGGCTTCCACGCCAGAGCCAGCGAGGCGCCCGTGGCCACAGGGGCGCTGAGTACGGACGGCAGCAGGCACACACTGTCTTGCGCAGACAAGCGTCAGTGCGTGAGCAGTTTCATTTTACAGCGTTTACCCAGACGTGCCGGTTCCAGCCACGTCAGCCAGGAGCACACTTGGACTGATCGAAACCTGGAGGCGACACTCCAGCCTGCCGGTCTGGACAGTTCCCACCAGAACACACATCTGACGCACCCAGCAGGGTCCCCCCGACCGGGGTCAGCAGTGGGCTCTGCAAACGCCAGACAAGCCCCGCTCTGTGCTGCCGACCTCGCTGCACAGCCGGCCCGCGTGCGTTTACGGGCAGACCCACCTCCTGCAAGCAAGTCCCTGTGTCGTCTCAGCTCAGTGCCACGCCCGTTGGCACCTGAGGACTCTGGGCGACGGAGCAGAGCCCCCTCTGCTGCCTGCCTCTCTGGCCTGGACTTGCCCTCCATCAAGGTCACCTCCGGGAAGGCCCCCCCCCAGAAAGCTTAGAATCTGCTGACTCGCAGGGGTCAGAAAAACACTAATGCCCACTGATCCTCGGAGATGAGGAGGGATTCGCGCCCCGTAATCCCAGGGGGTGACCACTGGAGACGGGCCCTGGGGCTTGCAGCACCTCCCACCAAGCATCGGACCGGCGCCGGAGGCACCGCCCACTGGAGGCACCGCCCACTGGAGGCTCAGGGGCCAGGGAGGAAGGGCCTGGACACAGAATGGAGGCCGGGGCCACCTCCCAGGACCTCAGGCGCTTCCTGACTCAGAGGATGGCTGCTCCTGAGCCCCGGTGGGTGAGTGGGGTCTCGCTCTTGACCACAGCGAGACTGCAGCAGACTTGAAAAAGCGGGGGAAGACTGACAGTGATCAGGCCCCCGAGAAACCCCACAGTGTTGTAAAAAGCAGAACTGAAGCGTAACTAACCCTCTTACACTGGAGAGCAGCCGTGACCGCAGGGAAACTCCCACCAACACGCGCGAGCCCTTCCTGGGGGTCTCTCTGTGGCTGCAAAGGCCACAGGGCCACGGGCATGGGAGTCCGCCGGCACCCAGCAGCAAGACACGACAGACCACGCTCACACACCCCCCCGCCTACGTGGCGGGGGCGGGGAGTCTCCTGCAACGGCCCGTGTACAGTCGGAGGTGAAGACGACAAGGGAACACGGATGCCCGAAGCCGCGTGGGCCCTGCTCCGGACACGCCTGCACTGGGGGTGCCACGCAGCCCCACCACTCTGCCCCCTGCTCCATGAGCCTGAGCCAGCAGGCGGGGGTGAGGTCTCACACGAAGGGGTCAGGAGCATGGGGGCCGGGCCGCACCCACCCCGCCTCACCAGAGCCCCTGCTCACACCCGCTGCTCTGGCCACACACCCACCTTTCTGCCAGGAACACAGCTGCCTGCGCCCGCCTGTAGCCCTCAGTCACCCTGCAGGGCTCGGTGACACGTGGGCTCGTTGGAGAAGCCTGCCCAGCTCTCCAAGGGGCTAAGGCCTGAGGGCCGCTCCAAGGACCCGCTGGGGGCACAGCCTGGCCGGACACCCAGCCAGGACACCAACACTCCCTCAGGTGGAGGGACGGCCAAGCCGTTGTGGACTGTTCGGTCGTCACTTTCCACGCTGCACTCCACCGTGCACACCACACATGGGACCGTGTCTGATGCCCTCAAAAGCTCCAGCACGAAAGTGCACCATACACAGCAAGATACAGAACTTCCGCAGCGGGGTGGCGGGCAAGGGCGTTCTCCTTCCCTGCTCTTCCTGGTCCCAGCCCGAGCCAGTGCAGCCGCGGCTCGGGTCCGCGCCGGGGCTGGCACGGACACCGCAGACAGCCAGAGACGGCTGCGTGTCCTCGAGCTGCTCACACCGAAGAGCAGACAGTCTCACCCACAGAGAGAAACCCAAGCTGCACACACAGCTGCATGGGAAGGCTGGCCTGCGAGGGGCCAGCTGGCTGTCTGGGGGACGTGTCCTCGTCACAGGGGCAGCCGGCACTTTGTCCTGTGGTCTGGGGGGACCGCGGCCCCAACAGGAAGGAGGGACTTGAGCAGACGGGCATTGGCACCGCTGCAGGGGGAGGGTGACCATGGAGGGGACAAAGAGGGAGATGGAGATGAGCCACCAGATGAGGGCAGAGGACGGTGGCTGAACAAGGGGAGGGTTCAGGAGAGAGACAGTGAGCGTGCAGTGGGGTTTCCCAACAATGAAGAAAGGCGGGCCGAGGGCCGGGCAGCTGTTGAGACATTTACACACTGGACACGGCCCCCGGGAGAAAGCCAGCAGCACACCCTGCGCACACGCCACTGTTCTGATGCTCGACCCACTCGCCCCTCCCAACCCGCACCGGGCCCTGAAGCCACAAGCCCCAGCTGAGGAGCCCGGAGGAGCCCGGCACCCAGGGCTTGGGACCCTGCCCACGGCCCCGCAGGCACTGGGCTGTGCACGAGGAGGACGGGAGGGGAGCGCAGAAAGGGGCCGGGGCACGTGCAGAGACAGACCGCAGTGTGCCCCGCGGCCCACAGCGAGCGCACGCGGAGAGGGTCCCCCGTGAAGCCAAAACCCTCGACCGCCAGCACACACCTGGAATCCGTGCCCCAGTGCATGGCATAGATTTTGGCCAAGTGCCCCCGCAGGGTCCTCCGGGTTCGCATCTGGATCCTCCCCACGGGGTCGATGTTGTTTGTGATCTGAAAAGCAAACGTCCCCGCGCTCACCCTTCTGTGGCAGGATCCTCTCCACGCCGCCTCCTCTCTGCTGCTCCCACCACTGTGCCGGCCCCGCCCAGCCACAGGGACCTCCCGTTTGCGGGGCACCTGCCTTCTGGCCGCGGTGCCCGCATGAGCACGGCGATGGCACCGTGCTGGCCAGGCGCACCCCCCCTCCTCACTCTCCTCCGTCCCCTCCGCTGCCCACCAACCCGGCTGCTCCCGCCTCCCGAGTCACGGGCAGCCACGGGCAGCCCGCACGTCCGTGCTGACCCAGCCGCTGGCACGGCCCACTCCGCACCCGCCCACCCCGCACCGGCCCCAGATCAAGGAGAGGTGTGGGGCGGACACGTGGATCGGAGCAGCGGGTGCCCCGGAGGAGGGGTGGCGTCTCCTGCCAGGCGGGCGCGCCGGCCTCGTGCTCACCTGGGAGAGCGTGGCATCCGCGCAGGCTTTCCGGGCATCCTGAGAAGCAAGGGACAGAGGGCAGCTCAGTCACGTCTCGGGTCCACCCAGGTCCACACCCTCGCCCCACGGTTCCCAGGGGCCTCCACAGGCTGTCAGGGCAGAGCAGAGGGCAGGCAACGGAGGGCACCCCTCCGCTCCAGGGACCCCGCGTGCTCCAGGCCGCAGCTGTCCTGCAGAGCACCCTGGAAGCCGGGGGGGCCGCCAGAGAGTCCCAGAACAGGGAGCTGCCTGCTGCCCCGCCCGCAGGAGCCCTGCACCGGCCCAGACCCGCACGCCCGCCTCCCCGTCCGTCTGTCTGGTGGCCCGGGAGCTCTTCTGGGCTGGGTCAGCCAAGAACCGTGTTCACGCCAAACCCCACGGGCGCTCAACCCACGGAAAAAGGCAAAGGGCCCGGCGTCGCTAGCTGGCATTACCTGTGTTACCTGTTACCTGTGCTCTTGTCTGGGAAATGCCCTGGTGACCCAGGGAAGAACTACACAGGATGCGCCAAAGCTAATTAACATGCTTTACTGTCCCTACGTGACCAGAGCTACTGGGAAATTGAACGTGAAATCTCCAGTTAGTGTGCATTTCACCACAGCCACCTGCCAGGAAGGAGAGTGAAACTGGTTTCAAAGGGGCTGGAATGTGACTTTCCAGGAAAGGACAACCACGTCCCATAGAACAGTGTCTCTGTTAGGAAGTCACCTCACAGGCTGCTTTCCCGGTGGCGGCTGGCCCCTGGTGGCTTCCCCACATGTCCCTGTGTGGGGTGGGCCCCCGGGACGCCCTCCTCAAGGGCACACGCCTCCCTGCTGATGGCTTTTACTCCAGGAAGCTGGTGGGCACGCTCACCAACCGAGAACAGGGAAACGGACTCCAGACACTGCCGTCACAAATGCGCCAGAGAACGAGGGGCCTGCTTCTGCTCAACTAAGGCTGCTCAGTCAGCCACACAATGAAACAGGCCACCTGGCCTGGGGGTGAGGACAGGCGCGAGGACCAGAGCCGGGCCTTCCCGCAGTGAGCTCTGCCTTGCAGATACGGAGCTTGAGACTGGCGTCCGCACCCCTCTCTTGGTTTAAAAAAAAACAAGAATTCTTTAAATGGAAAAAACGAAGCATGGGACCTAAGCAACTTCACCCTGACTAGTGCCCCCAAATTAAAGCGGGGCCCCTCCCCGCCGGCCGCCCTCAGCAGGCACAGGGGTGTGCAGACCAGTGCAGGCGGCCCCACGCCGGCTGTCGGCTGGTGGGAAGGGTGCAGGCACATGTCCTGCGAGGCCTGTCCCTGCAGCTGCCGCCAGCCAGACCCAGGGTCTTTTCGTCGCACTCCCAGCCACACAGACGCCCACTGTGCACCGTACCCAGTGCAGATGCTGCGCAGTTTGGGATGAGAGGTGTCACTGCAGGTGACAGTTCCCCTCTTGTGCCCCTCAAATCGAGGACGACGTCTGAACCCTTAACCTGTCAGCCTCGCCCCCGACTCTGCCCCACAGCGGGTGCTCCTCACAGACACCAGTGGGCACAGTTGTCCCCTGAAAGGCACCTGGGCACTGCGTGGCGTTCGTCATCGCCCCTGGCCCACACGCTTCCTCAGTCGGAAGCCGGTGAGACACCCCTCCAGGGTCTCTCAGCTTAAGACCACCACCGAGGACGAGAGCAGCCCCTGTGCCCGGCCGCCGTGTCCTGTCCATGGCGCCCTTGTTCGTTTCGAAGCCTGCCCCCCTTGATTCCATGGTGCATGGGATGCCCCCAGCCTCTGCTGACCCCGCACTAAGCAGACACAGGCTGGCTCCACCTTTAGAGACAGAGACCCGGCGGAGGGTGTCAGGGGTGCAGGGTGTGTCCCCGGGCAGGTGTGAGACCCCACCCGGGAGGGCGCAACTAAGTGGAACAGATCAATGTCTGTCTTTCTCTGCTCCGCCCCGCCTCAAACCAGCCAATCAGAAAGAAGAGCGAGCCCCGGGCTCTGCACTGCAGCCCCACAGGTCAGCGACAGAGCTGCGCTCGGCCGGCTGCACTTGGGCGCTTCACCTCCCACGCCTCACCTCCCACGCCACGTCTGCTCCAGCAGCCGTCCACTCAGAAACTTCCACACACGACACCTCTTTTCAAAATCAGAAACAAAGCAGGCACTCCCCAAACACCTCCTGCTGTGGTTGCCAACACTCTTGTTTTCAAACAAGTCTCCTGTGCCACGGTCCCAGGGGTCAGAGGCAGACACCACACTCTGCAGCGACCTGCAGGGGGGTCACGAGGTGGACTCTGGGGTTGAAGACGTGCACACCCTCAGCGGGCGGCCCGGCCGGTCAGCGCCTCGTCCTGACCCGCCCACATTCCAGGCTCGCTCCCGCGTCCGGGTGCGTACAAGCACTGACCGATGAGTGCATAGGTAAGTGGACGAGTTGACGTTCCTCTCTCGTCGGTTAATTTAAAAGAACATAAAGAAAATGTTTTGTAAACTATATGGCAACACCGCCACTCAAACAGTGAGACACCGGATGAACCCTGAGGGCGCTGGGCCGGGCCGGATGGGCTGCTGCCAGCCTGTCCTGGGCCGGGAGAGACTCGGTCTCAGTCCCCAACACCACACCGCTATCCCATAGGTAGGGTTTCCCAAAACTGGTCACATCTGACCCAAAACACACATGCCAGCAGAAGCGAACGCGCGTGGCACGCACCCTGATTTGGTTTTTCAGCTGCTCGGCCTCCTGCCGTAGCTGGTCCAGCTCACTCATCTTCCGGCCTCAGGTGCTCCGGTCGCCTCCACGAGTCGGGTCTGAAACAGAGACAGGAGCACAGCTGACACGCGGCGGGGGCAGGAAGGAAGCAGGAGAGGGAGGACGCTGACACCTGGGGAGCCACGGTTTCCATGTAAACCAGAGACGCTCACGTTCACCAGGACCCACCAAGCGCCCCCGGGGCGGGGCTGGCCCAGCACAGTTCGTACTGCTCATGAGCTCTGAGCGGTGCCGGCCCCTAAGAGATCAGGCTAAGACGGCCGTGGCTGAAGAAGGAAACGGTTTCAGGGCATTTCTCAAGCAGGCTCCGATCTCAGCAGAGAATGCCAGCAGCTGAGGCTGACATTCAGACGGAGTTTCCCACAGTGACCCCGGCTGGGAAGTGGGGACAGAGACTGCCTGGCGGGCTGGCGCTGCACAGCCACAGCGGTGGCTGGGCCCTGTGGCTGCCCCACGCGCAGTGGCTCTGCAGGGCTCGGGGAGGCGTCCTGTGGCTCCTGGGATCCCAGCAGGCGAAACACCAACACAGCAGCCCCGACAGGCCGGTGCCACGTGCAGGACGAGGCGCAGGGCAGGCCCAAGTGCAGCCGTCCGGGGGCACACCCTCCCCACCTGTGGAGAGCCCCCTCACAGTCACCGGGAGGGAAGATGCCCGCCCACATCTCCTCAGGAGGCACAAGGACTTAAACTCTCCGTTTTAGCCACAAACGTGACTTCTGGTCCCACCTTGCACGCCAGAACGCTACGACGGTTTTCAAGTTGAGGCCTAAACACAAGAGAGTCCTGGGGACGTGGGTGGAAGGAGTGCTCTCTGAGGCGCTGGGATCTTTGGGGAGAGACCCATCCTCGAATACCAGGCAGGGTGGCCCGAGACGCTGAACTGGAAGGTCTCCTCTCGCAGGACAGTCCTTCCTCCATGTCACAGAAGGCGGTGCACCGGCGGCCACCTGCGCGGCCACGCGGAGGCGCCCGTGTGCGCAGCCTCTCAGGACGCAGCGGCAGCGGAGACGGCTCCCTGCTGGCGCCGTACTGCCCCGACGGCCAGCCCGGCCTCCCGGCTGCAGCCCCACGTGGTCAGCGCCCACAGGCGAGTCCCGGTCACGGGCTTCAGAACCCGTGTTCACCGACTGTAAGAAAAGGGTCCCATCTCCACTCGCAAGAAAGACGAGGCTCCTGAAAGACCCCACTGAATCTATGCACAGTCTGGGGAGAGACCCATGTCAGACATTTAGAAGATTTTAAGTCGCAGCCTCTCTTCTCCACTCCAAAGGTGCCTGATGAGGGCACAGCCCAGGCCCCTGGCCCCCGGCCGTGAGCACACGCACCCACGGGATGGCCCCCGGCCCCGGGTGAGCACAGAGGGACGAAGCAGCTGCACCAGTGCGGGACCCGGGCGTCTCCGCCCGGCCAAGGTGCTGCGTCCCCTCCCCCAGACACCGCTGTCCACCAGCGCTCTTCTGGGCCCACAGAAGGGCATGTCCGCGCCCAGAGGAGCGACCCTCGGTCCACAGACAAATAGAAACGTCACCAGGGGCTGTTTCTGGAGAGAGACACAGGGACAGTAGGCAGCCTCTGCCTCCCACTGTCTCCCGCACCACTGACTTCCTCCTGGGGAGTGAACAGCTAATCTGAGCCCTGGAACCAGGAAGCATCACGTCTCCTCCACACCTGTTAGTGGATGCAGGCGAGGTAACGCTGCCCTTCCACCTGTGAACTGCCACAGGTCACCGAGAACAACGTGAAGACAGGGGAGCAATCTGGGGGCTGCTTCCCACATGGGACATGCACACAAGTTTGTAGGAACTGTAGCTACAAGGAAGCACACACCTGGGCACCTCGTAATTCCATCACCCAAGATTAAAATGAAGGACAGAATCTTAAAAGCAGCAAGAGAAAAGGAGACAGTTACCTGCAAAGTAGTTCCTGTTAGAATGTCAGCTGATTTCTCAAAAGAAACCTTGCAGGCAAGAAGGGGCTGGAAAGAGGTATTCCAAGTCATGAAAGGCAAGGACCTACATCCAAGATTGCTCTGTCCAGCAAAGCTTTCATTTAGAACGGAAGGACAGATAAGGTGCTTCTCAGATAAGGTCAAGTTTAAAGAGTTCACCATCACCAAGCCCTTATTATATGAAATGTTAAAGGGACTTATCTAAGAAATATGAAGATCAAAAACTATGAACAGCAAAATGACAACAAACTCACAACTATTAATAACCGAACCTAAAAAACAAAAACGCACTAAGCAAACAACTAGAACAGGAACAGAACCACAGAAAAGGAGATCACATGGAGGGTTAGCAACAGGGGAGTGGAGGGAGGAGAAGGGGGAAAGATACAGAGACTAAGTAGCATAGACGGTGGGGAGAAAATTGACAGGGGGAGGGCAAGAGTAGTGTGGGAAATGCAGAAGCTAAAGAACTTCTATGTAAAACCCATGGACGTGAACTAAAGGGGGGGATGATGGTGGGAGTGCGGTGCAGGGCAGAGGGGAAGAAAGGGGGAAAATGGGACAACTGTAATAGCAAAATCAGTAAAATATACTTAAAAAAATAAAAGAAAATATATTTTCTCCTAAGAAATTTAAGCAGTCTAACATCATTTTCCCTGAAAACTGCTGGCCCGTCCTCTTGGTTTTCCGACACCGGTGGCGCACTTCACGCAGAACCGTGAAGGTGCGTCTGTCTAACGGTCTCACCTACGTCCACTCGCTGTGGCTTCTCCTCACTCTCCTCGGGCCCCCAAAGCCTCTGGCCGCCCCACCACCAGGCCCCGTGGCCTGGGCTCCTCTGCCCTCCTGGGTCAAAGCCACTGCTAAGCTGTGGCCGCGCTGACTCAGCGCACCGACTGTCTAATCCACTAAGACCCGGCTGCCGAGAGGTGCCCGACCGTCCCCTGTGACCCACGGCCGCCCGGCTCTGGTCAGGGCTTCCGCTTGGGAAGCGCTTCGTGCAGAAACGGCAACCGGAAGGCAGCAGGCGGGGTGCCCTGCGTCCACGCCAGAGCGCACGCGGCCCCTCCCCAGGCTGTCGGCGCAGCTGTGACCCCCTCCTGCACGCGGGGACCACGGGCGGTCTCACCGCTGGGGGGTGGGGGGATGCCAGGCCCCGCGGGTGACACACTCTCTCCCACTGACACGCTGTACGTATGCTAATGGACCAGAAAGTAACTGCCAGGTCCTGCCTGCCACCTACAGGGAACGTGACCGTCACCGACCCGTCCTCGCTCTGGCATCACTGTCCCGTCGGAGGCGCCCCACCCCACACGGGCCAAGACTGGGGCGGCTGGACGGCACCCGCCGGCCCTTCCGTGGTCAGGCCAGGACACGCACCTCCCGACAGGGGCTGCAGGCTCAAACGTGGCCTCTGCCACAGGCGGGCAGCCCGGGGCCACCCAGGGCCACCGTGCCCTGGCCACACCCTTGGGCTGGCAGCTGCACCAAGCATGCAGCGGTCACCTCTGAAACTCCTGAGGTCCCAGCCAGCCTCTGGAGCCTCCGGCGTCAGACGGTCAGGGGTCTGGGTGCCTCCTCAGCCACCCACCCCCACTCACAGCTGCACTTCAGTACAAGTTCGCCCGAGGAACCGAAACCAACCTCATGAGCTTTTCTGTTTCTCTTTCATTACCAAGTCCAAGTACATCCCCCAAATTAATAGGATGCGAACCCACAGCACACGGACAGGCCGTGGGTTCGACCCCTGGTCCAGGCACGTGTGGGAGGCAGCTGCTCGACGTCTCTCTCACATCGATGATTCCCTCCCTTGCTCTCCCTCTAAAACCAATTTTTAAAAAACCCTCCAGTGAGGATTAAAAAATAATAATAAAGTAACGGGTCTGCAATTTGCTTGAAAAACCCAAGAGGAGGAGGCAGGCGAGGGCACACGCAAGGCCCACGTGGCCACAGAGCCCCTCGCGGCCACCAGGGGCGCCCCCACTTCCCACTGACCAACTGAAGAGGGTCTGCGAGACGCGGGGTCCTGACTCGGAGCCCACAGCAGACACTTCGGAGAAAAGCAGGAGGCTGCACGTGGTCGCCCCCGACCACGTCGCTGGAGACAGGAAGGAGCTGCTACTGTCCTGTTACAAACACTTCCTACTCCTGAGTGAGAGAAGACCCGGGGATCGGCTTCAAGACACTCCAACTTCGGAGGAAGGACCTTTAACCAAAGTGGCAGAGTTCTGCACAGGCTGGACCTGGGAGACTACAGACCATTGTTTTTACCTACATTTAAACATTCCCAGTATGGTTTTCTCAGAACCAGTATTTCTTGGTATTGCTTGGCTAACTATAGGTACGAGTTCAATCTGCTATAAAGCCCTGGGTTGTACAAGGTCCCAGGCACCCACTCTAGGGAGTGGTGACAGTCCTCAGTGACCACAGCGGTACCTGCCACAGCAGCCGGCTCTGAGGCCCTCCCCCGACTCCCAGGTCTGTCTGAGCAAAGGAACGGCTGACCTTGGAGCTCACGTGTCCAGATTTCAAAAGCAATAAAAATTGCTGTTACTCTTGGCTGGTGTGGCTCAGTGGACTCAGTGCTGGCCTGCGAACCAAAGGGGTCACCAGTTTGATTCCCACTCAGGGCACAGGCCTGGGTTGTGGGCTGGATCCCCTGTTGGAGGCATGTGAGAGGCAACCACACACTGATGTTTCTCTCCTTCCTTCTCCCTCCCTTTCCCTTTGTGAAAATAAGTAAGTAAACAAATAAATCTTTTTAAAAAAGCCGTCAGCAGGAAACGTGCTTACTGGTTGGGGTGGGCATGTGAGAGGGAGAGAGTAACACCGACGGGTTGACGATGCTCCGACCCCACAAGCCACAGCGCCCAGGGCGGAGTTACGGTCTGACGGCCCTGCCACGCTGCCTCCCGCAGGTCAGAGGCGGCAGAGGTCCGCAGTTGGAGAAACAAGTCAGCAGCGAGGACTGGGGGAACCTGCTCCTGCTGACTCTCTCTGGGCCCTGGCAGAGGGCACCAGCCACCGTTCCCTCGTGGTTTGCACACTCGCGTGAGTGCACTGCACTCACTGACACGCAGCCTGTGCCACCGGTCTGCCCTCAACATCTAAGCTTCTCGACTTTCTGATGCAAATTCTGAACGAGAAGCTGCAGCCGCTCATGTGGGGTCGGCTTTAGAGCATGTGCACAGGAGACTTGACTCACCTACGGGAGACGCCGTGTGACCTCAACTTGGGGTTCAGCCCACTCTCAGTGCACCCCCAAAGCACTGAGGCCGAGCCGAGATCCAGGTGCCCTCAGAAGTAGCTCTGGGCCCTGGTACACAGAGCGCAGCACCCAGGGCCTGCCTCTGGGGGACCCCGCCCACCTTCCACAGCGGGGGGCGGGGGGGGGCAGCCTCTCCACCCTCAGTTCCCTGCTTTTCCATCCAAGTTTCTTGTACTTTTCATATCAGAACCAAAGCCCCACAGACAGTTCATGAAGTCACCGACAGTCAAACTGAAACTGTGTGACCCTGGTGTGTCACTCGGAAGTCCACACGGAACCCAGACGTCCCTGCCGGCGTTGCCGGCAGGCCCTTGAGTGATAGGAGGCCCAACAGGCCTGTGCTCGGGCCAGGATCCAGCCTGGCACCCGCAGGAGGAGGACAGCGGCCCCGCTGCACGGAGGGGGCGGAGCGCACAGCTTGTCTTCTGACAAAAAGGCAGGCAGGCCCTGGCTGCGTGGTTCGGCCAGCCAGAGCCCCACGCGTGATCAGGGCACCCACGGAGGCAACAGACCGCGGGTCCTCTCACATCGGTGTGTCCCTCTTGTCACTCGCTCCCCCACTTCCTCTCTAAGATCAGTAGATCCACCCCGAGGATCCAAATAAAAAGCTAGGCGCTGCTCAGAGACCCCCACCCACCCTACAAACACAGACTGACGGAGGAAGGGCCCCCCCGGGGCCCGGGGCTGTGCCCGCTCCCCTTCTCCACGTCACCGCAGAGACTTTCCGTTCCAGAGCACCCTGGCATTCCACCCGGCATGGAGACACGCACCACTCCGAGCTTTAGGAAGCCCGAACGTGCACTGGCCGCCCGGGAGGCCAACGCTGGCACATCCAGCCCCAAGCACTGCCCCCCTGGAAGCCTGCCCCATGGCACTGGAAGGGCACTGGCAGCCCAGGCCAGCTGCTGCTCCCGGCGGACGCGGCCTCACGCCAGCCCTGCCGCACAGCCCCGGCACAGGCGACCCAGCCTCCTGCCGCTCCCGGGCAGCCCACCCCGACGTGCCTCTTCCAGGGGAGACGTAAGGCGTGTCACGGAGCCACGCCCAGCCCCTGGGGCACAGCTGTCGTGTGCACCCGCCCCAGGTGCAGGCCTGGAGACCTGGCTCCCACTCGTCTGCGTATGTCGGTTTCCTCTGACCACGCCGCTCTCCCCAGACAGCTCCGTGGTCCTCCCGCCTCCGCCGACGGCTCTGCCCCGGGAACCTCGGGGGCCTGTCAGCCTCGGCGTCGGGCAGACGGCCAGTTTGAGCCCGAATGAGCAACTCCTCCTTACAACACGGCAGCACCCACGGTTCTGCACAACTGGGACTGGGCTGGGGCTGCTCCGCCCGTGTCGGGGGCCCCTCTGAACAAGGACACTGGTGACAAGACATGTCCTGTCCTCAGGACCACAGTCGGGAGGGTGACAGACATGCCCATCTGGGGAGCTGGCTCTGGAAGTGCCGGTGAGCTCATCCCAGCTTCCCGGCCACACCAGAGCGACCAGGACGCTGAGGCGCCGCGGACTCAGGTGCCCCTGCTGTGGCACCCGTGGCACCACCACCTCAGAGATGTTCTGCAATTGTCCACACGGCCACAAGAGGAAGTGGGTCACCACCCGCCCAAGGCTGTCACTCTGACTGGGCCACCTCCAGAATGTGCAGGCCGGGCCCCCGAAGCGGTGCCCAACAACGAGGACCCCCACCGCCCGGGCACCGTCGCTCCAGCAGACAGGCTCTCCGGCGATGCCCCCAGCCCAGTCCCTCGGTGTGGAGCCCTCCTCTTCCAGGGGAAGCCCCCACAGCCGCCCCCAGTGGAAGCAGCTCAGGACACCAGCTGGCTGGGGAGAGTTTCGGAGGCGGCTCCGGCCCCAGACTCACAGCACCTGGGGTCCCCTCATCTCTGCTCCTGGGTCGCTCTGTTCCAGTCAGCGCTGTCCAGCGCAAGCCACAGAAGGGAACTTCCCAACAGCCACATTGAGATGTATAAGTAAGTTAGTAAGTAAGTAAGTAAAACAAGTTTATTAACTTCAGGAATTTCTGTATCTAATTCAACATTATCAAAAACGCCATTTCAACAAGTGACAACGTAAAACAACTGCAGGTCAGGTGTCCTGCACCCATCACGTGAAGCTCTGAAACCGAGGTGAACGAGGGAACAAGGATGGTCTCTCCCAAAACGGAGTCACCCTCCTGAGGGGGGCCCTATAGCCCAGGCTTCCCCCGCTGGGGGAGCGCTCTGGGGCCCCACCTGTATCCACACACCGACTGGCGTCGTTGTGAGAAGCTGCGTTTGGCTTCAGGAAATGTTTTTTGTGAACTCAACACGTCCGCCCTCGTCGTGAGGAGCGATTTACAAGCACGCCAGCCCACATCTTGCTGAGTATCTGGCAGTTTCTGACCCAAATCAGCATGACCCCCGTGCCCCACCCTTGATCTCCCCCAGAGGAACTTTTTTTATTCCCCAGATGAAAAGAGCCCTCAAAGGGAAAGGCTTTGCCTCGTGCAAGAGGACAAGCGAAACCGGCAGAAGCACTGAGAGGCACCAAAACCCGCGAGTCCTGACGCTGAGTCGGGCAGGGCAACAATCTCCTGGACGAGCCTCACCCCAAGCACTGAGCCGCCGCCCACCTTGTCACGCTGGAGGTCTTCTCGGGCCCTCGCGGCAGCCCCCTCACATCACCGGGGAGCGCGGTGTCCTGTCCCACCGCCTGCGGGGCAGCCTCCGTGCAGCAGGAGGTCAGCAGGTCGGGAGACACGCCCCGGCCCAGCCGCAGTGCAGGACGGGCTGGAGGGGAGGGAGGCCCAGGGGTGGAGGGCACAGCCCGGTCCCCTCGCCTGGGGCAAGCTCCCTCTGGAGCCACAGGAAATGGCTCGGAGCCCTCTCTGGCCTGCTCTCCTGCGCCCCCTTTTGCTTCAGGGCCAAGCACAGAGCCCAGCTGGTACCCAGCGACCAGCAAATCCAGGCCCGCAACCCGCTGAGGCCAGAATCAAAGCCCCGCGTCCCCACCCCAAGCCTGATGTCACCCACGACTGATGCTGTCCAGGCCAAGGCTGCAACCAGGGGAGGACAGACAGGAGCGCTGGGGGCCGGGAACGGCCATTTCCACACGCCCGAAGGGCTGTCAGCCTGGAGTTCCGGGGGAGACGGCTCCCTGCCCTGCCGTCTGCAGGGCACCGTGGGGACAGGCTGTTCTCCAGTGGGCACCCCGCTCACCCAGGCAGGGCCTGCTGTCTGCAGGTGGGGGGCCGCACAAGGTTGGGGCTGCCCGTGCGGGGCTTCCTGTGTCCTCACTTTTTGGCGCAGGGGTGGAGACTGGAACCGCACCCCCTGGCCCAGAGCCCCTGCCCCGGAGGACTCACTGCAAAGGCAAAGGGTGCGGCCCTCCCCCTACCACGCCCCCTGCCCTTTGCAGAGTGCATGGTGGCCGTGTGACAAGCCCAGTATGGGGGGACTGAGGACGGGACAGTGAGCCTGGGTGGGCCCTCTGACACCACCACAGCGAGGACACTGGAGGGGCCCTGCCCCCAGGCTCCTCCCGCAGCTGCCGGAGGCCCCCCTGCCCCCTGGCAGCGCCCTCTGCTCTCTACGCCGACACGTGTGAGCACTTCCTAGAACCTCGCCCACTCAGGCTCGCCCACTCGCGTGGCACAGACACCAGCTCAGCAACACACCGGAGGCAGCCCCAGGCCCACCGGGGGCGTGAGCCGACCGGAAGAAACCGTGGTTGTTCCCAGAAGGGGTACTTCCGCACGACGCCCACAGGGCGGCGCCGGGTGAGCTCGGTCCCTGCCGAGGTCACTTGCAAGAACAGGAGGCGGTGTCCAGGGTGACGTGGTGCCACAGGTCTCTCAGGCCGACTGTTTGGCCGCCTTTTCTTGGGCCGAGGCCCGTGTCTGTGTGCGCCTTGCGGCCCCTGCCGTTCAAACCCTGGCTCTTCTCCTGGGCTGTTCGTTTCCCAGTCTCGAACTCCAGCTCTCGGCGCATCCTGGGCACAGGCCACTGCAGAGACAGGGCCTGCTCCTGCCCGTGCGGCTTTCTACTCTCTGAGCAGGGTCACAAGGAGACGTTCTCCATCTGGTGACACCCCTGTCGTGGGCTGGTCCCGATCTCGTGGCTGGGAAAGAAACCCACGCGGACACCGAGTCCCAGTGACGCCCGTGCTCCCCGTCAGAGGCCCTCTCGTGTGGGGCCCGCAGCCCGGCTGCAGCGCCCTGCGAGTCCGTCCCTGCCCACGGCGTCGGGTCCCGCTCCCGCACACGATGCCCCACCGTTCAAACACCTCATTCATTCCATTTAGTTCTGCTTTTCAGGTTAAAATTTCCCCAATTTATGAAGAGCTGCAGGAACCAGAGAGACCCCAACACCCTTCCTGGACTCGCCCACCCCGCCCGCACAGGCGGTGGGCTCCACTCCCCTCCCTGCAGCCGGGAGGGGCTTCTCTCTGGGACACGTGCCTTCCTTCCTGTGTCACCTGCGGCTCCTCTGCTCTCCGACCTCTGGTCTGGAGTGTGAACTGTGACCTCTGGGTCCTTCACCTTTCCTGCTGAAAACCGCGTGGAGCCTTAGAAGAAACCGCCCTTTCTGCCCTGGCTGGTGCGGCTCAGTTGGTGGGGGCGTCTCTCCTGGACCAAAAGGTTGTGGGTTCAATTCCGGTCGGGGCACATACCCAGCTGCGGGTTGGATCCCAGGTCCGGGTACATGTGACAAACCATCAATGCCCCCCCCCCCAGCAATGAAAACCTGTCTCTGGGGAGGCAGATTAAAAAAGAAAAACACACCCTCCTCGGTGCACTGGTTCTGAAGACCAGCTTTGGGCTAAAAAGAGAGATCGGTGAAACCACGCTGTTTAAAGAGGGAAAAAGCCTGAAGAAACTTAAATATTGTTCTTAAAGACGGATACGGATTAACTGTATCAAAATTACCTTAATTCAGAAGTGCTTCCAGTCTGGTCTCCAATTCATGTACAGTGTCTGCAATGGAGAGAGAAAAGGCTGCGTTGGCCTGCGCTCCGGCGGGGGGAGCGGCCCGCCCCGCAGTCCAGGCAGCTGGAGACCCGGCCCTGCTGCAGGGCAGGCGCTCGTCCGACTCCCAAAGAGGCCACTGGCCAAGGGCCCCCGAGTGCCGGCCAGTCCGCCTGGGAGCGTTCCAGGACCCCGGCGGGGATGCAGGGTGGAGCCCGGGGGGGACGGCCGCCAACTCTGGTTCCCCTGCAACCCCTGGTTGTTCTTCCCAGAACCTGAAGTTTCGACACACTTCAGTGAGCTTTCGTATTTCTCCAAACCAACCCCCCGCTTGCCTGCGGGGAAAGTCGCCGGGCTGTGTGTCCCCAGGTGCAACTGCACACGCCTGGGCTGGGGCCGGAGGGGCCTCAAGACCCTGGCGCTGTCCCCCAGGGAAGTGTGAGCTCCCGGGTGCTCGTTTAACAACGCGGTTTTACTTGGAATTGTGCCCCTTGTGTCACACACTTCTTCCCTGGCGGTGAAAGCAGGTGTGGAAGGAAAAGGTTCCTGGTTCCTCAAAACGCTCAACCACAGCTCCACGACCCACCACCGTCCGGCTCCCGGGCACCCCGTGAGCAGGGCGGAAGTGAGCAGGCGCTGGGCCTGGGCGCCTGCCTGCTCACAGCAGCCGAGGGGACAGCCGCCCAGGGGCCCGTCGGTGCCTGAACAGACACCCACACCTGGCGTGGCACGCCCGCAGGGAGGGGGTCACAGGCAAACAGGTGACATGCCACCACAGAGACAACCTGCGGAAAAGCCGGTCACATGCTCCATGACCGCGTCTACCAGGAAACACCGGGACCGGGCCAACCCACAGGCAGGACGCACACGCGAGACTCAGCTGCGTGGTGGCGGAGACGGCGGGCAGGCGGCAGAGGCAGGGGCTGCGCAGCTCTGAGAACTGCTCACTTGAAAGTGTGAGTTTCACGTCAAAACGGGGAGGAGTAGCCCTGGCCAGGGTGGCTCAGCGGACTGAGCACTGCTCTGCGAACCAAAGGGTCACGGGTTCGATCCCCAGTCAGGGCACAAGCCTGGGTGGCAGCCAGGTCCCCAGTAACAGGGGGGCGCATGACAGGCAGCCAACTGATGTTTCTCTCCCTCTTCCTAAAAATAAATACATCTTAAAAGCCTTTTAAATAAAAAAGGCAACCACAGCCCCTGTCAGGGACCCTTCCCTTTACAGGTGTGCAGGCCCCTCCGCACCGTCTTACCCACCGGCTGTGTCGAAACCAGGAGAAACGGGGCCCTTCCTCGGGCCGGAGCTGCAGCCGGGCTGCATTCCCCAGGGGATGGCACGTGGGGCCGGAGACGAGACTCCGGGCGCGGCTGGGATGGGCCGCCTGGCAGGGGTGGCAGGTTCGTTCTCTGGGGGTTCCAGAGGGGACGCTCTGAGGCAGAAGCCTGCCGTTCTTCCAAAATTCTGCAGCTTTTGTTCTACGCTGTTTTAGTTTGTAAACTAATCCTGCAGAAATGGCATAATTAAAACTAACAGGAAAATGATAGAACTCAGAAGTGATAGGCTTTAGCCTTAATTGAGAGGCTTGAGTAATGCATAAGGGAAGTTGTTATTCCAAAACCGTCTAACTCCTCCCCTGTATCACCAAACTCTGCCTCTGGGATTCTGCCCAGAGGGTGGTGGCCAGCAGCAGGGCCCCTCGTGCCATTCGGTGACATGGGCAAGCCCCCACTGTCCCCCGTGCAATCCCCACAGTCCCACTGCCTCAGCTCTGCACAGGGAATGGGTGAAGGTGGGGAAAGGGGTTCTTGAGCCGACTTAAAGGTTCAGATTTGATGTTAAACTTAACTAGCAGCTTAGCGACTAAAAAGCAGGTCCTGGGAGATAGTTTAGTAATAAGCCAGGGCAAGTGAAACAGGAAAACCAAGACAAACAGTTAAAATGCCAAGCAGTTTACGGCCATCTAATAAACAGCGAAATCCCACCTTCCCCAACCCGGGACAAGTAGGAGTTAATGGTCTCTCCGCCCCGAGCAGAGGGTCAGTAGCTCAAGTCACCCACACGGGGAGACTGGTCACAGCATTCCAGTCGGTGCCCCTTGTGTCAGCCACACCGGGGGGAGGGGGGAGATCAAGAGGGAAAACCCAGGAGAAAGGGCAGAGGCAGAGGTGAGGTCCCGAAGGAGGAGGGACTTGTCGTCTGGAAACACCACTTGTGCTTCCACCTCACGCACAAAACTGTGGAGGAGGCCACCCTCTCGAAGCCCGTTTCCGAAAGGAGCTGCTGAGACGCAGACCCCCCTCTCCCACAGCGGCCGCACTCCAGATGCAGGCGAGGCTCCGAGGGGAAGACCCTCCTCCGCCCTCTCCCGGGTGCCTCCCGTGGGTGAGCAGCCCCTGGTGGGAACTCCACACCCGCCCCGGCTGCAGTGACGAGCTCCGAGGACTGTGGACAGTGGAGGCCTGGCTCCCACCACACACGGGATGCGCCCAGCACACTGCAGTGAGCCCAGAGGACGCAACAAGATGCCCTAGTTGACAGCACGGAGGGAGCGCAAGCCCAGAGTTCCAACAGCAGGTGGCGCCACACGCCTCCCTGACATCACAGCCCCAGGGGGCTGTTTCCCCAGGTGCTGGGTGGGGGGGCAGGGGAGCAAAGGCCGCTGGAGAATCAGGAAGAAGAGAAAACGAGGGTGGCCAGACCGGTCTGGTTCTGGAGTCTGAGAGGCCGCGCCCCACAGCCCACCAGTCCTGAAAATACAATGTAACAACTCAGAGCAGGAAGCAACCCAGGGCGTCTGCCGGGGCCTGGAGCACTGTGAGCACCTAGGGACACGCACGCCGCCCCTGCCCCTGCGCCCGAAACTTGGGGCAGAGGGGAGCCCAGGCACCAAGGAGCGGCGAGGAGGTGCCCATTCCGAGTGGGATGGGCCCCACTGCACGTGCGGAGCGTCCCCTCTGTGCCCTGCTTTAGGGGTGGGCCGGGAAACTGCACCAGAAACTAGAAACGCACCACGGCCCAGGGCTGGCTGCCTCGACTCCGCGCTCGGGGAAAAGCAGCTCTGCAGTGCAGCCCAGGGGGCAGGTGCCTCTCAGACGGCTTGGGTGGCGGGGAGGCGGGGCAGGCAGCACCCCCACGGGCGCGTGCAGCACAGCTGCGGCCAAGCGCGGGTGCGGGAAATACAAGACAGGCCCAGACGGCGAGGGCGTCAGACTGGGCTCAGGGAGACCCACTCGCACTTGGGGTGCTCTGCCTGGAAGGCGAAGCCGCAGGCACGGGGCGAGCGCCACCCCTCAAGGAACCGGCCTGCACGGCCACAAGCTGACCCCCGAGAGCCGCTGCTCCGACTGAAGACCAGGACCTCGCAGCACAGCACGTGGCCCTGGACCTTCGGGACGGGGGCGGGTGGGCGCCCACAGCTGCGGGAGGCACTGTGGGGACACAGTGACACACGTGACAGGCCACAGCCTGGCATCGGCGTGGTGTGTGTGGACTCTGCTCAGTGAGCCACGGCTGCTTAAAAACACACCCGTGCTCTTAAAAGTGTGCCCACAGCCCTGACCTGGGTGGCTCAGGGGGCTGGGCCCTCTCCCACAAAGCAAAAGATCGCCGGTTCGACTCCCAGTCAGGACGATTCCCAGGGAGCCCGGGAAGAAGCTGTGGGTGTTCCCTGCCCATCAAAGCAGGGGCTGCTCGGTGGGCAGGCTGAGGAGCAAGCAGCACCTTGGGTTGGGGGGAGGCCACGGGGACACAGCAACCAGGAGTGACAAACGCCCGGCCACGTGAACTGCGCAGTAGTAACGCGGCAGCGCACTGGGCTCACAGAGGCAGCTGCTGCACTGGGGAGAGGACAGGGACCCCGGCCCCACGGCCAGCACCCGGGGACATCGTGAGACTTGGCTGAGGTCCCCACTCAAGAGCCCGCTAACTAACAAGGCCCACAGGCCTCTTTTACGGCCAACCCCACAGGGCCTGGGTCCCGATGTCCGCCATGCAGCAGCGTCCTGTTCTCGACGAGGGAACCTGGAAACAACCAGGCCCAGACTCTGCACACCCGCACCCCGACCACAGCGCAGCTCTTGAAACACGGGCTTCCCAACATCGAGGAGAGACACCCCAGGAGACCCCCGCCCGGAAAACCTGCCTGCCTCCGGGGTCCCGAAAGCCCCCTTACCCTGGCGCATGCCAGCACTTCACCGACCACAGAAACTCGCCAGGAAAGCAACACCTGGCGCGGTTTCCGCGGAGGCCGCGCTGCAGCCCCCTCCCCCGCCCCCTCCTGTCAAAGGCTGTCAAGTATCTCCCCAAAGTTTTTCTAATGCTTCCGCGCTTCAATCTCTCCACATCCTTGGAGCCACCCGGAGTCTGTTGTGCTGTGGAACGCAGTCTTCGACTTGACTCCCCCGCCCCCCCAGGACTCTTGTGACGCAGCGTCTCCCACGCCACAAACCTGCCCTCCCCACCGACCCAAACTCAGGAGGGTCCCACCGCTTCGCCCCACCCCTCTGCGCTCTACCGCACGCCTGCGGTTCACGCCTCAGACAGCGCCCCTCACCTCCTTCTACAGAGCTGACCCCTTGCGGACCCCCGCCCCCCCAGGACTCTTGTGACGCAGCGTCTCCCACGCCACAAACCTGCCCTCCCCACCGACCCAAACTCAGGAGGGTCCCACCGCTTCGCCCCACCCCTCTGCGCTCTACCGCACGCCTGCGGTTCACGCCTCAGACAGCGCCCCTCACCTCCTTCTACAGAGCTGACCCCTTGCGGACGTTCCTCCCCCCCAGTGAGCGATGCCGGCGGACCCCCAGCCCCTCCGCAGGCTCTGCCCTCGGTCTGCTCCGCCCCACCCCCGCACCAGTTTTCTTCACTCACGCCTTACGAGCGACTTAAGCTCACTTCTTTCTTTACTAAACACAGCAACGTTTCAGGCTTAGCAACATTTAAAAAGGGGCACGCACAACAGGCTCGGCTCGAGTCCCTCGCCCTCTCGCTTCCCTTCTGAAAATGACCTGGCAAAACCCTCTCCAAGGAGGAGAACTGGCTGCATCTGCCTAAGGACTCGAACAAACTTTCTGAACTTCTTGGCTATAAAACAGCACTTTTCCACCCTTTTCACCTCACAGCACACATGAGCTGAGTACTAAAGTTCCCAGTGCAGCAAAAATCCATCCTTCCACCTGACAGAGGCGTAAACTTGACTCGGTCACACCTGGGGGCTGCTGTCGTTTCGGCGCCTGACGGCCCACGGGGAAGGCGGCCAGTGCCCGACTCGCGGTGCAGGAGGGAGCGGCCTGCAGCGGAGCCGTGCCCTCACCGCCGGCCCCTGCTCCTGTCTCTTCCGACCAGGCATCACGTCACTCGAGACGCCTGACTCTGTGACAGCGCTGAGACCCAGTGTCACCGTGCAGCTACGGCAGAGCAGCCGTGTCCTCTACTTGAGCTGAGCATGCAAGGCGGAAGCTTAACCACAGACCAACACTGTGCTGCCCCCGCCCTGGGCAGCCTTGTCCTCCTGGGGTCCCTAAGGTGGGTCAGGCGTGGGGGGACAGGCGGGCGGACCCGCTGGCCTCGTCACTGTCCTCTCCCACCTCCCCCTCCGTCACCGTCAGAACCGCCCCCTCCGAGTGCAGCAGGTGTCACGAGGAGGTGGTTTGTGAGAGCTCACGGGTTCGCCCCGCAGCTCAGATGCAGAATGAACTGTTTTACAGCAACTCGATGCCGCTCCACCTCCACGAACGGGAGGGTCTCCCCGTGTCCCGCACTCTCTGGCGCGGCTGGAGAGGGAGCGCCGCCAAGGGCCTGGCTGAAATGAGGGGCACCTCAGCTGACCCGAGACCAGCAGGAGTGGGGACCCTGGGTGCCTGCTAGAGGGGCTGAGTCTGATGGCACCTAGCGAGACCCCCGGGTCCAGTCACACGGCCACGTCCGGAGAGCACGCAGGTAAACAGACCCTTCCCACGCCGCCCCCCACTCCTGACCCTCCCACGCCGCCTGCACGGGGAACGCCTCGAGGCCCCGTGTACACAGGCCTCCACGCCCACCTGGCCCTCTCCCCGCCACACCGCCTGCAGCCCCCACTTCAACCTAAGCAGGGCCTTTCCGTCCCTTCCCACCGGAGCCCTCCACGGCCCCCACCCGTGCACCGCACACCACCCAGTGGGTCTGAGTGCCGCCTAGGTCTTCCAGGACGGACTCCGGGCCGCTGCCCCTGCTGTCCAGTGTCCACTTTGAACTTCCAAAGTCCCAAGCACGGCTCTGCCCGCCCATCTGACCGCACCTCAGCGCCACCCCCGCCACCCCCGCGTCCGCAAACAAAGCAAGCGCTGAGGGGCCCTGCTGCCTTCCCGCCTGTGGGCACTGGGTGGGCCCCCCGGAGTGTGGTGGGGGCGGGGGCTGCCTGTGGCTTTCCTACAGGAGGCGCCCTCAGCCTCCTCATAACAACCTCTCCTCAACCCCCCAACCCAGTTTTCATTTCCAAACAACCTCTAAGGTTCACATCTGGGGTTTTAAAGACTTTATCCGTTATTTTGAGAGAGAGGAAAGGGAGGGAGAGGAGAGAGAGAAACGATCAGCTGACCCACGTACCCGCCCCCACGGGGGGCCTGGCCCCAGGACTCAGGCCTGTGCCCGGACTGGAGGTGGCAGGGGCGGCTTTTCGGGTTTGCAGGAGCTCAACCCACAGAGCCACCCAGCCAGGACAGAAGTCACTTCTTGTCACCTGCTGTGTAGTCATCCAGTGCTCCCCACTGTCCCCCCCCCACAAATCCGCATTCCCCACAGCCTGGCGACTGTGAAACACACCGTTCACGCCAGGGCGAGTCTGACAGTCACAGGCAGCCCTGACCGGCAGGGCCCGGCGCCACCCCACCCAGGGCCTGCTGCTGACAGGCCCCTCGCCGGCTGCACCCCTGAAGCAGGAAGCTGGGGAGACAACCTGCAAGAGCGGAGGGGCTGTGCCTCCAGGGACGCCGGCCTCCCGAGGGGGCGTCCTGTGCTGGGGCCCGTGCCTCTCCTCCTCGCTGGTTTCTGACGCGGCTCACGGAACGCGCTGCACTGCCTGGTCCCTGAGGACAGCGAGGGCGCCTGTCCCTGTGCCTGCACAGACCACCCCCCAGCGGAGCCAGACGCACGCAAGGAGCAGACCCCGCCCCTGAGTGGGCCCCAAAGACAACAGCAAGACGACACCGGCCCAAACCGAGGAGCTCTCAGTCCGGCCAGGTTAGGAACCACGCCCGTTAGAACAAGGAGAAACAGTTAAAAGTGGGTCCGACCAGCAAAGTCCGACTCCACGTGCAACCCTCGCTTTCAGACTCAGAGCCGACGGTCACCACGCTCGACAAACCCCCCGAGACCCACACCGCACGGGCCCCGAGGCTGGGCCACGCGGCAGCTGCCGAGGAGAAGCCCCAGACAGACTTCCGGCCCCAGATTCTCTCACCCTGACACGGAGGCTTCTCGTGCCTCCCCAGTTTCTGCTAATGACAAGCCAGATGCTCGGTCTAGGACTGTGCCCGCCAATTTGGTCGCTATTAGTCAAGTGTTTTTTAAAATTAAGCCCTGTAGTGCAGTCTGGCGTGGCTCAGTGGATTGAGCGCGGGCCTGCGAACCAGAGTATCGCGGTTCGATTCCCAGTCAGGGCACATGCCTGGGTTGCAGGCCAGTTCCCAGCAGGGGACTCATGAGAGGCAACCATACATTGATATTCCTCTCCCACTCTTTCTCCTTCCCTTCCCCTCTCTCGAAAAAATAAATAAAATATTAAAAAAATAATAATAATAAAATAAAATAAAATAAAATTAACTGTAGTGCAGTCTGGTGTGGCTCAGTGGCCTGAGTGCCGACCTGTGAACCAAGGAGTCGCCGGTTCGATTCCCAGTGAGGGCGCTGCCTGGGTTGTGGTTTGGCCCCCAGTCGGGGGTGTGCCGCGGGCAGTCAACTGACGTTTCTCTCTCACATCAACGTTTCTCTCCCTTTCTTCCTCCCTTTCCTCCTCCCTCTCTTCCCCTGTCTAAAAATACACAAAATCTAACAAAAAGTAAACAAAATCTTTAACAAAAAATAAATGAAAACTATAACTGCATTGAAACCTAACGAAACTAAAAGACAGCCGACAGCCCGTGGCCCCGTTTCGACCACACCGGACACCACAGTGTAAAACGCCTCCACCACGGAAGAACTGCACGGGCGTTAAAGCACAGAATTACACGCACGGCGAAGAAGCTTTTCACTTGAGATCGGAAAACCCACCCCTGCCAGGAGCGGGGTCCCCTCTCCTGCACCCACAGAGCACGCCGGCACACGCCAGACCCTTTGAAAAACCAGCACGGAGGCGAAGCCGGGCCTGCTGCCCGCGTGCCTGCACGCGGATGGCGAGCCCCGGGACGGGCACGGCCGTGGCAGCACCGCCGCCCGCAGACCTGCTCACCTGCCCGGTCTCAGGAGCCAGGGATTCTGCCCTGTGCGGAGCCGGCACCTCGGATGCGCAGGACCAGCTGCTGCTCGGGGAGCTGCTCAGAGAAAGGAAACCTCAGCCCAGCCGCCGGGCGGCCCAGCGCCCTCCAGAACGGCCGGTTGTGGATGATGGGAGCGCTGTGTGGTCACTTCCCACAGCCTAAGAACGTGCAAGGCAGGTGTGACGGGCGCTGCCCGGTTCACAAGCACCTTTTAAATGCCTGCCACTCGGTGCTGGGCACCACAATTCTGTCAATGCCTGGGAAGGCGTCCCCGTCCCCTCTCATCTCTAGGCCCACAGCCGCCATCCCCAAACCCACCCCGCATCCCACCAGTGGTGGCGTAAGCGCAGCCGACACCCCTCCTGGCCACTCTCGGGGAAACTTCCGAGAACCAGTTTCGAGTTCCGCCCAGTCCAGGGCTTCCTGATGGACTGTCGGGCACTTTTCAGGGCTCTCGGGTTGGAGCACGTACCCCGCCCACAGGAACAGCCCCTGTTGTGCCAGCGCCGTGGCCTCACAGCGGGCAGCTCCCACCTGAGGTGAGCGCCCCCCAAATCCCTGACACGTCCATCAACGTGGTGGCTAGAAAAGCCTCTTTGAGGAGGTGACATTCCAGCTGAGACCTGAAGGATTAAAGACTCCAGGGCAGCCCGGGCCAGAGAGTCCAGGGGGTCACAGCGCCGTCCCCACACCCCCGGGTGCGACGCCCCGTCCGGTGCAGACGGGAAGCAACGGAAGAGTGTGGGCAACTGGAGCAACCGGCTGATGCTTCCCTCTCCCACTTCCTGCCTATTTCCCTAAAATCAGTCAATTTAAAGCTTTTTTTAAAAAGATGCTCATAAAAGAAAGACTCACTGGTCAAAACAGCAAAAGGAATGGTGACGTCAGTGGACAGCTGGAGAAGGGACCGCCGGCTGGAAAGGCTGGGGCGAGGGGCCCTCTGGTCCGGCCTGTGTGCAGGGCCGGGGGCCCAAGAGTCCCAGCGGGAAAGCCGCCCCAGCTCCGCAGGGAAACCCGGGGCCGCCGGCAGCGGGGGGCCCAGGAATGCAGGGAGAGCGTTTCAAGGAGGGTCTGGCCTGCTGAGGTCAGGCCGGGGCGGCAGCTGCTGAATCCAGGAACAGCGGCCACTTCAGGGAGCCCTCTTCCTTCTATACAGTGGCACCAGGGACGCAGAGGGGGTGAACCAGGACAGAGTCTCCAAGGGGATCTCTGCGCCCCCCTCCACAGCGACCTGGAGCCCCCAGCTGTGCCTGAACTTCAGTTCCAGGAGACTCGGGGTCCCTGCAGAGCCGCCCGCCTTCTCCAGTGAGGCTCCCAGGGGCCCCTCCCACCCGAAGCTGAGCAGGTCTTCGTCAGGCTTGGGGTGTGGGGCCGGGATGCGGGGAGACTGAGCCAGGAAACATGAGCAGGGCCAGCACGACCTCTGGGGACTGCAGTCGCTTCAACAGTGTCCCTTGAGGACTCCTGTCCCCCTGGGAGGTGTGAACGTGACCTTCTTCACGGTTCTGGTCAGTCACCTTAGCACGAGGCCGTGCGGGGTGAGGGCGGTCCCACCCGATGCCAGGCACCCTAGCGAGAGTGAAGGGACAGCCCCGTGGTGCCCAGAGACAGCGGCCCTACCCACAGCCGGACCCGGATCCTCGGCCTCCAGCCTGCGGGGACAGGTTTCTGCTGCTGAGGTGGCGCTTGCCTGGCGCAGCCCCCGCAGGGGACCTGCAGGACGGCCCTCAGAGCCAGGAGGGAACAGGGCCGGGAGGAAGCGGCCAGAGGTGGAAAGGGTGTTGGGGTCCCAGCAGGCTTGTCACACAGCCCGGGGGCGTGGCCAATCCCCGCAGGGAGCCACCCGCAACTCGGTGACAGATGATGGGCGACCCCCAGAAAGACACACTGCGTGGACCAACCAGGAAAACTAGAACTGGAAGCTGTAAGTACAGCGCGGTCCCCAGTGCGGGGGAGAACTCCGCACACGTGAGCCGCACCGAAGACTGAAGGAAGCACCGAGGCCCCCCAGGCTCCTCCCTGGAGGACGACGAGGCATTCGTCCGCTCACCCTACCTTCCTGTCTCCCCACAACACAGCGCACGGTTTCATTCTAAGGTGCCGAAGTCTCCCCATCCACACGGTTTCATGTTCTCTCCTCTATACAGATCTGGCAGGTTTCCAATGATAAATTTTAGCCCTGGCCGGTGTGGCTCAGTGGACTGAGTGCCAACCTGCGATCCAAAGGGTCACCAGTTTGATCCCCAGTCAGGGCACATGCCTGGGTTGTGGCCAGGTCCCCCATAGGGGGCGCACAAGAGGCAGCCACACATTGACGTTTCTCTTCCTCTTTCTCCCTTCCCCTCTCTAAAAATATGAAATCTTTAAAAAAATCAAATAAAACATGAAAGTTAAAGACAGAAACGGTAACAAAACAGACCGACTGACAGGACGTCTTTACAGAGCACTGCTGGTGGCTCAGCGGGACAAGGGACAAGGTCCCCAAACAATGAGAACGAGACCGTCGGAGGGACTGAGGCAGTGAGCACAGGGCACCTGTCCCGGGAGCTCAGTTTTAAAAGAGAAAAATAAGAATGGAGGGGGAAAGGGTGCCAAGTCGGGGGCCTGTCTGCAGGCAGAAGAGGGGGTCCCAAGGGAGGAGGACAAACGGGAGGTCAGCAAACCGTCCCCGTGGAGGGAGGAAGAGACCTCCCTCTGACAAAAGGAGGCGCAGCAGAGGCGGCCACAGTCTCCCGGGACTAAAGACACAGGAAGAGGCACGAGCGCCGGACCGTTTGCAGCGTCGAAACGGAGAGCACAGACTCTGAAGCTCACACACGGTTCCCGGACTCCTCGCTGCGGCCTGGGCCGACACCTGGCCTTCCTGTCCTGTCGGTTCCGCCATCTGGGAAGTGGGGCTGGCCCCAGCTGCAGCCTCGGAGCGGAGGCGCAGACCGTGTGGCGACCAGAGGTTCTCCCCACCGAGCCTGGCGGGACAGGCACCGCCCACGGGCCCACGGCGTTGGGACCAACAGGCCCCCTGGCTGTCCGACGGGCACCACGGGAATGCTGGGTGCAGGGCTGGGGGGCCCGGCGGTGGACGGGTGCACCCCCCACTTCCGGCAAACTTCCCGGTGCTCTCGGGCAGCCCTGCCCTGCGGCCCGTGCCCAGGGGGCAGCACCCCGCCCCGACCTCCCGTGTACAGTCCTGCCTCGGGGCCTCTCTCTCCTGCCTGGCTCCTGCTCGCCCTGCTCCAGCCGCCGTGGTGAGCAGACCCCACAACCCTTCCCAGCACTGAAGCCCCACCTTCTGAGACAACGCTGCCCCCAGGGCAGAGCTGCTGTCTCCTGCTGTGACCAGCTGCTTGCTGGCCCCGCCAGGCCCTAGAGGAGCATTTCACTGACGGTCCCCCTCCCCCCCTCACAGCTCCAGCTGCCCCTGTGTGACAGCGGGACACAACAGAACACCCCCCACCCCAAACCCCACTGCGGACAGGTGGCCCTGGGGGCCCTGAGCAGTGACTCCTCGGTCTACCTCCCTCTCAGCGTTCCCTCCGCTCGGTCTGCAGGCTCTGACCTGTGGCTCCGGTGCTCCGCCAGCTTCCGGTCACACACCCCGTCACACGGTGCCCCCGCTGGGGCTGCCCCAACAGGTCCGGAACCTTTGGAGAACCTCTGGGTGCCTCTCCCCAAGAAAGGGTGAAGGGGGGGGCGCATACCAGAACTGGTGCTGTCTCCCACCCAAGACCTCTCTGGTCCCTGCAGGCGCCCAGGGGCCAAGGGGCCCGTCCACCCCATCAGAAGCAGAACAAGACTGTCCACAACTGTCCAGCAAGCCCGCCACGCGTGTCACCATAAATGACACCTTCACCGACGGCGAGGAGAGTGGCAGCGGGCGCAGCCTCAGCGGAGCGCCAGGCCCCACCCCCGCCCCTGCAGGCGCTGGTCGCGGCCTCTCGGTCTGGCCGAGGCGCTGAGCTGGCCAGGAAGTCCAGTCGTTCTTCCCGTAGAACAACAGACGCGCTTCTCGTTCTCCCGGTAACCTTGCTGGTCTGGGTGTCTGAGCCTGTCGCCGTCTCCCGCTGCTGGCGTCCAGGGCGCAGGGGCCGGGGTGCTGCTCAGCACCCCCAAAGGGAGGGCGGCCCCACCGCAGAGAACTGTTGGGCCAGAGCGTCAGTGGGACCGAGAATCTTCGCACACCACTTCCGACACGTCCGGTCACCTTCTCCACATGCTGCGCAGGTCTTTTTTCCTATGTCAGTTCCATTTTTACCTTCCTTGAAATAATAAAGCATAATACACCAAAAACGTTGCGTAATCTTCTCCTACCTTGAATATTAAAATGGCTGCACAAAACACCAACGTCGGTAAGTCTTTTTTAACGCACCCAGACGTGACAGCTGTCACAACACAATCTAAGGAACTGCTTCAAACGAAGGTGGAGGCAACTAAGCACCGCTGCAGCCGTCGGGCTTTCCAGCCAACAGGACACGCGCAGGCTCGGCCTCACAGACGGGGAGCCAGGCGGGCGCAGGGGTGCGCTCTCAGCGCCTCCCGACGGGCGTGCGCAGCCTCCTCCGACGCCACGTCGGACTCCACAGGGGCGAGCTTCTCGAGGCCAGTGGGCAACACTGCCAACGCTTGGTCCCCGCCCGCCGCACAAGGAGCCCTGAGGTCTGGGTGCCCCCCAGGCCCCGCCCCATGTGCAGGCTCCACCGTCCCCCCAACCGCCGCCCCCCCACCGTCTGCCGGACCCTCTCCACCAAAGGCTGCTTTGCTCTTGTTCCCAAGCAAGAGCCTGCTGCCAATACCCCGTCTGCAGAGCCGTCGTGTGTCAGCTGTCCTCTTCACCCCAAGTCACAGGGCCCGGGCCTGGGGACAGCTGTGTGCCCTCTCCCCACATCGTCACACAGGCAAGGACAAAGACAGGCTCAGCGTCACCATCCACGCCGCCCACTCTGGACAAACACCACAGGAAAGGACTTCTCGCCACAGTCCGTGAGGGCGCTGCTCCTACCGGTCTGACCGTGGCCAGAGGCCGGTGCTCCTGCCCCCAGAGCACGCTGCCGCAGCGGCAGGCTCCAGGCTGCGCTCTGCAAGGGGCCCTGACCTCCTGGACCCCCGAGGCGGGGACGCCCAGGCCACACTCTGAGACTTCTCACTCCGAATGGCAGCTACTCCCAAGACTTCAGCCGCCCTGAGCACACGCCCCGGGACCGCGCCTCCGGAGCCACACCGCACGCAGCGAACGCAGCGAAGGGCCTGCGCTTGTGCAGCAGGGCAGGCGGCCCAGACCGATGCCCCTCGAGGTGCTCACCATCTGTCCGCACGGCCGAGAGGCGCTGCAAGGGCTGAGGAGGAGGCGTGAGGGCGGACGCACCCTGCACGATGCCCCTTCAGGCCCTCAAACCCAGCACACAGTCACTCGGCCGCCCAGGACAGACACCCGTGGCCAGCACTCCCTCCCTGCCCTCTGCCTGATCTCGGGTCTCTGGTCACGGGCACCACCGCCTGCCCAGGCCCTGCCCTCGACGCACCAGCACCCGGGGACAGTCCGCCCCAAGGCTTCCCCCTGCTCTGAGCTCAGTCCGAGATCAAGTTCCACGGGAGGGCGGGGTCCCAGCCAGCTCCTCACAAGCCCTCAGGCACACCTGCAAGGTCGGCACCGAGACTGAGACTCGGACCCTAAACGCCGCTTTCCCACCGCTCCAGCCCCTCAGGCCGTGCACCCCCGGGGGAGGGGGCAGCCCTGCTCTCCACCCACCAGACTGCGCTGAGCGGCTGCCTACCGTGCACCAACACTGCTCTGGGCGCTGGGAAGAAGGTCGACGAAGGCCACCAAGTGGTCACTGGGCCTGGGACCCCCTTCCTCCCCGCCAGCCCCCCTGCCCCACCAGATGATAGGCAGGTCTCAGCTCGACTCTCTTCCAGGGAAGCCGCTGCTGAACTAGAACAGGGCGGCTGCCCGCGACCCCCGGGCTGCCGGTCAGGTTCCCCGTGAGAATTCACCTCGCCAAGGCCGGGGCGACGTCCTTCTACGACAACATACAGCCTCGGCGCCTGCAGAGAGCGGGCTGAGAGGCGACTGTTAAACTTTCAGCCACGGTCTCTATGAGAACATATGAAAACATTTCATTTTTTTGTCACTAGTTGGTGAATCAAGAGATGCCAAAAAAATAGGCATCTGCAATCACCAAGAGCTGGAAGCAGCCCGGCGCCCACCGGCGGGTGAGCGGATAGAGCAGCCGCAGCACACGCGCCGCGGAGCCCGGCACAGCCCGGAAGGAGCCCCTGCCTCTGCACCGGCTCGGGCCGACCTGGAGGGCGTCGCACTCAGCGAAACGAGCCCCTCAGAGAGAGACGAGCACCGTGTGACTCCACTCACGGGTGGAATCTCCTGAGGTGAACAAACCAGGAGAGACTCACAGACACCGAGAACAGGCTGACAGAGGGGAGGGGGCAGGTGGCTGGGGGGACAGGTGAAGGGGTTACACCAAGAACAAAAGCTCACAGCAAGGTGACGGCCAGAGGAAAAGGGGGTGAGGGGAGGCGGAAGGTAAAGGGGGGTGAACGGTGATGGAGGAGATTTGACTTGGGTGGTTTAAAAAGGAAAGAAAAGATACCAAAAGTTTTGTGAAATAAAAATATATCCACCATCATAAAGGGTGAGATGAAATCTCTAAAAAGGAAGTAATTTCGCCGGTTTTCAAAATTAACTTGAGGAGGAACAGTACGCTAGAAAAGTATGAGAGCCTTTCAAGGACAGATGCGAGCAAGGAATTGTATCTCACCAGGGAGAAAGTGAGGTCGGCCGTGGGCTGCCGCAAGGTGCGCCCACGCCCTGGAGCCACGCCCTCTCCCAGGAAGCAGGGAAGAAGCCCCTCAGGAAGCCCGCCCTGCAATGCTGGCTGACTGGCTCACAGTGAGAGCAAGGCCGGTGACCCCCGGCAAGGAGGGGCGACAGAGGAGGGGCGGACGCACCAGCCACACCCACCCCCAAACCTGCAAGGCAGGCCAGAGACCCAGGCCCCACCCCGGGGCAGTCTAGGTCCTTGCAGAAACTCGAGACTTCTCTCCCTCCTAGAACCCCGGAATCGCTGAAGTTCCATGACAATGATTTCAGGAGACCACTGTGGGGGCCGTGACAGTCCTTGAGGGAACTGGCTGCTGCAGGGCTGAGCTGGAGCCACAGAGAGACGCACACACACAGCCACCCACAGGCGGACAGCGCCACAGCGCAGTGCCCCCGGCCGAGCGCAAGCCTTGGCCCCGCGGCCGCCGTGCTGGCTGCTGACCCTCAGCTCCGTGCTGCCAGGGGCGACAAAGGCTTCACTGCGCACTGGCTTCAGAATTACCTCTGGTGACCTCGGCCTGATCTTTTCTGCCGTTAGGTTTGCAGAAGCGGCTTTTCGCCAGAACTGGAACTTACAGAGTCAGTAGGAAGCGCTTGCTCAGATCTTTAGGAAACACGCTGCTCTGTGAGTGGGCAGCAGTCACCCCGCCAGCCCTGAGCCCCCCACGCACCCACAGGGGGACCCAGCTCATGGCTGTCGACAGAAGGGGTGGGGGGGCACACACACTGCAAGCACAGGTGACATGTCACAGAACTGGACCCCTGAAACCTGTGGAATCGTATTGGCCAACGTCACCCCAACACAGACGTTCAACAAAAAGACAGGGGAGAGAAGTGGTGCCCCATCCCTCCTGCAGGACCACCAGTGTGCTGTGTGGTCACTCGGCACTTCCCCGGGTGCGGCCAGTGTCTGGACTGCCTCTCCCTCCCAGCGCCGCTCCGCGTTCCGTGCTGCCTGTCCCCTCCTGCCTGTCCCCTCTCCGACCCCAGCGCCCCTCTGGTCTGTTTCGCCTCCACCCTGCATTCACGTAACCCCACACCCACCCGAACTGTCCAGTCTTCATTCCTCCAACACTCTGGCCACCTTGCACACACCTAAAACCAGATTTTACCCCAGAGTCTAAAAAACCCCTGAAACCTACCTCTGACGCCTTGCCAGACTGACACTAAGTAGCGGCTCCAGAGGAATTCGGTGCCATGTGGTCAGGCTTGGATCATGAAATTGAGCCTGCCCATTACCAGCCTACCCACTCGTGAAAGCCGAAGTCTGGACACGTTAAGAATTTAATCCGATTTAGGGACCAACACAAGCCAAACCTTTTGGGCAGAGAAAAAAATCCGATGAGAAAACTATGATAAATGCCTATGCTGCGCATCTAAAATAAAGTCGGTGCTGTTCATTCAAGTTGACTGAGGGCGGCAGACAGGTCTACGGGCACCCTGGCCACCTCCTCAGAAGACACTTAAAGAAACGAACCTTCTCCAGTCAAACCACAGAATCAGAGACAAACAGAAGTGGCCACTTCACAGCAAAGACCTCACTGTGAGGGGCTTCCTATTTAAAAGGAGACAGTGTGTTTACTCTGCAGATTTCGGCTTCCTTTTGAATCGCTTCTGAGACCGATTCAATCTGAGGAAAACTGTTTCCAACTCCCCAGAAAATCAGAAGTAATTCAAGACACCAAAGAGAAACCTTTACCAAGGAACGGCCTCGGGGCATTCTGCCTGGGGCGGGGCAGCTGCCAGCCCTCGCCCAGGCGGATGGGGCAGAGTCCAGGTCCCTCCTGGTGGGTGTGCTCACACAGGAGGTGTCAACCCTGAGTCAAAACTGAGGACTGGACCTTCTGGGTGGTACCCTACTCTCTGACTGGCCCAGCAGGGTGGGGCCGACAGCCGGGCAGGGAAAGCTGCAGGGGAGCCCCAGCCCCCCCACCAAACTCACTTGCCTTCCTGCACCCTCACCCCCTCACAAAGGGAGTGTCAGGAAGGAGAGGCCTCAGGAAGTGCCCCCCCACCCCACCAGGGCCTGGCAGGATCACTCTCCAGCTTCACCCACTTCTGGATGCTCATTTGATCCACAGTGAAAGGAAGCCGAGGGCCACCCCAGCCCCGCCCCCCGGAGGTGTGGCACCCATCTCCTTGTTGGTGGCACCAACTCAGTCCCAGCCACAGACCCAGTTCGGGTCAAGAAGCAAAAAAGGAACTGCCTTTTTGCTTTTTTTTTTTTTTTTTTTGCAATATGCACCTTCCGGAATAATCCAGAACAGATCCTGTCTTACTACAACTCAAACTAAAACCTTAATTTCAGATTAAAAAAACCCTCCACACCCCTCAAAAAAAGACTACAGCTTCAAATCAGGAAACAAAGAAGTCTTGTAGAAACCTCGCAGACGACAATGCTCTGCAGACCTACCCAGTGCCTAGAACTCCTCGCAAAGCTTATGCTTCCATTGACTTGTTTGCTAGTCAAGAAAAATAGCCTGCATATTTCCTTAATAATAAGTCTCATGTGGGGCTCTTAACGATCAAATGTTTGAGGTCAGTTATCAGATAGCGAAATCAAAGACACAGAAAACCACCACACTGCCCCAAACCAAAGCACGGACTGAGGCTCCTAAATGCCCAGCTCCCTTCCCCACGAAAACACGCACAACACACAAGCCACTCATCGTGGCCCTCGGTGCACCAATCCCCATCCTCACGGTTGGGAAAAGCTTTCACGAAGAGGCCCTGAGCAGACAAATCCGCGTCCTTTGCGAGCTAACCGTGTGGTTTAAAGGACACAAACTGTGAACACCTTTTGAATCAACCATCAATTTGCAAGCAAAAACGGAGAATTTTCAGGGCCGAAGGCTGGGCCTCCACCCGACCGAATTGTCACCGCGGCCCCTCCCCCACCGCAGCCGCGGTCCCCGAGGAGCCCGCTCAGGAATCAGGAGGACGCCCGGCCCTCGGGTGGTCCCTCCCCCAGGTCGCTGGGAGTCACGCCCTAAGAGCCCCAGGCCCAGCGCAGCAGTCGCGGGTCCGGGAGCGCGCGGCGCCGACAAAGGCGGCGGCAGCCGCGCCATCTTGTCGCGGGGCCTGGGCTCCTGGCCATTCATCGAGGCTCGGGGACCCCGGCCCAGCCCTGCCCCCGCGGGCCTCCCGGTCCCTCCCCGCCCTCCTCCTGCCCACCTCGCGCCCCCCTCCCGCCCACCCACCCCGCACGCAGGCCCCGCGCCGCGCGCGAGAGAAAACAACGAGAAAAGGCTGGCCATGGGGCCGCCGCACACTTCCCGGTAAAAACGAAGACAGCTGAGAGTCGCTATTGTTCTAGGCTTCCCAGCACAGCGCTTCGCTTCTGCTTTAGGTCCCCCGGAACGTCCCCCGTCGGCTGCACCGGCCTGGCCCCGCTTCCTCATTTCATCGCCCCCCCCCCCAACATCGTGTGGTTCCTAAACCCGAACTTCAGAAACGCCAAAAAAGGGGCACCTAAAACGACGTCCTTCCGAGCAAAGGACGGGCACCCACACCCACTGCAGTAGCCGTGCCGCCTTTGTTCTCAAAGCCCGGCCGACGGCCGGGCGCGCGGGAGGGGCCCGGCCGCAGACCCCGGCCCAGCGCACAACCCAGGGAGGCCAGGCCGGACCAGGGCCCGCACACCGACCCAGAGCTTGGGACCCTAGACCTCGAGCCCAGGTCCCCGAACCCCAACCAAGACCCCAGACACCAATAGGAACCCCCAACCCAGGACCCTGATAGCAGACCCTGACCTAAAAGCCCAGAACCCTAGAACTCGAGCCGCAAACCCAGCTACCCAGACCAGGACCCCAAACCCCGGCTCCGAACCTGGGACACAGAGCCGCGAACCTCCGCCCCGACCCCGGCCCACGCCCGCAGGGTCCCCACCCGCCTCAGCCCCGCACACCCCACCCAGGCGGGGCAGGAAGCCACGGCCCCGCAGTGGGTGGGGGCGGGGCGGCCCGGGCGGGCGACTGCGGGGAGGCGGGGAGACATGCTGGGGGTCCCCCCGGGTAGGGTTAGCACGGCCCGGGCCGCGAGGCCGGGCAGGATCGAGGCCACCGGGCTCACCTCGGCGCTCGTCCTGCCTGCCGCTCCCGCACCCCACCACCTTGGCCGCCTCGGCCGCCGCTCCCGGAGGTGGTCGCGCTCGGGCCGCTCCGCGGGCGCTGCGGCAGGTGCGAGGCGAGGCTCTGTCCGGTCCCGCGGCGGCTGCTCCACTCCGCACCCGCGCCCGCCGCCTCCGTCCGCCCTCAGACGCCTCCAGCCATCGATGGGCGCGGCGGCCCCTGTCTGCAGCCTCGGGAAACCCCACGGCCGCGTCACCGCGCACGCCGCGCGCACGCACCGCCCGGCCCCGACTCCGGCGCGCGCGCGCACGCACGCACGCGCGCTTCCTCGTCGCCCCGGTTCCGCGCGTGAAAGCCAATTAAAGGCGCCGCGTCCTCGGGGACCGGCCCCGGGGGCACCTCAGGCCTATCTTGCCTGGCGCCGCGATCCGTGCGCCCCAAGGGGCCGGTTTCTTCTCGCTGCCGACCGGCCCGGTTTCCGGCCCGGCTGACCGCACCCCGCACCCGGCACCCCGCCTACGCCAAGCTGGGACTGACCCTCAGGCCTGTGGGTTCCAGGGAGCTGGCCGGTTCCTCCGTCTAAGGCGGTGGCCCAGCGGGGCCCGATCGGAACGAGGTCGGCCTCCCGGACGCCCCGCCGCGGTGGCTAGGGCCGGCGCTCCGAGGAGCCCGTGAGGCTCCTGGGGTTTGAGGCTCGGGCAGTGGTCCTGTGGGGGGTGTCCGCCTGGGCGGGAGGTGAGACCACGGGAAAGTGCGTCGGGAGCAGAGATGGTCCGCCCCGCAGGTGCTGCTGAAACGTCAGCGGAGCCGCTGGAGATGGAAGACCCCCGGCGGGAAAAGGGGAGAAGCTGGGGTGGGTCAGATGGGCCTCCCTCGCCACTGCCCGTCGTGCCTGCTCACCTCTGCCTCCGGGTTCCGACGCCACCCCGCCCTCCACCCCTTCGCCGCGGGGCCCGCCGCCCCGCCCCGCCCCAACCCAACCCGCGCCTCTCACCGCCCCAGCCCCCCTGCCCCGCCCTCCCGCCCGACTCCAGGGAACTGGAGAACTTGTCAGCCACCCAGCTGACCCCTAACACAGGCCACAACCTCAAGGACCCTGTTACCCCCCCCCCCAGGGCTGTTCCCGGTCACTGGCCCTTTCTTTCCGCACAGCGACACATCTCATCGTTCTTGCAGCCCTTCCTCAACTCTTGGCACAGGTGCTCCAGGCTCCCCTCAGGCCCACCCTGCCCCAACCCTGACCTCATCCGGTTCCTAAATGGTATTTAGGAGCCAGACTCCAGGCTCCGGGTGTGCTTACCGCAGCTGCAGTGTCATTGCCCACCGTCCTGCGGGGGGACAGAGCTAGGGAACCTGTGCAGGCAGGTGCACACACAACCTGCACCCAGGTGACCAACCTCCCGTAATGGGCGACGCCCCACCCCTCACCCCACAGGGACTCTGGCCTCCGCTGAGCTGCCCTGGGCCCCCAACCCAGCAGCAGGGAGATTCATTTGCATCAGCTGATTAGCTCCTCTGCTTCAAACCACCAGCGGTGCCATCGCTCCTCCCCTACCTGCAGGTCCCTCTGTCCTCTGCACCTCGGCTCTTCTCTCTGCCCTCTGCCCCCCTCCCCCAGGTTCCTAAGAAAGGAAAGGGATGGGAAAGGAGGGGCAGACCTAGCGGCAGAGCAGGAGAAGGGGGGACATGGGGGCAGTGGTCGCTGCTGCTGTGGGGGTGTCCACAGGCATGGGGGCACCTCAGAACCCTCAACCTCCGGAGGCCTTGGCAGGCACCACGCTGCAGGCCTGAGGCTGCAGGAGCAGTCCAGGGCACCCCTGCCCCCACCATGACCCCAGTCAGACTCATCACCAGGGGTGCCAGGGCTGCGGGGCAGGGACGCTGGGCCACTGCCCACCACAGTTGACCTAGGATTTCGGGGGCAGCCCTGGCTCCCCAGCTAATCTGTAGGTCTGCAGGGTGTGGCAGGGCCTGAGTTGGAACTTGCCCTGTGGCCCCGACCTGAAATTCTCCTTTATGTATTTATAGATGGGGTGTGAGGAGCAAAGTTTGAGGGAAGACAGGAGGGAAGGAGCAGGGGCCCAGGCCCTTATTCCCGGGCCCCCTGTGTAGCCTGGGGCTTTATCTTCCCCTGGCTGGCACGGAAGAGTCCCAGGCATCCCCTGCCCCTCCCCGACCAGCTCCCAGGCAGCAGGGCCCTCTGGCTTTGGGGACATGTGCCCTGGGGCTTGGTTGGTTCTCAGGAGCCTCCAGCTTCCAGCTGGGGCCCTTTGGACTTCAAGGATCTGAAAGACGTTGTAGGGAGCTTTCTGCTCCTGCTTCCAAGTCCCCTGCCCAGATCCCCTGCAGTTTTTGTCTCTCAGCTGCTGCCCGGGCACCACCTCCCTGGGGCGCTAATCAGCCCACAGTGGATCCGTGCGGAGCTCTGGCCCAGCCAGCCAGGAACCCAGGCGTCTGATTTTCCAGCCACAGTCTCCCACTCTGGAAACAAGCGGCTTAGAGATCGTGCTGGGGTCCCGAGGCCACAGCTGTAGCCAGCCAGCCAGACCCTGACCCACTTCCCATGGGCGAAGGAGGCAGCCAAAGGCTTGACTGAGTGCCAGACCTTCACTAAAAACCGGAGGGGGCGCAAGTGCATAATTTAGATGCCCCCTCCCCCCACGCCCCATCTGTTCTTGAGCAGGAACTGGTCTGGTGGAGAGCTAGGTCTTATTAAATGCAAATCAGGCAGACGATCTGTGCGCAGGAGCAGGGCCGGCGCCCACTTGGGCCCCGCTCCAAGCCCGGCTTCTAAGGGTCTCAGAGCCTTGGGGGCGCTCCCGCAGGGTCGGTCCCGGGCCCGCGGAGCTTCTCGTCACGTGACCAGCCTGCCCTGGCTTCCCGTAACTGAGACTGCAGCCTGGCCCCGCCTCCCCGCCCCAGAAGACCGAGGACGGGAGGAGGAAGGGAGGCAGCGGGAGCAAATGTAGGTAATCTAGAAGAAGCGTTAATTAGTTCCCTCGGGCGTCCAGACGCGGGCCGGGTGACTAACGGGGTTAGGAGATTGAGGAGGCTCCTCATCCCTTCTCTGGGTAGGCGCCGAGCGCCAGGGGTGCGCCTGGCCTGGATGTGGGCGGGTCTGCGGGGGGCAGCACCGGAGAGCCCTGCGCAGCTTAGGTGGGCTGACCAGTGGGACAGCGACGTTTGAGCAGAGCCCATGGCATGGTCGGCAGCAAGGGAGCCAGCAGATGGGCTGGAGGCCTCAGAGCCAGGAGAAGGGTCAAGGCCCCGAGGCGGTGGGCGTGGCCAGCGAGGTCATTGGCCTTGGGGCCGAGAGGCTGCTGCAGCAGCTCGGAGAAGGCAGACCAGCTGGTCAGCTTTGGGGAGGGTGCTGGCCATCGCCCTGGCTGCCAGCACTCCCTGAAGGACCCCTGAGCCCCTCCCCCTGTGCAGCGGAGGCAGCCTCTCTCCCGGAAGAGTGTGGCTGCTTCCTTGTCCTCCAAACCCACAGCCGAGCTTCTGCTGACCTGACCTCTGAGCCCTTCACCTTCTGTTCGCCTGCCTTGGTCATGACCGGCCAGTGGGGAATCGGAAAGCCTCAAGTTAGAGGCGTAGGGCGAGTACACACAGGGGTGGGCACCTGCATTTTGGAGGCGTGTCTCCACACCCCAGACCTGGAGCAGACACCCTAGGGAAGGCCCAGGTGCCCCTCCTGCCCCTCCTGGAGGCAGCTGGCCCAGGTGGGCAGCACTCAGCCAGACCATCCACTCAGCAAAGGCCCGCCCAGCCCACCTCCCTTCCTAGAGGCCCACCACCCGCCTTCCTCCTGGGGCTCCTGATGGAGGCGGCTGCATCTGCTCTCTGTGCAGACCCTGGGGCTGCCCTGTGGTGGCCACGTCATCATTCGAAGAGGGCGACGTCTTTGTTGAGAACACAAACCTCCCTAACGAAGAAGGATGCAAGTAGAAGTGTAGAGAATCAGTCATGAGTCAGGGCAGCCAGTGGCAGAATCTTAAACCAGCTTATGGGAAAAGAGGAATTGACCGGTTCTGGGGATAAGCCCCCCATGTGCAGATGTTCAGGCACAGCTGGATCCAGACATTTGCTGAGGCTGCGAAGGCTCCCACTTGGCTCTGTCCCCCACATCCCTATAGCGTTTCCTCCTCTCTGCCTGGGCAGAGAAAAATGGCTGCTGGGCCTGCCTTCCCGCCACCCCCAGCTCAGCAGCCACTCATAGTGCTGCTCTGAAGGCTCCAAGGCATCTCTGTGGACCCAGGAAAGCTGTGTAAGGCCTCGCTCAGATTTCTTGGAGGAAGTTAGTCTCTCTGCTGGGACCCTGCACAGCACCTAGGGCAACATGCCGTGCCCTCACCAGGGGGAGAGCTACTGGGAGAGGCAACAGAGCTGTCCCCACCTGCGGTTTGGCTGAAAGCAGGATCAGAATGGCCCCCTCCTGGGTCCTCCTGGCTCTTCCCGGCTGGCCAGGCGGCCCTCTCCTCTGGCCCGCTAGGCCCTGAGACCAGACGCTGGGGTCCAAGCCTGGAGTGGCGGGGCTGGGCAGGGCAGGCTCTGCCCCCTACCTTCACAGTAGCTCCTGGAGGGGTTCCTGGGGTGGGGGCATCTAGGGCGCCCCAAGGGGCAGTCAGCACTCCCACCCGGCCCAGCCCCCAGTACTTCCTGTCCTGGCCGGGCAGCGCCTTGGCAAGGAGGCCACAATTGTTCTCTGCACTTCCCGCAGCTGTCGGCAGAGCCGGCGGTCCCCCGCCCAGCCTGGCCTGGCTGTGCAGCCCCAGCACCTCCTGGACCAGCTGGGAGCCCTGCAAGGGTGGTGCAGACACTCAGATTGCCAGAGAGAGAGAGAGAGAGACGAGACGAGGGCCAGGGAGGGGCACGCACAGGCCTGGACCGGAGAGGTGTCCAGAGAGAGGAGGGAGCAGGAGACTGGGAGAGCTGGTCCCCAGTCAGCTGCTGTGCCTGCCCACCAGGCCGTGGGGTCTAAGCCCTGGAGACCCCTTCTGGGCCCCTGCTGCTCCCAAGCCTCCCATCCTCAGGCGCCACGTCCAGGCCTGGGCCTGCTCAGTGAGGGGCCCTGGGGCCCAGGATCCAGGGTGGGCCCAGGCCTGCTGCCTTCAGGTCCCAGTGCTGATGGAGCAGGGGCTGGCAGGGTGACAGCTGGGGGGGTCACAGTAACTCATCCAGGGGCATGGCACAGCTGGTCTCAGGGCCAGGGGGCCTGCTGGTCTCCAGGGCCCTGTCCTGGGGGAGGGGCACTGCAGGGCTCAGCTCTGCCAGTACCTGCCAAGTCAACAGCTTGCACCTGTGGCGCAAGCAGGGGGAGGAGGGTGGGCAGTCCAGCCCCCCACACACCCCCGGTACCTGTTAAGGGGCCACAGAAGGGTGCGGTCGGCACAGCCTTCCCGAGCCCCGCTGCCCCGCCGCCCCGCCCCCGCCTCTGGGTGAGCCGCGGCCCAGTGGCAGACCCAGGGCTGCAGTGGGTGCCCTGGGACCGCCCTCTCACCCCCAGGAGGCTGGCTGGAGGTCACCTGGTACGAAGGTGCCAGGAGGGCCTGTGTTCATCTAGAGCAGAGTGGCACTCTCTGGTGGGAGCAGGAGCATGGGGCACAGCCAGGACAGTGACACCGAGGGGCAGGGACACGACCCTCCAGGCCGCCTGGGCCCAGAGCCCACTCTGTGGGCACTACAGGCACCACGTGGTACGGCACCGCATCACACGCTACCGCCCCATGGCACATCTGCCACACCACGCCACGCCACCTGGGTGTCGGCACGCGGTGTCCCCTAGCTCCCCAGGTGCCCAGCAGGAGTGGCCCTGTCCTCTGGGCTTGCATGCTGGTCACTGTCTTTATTGCCCCTTGGTCTCTTCGTAGGTCACAGACCTGGAGGGACCGTCCACTGAGGAAGCAGGGACTCAGCCCCGTGGCCTGAGTGCCCAGATCCCTACCCTGCCCTCTGCTCAGCCCAGGGCATGGGGTCTCCACCAGGAACTTCCTCTGCACCGCGGACCCCAAGCCCCTGGCCGGGTGGGGGCCGGTCCCCGGGACTCGCTGGTTCCCTCCGCAGGGCCCCGTCCCCTCAGCGTTTCCATTTTGCACTGTGGTGAAATTTAGTGCGGAAACCCTTTGGAAGTTCAGTGGCAGCGATATGCTCACACCCCCTCACTCCCGTGCGGCCCCCATACCTGTCTGGCCCCACAGCCCCACCGTCCCCTCCGGAAGCAGCCCCCACGCCCATGGGCAGTGGCTCCCATTTCCACCCCAGGCCTCCAACCGCCAGCCGGCCAGCCCGAATTCTGTCCCCATGCGCCACTGCCACCGGCTGTGGGTGCCGCTTGTGACCCCCTGTGCCCGATGTTCTCCAGGCCCGTTGACATTGTGTCTAGACAGTGACAGTCCCCTGTGTAGGCGGGCCATACTCGCTGATGGACATTCAGCCTGTTTCCGCCCTTTGGCCAGTGTGATTGGAGCTGCCACCAACGTTAATGTGTAAGTTTCGGTTTGACCGACGGCACCCCCCCCCCCCCCCGCCGACTTCCACCACCCCACCCCCCGGCTCCACAGCAGCCTTGCTGGTCTAAGGCTCTCCGCTGGGCTCCGGCCGGGCGCAGGCTCCCTGCTGTCTACCTTTCTGAGGTCCTGTTCTCGTGGGTGTGGGGTGGCACCTCCCTGACACCCAGCCATGCTGGGCACCTGTCCTCGGGCAGGCTGGCCATGTGTGTCTGGAGGGGGGTCTGTTCGGGCCCTCTGCCCACTTTCCAGCCTGTGCTGTTGTGGCTGTGTGGAGCTGTGAGGCTTCTTGGTGTAGCTTGGACACTAGGCCTGTGTCAGATGCGCGAGTTGCAAATATTTGGTGGGCTCTCTCGAGAGCACACCCCTGCCCTTTCCCAACAAGAACTTGACCCCCTACGCTTTCTTCTCTTCGTGAATTCCTTCACAGCCCGCGTCGCCGACCACCCTAACCGTGTGGAGGAACACGCTTCCCCTGCCCCCAAGGTGCCTCTGGCCGGTCTGATATCCGATAGACCCGAGGCAGATCAGCAACAGGAAACAGCTAACTATGTGCGGGAACCCCACAAACAGGGGAGCCCGAGACCCGCAGGCCGAGAGGTCCGCAGCCAGAAAGGGACCGTGGGCAGCGGAGGTCCGGGGCTAGGGAGGGGCGACACCTGCAAAGGCCTTTGCAAGATGATCACAGGAGCAGAGATTTAGTGAATGTTAAATAAAACCGTGTTCTGCCTTATAGACACAGGGGTCCAAAGAAGTTATCTCTGATAATCCCTCCTGGGTGAGGCCTCTAATTTTTGTTCTGTCCAGTGGTTCAGGGAGGGGCACAAGTCTTTCTCCGTCCTTTAACTCAATCTGCATGTGGGCCACACAGGAAACCCTCAGGGGGCCTGCCAGACCCAGATGCTGACAGCAGGGACATGAAAATTCCTAAGGAGTCCCCTCTGTTCTCTCCTGCCCCCTTAACCGGCAGCCCTGCATTTCATGCGACCCCTCCTCACTCCTCCTCTGATTCCGACTCTGAACTCGAGCTGCAAAGATGCCTTTCTCTGCGGCGTGTTCTCAATCCCTTGAGATTTCGCCTCCCAGCAACTGTCGTCAGCTTGGTTCAAACAAACTCATAAAAATTCCCTCCAGGTCTGGACATTTTTCACGTCCACACCACTGAGGCTTATCTGAGGCCAGCGGAGATCAGCCGCCAGGTTCCAGAGCCAGAGTGAAAGGGTTGAACGCAGCTAGGAGGCAGAACAGGGACGGGGGCTTGAGTCCTGGGCCTCGGGGCACCTCAGCAGGAAGGGGGGCCCTGCCTGTCATCCACCTCCACCCTAGTGCCTGTCCCAGAGGACCCCCCCAGGGCTCCTGCTCAGCCCCGCCCTCTCCCAGGGCTGGGCGGTGCCTTGCCTGGTCTGGGTCCCTGGGGCAGAGCCAGTCTTCCTCCCCTGGGCGGACCCTGGAGCAGGCTCTGGGCTTGGGAAAGGCAGCCCAGCCCCAGGCCAGGGGCACAGGAAGTGCAGGGTGTCGCTCCTGGAGGGGGAGGGCCGGCCCCTCCTGTGCTTTCTCAGTCGTCTTCTTTCTGCCCCTTGCCCATGGGTGACCCTGGCCTGACAAGATCTAAGGGCAGCCCAGCACCTTCACTGCCTGCTGAATGAAGGGGAGTTGGGTGCCCGTGACTGTGGGCATGTCTATGTCCTGTGTGGGCTGGGCCAGGGGGGCAACGGGAAGGGAAGTGGTCACTGGGTCCCTGTGCTCTGCTGCCCCGCCCCTGCTCTCAGCCACCAGGCTCTGCTCTGAGTCAGGGGGGCACCACTGAGGGGGCGGGGGACAGCAACTGCCCTTGTGCAGGGCCCCCAGAGTCCCAGTGCTCTGCAGTGTCCCCAGGCCCAGGCCCAGGGGTTCCAGTTCTGCAGGCCCTCCTCAGGGACCAGGATCTGGAAGCCATAGCTCGCCTTCTCCGCACTGGGCTCCAGCACCTGAGGGCTGTTTGTCAGGATTGGGCCCTGAGGCCCAGCCCTAGCCACCTGGGAGGTGATGCAACGGAGGCCTGGGAGGGGCCTGGAGAGGGTGGAGTCAGAAGGTGGTGGTTTCAGAGGCCCTGAGGGCAGGAGGCCCAGGTGAAGTGGGGAAGTCGGTGGTGGGCAGGGACCCCAGGCAGCAGGGGCGCTGGGTAGTGCCCAGAGCACTCTGGCCCCTCCTGGACAGCAGGGCCTGCAGGCCCCGTGGGTTGGAAAGCAGCAGCGGTTGGAGTCCACAGGGGTGCAGCCTGGAGCCAGGGGCCCTGGAGCCCTCACTGTGACGTCACTAGGGGACTCTGCCTGCTGTCTCCTTGGGCGCCTGCCCAGGGCTGGTCTCCAGGCCTGCACCTGGGGCCCCGGGGGTGGCTCAGCTTGCCAGATCACACTTCCAAGGGCCTGTCTATCCTGCCCCATTGCCCCTCCAAAACCCCCGGTGGCTGAGGTTGCGGAGGGCGTGTGTCAGATCTTGGGTGGGCACTGAGGTGCGGAGGCCTCTGAGCAAGACCATGGGGAGCACAGGAAGCTCACCAGAGGGTGAGGGGCCGGGGGTCAACCCTGTCAGGGCAGGACCTGGGGCACTGCTGAGGCTGGGACCATGTGCCCACCCCGCTGCCTGGTTCTGCTCCCATGGGCCCATGGGGGCCAAGCCAGGGCCAAGCTCTGCACAGAGGAGGACAGGCTGTCCCCCCAGCAAGGTACCTTACCTCCTCAAGCCTCAGTTTCCCCTTCGTACAGGACAGACCTCCAGGCTCCTGCCCCTCCCTGGCTGCTGAGCTCCGGGAGTGCAGGCTGCAGAGAGGGCTGAGGCTCTTGATGCATAAAACCTCTTTTAGCTTTTGGCCCTGACAGGCATGGCTTGGTTGCTAGAGCATCAAACTGCAAAGCAAAAGGTCACAAGTTTGATTCTGGGCAGGGCACCTGTAAGCGTTGCAGGCTGGTCCCTGGTCAGGGTGCATGTGAGAGGAAGCCTACTGATGTTTCTCTCATTGATGTTTTAGTCCCTCTCTTAATCCTTCCCTTCCCCTCTCCCTAAAAATAAATAAAAATAAGTAAATAAAATCTTAAAACTTATTTTCGCTTTTGGACAAAATGACCTTGCTGTCATCGCATTCAAACACCACCAGGGATGACAAGGAAGAGCCACCAGAACATGAACGCCCCTGAGCGCTGGTGGAGGAGCAGGAGACAGAGGACCCACAACTGCGGAAGGTCAGCTGTGAGTCCTGGGGCCTGCGCAGAGCAGGAGGGCCTCCGGGGACGCGCAGCCCGCCAGGGCCCTGCGCAGGTCGCAGTTCAGGGAGCCTCAGGACGCCCAGGCCAGGGCCCCTGCAGTTGGGCTACCCCGGGGCACCCTGCTGTGCACCGGGTCTGCCTGAGGACTTGTCTGCAGGCGTGGTTGTCGGTCCAGTGAAGGCTCCGCAGATGCGCAGTCCACGCCCTGACCCACTCTCTGCCTCGCGGCGGACCCGACAGGGAAGACTGTCGTCTGTCTCACAGGACAAGGAAAGGGATGTTTACACCTACTTATGTCCCAAGCGATGGTGGGAACCCCAGGTCAGGTTCAGAGGGCAAACGAGGGGCCGAACGCGGCCCAGGCAGGTTTACTGGACGAAGACCCTACCCCACCGGACCTCCCTAGGGCCGACCCCCACCGCCGCGGTCCCGGAACTGCGGCCGGCCCGGTGCCCCGCCCAGCCCCGCTCGGCTACCCCAGCCCCGGCCCCTCCCCGCTCCGCACTTGCAAGGCTCCGCGCGGCCCACGAGCGCCGCCTGGTGAGGAAGCGCGGACTGCCAGCCAGCGCACCGCTTCCGGGCTGGGGTTGAGTGACGGGGCGGGACTAACAGACGGAAGGGGGCGGGACCTAGAGGGGCGGAGTCGAGCGGACTACGCGAGGGCCGGTGACGGGATGGGGCTGGGTGATGGGACGGACCACGAGCCCTGCAAAACGGAGGGCTGAATGACAGAAGGGGGCGGGGCCTAGCGATGGGCCGGGGGCGGGGCTGAGAGATGGAGAGAAGGCGGAACCCTGTTTGGGGCAGGATGGAGTGATGGGCCTAGGACCTGGCCCAGCGAGGTGTCAGAGAGACGGGGGCGGGGCCCAGCGAGGGTCCGGAGCGAGGCTGAGCGAGCCAGAGAGGGCGGGACCGGGTGCTGGGGCGGGACCTAGCTTCGGGTCGGGTCCCGGGCCGCGCCGCGAGCGGGGCAAAAGGTGGGACCCCACGATCCGAAGGGGGCAGGATGTATGTGCGGGCTTCTCCAGAAGCCTTTGAATCTGCGAACTGAGCAAACAAGAGGGTGGACGGCACCGGGTGAGCTCGAGGGCCCACAAAAGCACTGCGAGGTCTGTTTGCCAGACTGGGACATCTGTCCCGCCCTGCCCTCTGACATCTGTGCTCCTGGCTCTCAGGCCTTCGCTATCAGACTGAAGTCCACCACTTGCCCTGCCCCCCCCCCCCGCGGTCTCCTGCTGGCAACTGGCAGATCCTGGGATTTCTTGGACTCCACGGTTACCTGAGCCAATTCCCTATAAAATCTATATATAATTGTTTGTCTTTCTGTGGAATCCTAACACAACACACAATGGAGTTATTATCTGGCCTTTAAAAAGGGAGGAAATTCTAACACATGCTACGTGGATGGACCTTGAGGACATGCTGCGTGAAATAAACCAGACCAGACACAGAAGGACACGTGTGGCCCCACCCATGTGAGGTCCCTGGAGGACCTCAGATCCACAGGGCCAGAGAGTAGATGGGGGTGCAGGGGTCGGGGCGGGGGTGGGGTGAGTGTTACATGGAATTCAGTTCGCAAAGACCAGAAGTTCTGGAGGGCATTGTGGTGAGGGCTGCATAGTGCTGTGCACCTGCCTGGTTGCCTCGAGCTGTGTCTGCAGAAATGGTTGGGCTGGTAAATTCTATGTGATGCGTGTCTGTCCTAGGTATTAAAAAAGGACAAACAAAAAGGTTGTGGTACATAACTGAGGTTCAGTAAATGTTCCTTTCGCAGAGGACTATTTTATGCAAATTCCACCACTGTACTCAATGGCTATGTGAAAAAACAAAACCTTCACAGCATGGTCTAGACTGGCGTCCCAGCAAACCCCTGGCACCACAGCCTGGCCAGGATGGAGGGAAGTGGCCCCCACGCCCTTTCCCCGAGGCCCTCGGGCTTCCCTACCCCTTCCTTCGGCACCTCCAGTCCCCTCTGCTGTCTCCTCCGCAGGTTGTGGTTTGGACTTTTGGATGTGAAGAGTTTCATGGAAATGGTGTTGCACTTCTGACCCCTGTAGCTTGGGACTTTCAAGTGGGGGAGGTGGGAAAGTCTTCTCACCATCAGAAGAGAGGGGACCCAGAGCAGGCTTTTCCTCCAGCTCGGCCTCCTGATGGCCTGGCACCTGCTGGAGCCATCGCATCCCGGTCAGCAGAAATCCTGCAGTCTCAGCAGCTGGCGTCCCTGTGGCTTCAGATGCCCGAGAGGCTGAGCCAGCACAGCAGGGTGGGGGGACAAGGCATGGCTCACCTGCTCAGACTCATCAGGCCAGGACAGGTGTGTGTGCACACACAGGGGCCTCTGGGGACCACACGTGGCAGGGGAGGGGTGACTGTGACTCTCCCTGGGCCCAGGAACTGGAGGGGGTGGGAAGAGCAGCTGACCTGGACAGAGGCTTTGGGAGCCTCAGGGGGGTGCCTGTGCCTGAGGGCTGCACATACATGTGCAGGTATGTGCAGCTGTGGATTCTTGTCACTACACAGCCCGCTCCCGGCTCCCAGATCCCTCAGGAGACAGCTCTGCTGTTCTGAGTGGAAGGGAGGTCAGGTTTCCCTGAGAATAGCCCCCTCTGTCCAGAGGAAAGCTGGCCTGGCCTCCTGGTGGCCAGTTCAGGCCCCCTGGTCCCATCTGTTCTGCGTCTGTCCCCCCAGCCACACTCACTGGGGGCGGGAGGAGCATTGGCACCCTCCCCTGTCTTAGGGCGTCTGCCAGGTGCTGGCACCAGCTGGTGCTGGGTCCACACAGACATGAGGGTGACGCCTGACCGGGGGGGTGTCCGACAAGGGCCCTCACAAATAAGCAATGGCAGTCACTGTCAGGGTCCTGCCGCAGCTAGGGAGGAGGGTGATGTCGCGGAGAGGGGACAGCCCTTCTTCTGCCCTCAGCCCAAGGTGTCCATCCTTGCTGTGGGCCTGGGAGGGACGAGGCTGGGGCCTTGGCTGGGACTCAGGGTCTGAGGGGGGCTCTGAGCGAGGGGATGCCCAGGCCGAGGAGGGCCAGGAAGGAGCCCTATGGTGAAGGGCCAGGCCTGTCCCTAAATAGGGCCAGCAGACTCTCCTGGCCATAAAAGGCTCTTGGAGTCAGGACCCCGGGGACCCCAGGCAGCCAGGCCCAGCTAAAACACAGCTGCCATCCCTGCCCTTGCACTCTACCCACGGCAGCTCTAGCAGCACGGTGCACCGTCCTCAGCCAGCTCTGTCCCCTCAGCCAGCCACAGACATGGTAAGGCCTCCCGGCAGGTTCCCCGTGGGCTGCTGGGCAGTGGAGCAGGGGCGGGAGCGGCGCCTGGGGCAGAGAGGACGGGCAGGGCCCCAAGGCACAGGAGTGGCTGGGCCTGAAGCTGTAAGGGTCTCTCCGGGAACCCAAGGAAGAAGTTCAGTGAGAGCAGAGTCTGGGGCTGAGGCTAAGCAGCCCTCTCCCAAAGCTGCCACAGTGGTGGTGGGCAGAGGGTGCCAGGTACTGCACTGTCCCCCTGGGATGTCAGGACAGGTCTGGAAGCCCCTTGCCCTGGAGCCTACAGCCTGGCCTGGGTCAAGCTCCTCCCCTCAGTCCCAGGTGTCCCTCCCCTGGCCTCACCTTGCGTCCACTGCCGGGTCCCCTGCCGTGCAGCCCCGATGAGTGGCTGGCCTGTGCCCTGGCCCCTGGGCACCCGGCGCCCCCCGCCTGGCCGCCTCCAGTGCCCTTCCCTTTCTGCTGCCTGGCAGAGCCCTGCTCCTCCCTCAGGCGCCACCGCGTGTTGCCCTTGCCCTGGAGCTGGCCCCGGGCTGGGGCCTCCTTTTTAAACCACAAGCTCTGAAGGGTGTGTTGTGCCACGTGCCCCGCCTGGGGCCTCGAACCTCCCCAGGACAGGGGGCAGAGGGCCCCGTGAGGCTGGCTGGCGTGACCCGCGTCCCCACAGACGGAGCGCTTGACGGCCGCGCAGATCACGGAGTACAAGGGGGTCTTCGAGATGTTTGACGAGGAGGGCAACGGGGAGGTGAAGACGGCCGAGCTGGAGCGGCTCATGAGCCTGTTGGGCATCAACCCCACCAAGAGCGAGCTGACCTCCATGGCCAAGGACGTGGACCGAGACAGTGAGCCCAAGCGGGGAGCCTGGGGGGCCCGGCGTGTGGGCTGTGCCCGGCCCCTCACGTGGGACATCCTGCCCCTTGCTTCCTGCAGACAAAGGCTTCTTCAACTGTGACAGCTTCCTGGCCCTGATGGGGATTTACTGGGAGAAGGCCCAGAATCAGGAGGGCGAGCTGCGGGCAGCTTTCCGAGTCTTCGACAAGGAGGGCAAGGGCTACATCGACTGGGACACACTCAAGTAGGGCCGGGCGGGCGGGGTGGGCAAGGGCAAGGGCCCCTGGGCACCACTCACCGTGGGGGCCGGGGGTCCCGCAGGTATGTGCTCATGAACGCAGGCGAGCCCCTCAATGAGGTGGAAGCAGAGCAGATGATGAAGGAGGCAGACAAGGACGGGGATGGGACCATCGACTATGAGGGTGAGCGGGGCCGGGCCCTGGGAGCCCGCAGCCCAGCTGGGCAGGGCTGCTGACCGGCCCTCTGCTTCCAGAGTTCGTGGCCATGATGACCGGAGAGTCCTTCAAGCTGGTCCAGTAGGAGCAGCTGCTCTGGCTGTGGGCAGCCTGCCCGAGTGAAGAGCCACTGCCCGCTGCCTGCCGCTGCCCACTGCTGCCCGGTCCACCACACCCTGCTCCGCCACCCCCCCGCCCCACCTGCCCCAGCAATGTGGCTAATAAACATGCCCGCCAGACTTCTGAGCGCCTCACTGTTTCCAGCCTCGCAAAGATGTGGGTCCGCAGAAGGGAGGGGGTTTTCCAGAGTCACCCATAGCACACAGCCTGTCACTGCTGCTGTGACACTTGACCCCACCCTCAACAGCAGTCCGGAGGTGAGGCCGGGCACAGGCCAAGGCCAAGCACTCACGTCATCCGCCTGCACTGCGGGCGGCTGCCTCAGAGCCCCCCCAACCCCACCGGGGACCTTCCCTACAGGCGGAGACCATTTAGATACAAATTTTATTCTCTCCAAAAATCTGTGGAGGCTTAGACCTTGGAGACGTCCTTCAGGCAGAGGGCCTGCTGGGGCAGGCCAGGGGCTAGACGTGGCAACCTGTGTGTGTGTGTCTGTCTGCCTGGCGTCTCGTGGCTACAGGGCCAGGGCTGCGGCAACGTGCTGGAGGTCTGGCCTTCCCCAGGGAAGGGTGATGAGAGTGGGCTGGGGTCTCCTGTGAGCATGAGATGGCCGGTGGCACTGGGAGCTCAGGAGACCTTCCCTGTCCCCTGGGAGGGGCGCCAGGGCCACAGCTGGTGGTGTTGGGCTTTGAGGCTCAGCACCTAGGCCTTGGAGAACTTTCCAGGCCTGAGGCCCCAGAAAGGGGGCTAGACTACTGAGGGGGGAGCCTCTCCCTGCCCGGGTTTGCCCATCTTGACGGCTTCATCGTAGGAGGGAGGTAGTTCGAGGGCGTAGAGGCTGTAGGCAGGAGGGCTCATGGAGTCGAGGTCCAGCTCCCCGAAGGGCAGGGGTAGCCGCATGCCCAGTGGGTACTGCACAGAGCTGTAGGCTGCCAGAAACCAGACTGTGTTTGCGGGGACGGGCCTGGCCCTCCAGCCCCCAGCCCCCCAAAAGCAGTGGGCCGCCTGGCCAGGTACGCAGGCACTCACAGGTCACGGTGCTGTGCACGGGGCTGTCGCTGTCCACAGGGATGAACGTCAGGTCACAGGGCTGAGGCCTTGACGGTAGGTGTGGTTGGGCATGGGCCCGCTTCCGGAGGCAGCAGAACCGGACACAGCTGGCCGTGACCCCACACAGCAGCAGCAGCAGCACGGCGAGCAGGATGAGCCTGGGCAAGGTGGAGAAAGACCCTACGGCTGGATGGCCCCCAGCCACTAGGGGCCCGATCCTCAATGGCCCGGCCATGCAGGGCAGAACGGGCAGGAAACAAGGAAACCAGAGGGTGTCTCTCCAGGCAAACACCTCCTTCCTGGCTGCGGCCGGGCCTGAGGAGCTGGCCAGCGCTGGCCTCCTGGTGCTGGCCCTGGCTGTCTCTCCAGGGTTGGCCACAAGTGGCCTTGGGCTCACTCCCAGGACACACTGTCCTGGGCCGGCTGCACAATCCTGTGCCCAGACCAGAGACTCCCTCAGGAGGAAGGAGGGAGTGGGAGGTGGGCAGGCGGGCTCTGGAGGGAAGTGTGCCCAGGGGCTCAGGCAGGACCCACGGGAAGGCAGCTTCCAGTGCAGGAGGCAGGAGGCTGGGTTCAGCCTTCCAGGCTGCTGCGGGCCCGCGCCTTACCGCCGGCACAGAGAGGGACAACGCTGGCTACAGCTCGTCCATGGAGCCAGGCGGGGTGGGGATCTGGTGGGCTTGGCCCCTGAGGAACCGCCGGACCGGTCTCCGTGCCGCGGCCTCCACTTACCCCACGTGCCACAGGCTGCTCCAGCGGGCCTGGGGCGGGCACCTGCGGGGACAGCAGCACCTGAAGCGGGCGGGCTCTGTCGGCCGGCCGCCCCGCCCCGCCGCCCCAAAGGGCGGGGCCAGGCCCCTGCTCCCTCCCCCGCCGCCCGCCTCCCACTCACTGGTCCGAGGGTTCGCAGCTGCGGTCGGAGAAGCCCAGAGTCACCTGTGGGGACAGGGATGAGCTGGGGCAGGGCGCTCCTGGCGAAGACCCGCCCCGCGGAACCCAAGCCGAACCCGCGGCGACCTACCGGCGGCAGCGGCAGGAGCGGCAGCAGCAGCGGCAGGAGCCGGCGGGCAGCCGACGGCCCTGCGGACATTCTGGGCGCGGACCCGGAGCGCCCGCCAGGCCGCCCAGCGGCTTTATGGCCCCGCCCAGCACAGGCCCCGCCCAGGCCGAGCGACCCCGCCCCCACGTTGGCATCCAGTGAGAGCCGCGTACTTTCCAGGCCCCCCCCACACCGCAGACTCCGCCCCTCGGAGGCCTGGTCTGGGGACCGCACCCCCAGCTCCGCGCCCTGAGGGACCGCCCACGCGGGGCCGGCCCCCTAGAAATCCTGCTTGGCTGCGGGTTCCCTCCTCTTCGCCTATCCTACGGCCTAGGTGTTTGGGGGGCGGTCTCACCCTCGGCCGAGGCGCAAAGCCCTCAGGGGTCCTACGGTCCGGCTGGGAAGCCGTGGCCGGGGCGGGTGTCTACCAGGACCCACGTGGCCAAACTGGGCATACACCGCGGTGCTCCAAGTAAAGGGCTGCGGCAGGCGAGCGCCTGGGGAGCCCTAGCCCTGTTCAACCACAGGAAGTGTGCAGGTGCACGCAGGCCGGCCGGGGCTGGCTCTGGCCCTCACAGCGTCCGGGCCTGCAGACCACTTTCTGGGACTGTTTATGCCTTGAAAGCCATGCTCAACCTAGGGACCGTGGCCTCTGTGGCTTCTGGGCCAGGAGTTGCCCACCCCTCCGCCCACCCTCTGGGGATCAGGCTGAGGGAGGTGGTCAGCACCGTAAGCACCTTGTCCAAGGAGGGTAGGGAGCAGCTCCCTGCCCTGGCTCTTGTCGCACCCAGCACACACTCTGCACGCACCTCTGCCTCTGGAAGGGAAGTGACCATGCTCTGGAGAGCAGGCCTGCCTCTCTCCGGGGCTCCCTGCCGCCTGTCCCGCCAGGCACCTGACTCACAGTCATGATCCCCGTCGGAGCTCTATCCCAGAGCTGTCCCTCACCTCCAGGCTTCCAGGCCGCCCCCAGGGCCCTCCAGCTGGGCTCTCCCTCCTCCTGCCTGCCCTCTACTACCTTCCAGGCCCAGTGCAGCAGTAGGAGGGAGGAGGATGCGCAGCAAGCTCAGTACCAGGGGGCTGAGCAGGGGGCCAGGGGGGGTTGGAAGAAACTGCTGGTTGCCCACTGAGGAGGGGGGAGGAAAGGCCGCAGGGAGAACCTGCTCCTGGGGCCCAGAGGCCCACCAGACCCCAGCTTCTCTGCTTGCCGCCACCGGGTGGAGAGGTGGCTTGGACTCTGGCCCACCCCAGTGAGGGGTAGGAAGGAACCTGGGTCTGCCCACCCAGTCCTGCCAAAGGTGTCCCTAGGGTCACTGTCACAGGCTCAAGGTCAGGCTTCCAGGCCCCAAGGGCAAGGGGAAGTGGGGGACAGCAGGTGGCTGCAGGCTGGTGTCTGGAGTCTGTGCCCAGCCAAGACTGAAGTGCTGTCCTGGTGGGTTCTGGGGTGGGTGGGCTCTGTGTCCACCCAGCAAGCCCTCAGAAGGCAGGGGCTGGGGTTCAGGCACCATCGTGAGCTCCCAGGAGCCTCCTATGGTCCTGGGGTGGGGGAGGCGTCTATCTGGAAGGGCCAGTTGTGCCTGAAGGCCGAGTTTGCGCCCAGTTCAGGAAAGAGGAACCGGACACATGTGCTGGCCTCGGCCTGGGCCCTGGTCGGGTGTGTCCCAGCATTTGCTCACCCCTGGCTGAGGGTGGCTCGGGATCCTGGGACTCGGGAGGAGCAGGGAAGGCTAAGGGCCCCTGGGGTCGGAGTCGCCTTCCCTTCTCCCCTCTGATGGCCTCTTCAGCCCTGCCTGTTGTCCCCCCACACACACACGATGCAGGCACTGCCCTGCGGGAGGCCCCTCAGAGGCTCCCAGGCAGACCTCGCTGTGTTATGAACTGATTTTTCTGGGGTGGGGAGGGGATGCCCCCCAGGACTGCACTCCCACCTCTTATTCTGTCTGCACCCACAAATGACTCGTGGTCGCCCACACCACACTCCAGCACACAGAGCATCCAGAGTGTTTATTGACAGACAGCTCTTGCCCACACTGGGCGGGTGCTGGTGGGGCTGGGGGCTCTGAGGGGCTCAGGCAGGAGCAGATGCAGGGTGGGGAGCTCTTGGCCCCTGGGCTCATCAGGTCCAGTGCCGCAGGAGGCTGCCGTGCGGGGGGGCCAGGTGCCTCAGCCATGTGGTCATGCAGAGGGCTGCCAAATCGAACCAGCCGGGCAGTGGGTGCCCAGGTCCCAGCCCATAGTGCCTTGGCCTGGCCCACACACCTGGAAGTGCTTCTGGGGAGCCAGAGGATCTCAGGGGCTCCGTGGAGAGGCTCCTGTGACTTCAGGGGCCAGTCAGCACCTGAGCTACAAAGAAGACCTTGTAGGTCTCCTTCACATCCCCCCTGAGCTGCAGCAGGGCAGACACCTGGAGCGGGTGGTCTGGCTGCAATGGGAGGCAGGAGGAAGGAGGAAAGGCTGAGCCAGCAGACAGCTCACCAGGCAGATCCGGGTCTGGCTGCCGCACTGCCCACCCCACCCACCCGCCAGGGCCCGACCCACTGGCCCTCCCTGGGCAGTGCAGAGGGGTGGCCGCCCAGGCTTTGGCTTCTGCAGGACCCCCCCCCCCCCGCAAGGTCCGCAGCACCTACATCGAAGTCCGCAGGTGGCACCCAGGAGATGCTGATGGTCTTGGTTTGGCCGCGCTCCACGACGCCCCTGGGGGGCTCGATGGTGAAGCCCCTGTGCTGCAGGGACGCCACGCTGTCCAGGCTGAACTCCACGGTCTGCGGGCATGGGAGCCGCTGGTGACCTGAGCCAGGCTGGGCCCCAGAGGCACTGGGTGACAGCCCCACGCGCCCTCCTGGCCCACACCTGGGAGCGGCAAGGCTACGTGGGCTGGAACTGTCCAGGCAGGGGCGGGGGGGCAGAGGTGCTGGGGGCCCAGGTGCTGGGTGGGCTGGGGCAATGCTGTGGTCACCTTCTTTGCGGACAGCTGGGTGGTCCGGATGCAGCCCACCAGCAGCTCGCGTGTGGCGGGTGGTGCTGGTGTGTCTGTGTCCAGCTGGATGTAGTCCAGGGTCACCAGGATGGGCTTCGGCTCCTCAGCTTCTGCTGATGCAGGGTCTGGCTGGGGACTGCTGGGGGGGCCGGGGACAGAGTGGGGCTGGCCCTCAGGACGGTTCTGTTCAGCATCGCCCCTCAGAAGGCTCACCCTCTCTGCGCTCTAGGTCGCCGGCGGGGATTCCGGTCAAGGACTCTACAGGCACGTCCAGCGGGTCTCCGCCCTCCACGAACATCATGTGCTCACGGGCCGCACCCTTCAGGAGGATCTGCTGGGAGACTTTCTGGGACCCAGGCACAGCGGCCTCATTATGTGACCTGTGCTGGGCTCCGGGAGGGGCACCCAGCCACCAGCCTCTCCCCCAACCATTTCCCATAAGCTCCAAGCCCCAGGCAACGGCAGGGCGGCAGGGCGGCAGGGCGCCGGGGCGGGTGGGGGGGGCCCGCCTCCCAAGAGGGGCGGGGCCAGGGAGCCCCGCCCACATGCCAGGGAGGAGGGGCGAGGCTGGGCTCCTGGGCTCCTGAGGCGCACCTTCTCGAAGAGGATGACCTGCAGCAGGTCAGAGAAGTACAGGCTCTCGTGGTCTGGGCTGAAAGTCACGGTGAAGTCCTGCGCCCCACCAGGGTCCAAGACGCCCTCCACCGGAGCCACACTGAACACGCTCTGGCCATTGTGGTTCTGTGTGCCTGCAGGCCAGGACAGGCGGGTCCGTGACCCCTCCCACCAGACCCTTGCACCCTCCCCGCAGTGTCCCCCGCCCCCCAGCTCACCCACGACATCTGTCCTCTGGGCTGAAGAGGTGAGAAACTGCGGCAGCTGCTGCCGGTCCTCGCGCCTGGTGCTGGAGAGGCTGTCCAGCTGCATGGAGAACTTGATGGGCAGCGAGGAGCTGTTCTGCAGCTGTGGACACGGGCGTCAGTGGGCCGCCCACCATGGCCAGGGCTGCGGCTGGGGCTGGCGGAACCTGCTGCCCCCTCCCGGGCCCCTGTATCCGGCCTGAGTGGCTCTGCTTCAAGGTGGGCAGCTCGCGGTGGCCTCCATCTCCCCAGCTTCTCCCCAGCAGGCCACCCCTCCCCCCTGAGAGCAGCTCCCTCAGTAAAAACTCCCCAGAGTCGGCCTTCTGGGCTCTGCTGCAGGACCTGACCTCAGCCAGACGAGCTAGCTGGCGTCCTGCGGGAGACTCGACCCCCAAGGCCACTGTGCCCCTGGGATGGAGGAGGGCAGTGTCAGCTGACGTGCTGGGTGCCTGCAGATGACCCTGCTCCCCACTGAGCAGTGGCTGCCTGAGCTCCCCAATCCAGAGGGGCCCACCCTGCGGAGACCCTGAGGCCAGGGCAGCTGAGGGGGGCAAGGGTGCAGGGAGGGCAGCCGTGACCCTGCTGGAGGGGGGCGGGTGGTAGAGGTGGCGGCTGCTGGGGCGTGAGCCTTGCACCTGCACTGGCTCCGATCGAGGCGGCGGCCCCCCAGGGTGGAGCCGCCCCGCCCCCGAAGGCCAGGGCAGACACCAGGCCCCAAAGCTGCACCTGGAAGGTGGAGGAGACGGACTCCCTGGCGATCACGTAGCCCATGTGCAGGACGTCCCCCTCGATGGAGCACGTGATCATGGAGGCCACGCCGGTGCCGGAGAGCGTCAGGGTCAGCGTGCCTCTCTTTGTGATGACGTCCAGGGTCTCTTGGGCCTACAGACGTCACGCACGCGTGTCGGCTCGGGGCAGGCGGGCGGGGCAGCGCAGAGACGGGGCACGGGGAGGGCCTGGGCCTCACCAGCATGCTGTCACGGGGAGAGAAGGACAGCACCAGGACGTGCGTCTGCCCCGCGGGCAGCTTGCTGATGGGGTTCAGCAGGACGAAGGGGCCGTTGGGGTTCAGAACGGAGAAGTCCACCTGAGGCCCCAAGTCAAGGAGAGGTGGGAGGATGAGGCCGCTGCCCTCACCCCCACCAGCCCCCAGTCTCGGATACAGCCAGGTCCTCGGAGGTGATGTTCTGGATGGAGACCTTCTTTATGCCTCGGTGTCCTGAAACGGGTTGTCCTGGGTCACACCCCAGGCCCGAGTGGGCGGGGCGGGGGTGGCTTGGTAGGCACTGGGGGTCCGGGTTCCTGTGGGTGGGGGCGTGGGCGATGGGCCCGATCAGGACTCACCCACGGCAATGTCGCCAAAGCTGGAGGCGGTTTTGCCTTTGTCAGAGGTCACTATGATGGATGGCGCCACCGCTGGACACCACAGCTCCAGGTACAGGGTGTTGTGGGGACTGCGGGGGCAGAGCACACTGACAGCGCTGTGCCTGCCCCCCAGCTCCGCCCCTCGCCCAGGCCCCGCCCCCGCAGGCCCCGGGTCCAGGGCGGTAGCAAGACAGGGACAGTGGCTTTTCAGCTGACCACATCCCACCTGGCCCAGAGCACTGCACCTGAAGCTCAGAGGTTCCATTCCCTTCCTGTCTTGGATGTCACCGCTGGCAACGACACAGGGTACCACAAACTTGTCAAACTTCCCTGGGAACGATCTGGCCAAGATGGCCTGAGCGACCTGGTACTCGTAACTGAAGAAAGCCGGCAACTTACACCTGTGCTGGGGGTCCCCCCTCCGCACCCCCAGCTGTCCGGGGGCCCTCCACCCTGACCTTTGTGGGCAGGCCAGCAGGCCGCCCCTGCTCTCCAGGGCCTCAGGGGCCACGTGGGGTCTGTCCCAGGGCTGCCTGACCAGCTGATGCCCCCCCCTTCCCAGATTCCTGTGGGAGCTGCCCTCCCACCCCAGGGCCCTGGCCAGGCACCAGCGGGCTCTGCTCCCTGGGCAAGGATCTAGGGCTGGCAGGTGGCTCAAGGCCATCTGAGCCCTTGGGGACTCCCTCTCCACCCAGGTGGGCCAGGGCTGTGGGAGTCGGGCAGCAGCATCTCCCCCAGCCCGTGGAGGGGGGCTGTTCCCTGTCTCCAGGGGAATGGAGGGGGTGCATAGGCCCAGGAAGGGAGCCTGCGGGGCCCCAAGGCAGCACCTGGATCTAGCTGTTTCTGACATCAGCCCAGTCCTAGGCCTCCAGATTCATGTCTTAAAGCATCTCTAGGCAGGCTGTGGGGTCCCGTGTCCCCCCAGAGGGAGTGGGGGAGGGTGCAGCCTTCTCTGCACACACCTGAACTTGAGGTCCTGCTTCTGCATCTCCCGGGCGAGGGAGGTGGAGGCCCGGAACAGCCGGTCTCGGTGGTGTGCCCGCTGCACGGACAGGGACTGTCTCCGCATGTCCCTCCTGGAGGTGGGCGCCTCCTTTCGGAACTGTGTGGGGAGAGGCCCGCTGTGGAGAGGCCCGGGGCTTGAACCCAGGGGGTCTGCGCATGCCAGGCATGGGGTCCCAGACCACAGGTGGATCCCTTGGGAGACTGGTGGCAGGAGCTGGAGCAAGGGAGACCGGGCACATTCCTGGGGAGGAGGCAGCCCAGTGCAGAGACCCCAGGGGCCACTTGTGTCGACAGGGAAACCGAGGCACAGAGGGTGCAGGGGCAGCCAGACCGAGGTCTGAGTGAGCACGCTCAGGGGAGGAGCCGGGCTGCTGGGCGGGCGGCGGCCCCTCCGAGTCCTGGGGACAGCTCTGTGTGACCAGGAGCCCGCCTGCACCGCCCGCGGGGCCACTTGACCCCCAGGGCTGCCCCTGGGTGGGACCGTCCCCCCTCTCAAGTCCTCGGTTTCAGCCCCTGAGGGCTGTCACCTTGGGAAGGGAAGCCCCACCTGCTCCCCAGCCTCCCTCTGGGCATCCACCGGGCCTGGTGGTGCTTCCAAGAGAGGAGGGAGGGGCCTCCAGAGGAAATGTTGTAGCCTCTGGGAACAGCCTGGGGGGGGGTGGGCAGGGGAAGGCGTGTCTGTCCTGGACCCTCTGTGCAGGAAGCCAGCAGCCCCTCCTGTGCCCCCATGCCCTCCTCTTGGGGGCCCCACTCACCATTTTCATCCCCCCATCTTTACTCAGGGCCTGGAAGGCTCGCTGGCGGATCACCTCGCTGGCCAGCACCGGCCGGAAGGCCACCTGTACTAGGCACCTCTGTGGGGAGAGGGCCCGAGGGCAGGGCTGGCCCTGTGGGTGCCCCGCCCCCACACCCCACTGCCCCCAGCTCTCCTGCACCCCCCACCGGAGGTCGTGCTGACAACCCTGGCGTGTGCCTCCATCTGTTCTTGGGGTCTTCAGCTTAGTGGGCCCCGTCCAGGAAGGCCTCTTGGACTGCGCCCCCTGGAAGTGGGGCCGGGCTGCCGTACAGGATTACTAAACCCACTCAGCCCGAGCCGGTGGGGATCCAGGATGGAGGCCTGGGGGGCCCAGGCCCCACCCACTGCCCACAAAGCACGACGGAAGAAGGGAACTTCGGTTTCGGCCGTGAGGTTTGGGGGCGAGCCCCACACCCGACCAGCCCGGCAGCCTTTCCAAAGCTCCCGGTGGGCTCGCGGCGCCCGGCGTGGCAGAGGGGCTCTGTGTCTGCCAGGTGGGGCCACGGCACGTGGGGGCACGTGAGGGAGGGAGGGGGGAGAGGGGAGGGGGAGGGGACACAGAGGCGGGGTGGCCACAGCCTCTCTGGAGACATCCAGGTGGCGCTCGCTCCATTGAATGAAATGTGCTTCAAGTGACCCCACCTGTCAGACCCGGTGGGGCCCCCCCCCATCGTGTGCCCCTCACAATGTCCTCTGGGCAGGCCCCCAGGGCCCGGGGGCAGGCCCTCCCTGCTCTGAGGGGAAAAGCAGAGTGCGGCGGGGGGGGGCCTGAGTACAACCGGTAGACAGACACCCTGTGCTCCTGGTGACCAGGTCTCTGCATTCACCTGCTCTGAGGTCCAAGGACTGTGCTCCCCCCACCCCAGGGCTCAGCCACCCATGCAGCCAGGAGCTGGCACGGACCCCGTGGGCGCCCCTGCCTCGGGCGGGGCCAGGCCTCTTCCCTGGCCTCAGAGGCCCCTGGCTTGCGGGCTCTCAGGGGAGCAGAGCTGACCTCGCGTCTGCTGTGGCACCGGTGCCCCTGCGGGGCCCACACCCACCTTTCCTGGCAACACGGTCCCCACTGAGGGCGAGATGGTGATGGGTGAGCCCGGGGGCAGCAGGAACTCGAAGGACGTGGGCCCCACGGGGCAGGTGTCCCCAGAGCCGATGCGGGGCACAGAGTGCGTCAGCGAGTTCATGCTCAGGTGAGGGTTGATGACGTACAGGGTGGCCACGGAAGTGTCGTACAAGGAAGTGGCCGCAAACTTGACCTGGTAGTGGGACAGCTCCAGGGGCGGGTGGACCCCCACGGCCCGGCAGGTCAGCTTGAAGCACCTGGGAGTGACCAGCGTGGGCAGGTTCAGTGGGGGGCGTCTGGCTGCAGGGCGTGGGGCTTCTCTGTGGCCTCTGAGTGCAGGGGAGGCAGCCCCCCGCCTGCCCCGGTGTGTAGGGTGCGCAGGATGATGGCGGCTGTCATCGAGAACGCAAGCGAACAAACCCCGAGACCCCACGCATCCCTGGGTGAGGCCGAAAAGAGAGAAAACGGACAAATCGCCCTGGAGTCCGAACACACGAGGGTGGAACCCCGCCCCGCCCCCCACGAGGGACAGGGGCTCTGCCTCCCCTGTGAGCGCCTGTCCCCGCGCCGCCCCGAGGGACTGTCTCCCGTCACGCGTGTGCTCAGCGCTCTCAAGGACGGCGCCCACTGCCCTGTCACCCGTCTGTCGCCAGAATGTGTTCGCCTGTTGAAATGTTTCAGAATCGATTTTAAAAAATCCTCGCCGAAGGCTGTGTTTATTCATTTGAGAGAGAAAGGTCTGCGTGAGACACACAGATCAGGTGCCTCCAACCGGGGATCGGACGTGCAGGCCGGGTCTGCGCCCCGGTGGGGGTCACGCCCACAGCCCTCCCGAGAATGGGACGAAGCTCCCACCGACCCGGCCACCTGGCCAGGGCCCAGCGCCCATTCGCCTGTCCTGGGACCACAGGCTCCAACACCGTCGCGGTTCTTCTTACTAACTGCAGAGCAGAGATGAGGTGCCTCAGTCCCTTCACGGAGCAAGCAGCCACTTCCAGGAAGGCGGCCAGCGCCGTGGCCCCCTCCACAGGCAGCCTGGGTCCCTGTGACTCATGTGGGGCCCCCGGCCAGGGCTCCGTCCCCAAGGTGGGAATGGGACGCCCCCAGTGCCACTCTGCCCTGTGAACTCTTCTTTATATGCCGAAAGCTCGTGTGCAACGAGCCCTCCTCTGTATTTTGGAGAGTCCTCCTCTGGCACCGTGCTCAGGTCCTCCACCGTTTTCTTGCTGGGAAGAACCGGGGCCCCGCTGGCCAGCGGTCACCGTGCGGAGCATAGCTGCCCTCCCTGTGGCCTGGGGCAGTGGAAGACCCACAGGGCCTTGAGAAGGGCTGGACCACCACTGGCTGCCACCCAGGACACACTGGCAACCACGTTTGCTGATGGAATGTTTTTATCGAAGCATGTATTTAAAATGCTTCTTCTGCCCTGGCTGGTGTAGCTCAGTGGACTGAGCACGGGCCTGCGAACCAAAAGATGGAGGTTCGATTCCCCATCAGGGCACATGCCTGGGTTGCAGGCCAGTTCCCAGCAGGGGGTGCACCAGAAGCAACCATACATTGATGTTTCTCTCCTTCCCTTCCCTTCTAAAGATAAATAAAATAAAATAACATGCTTCTTCCCCCCAAGACCGCAGAGGTAAGGCTCGCTCGTTCAGGGTGGTGATATTCTCCTTCGACCGCAGAGGCAGAACCTGCGTGTCTGTCCCCTTGGTTATCGCCCCCGAGGCCGCGTCCTCCTGTTCACCTGGGCAGCTGATGGCTGACGACCGTGGCCCTGAGCCTCGAGGACCCACGGGCTCTGCTCGGAGATGGGCCTGGCTGGCCCGAAGCCCCACTTCTGACGCCTGTGCCCCCCCAGAACCACCAGCTCTTCCTTTTCTCTGCTCTCCGGAAGGTGTGTGTCCGCCACCCGCATTTTCCCTCGTGGAGAGCTTTGAAACTGGGTTTGATTTCCCTGGTAGTTGTTCGGCCACTCAGGTCTGCTTTCCTCTCTGGTAGGTTGCGTTTGTCGAGAAATGTGTCGGTTTCATCCGCACTGCTGACGAGTGTGAAGCCGTCCCGCGGCGCCCTGGCCTCCCCGCGTCTGTGGGTCCGGGTGACGTCCCCCTGGGCACCGGTGACTTGCGATTCCTCTCTTCCATCTTTTTTTTTTGTTATAGCACAACTTACATATTTCAAATGGACAAAATTAGTATCATTTACAGTATCTTAACATAAATTGCCTTTGAATGGGAGCTTCCTTTCCAGTACTTTGAGGTCTACGAGACGTATCTAGGAAACTCACTGCTGTGGAAAACGAAGCTTAAATCGAACAGGGAGAGGGTGGGACCCTGGCTTTCCCTCGATTAACTGCCGCGACGCTGTCTTTGGGGCGGCCGAGGGAGTTGCGGATTTTCTTTGGACGTCACCAGGCGCGGGAGCTCCGGTGGGACGGCCCAGACGCTCGGTGAGTTCTGCCCTTTCCTGGCACTGGCACGGCTCTGGGGTCCACCTCTCCTTGGGAATATTTATCCCACTACTACTAATTTTTGTTTCAAATCTGACAAGGGGGGTGCTTCCGGGTGTTTAGGTCCACACCCTACTCCGTGTATTTGGTTTCCATAAACGGCCCGGGCCCCCGGTGGCTGACGGCTTGTGTCGCTGTGGCCGGGAGGCCGGCCCCTTTCCTCTGTCGTCTGGATTGGGCTTGTTAAGATAATGCATTTACTAATTTCTACAGAGAAAGACGTTTAGTTTTGTTGTTTTCCTGTGGAATATTTGATTTTCGTTTCACTGATTTCCACTCATTACTATGGCTTTTCTTCTAATTTCCTTGGGTTTAATTTGCTATACTCTTTTCCTAGTTGTTTTTGAAAAGGTTTTATTGATAATATTTATTTTTAGAGAGAGGGGACGGGCCCTGCCTGGTGGGGCTCAGTGGGTTGGGTGTCCTTGCACAGACTTCCCGGCCGGGGTGCACTGTGGGGCTGCGGGCCAGGCCCCTGGTCGGGGGCCCGAGAGAGGCAGGTCCATAGGCCACCCCCACCACGTGCCCACCCTGGGACTGAACCCACAGTCAGCATCTGGCGACCCTTCGCTCTGCAGGAGGGTGCCCAACCACCAGAGCCACACCAGTCTGGGCCTAGTTTCTGAAAGAAAAGTCCAGATTATCGATTTTCAAACTCTCTTCTTTGTCTGCATTTGGAGCTAGGAATTTCCCACTAAGCACTGCTTTTAATGAAGCCCAAGTCCTCAAACTCAACACATCCAAACCGGGCCTGCAGATGTGCCAATGTGGATCAATCACAAAAACACTGAGGGAACATAAAGTCGCAATGGAGACCGACACGTGGGGCAGGACTCCAGCAAGCGGGGTGTGGCCTGGGTGTTAGCCCCGAAGTCCTCAGTCCGGGGCCTCGACCGCGCTTCCCAGCACTTCACGCCCACGCCCTGAAGAGGGCGCCCTAGAGCCACCAAGCAGGGGAAGGGCTGCAAACCGGGCCCCTCCCCAAAGCTCGGAACTGGGGCCCAGGAGGAGAGCCAAGGAACAAGATCAAGGCCAAACAATCACCAGTAGAGTTTTTAGACAGAAGAGAATGTGGAGCAAATCAACTATGTTCGGATGACGCCACCTGCAAGGGCGGCTGCGCGAAGGAGGGACGCAGGAGGGACGCTGTGACACAGTGACTCACGGAGCGCAGGGAAGAGGCCGGCGCGGCAGGACCGCAGCCTCTCGGAAAGGGCGTTCGGGCCGGGGAGGCAGCGCGACCAGCACCAACGACTTGATGAGGACTCAGCTGGGAGGGTCCCGGGAACCAGGGCCGCGATTAGGGGGTGGGGGTGGGGGCGGGGGCGGGTGAGACCCTGGAAAAGCCAGGGAGCCGGGAGAGCGATGAGACCGTTCTGCTCCCAGCCAGAGCCCCGCAGGGGGGCTGGAGGCAAACATCAAAGGCAAGAGCCCCTGGTGAATGCCCCGGAAGTAAAAAAATGCACTGTGCACCTCTGAAAATCCACCCAGAGCAATCAAGGCCAAAACGCGTTTTCACCGAGTTGTGGGGTTTTACATGGGAAGAAACAGACTCTCAGGTGCCCGGGGGTGGACGCCTGAGTTCTACAGAGCCGCTGGGTTTTTTAACTGATTAAAAAAATCCTCATGTGCCCTGGCGGGCGTAGCTCAGTGGATTGAGCCAGGGCCTGCGAATCAGATGATCGCGGTTCGATTTCCAGTCAGGGCACATGCCTGGGTTGCAGGCCAGTTCCCAACAGTGGAGGCACAAGAGGCAACCACACATTGATATTCCACTGATATTCCTCTCCCTCTCTCCTTCCCTTCCCCTCTATTTAAAAAAGAGGGTGGGGGCCCTTGATTGAGGGTGGGGGAGAGGGAGGGAGAGAGAAAGCGACCAGTGTCCCCCTCGCACCCTGACTCACTCTGCAGCCTTGCTGCATGCCCATGCCCTGATCCGGAAGTGAACCTCCGGTTCACGGGACGATGCTCCCACCCACTGAGCACATGGCCAGGGGCTCACCCACGAGGTGGGGAGCTCACAGTCTAAAGGCTGTGGGCAAATTGTCACTGGCATGAGAAGTGAGGGGCGTGGTGCCTGTCACAATCCTAAGGGTCTTTCCAGCAACGATGCCTCCCACCCTGTGTGGAGACTGGCCACAAAGGAGTGCTGGCCCCTGTGCCTGGGCCCCCCACTCCTGCGTGCCTGTGGGGGGCAGGGCCTGGGCTGTGTGTGGGGAGGGGCCGCCCAGCCAGGAGCTGGGACCCAACGGTAGCTTGGCTGGGGGACAGGGGGCCAGTGCAGCCTGGATGAGAGGATGGGGAGAGGGGCTGGGCGGGGCTCCCCGACAGTCCTGGCTGGGCTGGCAGCAGTCCCCCACAGCCCCCAGGCTGCCCCCAGTGCCAGGGCGACCCCTCCCCAGCTCTGGGAGTGGGTGCTGGGAGGCTCCAGGCGGGGCTGTCACACAGCAGGTCAGGGCAGCAGGACTCACTCTCTGGTCCTCCTGAGTGCAGAGCACACGCTGCACACTGCATGCACACTCACTCCTCCCACACGCACATGCTCACCACGTGCACACACCATACATCCACATGCATGCACACTCAAACGAGCCCTTCCAAACACCCACATGTGTACACCCGTGAACTCACACCCCACATATGCACAAACATGAACTCATGCATGTTCAGAAGTGCATGGTTGCACACACCACACACGTCCACACATATTCAAACCCACACCCACCACCTGTGTATGCTCACATGAACTCACATGTCAATGCATGAATGCTCATGTTAACTCACATGCCACACATGCATGTTTACACCACACACATGCTCAAACATCCATGCCCACACCTACACAAGCAAACTCACACACACACGCACACTGACATGCATGTGCACACAGTGCTCACATGTACTCTCCCCCATGTGCGCGCACACACTGCTCACGTGTGCACACCTGCACTTGCTCCCACACACACGGCTGAGTGGCCTGAAAGGCCGTGGGTCCCGGCATCTGCGCTGGGCCTGCGGAGCCTGCAGGCCGCTCAGTGCCAGCCCGAGGTCAGCCCAGCCGGCTACTGGCCACCGCCCCTTCCCCGGCCCCGGGCTCACCGGCCGATCTCCGACTTGCAGACAAGCTCGAAGCTGTACTCCTTGGCTTTGCTGGGCTGGAAGATCACGTCGAACTCCACCATCTCCAGCGGCAGGACAGTGCCGAAGCCATCATTGGGCTGGATGTCCACGCACTGCACCGGGAGAGCCGGCGACACCAGAGTGAGGCCCGGCAGACACACGCGCAGTGTGCCCGCAGGCGCATTCAGTGTGTGACCACGCTGGGCGCACACGAGCTTGGGCGTGCGTGCATGCGTGTGTTATTGTGTGTCTGTGTCTGCATGTGCACGTATGTTACTGTGTGCATGTGCCTGCACGTGAGTGCATGCGTGTACTCAAGTGCCTGCATACATGTGTGTGCCTGTGTGAGTGCACACATGTGTGAGCACACACGTGTTGAGAGTGGACAGCAGGGGCTGCGGTGGGGTGGCCAGGGTGAGGGTGGAGGAGCCTGGAGTCCCACGGGAGCAGCAGGCCGGAGAGGAGGGGGAGGGGAGGGAGCAGAGGGAGGGGGCCGCGGCCGCCCCTGGGGCGTCAGGGAGGAAGAGAGGGGCGGGCGGGGGGGCCAGGCACAGGTGTCTGGAGGTGGACACACGGTATGGGAGGGTCAGCAGCCGCCTGGGCCACAGCCTCCTCCCCAGCCCCCCCGCGTCCCGCCCCTCCCCCCCCGCCCGTGCCAGGCACCTTGGGGAGCCTGACGAACCCAAACTCCTGGGGAAGGAGGGAGTGGTTGTAGAGGCTGACGGGGGTCCTGATGGCCTCGTAGATGGTGCAGTGGCCGAAGTCCACCTCTGAGGGGCTCAGCTCCAAGTCCGAGGTGGTGACTATGGCGTGGACCGTGAATTCCACCGGTCTGGTCTGGGGTGCAAAGGGGAGCACGTTTCTGTCACATCCGGTTTTGGCAAGTGTGTCCAGAAACGAGGAAGGCGCAAGCATCGCTGTGGCCCGAGGCACCCCTTTCCACGGACACGACCTCTGAAAGAACCCACTCTCCGGTCACCCCCGGACTTGGGAGGATGCAGGAGCGACGGTCACAAAGAGGAGCCGGAGGGGCGGCTCGGCACGCGTGCACACACATGTGCTGGGACCGCACGGCACGTGTATCACGGGCTAAGTGCAAGGGAGGACTGTGTGCACACGTGAGCAGCTGTGCCTGCGAGTGACAGGTACGGAGTCCGGGTGCTGGGGACGGCCCTGCGGGCCCGGGGCAGCGCTCGGACCCTCTTTGACCCAGAACCACCACCCCCACCCCTGTCTCGACCAGGCAGGGGCTACTGGGGCAGGCGGCCAATTTGCAGGCCCGGCCGCTGGAAACCAACCAAGGGCCTTGCTGGGGTGTAGAGCCCAGTGCCCAGGGCACCCCTGCTCCCCAAGAGCACCAGCATTCCCAGGAGGCCCCCACAGACCTGGTCGGCCACCCGTATGGTCATCGGGGCCTCCAGAACTCTGCTTTCTCTGTCGAAGTACTTGCCTGCGTCTTCGGGAAGGGAGTGTCTAGAAGAGATCGCACGCACTCACATGTAGTCTCCTCGTTTACACTGCGCAAAACGGCGGTGAAACTGACCTGAGTGGCGCTTTTAAAATGCACAATTGGTCCTGGCCAAGTGGCTCAGTTGGTTAGAGCATTGTCCCAATACTCTGAGGTTGCAGGTTCGGTCCCTGGTCAGGGCATGTACAACGATCAACCAGTGAATGCATCAGTAAGTGGAACGACAAACTGACATTTCTCCCCACCCCTACCTTCCTCTTTCTCAAATCAATGAATGAAAAAGCTACACAAAAGCTGTGCGACCTGATCCTGGCACCAGCCTCCTGCTCTCTCCGCCTGGATTCCCCCGGTGAGAAGCGAGGCCCCCTCCCGCCCACCCCCGCACCCACCTGGGCAGGAACTTCAGCTGCACAGAGTAGGACGACAGAGCCTGGATGTAGCCCGTCTCCGGCAGGAGCTCCACGTGGCCCCGGAGCTCCTTGCACACCTCAAACTTGAGGCGAAGGGCCGCTTTCGACCTGCAGCGGGGGAGGGACGTGAGGGCGCTTAGCTAGTCACTCCTCACCACCCGCCACCGCGGTGCTCGGCGCGCCCCTGCCAAGCCAGTGCCTCAGCGGTAGGAGGGAGGGGCTCCCAAGCCCAGCTCCCTAGGGGCTGGCTTCCCGGCAACGCAATCCGATGAGGATTCTCAAGGATGAAGGCAGCACAGGTGGAACACGCCCCTTCAGCTCTCAGAACCCTGAGCGTTCTCTGGGGAGACCCCATGCCCGGCAGGCCCTGGGGATGGGGGTTCAGCGGGGGACCCTTGCCCGACCCGCTCCTGCCCTCCTCCCCAGGCACAGTCTTGGGACAGGCCGGGTCCCCAGCACAAGCTCTGCAGGGCACTGGTGGCCCCTGGGTGGCCTGGCCTTGGTCAGTGACCACAGCTCCTGTAAATTCTGTCCCTGCCCCTGGCTGAGGACAAGCCGGAGGAGCCAAGGGTGCCCCTCAGTGTCACGTGGGTACCATGGCCCCGTGACGCCGCGCTCCTCCCGGGGCCTCCTGGAGTCTCCACTAGGTCAAGTGACGAGTCTGACCCCTTGCCACATGCTGGGTCTCTGTTCACGCCACGGGTGGTGTGATCTCCAAGCCCCAGGACGGCCAGCGGCGGCTGCCCAGGGGAAGGGCGGCTGCTTCCCGGTCCACCTGGGGACCGTGGGCTGTGGACCACGCCTTGCACAGGTTCCCGGGGTGCTTCCCGCCTGACCGGCTGGCGGGGCCTCTGCCCAGCCAGGCTCTGTGTCCACAGCGGTCCAAAGACAGGTAAGCAGGCGCGAGGGCCGCGCTCACCGTGTGCGGACGAGGATGGAGTCCTGGTAGAGCCGGTCGTACATGCAGATCTTCAGGTCCACGTCGGGCCTCGGCACCCAGACCGGCACGTCCACGGCGACGCCGATGGCCCGGAAGTGCAGCTGAGGTCAAAGGTGTGCCTTCAGCAACGCGCCCTTCCACCAGCAGAGCGTGCCCCACAGCTCTCGGCAGGGCGGGCTCTGGGACCCTTACTGGCGTTAGTGGCCAAGCCACGTTTAAGGCGCCACAGCACTACTCACACGTTTAAATAAGAGAATCTTTTTCACTATACATTTTCAAACAAGGAAAGAGCAGGGTTTTATGGTTGTCACCGCACAGCTTTGCATCGAGTGACACGTAAGCCGCCTGAGAAACGCACTCGCCAGAGTCAGTGTCGCCCAGGCCGGCAGACACGTCACGAAACCTTCACACCTAAATCAGGGTGGAAGCTGGAAATCGCGAGGGGACCCGGGGAAGCGGGCGGCACCTCCCTCCCGGGCACTGAGGCCTGGGTCTTTGGAGTCGGGGCTTGTGGGTGTCCAGCAGACCAGCCTGGCACACGGCCGCCCCTCAGGCTGGGGGACAACTACTCCTTCCAGACACCAGCCCACAGGGCTGCCTGGGGACACAAAACAGGGACTGTCCCCTCTATACCACCTGCAGGCCTTGTGACACTTGGCACATGCCAGCCACCAGGTCAAGGCCTCAGGGTTGCCAAAACGCACAGCCCATTTCTGGGGCCAGGAAGGAGGCCGTCGGTGCGAACAAACAGAAAACACACCCTGCAGGGAGCCGCCCAGAGTCAGGAGTCCACGTCACTTACAGGTCGGGCTGCGTGGTCAATGGTCACCGCTGGGGGCCCGGCAGGCCAGGGGCAGTGTCCTCCCCACACTCTCAGGGGACCATTAGGGAGCCCAGGTCAGTGGCCAGGCAAGTAGGGGACAAAGTGACACATGACATGCCAGGCTACAGACAGACCCAAGACTCAGAGGACAGATGAGGGAACTGTGGAGGGTCCGGGAGGCAGACGGGGCACCAGTGGTGGAAGCCCCGCCCACCCAGGAGTCGAACCGGGGCAGGGATGACGATGGGCAGACCTGGGTGCACGCTGGTGACAGGAGGGAACAGGCCGGCCTGCACCAGGAGGCTCTCCCTGGAAGGTACTGGGCCCAGTCCTCAGACGTGAGGGGGCGGGGCTCCGGTGGGCCAAACCCAGAGCCTGTCCCTAGGGCCCAGCCTGAGCAAATGGGCAGGCGGGACTCAGAGTCCAGCCCCAGTCCCAGCCTGGCTGCGTGTGGATGCCAAGAGCAGTGTACGTGCCAGGTTGCGGCGCGTCCTGCGGCACTCGGGCCTGCGGAGGACACAGATGGGGGAGGGGGCAGGGGGAGAGACCGGCAGAGGGTGGGGCGTGAGGCCACACGCACGCGGCGTGGTCACACCTGGGCAGAGGCAGCGCCTGTTGGGGCCCAGGCGTCGGAGGCGGAGAAGGCTAGTGGTCAAGTGGCGCCCGAGGGGAGGCCAGGCATCGAGGGGCAAGGAACGGGGTGAGTAAGAGGGGCCGGGCTGGATTTCACTGCGGCCCTAAGAAGCGCTGGGGAAGCCCCGCTGGGGACACAGCCCGTCCGTGGGGTTTCCTCTTTCCACTTACAAGGTAGAAAGTTCCCAGGGACTCGCGGGCTGGGAAGGGGAGAGGACTGTCCGGGGAACGGTTCGGAAAAATTCCAACTAGTGAGACCAAACGCGGCAAACAGCAAGTGGGCGGGAGACGAGGAAGCTGGCCGAGAGGAAAGAGCGCCGGGTTGTCGGCGATAACCTGAGGGGTGCGGCCCAGCGGGCCACTGCCCGTCCCCGCCCTCAGGTGGCTGGGGGTCTCGGCGACGCCGACCTCACACCTAAGCAACCCCACCCCGGGCCGCCCCCTGTGAACACAGCCACGGCCTGCAGGCGAGTGTGTGGTCTTCACGTGTGTGTGTCAGCCACACACTCAACCTTGCCTGCGGCTGCCAAGAAAACTGGAACAGAGTTTGCAGATGTCATCTGAACATAGTTTCACACGCTCATGAACAGTCAACGACAGAGTAATGAACAGCAGGTTTAGCTACTTCGAAATTAAACAAGACATTTCTAGTAACACAGGGCGAAGGCTGAGTGTGCACACACAGATGTGTGCGTGCACACGGGCATGTGAATGAGCACGAATGTGTGTGCACACAGATGCGTGTGCATGCTAGGATGTATGTGTGCACACAGCGTGTCTGTGCACTCGGACGTGTGTGCGCATACAGTCGTGTGTGGGTTTTGTGTGCAGGAACCTGCATGCATGTGGGTGTGCTGACACGTGCATGTGTGTGGGGGCGTGTGCAGGGGCCAGCTGTCCGTGCTGCCCAGCAGCCATCCAGGTGAGGCGGGCAGGGCGGCGCCTCACTGGGTTGTGTGGGGCCCTGTGCCCCGGGGGCGCTGTGCTGTGGGGGATGATGTGTGCGGACGGTTGTGGGACACTCACAGTTGGACATTGCCGATTCTTGAACGTGACCTTGAAGTTGGCCTCGATGTCTCCTGGGGTGACTGGGGAGAAGGTGATGGGCACTTTGATAGAGGTGAAGGGGCCAATCTCGCCCTCTGTTACCTGCGTGGGAAGACACATGTCACAGGGCCCCTCAGGTCCACGTTTCCATGAAGGCACCTCCCACTGTCTTTGCCACAGACGGTGTCCCTGGGAGGGGGAGTGGTGGCAGGACCCACGTTCCCATGACATCCTCTTGGCCACACAGCCTCTGGTCCCAACCTGGCCAGGCTCTGCAGAGACACACTGCCCTGGACCCTGGCTGAGGGGAGGAGGAGAGGGGCACCTCTCCTGGCTGAACCCCTCCCCCAGCAGGCTCCCCCGAGCCCCGGCACACACACACACACAAACACACAGACACGCATGAACTTGGACCACTATGGCTTGGCTGGCCCTGGACCCAGAAACCGGCCCCTGCTGCCCCGGTCCCGCCATATCCCAGACAGGACAGGGAGGCTGGGCGTGGGCTCAGACAGCCGGCTGCCCAGTGGCCAGATAGGTCTGGTCCAGCTTTGGTCCCACGAAGGGCCACCCTGGGAAGGAGTCAGCAGACCAGCAGGGCGTGGCTGGAGGAAGGTGGGCCGGGGGCAGGAGGGCCCCACTGACCTCCCCCAGCGAGACCTCTGCCTGTTCCTCGTTGGAGAATATCATGGTGGCCACCCGCTCCAACTCTGGAAGAGAAGGCACGTCAGCTGTGAGGACTGGCAGGGAAGGGGCAGCTCTGTCCAGACCCATGGGAGCCACGGTCACCCCCTCCTAAAGCAGCAGGGCCCTCCTTCAATTAGACTACCTGCTGTTCTAGGCGTGATGCAGGGGGGCCCGTGGGTGGGAGCAGGAGAGGACCTGCCCATGGCCCCGGGAGGGGTGGGTGGGTGTGGCGGCCTCAGGGCAGAGAGCGGCGAGGCCTTTGCAGTTCAGTGTAGAGCAGGAGGAGCAGGGACAGGGGCTCGAAGCGGGTTTGTGCTAAAATGAGCAGGCAGCCGGATGCCGGGCAGAGAAGGCCGGCGGGGCAGGGAGAAGACAGGCAGCCAGGGCGGGGCCTGGGGCGGGGCCGGTGGGGCGGGGCACCCCGCCCTCTGGGGAGCCCCTCCCGATGCCCGCTGTTTTCTGGTGACCTGGAGGAGCACAGGCAACACTAAGCCTCGAAAAAGTTTAAATGAGATCATCTTTCAAAGGCCTTTCCCATTCAAATGTCATAACCTAACTTTTTACAAGAACTGTCCTGTCCGTGTGCTTGCAGCTGACGCCCAGTCATCTCGTCCCGTGGGTGGGCTGCGCACTCTGACCTGCCCCTTGGGGTGCGGTGGGCACCCCAGGGGCCAGCCTGCCACTTATGCGGAAGGCTCCCGAGGACAGACGCCATTTCACTTCTTCTGAGAAGGGTTCCTGTCGATTCTGCATGTGGACAGACAACACTCGATAGGCAGGGCCAAGGTCAGCGTCTTCTCCGAGTCCTTCTCGCTCTGCTGCATTGCCATGGAGACCCCCCGGGGCTGTGCCCCACTCCTGGGGCTCAGCTGTGAAGGCAGAGGGCCCCTGAAACTTGGCAGATTTGTCACCTGGCCTGGAGGTCACAACTGTCACCTGGACAGGGCAAGGCAGGACGAGTCCTGGTCTGCTTCAGGGGCGACGGCCGAGGCCACACGGACATGAGCCCCGGTGGGGGCCAGCGGCTTCAGGTGGGTGGCGGCTGGGCTCTGTGTCCCAGGGCTTGGCTCTGCTGGCCTGCTGCTGAGGACCGAGCGAGCTTGCACATGCTCCAGAGTCAGGCCTGCTAACGACGTGCCCAGTGCGTCCGCTCCAGGCCCAGCTCTGCTGCGGGTCAGGATGTGACCGGCCTCCCAAACGGGAGTTTAGCTTCGACAGCCTGGCACGCTCTCGGAGACTGTCCCTGCGCCCGGCCTCTTGCTGCTCCTGCGGACACCCCCACCACGCTCCATCTGCCCGGGCCACGCCGCTTCTGTCCTGCTTCCATCTGCCTGCTGAGAGAGGGCCTCTGGGGCCGGTTCTCCCTTCAGCGATGTCTCCTCTACAGTTTGCCTCCTGCCGGGTTTCAGTTTCACGGATCACATTCTTACTTCTAGAAGTTTCATTTGGTGGATTGTCCAATCTGCCTGGTCTCATTCCTTCACGAGGTCATTGCAAGCAGGGAGCCGGCCCCGCCTGTTCCCGGATCCCCACTCACACCGCAGGTCTGTGTGGCTGAGGCCCAGGGGAGGCCGCCCCGCTGCGGGCTCGGCTGCGGGCAGGGCTCTGGGAGGCTGGGGCTCCCGGCTTTGAGGAGCAGGGGACTCGCTGGCAGGAAAAGCACCAGAGGGGCTAAAATGCCAGCAAGTGAGATTTTAAAAAAGGACAAAACCAACATATAGCACAAAATGAGAGGGCGGAAATCAATGCAAATGCACAAGTGGGGACCCCTCAAACAGAATTTATTTATGTAAAGTTGTGTGTTTATCCTCACATGTTTAAACTTTGGTCACGGTCAAAGTCCTCACCATGGATGGAACGCCCTGTGGAGACGGTTTTTCCACTGCTCAAAACAGTTTTAGAACATGCTGGTTTTGATGCTTTTTTGAAAAAAATTATTTATCTATTTTTAGAGAGAGGGGAAGGGAGGGAGAAAGAGAGGGAGGGAAACATCAGTGTGTGGTTGCCTCTTGTCTGCCCCCTACTGGGGACCCAGCCTGCAACCCAGGCCTGTGCCCTGACTGGGAATCAAACCGGTGACCCTTTGGTTCTTAGGCGGGCACTCAATCCACTGAGCCACATACCAGCCAGGGCTGATTTGGATGCTTTTTAAAAAGTGCTTCTCCCCTGGCTGGTGTAGCTCAGTGGATTGAGTGCCAGCCTACAAACCAAAGGGTTGCCGGTTCTATTCCCAGTCAGGGCACATGCCTGGGTTGCTGGACAGGTAGGTCCCCAGCTTGGGGTGCATGAGAGGGAATCACACAGTGGTGTTTCTCTCCCTCTCTTTCTCTGATAATAAACAAATATATAAGAAGTGCTTCTGCTTTTTGTTTGTTTGTTTGTTTCACCTCTTCCACATCAGCAAATGTTTCCTTTTGAGGGCTTTTCATCCAGGGAACAAACAAAAAAGTTGCTCTGGGAGAGATGGGGGAATGGGGAGGGTGGAGCACGGGCGGGGGTCCTGCATGCTGTTTCCGATCAGAAACTGTTCGATACTCAGCACAGTGTGGGAAGGTGAACTTGCAAACCCCCACCACGAAGGGGCAAAGGGGTTGGAAAAGTCTTAAAAACACTCACTGAAGCCAAACGCAGCCTCTCACAACAACGCCAGCTGGTGCACAGATACAGGTGGGTCCCTAGAGCGCCCACCTGGCAGGGGAAGCCTGCACTACAAGGGGCCCGCCCTCCAGAAGGTAATTCCAGGTTTTTGGGGTCCCCCGTGTATTCAGAGTTACGGTAAATGTAAAGAGATGACACTCTCTGGGGAAAGTCAGAGACTGCCAGATGCACGAGCCAGCCGAGAATGTTCAAGGCCTCTAGACTGCACACCGGCAATCCCAGCCTTTCTCATCTCATGGCTCACAAACTAACTACTAAAATTCTGCGACACACTAAACAGCGTACTTTTGATCTGACAAAAACATAGGTGTAATTTTGATTCATTTGCACTGGACGGTTATAGTCGTGTTGGCTGTTGTCATTTTTTATTTGACGATTTAAGAGAGAGGAGGGGTCTCCCATCGACAGTCAGGTGTTGTGTGTTTGAACACTTGCAGGTGCACGCGGCAGAAAGCACTGCTGTGACCCGCGGCCCTGCCCTGTGACAAGACAGAAGAGGCTCTTTTCACGGCCGGTGCGAGGGAATGCAGCGCCATGGAGACACCAGCTCTCCCCAGAGGGGCCCGTGGACTCAGTGTGAGGACATCAAACACTGTTTTGGTTTTTTTTTTTTTTTGTAGAAATCCAGAAGCTATTTCTAGCCCCGAGAGGCCTGGCTCAGTGGGTTGGATGTTGTCTCACAAACTGAAAGGTCGCCAGTTCAGTTCGCGATCAGGGCACAAGCCTGGGCTGTGCGTTCAGTCCCCGGGCAGCGTGCGTTCTGGAGACAACTGACCCAGGTGTCTCTCTCATGTGGATGTTTCTCCCCCTTTCTCTTCCTCTCCCTTCCCCTCTCTCTAAAAGTCAATTAAGAAATCTTAAAAACTATTTCTAAAACTTACGTGGAGATACAAAGCACCTAAACCATCCAGAGCAAACACAGAAAGAACAGAGCCCCCGGCTTCACGACTTACTCCGCCGCTCCGGTCGCCGAGAGGGCGGGGCGCCGGCGTGGGGACCGAGAGACAGACCAACGGACGGACCGACTGATGGGAGCGGGGAGCCCGCGTTCTCAGCTCGCCCGCACGCAGCCCACCCGCTGAGTCCCGACAAAGGCAACAAACAGTGTCCGACCCGGGCGGCAGGCACAGCGGCGGCTCACGCGGGAGAGCGCCCGGCCCCTCCCACCGCGCGCTGAGCTCCGGGAGGAAGTGGCGCTGACGATGAAGCCGTGGCGGAAAATGTGCCATAAAGGCAGGAAAAACCATGAGCCTCGCAAGGGAGAAGGGGGAGACCACTAACTCCAAAACTGAGCGCGTCGGCTGGAGAAACCGACGTGAGAGTGGACCGTGAGAGTGGAAAGCGGGGAGGGGGTGGGGGGCAGCACTCGCAGCCCCGCTCCCGGGAGAGTCACTGCGCGCAGACAAAGTCCTGGAAGCAGCCCCGTCGCAGGAAAGTGCGAGGAGCCCTCGCAGCGGAAGGAGACGCCTGGGGGCGTCTCGCAGGCTGGAGGCTGCAGGGGAGACCCCTCAGCCGCCGGGCCTCCGCCCCGCCCTGCTCACCTGTGGGGCGCCCCTCCTCATAGTCCCTCTGGCTGAACATCTGCTCCCTCTGGCTGAGCACGTCCCACTGGGAGGACGACCTGCCTTCCAGCTGCGGCTCAGAGATGCTGGATGCGACTTTGTCGTAAAAACTTTTGTCTTCGTATGTGTATGTGAAGACGCTGCTCTAAAAAGAGAACGCAACACCTTTGTTGTCACTGTCCTTTCTCACTCAACTGCCTGCACTCCCTGTCCCCAGGAGGGCCACTGGGCTGGGGGCTGCTGGCTCCCACCCACCGCCAGCCCCAGCCCCTGACAGCCCCGCCCCGCCCACATCGCCTGCAGACACAGCAGGCTGGCCAGGGGCTCCTGCCCGTCCCCACAGGCCCTGACCCCTGTCTGGGGCCCACTGTGGGCCCTGCTCTCCTCCTGAGCCCAGGGGTGCCAGGCCTCTCTCCCAGGCGCCAGCTGGTGCTCTCCTGGCTTGGGTCCGGCTGCTGGCCTGGGGCTGCTCCCGCCTCTGCTCCTCCTCAGGGGGTCACCGCCACCCGGTCCCCCCAAGTGCAACTCACAGGCTGCAAAGGGACAGACAGGACGCTGCTTGGGCGGAGATGCTGTCCAGGCAGAGCCCACCAGGAGGAGACAGGGCCAGCGACCCCTCCCCTCCCCTTCCCCACCATCCCCGGCCCCTCCCACCTCTGCTTCAGCGCCAGCCCCCGCTGGTGCCCCTTCCTGGGTGCAACTCTTCCAGGGCCTCTGCGGAGACCCTTCCCCACAGCGGACAGAGCTACAAAGCAGCAGCTCAGCGCTCCTTTTGTGGAGGTGTCGGCTCATTCGGACGAGCTTTGACGGGGCAGCCTCTGCCCGCGGTGCCCCAGGGGTGCCCGGCGTGGTCCAAGGCGCCCGCTCAGTGGCACGCCCACCACACAGCCTGGGGGGGGCAGCTTGCCCCCACGCTGGGGCTGCAGAGGCGTCCGTGGCGAGGCTGGGCCTTGGGGCTCGTGGGCCTGGAGCCAGTGGCCACCACTTTGTCACCACGTGCTGGAGAAGGGACTGTGCCCTGCTGCCACTGCCTTGCCTGCTTGGCGACCCCTGGTGTCGTCCTCACAGAGACTGACATCCTCCACTCAGGTCGTTCCGCTCTCTGCCCTCCAGCCCTGGTGGACACACCGCAGGGCGTCATCATCCCCTGCCCTGCGGAGGGGCTGTGGGGACACTCACAAGCCTCATGACCGACGGGATGCTGTCCCTCTCGCAGGGCTCTGAGGCCGGGAGGAACTTGAAGCTGGTGCCCAGGCCCCCGGTGTTGGTCAGTGTGATGACTCGGGATGCGGTCTCCCCCACCACGTAGCTGCCGAAGTCGATGAGCTCCTTGTCCAGGGACAGCTGCCGACACACGCCGAGGGAGCCGGGTGACCACGCAGGGCGGCCACCAAGTCCCCCTCCCACCCGCCATCCTGAAGCCCCGAAGGCACTCTGAGCCCTGCCAGCCTCCTGCTGGGGGCACGGGGCTGCATCCGGTGCCACGTGGACAGGCAGGGTCTGCACACCCCGGGGACATCGAGACGCAGGAAAGATCTCAACCAGCAGCCTAGCCGAGGACTTCAGACACCAGGAAAGAGGAACGAACTGAACCCACAGCTACGGGAGGGAAGGGGATAGTGCAGGTCAGAGCAGAGGGCAAGGAAGCGGAGAAATCACGGAGAAGCTCAGGGAGACGAAGGACCCACAAACCTTTAGCAAGATGGACTAAGAGCAAAAGACTTGAATGAAAATCAGAAATGAAAGTGGGGACATAACTGGCCCCACAGAAAGAAAACAGGGCACGAGAGAGAACCTCCAACAGTCACAGGCCCACAGTCTGGATGACCCAGACGCACAGGGCACAGCCCAAGGGCCACTGGGGGCACACGCGGACCACACAGGCCGGCGCCCAGGTCGGCCTGTCAGCGCTGAGGGGAGGAGGACATCCCAGGCAAGAGTGCACACAGCTGGTGCAGAGTGCACGGGGCGGTGGGCTGGTGGCTGTCCCCTAGCTACAGGCCACCGGACTCTGAGAAGCCGCATGAGCACAGAGATGCTGTGCGGAGCCCGTGCTGGGTGGGCTGCCGCACTTTGCCAGTGGGAGGACAGAAGAGGACGTGCGTGTCTGGGAGGGGGGCCCAACTGCTCGGCGTCAGGGCCACAGAACGTCTGCAGCCACACTCCCTCTGTGCGTTTCAGGACCCAGCGCCTGAGGTGCAGCTGGATGCGGGAGACCCTGGAAGTGAGGGAGAAATGAAGACACCCCCAGGTGGGCAGAAGCGGAGGTGGGCAGAAGCGGAGGTGGGCAGAAGCGGAGGGCTCCCTCCAGGACCACCAGACGCCATCCCTGCCGGACATGTTCACGGAGCATGCAGGGAGGGGGAAGGACACGGTGGGGAAGGGAAGAGGCCAGGAACGGCAGACGTGGGCAGCTCCCGAGGACAGGGCTCCGCGGCGCCAGGGTTTTTTCTCCAGTGTGATTCAGAGACCGGCGCCGCTCTGTCCAAGTCCTCATCCAGGAAAATGTTCACTGGCTTTCAGAGAGGGGAAGTGGGCGAGTGGCGGACGCAGGGAAAACCTCACTCCCTCCGCTCCTGTGCCTGCTGCAGCGGGTCACACCCCCAACCTTGTGGTGCTCTGCCGGCACCCAACTAACTGGGCCACACCGGCCAGGGCCAAGATAGTAATTTTTAAAATGTACGTTTCTATTACTTACGTAGAAAGCAAACTATGGAGTTACAAACAAAAGTCACAGGAACACTAGTTTTTAAACTAACTGCTTTTCTTAAAATAAAAAACTGCCAGCCTCTGCTGGTGTGGCTCAGTGGATTGAGCCCCGGCCTGTGAACTGAAAGGTCGCCAGTTCAATTCCCAGTCAGGGTACAAGCCTGGGCTGCAGCTGGGTACCCAGTTGTGGGCGCACCAGAGGCAAACACACACTGGTGTCTCGTTCCCTTCCTTCCTCCCTCCCTCCCCCCTCCAAAGTCAAAAGGCACTCCCTCGGATGAGGATGGAAAAAGTCACTGGACACAGTGACACAAGTCACTGGACACAAGACACAGGAAGATGAGGTTTGTGACTTCGATGACAGAATGGGGTGGGCGGAGTTCTGCGGCCACCCACAGGAGCTACCATTTTAGGGTGTTACATGCAATCCCCGTGGCAACCACACAGAACATAGGAATAGAGGACACCTAAGAGGAAATGAACAGAATGGAAACGTTTCGCTACCAAACCCAAGTAAACACAAAGGGCGGGATGCAGGAAAGGAGGCTGCGAGGCCCAGGGAACAATGGCACAGCCGCGGCGTCCTGCAGGCCGACCCGGTGAAGCGGAAGGAAACCCCGCCGTCCGCCACGGCGGGCCGGACCCTGGGCGCGAGACCTGAGGAAGCCAGGCACAGAGGGACTGCGTGCTCTTCTTGCACAAGGCGCACAGAGGCGTCGGCTGCGCGGAGGCAGAAAGTCAGCGGGCTGGGGGTGGGGCGGGGCGAGTGCCCCCTGGGGGCGGAGCTTCCATTCGGGGCGGGGACGATGGCTGAGCGGACCGAGCGGCCGCACAGCATGGCGCATGCGCATGCCACCCCGCCCAGAGCGCTGCGCCCGAAGGCGGCTTCGCTGCCCCGGGCCGCAATACTGTGTGTCACCGCAGCGAGAGCCTGGAGAGAGAGACACTCCACAACAGGACGATCAAACACCACGCGCGGGCTGCATTGTGTCCCAGCTCAAAATACCAGCAGTGCGAGGTGCTTTGGGGTCATGGGGCACAGCTGGTGATAACCAGGAAGGTTGTTAGCCTCGCTAGTGCAGAGCGGCAGACCACGACCTCACTGCCTCGTCCCCTCGGCCTGCGGGGGCACCTCTGGTCCCGGGACGACGGAAGACCGTGCCGTGTGACCAGCGCTGGCGGATGGGCACTAGTGGGGGGGGAGCCCAGGGGAGGCCTGCGGCAGCCGGAGACACACGCCGCTGCCGGTGCAGCCGCGAATGCAGGAGCTGTTTGCTGGGCAGCGTCCAGCGGCAAGTGCTGCCCGGCGAGATTGTGGGCCGGTGTGGCAGCGTCTGGAGAAGAATACCCTCGTCTGTCCGAGGCACCTGGTTTCACAGGGACTGTGAGTGCCCTGTCGTGGCCGTTTCCCTCCGAAGCAGGTCAGCAACGGCAGGCAGGTCGGCAGACCCTGGAAACGCTGACCACGGGGACAGGTGGGTGCACCAATGGATGTCCGCAGCATTCTTTCTGCTTCTCGCTGTGCTTGAGATATTTCTTAATAGAAAAGAATCAGCCCTGGCTGGTGTCGCTCAGTGGATTGAGCTCAGGCCTGTGAACCAGAGGGTCTCAGGTTCCATCCCCAGTCAGGGCACATGCCTGGGTTGGGGGCCAGGTCCCCGGCTGGGGGCATGTGAGAGGCAACTGATCACTGTGTCTCTTACACATCAGTGTTTCTCTCCCTCTGCTTCTCCCCCCATTCCTCTTGCTCTAAACATAAAATCTTAAACAAAAAAAAGAATCAATTCACTTTCGCACAGCAAAGGAAACTCTCGATAAAACAAAAGGGCACCTAGAGGATGTGACATTCATCAGTCGTGTATCTAATAAGGGGTGATATCCAAACATATAAGGAGCTCACACAACTGAATAGCAAACAACCAAGAAGTCCAAACAAAAAAGTGGGCAGAGGACCTGAACAGACTCTTCTCCAAAGAGGACGACGGGTTGATGGCCAACAGACACATGAAAAGATGCTCAACCTCACTAATCACCAGGGGGATGCAAAGTCAAACCACAAGGAGCTCTGGCCACCACCGGCAACGGCTGCCATCTGTAGATCAACCAACACGTGGGGGGAGGGGGACCCTCATGCACTGCTGGTGGGAAGGCAGACTGGCCCGGCCCCCGCGGAAAGCAGTGTGGAGGGCCCTCAAAAATTAAATGCGGATCAAACTGCTTTACAAGCTGCGACCCTGCTCTGGGTATTTATCTGAAGGAAGTGAAGTCAGAGCCTTGAAGAGACGGACAGCCCGTGGTCACTGCAGCGTCGCTCACAACAGACAAGACACAGGAGCAGCCCAGGTGCCCAGTGGCACCGGCAGAGGGCGGGCACAGAAAATGCCAAGCCAGCCCAACAGGACAGCACTCAGGCCCTGGGAAGAAGGGACCCGGCCGGGCACAGCACAGATGGACCCTGCGGGCAGTAAGCCAGACGGAGGGAGACAAGCGCCGGACGAGCGAGTCCAGAAGACGGGAGCTGAGAGACGGCAGATTGGTGGTTGCTGGGGCAGGAGGAGGCGAAATGGGTGAAAAGGGCCAAAAGCACCAACTTCCAGTTACAAGACAGGCACGTGGTGACTGCTGTTTGGGGGACACCTCAGTCAGAGCTGCGAGGAGGACCAGACTGTCCCTGGGCGCCCTGAGGTCTCCTCCGGTGGCCCGTCCTGCACCTGGGCTCCACTGGCACTGGACTGTCCTGTTTCCCAGGGTGGACAGTGCCGCACCCCCTTTTCAGAGGGCCCTGCCGGCGGCCACGGAGCCCCGCCTGACCGGAGCCGAGACGTGGTCCCTCCCGCCCTCCCTCAGGACACACGCCTCACGCGCACCAGCGCCGCCCACCAGACCTCCCGGAAAACCGGGCACGTACGGAGCACTGCTTGGTGGAGCACTTCAGTGGGACAGCAAACCTGCCCGTCTGAGCCAGAAACGAGATGCTTCCTTCCAGGTCTTTATTGATCTGAAAAACAGAGTCCGACCAGCGTGAGCAGCTTGTGGCCCTCCTGGCGACACAGGTGACGTCTGATAGGCACAGCCAGGCCTGGCCCCGCTGGCTGCCGGCCAAGCACTGGTGGCCCCAGAGGGCTGCAGCCTAGCCAGAGCCTGCGGGACGGCCCCTCACAGACGTCCCAACACAGGACCCACCCCAGTCACACCACCGCCAGGAGCCAGACAGCTGCCGGGGTTCTGCCCAGCATTTGGGGACACGTGGAGCGCGTGTTAGGGATAAAACAGCAGCAGGGGCCCCGCGTGAGCCCATCCTCCCCGACGCTGAGAGTCCACGGGGCTCAGGGGCAGCAGGGGGCCAATGCCACCCCACCCCACTCTCACAATGGGGGGGAAGCCCCCTTTTACATCTCTGGTTTGAGAACCAAGACACTCACCATGGGCTTGAAGGTGACAAGCACTTCGAAGGACATGCCAGCCGACAGGGGACCAGGGGGGTTGAAGCTGTGGGCACAGCGACACATGGCACACCTGTGGTTACATCTCTCCAAAAGGCGGCTGCTCCCGGTCCTCTGGGTGCCGCCCCCCCCCCCCCGCCTCCCCGGACTCAGCCCACAGGGGCCCCGCCGCAACATCTGAGTGGGTGGGTGGGTGGGTGGGTGGAGGAAGGCGCGGGTGGGCAGAGCCCCCGGGGGCCGGCACCCACAGGAAGGCTGCTGCAGGGGCGGCAGTGGCCACAGTTGCCCTGGGGACGAGTGCCAGGCCCGACACTGGAGCTTTAGTACCAGTGTGAGGGGTGGGTGCAGGGGGGAGCCCCAAGTTCAGGAACGGGCTCTGCAGGGAGATGTGGAGGGCGTCAGGGCTCTGGACCCTGGGGTGGGGCGACGCTCCCCAGATGAACCAGCACAGCAGGACTGGGGCCAGGGCCCTGAGTCTCAGGTGGCAGGTGCCTGACAACACGGCCGCAGCACGAGGAGGGAATGGGACGCTGGAGAAGTGCCGGTAGGTTCGAGAAACGACTTAGGAAACGAGAACTGTGGCCCTTGAAGTGAGAGACTGGGCGAGAAGTCAGAGCGGCCACTCCACGGCAGCTCAAGGCGGTGGGGGGGGGGCGAGTGGAGTGACAGCTGAGGAAGATGGAACAGCGCTTGGGCACCCACGTGGCCAGGGACGGAGGGCAATGCGGTGACACTGGGAGGGAGCAGTGGCAGCAGGGACAGCTTTCCAAATCTGAATCCCCGGGAAGCCAGCCTGAACAGAGGACGCCGCACCAGACCTGGCGCGGGGCGGGGGGGGCAAGAAATGCGGCGCGGCAGCGATGACAGTCGCGGAGACACAGGGCAAGAGCCTCAGGGGCGACAGCAACCGCAGCCGGACAGCGCTGGCTGCTGGCCGGCGTCCCCCCCCCCGCCCCCGCCCTCTCACTCCACGTGGATGAAGTCCCGCAGGTGCTCGTCCATGCCCTCCAGCTTGCAGTAGTTGATGGCGTAGGTGGCGTTTATCAGCGTCATCTTCTTCTTGTACACTTTGCCAACATCGAAGTCCTGGAAAGACCAGAGAGACCGTCACCGAAGCTCCCCGGGGGCCGTGTCGGAGGGGTGGCCTGCGATGTCTGGGGAAGGCTGCCCCTCTGCGGGGCACGTGGAGCGGGCGCGTGCCCGGCTGGCGGAGTCTGAGGCAGGCAGCACCCTGGGGCCCACAGTCCCGCTCCCACTCACGCAACACAGCCCCTGGGAAGGTCCACCCCTCCAAGGGAAGGATCTGGCCGCTCTCAGCACCCGGCAAGGGCAGTGGTGCTGGTAGCCTCCCGCCCCTGCCGTGGCCCGGGACCCCCGGCGGGCTCACCTTGAAGTGGATGACCTTGGGCTTGCTGTTGAAGGGGCAACCTTTGAACTCACGCCCCGACACCACCTGCCTGTGGATCACCCCGCTTCGTAGCTGCTCCATGGTGCGGGCCAGGATGTCCTTGTCCATCTTGGTCCCTCCCACAGGCTTTCGGTCCACGTCCTCTTTGGGCACCTGGGGATCACAGGGACCGTGGCCGGCCCTGGAGAGCGAGGCCTGGCCAGGGGAGGGCGCAGGCAGGGCCGGGGGAGGGAACAGGAGCGAGAAGCAGCCCAGCTGGGCCAGGAGGGCCAGGACCCGGGCCGCACCCACACGGGGAGAGCGCCACCGGAGGGGCCTCACTGTGGAGCGAGGACCTGGGGACAGCCAGGTGCCCTGCAGCTCTCCCAGAGATGACTGCCAGGTGGGAAGGGTCTGTGTTGTAAAATCAGCCCCAGTTTTCATGCAGTTCCGCAGTAAGCAACAGAAATTCTCTCCAGGAGCACAGAAATGGGGCCCTCGTGACACGGTGACGAGAACCATTCTGAGGTCTGCCTCCCCGGGAGTTCTGTGGGTCCACTCGGGGTCCCAGCTGGGTCAGCAGGCACAGATGCTGGCCAAGGAGCTGGGTGTGCGGCGGTCCTCGCCATCCCGGACCTCAGGGGCCCCGGCTCCAGCCCGGCCATCCTGGCCTCGGGCCTGGCCAGCCAGGCTTCCCCAGAACCAGCAGCACCAACTCGGATTTGCCCTGACTGCGACTGGAGCCAGTCTGTTCGCAGGCCAAGCGTGGGGGCAGCCCACCCAGGGTGCGGCCTGGCCTTGGCCGGCTGCTGCGGGGACACGGCCACAGCCAGCAGCAGCTGTCCTCTGGGTGCCCCGGACACTGGCTAATTTCTTGGCTCACGGAGCTGCACCTGCTCTTTTGGAGTCAGGTGGCCAGCGCCCTGGACAGCCAGTGTGCCTTGAGAAAGATTGTCAGAGAACGTCGTGGCCTGGGGCCTTTTCCCGGAAACACGTTTACCAAAGACTAAGCAGAACGAAATCAGGAGTCGTCCCCTGACCAGGTCCCTGCACGTGTGGCCGCGCAGGGGAAGTATGGGACCGTGGTGTGCACCCCGGTTCCCGGAAGGCTCTGTGGGGGGAGACCGGGTTGGGGGAGGGAGGCAGCTGGGCGGCGAGGAGAACCCTCAGAGCAGCAGCCTCGGCCAGGCCACGACGAGGGCGCCGGGACCGGGAGGACACTCGGGAGACGGAGGCAGGTGGGCAGACCGCCCGGTGGCCAGTGGCAGTGACTCGGAAGCACGAGAGCAGGTACCTGGTACAGCTCATGGTCCTTGTCCCAAAGCCCGGGGATTTCCGGCTCAGCCAGGGTGTCCTCCTCACAGCCGGCGCTCCCGGGGTGGCCCTGGACAGACTCGCTGGACATGCTCTTCACCAGCTGTGCAGGCTCGGGGCGGGGAGCACTGTCGTCCTTCTGGTCAGGGACAGGGACAGGCGCGGACTGTACCAGCCAGGAGGCAAGGGAGCCCCTTCCCTTCCCAGAGGCCAGGGCACACCCTGTTCACTACGTTTTCCCATTTAAAACACAACTGTACACTGGTGCACATTGTTCTCCAGACCCGAGAAGGCAGCCTCTGTTGATGGCTGTGACCCTCAGCTGAAAGGTGTCTCCGACTGTCCCTGAAAACACCACACCTGGAACAGCCCTCATGGCTAAGGGGACAGAGCGCGGGGCCTGCACCAGACGGGACGTCGGAGGGAAGTCAGGGTATCGGAGGGGCTCCCAGGGAGACAGGGCAGGGGCGGCTCCTGGTGGCAGCCGGTCAGAGGCTGAAGAAGCCCGAGGGCTTCTGGCCCTGGTCCCGGCCCATGACTGACCTTTGGTCTTGACCTGCTAACTAGGGACAGGTGAGGTGGCCTGAGTCAGGGGCTCCCCTGGCTGATGAGGCACGATGACCCGAGACTCGTCCCCCAGCACCTGAGCTGTCACAGGGACAGGGCCTCACCAGGGGGCTCTGTCTGTGTGACAGCTTCCAGGTGGACACCATGTGGCCACCCCGGGCCCTGACGCCACCCTGTATCCCTCAGAGGGAGCCACGGGGCGAGGGGGGGCATTGAAACACACCTGCCCCCCACCGGGCTGCCTGTCAGGACAGGAGGCTGCTGAGATTTACGTGAGTCCCTGCGGCGTCCCCACAGCGGTCCCTCCGCTCCTCTGCAGGGGCGAGCCCGTGCCTGCTCACCACTGGGCAGCTCGGAGTGCAGGGAGCCCCGCCTTCGCTGAGGTCGGCGATGTAGTCCCAGGTCTTGTCTCTCAGGGTCGGCCGGGCCGCGGCTTTGGCTGGAGAACGGGGCCTCCTCCTCCTGCTCTCCTGAGCCGCCTCCTTCAAAATCCGACTCACAATCTCCTGCTTCCGGAGCCTCTGCTCCTCCTCGAAGGAGCTGGGAAAACGCCGTGGGCTGAGAGCAGGCGAGCTGCCTCTGGACCCGGGAGCCTGTCCCCAGCACAAGCAGGCCAGCCGGCACTGCGGGCCCCTCAGCCCAGCCCTGCCCCTGGGCGCCCAGGACGTGAACCTCTGCCCAGTCCAGCTCCCACAGTACACCCCGACCCTTCACGAGCAGCCCCTGCCCCTGGGCGCCCAGGACGTGAACCTCTGCCCAGTCCAGCTCCCACAGTACACCCCGACCCTTCACGAGCAGCCCCCGCCCCTGGCGTCCAGGCTGGTGGCAGGGTGCCCCGCGCAGCGCTGGGGTGAGGCCGCTCCTTCCTTCCCTCGGCTGCTCCTCTGGGCCCTCCTGGGAGCCAGGCCTGCCCCAGACTAAGGGACTCAGGTGGGCAGAGCCGTCTAGGGACCCTCCACCAGGGAGAGTGATGGCACAATTCTGGAGGCGACCCTCAGGGCCCCGCAACTCCCCACGACTCCCAGCAAGGGGGCAAGGAGGCCACGCCCGGCCAGACCCTGAGAACAAGCCTCTGGGGGAGTCGGGTGGGCACTAGGAGTGGGGGCAGGCCAGGCCGGCCGGACGGGACTGGAGAGGGGGTGGGGCAGAGACCTGGGCCTGGGGTCTGAGGAGGCCACTCCCGCGCAAGGCCTGTGGGGGCCCACGGGGCGGGGTGCCACCTGGGGAGCTGTGTACGGGGCCCTGCAGGGCCAAGGGGGCCTCAGGGTGAAACGCGGGGGTGCGGGCTGGGCGGCCCTGAGCTCTGCTCTAAGGGGACCAGAGGGTGATGCCCAAGCTGGGCAGCTGGCAGTGCCCGGGGGGGGCGGCGAGGAGGGGCGAGGAGCAGCTCCTGAGAAAGCAGACCAGGACCCTGAGGGTCAGTGCCGGGGCAAGGGGGCCACAGAACTATGCCCTGAGGCCCAGAACAGGCCCTGCCTGTTTGGGCGAGGTGAAGGGCAGGGGTCGGAAAGGGGGGTGTGGAGGGAGGGGCTTGGCAGGAATGAGGGAGGGCCGAAGTCCTGCGGCTGTATCCTACAGGCCGGTCCTGGGGTGGCCCAAGGAGAGATGGGCACCCCTCGCCCCCCAGCGTCCCCCCACCAGGCAGGCGCCTTGGGTGCCCTCACCGGTTCTGGGCCTCCAGCTCTTGGCGCCGGCGTTGATGGAAAAGGTGCTTGAAAGCGTCCCCGCCCTGGGCCAGAATCGCCTGCTTCTCGGCCCGGGTCCTTTGCTCAGCCAGCTCTGCTCTGGCCTGACCCCACGCCTGAAACTTCCGGAGCGTTTCCTTGGGGACAGAAATCACCGAGGTCACAGCACCAGCAGCGTGGGCACGTGCACACCGGAGCCCTTCCTGCCCGAGTCTGCGGTGAGGCCAGAGCCTGCCGCCCCTGTGGCTGTGACCGGCCTGCTCCCCTCTGCTCCCCGGCTCCTCCTGGCCGTCTTGTGCAGGCCGTCCCCCTGCCCACCTCCGCTGTCCCGGCCAGCTGCACACTCTCAGGCCCCGGGGGGCCGTCTCCTCCGGGAAGACCCCGAGCCCATGGGACCCTGATCTTCCCTCTTCCCATGGGCATGGGACGGCTGCCTTCCTCCCGCCCGACCCTGTGTCTGGCCAGGAGTCTAGGGTGGATGCTCTGTACGTCCTCACGGAGTGGCCGAGTCTCTCAGAGACCCAGGAGGCACTTCCGAGGAGCAGGGATCACGAAGGTGGGCAGGCGCTGCTTGCACGGGAGTGTCGGGGCCCCGAGAGGTGAGGCTGCCCGGCCAGGCGGGTGGGGGTGGGGGTGGGAGCGGGGCGGGCGCCTACCCGGTTGGCAGTGATGCTGTTTTTCAGGGCCAGCACGGCGTCCATGCGCCTCCTCAGGTGCTCGCGGGTCTGCACCTCCTGCTCCCGCTCCTGCTCCCGCACCCTGGGGAAGGGGCGTTGTGAGCTGGGCCGCGCCCACTGGGACCCCGCATGAGGGCACTGAAGGGCGTGGGCAAAGCCTGGCTGCAGCCCGTGTTGCTGGGCCGGAGGCCCGTGGTCCTGTTCTGGACACACCAGGCAGGCGGCTCGAAACCAAAAACACGGATTTATTCTTCATTCATGACAACGTGATGACTTAATGGCAAACACAGGCAGGGACCTGGGTGCTCCGACTCCCTGGCAACCCCCGGCACACGGACCTTCCCAGGGAGGCCTTCAGGAACTTCACCGCCGCCCTGTGGTTCTTCCTGGCGTCGTCCAGCAGCTTCTGGTGGCGGAGCCCATTCTCCCTCTGCAGGTGCAGCACCTTCCTGCAAGCCACACACAGTGCTGACCACACAGGGCTGACCACACAGGGCTGACCACATGGCGCTGACCACACAGGGCTGACCACACAGCGCTGACCACACAGCGCTGACCACACAGGGCTGACCACACAGTGCTGACCACACAGGGCTGACCCCCAGCTCACACCTCCCCCCAACCTGCCGCCAAGGGAACGGCATCTGCTGTCAGCCCTTGGTGATGCAGGGCAGACCCCGTACCACGGGCAGCAGGTCAGTGGCTGCCTGGGGAGCCCCAGAGGGGTTGGGGGAGCCCAGGGACCAGGACCATGAGGATGAGGGCCCAGGGGACTTAGAACCCTCAGAGGCAGCAGCAGGGTGCGGCCAGGGTTGGATGAGGCGGTGTGGGGAGGTGCCTCCCGGCTTCTAGGAGGCCCCCAGATAAAGGCGGAGCCAAATGATGGGGGGAGAGGCTGGGAACGGAGGGGAGGCCCCCCCCCCCCGGCACACACACACAGAGGCTGACACACGGGGGCCAGAGGGGCACTCACACCCTTCAGGTGGGGGTGCTGGGTCCCACGGCTTGTGCCACATTTAGGGATGCTCGTCCTGCCCAGAGGCAGGGGACGGGGACGCGCAGGGACTAAGCCTCTGGGGACCCCGGTGGGGAGCCGGGCCTGGGGAGGGTGCCTGGGAGGAAAAGCGACCTGAGTTCCCGGAGAAGGGGCTGTGGCCAGGGACTCTGGGGAGGGGCGGCCCCAGACAGGAGGCCAAGGAGGCGTGAGGCCAGGTGAGGCCAGGCCTGCAGGAGGTCGGGGCCACCCACCTGGCCCTTAGCAGCCGGTTCCTCTCCGCCTTCCGCTCGGCCTCCTCCTCCCTGCGCAGCTGCTCGGCCGCCTGCACCTGCCGGCGCCCCCTGGCGGCCTCCACCTCCTCCCGCACACACTTCCACTCGGCCTCCAGCTGGCCCTCCCGGATCTCGATGTGCCACATGGCACTCCTGGCCAGGGACAGGCACTCCTCTTCATGTCGGCGAAGGGGCTGGGGACCTGTGTCACCCACCCCAGGGATCTGGGAGGGCCATCGCGCACCTCTGACGGGGCAGCGCCTCCTCCGAGTCGGCTGGGTCTGCAGTCACTGGAGACCCGCCGCCCACCCCTGTCTCCGTCACCCTGCGGCCAACCCGGTGGGACCCGCTTCTCCACTTCCCAAAAGTCCAGGGGCCCGGGGGGCGGGGCACTACCACTGAAAGGGACTCCCGCTGCCCTGGGAGGAGGGTGTCTGGGAGTCGCAGGCAGGTGGAGGGTGGGCCAGGGCCACAGGGTCTGGGGGGGGGCAGGGAGAGAGCTCGGGTCTGGACACAGACAGAGCAACAGGAGCGGCCCCTGTACTCACTCGCTCTCCCTCAGCGCGGCCCTGATTTTCGACTGCAGGTCCCTCTCGTTCTCCAGCTCGGTGCCCAGGCGTCTGGACGCGGCCTGCAGGCGGCCGGCAGCGGCACTGAGAGCCACGGCGGCGGCGGGAGGACAGTGGGAGTGGAGTCAGAGCCTGGGTCCAGGGTCCCGGGGAGCACGCCCTGCTCACCGCTCCAGGATGGGGGCCCGGTTCCCCGGTGGGCAGCCCCTCGGAGCAGCAGGCCCTCCGGGTTTGGAGCCGGGAAGCACCTGGCACACTCAGTGAGTGACTGGTAGCAGCCCAGTGGCCGAAAAGCCACCAAGACTCCGTGTGGGCTGTAAGTCCTCTCCCTTTATTCCCTCTTCCCTCCGGGAGCTGCGGGCTCCCCGGATGCTGCGCTGCCACCGGAACCAGTTCTGATCCCAGGCAGGGCCATTTCCATCGCAGGGGGAGGGTGGGCGGCCCCATGGGGCCTCCTCACCTGGGCGAAGCCAGCCCAGGGGGTCTTCCCCCGCCCCTCCCCGCACTGCCCCCAGGATGTCCTGCCTGCCCCTCTTCCTGGTGGCTCCACTGGGTTTCACAGTCTCCCGACCCGGGAAGTTCTTTCCCCATCACTACACGGCGGGTTGTTTTTGTCACCGGGACCCAGCCGGGAGGTCACTTCCTCAGGGAGCCCTCTCCCGGCCACCTGCTTCCAAGTGACCAACTGTCCTGGCCTCACGGCCACTGGCTTCCAGTCCTCGTGACCAAGCCGGTAGTGCCTGTCCACTCTGGGTCGTGTCCTTTCTCACACTCGGCAGGAGGCCCGTCTCTGCCCCTGGTGGCCCGCCAACCCCGCCCGGCGGCGCAGCGAGCACCTACATGTTGTTGGCCTCTCTCTCTGCCGCCATCTCGGCTGCCACTCTCTCCTGCTGCTTGGTGATGAGGTCCGTCCGGTGGCAGCAGGCGCGCAGCTCCTCCCTGGGGTTGAAGCCAGAGTCTGGGGGCAGGGCCTGGAGCTCGGCCCTCCCCTCCTCCAGCCCCCGACGGCTACGCCTCAGGAGGAGGCCAGGGCCAGTGGCCGCGGTCACGTCACCCCTTTCTGGGGTTTTCTCTGACAGTCAGCCACACACGCAGGGTCTTGCCCACGTTCTGAAAACCCTGCCGGGGGGCCACCATGTGACCTGCGCCCAAATGGGGGTGACCGTGAACCAGCACAAACAAGGAGCTCAGGCCCTGAAGAGCCCCCCAGGAGGCCTGGGGGGCACAGGGGGCACTGCCTGCGCCTCGTCATGGGTCCAGACCACAGACCGAGGGACAGCCAGACCAACGTGGGGCCCGCGCCGGACCCTGGCTCCAAACGTCCCTCCGAGGGTGCCTGCCCCTCAGTCACAACAGCAGAGCACGGCCCGCAGCGCCGACTCCGAAAGGCTTCTAGGGACGGCGGGAGCTGGCTGTCCGAGGCCTGAGGGCGTCCTGGGGTGAGGTGTGGCACTGAGGCCACCAGGGGAATGTCTGCAAGTTGCTTTCAAATAACATAGCAAAGAACAACCACGGCTCCCACCCAGAAACGTGCGCACACGGGCACGGTGGTCGCAGGCCGAGGGCGACACGGGCGGCCCACGATGTGTTTCCAGCTTTCCTGTGTGTCCACGGGCTCCTTCGTGGACACTCGGGGAATGCACCGCGGGTGCCGCTGCTGACCAGGCAGGGAAGTGACCGGGGGACACGCAGTCGCACCAGCTTGCCCGACCCGGCTCACCTGGCCTTCTGAATGGAGAGCTCTGCGCCTGCACGCAGCTCGGCCAGGTAGCCCAGCTCCTTCCGCAGGAGAGGGGCCCGAGCTCGGCCCCGGGCCGCCGCCCGCCTGCTCTGGTCGGCTCCGGCCTTCTGCGCCGTCTTGGGGCTGGTGCGGAAAGGACACCGGCTGCCACCACGTGGCCAGCGCGCCCGCCTGCCTTGTCCCCCTGCCCGCCCCACCCCGGTGCGGGTCCCCAGGGTCAGGGACTCCGGGGGGACAGCAGCCGCCCACCCACGCTCATTACCGACAGTCCTCCGAGTCAGCGTGGGCCTCAGCGTCCTGAGCAGGGGCTTCAACCCTGGATTCCGGGTCCTCCCACTCATCGCTTTCTGCAAACCAAGGTGACAGATTAAAAAAGAAAAGCAGATCTAGAAATTCAAAGCTGAAACTCAAGAATAAATCTTGACAAGCTCCAACGTGGGTACCGACGGGGGTGGCATCCCAGAGCAGCGGTTCTCAAAGAGTGGTCCGAGGAACCCCGGGGGTCCCCGAACATTTTCCGGGGGTCTGCACACTCAGCACTGTTTTCACGACAATGCAAAACGCCGTCGGGCTTTTCCACGCCTGTTTCACGAGCACACGGTTTTCCAGAGGACAGGTGACCTGTGACATCACAGCAGCTGTGGGGACCCTGTCTTCTGCTGAACCAGACCCTCTGTGTTCCACATAGTAGGTTCGCTGTTTCAAGTGAGTTAACCAATGGCTTCTCGGCAATAGCGGGGGCTGCAGCTCACAGCGGCGGAAAGCTCCCCGGGCCTCGGCCGTGTGTGCGCCTGCGCGGTCAGCAGCTGGGGGCTGGCGCCCACCTTGCGGGCCCGGAGTGCCGCCGCCGCTGTGGGTCTGCACAAATGCCACCGGAGGGGCCCTCAAAGGCACCGCTGCGCAATCGCAGGAGCCGGCGGGCGACAGTCGCAACGTGCTGGGGGTCGGGGCGGCACAGCGCAGCGCTGAGTGGGCCGAGCCGACCCTGGGCCAGGGAACCGTGTTGCTCCCAGGGCCCGTCGGGAGCATCGGGGGGCTCATCTGAGAAAAACCTCAGGCCACCAGAGGCTAAAAACAAAAAATCAGACCAGTGTGGCTCAGCGGGCTGGGCGTCAGCCTGAAGAGCTGGAGGCCACTGGTTCGATTCCCGGTCAGGGCACATGGCTGGGTTGAGGGTTCCGTCCTGGTTGGACTCACAGGTGAGGCCAGCGATTGGTGTTTCATTCCTTCTCTTTCTCCCTCCCTTCCCCTCTCTCTAAAAATAAATAAACAAAATCTTTTAAGAAAAATCTAAAAGCCTCCAGAAAAAAAAGTTGGTCTCACTCAAAGGGTCGGGGTAAAAACGCGGTTCGTGTCTCAGCAGAGGAGCTGGAGACCAAGCGCCAGGCGCCGCGCCCCAGTTCTCAGCCTCCCTTTGTCTGAGAGAAAGACGCCGCGTTTCCCAGACGGCGTCTCTCTGCAGAGAGAAACTGGAAAAGACGCGCTCGCCCGCCGCCTTCCGCGCTGCGGCGCCTCCGCCCGCCGGGGACTGACCTGCAGCACCGTCCTCCCCGCGTGGGGCCTGGGCCGGCCGCCCCGCCGCGGGGCGCAGAGGCGCGCCTCCTTCCATCTTGGGAGGCGAATCAGCTAGAAGGAAATGACAAAATATAGATGAGCAAGAGCATACGTTATTAAACAAGAACCTACGCGACTGGATTTCATAAGAACAAACTGCTCTTGTACAAAGACCTCGCGGAAAGGAACAGACAAGCCACAGCCCGAGGAAACGCGGCAGCGTGGATGGGGGCGCGGGGCGCGGGTCCGGAACACGCAGGACCCTCGACACCCACAAACACGTCCAAAAGCCCGCTGAGGGGCGAGCCGTGGGGAACGGGCACCGTGGAGGGAGACATGCAAACCGCCATGTGCCGGGGAAACTGCGACGCCCTCCGTCAGGGGGACCGCGGGCCGGACCACCGGAGCCACCACCACGCACTGTGAGATCGCCGGGGTCGGGACCGCTGAGAGGGCTCAGCCTGGGCCAGGGCGCGGAGCGGCCCCGGGGGTAGCCGTGCACACACACACACAAACCACGCACCCAGAGCCCGCGTGCAGTTCCCGCTCACAGAAGGAAGTTCACAAAAGGTGACTCCCGGTCAAGATGGCGGCACAGGTACACACAGTTCGCCTCCTCGCACGACCACATTGAAATTACAACTAAATTATAGAGCAACCACCACTCAGAATCGTCAGACACTGCGTTGAATGAAAGGCTGACAACTACAGAAGTAAAGACGTCAACATCCATTGAGACCGGCAGGAGGGGTGCAGACGCAGAAGGGGCTGGTCCCACACCCACGTGTGATGGGTAAAAATTCAGGAGGGACATCTCGGGAGCAAGGAGCCCCAGCCCCACACCGGGCCCCCAGCCCAGGGTTCCAGTGCCGGGAAGATAAGTCCCCATAATTTCTGGCTGCAAAAAAACAGTGGGAATTGAGTCGGGGGAAGGAACAGCTGGGGCCCCGAGCAGAGCCAGCCTAGATTCCCAGCTTGGCTTTGCCTGGGAACCTCCAAGCCCAGCATAAGTAACAGCCATCTCAGGCCACTGCCTGGGGCAGAACACAGGTGGGGGCTGACCTTGGCCTGCACCACCTGGGAAACCCCAGGAGAGATAGCACCCAGTGGAGGCCACAGGCCACGTCGGAGCACCACCACCCTGCCCCTGCACAGCCGATCCTCCTGGATGGCAGAGGGTGGTGGTCGGTGGTAATAGCCAGTCCTTGCAGCAGACTGGCCTGGGTAAATCCCTCACATGGACCTGCCAACAGCAACCAAGGCTCAACTACAAGAGGAGGGTGTACTCAGCCCACACCAAGGGCATACCCTGAGTACCCAGCTTGGGTGACAGTGAGGCTGTGCCACTGGGCCCTACAGGACACCTACTGCACTGGGCCATACGACCAAGACAGGGAGTCAGAGCAGCTCTGCTTAACACACAGAAACAAACTCGGGGAGGCTGCTGAAATAAGGGGACAAAGAAACACGGCCCAAATGAAAGAACAAAACTCCAGGAAAAGAACGAAATGAAGTGTGGATAAGCAACCTGTCAGATGCAGAGTTCAAAACACTGGACGGAAGGGTGCTCAAGGAACTCAGTGAGGACCTCGGCAGCGTAAAAAAGACCCAGGAACAAAGGACACACTGATTGAAATAAAGAACAATTTACAGGGAAACAATAGGAGAGTGGATGAAGCTGAAAATCATACCAGTGATTTGAATGATAAGGAAGCAATAAACAACCAATCAGAACAACAAGAAGTAAAAAGAGTCCAAAAAAAACGAGGACAGTATAAGCATCCTCTGGGACAACCCAGGCGTTCCAACATTCGCATCATAGCGGAGCCAGGAGGAGAAGAGGAAGAGCAAGGAATTGGAAATCTACCTGAAAAAACAATGATCGAAAACCAAATTCCCTAATTTGGTGAAGGAAATAGACATGCTAGTCCAGGAAGCACAGAGAGTCCCAAACAAAATGAATGCAAAGAGGCCCACTCCAAGACATGTCATAATTAAAGTGCCCAAAGGTTAAAGGTAAAGAGAGAATCTTGAAATCAGCAAGAGAAAAGCAGGTAGTTACCTACAAGGGAGTCCCCATAAGACTGTGAGCTGATTTCTCAAAAGAAACTTTGCAGGCAAGAAAGGATTGGCGAGAAATATTCAAAGTCATAAAAAGCAGGGACTTATAACCAAGATGACTCTATCCAGCAAAGCTATCATTTAGAATAAAAGTGCAGATAGAGAGCTTCCCGGACCAAAAAAAAAAAAACCAAAAAAAAAACTGAAGGAGTTCATCATCACCAAACCATTATTATATGAAATGTTAAAGGGACTTATTTAAGAAAAAGAAAGATGATCAAAACTATGAACAATAAAATGGCAATAAATACACAACTATCAACAATTGAATCTAAAAAAAATTAAGCAAATAAGCAGAACAGACAGAATCATGGATGCGGAGAGGGTTTTGATGGTTACCAGATGGGAGGGGCTTGTGGGGAGAAAGGGTGAGGGGGTGAGGGATCGAGAAGCACAAACAGGTGGTCACGGAACAGCCGTGGGGACGTACAGTGCAGTACAGGGAACGGAGAAGCCAAAGAACTCGTACACAGGACCCATGGACGGGAACCAAGGAGGTTCCTGCGGGAACCAGTGGGCGGGGTGGGGACACTCCTGGGCGTGTTTCAGGTGGCGGGCACGCAGGTGCCTGCCGCTGTCACAACGCAGCGAGCTGACACGTCAGACGCAGGTATGTTCCAGGGCGTGAGCTGGCGAACCCTCGTGGACGGTCTCGGAGTTTCAGAGCATCCGTTACAGTCTTCACGCCGGGAACGCTGGGAGCTCCCCGGGGGAGTTTGGCACGAAGGGTCACCTTAAACGCTGATGTCACCAACGAGACGCTGCAGCTGCTGATCCCGCTGCACCCTGACTTAACGGCAGTGGGGGACTCGGTTACTTTGCGACGTGACTCACCAAGGACAGGTAAACGGGAGGAGAAATGGTTTCAACGCCCCACGTGGGGAGCAGGAAACACCTGGACACCCGGCCGCAGGCAGTGCTGCTCCAGCCTCAGGCAGAGCCCCCTGTGCCCCCAAACCCTGACCCTGAAGTAGGGTCGAAGACAAATTTGCCGAATGTGCTTGAGAGAAGCAGCTGGAATTCCCACTTCGATCATGCGTCTGGCTGGCTGCCAACCACCAGACTGAAAATAGCCAAAAATGCTGGATAGAGCTGTATTTGAATCGCCTCAAGACACTTGAAAAATTGACAAGAAATTAGAATGATCACGCCAAAATCTGAGTGAAGGCAAGAATATAAATAGATTGAATGACCAAGCTAAATAAAAACCAGGTTGGATCTTACCGAGTTGGATTAAAAAGCAGTAACAAGAAATCTAACTCTGCCCTGGCCGGTGTAGCTCAGTGGATTGAGCACCTGTGAACCAGAGGGTCGCAGCTCGATTGCCATTCGGGGTACGTGCCTCGGTTGTAGGCCAGTTACCACCAGGGGGCGCACAAGAGGCAACCATACATTGATATTTCCCTTTCTCTTTCTCCTTCCCCTCTAAAGATAAATAAATTTAAAAAATAAAAAAAAATCTAACTCTACCACTTAAAAACAGACACCGAGGTGCACAGAAGTACCGCATGGCAGCGGTCAGGAAAAAGTGCGGTGGAGACAGGGAGCGAGCGGGAAGCTGGTGGAGTCACCTAGAAACGGACAGAAGGGCTTCGCAAGAGGCGCTATCGTGTCCCTACCAACCCACGCGGTCCCAGACTGGACTCTTGGGCTCTCCTGACTTCATGGGATCAGCTGGCAAAACGTGCTTGACTCGGGCTGAGGGTGAGATGCAGTGACATGTCCGGTCCCCCTCCTGCCCCGCGGCCACGCTGAGGTTACACTGGGGAGTGTCCTCGTGTGCAGGAAACACTCTCCCCGGGACCCGGGGGTAACAGGCCACCATGCAGGCGACTATGAAATGTTTCAGGAGAAGACTTTTTTTGTGCTGAACTTTTATGTAAATCAGGGACAGCTTCGAGAATTAGAGTGTATACAGTAGATCATTTACATAAAGCTTACACGCAGGTGAAAGTTAATGGCGACGTTGCTTGGGGTCAAAGGGGGAGGTGGGACAACTCAAGAGCAGCCAGGGGACTAGAGCCTCAGGAGGCAGCCTGCGTTCCGGGACAGGCCCGCGTGTGGCGGGGGCAGGTGTGCTGTCTCTCGGGTTGCCGACAAGGCCCCCCTTCCAGACTGGGGTAGTGGCTCCTGCTGTTCGCTCTACGAGGGGTCCCCACACTGCACACCTCGATTTCTGCACCGCGTGTCTGCTGAGCCCCAGCCAGAGCAGCCCGCCCACTACGTCGTTCGGTGTCCGGCGCCCGGTCGCTGTTCAAGGACTGTTTGCCAGGCACGGAAACTTGAGCGGAAAGGAGTGTTCGCGCTGGGAAAACACGGGAGTAAAGGCCTATCCACTTCCCCAAACCGGTTATGCATTTAAAACTAACTTGGGTGACTCCGGAATCAGCAGTTATCGTCAGGTGGCCCTTGCCTGCCCAAGCTCTCAGGGTGCCACCTTACCAACTGGGCTGAGCTCCACTCAGTAGTTCCCGGCTCCGCGCAAAGCCCAAGGCAGCACCCGCGCCTGGGGCTCCCGCAAGCCAGCCGGCAAAGGTGTCGGTCTGAGCCAGGGGGGCGGCCAGAGTCCCGGTGCCCGGCCCCAGGCTCCGGGCAAATGGACTCCCCTCCCGGCCGACCCGCTGGGGTCTGGGTGGCGCGGGATCTGCGCAGCGAAAGTCCCGACCACCACCGTCACGACAGCTACCCCGGCAGCAGCGGTCCTCTCGCAGTTGCTCTCCAGGCAGCTCGTTGCGCGGTTTGGGGCGGCAGCTCCATAGCAACCGACGGCTCCCAGGGAGAGGGAGGTGCTCGTGCCGCCCAGCTCCCCACCAGCCAATGGCTCAGCCCAACCGCCTCGCCGCTCCCCTGCTCGGAGATGGTTTGGTCCTGCGCGGGCGCCCCCACGCGGGTGCAGTGTGGCTAAGGTGGCCAGGCATGCGCCGGGGAGCGCGGGAAGGTGAGAGCCGCTGCCCTGCGCTTGTCGCAGGCTCCGGCCCTGCACCCCAAGTGGAGGCTAAGGCCAGGGGGTGGAGGATCCGGCGTGCCCCGGCCACCAAGCTCTCACAGAGGAGCCCAGGGTTGCTCAGCAGCCTGAACACCGTGCCTGAGGGTTTGCCCCGAACCTGTCAAAGCTCCAGTTAGTTGCTAAGTTGAGAAATTGGACAGTTTACATAAAATCAAGACTCCCCACTTCTCTAAGGAGGGTGATGGGGCTGTTGATGTCAACTCAACAATAACAGGAGCCCCGGTTTGGGGTGTGGCGGAGAAAGAAACTAAGTGCGAAAAGCTCCATCATGAAGCAGCCCAGCCTGAACACAGGCTGGCCTAGGCGAGGCCCCTCCGCCCTTCTGGTGGCCCCCCCTGTCCAACCTGGCCCATCCCCTCTGCCCTGAGCTCCCTGCTCTGTCCTGTTGGCGGTTCAGCTCCACCACGGGACACACCTTGCCTGGGACTACAGGAGCCTTCTCCAGCCCTTGCCCACCCCACCAGGCGGCATGTGGAGACAGAAGTTCCTTACCCTGGACCCTAATTGGTCAATCTTCATGCAAATGAGGACTCAAAATTCTCACAGTTTGATTGGTTCAAAAGGCACTGTCCTTATTGGACAGAATGGAACTGCTCTGCTGGGTGGGTGAAGATAGTGATTGGTGAGAGGTTATAGCTGCCAAGCTCTGATTGGATGGGGGAAACCTACATCCTATTGGTCGAAACAAGATTCCAGGAAGTCCTTTATAGGGGCTGCTCAGAGGCTAGAAACACAGCGGAGGCAGCAGCTCAGTGCAGGCTGCTTCCTGATGTGCAGTTTGCATGAGAAACCCCTGGGCAGAAATGACTGCTAGGCTCTCCTTTACAGAATGAAATAAAGTCGAGCCCAGGCCACCAGGAGCTGCTCTTAGCAGGTGTCCTCTCTCAGGGTCCATAGGGCACCATGTGCCAAACTGGTCTGGAGTTAACCGAGCTCCCCCTGTGTGCTGTCCAGTCCCCAACACTCTGTTCTTCTCTCACCGTGTGTCCACCCTGCCTGGGTGGGGTGTTGAGTAAGTTCCCTCTGGCCGGTCCACTCAGTGCCTGGTCCTGGGACAGGAGTGAGCTGGCCTATCTCCTGCTCTGGCAGAGCCCCACGCCTCTCGGCTCCCGGCCGGCAGGGAACTTGCAAGGCTCCCGAGGCCACAGTGAGGCCCAGGAAGTTTCCTGGTACTACCCTGGGACAGTCACCCACCAGAGCCACCAAGCCTGGCACAAAGCACCTCGCCTGTGAGAACCATGGGGGTCAGTCCGTGGCACCACGTCCCCGCTGTCCTTGTCTCCCCTAGCGGTGCCCAGGTCTTTTCCCTCTCAGAGCGTGGGGCCGGAGGACCGGCCCTGAGTCCCCGTAGGAAGCCACTATGGCTTCTGAGAGAGGAACCGCGCTTCCCTGCCCCCTCCCTGCCCGGATGACGGGGCTCCTCTCGTGTCAGCTTCGTGCTCCTGGGCCTTCCCATCGGAGTGGTGGACGCGGTGCCTGTGAGGGCGGAGATGGGCAGAAAGGCCGAGACCCCCGGGAGGGTCTGGTGAAGCAGGTGGCAAAAGGGACCTGGGCCAGGTCTCTGCCTGGCCCGCTGGCAGTGGGGAGCCCACCCCAGGCGGTGCGGCCAGCCCTGGTGTCGAGTCACAAGGACAGGATAGGCTCTGTGACCACGTAAAGCCACGTGTAGGCTAATCGGCACAAACGAGAATTAGGATCCCAACCTCTCGTCAACGTTACGCTAAAATGACTGTGAGGAAAATGACCGCCCCAGCAGGGGGTCTGTGTGGACGCCTCAGACAGGGTGGCAGCCCCGTGGTCAGACGCTCACCACTGGCAAGCGGGGAGGAGGGCAGCTGGTCCTCCGATCGGAAGGAGGACGAAGGGGCTGTGTGCCAGCATGACACTGTGACCTGTCTGGTCAGTGGCACCGACACCCCCCGTCCCCAGGGATCCTGAAAATCTGGAGGCAGGTACAGTGGTGGGTCCTGAGTGTGGAGGCCAGCGCTTGTTGGTGGTTCGCGCAGACACCCTCACCTGTTCCAGGGAGGAGAAGGACGAGCTAGAAGCAGGGCGAGATAGACACGCTGCGCCGTGGGGACAACTGAACGTCAGTGGAGGGGAGGTCGCTGCGCCAAGGGCAGGGTCCTGGCTGGGAGCCCCTGGAGGTGGGGATACCCGGGTGGATGCCCGTGAGGGTTGGGGCTCCCCACCCTTTCCTGCAGCTGCGGAGACTTGAGGCGGCTCACCCCTTCCCAGGAGACGCGTGCCCATCCCTCATATGGGAAGACACTGTGGAGGTCCCCGAAAGGCAACAGGGTCCCTTTTCAGGGTCCTGGCTGCCTGGCTGGTCATTCGGGACAAGTTGCAGCGTCTGGTTGGGACCAGTCCCTGGGACAGGCGCCCAGGCCCGGGAAGGGGCGGCACGATGCCATTTCCGAAGGCCGTTGGCATCACCTTCATCCTGCGTGATTCTGTTTATGCGAGACTTCCAACAAGGAAGCCCAGAGTGGCAGAGGGCGGACACTGGTTCCTGGGGACAGGGCTGGGGCACCGGGAGGGCGGCCCAGGGGCAGGAAGGGGCGGAGATGGGCAACGCCGGGCCGTGATGGTGGCTCTACAGCCCCCCCACACACACAGAGCAGAGCCCAGCAAACTGCAGACACACAATGGGTGGGCTTCGTTGCATATAAATTACATCTCAACATAGCCGATTAAAAATAAAGTAAAATAGCCCTGGTTGGGGTGGCTCAGTGGGCTGAGTGCCGGCCTGCGAGCCAAAGGGTCGCCAGTTCGATCCCCAGTCAGGACACAGGCCTGAGTTGTGGGCTGAATCCCCTGTTGGGGGCATGTGAGAGGCAACCACACACTGATGTTTCTCTCTCTTTCTCCCTCCCTTCCCCTTTCTAAAAATAAATAAACAAAATATTTAAATAAATAAAAATAAAGTAAAATAAAGCCTAGACTCCAGGCCACAACCCTGGGGGCATAGGATCTGGTCCCTGTCTGATTCCCTCCCTGCACCACAACCCTCAGGGGCCACATCAGGCGCTTCTGCTTGAACTTGCAGCTCCCTCCTGCCCCCGGGCCTTTGCACCTCCCTTCTCTGCCTGGAGCACAGCCAGCTCCTGATGTGGCTGGTGTTTCCCCAGTGGGGAGAGGTGCAGCTCACGTGTCAGCTTCACGGACGCCCTGTCTAGGTGCCCCCGACACCGTCGCTCCTGACTTTTTATCTTCTGTTCCTTCACAGCGTGGGCTACATTCGAAACGGCGTCTTTCCTTTGTTTACTCAGTGATGCCCCAGTTCTCACCTAGTCGGGGACCTTTGCTATCTTACTCACGCCCAGCGCCTGGATCGATATTTGGCACACAGTAGGGTGAAGAATTACATAACTATCTCTTAAGGGAATATTGATCTGGTCTGGGTAGGGGCCATTCTTGAAGAATTTCAATGAAGGTATTTAAACATGACAGCAAGCCTGCTCTTCTCTCTGACACGCTGCATCGAGGGTCAGCATCAGGACCAGAGGGAGGCCAGGGCACCCGGCGTCCTCCCCGGCGGCGGCAGGACCGCCCGGCAGGCAGCCTCGGCAAGAATGTGCGGGTGCCACTCAGCAGCTGTAGCTAAAGGAGAATGTTTTCGTCGCTTGACTGACAGCCTTTTCGTCAGGAATTGTCGATCTGTGTGTAACATTTTCTATCACGTGAAGTGATTCCAATGGCCCCTTGAAAAAACATAAGATATGAGGACAGAATGCTGACTTCACCCCAATAAACATGAGCAACGGTACTTGGACATCTAGTTAACTCGTGCAGAAAAAATTCTCCAAGTGGCCAAGTGGATGGGCTCTCGGGGCCTGATTACTAAAAACAGCAACAGAACCCAGCCGGTGTCCTGGTGAACTGCCTCCTTTGTTTACAGAGCCCGCCTGCCCGTCTCAGGCTCCTGGAAGTGCTTCCCATCTGATCCTTTCTGCCAAGTTTCTTCCGCCGCCCGAGTGAATGGATTCCATCTGAAAATCACGGGATTAATAATTACACTCTAAGCTCAAGAAAAATTCTTTTCTGTCTCACTGCCACCGTCTCTATTTGGTGCATTTCCCTGGGAAAATAATAAAGCAACCTCACCCACCGAGCAGGCCAGGGTTTTAAATTTAGCTCGCGCTCGGCCTCCCCCCCCAGCTCCCTGTGACTCACCCTGCCGCCCGGGGCTCATCCTGCTGCCTGGATGGACCACGGCCAGCCCTCTGCCCATCCCTTCCCACGCACTTTGAGCCCCGGGCAAAGCGCTAACCCAGAGAGACAACAAGGAGAGGCCAAGGGCCAATGGTCTCCGGAACCGAGCAGACCAGCAGACCCTGGTCTGTGGTTTTCTGGATGCCACCCAGGGCGTTGCTGTCCACTGGGCCTGTGTCCTGGTGACTGCAGTTTCCCTCCCTCCCGGGGCCGCGTGCGAGACGCCTGCTCGGTGGCATATGGGGGAGCAGGACACCTGCCCGCGTGGAACAAGCCAGCAGCCAGTCTTGAGCCAGGAGCCCAAGGGCTCTCCGCATGGGTCCTGCCTGGCGGAGAAGCCACCTTCGGCTGGTAATTTGGGACAAGCCACAGTGTCACCTAGTCAGACACACGCCAGGTCAAATCAGAGGGAAGGCTCCTGTCTGCTGCAGGGGCTGCGCGCATGGCAGGCGCACACCAACCAGCATGGCAGGCAGGCAGGCGCCGGGTCACGGGCCGGAACACGAGGCTGAACACGGCACAGTTTACGTGGGGCTCTTACTGGCCCTCGAGGACGCCAGGGCTTGTCTGTCATCACTGCTCTGCACCCTCCCGAGTGTCAGGACAAGGGGCGTCGTCCAGGTGTCCAACACAGGGAGCCTTCCACCACAGACTCGCTGCTTGTCATTGATTTCTCAGGTTTCCCCAAAGTCGCATGTGGAGGCTGGGCCTCTCCTTCCCCCACGAGCACCAGGAGCGGGGAGAGTGTAGGGAATGTCTGATGACAGTGCTTGCCGGAGAAAGGAGGCGGTCCCAGCACTGGCAGGTTAGATGGACGTCCTCAGGGAAAATGACCTGTTATCATCGCCAAGGAAACGCATTCTCCGATGGCCAGCAGCCTCGGGACGTGTGATGCCTGGCAGGCCCCCCTCATGTCCTCCTTTTGCAAATGTATCAACGAAGCCAGGAAACACCAGGCGTGTTAGGTGCGGAGCTGGGATGCGCACCGCACTCTGCCAGCGAACTGAGCGGCAGCTGTGGACAGACAGACGGACGGCCATCCAGGGCCGCTCGGTGAGGCAGAACAGGAGCTCTGGGCCTCCTGGTCTCTGGTGGGGCTGCTCCCCTCCGAAGAGCCACAGACTGATTGTAAAAACCTGGAAGAAGGAATGAAACTCACACAGCTGGGGGAGGGGTCGCGCCCTTGGGCTGAAGGTGCCTCCCTGGTGCTCCAGGAAGAGAGGGCTGCTGCTGGACCCCGGGGCTGAGGGGTCTGCAGGCGGCCTCTTCCTGCGCTCAGGTTCTAGAGTGTTCGCCTCCAGGGCCGGAGGAGGAGTCGGGGATCTGATGCCAAGCTTCCCTCCAGGCACCACAGCTGCATCCACAGTCACACTCCTTTCGCTGCTGAGAGGGTCCTGGTGCCGAGAGCCTCTGAGTGGACACCTGGCCCAGCTTGGAGCCCCGGCCTCCCGTCTGGGCCTGGGGCGTGGAACCGGATGGCGGCAGGAGTGGTCCTCGTGGCTGGGCCGGCAGGGGGCTGCCGCCTACGCCGCCCTGTGGGCTTTGGAGACCTCGAACCCGTGTGTTTTCCTGCATGTACGAAGCACCCAGCATACCATGCGCCAGAGGCCTGGACACAGGCAACACTGGGAAGAAGCAGGCAGACAGGGTCTCTGTTCTGGGGGGAGGGGTGGGTAATAAAAAGAATCCTGGTGACCCCGGCTGGGCGGCTCAGTTGGTTGGAGCACCATCCTGTACACCAAAGCCTTGCGGGTTTGACCCCAGGCCGGAACATGTTTGGGAAGCAGCCACTCAATGTTTCTCTCTCACGTGGATGTGTGTCCACCCCTCTCTCCCCCCTTCCTTTCTCTAAAAATCAGTGAGAACGCCTTCTCGGGGGAGGATCACATGTAACCATGACAATAAGATAACCCTCATGGCCACTCCCAGCACTCGCTCTGAGCCAGGCCCTGCCGCGGGCACTGGTTTTCGTCTTTCCTTCCGGGCCTGGACTCCGTAGGTCTCTCAGTGAGCTGGGCAGATGGACAGGCGGGAACCAGGCCGCCAGGCCGAGCCGGAAGGACCCACTTCATCAGGGGCTGGACTGTTGGAGGGAGGCATTTTCCCTGAGACCCGTCTGGCTTTCCTGGAGCCCACTCCTGGCTTCGGGGCAGGGAGCTGGGACCTGCCCTCCTTCGGGTCTTGGCATTCGGGACCGGGGTGCAAACTCCCAGCAGCACAGCCCCACCCACCCTTCTCCCCACGGGCTCCCTGCTCCTGCTCTGGCCGGGGCGTGATCGCCCCCAGGACAAGGCTGCCCCTTTCAGGTGCATCCATGAGAAACTCACTTTCTGCAGACAGCTGGTATCAAGTGCAGAAGTGATAAATGCCTCAAGTTAGTGATCAGCTTTTTTTGGGAAACTGCTGAGGAATTTTAGGTCCAAAAGAGCTGAAATCGGAAACGTGCGGGGCCTTGACTTTCCCGGTAGTTTGGGGGATGTGGGGGGTGGATGCCGTTGCAGCTGGAGCCCAGATGCCTGCACGCCCTGGGGGGGGGTGCTGTGGGTTTGTGTGATGGATCCGGATGCACCTGTCCCGTGACCAGAGCGGGCTTGTGACCACGCAACCCAGGCCACTGGGACAGCGGCCCACCCACCCGTTTTTCTCTCACCAGCGCTCCAGCCGATGTGGGCAGAGTTGCTCCGGGGGCTGGAGCTCCGGCTCTGCGTGGGGGTTTTGGAAGGGTCCTCCGAGGGGAAGGCGAAGGCCGAAGGGATGCCGGCACCTCCCGGAGCTGCCCCTACCAGCCTCCCTGGCCGTGAGCCCCACAAACAGGCCCCCGCTAACTCTGCCTCAGGACCAGGTGCCTGTCCGCCCGAAGGCGCTTAATCCTGGAGCCAGAGGTAGCGTCAGCGGGGTCGTGCGCAGGTCGCCTCCCTGGCAGGCGCGCGGAGATTCCCCGTCAGCTCCCGCCAAACCCGCAGCGGTGGGACGAGCTGCGCCAGACTGGGGAGGGGGCTCGGCCGGGCGGAGCCGCTAGAGCCGGAGGGGGCGGTGCTCGTGGCCCGGGGGCGGCCGGGGCGGCAGGTGCGGTGGTGGCCGCGTTCGGGGCGGGGCGGCTCCCAGCTCCGCGCTCCCCGCCCTCGCGCCCGCGCTCGCGCGAGCGCCCTCCCTCTCCCGCTCGCTAGTGCCACCGCCGCGGCAGCCGGAGAAGCAACTTCGCGAGCGCCCGAGGCCCGCGGGACCCTGGCGCCGCGCCGGTGCAGCCCGAGCGGCCGGGGGCCATGGACGCGCTGGCCAGGCTGCTGCCCCCGCTCCTCCTGCTCTGCGCGCAGCAGCCCCGCGGCACCAGGTGAGCCGCCGGCGCGGGGACCGGGCTGCGGGGATGGAGCCGGGCGCGAACCGCGGCTCACCCCGCGTCTGCCCGCCCGGTTGCCCCCGTGTCCGCCCCCAAGTCCCGCTCCCGTTTCCCCGTGTCCGCCCCCCATTCTCCCACGTCGGTCCCCATCCCTGGTTCCCCTCGTGTCTGTCCCCCGCCCCAAGTTTGCCGCGTACTGCCCCTGCCCTCGCCCCCTCGTCTGTCCACCTTTCCCCCAGCACTGCCCCCGCGCCGTCTCCCGGAGCCGCGCTCCTCTCCGCACCCCGGCTGCGGCCGCCCCCGGGTGCTGTCCGCCGTCCGGGTGCTGAACCGACGCTGCGGGGCGGGAGGAGGGTGGGAGCTGCTCTCAATTTTGCCCCGAGGAACCCGGGCGGCACTTGGCCGGCACCCGGCTGGCGAGCGCCCTTCTCGGCGCGGGCTGCGCGCTGCGCGCTGCGCGGCAGGAGGAAAGGATGTGAGAACGGGAGGAGGCTCCCCCCCTCCGTGGGAGCAGAGCTGCGAGGGCACCTCCGTGTCCCGGGGCAGGTCTGGGTGGGCGCGAGGGCGCGTCCTCCGGGCTGCGTGCTGTGAAAGTGAAGTGCGGGCCGGGATGCGGGGGCTCCTTTCAAAGGGCACCCCCCGAGCTCCAGCTCCAGGAGACGCAGGTGGGAGCCAACCAGGTGCCCCTGGCAGCTGGAAACGTTGGGATTTCTTCCTGACGGTCAGGCGGGAGGGGCCCTATCTCCCAGAGAAGGGCTCCCTGGGCCGACGCTGCCCGCCCCTCCTGCTTTCAGAGACCAGCACAGTCCTGGCTCGCTCTGCTCCTCGCCGGGCCCCCTTCCCTGGGTGTTATGGGGGCCGCTTGGGTGCAAGGGCTCTGCAGAGCAACCATAGCGACAACAGATGCCCCCCATGTCCGATGTCAAGGTCAGCCAATGGATGTCAAAGGCTTCAGAAGCGGAAGTGGCTGACCCCCAGCTGGTCCTGGCTGTAAGCGCTCTGGCAGCAGTACTTGAGGGAGCAAGGATGTGGCCAGAGCCCCTTGCTGGTGGGGCGGAGGCGGAGCCAGCAAGTCCTGGGTGCCACTGTCCCTGTGGTCCCCGCAGCGTGATGTGCCCGGTCCTCAGGAGGACTCTCTTTCTCCTGGAGCCCCACGGGCCTCTGCCTTCCTCCTTCCCTGCCTAACGGAACCAGGAAGTGGTAGGTTGAGGCGGCCGGAGTTGCACGCACTGGACGCCCCAATCAGCTGGTGACCCAACCCTGGGCCATGGCAATGAGATCTGAGCCCCCATGTCTTAGCCCCAGTCCGACCCCAAAACTCACTTGGCAGGAAAGCCTGTCCCGCTCGGAGCAGAGGTTTGTCTGTCTTTTTCCGTCCTGTTTCGGGGCCATGTTCATGCATGTCCTGCTGGGATGTCCCCCAGGCCCCCCGAGACTGCACGGGCACCATGCCACCTTCTGAAATCTGGAACATTCTGAACTTCAACCCCCATCTGGCTCCTGGGTGTCGGGTGAGGGATGTCACCTGTGGGACTAACGGGAGGTGCCCGACCCAGCCGCCGCTGCGCAGGGGTGCTGATGGGGGAAGCTCGGTGGGATGAGAAGCCACGTGCGGGACAGTGTCGGTGGCCGGGTCAAAGCCCCGAGCCGGCCCAGGCCCTGGCGTGTGGGCACCGAGCTTACCAGCCACATGCCGAGGGGGAGGCCCTCCCCAGCTGCCAGCACCTCCGTCTCCCTGGAGAGGCCTCGCCCGCAGCGCCCGCCTTGCCAGCTCCCTGAGCCCACGGCGGGCTCCTCTTTGCCTTGGTAACTGAGGTGCCAGCGTGGCTGGTGTTGCTCTAAAAACAGAGCTGTCGGGGCTCCGTGGGCTGGTGTGTGCACAGCAGCGCCCCTCGGGGGCAGCAGGGCCCCAAGGCTTTGCTTAGGGAGCCCACCTTCCTCCCCACCCTGTCTCGTCCCCCCCCCCTTAGTCCTCTGGAGCACAGACAAGTGACAGGGGCAGGTTTGCTCTCCCAGGGGTGGGGGGGGTGTCTGCCGACACCCAGAGTGCAGGGCGGGAGCTGCCTGTCACTTCCCGGAGGCCACTGCTCCCCAGGAGTTGGGGCCAGGGGCTTGCGTCTGCGCCTCTGCTCACGAGGCTGAAGGAACCCCGCCCTGGGCTACCGCAGGGTCCCGGCCGCCCTGGGCCAGAAGCCCTCTCCGGAGCCGCTGGTCAGAGCCGCCTTGTTCTCGCTCCAGGCTGAGCTGCCCAAACTGGACCCCACCCCCAAACGTGCCCTAGAATCCAGACTGGCAGCGTGCCCTCCTCGGCCCTGCCTGTCCCTCCACAGCTGGGAGACGGTCAGACCCCGTCCCGGCTGAAAAGTGACCTCAGGAGGAGCCTGTCCCCTTCTCGCTCCCAGAGGTGGCAGAGGCTGAGCAAACTCTGGCGGGTGTCCTGCCACTTCCAGGCCAGCTTCACATGGGGGCTGACCCTGGCCTTGCCCTCATGCCCCGCAGTGAGCGTGGGACGGGGGGGGGGGGCAGGGGAAGGAGGAGGGTGTGGCCCCGCCTGCGCCACTAGCCTGAGGCCCGGGAAGGACAGTGTCTCCTGACGACCTCGTTCCGGGCTGCTGCTGCCGCTGGATGGCAGCTGGGCCAGTCCAAAAATAAAGCCTATTTTAGATCCCTTTCCGCCGACCTTCAGGGTGACCTCCATTTGCCTGTTTGATGGGGCTCTGCTTGGGGCCGGGACTTCTTACCCGTCTTATAGAGCCAGCCCACCCCACCCTGGGTGGGGCCATTACCAAGGTGGTCCTAGGGGTAGATTGGGGGTCTTCAGTGTCATCAGCTGAGAAGCTCTCTGCTCCGAGTCAACCTTCTTCCAAAGGCCACATGGGAAATGGACCAGGGGCTTTGGTGCCCCATCTGCTGGGGCTTCCTGAACCCAGACAGCCTCGGGGGCTCTGGGCTCCCTGAGAGCACAGGGTGGGGGCTTCCTGTCCAGGCTGGGCTGCACCGGGAAGCTGGGCTGCAGACTCAGCCCCAACTCCAGCCCCCACCCACTGCAACTCCAGAGACGCGAGGTCCCCAGGGGGGCCCCCAGGCCGCTCTCCGACTCAGGTGCGCCCAGCCCAGCGTCTTGGCATTCGCTCCTCCCTCCCCCAGGGCACCGTGCATTCTCCCACCAGAAGCCTGGTGTTGAAACTGGAGCTCTGTCCTGAGCCCGGGGTGTGGAGGCCAGGGTGAGACGGTGTGAGCTTGTCCACATGGAGGCGGGGGCCTGGAAGGGGTGGGGACAGGGACAGAGGCTCAGCAGAGGCCCTGGTTGGCTCTGAAGGAGCAGGGGAAGCTGAGGTTGGGGAGAACAGGTGTGGGCTGCAGTGGGCCCACGTGGAGCCCTGGGCAAGGGGCTGAGCGCGGTGGCTGGACACGGGGACCGGGCCTCAGCTTGGCTGTGCGGACTGTCACAGTGGAGCTGGAGCGGGGCGCCAGGACACAGATGACAAGGAGATAGTCTCCGGGAAGCGGGAGGCCAGGGGAGCCTGGGGTGTGGCCCCCACCCTTGGGAGAGAGGGTTGGCCACCGAGCCGTGGGGACCCAGAAGGGACATTGGTCTTCTCACCACAGCGGAAGGAAGGGTCTGGAGTGGGCGCCTGGGCCCGCGGTCAGGGCTGGCTCTGGATGGTCTGTTCACAGGCACAGGGAGCCTAGAAGTCAGGGTTCCCGGCCACCCCAGATCTGGATCTTAGCCCCTCACGTGTCCCCTGTGAGCTTGGGCCAGGCTTGGGGCCCAAAGTGACCTGTCGGAATGGAGGCGATTCAGAGAACAACAGGAGTGTTACTCTTCAATGGCCCTGGTCATCCCCAGCCTGTGGTTTAGGGAAAGCGCCCTGCCTCCCCCACTGTGGAGCCCCTCCCCGTGGGCTGGAGGAGGGGGGTGAGCGAGCTGGGGCTGCTGTGACCAGTGGCCAGAAACTCAGGGGCTTGGAACCATGGATGTTTGGTCTCTGCCACTGCTGGAGGCTCCAGGTTCAATGCCACAGTGCGGGCAGGTTGCTTCCTTCTGAGGCCGGGAGGAAAATCCACTCCAAGCCTCTCCCAGCTGCTGGTGCCTCCGGCCCCCGGGGCCTGTGGTGGCACCATTCTGCCTCCCGAGTCCCCGTACTAGGGGGCTTGGGGCCCACCCGTATCCGGTGTGACCACATCTCAGCCACAGAGACCCTGTTTCCAAAGGGGGCGCCGTTCCGAGGTTCTGGGTGGACGGGGGATTGGGGGGCCACTGCTCACCCCAGGTTCAGTGAACAGAGGGAGGGTGGGCAGATGTTGCTTCTGGGGAGCTGGGTGCGTCCGCTGGCCAGCGTGTGTGTGGACTCAAGGTGTCTGCCACACAGGAGACACCTGCTGTGGCCCTGCCAGGATGTAGTGGGATCGTCCTACAACCAGGAGCAAAGGTCCCCACTCCCCTGGAGTCAGACTGGGCTCCAGAAACACGTGGCGAGTCAGCGGGGGCCGGGCCTGGGCCTGTAGGCAGGGTCTCAGCCTCCAGGTCAAGCACCTTTTCTCCGGAGTCACGTCCTGCAGGGGACTTTCGCCTCAGAGGCTGCAAGGCTGCTGTGAACCCTTGTCCAGGTCACTTTGGCCTGTCCTGCGGGGGGCGGGGAGGGGGGCTCTGGGCTGGCCGCCCCCACAGGTCATTCGTGGAGGGAGTTGGAGGGCACAGGCCAGGCTGGGGGTTCCGCCGGGCCCTGGCAGCTTCCATCCAGGCCCAGCTGGCGAAGCAGACGCTCCGCAAAGGCTGGGGGAAGAATGGAGCAGTCCTGGGCCCTGGGCCTCCCTGGGCGCCCCGTTTCCCGTGTGATTCCTGCCAGGAGGGGCTCTCAGGGGTGTCCTCCCTGTCTCCGCTGGCCCAGGCGCCGAGCACAGAGCAGCCACCTCAGGTAGGGACCCAGGTTCCGTCCCAGGGGCCGCCCCTGTGACCCGTGGGCCTCGCTCCCCCAGAGCAATGAATGACATCGGGGATTACGTTGGCTCCAACCTGGAGATCTCCTGGCTCCCCAACCTGGACGGCCTGATCGAGGGCTACGCCCGAAACTTCCGGCCCGGCATCGGAGGTGAGCGGGAGGCAGCGGGGCTCGGGCGCGTGATCCTGGCTCTGGGCTGGCTCCCCTGAAGCCGTGTCGTATCTGGGGTGCCAGCCCCCGGGAACCCAGCTGGGGAGGTGGGCCCTCTGGGCCTCACTGTGGACTTCCCAGCTGTTCTCGCCCCCCACCTGGGGTGCTGGGGTCTGGCCTCAGCCCTGCCCCCTCCTCGCAGGCCCCCCCGTGAACGTGGCACTGGCCATCGAGGTGGCCAGCATCGACCACATATCCGAGGTGAACATGGTAGGTGTCGTCAGCCTCCTCCCCGCCCGCGGCTGTGCACTCAGGGCAGAGTGGCTGATGTTGGGGGGCCGCTGTCCCCCCAGGAGTACACCATGACGGTGTTCGTGCACCAGAGCTGGCGCGACAGCAGGCTGTCCTACAACCACACCAACGAGACCCTGGGCCTGGACAGCCGCTTTGTGGACAAGCTCTGGCTCCCGGACACCTTCATCGTGAATGCCAAGTCCGCCTGGTTCCACGACGTGACCGTGGAGAACAAACTCATCCGGCTGCAGCCGGACGGCGTGATCCTGTACAGCATCCGGTGAGCCCACGCCACTGCTGGGGGGGGCTGCCACACCCACCAACAACCAGCAGCCGGTCAGGCCGTGGCCGTGGCCGGGGTGACCGCCCAGGAGGGAGCTGGCGGATGCCGCCTTTGGCCAGCACAGAGTGTTTCTTAAAAATCGGGTGCAATCCACCCAACACGAAATGAACTGTTTGCGTTTGGTTCGGTCTTCACGGCGTTATTCCCATCAGCACTCAGCGCCCTGACGCCCCCTCCCGCCAGCTGTCCCCACACTGTTGTCCACGCCCATGAGTCCTCTTCCCTCCTCACTCAGTCCCCCTGCCCCCTGTCCCTCCACCCACTGTCGTCTGTAAAATGAACCATTTATTTTTAAATATTTTATTTATTTATTTTTAGAGAGAGGGTTAGGAGAAAGAGTGGGAGAGAAACATCAGTGTGCAGTTGCCTCTCATGTGCCCCCTACTGGGGACCTGGCCTGCAACCCAGGCATGTGCCCTGACTGGGAATCGAACCGGCGATCCTTTGCTTCGCAGGCCCGTGCTCAATCCACTGAGCCACACCCGCCGGGGCTGAACCATTTAAACACGAACAGTGCAGCCACAGTTAGCACACCCCCAGCCCTGTGCAAACATTGTCTGTGTTCAGGTCCAGACCCCAGAAGGGGCCCGGTGGTGGCTCCCCGCCCCCCAAAGCCACCAGCCTGCCCTGTCTCCGTGCATCTGCCTCGTCTGCACACTTTGTAGAAAACGAGTCACGCCCATGTGACCTTTGGCGCCTGCCTGCTCTCACCTGGCGAACTGTCTCTGGGGTTCGCGCACGTTCTGCCTTTGATTGGCATCTCATTCCTTTTTGGCTGACGCCCCGCCCACGGGACCCCAGTGCCCGCATCCACTCATCCACCCACGGGCGAGGGGCTGTGTCCACCTTCTGGCAGTTACACTGCTATGAACATGTGTGTGCGTGTGTTTGAACACATGCTCTCTGACACACGCCTCGTGAAGATGGAATCAACGGCCAATGTCTCGGAAATCAGGCGGCTCACGCAGGAGTCCACATTCCCTTGTGGGGCCAGAACTCTTGGCAGCAGGTCCATTGCCCGCTGTCAGTCGGCAGGGCCGTCCAGCGGGTGCGCTGGGCACCTGGCTGGACCAATCCCCGAGGCCCGGCCCTCGCCACCGAGGCCGGCATTTTGCAGGGTGAAGAAAGCGAATGGAATCCAGTCCTTCATTCCTGAAGGACGAACCACAAGTGTCTGGAAAGTGGTCAGTTCTCAGTTTCCACCCAGAAGCTGGCTCCTCACCATCACAGTGGTGGGCACCAAACCACACCGAGGCCGGGGCTCCCAGAGATGCCCCTCCGGGCGGCGCTGGGGCCTCTCAGCCTGTCGGCTCATGCCTGGTGACCTCCCGCACAGAATCACCTCCACGGTGGCCTGTGACATGGACCTGGCCAAGTACCCCCTGGACGAGCAGGAGTGCACGCTGCACCTGGAGAGCTGTGAGTGCCCCCTGGCGGGCAGGGCGCCTCAGGTGTGGCTGTGGGCAGGCGGGGGCCTCAGACCATCAGGGCCCAGGGTGCTGGCCTGGCTCGGCCGCAGGGAGGCAGCTGGGATGGGGCGTCCATGGCATGAGAAGCCTGGGCAGGAACAGAGGGGCTATGAGGCCGGAGCAGCCTGCCTGCCTCCCTGGGCTCTGTACCCCGCCCGGGACAGCCGGGCCACTGTGGCAGCCCCTACGGGTCACCCGGCCAAGGTGACCTGTGCTCCTGCCGCTCCTGGCTCAGTCCACCTGCCCCAGGTCTCCTCACTCTGGGCGTTGCCGCTGTGCTGGACTCCCAGTGGGAGCAGGGGGCTCCCTCGGGGGCTGCAGGGGGCTGAGGGCGCTGGGCTCTCCCACAGATGGCTACTCGTCCGAGGACATCATCTACTACTGGTCGGAAAACCAGGAGCAGATTCACGGGCTGGACAAGCTGCAGCTGGCCCAGTTCACCATCACCCACTACCGCTTCACCACGGAGCTGATGAACTTCAAGTCAGGTGATGCGGCCTCTCGTGGCCTCTCCGAGCGCGTGGCTGAGCGCGGGCCGGCCCCGAGGCCTCTGAGGGCGCAGCTGGGGCCCGGGCTGCACAGGGTGGATGTGGGTCAGCTTTTGTCCGCCTATTCCTCAGCCCTTTGTCGCTTCCCAGGGGCTGGCAGCACGCTGGACTTGGGGGCAACCTGAGGATGCGGGGTGCTCCTCAACACTGCAGGGGCTCAGGGGCCAAGCTTCAGGGGCTGCCTTGTGTCCTGGCCCCTCTGGCACAGCCACCAGGGCCTGGGAGCCCGGTCTTGCTCTTTCCTGGAACCTGGCTGTGCATGGCAGAAGGCCAGGAGGGACGGGCCCCTCTTGGCCAGCTCGGGGACGGCGGCGGACTCTTCCTCCGTGCCTCCCTCTGGGTGGCCCTGCGGTGGGGCCAGCCCCTCTCTGACGGCCAGGCCCAGGGCTGGGGAGACCCCTGACCCGCCAGGCTGTGTGGGGAGGTGGCAGAGGCAGGAGTCTAGGGTCCTCCTTCCCTGTGAGAGTGTCTGCACCCCGGGGACCAGGGTGTGTGGCGGGGCAGGTGCAGGGACGATGCTGGGCCCTGACAGGGTCTCGTCCCCAGCCGGCCAGTTCCCGCGGCTCAGCCTGTACTTCCAGCTGCGGAGGAACCGGGGCGTCTACATCATCCAGTCCTACATGCCCTCCGTGCTCCTGGTCGCCATGTCCTGGGTCTCCTTCTGGATCAGCCAGGCCGCCGTGCCCGCCAGGGTGTCTCTAGGTACCGGCCTGACCTCTCCTCCGGGCAGCTGGTGGGAGGCCGGGGGCCAGGGCCAGCGGGGCCAGGCCTGGTCAGAGGGGCCCGGGCTGTCCCCGGTGGGTCCAGCGAGGCACCGAGGTCAGCCCGGCGACTCCCGCAGGCATCACCACAGTGCTCACCATGACCACCCTGATGGTCAGCGCCCGCTCCTCCCTCCCCCGGGCGTCGGCCATCAAAGCGCTGGACGTGTACTTCTGGATCTGCTACGTGTTCGTGTTTGCCGCGCTGGTGGAGTACGCCTTCGCCCACTTCAATGCTGACTACCGGAAGAAGCAAAAGGCCAAGGTCAAGGTCATGGAGCAGAGGGCCGAGGTGAGGACGGGCGGGGCAGGGTGGGTCTCGAGCTCAGGACCAAGCACAGCACCGCCGCCCCCACACACTCACCCAGCAGAGCGGGGAGGCGGCCACTGTTTCCTGGGCCCAAGCCCAGGACCCTCTGCCGCCTGCTCCGGGGACGGCACTTGCACCCCCACTCCCCGGCTCTGGCATGCTTGCCTGGGGCGGGGGTCCGGGGGTCCCGGGAAGGGGTCCCGAGTGGCAGCCCCGGTGGCCTGGGCCAGGGGCCCTCAGCCCCGCCCCCGCCCTCCCGGCAGATGGACGTGAGAAGCGCCATCGTCCTCTTCTCCCTCTCGGCGGCCGGCGTCTCCCAGGAGCTGGCGGCATCCCACCGGCCCAGCCGCACGCCCGGGAACCTGCTAGGCTCCTACAGGTCGGTGGAGGTGGAGACGGGGGAGACTGGGAAGCAGCGGGGAGCCCGCTCGGGGGCCCGGGGAGGCCTCCGCGCACTGTTCAAGCCCATCGACGCGGACACCATCGACATGTACGCCCGCGCCGTGTTCCCCGCGGCCTTCGCGGCGGTCAACGTCATCTACTGGGCCGCCTACACCATGTGAGGCCGCGCCCGCTGCAGCCCGGAACTTCCCGGGGGAGAGGACGCTGGGGCGGGATCGGCCTGCTCCGAGAGGTTTGAAGTGGGGACAAGAATGGGCACATGGAACAGCACAGCCTTGGCCCCCTAGGCGGCGGCTCCGTCCCCTCCCTCCCTGGGTCGCCGCCTGGGCCTCCTGCCGCCTCCCCCGAGGGTGCCCAGCTCCTCCCTTCCAGCAGCAGAGCCGCCTGCCCGGAGACTGGGCCGGCGGGTGCCCCCCTGGGGGCCTGTGCGCATTCGGGGCTGGAAGAGCAAGCCGGCTCCAGGGCCCCGCTCTGTGGGACTGAGCCTGGCCGTGGGGGGGGGGGCAAGGCTGGGTGTGGACGGTGCTCTTCAGGCCAGTGACAAGGTGGAAACAAAGGGTCATAGGTCTTTGGCTCCAGCATGAAATAAAGCAAAGCCTTTGGCCGGCGTGACGCTCTCTGGCACCACAGTGGGGCTTCGGCCTCCTCTCCCTGGGGCTGGAGAGCACGCCTCCAGCCTTCCATTCGCCGGACACGAGGACAGAGGGGGCTTGGCGGCTGCACCCCAGAGGCTGAGCCCTGTGGCCACATCCGGGGCACCCATGGGAGGGGCAGAGGTCGGTGGGGAGGCGGTGCCACCTCGGAGGTGGTGATGAGAGCAGAGACCCTTGAGTCCCCACAAACACCCCAGCCCCTGTGCATGAAGGCGACAAGGTCACAGCTCAGCAACCACGGCCACTGGAGATCTGACTGACGGGCACCGGGGCTGCGATTCCTCCGCTGTGCTGCCTCGGACGGGGCAGGAGCGTGATCAGAGGGGCAGCTGCACAGGCTGCCAGCTGCCGCCGGGGCTGGGGTGTGGGCCACAGGCCCACTGGCCCCATGGTGCCCCTCCCAGGGGACCCACCTTAAGCCACCTTGAGGGGCACATGTTGGAGACCTGGTGTGAGTCAGAAAGGGTGCCCTGCTGGGCCGCCTGCCCCGGAGTCCGCACTATCCTGAGGGTGTTCATCCACGGGCAGGGCTCGGCTGGCAGAGTGGCCCCTGGGCTCAGGCACTCCGGATAGGGGCCCAGGGCCCGCTGGCCCCCAAAGGACCGACCCACAGGCAGAGGAGGGCATTCCCCGCCTGCCCAAACCACAGAGCAGGGCTCACCACCTTCCCCCCACCCAGCCCTGCTCCTGCTCAAGGCCCGAGCCTCCTGAAGACCCCCCTTGCACCCTGCGGCCCCTCTGGACCTGGCCGTGAGGGACTGGGCTGCAGGGTCATCTCGGGGGTGAGAGAGGCGGGTGGGCAGGTTCTCTGGGCTTCAGTGTGACAGGGAGCTGGGAGCAAGCAGAGGACAGGTGGCCTGGGATCAGCACAGCTGAATCTGGGTCAGCCAGGGCTCCTGGCCACCTCCGGACAGCAGGGGGTGGCAGGCCAGGCCAAGCCAGCTCTATGGACGGACGAACAAAGACAGGCTGGGCAGGAGCAGTGGACTTTGACGCCCCGGCCCCAGCTTGGCACCCTCCCATCTGTGTCACCCTGGGCAGGGTCATTGCTCCCTTCCTTGCTGGGGGCTCCCCAGTGCAGGTGAGGGGATGGCACACTGAAGCTACCAGGCTGGGCCAAAACTGCTGATACCGTCCTCATTTTGGCACCCAAGGTCCTGCCCTAAGCCGCTGCCAGGCCTCCGGGGGACCTGTAGGGGGGCTCCCAGTAGGCAGAGCTGCTGGGCTCACCTGGACTCAGAGGCCAGGGAGCCAGGCAAACGGCTGCAGGACCCTGCCCCTCCCGGCGTCCCCCTCCCGCCTGCCCTGGGCTTGCAGGCTGCCCTCCTCCTGCGGTCGGGGCCCACGAGGAGCTATTTAAAGCCAGCTTGGTGCCGCCTGTGGCACCCACACAGCGAGGCCCACCCGGGCAGGAGCCTTCGCCTGATTCCGCCACCAGCAATCACTGCCTCCAGCCTGCAGGCTGCTATTTCTGCCGCGTATTTACAGGGCAGGAAAAGGGACGGGAAAACTGCCTTTGAAGCGCTGCGTTCTATTCTGGTGGCAATGACAGGAGCCGGCGGAGGGCCGGGGAGGAGTCAGGCTGGCAGCTGAGCAGAGCTGGCCTGGGAAGGGGGCCCGGGCACTTCCTGCTCTCGGGCGCCGGGGGTCCGGCCATGGCGGGGAGGTGGCTGGACTCCCCACACGCCTGTCCCAGCAGGTTCGTCTTTGGGGTCTCATGGCTTCCATGTCTGTGGCCCCTGGTGGCCACAGGAATGCCTGTCATCACCGGAGACGTAGTTTCTCCCTGAGAGCAGGGGCAGTTCTCCCCCGGGGCTGGAGGGTCAGGGAACAGCGCCCCAAACTCCTCTCTCACAGGACAAGCAGTGCCCTCCTCTGCACGTGAGGGACACTCACCACACCTGGGCGCGCCAGGTGGGCGCCCTCAGTGGCAGAGCCCGAAACAGGGGCTTAGGTGCAGAGAGATCATTTGGGGGTGGTATCGGGGTGCTGGGCTGCCTTAACAAAGAGCTGCAGACCGGCAGGCTTACCACAAGACAAAGCTATGGCCTCCCAGGTCTGGAGGCCAGAGTCCAAGCTCTCGGTGTGGGCAGTGTGGTCCCTTCGGAGGGGGGCGGGCCCGGGCAGCACCCCCAGCTCCTGCTGCCACCGGCATTCCTTGGCTTGAGGGCTCATCCTCCATCTCTGTGCTCCGAGTTGCACGGCCTGGTCCTCTGCATGTCCTCCCCACCTGTCCTCAGGGGTAGGGCCCCTCGGTCCAGTGTGACCCCATCTTAATTACAGCTGCGTAGGTCTCATTTCCAACTGAGGTCACGTTCTGAGGTTTGGGGTAGATGTGACTTTTGGGGGCCACTTTTCAACCCAGCCCAGCAGTGACTTGCCGGATGCAGGGGCACGGGCATAGGGAGAGTGGAGGAAGGAGGAAGAGCCAAAGGGGTGCTTTCCTGGCCGGGGGCGCCCAGGTCCCCATCCCACTGAGGGCTCCTGAGAAGCATGTGGAAGGCTCCCCTGAACTGTCCCTCTGAGGGGTGAGGGTCTGGGGCATCCATCACCTGCTTCCCCTCTCCGGGGGCTGCCCACGGACACGCTGATTGGGCACCTGCCACGCCGTGTAGCATGCTGCAGGCGGGGGCCGTGTGTGGCAGGGGCCTCGCAGGGGCTGTGGCCCCACTCGGGGGGGGTCCCCCCACATGGGTCCTATCTGCTCAGGACATCACTGCTTCCTCGAGGTGATCACAGCAGCAGCAAGAACACCTCCCCAGTGCCTGGATACCTTCTGTGGCGCCCTTGACGGCGCAGTGTGGGTCCCAGCTGCAGCCACCACACTTGCCCCGCATCGGGCAAGACTTATGAAAAGAAGTGAGGTCCCCTCCTGAACCTGGACACAGTTTGTCAGCTCCAGCGGCCCTGCCTGGGGAGGGTGTGGCGGCGGCCAGTGAGGGCTGGGTACTTTCTCCAGACGTGGCTGTCTGTCCTTTGGGAGTGGCAACCTGGACTCTGCCCACAGGAGGCTCCTGACCTTGGGTGACGAGGTCCCAGGAGACCTTCCTCCCACCCCCCAGGGGCAGCTGGGTGCTTTCCCGAGAGAGAGGTGCGGGGCGGCATAGCCGGGCTGTGAGGCCTTGCGGTCTGAAGCCCCCTGCTGGACAGGGCCCCGCTGGGCCGTGGGCTGGTTTGCTGGGGACACCGGGCGAGGGTGTCTGCGTGTGCACATGCGCTGGTGTGTGCAATGCTAGATCGCAAAGGTCGCACAGAGCCCGAGGTGGACTTTGCCTCCACTCCGCAGCCAGCCCCGGTGTCGCCTCCCACCTGCAACCTGGCACCGAGCAGGGCGGACTCGTGCAAGACACAGGTGCTTGCTCTTCTCATCCTTCCCTTAACACGGCGTCCCGGAAGTGGAAGGATGAGACCTAGTGACAGGAACATCTGAAGGCCCTGGGTGTGTTCTGTCACCTTGCTTTCTGGATGATGGCCCCAGCCACACCTCCCGAAGTGTGGTGTGAGGCCTCCTGGCTTGGTCAGGACGGGTCACAGCCTGAGTCCTCGCTGTTCTTCACCCTGAGGACTGTAGCCCTGACCCTGGAGACATTTACAAGCGCTACCTTGCCTGTGCCCGCCCCCCTGCCCTGCCTCTCAGTCCTCGGGCAGAAGACAAAGAGACTGGGGAGGGCGGCTCAGCCGGCACAGGTGGGTCCCCAGTGGAGGACGGACCTGGCTCGGCCACCTCGTGTCCCTGTGACGCTTTGAGTGAACCGCAGTCCTGTCTGTCTTCACGCAGCTGAAATAGCAGCCCATTGCCATGGCGACAGAGGGTTTGGGTGCCGCCTCCTCAGCCGCGCAGCCGCTTTGGGTTCTGTTAGACTCCCAGGCAGTCTAGGGGATGGGGCAATGGGGCCCACCCCCCTCCCTGCCTCTGCCGCCGTCACTCTCCACGGTGCTCAGACGGGCATGTCTTGATGCCTTCCAAGGAGCTGGGCGTCACTGTGGGGCACGTCCACCCAGGAGAGATGAGCCGTGCGACCCCATTGGCCCGGCCTTGGCCAGCTGTCACGTGGTGTCCCAGCCCTGGCTTTGCTGGCCTTGTGACCCTGGACAAAGCACTGGGCCACCCTGACCCTCGGTGTTCTCTTCCAGAGAGTGGGGCCGTGATACCACGAGCTTGAGAAGTAGCAAAGGTCCCAGAGCTGAGGCCTGATATCAAGGGGACCTCGGGGGTGGGGTCACGATAGTGTGTAGGGTCACGATGGTGGGGGACCGGGGGTGCCTGTGCCTCAGGGTACAATGGGACAATGGACTGAGGAGTCTGCGGTGGGTGTGTGAGAAGAGCCGCAGGACAAGGCTGGGCACAGCAGCGTCCAGCTCTGTCCCGTCTTGCCGTCGGCGTCCTTGCAGCCCCTGCGTCCCCTAGTCCAGCTTCCCCTCCCTTCTGCAGCCCCTGGACCCAGCAACCCCACCCCTCCACGCTGCCCTGCCCCCCAGCACGTGCCCTGGTGCGCACGGGAACGCTTGCAGATGCGCACGGACATGTACGCACGCACAGATATGCGCACGCACTGTATCCGTTCACAAAGCCTTCCCCGTGATTTTAAACAGGGACCATTTGCTGTAAAAGGTGAAGACTTGGAACAGGTGGGTGGGAGATGTGAATGAGGGTGGGGGCTGGGAGGGGCCTGAGGGAGGCTCGCTAGGGTGAGCTGGAAGGTTGGCGTTCCTGCCTGCGTTGTACACTCGGGGCTTGGCACACACACCTCCCCCCCACCCCCACCGTGTCCTCAGCCGGTACCGCCCACACATCCCCACGCAGCCCGGCGAACCAGCAAGTGGAGCCCCTTCCTCCTGCTGTGTCCCTCCTGCGCCCTCTACTGGGAACACGTAACACTGCGCCGCCGGTGGGCAGGATCCCTAACCCTAACCCACAGCCGGGCGTTATCAGATCCAAACCCCGGCCTCACAGACCCTCAACGTGGAGGAATCGGTCTGTAATCACAGGCTGTAAGTGGTGGATTTGGAGCCAGGAGGCGATCGTTAGTGAGTGGCACGTGGACGCGCACAGGTGCTCCCAGACGCGTGCACACAAAGAAACAGACACGCGCCAGGCCCAGAAGCCTGCAGAGACGCACACGCCCCTGTCGCTCTCCTGGCCAGGGGTGCACAGAGGCGGAGAGGGGGCCGTCCTCCCAGAGCCTCCCCCGCCGCACACACACTTAAGGAGTGAGGTGCCGGGTCTGCCCCCTCGGCTGCCCCCGCCCCTGCCGCCTCACCAGTCCTGCCTCTGCGGGTCATCCTGCTCCCTCGGCCCGCGGGGCCTTCTGCCTGCCCTGCCCTCCCACTCCACAGCCCACCCTCAGGTCCCACGGGGGCCTCTGCTGGGACCTGGTCAGACCTGGTCTCTCCAGCTGCCATGTCAGTGTGACTCAGAGGCAGTGGCCTGTCCCCCCACAGGTGTGCAGGGCCCCTGAGGGATCAGTGGTGTCTGGCCGGCTCCCCACTGCCCCTTGGCACAACCTGGGGCCCCCAGTTGGCCCCCAGTGAACATCCGTTGAATGAATGGGCGAGCAGGTGAAATGAAGGTTGTCACTTTGAACTGGCTTCTACAAATCCCGGGACAAAGAAACAAAACTCCAGCTGCCCCATCCCTCCCACAGCTGCGTGGGCCAAACACCTGTCAGCAGGTGTCCCGGGCTCTTCCTGTGACCTGCTGAGTCCTTGCCACCCCACCGGGTCAGCCTCAAACCCACCAGGATGACCAACACGCCCAGCTGCACGAGGTGCCAGGTCGCACAGCCAGCTCATTCCGGGCACGGATGCAGCCCGTGGGTGCCAGTGAGGGTGGCAGCACCGGCCTGGGGTTCTGGGGAAGGACCCCTAGGGGGGACGGGACCCCCGGGAGGCTTGGCCTTGACGAGTCTTATGGAACACAGGTCTGCTTGGCCTTCCCTTCACCCCAAGGATCCTAAAGTTGTTTAAAAGTATCACCATATAGAACATTTATCAAAAAAAAAAATAACACCCTGGCCAGTGCTCCGTTGGTTGGAGCATGGTCCCATAGACCAAAAGGTTGTGGGTTCAGTTCTGGTCAGGGCACATGCCGGAGGAGAGTTGCGGGTTTGATGCCCAGTCCGGGCACGTGGAAGAAGGCAACTGAATAAGGCAGCCCATCGATGTTTGTCTCCCTCCCTTCCTCTCTCTTTAAAAACAATGAAGAAATGTCCTAAGCCCTGGCTGGCGTAGCTCAGTGGATTGAGCGTGGGCCTGCGAATCAGACGATCACAGTTGGATTCCCAGTCAGGGCACATGCCTGGGTTGCAGGCCAGTTCCCAGCAGGGCACCCATGAGAGGCAACCGTACATTGATGTTTCTCTCCTCTCCTTCCCTTACCCCCTAAAGATAAGTCAATTTAAAAAATGTCCTTTCAGATGCGCAGGCGCATGTACGCACGCACAGACATGCGCACGCACTGTATCCGTTCACAGAAGCCTTCCCCGTGATTTTAAACAGGGACCATTTGCTGTAAAAGGTGAAGACTTGGAACAGGTGGGTGGGAGATGTGAATGGCGGTGGGGGCTGGGAGGGGCCTGAGGGAGGCTCGCTAGGGTGAGCTGGAAGGTTGGCGTTCCTGCCTGCGTTGTACACTCGGGGCTTGGCACACACACCTCCCCCCCCCCCCCCCACCGTGTCCTCAGCCGGTACCGCCCACACATCCCCACGCAGCCCGGCGAACCAGCAAGTGGAGCCAGTTGCCACCTGGGGGAGGGACCTTGGTCTTCCTCTCGCATGCCCCCCCCCACGTCGGGAGAGGGGGCGGGGCAGGAGGGGTGCCATGCTGCTGTGCCCTCCCGTGTTGTTGAGGTTTTACCAAAAGCCTGTGTCACTTTTATGATCCATTTAACACAGCGCGTGAGTTTTCCATTAGGAAGGAGCAGGAGTCGATGATTGTGGACCTGCGGGAGGTCTGGGGGGGGGGAATGTGGGCGGGCAGAAACTGCCGCGGAGCGAGGAGGCCCCGCCCTCAGCTGTGGTCCAAAGGTCACCCCCTTGCTTGGCTCCGCCCCCAGGGGCGCGGGGAGCCCTCACACTGTGGCTTCCTGCCGCTGACTGCAGAGCAGAGGTGCCGCCCTGCCCAGCGACCCATGGGACGGGCCAAAGTCCTAGGAGGCTGGCCAGGTCCCGGCACCGGAAAGGGGGCTTTACTGTGCATGCACTCAGTCACTCATTCATTCCACTGTGTGCCAGGTGCCCGGGGACTGGGGGCAGGGGGGCACATCAGGTCCCAGCCCCCACCATGTCCGGATGGGGAGCTGGACGGAAAGTTTTGGAACAAACACCCTGCCCAGTCCCTGGGGTGCAGAGCAGGCAGTGCACCGGCTGAGGCTGGATGGGCCTGCCCGTTCGTCCCTCCGGACCACGCCCGCTGCCCTCAAGACTGGTCTGAGGGCCTGGATGGGCTGGCTGCAGCTCGAGTTGGTGGGAGAATGCAGAAGCCCAGGCCTCCATCCTCCTGGGGGTGGGGGGATGGGAGGCTGCTGGGAGGGGTGGCTTTTCTGGGCACCGCACCCCAACCAGGGGCTGCATGTGGTCCCAGACCCAGGGGTCGAACCTCTCTCAGGACCCCCTCCTAGGACACTCCCCTCCCCCTCTCTAACCTCCACAGAGAGCAGAGCCTCACCCCAAGCCAGGCAGCTGCCCTCCTCTGGGACTGGGGGGCTTCTGTGACCCAGCCTCCAGGAGGGAGGCCCCCACGTGGCGGCTGCAGCCCTGGCTAGTGCCCGGGAAACACTGGAGGCCAGTGGCTTCAGCCTCAGCAAGGGCTCCCCGGTTAGAAAGGCACCCTCCACGGCAGACCCTGGAATCCAGTTTGCCCCCACAGCCCACCTACGGCCGAGGAGCCCTGTGTGCCTGTGCAGAGCGTTGAGGAGTCACCCACGGGGTGGGGGTGGGTGAGCAGGTGGGACCTGAAGGCAGTGTGGGTCTGGGCGAAGGGGCTCCTGGAGAGAGCAGCACCTGCAGCACCTGCAGAAGCCCAAAGCAGGAGCTGGCCTGGTGGCCAGAGCGCAGGGATCCAGGCTGCGGACGGTGGGAGGGAAAGGCAGAAGAAATGGGGTCCGGGGCCCCGTGGGTCTTTCCAAAGGATGATGGGAATCGTTGGGGGTTTTGAACACTGGACAGAGTGACTCGTTGTTTTAAGGAAATTGGAAGCTGGGGTGAAAATCCCTGTGCAGAGGGTGGGGTCTGGACCAGGGGGTCCCCAGGGAGGTTGCAGGATGCGGTTGGAATCCGGGAGCAGGCTGAAGGTGGAAGGTTGGGGGGGCGGTCGGGCCGAGAGGTGTGTGTGGTGGGGGACCAGGCCCAGGACACACAGTCTGAGCTTGGGGGGGCCTTCAGAGCCAACACCTGCCTGGAGGAAGCCACAAGGGGCTGGGGGTGGAGGAGGCTGGGAGAGAGCAACGTTCTAGGGTGAGGGTTTCCGAGGGTGCCCAGCAAGGGTCCGTTAAGAGAAAGTATTTGGCCCTGGCTGGTGTAGCTCAGTGGATTGAGCGCGGGCCTGCGAACCAGACAATCGCGGTTCGATTCCCAGTCAGGGCACATGCCTGGGTTGCAGGCCGGTTCCCTGCAGGCCAGTTCCCAGCAGGGGATGCACGAAGGCAACCATACATTGATGCTTCTCTACCTCTCTCCTTCCCCCCTTCCCCTCTAAAGATAAATAAATAAAATCTTAAAAAAAAAAGAAAGTATTTATTGATATTAGAGAGGAAGGGAGAGAGACAGAGACACAGTCAGGGGGAGGACGGTTGGTTTGCTGTCCCACTTGTTCACGCGGCTGATGGTTGCTTCTTGGTTGTGCCCTGACCGGGACTGAACCAGCAACCTCATTTTATCTGGACAACGCTCCAACCCACGGAGATACCCGGCCGGGGCCACCCCAGCATTAGAGACACAGGAGTCTGGTGGGTGGGGATGGGGACTCAGAAAGCGGCAGGAGAGATGAAGTGCAGGCAGGAATGCAGAGGCTCCTGGAAGGGGTTTTGGAGTGAAGAGGAGCCGCAAGTGGCCCAGGGGGAGGGGTGCTTTTTTTTTAAGAAGGGAGAGATGACCCCCCCCCAGCACATTAAGTAGGTGAGAAGTGGGCTGTCAGCAGGTTTCTCTGTGGCTGTCTCTGGGAAGGACAAGGGTTCTAGGACCGCAGAGGCGGGTCCATTCCGTTCCCCGGGGTTCCTGCAGTGCCTGGCACAGAGGAGGTGAAGAGAGGCCCGAAGCATCCGTGGAACGAAAGAGTCAGTGAACGAGCAGTCCTTAAAATTGTCCAGCTGAGGCGTGGCCAGGTGAGGAGGGGTGAAGCCTTGGCGGGGCGTGGAATCGGGGGTCAGAGGTTGCCAACAGGGTGGGGCGAGGAAGGGGCGGGTGGCGCCAGGGGATCGCCTGGGGGAGCTAGGGGTTCGGCAGGTGTGGCAGGGGTGAGGCGACTGCAGGCCCGGGGCGGGGGCGGGGCGCCCAGATGAGGTCCTACTAACGGCAGATGTGGGTCCTGTAGATGCAGCCAGGAAGGGGCGGGTTCCTCGGACACTCAATCCCACGTTCGCCGGGCGGGGGCAGAGGATGCCCGTCCCTGGAGTGGTTCAAAGGCGACTGTCCAGATCAAATGCCAAGAAGGACGGTTGCGGATTCAGAAATGAATGTCACCAGCGACCTGGGCAAACGCAGTCAGGCTCCTTGTCCAGGAGTAGAGGCGGCTGGCCGGCGAGGGTGGACAAGCCTTGCCCGCAGTGGGGTCTTGGATCCCACACGGGAGGAGGGCGGCTGGGCCAGACAACCAGCAGAGTCCGGAGCCTGAACCCTCTCCGTCCGTCCGGACATTGGCCCGCCTCTCTGCTCCACGCAGCCTCTGTCTCCGCAGCTGGAAACTGCTAACACGCCGTCGTAGCGCGTTGGGAGACCGTGGATCTGAGTTCCTGACCGCACTGAGGAGAGGCCGAGCTCCCTCTGTCCACCGCCCACCCCCTGGCCTCAGCGACCCCTGCCCGCTCTCGCCTAGATCAGAGCTCTCCCTGGAATCGCTCGCTTCTTGTTAGCACAGACGGCTGGACTTCCGATTCAGTGCATCCAGGCCCGAGAGCTGGCATTTCTAAGTCCCTGGGCCACTGCAGCGCGGGGACCCCACCTAGGAATCGCTGGCCCCGGAGCGAACTGCACAGAATGGCCCCTGGCAGACGAGCAGTCCCCGAATCCCCGGCCGCCGACACAGCCGGAGGTTGCCGGGCAGAGCCAGACGGCGCGCGTTCCTATTGGCCGCAGGTGGGCCGCGCCCCGCCCGACAGGTAGTGTCCCCGCGCCGCGCCATTGGGCCGCGGCCGTGGGGTCCCCCAGGGATTGGCCCAGGTGGCAGGCCCCGCCTCGCCCTCATTGGCCGCAGGTGCCACCGCCTCCGCCGGGGGACCGCCCGCCCCGCCGATTGGCCGCGGGCTGGGTCGGCCATGTTCGGACCCCCCCCCCCCCGCCCCGGCGGGCCAGACGCCAGACTCCGTGCCCCCGCCCCGTCCGGCGCGCCGCCCAAGTTCGGCGGAGTTGGCAGGCGCCTCTGGACCCCAGCGCTGCGCGCTCCCTTCCGCGTTCTGCCGCCCGCCCCACCTGGCGCCGGGCCGCTGGGGGCCTCTTTCCATGGCCCGAGTGCCTGGGGCGCGGCGCTGACGGCGTCCGGAGCGCGCCATGCCCAGCAGGACGGGCCCCAAGATGGACGGGATCAGCGGCCGGGTCCGCCTCAAGGCGCACTACAGCGGGTGAGCGGGGCGGGACGGGTCGGGGCGCGGGCAGCCACACCCCGCCACCCGTCGGGGACCGTGTCGGCGCTGCCGCGAGCGTCCAAGAGCCGCGCGGTCTTGGTTGCAGCGCGGGAGCCAGGGGACAGCGAGGCGCATTCGGGCCCCGGGCGTCCCGGGAGGTCCTGACGCACCAGCGCCGAGAGGCGGCTCCGGATCGCCCCCCAACCGGCGGGCGTTCCTGCGCGCGGGATGCCGGGGTGACTCCGCGGAGCGCTCTTCAGTCCTGGGCACAGTGTGGACATTTTCACTGGGAAGTTAGCTGGACCGTGAAGGCCACCAACTGTGAAGACTAAACTTTGGGTCAGATGGTGTAAACTGCGGGTGCACCTTTAGAGATCGGGGTTTGCTGAGTTTTCCCAGCGTCCCCGGCTAGAGTTCTCAGTCTGAGAAAAGCTTAATGACCAAGGCGAAGGCCCGGGGCTGAGCCGCCCGCGGCTAAGCGTGGGGAGCGCTGGGCGTCGATCCCCCGAGACCAGACCTTTGGGGCACCGATCCGCCCCGCGGCCGTGTTCTGCGCCTTCGACTCAATCTGCCTCCCGGCGAAAGAGGGCGAGCGGGCGACCCGGGCGGGGAGCGTGACGCGCTTGGCCGCGGGAATCCCGGTGGGGACGGAGGGGGCGGCGCCCCGAGCGCATTGTAGACGGCGCTTTCGCAGGACTAGGCACCTTTGCTGCTTTTTCCTACCACGGCGTTGGTCTCCAGGAGTCCGGAAATCGGACCTAGCTGCTGTCCAGGTCGCCACGGCCCGGTGGGGGTGGGGGGAGCGGGACGCCGATGGGATATTGCGGGTGAGCCTATCGGTCTGGCTAGAGTGGCACCCCCAGTATTCGGGATCTGCCCGAGGGGCACTCCCGGGCGGGTCCTCACGCCCAAGGAGGGACTTCGGGCTCTTGACCTGAGTGTTTCTTGTTGGGGGTCTCTGGTCAAGCCTCTCCTACCCCTCCGCCATCTTCAGCCAGGTGGGGGGCAGTTGTTGGCAGAACCGAAGGGAAGGATTTGGGGGAAGCGCTGGCGAGCCCACCTGAAGGGGTCGGGAGGCTGCGGCTCAGAGCCCGGGAGCCGTCAGCTGGGTCCTGGGTCTCCAGCTCCCCCCAGGGCGGGGCCCTTGGGCTTGCCGCTGGGTAAACTGGAACAGCTGTGGAATCTTGGAACGGAGTAACCAGAGACTTTGTCAGAATCAGAGATAACCCTTAGAGGTAGGACCTCCACACCCAGAGCCCCCTGGGGTGAGTGGGAACCGGGCTCTGCAGCAGACAGGTTAAAGAGGCCCCTGCAGGCCCTCAGCCTGGGCGCCAGGATGGAGGTGGGTTGTGGGGAAAGCTCAGGGGACCCCCCGGCTTTGGCCCCCGGAGAGCTCTTTGGTTACCAGGAGTAACCTGAGCTGCTGAGTCTGGTTTCCCCCTCCGATGAGGCCACGCCCCCACTCTTTTCCCTTCCTTCCCTTCCCCACCTCTGCGCCCTCTTCCCCCTCTTCCTTCCCCTCTTCCTCCTCTTCCTCCTCTTCCTTCCCGCCCCCTCCCCCTCCGGCAACCCTCTTTTCCGCCCTGGGCTGCCTTTTCTCCTTCTCTACCTGCTCTTCATGTCTTGCCCCTGCCTCTCCCAGGGGACTGGGGTGGGACACCTGGTCCTTAGCGTGGCCCTGACACTGGTCTGGAAGATGCCCACCTAGAGCAGCACCCACTTACCCAGACCCCGTGGGCCCAGGTGACATTACTGGCTCTGGATGATAGGGTGCTGGTACCTCCTGGAGGGAGGCCGGTTTTATGCAGTTGGGCCAGGGGCTGAGGGTCGGACACATGGAAGACGCTGTTGAAAAGGGGGGTCTCTTTGGCTACTCCTACTGGTAATGGTTTCTTCTGGTCACCCCTTCTCATCCCCAGAGGGCCCCCAAAGGCTTGATGTCATGGTCTCCCTCCCCCACTGGGGCCTTCAGAGGGTGTGCCCAGAGTCCGTGTGGGGTCTGGTGGCACCTGCGTTTTCCAGGGTGCTCGGGTGGTTTGGGGGACCCTGCTGAGCCTCAGACAGCTGCTTCTGTGAGGCTGTGGAGTTGGCTGCTGGCTGTTCCTCTGCGCAGCTCAGCCTCCTGTTCCGGAGTCTGTGTTGTCCGGGGCCTGCTGTGTGCAAAGCCCAGCGCTGGTCCTGCGCCCAGGAGACCTGGGTGTCAGGAGAGGGGCAGCTCCCAGGCTGCTGGGCGCTGACTCCTGGTCACCCTGCCCAGGACTCTTCTTGCTCAGGAGGTCTGCTCGATTCAGGATTGGGGTGATTGGGGTAAGGGCTGGGGTAGTGGTCAGGGGTCTCGCACGGGGGGGGGGGGAGGGAGGGGGAGGGATGGCCCCTCCTGGGCTTGCTGACGTCATGCCTCACTGGGCTGGGAGAGTCAGAGCCCTTGGTGGTCCAGCCTGCCATTGGGGGCTCCCACAGTGTTTCCTGGGGGAAATAGCTTCCACTTAGAGGCAGTACATGGGGGGAGGGTCCTGGGGCAAGGAGAGGTCAAAGATGAAGGGACGGCAGACCCCGACTTCCAGAGTTTGTGGGGGCAGGGGGACCGGGGACACGGGGTCAGATGACACGTGTGCCAGGTACCAGGTCAGGGTGACCCAGGGGGGTGGAGCTGGCGGTGGTGGGATCTTTGCCTCTGGAGCCCTCACGCGTGAGCACGTGCCCCTCCTGTGCCTTCCTTTCCCGTCTGCTGAGCTGCCACAGGCCGTGGTGGCGAAGGGCCGGGTTAGCCCTGCTGTGCTTGGGCTCCTGGGGCAGGTGGCCAGGGTCTTTGAGCAGATGACCCGCGGGAGGAGCGGGCAGCCAGCGGCCCTCAGGGTGAGCGAGGCCAGTGGGCCGGTCCCGGTGGGCAGGTCCTGGGCCCTGGTGGCCCTCACCTTGCCGTCCTGTGGTCGGTGACTCTATAAACTGGCGACTGAGGAGGTCGGAGGCCGGCGGTGCTGACACCTGTGCCGCCAGGTGGGCACTGCCCTCCTGCGGGCGGGAGGTTGCAGAGTCTGCTCCAGGCCCTTCGCTGTCGGGTGGCAGGCGTGGGTGCGTTTTCCTCGAAGCCCCAGCCTGTGCTCCCAGGATGTACGCCCCTCTCAGTTCAGCGATGATGGTGAAGGGACTGGGCCAGCGCCTGTTTCGGGGCCTGGGCAGCGTGGGAAGTGCCCCACTGGGGGCATTTCCAGCGTCAGCATTCCGCTTTTGGGTAAAAAGATAAAAGGCAGTGGCATTCTGTGTGACTTCCTTTTCAAACAAAAGTGCAAGGAGGCAGGTGAATGGCTCCTCCAGAGCGTCCTTGGGTCATTACATCATTCCATGATGCCCCTGCCTTCCCTCCCCCCACAGTTTTCCCCCCAGTCCCCCAGCCCGCCCCAGGCCTTCGTCCTTGGACGTGATTCACTCGTCTGCATGGTCCAGGTGTGCAGACAGGTTAATGAAGACTATGGCTTGATCCACCTGGTGACGTTTGGGCAGAACTGCTGGTGACCCTGGTGCCTGAGCTGCTGCTTTCCCGGATTCCAGTAGGGGGCGCCTCCGCGCAAGGGCCTTCCGGGTGCTAATTTAACAAAATCTGCGCCCGTGGTTCTGGGAAAATCTCAGTTATTTCATCAATAATTTGGTCAGTTGGTAACCCGCATGTAAGTTGATTCACACACGTGCCGTGGCGACCTGTCCGCACCCTCTTTGCCCAGGGACATGCTGATCACCAGCCTGGACGCGGCGACCACCTTCGAGGAGCTCTGCGCGGAAGTGAGGGAGATGTGCAGCCTGCACCGGGGGCAGCCGCTCACCCTCAAGTGGGTGGACAGCGAAGGTAGCCTGGGTCGCGGCCAGCAGGGGGCGCGCCTCCCTCTGTGCGTTGGAGGCAGGCCCCGCCCTCTGCGGGGCAGCGCAGCTTCCCAGTGGGGCGGGCGTCTGTGCTGGGAAGAGGCAGGCCGCCCTTGGGGGCGGGGCTGGGTGGGCGTGGGCAGGAGGACTGTCCGTCCTTCCCCAGACCAGGGGCTTCACCTGTGGGTGGTTTGGGGGGATGAGCTCTCTGCATTTTCTCGAGGAAAGCGGGCAGGTGACTTCCGTCCCATCCCCCTCTCTGTCACTCTGTCTGCCTCAGTCAGATACACATCCCAGGAGGGACCCCTTTTCCCATGACTGTGGCTGCAGCCGTCAGCCGAGGGTGCAGGGAGCTCCTCCCTGCTGGGACAGGGCCACTCGGCCGCAGGCTCTGTGCATGTCTGTGCCCCCCTGTCTAGCAGTGGATGCCAGGAGCCTTTCCCTTTGGGCTCGGACTGGCCTAAGAACATTCTGGATCTCGCCCAAGCCCAGGAGCTCGCAGACCGAAGCTCTGGGCTCAGCTGTCTCAGGCTGTGGGTGAACTCAGCCTCCCTTTTGGGGTGGACTGCTTCCGATGTGGGGCCCTGGGGTGGCAGCGTGTCATGTGGGCCCCTCTGCCTTAGGCCTGCGGTGGCCTCAGCGATGGGTCTCGCCCCCTAGGTGACCCCTGCACTGTGTCCTCCCAGATGGAGTTGGAGGAGGCCTTCCGCCTGTCCTGTCAGCACAGGGACGATGGGCTCGTCTTTCACGGTCAGTGCCGCAGTGGGGGGGGGGGGGCGGCAGGGCTCCCCACAGCTGCCCTCTGTTTGCTGGACTGGCTGGGGGACTGGGAGCCACACAGACAACCACAGTTCAGGGTCTTAGGGCAGCAGAGAGTTAAGGATGCTGAGTGTAATGTGCTTTGGGCTTTTTCTTACACGTTATTAGCCCAGGTAGAAACTGCTCTTCCTGGCAGAATCCGGGAGGCGCCTGCTCGGCCTCTGGGCCCTGGCAGTGTGTCCTGGGGTCCATGTCCTGGGTGCATTGGGCTGGCTCAGCTGCCTCCAGCTCTCCCGGAGCGACAAGGGTCTGGGTGCACGAGAGCGGGCAGAGCAGGGAGGTCCCCCTGAACTGTTCGGGGACAGACCAGATGCTCCTCCCTGCAGCGTCCCGGGCTCACAGTCCTCCTCAGCCTGTTGGGCCCAGAGCTGGGGTGAGAGTTGAAATGTCGCTGTCGTCCCAGTGTGGTCTTTAAGTTGGGGGTTCACATCGTGCCCCCACTCTCTCAGGGTCCTGCAGGGTGTCCAGGCCCCAAGGTGTGGCTCTGGCAGCTGTGGCTGAGCAGCCACGTGGTGGGCCAGAGTGCAAGACTGGCCGCCGCTCTGTGCCAGTCAGTCACCTACTCCAGCGCTGGGCTAGTGGCTGGTTGAAACCTCCTGGTTCTGAAGCTCCACACAGAGGCCTGGCTTAGGTCTGAAAGCTCGAGTCCTCCACCGTGTCCCTGTGGGGCGAGCACACTCGCGGCGCCTTCAACATTCTCAGCCGTGGAGCTTTAAACCCACTGTGTTCCAGAAGAGGGAAAAGACTTTTACTGTTGTTTGGGCGCTACCTGAGCTCCTGTTTCCATAACTCACACGGGAGCCCTGGGCGCAACTGACAGTGCTTGCCCGTGAGCCCCTGGGAGCAGAGACACGGAGGCGAGCTTGCACCACCGGGTCCGGAGTGACAGAGGGCCTCCCGCTCCGTGTTGCAGAGATTCAGGACGCCGGCGCTCGGCCACCCGCGTCCCTCCTACGACGCTCCTGGCCTCGCTGAGCCTTTGTGTCCTGTAGGAGGGACTCGGGCGGATGCCCACGTGCCGAGGCTCCGAACTCTCGGCCTTCCTGAGCGTCTCCCAAGCAGGTGGCCGTGGTCCGCGCGGGCTCTGCTCTCATGCCTGGCCCGCCACCTCCAGAGAACGGCGCCGTGGGGCTGACGCAGGCTCTCTCTCCCCACACAGTGTTCCCCAGCAGCCCCGAGCAGCCCGGCATGCCCTGCCCCGGAGAAGACAGTGAGTACCCGCCTCCCTCTGCTTCCTGCCCTCGCTGCGGCGTGGACCCTGGCGCGCTTGCCGGCCAGGAGAGGGTGGCAGTTTTGGTGGTCTGTGGTGTGGGACTGCTTATCCCAGGAGGACTAAGGGGAGTGACTGGATGGGGGGCCTCCTCTGGGGTTTTCACTGGGGTGTGTCCCGGCCTCGTTTTGTGTGTCTGTCCTGGTGCACGAGCCGGGCCACTGGGGAGGGCCGGTGCCAGGAAGCCCCCAAAAGGCCTTCATCTTCCCCAGGAGGGCAGGACCCTGTTGGGGAGCACAGGGTGAGTCACGTGCTGGCTGGGAGGGGCCCGCAGGAGCCCCACCGACTGTGCGGGTGGGGGCAAATGACCAGCAAGGTGCACAAGGGTCAGAGGGCGAGGGTGAGGCAGTGGGGGGGGGGGCAGTTTGAGATCTGGAGGCTGGGAAGCCAGGGATGGGGAGGGCTTCCGGGAAGCACCCCAGCCAGGGCGGCCGTCCCGGGCACACCCGCCCAGGAACCGCAGGAGACGAGTATGATGTGTCGTGTTTCTGTGAGTGGGACTTGGGAGCTGCAGGGATTCAGGCCATGGCAGGGGTCTGAGGTGGGCGTGCAGCGGGGGGCGAGGCTGGGGGGGCGCTGTGACCCAGGGTCCTTCCTGCTGGAGCCCCAGGCAGCCAGAGCGGGCCTGGCGGGGTGGGCGGCTTGCACGGGGGTTTCAGGGTCCTTGTCCTCCCCCACCCACCTGGGGCTACGCACGTCCCACAGAAAGGGACGTGTGTCCTGAAAGGTGCCGTCCGCCTCAGCGGTTTGTGGTGTACGAACAAATAAAACGTGGTGGGTGTTCCTGCTGGGAGGCGAGGTCTCCTCCGCTGGGTTCTCAAGGGGGCGTCCTGGTAGTTGACACCTAGGTGTCTCTCGATGGTGGAGACAGGCGGTCTCTCCTGACCTGTCCACAGAGGTGGCCAGCAGCCTGCATGGCCTGGGCCACCACACTGCCCAGCGTCTGAGGAGTCAGCTCCGCCCTGGCCCTGGTGTCTGGGGTCTGCCCTTCCGCGGCCACCCCGGCGCCCGCCTGGCTCTTCCCTGTGGGGTCGCCACCCGGTCCTGGGTCACCTGCACGCTGGTCTCATGAGGGGGAGGGTCGTTGGGGTCGGCTCAGCCTCTGCTCTGCTGGGGGTGGGGGCCCCAGGATGCTGAGGGCTCGGGTCTCTGCGGGAGGTGGAAGTGGGGTGACTCCCCCGTGGCCCTGTCCCCGTGGGGGGATGGGGAGAAAGAAGGCAGAGCCTTGCCAGCGTCCCTCCTTGGGCACAGAGGCGGGCCCTTGGGAGGCCCTCGGTGGCTTCGAGGGCACCGGCTGTCATGGGAGAGCCTTCCAGCAACGTGGGGAGGCGGCCATGAGCGGGGTGTTGTCCTGGGTTACACAGTGAGGGTGTGTTCATGTGAGGCCTGACTTGGGGGTGCGGGCCCCCGTTTGACATTTGGACGTGGGACCACTGGGGACTGGGGCTGCGCAGTGGGTGCTGTGGGCAGGAGCGCGCTCCGGGCCAGACTGTGGGGTGGATTGTGGGTCTGGTGGCGCGTCTGCGGCCCCCCTGCGGGTGGGCCCCACAGCTGCGTGTTGCCGATGCCTCGACCCCACCCTAGATCCTCTGTACGTGGGGCGCCCCAGTCAGGCCCCCTCTCCGGGGGAGACACCACTGTCGCTCCCTGCCCAGCGCCCTTCGGCCCCTGGACAGCGGCTTGTCCTCGGGGGTGGGGCCGCCAGGAGCTGCCCCAGGCGCTTCTGGAACAACCCGCACCTGCAGCTCCCGGCACCACGGGGTTGTCTATAGGTCCATTAAACACCTGGCTCCGTTCAGCTTTGTCTCAAATCATTTGCAACTAACCGGAAAAGGTAGTTTTCCACCGATAGTCGGCTTCCAATAAAGTCAGCAGCCCCCCGGGTCAGCCCGGGTTTTCTTGGGTCCTGCAAACTGCATGCTTTGGGCGGATTGGGGGTGACATGCCCATCCCATGCGGCCACTCACACGGCAGCCACTGCGTCCGTCTTTCCCGGATGCCTCGTGTGCTCGGGGAACCTCAGCTCGTCCGGGCTCTGCAGACCCGGTCGGGGTCGTCGCTGGTCTCCTGGGACAGCCGGGGCCGTGCGCACGGGGCTCTGTGGACAGTGGTCTGTCGCGGCCATTTGGCATCCCTGCGGCACAGGAGTGGCCACCACGGAGTGTGGACGGCGGGTCAGCAGGTCACGTCATTTTCGAGTGTCTTGAAGTGCCACTGTTTTGATTTTATTCAGCTGATCAAACCCACGGGGGCGGCTGCCCGTGGGCAGGGAGGCCCATCAGCGTGCGTTTCCAGTAAAGGACGCGTGGGCACCTGACCCCAGGGGTTGCCTTTACACTCGGGTGATTGTGGACCGCGGTCGCGGGGCCAGCCGCTCACGAGCGAGCTCCACGGTGACTTCGGGGCACATGGCAGGTGTCAGAGGAGCCAGGCTTCGAACCCAGGCCGTGGCCGGAGTCTGTGCTGAGGGCGGGGTTGCAGACCTGAGAGCCTGGTGCCTGGGCCCCTGCAGGGCGCAGGGTGGAGGAGGTTCTGGAGGGTTCCAGCGGGGAGCTTGCCTGCAGACCGCCCCGCAGTGGCAGCAGGTGTCGTCAGGGCCGTGAGGGGTGACAGTGTCCCCTCGAGGCTGCGCCCCCAGGCCGAAGCCTGCTGCTCGGCTCTGCTCGGCTGGAGGTCCCCGGACTTCCCTGCATTTTGGATCTAAGGAAGACGGGCCTGGGCACCTCAGTCCTCCGGTGCCGTGGGAGGACTGAGGGTGGGTTTGGGGGACCCAGCCAGGGAGGAGGAGGGTCAGGCTGGCTGTCCTGGCTGAGGGTCTGCTCTGGCTGCCAAAACAGGCAGCGCGTGAGGCCCTTTGTGGGGGGGCCCAGCCCCCCGGGGAAACACGCTGCTGAGGCCCCCGGGGGCCCCCCCACCTGGGGCCGCTGGGTGTGCAGTTGTACTCAGTCCCTCAGCTACCCTGCTCTTCCGCCTTGTGTGTGGCGGGCCCCCCAGCTGCCCTTCCTGGTGCCCCCCAGAGCAGTGACAACCTCAGGAGGCACCCGCCCCATGGTCATCCAGCCTTTGACCGGACCCCCGGCCTCCCCCCTCCCCCTGCTCCCCACCCCCTGCTCCCACCGCCCGGTCACCCGGCTCAGTCCCTTTGTGGATGGGGGTCAGAGGTCACTTGCACCTGGGTGGCCACTGGGTCCCTGCACCCGGCAGGAGGGTGCGGGCCAGCTGGGCGCGTCGCCCTTGGAGGGCATGCTGCGCTCCCGGCCGCCCCGGCTCCCGGGACCGGCTCGGGCAGAGAGGCTTGTTTTCACGTGACGTCAGCTCCTCCGCATCCAGGCCGTGTTTTCGTTGGTGCCTCAGCTGCCGGCTCCAGCTCCCCGGGGGAGCCGGTACCACCGGGCCTGGAGACCTGAGGAGGCAGGACTCGAGAGGTGGGGGACCAGCCCGCCTTTCAGTAGCCGCGGGGCCTGGGAGCCCACCCGCCTGCTGCGGGGTCGAGGGGACGGAGGGCGGCCCGGGGCTTGAAAGGGCAGGAAGATGCCTGCCTTCACGCCCACTGCCCCATAGAGCATAAAGGCGCCCGTGCGGCGGCCGCGGCGGAGGAGGAAGGGTGAGTGCTGCTCGGCCGCCAGGGCAGGCCGTGCGCTCTCGGCCGAGCTGCGGCCCGGCCTCGAGGCCGCCGCACGGATGCTCCAGCAGACGCGATGCGGGCGTGCGGGTGGGGGGGAGAACGTGGGGGCCTGGTTCCCGAGGCTGACGGATGGCACACAGAGCAGCCACTGATGCAGGGGCTGTGAAGGCAGCGTGTGCCCCCAGACGGGGTCTGGCCCAGGGCCCTCCGTGCGGCCGCGGGTCAGGGAATAACCGCACCCTCATCTGAGCCCCTCGGGGCCTGGGGCGGCCCTGCGTCCGCCGTGGGCCGGGGCATGTGGGCGCCTGGCTCTGCAGGCGGCAGGTCCCGGCCGCAGCGTGCGGCGCGGAGCCCGGGGAGGCGGCACCTGCTCCCCCGGCCCGGCCCTCCCCTGGCTCCGGCTCCCGCCGCCCCGGCCGGTCCTGGCTCCAGTCTGCGCTGACGACACGGCACGGCGCGGGCAGTGTTGACGTGCGCTGGCTGCAGGGTCCTCGCAGGCGATGTGCGTGGGGGCGCCCGCGCTGCTGAGATGGTCGGAGGTAGATGAGCTGCGGGGGCCGCATTGGGGCGGGGGGGGGCGGGGGTGCGTTTCCGACATCCGTTTTGCAAGGTGCTCCTGTGGAAACAGCAGCAGCAGCCGGGAGCCCCCACAGGCTCACGGGGGCCGGGGGCGTGGGGGCTGGGGTGATGGGGCCGAGCTTGTGCACAGGGCGGGTGCTGGGGAGGCCAGGGGGTGCGGGGACCGGGCGCGCCCTCCCCCGGCTGCAGAAGGGCCTGCCGGTCGCAGGGATGCTGGCTTGTTGTGGACCCTTGAGTTATGAAACGCGGGCGAGTCGGGGCTGGGGGGGGGGGCACAGTGGCAGCCCACACGCGTGCGGCGGGTGGGCAGAGATTAGCTGTGTCATGGTTTCCTCGGGACAGCTCGGCCTCTCTCCTCGCGGGCCGCCACACACTGGCCGTGCAGGGCTGCTGCCGACCCCCAGAGCACGGACCTGCTGCCCGGTCCGGAGCCAGGACGGGGGGACTCAGAGCTGTGAACGGGGGACAGGCTGGAGCGGCACCTCCCTGAAAGAAGCGCCCCCTGTCTGTGTTGATGCTGGCAGACAGGACTGTGGCTGCCTGTCACCTGTCCCCAGGTCTGGTTTGATGCGTGTGGACGTGCTGTGGTCCTGTCCCAGCTGTCCGCCAGCAGCCAGGCGCCTTCACAAAGTTCTGAGCCGCCGGCAGTAACGCGAGGGGTCGTGTGTGCGGTTTGCCCGGCTGTGAGCCTGCACTGCCCGTCCCGGTTCCCCCACTGGGCTGCCGGGCGGCCCCCGTGGGGCCCCAGAGAGACCCGGTCAGCCCCGCTAGGGCCCGCCAGCGGATCCCACCGTCGGCCTCCGTCACCCAGGGTTGATCTGAGGACCCCATCACCGTGGTCTGTGGCCCATGCTCGGGTCTCAGGTCAGCGGTGCCTCGGCTCAGGCCCGACCTCTGCTGAGGATCCACAGACGTGGGCAGCGGGTGTCTCCTTCAGTGACCGAGAGTGTGGACATGCCGAGCAGGGCAGCCCTGGATGGAGGGACACCCCCGGACGGCCTGGGGGAGCCTTCGTTCCGGGTCTGGCGTCCCCATGTCCACCCCCGGGGGACAGAGAAAACCTCCGCTGGGGGCTTTGTGGGCGAGACGTGTCGGAGGCCCGGCCAGCAGGTCTGCTTCGCCGCCGCCACTGCCGCAGGGTCTTTGCGTGTGCCGCCCCCCACCCCCACCTCCACCCCAGGGCTCGGGCAGAGCAGGCCTCCTGAGACTTTGGCTGCTTTAGTGGAGGGAGGGGAAGCTTCGTCCAAGTCCGCCCCCCCTGCGCCAGTTACCCCGACATCGCTCTGGGTGATGACGTCACGGCACCACCCTGAACACTGGGTCAGGGCACCTCACTGGTGGCTCCTCCTCCCTCCCGTGTCTCCGAGGCCGCCAGTTCCGACCCCCCGGGCCTGCGGTCCCCGCAGGAGGCTCGGAGTCGGGAGAGGCGAGATGCGGGCTCATGGCGAGTCCTCTCTTCTGTTTTCGTGTTTTGTGCCACGCAGAAATGACTCACGGCGCGTTTGCCTCACTCTACGGCTGTGCTTTAATCCTTAAAAACTGGTTCGTAGGGAGAGACAGAAACGTCGGTTTGTCCTTCCATGCACCGGTGCCCACACTGACCGAGGATTGAACTCGCAGCCTTGGCGCATCAGGACGATGCTCTCTCCGGCCAGGGCGGCAAGTCCGTGGTGGGCGCTTGGGTCGCGGGCGCTGCCCCGTGGCCTGTGACCTCGGTGCCGGGGAGCGGAGGCAGCCGGCTCGTCTGTTCTGCTGTCTTGTCTGGCGGGTGGGACGACGGGTCTGGGGTCGTCTTCAAGTTTTCTCTTCACAACGTTGCCGCCGTGGGAGGTTTCAAAGGCTCGGCCTGCAGCAGGACGGAGCCGGCCGTGGGCGCGTGGCGAGGGCCTCGCCGGGGAGTGGGCGCTCAGTGCCCACCCCTGCTCGCCGCTGTGCTGTGCCCCCGCAGGCCCTCGTGTGTGCGGTTCCAGTTGCGTGTCAGTTCTGTGTTCTGAACACAACGTGGAGTTTGGCGTGTCTGTCTCGTGAGGTGTTGCGTCCCTTGTGGTTGTAAAGGAGAACAGGTGTCCCTACTACCCGCCCCCCAGGGGCTTGCTCCTTGTGACAGCAGGTTCTTGGTGTTTATTTCCAGATTTCCGAGTAACACGTTTGTGCTGCTGTTTCTAGATATTTCCATTTGGGGTGTTCCTTGGTCCCCTCGCCTCTGGAATCCGGAACATGTTGCTCGGCCAGCCCTCCCTGTGTCCCCTGACCGGGCCGGGTCACCGTTCACTGGTGTCTGCTGAGCGTTTGCAGTACCGTGGTACCCTGGTTTTCTCTCTCAGGGCTTCCTGGAAGTCCTGTCTTAGATTTGCCTGTAACCTTACCCCCAGGTGGGCGGCCCCCCCACGCCAGCCACACATCCGTCCCCGTGACCCGGCCCCTCCCTGTGCTGGCCCCTGGGGTCCCCTGGACCTCTCCTCAGCCTGCTCCCTCCGTTCCTGGTTCCTGCGTCCATCCGTCCCTCTGTCGGTTTGATCTCCAGCTGAGACTTTTGCCAGGACATCCAGGAGAGGCGCACGGGAGTGAGTGTTCCGAGACCCGGCCTGGACACACCGTGGCCTGGCCACAGGCTGGGCGACCGTGTAGTGGGACGGGGCTGCGGGCAGGGCACTCGGAAGGCGTTTCGAGTTCCACGCCTTTCTCCTCCTGACAGCGCCCAGCGCTCGGCCTCCTGTCCGGCTCCCTCCGGGGTGGGGACGTCCGCTCCGTGGCTTCCTCGGCGTGATTCTCCGTGATTCTCTGCGGCGTCCGGCCGGCCGGTCTCTGGGCTTCGTGTCTGTGTCCCGTCTCTGCCCACTTTGTTCTCCGTCCGTACCACCTGTTAAGTTTGCTGTCTGTCTCTTGTCTTTAACTTCCCAGAGTCCCCACGGTCCCTTTGACAGTGGGGCCTTGCTCCTGCTTCCACGGCTACGGTCGGTCACACCTCGTGGTGGAGGCTGAGTCGTGCCGAGAGGCCCTGCGGGGAAGGCAACTCTGTGCGCTGCCGAGCACACCCGTGTGCGCCCCTCACCGAGCCCACGGGGTGTGAGCCGCTGGCTCCGCTCCGGCGCACGATGGGCCCCTGACCCCCCCCCCCCCCGCAGCCGGGGTTGCCAGCCCGTGACCTGGTCCCGGCACACGCCACCCTGTGGTTCCCAGCCGTGTGGGTGGAGTGAGCGCCACGGAGGAGGACCAAGCAGGTGACAGGTGGTGCCGCCCACCCTGCAGCCGGGACTCAGCGAGGCGCAGACGTGTGACGAGGGGCCCGTGGGGCGTGCGCTTGCCCTCCGGTGTCTTCCCGGGTCCTCACGCCGCTGTCCCCAGCAAGGTCCCTCCTCTCCGTTGGTTTTGGCCGCGAGGCTTCCCTCAGCCGCAGTGACCGTGGGACATCTGTCCACACGGACAGGGGGGCACTGGGAGTCTGCCGGGCACCGTGTGGGTCCTGGCCGGGGGTCCCCCCGGCTGAGTGTCCACTCCACCGGCTGCCGGGGTGAGGACGGGGTCTCCTCCTCAGGGGCACAGCCTGTGCTGTGGGCACCCAACTCCTGGTCCCCGGAGCCTTCGGGGTCTGGCCCTGCTCCGTCTCCCGGTGGCTGGTCACCCCCGCCCGACGTCCGACGCCCGACACAGTGCTGCCCGCCCTGTCGTGTTCGCTGTCCCCCCTCTGGCCGGGGGAGGACCAGGACCCGGTGTGGCCGTGTCCCTGCTCTGCCTGCTGAGGCTCCGTCATGCAGGGCCCGGCCAGCCTGCCCCGGTGGTGGTGGCCCCGCGTCCAGGCAGGAGGCCAGAGGCTGGTCTGCCGTCGGCTCCCCGCCCTCACGTGGGCGGGGCTGGGGGCCCGGAGGTGCGTGTGTGTGTGTGTGTGTGGGGGAGCGGTTTAAAGCTCACATTTTACAGGAAGTTGAAGGGGCGGCAGAGCTCAGGAGCCCCCGGCGATCGGCGCCCGGTGGCAGTGTGGGGCCCGTTGTCGACGACCCCGGACGCCGACCCTGTGGTCAGCTCAGGGCCGCCCTCTCTCCGGTCTCCTCGGTTGCCCCTGCTGCCCTCCTCACCCCCCACCCAGGCGGTGTTGGGGGGCCACTGGCCGTGTGGCTCTGCGGGCACAGACCTGTCCACTCTCATACCAGACGAGGCATCCCCTCTGACCTTGGCCACGGCGCTGTCTGGGGCCCACCGAGCTGCCTTGTCAGTGGGAGGGGGCGACGGGCAGCGGGGCCTTCCCCCACCGAGTGCATCCGTGTTCTGTGGGCCGTGACGTCCAGGCAGGCAGCCCAAGACCCGGTGGGCGGCTGGCGCCTCTCCCCACTGTGCAGCAGAGGGACCTGGGTGGCGTGGTGTCCAAGGCCCAGTCACACGGGGACTTGGGGCTGCCGAGCGGCGGGCCGGGTGGGCTGGGCAGAGTGTGCACCCGGGCGGCTGCCTCAGACGGGAGGGAGGAAGCGTGGTGGAGCCGTGTCCACCTGGCGAGGGAGGTGGGTGGGCGCTCGGGGGACTCGCTGACCGTCCATCCGGGGGCGGGTGCCGTGATGTGGGCGGCGGTGCTGGGAGCGTCCCCCGCCCGGCTCTCTAGGGGAAGAAACGAGACCCTGGGCCTTGATGTCCCCGGAGGTGGCACTGGGCACAGACGCTCGGGGGAGCTCAGAGCTGGCACCTGCCCCTCCACTGTCCCTGGAGACGGCTCCTCTGTTGGAGAACAAGGTGACACGGACACCAGGTTCCGCTCAGCCTGTCACCGCTGCTCAGGAGATGACGCCCTTCCCCGGGGGGCAGGCCCCTGGTTCTGAGGGGACACTGGGACACTCGGCACCAAGCACCTGAGCCGGGCGGCAGGCAGCTTTCGGGCAGCAGACTGAGGAGACACGTGTGAAGGGGTGCTGTCCGCTCCCCGGATGGCGCTGTCCCAGGCTCCCGTCCCCTCTCTGTGTCTTGGTGGGTTGGACTCAAAGGTCCATCCTTGTTGTCACACCGTGGGGACCGGCGTTAACCACTCCTCCCCAGGTGAGCCTGGCAGCACAGGGGTCCGGCTCCCTGGGGGACAGAGACGTGGGGGGGGCGGCGTGGGCAGGTCCCACGTGGTGGCGGGGACCAGGGGCGCCCCTCCCGCGGCCGGGCCAGCCCTCGCCCACGGCGGCCGTGAGCCGTTGTCAGCCCGTGACAGCGATGTCGAAGCGCCGTGGTGGGCTTTACCTGCCAGCGTTGTCTGTGTTTCAAGTCGGGAATGAGAAATATTTATTCGCTCATTGGTTCATTTAAAGTTTGAACCCGTCGCTCTGGCCGAGCGGCTCCCTGGTCTGCACACCAGGAGGGTGCGGGGTCCGTCCCCGGTTTGAAACACGGCGGCGCTGAGTGAGGGGTGGTGGCGCCTCTGCAGTGCCCGTCAGCGGCCGGCAGCCCGGTCCCTCCCGGCCCGTTGCCGTTGTCAACGGTGCCGGTTTGGCCCCCGTGGCCACGGGCTGTCCAGCACCTGGAAGAGCTCGGAGCATTTTCGCCGCCCTTACAGGTAAATGCGAGCGCTCCTCTTTGGGGTTTCTCTAAAACCCGCCAAGCAGTCCTCTTTATTTTTCTAAACCCTCACCGTAGGACGTGCTCACTGACATGCTCAGAGAGAGGAAGGAAGGAAGGAAGGGAGAGAGAGAAACATCCACTGATTGCCCCTCACACATGCTGCGACCAGGGGCTGAACCCACAGCCCAGGCGTGTGCCCTGACCGGGTATCAAACCCGCGACCTTCTGGTGCACAGGACAGGGTCCCCATGTGCTCAGCCACGGCCACGGCTGATGGTGCTCCCGTCACGACCTGTGGCACCGGAAACCACATCAGACGTTTCTGGGCTCCAGCTTTACCACCTTGGCTCACTGAGCACGGTGAGTCAGGAGGCCCTGCCGCCCGCCACGTGGAGTGGCTGGCCCCTGGCTCCCCTGCAGGGGTCTCTGGGACCCTGGGGTCTCTAGACCTCACAGGGTGCAGCCCACCTGCCTGCTGTCTGAGCCGGGGACGTGGGTGTGGACGAGCGGGTCGTGGTTGCTGTCACCACGTGGAGACCGGGATGACCCGGCCCGGAGTTAGGATGCAGGTGGGCTCCCTGCACCCCGACCTGACGACGTGAGTCTGCCCGCCCCCCCGCATGTCCTCTGCCGGGGGGTGAGGCTGTGGGGCGATGCCCGAGGCCCTTCCCGGGCTGTCTGAGCCAGCTCAGGGCCGGCCCTGGCACGGGGGCGGGGGGGGGGGCGGTGCTCAGTGTGGCCACAGGGGCAGGAACGGCTCACAGGTCGGCCACCGTGTCAGGCGCACCCTGAGGTTTTGAGTCACTAAACTGTGCTTCGTCACATGGCGTTTTGTTCTGACAAAAAATAGTCCCGGAGCATTTAACCCTCTGCTTAGTGCCGGGAGGTGGGTGACGGGTGACTGTCACCCAGAGTGTCTCAGCAGAGCAGTGACTCTGAAACGATGGCCGCACGCCCCCTGCCAAGGGCACCCTGGGCGCCCCGTGCCCTCCTGTGAAGGGAGCAGGGAGCACGGTGGGTGCCGGCCTGCGGGCGGGGTGCGCCCATGCCCGGCCGAAGTGGGTGACCCTCGCACAGAAATCCCAAGTGGTGGGACCCCAGGAGCGTCTGTGCTGGCACCGGGCGGGGCTTCGAGGAGCGTCGGCTCCCTTACTCGGGTCCCAGAGACGGTCCTGGGTCCCACCTCGTCCCCACGCCGACTGGCGACGGGGCCAAAGGCCCAGCCTTCCGCCTGCCCTTCGCCCAGAGCACTTTGTTCATTGTGTTTTTTCAAAGCGCTTTGTTATGCGGAGGCTCTTGCAGCCGGTGCCAGCGCAGACCTCGCTCTGGCCGCAGTCCCGCGAGGGCCCAGGCCGCTGCTGCCTGGCGCCCCTGCCCGGTGGCCCTGCAGCCCCAGAGGGCTGTGCCCGGTCACGGCTGTGCCAAGGCGGCCGTGGCCGTTTGCGTCACCCCCTTTCCCAGGCCAGTGGGCCCTTTCCCCCTGCGTCCGAAACATGGAACCCCGGCAGGGCTGAGGCTCTGAGACCCAGTTTGCTAAAACCTGTCTCCGTCCTCGCTGACGCTGAGGCTCGGGCTGCCCCCTCCTCGGCAGGCGGAGCCTCCGCAACCCGCCCCCACCGCCCTGTGCGCCTTCAGTCACTTAGGTTCCGGCGTCAGTCCTGTGACACACCGTCTGTGTCGTGCCCCACACGCTCTAGGCATCTCCCGTCCTCCCGAGTGTCCCCCACTTTGTGGCACAGGGGCCCCCTGGACCACGTGTGCACCCCGGATGCCCTGGAACAGGTGTCTGTCCCAGGAGTCACTTCCTTTTGGGGGAGAAAGAACTCGGAACCGGGGCCCTGGGTGCCCCCCAGTCCCCCCACCTTCGTCATCTTCCTCCCCATCTGGGTGCCCGGCCTGTCTCTGTGCTCAAGGGCCGTCACTGCCATGTGGACGGAGCAGGGTCAGAGCCGCCGCGCAGGGACGGGGGTCCCCCCAGGCTCCGCTGTCCTCAGGCCGCGGCCTGTGCAGGTGCGGTGGGCGGGGGAGGGGGGTCCAGGAGCCGACGGGGGTGCTGTCCGTGAGGAGGCCACCGGACAGCTCGGCAGCCCCTGGGCGACTTAGCTTGCGTTCAGTTTCAGGGAAGTTTCCTCGTCCTTTTGAATTTTACTTCGCTGTGGGTTGCGTAAGGTATTTACGTAACTCAAAATCGGAGACACAGAAACACGCCCGTTCGTGCAGCCTCTGCCCCTCGGGCACCCGGTCCGCTCGCTCCCGGGTCCCCCCGCCCCCCACGGCCGCATGTCACGTCCTGCTTGTGGGCGTGCCTGCCTTCCAGTTGTGCCAGGGGCGCCTGGAGCTGCGCTTTGCTACTTTCTCACACTCTTCTAGTTTTCGAAAGCGTCGATGTGGGTACGAACAATGAGAATACAAACTAGAATAAATGATAAGTTTTCGAAGACCTAGGGCATCTCAAAACCCGGGGGAACGACATTGCAGCTGACCCCGTGATGCTCCGTCCTGAGTGTTTTGTAGCTGCGAACACCTGGCCGGCTCCCGTGACAGTGTCACGCGACACCTGGTGTAGAGAAAGCTCGGAGGTGACTTCCTGAGTCTTCCCTGTGGTAGAGTCGTCCGAACTTGCTGTTTTGGCCGTTCGGACGAAGTTTTTCAGCCTCACGAAGTAATGTTGTGAGAACACGTACATTTTTAGGGTTGTTTTTGAGATTTGGGAGGAGTCCCGGTTTCTTTCAGCTCGGTCCTGAGAACACCCTAAGCGCCCTTGTGCGGCAACCGACCTGACGTGTGCTGGGAACCGGCCGCCGCGCCCGGACCTCCCGCTCGCTGCCCGGGCTGCGCCGCGGGCACCGGCGTCAGTGGGCTCCCCTCACGCGGTGGGTTTCAGAGATGATGCCTGAGACGCACACGACGCCTTGTTGTCATGGGAACGAGTAAAACACAGCTCGTCACCCAGAAGCACCAGCTGCCAGGAGCCCCGCCGCGGACCTGTGCCCGCGGACGCCCTCTTACACGTTTAGGTCACACGGTTCTCCTTTATTAGCCGTGATTTTATTCAGAAAAACTGCTCTGCCCCATGCCTGGGAGGCGGGCGACTGGTGACTGTCACACAGAGTGTCTCAGCAGATCGGTAAGACGCCTCCTCACACGGCACATTCTGAGAGGTTTGTCATCAGGTGACTTTGTCCCTGTGCAGACACCACAGGGGCACAGGCGTCACCCCAATGGCACGGCCTGCAGCTCGCCCACCTGGGCTCTGTGGTGCAGCCCACGGCTCCCGGGCCACCATGCCGCACGGCCTGTCCCAGCCCTGAGTCCCGTGGGTGACGGTGGCACTTGCACTTGTGCGTCTAAACACAGGACACTGGGGACGATGGGTGTGAGCGTGTGGTCTGCCGGGAGCGGGCCCACTGGCGAGGTGAGGCGCCAGGCACCGGCGGGCGCACTCAGGAGGGCCCTGGGTGGCGGTGGCTGAGCGGTCGCTGTGAGGGCCAGGCTCTGGGACAGACGGTGCCCTGCGATGCCAGGTGGCTCCCGCGGCTCCTGGGCCACCCAGGTGACACCTCTGCTCAGGGGGACCCTCCGGAAGCCCTATGTTTGCAGAAACCACTGTGGCCCGTCACACCCCCCGGAGAGGGTCGGCATTGTGTCGCTAGAGGAGTGTCACGCGGCCCCACTGACGACACTCACTGGGACACGCACCGACGGGGGACTCAGGTGGCTCCGTCCCGACACCAGCACTCTGGTCAGGGAGGTCCTGCCACCTTCTGTCTGTGGCGGGAGAGTGTGGCCGGAGCGGCTGGCTGAGGGCCCGGGTCTGTGTCTTGGAATCACTCGGGGAGCCCGGCCTGCCCCATGCCGAGGCGCCTGCGGCCGGAGGGCTGGCCTCCAGGGGGACAGGCGGAGGGACAGGCTGTGTGGTGACTGGCACGTGCTGGACACATGGTGTGAAGGCATCTTTGTCCCCGGGAGTTGGAGTCTGAATGGTGGCTTTTTCCAGCCGCCCTGTGTGCTGCCCATGGTGGGGGTGGCTCGGGGTGGCCGGGCTCTGCTGGCCCCTCCCCCGTCTGGGCGGAGTGCAAGGGCCCCTCACCTCCTGGACCCAGGCTCCGCCTCCCTCACCCGCTGACTCTGGGCCACACGCCCCCTCCTCGTGGCCCCTCCTCTACGCCTGCCCCTCCCCCACTGGTCCCCCATGTCTCTCTGTCTTGCAGGGCCCAGCCCTGCCTCTGCCTGGACCCCTCCTCCCCCCACCCTCCCGCCTCCTCCCCTGGACTGTCTGCACGAAGGCGCCGCCCCTCCCCCACTCGCCCTCTCCCAGCTCATGGGCATGCGACCCCCTTACCCTGTCTGGTCTCTGCTGGGGGGGTATCTGCTTTGATCTCAGTGTGTCCTCACTGGGCATTTACTGGACGTCCTTCAGGGACAAGGGGTGGACACCCGGCACCTTGCACCAGGTGCCTCCAGAGGTCCCAGGGCCCAGACGGTCAGGCAGGGCTCGGCAGGGCTCGGCAGGGCGGGGCAGCCTGCAGCCCCCGGGGGCCCTGCATGCTGCTTGGTGCCCAGAAGCCTCACAGCTGCAGCGTCACTTGTCATTGGTGGCTGGGGAGGGGGACAGTAGCCAGTGACGGGTGAAGGCAGCAGCAGAAAGGAAGGGCGTCGCACGCTGCATTTGAGGCGGCGTTTCTGGCTGGGAAAGCCGCATGTGCCGCCGACCGGAACTCGCAGGAAACGTGTGGGAAGAGTGTGGGCTGCCCTTTGTGCAGAGCGGCCCCTCGTGCTCACGGACTAATGTGAAGGGGCGTCCGTCTCAGGCCCAGCACCGCCCCCGGGTCCCGCGCTGAGGGCTCGGCGTCCTGTCCTGGGTGGCGGGTCCTCCCGCCCCAGCGCCAACGTGCCCCTCGCCAGTGCCCACAGACGCCCGTCCTGGGAGGACGTCCTGGACTCTGTCTGTGTCCCTCGTGCAGAGTCCCAGAAAGACAGGGACTGTGTCAAGGAATAGGAGTAAGTAAGAAATATATTGTTGCCACCTAAGAAGTTCTGGAGTGGGTGCGGGGCACTTGTCTACTCGGACACGGGCACCACACAGCCCTGAACCCACCTTCCAATTCGGGGTTCGTGCTGGACGGTGCGCGCGTCACCGGGGCGCGGCCAGAGCACCGTGTGCCGGGGCCCCGTGTCCAGTGTCTGGTGCTTCCCATCTTCCCAAAGGGAAGCTCTGTGGCCATGAAACACTCACCCCCACCCACAGCCCCTGGGTCCACCGTCTGCTTCCTGCCCCCGTGGGTCCGACTCCTCCCGGACCTCACCTGAGAGGTCGCACAGCACACGTCCCGCCGGGTCTGGCCGCTCCTGTCACTCAGCAGCACGGCCCCGGCGCAGCCTCGGTGGAGCATCTGGTGGAGCTTCCTTCCTCGCTCAGGCCGGGAGGCACCCGCTCGCTGCCTGTGGCCTGGCTGCACCTCCCCGTCCTCCGCTGACGGACGCCTGGCTGCTTGCCACCTCTGGCTGGCGTAACACTGCTCCGAACTCAGGGCGCACCTCTCCGTGGGCCCCTGCTTCGTTCTGGGGGCCCACCCAGAAGTAGGGTTGCTGGGTTGCGCTGTTCGCTCCATGTGTACGTTTCCGACAGGGTGCTAAGGGTCCCGCCCCCTCTGCGCCGGCACTGGCGTTTTCCAAACAGAAATGAAAGCAAACACGTTGCCGTCCTGGGGGTGCGAGGTGGCGCCGCCCAGTGGTTTCGGGCGCGTTTCCGTGGCGATCCACGACGCTGAGCTTCCTGTGGGCTCCTTGGCCACGAGCGCGTTGTCTGTGGCACGGGGCCGGTCCCCCGCTTTCTGGTTGTCCAGTCGTCCTGGTTGGTGTGAATGACACACCGCACAAGGTGCGGATGGCCCGACCTCCCTGGGTCACCGTCTCCCTACGAGTGTGGGCGCCCACTGCCTCCTTTGGTGCTGGCCCAGGCTGCGATTGGCTGATTTTTATGAAATCTCACCAACCAGGAAGAGGCCCTGTTGTGTCGGGTGGGGGCACTCGGGGCCTGTGAGGGCCGCCCTGTCACGCAGGCGGGGTCAGTCCCTCTGTGCCCAGCAGCGGCTGTCACAAGGTCATGTCCTTGCCCGGACACCTGACCTGCCGGTCAGCCAGCAGCAGGCGCCCAGCGCTTTCTCGCTCACCTGTGTCCAGCCTCCCCCAGTTTGCCTGGTTGCTCTAGCAGCACCCCCATGTTTTCCTGTGGGGGGCACGTCCCCATGAGGACAGAAGGAGTCAGAACCACAGGAACAGGGCCCCTGCAGGCTCCAGCCTCATGGGGACACAAGAGAAGCCCCAGTTCAGCGTGCGGAGGGGAGGCCACCAGTCCCCCTTGGGGACAGAGCACCTCATGCCCGATGCTCAGCGCCCCTACCTTCTGGGGGGCACCCACGGGCCCTCCAGCCAAAGCCAAGCCTAAGTGGAACCTCCTCACTTCTGAGCTTTGGGTGCTAAAGTGACCCGGGGTCAGGTGCACTTGAGCCTTTGGGTGATTGAGGGCGGAGCTGTGAGCTTCATGCGAGCTAACAAAACGAGCATAATTTATTCATGGATCTGGCTGTTTCTGTTCAAAGGGAACGTTTACGTTTAATTATCTTCAAGCGTTAAAGGGCGGAGTGTCTGGGGGGCAGGGCCTGGTTGTCAAGCTGTAGGTTTTCCTCCAGCAGGGGTGGCGTGGGGGGCCGTCACAGGACAGGCCGCTGGGACCTCAGTCTCTGCTGAACCCCCTGCCCGAGCGTCCCCCCAGTGGTGCTCCTGGGAGGGCGCAGACCCAGGAGCCGAGACCCGCAGGGCGGCTTGTTCGCTGGGGGAGCCCTCTCACGTTCAGCCGGGAGGGCGGTCAGAAAGGCGGGTCAGCCCCCATCCCAGCAGGACGGTGTGTGCGAGGCATCACGACAAAGGCGGTGCCAACAGTGCTTGTCACCGAGCGTGTCCTTTGACGTCACCCAGTGGCGTCCCGGCTGAGGGACAGAACACCATGTGCAGCGAGGGGTGGGGACCCCAGGCCTGGCTGTGTGTGGTGTCAGTAAGCCCCTCCTAGTGGCTGGGGAGGCCCCCAGGGACCCGCAGCGGGGGGGGCGGGGGCGAGGGCTCCGCCCCCTGATGTCCGTGGTTGCTGCCCCTGTCTATCTCAACAAAGGTCCGCTCTCCACTGTGACGCCCACGCCTGCTCCTGGGTCCCGGGCCCACCCCAACCCATTGTGTGGAGGGGGGAGATGTCCAGGGCCCGGGGCTGCTGCTGCCCGGGGGTGGGCAGGTGGCAGAGCCAACAGCACAGGCTGTCCCCCCAGGAGATGGTGGTCTGAGAAAGTCTGTGCCCCACGGGCCTGGCTCCCGCTCGTTCTGGGAGGGGTGGGACCCAGCCACAGCCTGTGGGTGAAACCGCAGGTGCTGGTCAGGCCGGGCCGTCCTTCGGTTTCCTGGGCCGGTGGAGGCGGCAGGGGTGTAGCAGGTGGCCCGCTCTGTCCCCAGGAGCCGGGGTCCCCAGTGAGAGGCCAGGCTGCTCAGGCCTCTCCCCTGCCCCAGGGGTCGGGGGTCCAGGGAGCGGCTCTCTGGGAGACGCAGGGCTGGGGTGTGCGGGCCTTCAGGCCGGTTCTCCAAACTGGGGGGAAGCTGCACATGAAGAGAACCCCGCCTGGGAAAGCGCCAGTGTGCGGGTGCCGTCAGCGTGGGCTGCAGCCCGGCCTGGCTCCCGGTGCGAGGGGGCAGGTGTCCCCTGCGGGGTGGGCGTGCCAGCCCCTGGAGGCTATGACCAGGAGCCTGCCTCAGTGCACGTTTCTGAGAAGACGGGTGGGCTGTGGTGGAGAGGTGGTCGGCGGGTGACTCAGCGGGAAACCGGCCCCTGCTCCTGGCCGGTTCACTGCTGAGTTGGGTTTTTCAACTCCGAGCTGTCTGAGCAGACCCCAGACCACTGGCGCTCGGGCCGGTGACAGGAGCCACAGCTGTCCTCGGGCCTCCAGGGCGACTCCTGATCCAGACCACTGTGCTCACCAACTGACCAAACCACAGGCGATTGCTGCCTGGAGCCAAATGACACGGCACCTGCGCCTGCGCTGTGCCACGGGCTGCGGGAGAGGCCACCCACGTGGCTCCGGGTGACCTGTGAGCTGCCTTGTCCCTGTCACAGGGCGGGCATGACCGCCCCCCACCCCCCGCCCCTCAGTTCGTGGGACGGTAAATTAGGAAACTAATGCCACGTCGCAGCCCGAGGATGCTGTAGAGGGGCTGCTGTGTCACATTCTGAGGTTTTTCTGGAAAGTTCCCCTCCCTGGAGCCCTGCGGTTCGTTCCTACATTCCGCGTGCCCTAGTGGTGGCCGCTGGGTGTCGGGCCGTGACGGAGCGGGGCCCCGGTCCCTGAGCAGACGCCCACAGACAGGCAGGCCCTTCGAAGTTCCAGGTCCTCATTAACGTTGCAGCCGAGATGGAAAGTCTGGCGGGGCAGGGGTGTCTGTCCCAGGGCCCAGGAGGGGCGGCCTGTGCGGTGAGGCCCAGACACGAGGAGGTGGCTGTGGAAGGCGCTGCCAGGGGCGGGGGGCACCCGGGGCCTCGGCTGTCCGTTAGCTGTGCGTTCAGTGAGCCTTTGACCTCACTCAGCGACCCTGAAACCTGGGTGCGGCCTGTGTCCTGGTCCCATTAGGCTGAATGTCGAGTGTCCCTGCTAAATTGGTTTCCACGCAAGGAGCACAAGTATCTCGAAATACGTTTTCAAAGCCCTGAAATGGGCTGAGGGCGCCTTGTGGTGGGAAAGGCTGGACTCGGGGCCTGCCCACCGGCCGGGGTGCAGACCCCTGTGTGAAGTGTCCCCTCTTCTCCGAGGGTCTCCCCTGGAGCACCTGGCGTCTCCCTGGTGCTTCACGTCGGGTTGGCCGAAAAGTGCGTTTGTTTTTTTCCGTGCCAGGCTGTGCCAGCGCTTACTTGCCTTTAACTTCATTTGAAGCAGTTTTGTTCGACTGTGTCCTGACAGCTGTCACATCAGCGTGCATTTAAAAAATTACCAAAATCAGTGAATTTTTGTGTAGCTCTTCTAATGTGGAAGATGGAAGAAAATATGCAACGTTCTTGGCACATGAGCCTTTCTTATTCCAAGAAGAGTAAACACAGCCGAGACGCAGAACACGGTCGTGCCGCGCGTGGGGAAGGCGTGGCGCCTGAGTGCACGCGTCAGGTGGGTGCGAGGTCTCGCGCGGGAGACTCCTCGCCGGGCGGTGCCCCCCGGCCGGGCGGACCAGCCGAACTCGACAGCGACCCAATGGAGACGTCAGCTGAGAACAACCCACCTTAACCCCACGTGGGAGGGCCCAGGCACACAGAATGTCCACATCAGTAAAGTGATCGGTGGAAATGAGAAACCTGTCTTCCGTTTTGTGGAAAGAACCATACACACCTTTCGGCGGCCAGTGGACTCACACTCGGCCCGAAGGCAGATGAGGGGAACCCTCGCCCGCGGCGTGCCCGGCTCCCAGCCCACCCGGCTGTGTTCTGCTGGGCTTAGCACTGCTTTGCAGTTGCGGAGGTAGCTTTGCTGAGATCGTTCCAGAATCCGCTGCACGTCCAGCGACCGTCTGCCGAAGCCGAGGGCTCCACTGAGGCAGCAGCTTCTGTGCTGTCGCGTCGCTTTGTCACCCTGCTCGCCCGAGTGTCACCAGCCGCCTCTCTGTCCCCGCCCCCGGCCCTGACCAGCTGCCCGCTCCTCCCGGCCGCCTCCCTGATCTTCAGGCCTGGGTGTCGCTGCCAGGCTGTGCCTCCGGGTCTACGTGCCACCCCGTCCTCTCCGAGGACAGCCTCGCCCGATGCTGGCTTCTTGTGTCGCCCCAGGGACAAGGCCGTGGGTGACGGGGGGCTCGTGAGCAGTTTGTGAGCCGGACCCCCTCCCGGGGCAGCAGGCAGAGAGCGCGAGGCCGGGGGACGCACAGGCCTCCCCCCAGCTCAGGAGCTCGGACAGCACTTGGGGGGGACGCGGGGCCTCCCAGGGAGGCCGTCAGAAGGGAGGGGGGACGGCGCCTCTCTGTTCACTGACCCCGGGGGCAGCTGGCCCGGGGTGGCCAGGGTGTTCTCCACCCTGGCCAGGGGGCCTTTCACTTCCCAGGGGCACAAGGGGCCCCTCCAGGTGCCATCTCACTTCCTGGAGGCTGAGGGCTCCTGCAAGTGCCTGTCACTCCCTGATGTCTGACGCCCTGAAACCGGTGGGATGATGCCGCCGTATCTATCCCTTTAGTTCGAAAAGGGCGTTAAAGTGGTGCTCCGGGGGGCCCCGACCCCCACAGGTGCCTCACGGTGTGTCCCACCTGACGGCCACGTAGCACCACGTCAGCCCCGAGTCTGGATTCAGGGATGAGGATGAGGGCCCCCCGTACATTCCTTCCGGAGGCTTCATTCAAGAGAGAACCAGGACCTGTCTTCAGTGCTTACTTAACTAAAGATGTTTTGAATCTCAGGTGTGATCTATGAAATCTGAGGACCACGCACCCGGCTAATCCTCTCGTGGGGGAGGCTGGTGAGCGCCCCCGCCCCTTCCGTGGGCCCCGGGGGTCCCTGTGCACACACTGGCAGCGCCCCGCCCCCTGTGGGCCGGGTCCAGAACTGCTGGACGACCTCCTGTCCGGAGGCTCTGGTGCCGGTTTGCTTTTTCTCACTCTGCCTGGTGTCGGTCACTGGCACACTCGTTGCGTCACTCGTCCCTCGGTTCCCTCTGCACGCCCCTGGGCCGTGGGGCCCAGGACAACAGGCTTCAGCTTCCCACGTCCCCGTGCCCCTTCCTGTGAAATGGGTGGTGGCGGTGACTCCCTTGCAGGCTGGGGTGGGCACGACGGCCCCCGAAGACTGGGGCCCAGGGAAGGGAGAGCCTCGGCCAGGCCCGTGGGACGCGCACGCGTGTGTGAGTGTGTTTCCTACCGTCCCCCTCGTGGTGAGCTCGGAGTTAAGGGTCAGACCGGCTTTGGGAATACAGAACCGGCCTGGCGCCCGACGTTGCCGCAGCCGCGCCAGCGGGCGGCCCTGCCCGTGAGAAGCAGGTGCGGGTGCTGCCTCCCTGGAGGGGACGCGGCGCCTGCCGGTCTGGGGCGGCGTCCGAAACACAGCAGGTGCGTAGTAGGTGCATCGTAGGAGTGGGCTGGACACGCCGTCGACACAGACAGTGGGTGCAGAGCAGGCACACGGTAACACGCAGAGCAGCCACGCGTGGCAGACACGGACTGGGCGTGTGGCAGAGCCGCAGACTGACGGTGCACAGTGGACACTGGCCGCGACCTAATGTGCGTAGTGCCTGCATCACCTGTCCCGGTGACCACGTCGCCGACTGAGGGTCTTCGTGACGAGGGACGTGGGTGGGGGTTTCGGGAAACGGTCCCGTGTCCTCTCCCTCTGGTCCTCGATCCCGCTCGCCCGGACGCGGGAGAGCCCCTCTGTGGTGGGGGACGGCCGGTCCGCGCCACGGATCCAGCGCCGGGCCTTCCCTGCGCCCGTCCCTCTGCGTGACCCAGATTTCTCTTTTAATTTGCACTTTTCCTCAGGGTCTGGTGCGGGCTTTTCGAGGCCTGCTGCAAGGCAGATTTTTTTGCTGTGTTTTGTTCGAGGCAGCCACAGATGCCTGGAAATGTCATGTATTTTTTCAACTTTACAGAAAGAAGTCTAAAAATACAGCTCCCTCCCTGCCTCACCGAGGGGCCCAGGAGCCGCTGAGCTGGGCCAGGTGGGGGCGGGCGGCCCTGCTGACCGGCTCTGGCGCTCAGGCTGCCCGGGAGAGTGGACAGCACTTCAGGCCAGCGCCGACCGGGGATGAGGACTGTGGGTGTCCACCCTGTGGCGTCTCTGGGCCGCATGGGAAGAAGAGTTTTCTTGGGCTGTGCATTAAATACACTAATGACGGCAAAACGAAGGGAGTTTCATGACGTTTAAAGTAGAGTCAGGATTTGGTGTCGGGCCGCCCTCCCGGCCACCCTGGGCTGCAGGTCAGACGCCCTGTGAGTGGGGTTTGCAGACCTGGCCGGGGGGGGGGGGAGCGCTCACAGCGGGGTCTCCCCCTGGTGCCCCTGGGGGCGGATAAGTGTGGCCGTCAGAGCCTCTGGGGCCCACTTAGGTCTGGTTTTGTTTTTTTTTAAGATTTTTTTATCTTTAGAAAGAGGGGAAGGGAAGGAGAAAGAAAGGGAAAGAAACATCAGTGTGTGGTTGCCTCTCCCGTACCCTCTGCTGGGGACCTGCCCGCAGCCCAGGCCTGTGCCCTGATGGGAATCGAGCCGGCGACCCTTTGGTTCGCAGGCTGACACTCGGCCCACTGAGCCCCGCCAGCCAGGGCCCAGTCAGGTCCTTTTGACGGACTGTCCCAGCAGATGGGTTTGGGGTTGGCAGTCACGTGGCTGAGGGCGGCCAGGCCCCTGGGTTCGTCCGGGTGTTGCCTCGGGGAGATTTCTTTGAGACATTAAGCAGCCATGAACGATACTCCTTCCTCCAGGGTGGTCCTGGCTTCCCCGGGGAGACCAGGAGGAGTCCCGAGCTGGGGACCCTCCGCGGTCACCAGCGCAGCCCAGGCCATCAGTGGTCTAAGGGGCAGAGGCCCCTGCGTTGGTCCTGGTCCTGTTCCTCTGTCTCACTTGCGTTTGGCTCGGTTCTGAGGTCAGAGAGCCGGGTGGGCGTGAAAGCCGAACAGTGGAAACCAGGTTCTTTTAGAGAAATTTTTCACTGTGAGAATTCAGAGCATCGACACGGGTCGGGAATTGGGTGGTGCGGCCCCGCCACCCCGGCCCCAGCTGCGCCCCCGGCCCCAGGTCCCAGGCAGCGCGTCAGCCGTCAGTGTCCCCACAGGGGCTCCGGGAGGCCAGTGTCCGCAGCAGCCCCGTCTCGGCCAAACACACAGAAAGCACCCGTGGTTTTCCACGTCGCCACGTAGGTCGTGACTGTTCCAGTTTCCCTGACCGTCTCGATCCTACTAAAACAAGGGTTATTTTGAGTCGGTGGGAGTGAGACCCTTACCGGCTGCTGGCAGTTGCCGGGATAGCAGAGCCGGGCGCCCCCCGCCCCCCGCCCCCAGTGGCTGTGCTGTGGCATAACCGGGCACAGTGTCAACCTCAGCAAGTGGCCACCAAGCGTGTACAGTTCCCTGTCATTTTATCACGTGTGTGACCGATCGAGGGGTGGAATGTTCCAGCACACAGGATCTCCCGCTGCTGCCCTTCTGGTCCCCCCAGCCCTGCCCCCGCCTCCCCCGCCCCCTGCCGGCTGCCCACCTGTTCTCCATCCCTGGCCGGCCCTGCCCTGCTGGCTTCCTTGGGGGAGGGAGCTCCACCCCACCCTCAGTCAGGTGCCTCCTTGGGATCCCACTGCTGCTGGGTCACACACCTGTGGCAACACGCAGAGTCTCTGGCCCAGCACTGGGGTCCCGCCAGCCCCTCAGTGGCCTTGGTCACCGGCAGAGCCTCGAGGGAGGGGGTGAAGGTGGGGGACTTGAAGTACCTGGCAGGTCCCAGAGGGGTGCCTCAGAAGCTCAGGCACGGCCACCTGGGTCTTGTCCTCAATGGGCCACACCTGTCACTCTAGCACATCGTGAGACCACCTGCCCCCTGCCCTGCACTCCCCAAGGGCACCAGGTGTGGGCTGTGGGCAGGTCCCAGCGGGTCTGCCCTGGGTGGTGGGGGGGCCTGTCAGCGCCTTGCCGTGCTGTGCACAGACCACTGATGCGGGCAGTGGGCTGGGAGCCTGCGGTGACCTGCTGTGAGGAGGGGGTCGGTGGGGTCAGACTGAAAGGTGGGCCTCAGTGCCCCGGAGCAGTCGGTCGGGCAGAGATGGCTGATTGACTGCAGAGCCACCAGGAGGTGTGAGTGGGGTGCAGGGTGCAGGCAGGGGCCTCCAAGATCATTGTGGCCCAGGAGGCACCCCCGTCAGCTCTGCCCGCAGCAGAGCCCTGCCAAGGGCGGGGAGTTGCTCCCGCGACTCCCAGGGTCCGGGGGGCCGAGATCAGGGTGCGTCCTCTTCCTGGGGTGCAGCCCCACGTTCCTGTTCTCTCTCCTAAGGCTCTGGTTTCAGTGGGGGTGGGCGCCGTTGAGACCTCGCTGCACCTGAATCACCCAAAAACACTTCCTAACACCACTGTGCGGGGGACAAGGCTTCAACCTGAATTCAGGGGGCCACAGGTTCAGCCCATAACAGTGGGTGTCGTGGGAAAAAGGACTGAGAAGGCTCTGGGGGGAGCACCCGGGGGGCCAGGCTCAGTCCACAGGGGAGCCCAGAGTAGAGGTGGGGGTGGGAGCCAGGGTGGCAGAGTGGGCGTCTGGGGCAGCCAGTGCCACCAGGGGTCTGGAGAACTTGGGGGGGGGACGGGGGGACAGGGCGGGACAGCCCAAGTCAGGGCAGGACGGGGCAGGACAGGACCGCCCGGCCGGGCCCCCTGCCCTGGTTGCCGGGTTCGGGTCTGCTCCCTCCAGGCTGCCCCCCGGCCTGCACCCCGGGACGCTCACCTTCAGCCCCGAGCCCCCCACACACCGCTGGCCCCAGCCCTGCCTGGGGCAGAGCCCACACTTGCCGGACCCCTCTGAGTCCCCCCTCCCCAAACCTTGTTTCTCAGGATTTTCAGACATTTGGCACCTGTGTGTGTCCAGCCTCCTGTCCTGCCGTCTGTCCCTCTGGAGGTTCCCAAATCCCACCCAAGTGGAAAAGCCCCGCGTGGGGCACCGGGCGGGGCGGCCTCCTGTCCCAGCAGCCGGGAGCCCCCTCGCACCCGCTGCCGGCCGAGCCTCGCGCCCTGGCGTCACTGTGGTCACCGTGGTCACTGTGGTCGAGGCGTCCTGCAGGTGTGGGCTTCTCCTTGGTGGCATGTCAGGGAAGGGCGCTCCCGGCTGTCAGTGGTCCCACAACTGCCCTGGAGGGGGCTGGCACCGGGGCGGAGGGCCGGGTTGGGGCCCAGTTTCCGTGGGGGGTGGTTCCGAGGGGCAGCAGGTCTGCGGTGTGGCTGCAGAGGAAGGTCAGGGTCACAGGTGCGGAGCAGAGCGAAGGGGCCCCAAGGGGTGTTGAAGGGGGGAGAGGGAGGTGGTTGAGTGACCCGCCACCCGCCCGAGGGCTCGGGAGCCACCAGCGGAAGGCACCCACCGTGCAGCCGCCCTTGGGGTGCAGCCGGCACAAGGAGCCCCTCACTTCTCAAATGGCAGTGAGGGTGCGGCGCTCATTCGGTTTAGAAGTGGTTTCTAAAAGCATCGCGAGAGGGTGGTCACACAGCACCAAGTGTGGGCCCCGGGGCTCGTCATGGGGAGCAAGCAAAGAAGAAACGCGATGGGAAAAAAATTAAAAATTAAGAAAATAAGTAAAATTTAAGAAAAAAAGAAAAGAGCAAGTTAAGCCCCAGTCTAGACACCACGGCTTCCATTGGTTCAGGTGACCCTCTGATCTGGGTCCCTCTGTCCCAAGTCCTCTGTCCCACCTTTTTAATAACTGACAGGAAGCGTCCCACCAGCCGTGAGCCCTCTGTCCCCTCCTCCACCCTTCCCGCGCCCAGGCGGGTGGGAGTGGCTGTGCTGACCCACGGCCACGTAGGAGCTGCTTCCGAGAGGTGCGGCCGGGCCTCGGGCCCGGTGTCAGGCCGGTCACAGCCGCGTGGCTGGGCTGTTCGCCTTCTTCCCGGCCGGCGGCTCTTCCCACCCTCCGGACGGTGCCGTGGCTGCGGCACCCGCGTCTTCCCTCCCCCGGCCACTTCCTTTTCACTCCTGATGGGCAGAGCGGGACACGCAGCCAGAGCTTTGTCCTGTCGAAGAAGTTTCCCCCTCGCCCGGGGCGCACTCACAGCCTGGCTGTGAGTGAGCGGGGTGTGGTGTGAGGCAGGGCCAAGGTCCCTGTCCCCGTGCCAGCGCCAGGGGCCACCACCGTGGTTTTCCACGCACCTCCACGGCACCCTTGTCCCCCAGGAGGTGGCGCTCGGCGTTGCTGTCCTGTTGGTCTCCGTTGCCATGAGCACGGGCGGGTTCAGCAAACCAGCCTTCAAACCAAAGGGTTGCTGGTTCAATTCCCAGTCAGGGCACAGGCCCGGGTTGTGAGCCAGGTCCCCAGTGGGGGGCGTGAGAGAAGCAACTACACACTGATGTTTCTCCCCTTTTCTTTTTTACCTCCCTTCCCCTCACTCTAAGTAAATAAATAATAAAATCTTTTTAAAAAGTAAACATTTTTAATATCTATAGATATTGCTGCTAATAACTTATCTTTCGATTGTGTTAGTTTTTCTTCATGTGTTTTCTTTTATATTAATTTACATCGGGTGATACAAATGAACAGTCACTCCCTCTTTCTTTCGAGCAGACACTCCCGTCATCACGAAATGTTGCTCTTTGAGATGGAAAATGTGGCCAGCATTTAACCCCCCGGTCTGACGGGAACACAACTGCCCAGTTTGAGGGTGCTTAGTGTTGGGGGGCGTGTTCTTCCCATCCTGTCACTTCCAGGTTTTCGGTGTCTTGTTTTGGAAATGGCTCTTGTAAGCGGAAGTTGTTTTAATCCAGGATGACAGCCCTTTTTTTAATCCTCGCCCCAGGACATCTTTTCATTGCTCTTAGAGAGGAAGAGGAGAGAGAGAAGCATCCATCCGTTGCCTCCTGTAAGCACCCAGACTGGGGCTTGAACCCGTAACCTTTCGGTTACGGGACGCCACTCCAACCTCATCGGCCAGGCAACTGTGTCTCTTGGCTGCAGCATGTGGTCTGTTCACGTGTCTGTGCTGCAGCCGAGATGTGCCGCCGCCTTGTTCCAGAACTGACCCCTCCATCCGTCCTGCGGTTTTAGTCAAGTGTGACTATTCTGTGCCCCTTTTGTTAGCTTTGTTAAGCGGCACTTTAAAATATGTACATTTTAAAGTGTTCTGGCTTCCTGAGGAATTTTATGACATACTCTGGAATGCACCTTCGATCACCGCTTCGCTGACTCCCGGTACGGCCACAACCTGCCAGCACTGACGGTGGACCCCCCAGCGGTTTCCCTGCTGCCCCCCCACGAGTGTGAATGCCACTCCTGGCGCCCTCAGCACCACAGAGCGGCGTCCATGCAGGGGGCGCCCCCGGAGCCCCGTCGGCGCCCCGTGTCCTCCTGCCTGGGCACACCCGTGGAATCTCACAGCCGATGGGGTCTCCGCGCTGCCTGGCTCTGGGGTGCGACGGCTGTGTCTCGGCACGGGGTCCGCGGGCGCCTTCTCCGGCAGCGCCTCGTTCGTGCTGCGTCGCCCTGGTCCACGGCCGCCTCTCTCGGCAGCCCTTCAGCCCTTCCCGCTGTTCTGTCTCCTCTGGGCCCCTCCCACCGCCGCCTCTTGTCTGCTGTCATCTGCACTCAAACCTGCCTCTTGAATCATTAATTTCAATCATCGTACTTTTCACACTTAGGATTTCCATGACTCTGGGAGGTTTAGACTTCGGTTCTTTTTGTCCGTCCAGCCCCCCCACCCCCACCCCGGTGATGTCCTCTCACCGATCTGCCCTGTAAAACACGCGGGACCTCTGAGCCCCTCCATGGGCCACGTGCACCTGTTTCTCGGCCGCCGGGCAGTTTTTGACTGAACGTCAGATACTGTGTTTGAAAACTGCAGGACCCGAGCTGTGATTTTCCTGGTGGAAAGTCCTGACTTGGTTCTGGCAGGTGGCAGGTGGTCCGTCGCCTCGGTCGAGGAAGGCCGGTCTGTTTCTCATCCCCTATCACTGCCGCCTGTGCCGGAAGCACCCGGGGCTCCCCGGGACCCCAGTCCCCTGCAGGGGCCCCGCTGCGCTGCTCCGGCCGTCTCTGCGTTGTGCCTCGAGCAGCTGCCCCTGGGTCTCCTGGCCTCGTGCCCTAAGCACTTCGTGCAGCCCAGGGCGCAGCAGTGCCCTGGATTTCGGGTCCACCCCCCATGTTCCCTCTCCTGGGGAACGAGGGGCGGGCTCCCCTCGCCGGGCCGTGGGCTCATGGGGACCTGAGCTTCCCTCCCTTCCGGGACGGGGCGGTGCCCACACCGCGTCCCTCACCCACGTCCACGAGTCCAGGCTGGGGGCGTGCCTCCGGGCGCACACACCTCGCGTCTCACCCTCTCAGTTTGGGTGCTCTTTTGGTGACAATCCAGAGCCAGGGTGTCGGGGGCCGACAGGGTGCGTGGCCGTGTTTTATATGTGAGCTGGACACGGATCTGGGGGACGGAGCTGAATGGAGTGTTGTCGACCAAATGTTTGTGCCCCCCAAATCCTACATTGACGCCGTAACCCCCAGTGGGATGTATTGTGAGGTGGGGCCTTTGGGGGTGCAGAGGGTGGAGGCCTCAGGAGGGGATGAGCGTCTCTGTGGAGCGAGACCCCAGACAGCTCTCTGCCATGAGGACGGCAAGAAGGTGCCGCCTGCTGCCAGGACCTGGCCCCTGACCCCCGACCCCGACCTCAGCCTTGGCCCACAGCACTGGGAATGGGGTGGGTGACCTGTTGTTTGTGCCGGGTTCCGTTGCGGCAGCCTGAGTTGAGACTGTCCTTCGTCTGGGTCACCTTGGGTCCTTACAGCTTCTAGACCTTTTTTTTCTGTTTGGTGTCTAAGGATTCTATGGACACTGAGGGCCTGTGGCAGCCCCGGGACACGTCCCTCCCCCGGCTTCTCCCCTGGTCCCGACTCCTGCGCCTGGTCGGTGATGCCCAGACGCTGGAGCCTGGCCGTGTGCACCTGGTGCCACGGCGTGTCCCCCAGCGTGGGGTCTGGGACACGTGGTCCCATCTGGGTGTGGGTAGCCGGAGCACTTCCGTGTGTGTGTGTGTGTGTGTGTGTGTGTCTCCGAGAGGCCGTGACCGGAAGCCTCCACGCAGGGAGGGGCTGCGGTCAGTGCAGACTGATCTACAACCAAGTACTAGGAAGTCGGGATACGTTTCTCCACGGAATCTTTGTGGAACGGCAGTCAGCTAATTCACCTTGTGATAAGGTAGTTTCTCTGGTGAGAATTATTAGGAAGTCGAACTGTTACCAGCAGCCCCTCCCTCTGAAAACATCTGGTAGGATCGATTTTCCCGATGGTGTCGGCGGGTGAGGGGGCTGCTGGGGGAGCCCGGGGGTGGCCCCCTCCTCTGTGCCCCACGCCCAGGTCCCCGCAGGCAGCCTCCGTGATGGGGCAGCTGGGACCTTGTGGCCCCAGAAACGCGGCCTTGTCACTGCTGGTTTTGGCTGCGTTTGCCTGGAACGAGCTGGCGTCACACCGCTTCCTGCGGGCACCTGGTGGGAAAGACGGGCGGCCCTGCCCTCCCCGGACCCAGAATCCGGGGGACGTTGTACCCTGGCAGGAGGCTGGCCTGGGGACGTGCCGGCCCCGTGCTGCTGCGGCGCCACTCCTGCCGCCGTGGTCTGAGGGCTCCTCGCTGGCTCTGTGGCCCTGCGTGGGTGGCACTGTCCCTGTGTGCCATGGCCCCAGGTGCAGCAGGGCTGGGCTGGGCGGGTCGCCGGCAGGGGCCCATTGCCGGTGGACGAGGGGCCTTGACCGCCGTCCAGGAAACGACACAGCCACGTGTCCCCGAATCTGGGAGACGCGCGGTCTGCTTGCAGCCTGTTGCTCTCGGCTCAGCGTTTTAAATGTATTTTCTTCGCCTTGTCAGAGCCATCACGATGCCAGATCGCCATGGAAACGGCTGGTTAAAATTCCCTGCCGCGTCCTAATTATAGAGTTTCAGCCGAGCCGAGCGCCGCATTTGTGGGCCGCGGAGCGGAGGCCGAGAGGGAAGCCGGCGCCCACGGCTGTCACAGCCGCCAGGCCGCTGTCAGCCCCACACGGAGAGTCTGGTTGGGGACAGTGGGCACTGGTCCTGGAGCAGCCCCGCTCCCCAGTGACACTCAGGGCCAAGGAGGACCCTGCAGGGCATGTGCGGGGCATGGCCGAGCCCCCGGGGCTGGGGCTGAGCTGCCCCTTGTCCCAGTCCTTGGGACCTTCCCGCTCCCTCATTCGCTGGTCTTGCCCAGAGGTCATCAGTCCGGCAGAAGGGTGGACACCGCCTGGCCGGGCCGTCCCCAGGGTGTCCGCCCCTCGGAAGCGCTCCACGCACTGTCCCTCCTCTCCTCGCCGTGGCTGTCACTTCTGGTGGGGCGTGTGGCTGGGGCTTTCCCAGCAGAAGCCTGGATGCTGGGCCAGTGACGGCTGTTGGGCAGACAGCTCGCAGGCCTGGGGCCCCGCCCGTGGGGGGGGTCTGTGGTCTCCTGGAGCTCGGGTTCGGGAGGCAGGGGCCCGTCGGCTGTGTCCAGGGTGGTCCTGCACCGGGCGGGGGGTGCTCTTCTAGCCAGGAGTCCGACTGGCACCTGACCCACCGTTTGGGGGTTTGGGCAGCTGCCATCATTTGGGGATGTGGGTTTTGCCCGAAAGGTACTGAGCAGATTCCGAAGGGGGGGTGCGACCCTAGAGGAGCAGCAGGCACGGCCAGAGGGGGCTAGTCAGCGCACCCCAGACCCACACCCTGCAAACTGCCCCGGTTGTCAAAGCTGGGGACCTCCGAGAAGCTGTCCCGGCCCAGAGCAGCCTGGGCGGCCGTGGTGGCCCAGCAGTGTGGGGTCCGGGTGGCGGGGACGAGTTGAGGGCATGGGACTGGAGGGGGACGGAGGCGGTGATCACGTCAGCGTCATTCCATGGGCTGTGACAAGCGTCCGGGGTCTGGTCCATGGGGACCCGGGGTCACCGTCCCCCTGGCCCACAGGGTAATGTTTCTGGACCCCTGTGGATGCCTGAGCCCTGGGTGGCGCCGACCCTGCAGACACGGTCTCTCCAGCGCCTGCACACCCGAGGCGAAGGGCACGCACACGGCAGGCCCGGGAGGAGCGGAACAGTAACCAGCACTGAGCGCGAGCGGTCACGGCAGTCCCGTGTGGCCACGCAGCGTGACTGGGGTCCCTGGGTCTGGGTCCCCGCCGAGGTCCTCGCGGAGCCCGGTGCCTGCCGGGGAACACATTTTCCGTCTGTCTTCCACCCACAGACCGAACGCCTCTTCCGCCCTGACGAGGCCCTCGTCACGCGCCGTGGCCGGAGCTCCTGCAGCCCGAGGGGCGGCAGCAGACGGGCCCGGTTTCTCTTTCCTGCTCCACCGGCGCACGGGCAGCGGACGCCCTCCTGTCGTGGGTCTCAGCAGCCCCGACACAGGACTTTCTCCCCTTACTCGGTCGAGAACTTGCTCCTTCCACCCACAGGAAGCACTTCACGGCTGCTCTTGGGCACATCCGAGCTGCCGGTGTCCCCACCCTGCGCTTTGGGGCCATGACTAAGGGACACCCCAGGTGCCGGACACGGGGGCCGAGACGCGGTGGCCGCGAGTCTGACACGGAGACTCCAGCCTCCAGGAGGGAACGGCGGCAGCTCTGACCGAGCGCCTGCCCCTCGTGTTGTTGGCGCCCGCGCTTCCTTCTTCCATTTGTGGTGGCTCCTCCTCTCGTGTCGAAGTCCCCATTTCTGGGGGGACAGACGGGCGCCTCAGCCAGCCTGCCCGGCACAGCGTCCTGGACTCTGGCGGAGTGAAGGACCCCCACTTCTCATGCTGGAGGCGGGCAGCCTGCGGCCCAGGGGTCCGGTTTCTTCCGATGAGCAGGCACCGCCCCTGCTGTGTCCTAGGCGGTGGGGGGCGTGACGTCTCCTGCTGTGAGGAGGACACAGTCCCATCAGGGCCGGTCCTCGCTGTCCCACCGAACCCTCATTACTCCTTCGGGGGCCCCTCTCCAAAGGCAGCCCCACGTGGGCCCGGCTCCACTGTTGTGGGTGTGGGGGGCGCAGACACTCAGCCCTCACAGCAGGGCCCCAGGTCCTGTCGTGGCCACCGGGGGTCGCTGTTGTGCCCGTTGCCTGGCACTTGTGCTCCCCGCCGTCCTGCAGCCCAAGGTGGGCGCCCTGGTGCCTCCCCCACACACACACCCCCGGTGGCTTCCATTGAATCCAAAGGACGTCCAGTGGGTGTTTGTCTAGGCTTCGACACGTCTTGTGCCAGGGGGTGTCCCATCAGGCCAGCTCCACTCCCCTCTCGTCACCGGCTCCGTGTCCCCCATCGCTCTGTGGGGACGGTCACCCCTGCAGACGTTAGCAGGGACAGCCGTGTGCGTGTCGGGAAGGCGTCGTTTGGTGACGGGGACCCGACACAAGCCTTCCCTTTGTTTGCTTTCCTCCTGCCCCAGGATCTGCTGGGCGGGGCCCTCCTGCCAGGGAGGGGCTGGGACGGGCGGGCAGGGGGCTGCAGTCAGCCTGGCGCTGGACTCGCGCGGCAGCCGCCGCCCCTCGGGGAACGGTGAGGCGTGACGGCGCGTGTGCACCGTGTCCCCGGTGCAGTGGCACCTGGTGTCTGTGCCCGGAGGGACGGGGTGCACAGCTCGGTGGAGGACGTGCGGGCCCCGGTGGGCAGGGCCGCTGTCCTCACAGCCGTCCTGGCTGCAAACTGGGCTCCCCCTTTGGGCTCCCCACTGGGGCTGTGACGTGAGGACCTCGTGGGGGAGGCAGCCGGGAGTACCTGCCTCCCAAGGCCCCAGCCGCCTGCCCGGAAGGCACCTCGAGGGTGGGCCGGGCTGCGCTGGCTGTTCACGGCTTTCTCGTCTCTGCTCCAGAATCCATCTACCGCCGCGGCGCCAGAAGATGGAGGAAGCTGTACCGAGCCAACGGCCATCTCTTCCAAGCCAAGCGCTTTAACAGGGTGAGCGCTGCCCCTGGGGTGCCGGCTCACGGCTGTCGCTGCCGGATGCTGTGTGCTGAGTGTGTGCCGTGTGCAGAGTGTGTGCCCTGTGCCCTGTGCCGAGAGCTGCTTTGAAAGGACAGTGAGAGGGGCAGGCCTCTGCTCAGCCCCCATGGGAGAGGCCGAGCTGGCAGGGGGAGGCTCACCTGCTCCCCGTCACCCCGCGACCCCCGTCGGGCCTCTTCCGGGTGGCACCGCGTGAGGAACACGGCCTGTGTCTCCGGCACCTCGCGCCCTGAGGTGGGCTGGGTTCCACCGAGGACACGGGGGTGCACGGTGTGTGTGTGCCTGGGGCCGGCGGGAAAAGCACCCCCACACCAGGGGCGTGAAAACAGAAATTCACTCTCGAGAGCCTGGAGGCTGGACGTGCAGCCCCGGCCCCCACCCCCACCCCCTTCTCTGTGTGTCTGGTCCCGTCAGGACCCACCAACACGGTTCGGGCCCTGCAGCCCAGTCTGACCACGTTCGAACGAACTGCGCCCACAGAGATACACTTCCCCAAATAAAGCCGCGTTTTGAGACTCTGGGTGGATGGGAATTTGGGGGCCTTGGCGCGCGTCAGCCCCCCACCCAGCCCGTGACCCTGCCGCTCACGCTCACTCTTCTTTCCGTCTGGTTTCCGCTCTCACGTCACCCCCTCGGGGTGTCAGGGAGAGGCCCCTGGAGCCGGGCCCCGCTGGCTCTCGGGGAAACGCCGTCGGCAGGCACCGTGGGTCCCAGGGCAGCTCACCTAGCGAGGCGGGCCAGGGCCAGCGGTGCGGTGGCCAGCCTTTCCCACCAGCAGGTTTCAGGAGGAAAAACCCCTCGGTCTGACTGCAGGGCGCATCCCCCCGACCAGCCCTGCCCCGGCATCGGTGGGCAAAGGGTTCTTCTCTCCATGGAGAAGTGAGGTCTTGGCAGGGCGCCCACTGTGGCCCTGTCCCCGTCCTCGTCCTGAGGAGGCTTGGGCCTCTCGGTGCCGTCCCTCGTCCCGGGAGCGGGTGGATCGGGGAGGGCCCTAGCACCGCGAGGCGTCAGGCTGGACCCGTTTGTACCTGAGCTCAGTCCGCCTGCTGGTCCAGGTGCGCCCTCCTCATTCCTCTCCAGAAGCAGGTGGAGGCAGACGTCTCTTTCCAAAGAGAGACGTTTGTTGAAAACGGCCTGCGAACGAGTCCCGGCCGGAGGGCAGCCCAGGTCGGGCCCCCGGGTGCCTTGGGTGGGGGAGGGTGCCCAGCACCCACGAATCGGCTGGTCTCCGTCCTCACGCACTCGGGGGTGTGGAACCGCCTGGGCTGGTGCCGGGCCCACCCTGGTTTGGGGCCGTGAGGAACGAACACAGACGGCTTAGGTCTCCAGGAGCGCCGGAGCGCACGCCGAGGCGGTGCACGCTGCCCCGTGGTGGTTCACCACCAGTCGGAGTGCCCGGCAGAGCCCACTGCCCCTCCGACGCGTACGCGGCACGTTAGCAGGAGGGTCAGGGGGTCCCCCGCGCCCTGCGCAGCCAGGCCCCCCCGCAAGGCAGGCCCCTGCGGGAGCACGGCCACCCCTCCTCCCTGCAGGTGGGGTGCTGCCGCTGGAGGGGCCTCGTGCCCCCCCCCGCCCAATGGCCCTTCGCTTTGCCCCTCACCCCCCTTGGGGCTGCAGGTCCCCCCAGCTTAGGGTGGACCCGAGGAGGGGCTGCTGAGCCCGGGGGGGCCTGGTGCCCGGGTGTGACCAGTGATGCGGCGGGGCACCTGGCCCGGCAGCGCTTCGAGGGCCCCCAACGCCGCCCTGTCGCCCACAGAGAGCGCACTGCGGCCACTGCAGCGAGAGGATATGGGGCCTCGCGAGGCAGGGCTACAGGTGCGTCAACTGCCGACTGCTGGTGCATAAGCGCTGCCACGCCCTCGTCCCACGGACCTGCGAGGGGCGCATGGTGAGTGGGGCCCCGAGGACCCTCTCCCCGTGGGGGGCCGGCCCGGCGCGCTGCCTGTCACCCCCCGCAGCCTGTGACCGTGGCACCCAGCGTCCCGCCCTCCAGCGGGGGTGCGGGGGGCGCCGCCCAGTCCAGGTCTCGCCTGATGTTGCTGGACGTACAGGGTGGGGGGCAGGGTCCCCGTGCAGGGGCTCCTTTTGCTCGGGGCTGCCAAGGACTACAGAGGCGCACACGCCCCAGGGCCCAGTTAGTCAGGCTGAGGGACACCCACGCTGGGGCCCAGGTGGCTGGGGAGAGGGAGCTGCCTCCATTGTGACGTCAGCAGAGTGACCCCAGAGCCGGGAGGCGGGTTCAGAATCCCTCCTGGCTGCTGCCTGCTGGTGTGGCGGGGTGGGGCTGGGGCAGTGACCGGGTGGGGTGAGCAGGCTCCTTTCGCAGCACCTGCTGGAGAGGTGGGCGCCTGCCTGTGGGGTCACAGGGGTCTCAGCGCAGCGAGGTGACAGTCTGAGTGATGTGCACTAGGGTGCGTGTGACGGCGTGAGCGACCGGGCGGGCGGTTTTCAGGCTCCCGAGTCTCCGGAGGCCGCGCCGCAGCCCCTGCCGGTCACTCGGCGGCGCCGTGTCTCTGCAGGATTCTGTCATGCCTTCCCAAGAACCCGCAGCTGACGACAAGGACGACGACGCAGACCTCCCTTCCGAGGAGACCGATGGCGGTGAGGGCCCCCTCCCTCCCGCGGGCCCCGAGTCCGCCCTGGACGGGCCTCCTCTCCCAGGGCCAGCACGCGTGGCCGTGGGGACAGCTCTGCAGGGCTTCCCCTCAGCCCTGACCCGAGGCGGGCGGGGCAGTGGCCTCCTCCGGGGCTGCTGCCGTGGGAGGGGGGCTGGGTCTCCCCTCCAGGTGGACGGCACACTCGGGAGGTGCTCCGTGCAGCAGCCAGGCCAGGCCCGCCCCAGATGGGCCACAGGCTGCAGCCCCCGGAGGGAGGGGGTGCAGGTGGGCACAGTGCAAACAGCAGGCCGGGGCCTGGCCCTTGGGGTCTTGTGGGATTTTTTCTGATGGGCATAGGTTCTTTTTAATGCTAAGAAGCACTCGGGGAGAGATTTTGACACCCTTGTGACCGAGGGCCAGCCCTGAAGGTCCTGGCCTTTGGACGGTGGCAGGAGCCCGGCCCTGACCTGGTGAACGTGCGTCCCTCCCGGGGGCCCTCGGAGGAGGGATTGAGACCCGGGCCCCCACAGCTCCTCACAGAGGAGACGCCCAGCAGTCACCCACCCGCCCGTCCACCGTTCACACCCACCAGCTCCCCGTTCACCTTCTCACCTCCCATTCCAACCACGGCCCCTCCGTCCATCTCTCCACCCCTTCGCTCTGAGAACAGAGCTCGGGTGGGTAGACGCTGACCTCCCCCATGAGCAGTTTCTTCCAGACGACGGGTCCATGGGCGACCCGGGCTCCAGTGCAGGGCGGGTGGGGCCCGGGAAGCTGCATTTCCTCGGGCCTGGCTGGGCAGGCGCTGCCCCCGTCCCTGTCGGGGTCTGCTCCCGACCCCCTTCCCCTTTCTCCTCCTCAGTTCCCTACATCCCTTCCTCCCGGAAACATGGCACCGTTAAGGATGATTCTGAGGTGAGTGTGCAGGACGGCGTGGGGGCTCCTGGGCTCGCATCTGGGGCGACGGGGTCGTTGTACGGCCTGCACTGTCGGGCTGGCGCCCGTGGGAGACGGGGGCACGGCCTCTAGGGTGCCCAGGCGGTGCGCAGTGGCGGGCAGCGTGGAAGTCCGCAACAGAGGCCGTCCCCAATGGCTCGGGGCACAGTGTGCGGATGCGGCAGAGCGTGAGCCGCTGCCGAGTCGGGGTGAGGGTGTGGTGCTCGGCGAGTAACTCCCGTGGCCGTGCGGGCAGGGCCTGTGGGCCGAGGCTGCCGGGGCCCAGCAGCCGGCCTGGTTCGGGCGCCTCTCTGGCCTCAGCTCTCTGCCGTGTGGTTTGGGTGTGATCACTCCCTTCCACGGGGATAAACGGCACCGTGGGGGGCTCACCGGAGGCAGGGGGCGTGGCCAGCACAGGTGACCCCCACCCAAGACCCTGCCTCAGGCACTTTGAGCAGTGGGGAAGGCTGGCCCCTGAGGTTGGGGGGACCGGGGTGGGGGCTCACTGGCCTTCTGGTGGCCTCAGGCACGCCTGTGGCAGGTGCAGTCTGTGGGCCCGGGGACGGGATGGGCCCAGATGTTCAGCAGATTCCCTGGCCGGCTGGTTCGCTCGGCCCCGGGACTGCTTTGCAGCTGGTGGCAGGTGCTCCCTCGTGGGGCCACGGGGCCTCGGAGTCCACGGCGTCTCTCCCTCAGGGCCAGAGCCTCAGTCTCTGAGGATGTGTGTGGGGGGGGGGGAGTCGGTCTGGGGGGGCACCAGGGCCTGGCGCCAGCCTCACCGGCTCTTGCGGCGCCACAGCCAGGTCTCGCTTGGGGTGCGTCCTTTCAGAGGCCCCAGAGGCTCCCGACACTGTGGCCCTTTGGGTCCCGGCCTGGGTGGTGCCTCCCCCTGTGGGTGTGGCCTCCCCAGCACCCTCTTCCCCCAGACGGAAGGTCCAGGCTGGTGTTGGAGCTGTCACTTTCGTCGAGTTGTTTATCTCGTCAGGTTATTTATCCTTTATTGTTTCCGCTGCGCGTCCGCCACACCACCAAGCAGTCCCCCAGTTCTCTGCAGACCCGGGCCAGGTTCCGCACACACTAGCCCAGTTCCGACCGTCCACCTGCAGACGGCACCGGCCCCATCGAGGGCTCCATGCTGGGAGGCGGCCCCCTCCCAGTGCCACCACGGGTCCAGCTCGTCACCTGGGCTTCTGGGCAACCGACCCCAGGGTGAGGGTTGCCATGACCTCCTCTTTTGGGCTTGATTAGTGGTGGGAGTGGCTCCTTTGGGAGGTGACAGGTTTGTCGTGAGAGGACCAGGCCTGCAGAGGAGGCCCCACGCCCTGCCCGAATATCCGGGTGTTTGTCACCCCGGGGGGTCTCGGGGACCTGTGCTCTGGGGGTTTTGTGGGGGCCGCTTCACGCAGGCAGGGCTGACTCAGCTGGGGCTCGTCCCCAGCCCCTCTCCCCCCTGGAGATCTGGGGTGAGGCTGAACTTCCAACCCTCCGAGTGCAGTGCGTGGTGTGTTTCCCTGGCAACCGGCCCCCATCTTAGGTAATTTGGGGGCTTTTCTAAAGTCAGCTTATTAGCATAACAAAAGACATCTCCCGGCTCTTAGGAAATTCCGGGGCCAAGACTGGAAGACCCAGTGCACAGCTCTCTTTATAATCAGTGCCCGGGGCCGTCGTCCTTCTGACTGGAGGGCCCTTGCAGCCCCTCCCTGTCCTTCCCGGCTCCCTCAGAGGGGGTCTGTCTGCGGAGGCTCTGGGGGCACAGGCACAGTCACGCGGTGCCCGTGGGCAAGCGTGTTCCCGCACAGCTGGCGTTCTGCACCTCCGTCCCCAAGAGCTCAGGCGGCAGCTCCTGCTGCACCTGCCACAGCTTTTGCAAAGTGCTCGCAGGTGTCACGTGTCGATCTTCACCCTGGTGACTCTGCCTGCAGTGAGTCAGGGCCACTCAGGTGCCGCCCACGTCCCCCACCAGGGTCCTTGCCAGGTGACAGTCTGCAGGAAGGAAGCCGGTTGCGTTCTGAGTCAGGTTGCCTTTCTCCTTCATCCCGTCCGTCTTCAGTGTCTGCTGTGTCGGCCCTGGGAGGACCTGGGGCGTGTGAGCCTGTGGTCACCTCCTCAGCCGTCCCAGTGACGCTGTCCCCAAGCATCCTGTGTCACTCACAGCGGGCCACGGTCTGCAGAAATAAATTGGTTTTTCATTTCAAGCTCCTTCCATCAAAAGCTGCGCAGCCCCGGCTTGTGTGGCTCGGTGGGTTAGGCGCTATCCAGTTGGGTTCCCAGTTGGGGGGCACCCAGGTTCCGGGCCAGGTCCCCGGTCCGGGGTGTGCCAGGTGCAGCCAATCAGTGTTTCTCTTCCTCTCTTTCTTCCCCCCATCTTCTCTCTCTACATATAAATGAATAAAACCTTTTCCTAAAAGCTGCACGGTCCTTCCTTCTTGGCTTTACGTCCCAGGTGTGGTGGGGGGGTCTTTAGGTCACAGAGTTGTGACTTGCCAGTGGATTGTGGCCCTGAGGCCTGGGCTGTGCAGTCGTCCTGGAGATGGTCGGGGTGCCGCATCGCCCCAGTCCAGGCGTCTCCCCGCCCCCTCTCCGCTCCCCCTCAGGACCTCAAGCCAGTCATCGACGGGATGGACGGGATCACAATCTCTCAGGGGCTGGGGCTGCAGGACTTCGACCTCATCAGGGTCATCGGGCGCGGGAGCTACGCCAAGGTCCTCCTGGTGCGGCTGAAGAAGAACGACCAGATCTACGCCATGAAGGTGGTGAAGAAGGAGCTGGTGCATGACGATGAGGTGGGGGGCCGCGGGGGGCACCGGGGGAGGGGCGGGGGGGACGGGGGGGGGCCACCGTTCTCGCGTGGGTCTTGGCTCTGGCTTCACGGGCTCAGTTCCGGTCGGCGTGAGGTGCACAGGGCGCCGTGCTGACCTTGCTGAAGCCCACACAGCCGTGGCGTCCCGCACGTCCCCATGTCTGGCTGGTACGTCCTCTCTCTGGGGCCAGGACGATCTCAACCCCCAGAAGGAGCTGCGCCCCCCAGGCCGGGCCCCCGGCAACCCCAGCTCTGCCTTCTGTCTGGGAGGGTTTGCCTGTTCCGATGTCTCTCACACACACAGTCACACACACACACAGAGTCTCACACACAGAGTCTCACACACACACACACACACACACACACACACACACGCTGTGCGGCCTTGAGGGTCCGGCTGTGCACTGAGCGTCGTGTTCGAGGGCCCCCCACAGAGTAGCCTGGGTCGGGCCTCGCCCCAGTTCGCGGCTGAGCAAGGTGGGCAGCGTGGTCGGGCATTTGGGTTGGGCTGTTTGCTGGGAGCAGAGAGCCTGTGGACACGTGTGTGCAGGCGTCTGTCTGTCTGAACGCGTCCCTGTGTCCAGTCTGGGGGGTCTCCCGGCAGGAGTGGGATCACTGGGCCGTCAGGCAGCTCCGCTGTCAGCTCTCCGAGGAGCCGCAGACCTCCTTCGGCGGCAGCAGCTGCGCCCTCTGCGTCCTCGCCTGGGTCCCAGGTCCCAGGTGCCCTGTCCAGTGCCTGCCGTTTTCTGGGCTTGGATTAGCGCCGCTCTGGTGGCTGTGAAGTGGCTGCTCCCTGTGGCTTCAGCTGCATCGCCACAGTGATTAGAGATGCTGAGCACCTTGCCAGGGGCTCCCTGGGTCCGTGTGCTGTCTCTCAGGAGCGGAGAAAGGGCTGTGCCCAGGGAGCCGCGGTGCTGCGTGGTCCAGCCGCTGCGGCCCAGGGGCAGAGTGGGGCCCTGCCCACCAGTGCATGTATGCGGTGGGGGTGCCCGTGTTTGAGCCCTGGCCCCGCTGCTGGCCCGAGGCCCTGCTGGTGGGCGCAGACCCCTTCCCGGCACAGCAGCCAGCCACACAGCAAGTGCGGTGTGTGGCGCCCGGTCTGCAGGGGCCCCGGAGAGGAAAGGCATTAGGGCAGTTAGTGCTTCGGTTCATCTCGGGGACCTCATGCTGTCCACTGGGGGCAGGATGCGGAGGTGGGCTTCCAGGTGGTCCCCAGAGAAGGGCACGGCCCCCGAGTTGGGGAGTGGGCTCCGGGCACGTGAGAGAGACAGCAGTGTCCTGTGGCTCGGAGCCTGGGCCACCGCAGCAGTGGCTGGGTGGCGGCCCTCAGGCAGACGGGAGCTGTGTCTCAGCCTGGAGGGCGGGAGGCGGCCGTGTCAGTGAGGGACCTGCCTGGGAGGGGAGGAGGCATCCCAGCCCCCAGCAGGGTCTTCCGCCTGGAGGTCCGGGTGCCTGGCTGCCCTCGCAGAGCAGGTGTCAGGAGTGCCGGTCGGAGGCCGGCCTGGCGGGGGAGGCACTGAGTAGAATTACCCAGCAGCCATTGCACGGGCGTGGCTAGAGCGGGGGACAGGAGGGCCCGGGGTCCTCCGCACGCACAGATGGGACGGAAGCCGTTCCGCCCTTGGGGTCTCCTGGCAGACGGAGGGGCAGGAGGAGCCGCACCCCGGTTCTGGCATGGATCGGGGGCAGCCCTGTGGAGGGAACGGGACTGGGAAGGTGCCTGTGGGACTCCACCCTCAGATCCCAGGGGGTCTTCAGTGGGCACGAAGCCAGCCACTCACAGGCCACCAGTGACAGTGGTGGTGACGGCCGGCGAGGGCCGGGTGGTGGAGACGTGTCCCTGAGTGGGTGTTGCCTCTGCGCTGTCGCCCCAGTGGGGGCGAGAGGCCCCGGTGACCTCCCAGCCTCTGTTGCAGGACATCGACTGGGTGCAGACGGAGAAGCACGTGTTCGAGCAGGCGTCCAGCAGCCCCTTCCTGGTCGGCCTGCACTCCTGCTTCCAGACGGCCAGCAGGTAGGGCATCGGGCTCTGCGTCCGGGGGTCTGGACTGCGTGGGAGCTGGGCTGGTGGGAACTGTAGGCCTCCCCCAGTGTCAAGTGTGGGGGTTTGGTTCGTCCGACTAGCTTCCTGGTCGTCGACTGGGGTCATGTTAAGTAAATTTCACATTTGGGAACCTAAACGATTTAATCACAAAATCTTCATCAAAAGCGTCCCGCTGGGTCCGGCGCTGGGTCAGGTCAGGACGACCCCATGAGTGGGAGGTGGGTCCTGCTGGGCCCCGCTGACTCGGGGAGCAGACCAGTGACTGCTTCCGGCTCCGCCCGAGAGCCCCGCCGCTCTGGAAAGTGCTGGAGACGCCTGGTCTGGGGCACCGAACACACACGCCGTTCAGTCTCGGGCCAGTCGACTGGCACTCACCCAGCTCGTTGGTTGCAAAGCTGTCGGCTGTGTCCCGGGTTGGGGTCCTGGAGGCTTTACTAGGATACACAGGATGCAGCTGGTCGCCGGGCTCAGGGACGAGGTTCTCGGCTCCACGCAGGAGACCAACTGCTCGCCCCTCGAAGGCCCCGCTGCGGGCCGGCCACTCGGGGGGGCCTCCCGTGGCCTGCACCCTGATGCTGGGTGCTCAGCTGGGGTCGCACCAGCAGCGTGCCCACCGCCTCGCCCACCCTCGGCTCACCTGACCTTCAGCCCCCTCCGCCCCGGTGCTGGCCAGCCGTCTGCGTATCCAAAGCTCCTGGGACGCACCGGCCTTCCCCCGCCAGGCTGCGGGGGCCCCTCCCGGGGTCTCATGATTCTGCCTCCTGAATGGGTCTCAGACCCCCCGCCAGCCTGCTGTGTCGCCTGGTCCCTGGTCCCCAGGCTGCCCGTCCCCCCATGTGCTCCCTAAGACCTGTGTAGAGAGTGTAGATCCGTGTGTCTGTCTCCGGTTCCGGAGCCCCTCCGCTTACTCCCCAGGTGCTTCTGGGGTCCGGGGCCAGGGCAGTGTGGCCGGCTCTGCCCTGCTCCCCACTTTATGTGATGCGGCCGTACCACCTGGCGGACGGCCCTGTCCTCCGCTCGCCCCGCTCTGCTCTGGGGCTCCCTGGGTAGGCGACAGGCTTCCTGGCTGCACACGTCACGCTGTCTCGGGCCCTGGTTGAGCCATGACCACAGTGCCCGGGATGGCGACCTGCCTGGGGAGGGCAGCCCACCGTGAGCCCACCCCTCCTCACGGGACCGTGCAAAGCATTCCTTCTGGTTTGTGCTGAGTTTTGGGAGGTAAAAGGGACACCCAGCACGACTACCTCCCTGGCCCCCGCCCGAGCACAGACAGCGCTTCCTGTTCTCTGGCCCCGGGTCCCCGCTGAGTCACCTGGCCCTGGGCACGTCTCAGTCATTGAAACCTCCATCTGTGAGCTGACTCCGTGGGGCCCCACTTCCGTGCTGCTGCTTCAGGCCGACACCTGGAAAACTCGCCTTCAGCGGCCACAGTGGGGAGGCCCGGCCCAGGAGAACTGACGTGTGCCCGCAGTCACTCGGTGGGCGACCTCTGAGCGGTCACCGACCCTGGGCGAGCCGGGCAGGGCTGTCCAGGCTGCCCTCTTCGCTGCCCTGGTCCGTGTGCCATGAGAGTGCAGGTCCCTCGTGGGCCAGCCGGCTCCTGACAGCGTGTGGGCGGGGCTGGGGTCGGCCAGTTTCTCGAGGTGACGCCTGGTGTGCTCTGTACAGACGTAAAGCGACATCTGTCAGGACGCACTGACCCGCCTGTGAACGGGTTGGTGAAGACGCACCAACTGGCTCAGAGTCAAGGTCACAGTCTGCTTGCACCTGGGCCGAGACCCGCGTGCAGCGGGGGGCTGTGCGCTGGGGCAACGCGGGAGCCGGGCCCCGCCCCGGCCCGTGTGCAGCTCCTCCTGACCGGCCACACGGGCTCTGTTTGCAGCCCCTCCTCTTCCCGCCTGGGCCACCTTGCCCTGGTCACCCCAGCTCCCTGCTCCGGGACTGTGACAGCAGGGTGACCAGCTGCTGGGAGGCCCGTCGGGTGGCCCCCATCTTCACAATCCCTCTCCAAGCCCCGATGTGACGGCCACCAACAGCTCCCTTGGGCCGACGCCAGGTGGCTGTCAGCTGGCACAGCTGCCCGGGCGCCCATGCAGATGGTGGGGGGGGTGAGGGGGGGGGGCAGGGGTGGTGCCGAGCTGTGGTGGGCGGCTGAGGGTCCCTGCAGGCATCGGGAGGGCTTTTCCTTTGCCCCCAGAGTCACCGAGGGTTTGCTGGGGCCACGCAGCTGCCACTGTGTGTGACACACCAGGGCCCTGTTACCCTGGGGCTGCAGCCCCTAGTAGAGACCTGGTGACAGGCAGCGAAGCCCCCCGCCCGCCGGCGACCGCAAGGGGCTCCAAAAGGGGAGAAGTGGGCACCTCTGCCCCCCAGTCCAGGGGTGCCCGGCGGTGTTGCAGCACAGACTGGGTCCCGCGTGACGGGAGACCGACATCACAGCCACACAGCCGCCCCCTGCCAGTCCCCACGTCTGACCGAGTGCACTGTGGGGCCACGTGAGTCACGTCAGCGTCACTGTGGATCGGCAGTGACAGACCGCCTCTGAGACACGGTGAGGCGGCGCCGAGCCCCTCCCCTCCGCAGGCAGCGTGTGTTCTGGCTTGGCGCCTGGCGGCCGTGGTCTGTGGCAGAGCTCTGCGGCCCATGGCCACGCAGCCCGTCGCCGTTCTCTGTGCCCCTCGGCCTCAGCCGGACACGGGGAGGCTATGTGCCCGTGTGCCAGTCTGCAGAGGCCACGGAGGAGCTGACGGGGCCACTGTGGCTGCGGGGCGGGGACCAGGTGAAGGTGCCAGGACCCCGGTGGCCATCACTCAGGACCCTGGCCGGCAGGTGCTGCCGTCCTTGGGAGCATGTGTCACCGCACCTTCTGAACGCAGGGCGGCTGTGGCCACCGTGACTGTGAGCAGGGAGAGCCGGTGTGGAGAGCAGGTGTGCAGTGGCACCTGGCAGTGCGGTGGCGGCTCTAAGCCCTGATTTTGCCCCCTTCCATCTGGATCATCTGAAGTGGGGAAAGCACGGCCCTGGCTGCCCAGGTCCGGGGCAGGTCCCCTCGGGCCGCCGCCTGCCCACGAGGGCGTCACAGAGACTCGGCTGTCCCATGTGGGTAATGGTGGCTCTGCCAGGGTGCCAGGAGTGGTTTTCTTTCCGCATCAAGGGCAGTAGATGCCAGCTGTTAGGAGTGACAAAGCCCTGGCCAGTGAGGGACCCTTGGGACGCGGCCTCCACACCCTGAGCCCCCGTTGCTGCTTCCTGCGCTGGAGCTGGCGGCTGCGGCAGGACTGGACCAGCCAGGACCTGGTACTGGGGCCGGAGGAGCCGCTCGAGGGCACGGTGACCTGGGACAACTGCGTGGAGATGAGGCCACGGTGCCGCCACCTTGTGCCACTGGGACGCTCTGCCGGGCACAGGGCCCCTCTGGGTCGGCGGTCGGGCCCACCCGGAGCCCGGGGCTGCTTCTGTCAGGACCGGACGGGAACCGTGCTTTGGCCACCTGCTAAGTGACGTCAGGAAGAAACAAGAACACAGAGTGAACGCCATCAGAAGCCCCACAAGTACGAGCTTCTCTGTAAGACCCAACACGGTGGGAGTGGGCGGAGGGCCCAGGACGTCGCCGGGGCCCACGTGCCGGGTCGAGTGCGCAGTCCTGCCGGGGCCTCGCGGCTTTCTGTCGTTCGGGGGTTCAGATTCAAACTGCCTCACTCCGGAGAGAAGAAGAACCTGGGCTCTTGTTGGGACAAACCGTTTAGATTCCTGCCGAGACCATGGACAGGCCTGTGATGTCAGGCAGCCCCTGGCCCCCGCCTGCCAGGGCCTTGACACGTGTCCGGAGCATGTCCCTCTCGGCTCTGCTGTCAGCCAGCTCTTTGTCCCCATCGCAGAACCTGGCCCCCTGGCTCAGGCGTCCTCTCTGCGGTGACTCTCCAGCAGGTTCCTTTGGTTTGCGGCAGGAACGAAGGACATTCTGTGTACGCGCCCTCCTCCCAGGGGTGCCCCTGTCCACATGTGACCCTGTGCGGGGACGCAGCCATCCCTGCCTCACCTGGGATGACGCCGGACACAGCGGATAAACCTGTTCCCTGCTCAGACCTTCAGCCTGTGCGCAGTGAGCATCGCGCTGGCCGCTGTGCACCTGGGCGTCAGGACAGCAGAGCCAGACCACCTCCGGTTTCCGACAGGCCGAGAGGCAGACGGACGGACAGCTCCGGCCTTCACCACCGTAGGGGCTGGAGGGGTGCTGAGGGGGGAGGGGGGCGCCGGTACCAGGGCCTCTACCTGTGAGCACTGCACCACTTCCATCCAGGGAAAGGGGCCTGTCTCCTGGGGCTGCAGGCCAGGGAGGCGCCGGCCCTGCTTGTGCCCACACCTGCATCCTCCTGCGTCCCCCCGGCGGATGCCGCCTGCAGGCCCCGCAGCCGGGTGGGGGCAACAGGCAGGCTGGGGGTGGGCAGTGACCGGCTGAGAGTGGTCGCTTGTCTCACAGCAAGAGCGTCAGGCGCTCTGAATGGTCTCCCAGTGGAGGAGGTGCCGGTCAGGAGGCACCCCCCCCCCCCCCCCCCCCGCGGCGCTGTCCACAGCCCACGTCTTGGCGGGGACGCTGAGCCGGCCCCGGGTGCGCGGCTCTGCCCATGTGGGTGCGTCGTACTCAGGGATTTTCACTGAGGGCGTTCGGTCCGCCTGTGGTTCGTTCTTGTGCAACTTTTTCTTTAAGGGGTTTTTTTTTGGTCATTTTTTCCATGACTATCCCCCATATACCCGCTCCCACCTCTACTGCCTTAAGCAGTCTTTGCTGTTTTTTTTTAAATATATATTTTTATTTTATTGATTATGCCATTACATTTGTTCTATTTCCCCCCTCCATTCCCCTCCACCCTGCACCCCCCTCCCCCACCAATCCCCCTTTTAGTTCATGAACACGTGTCTCAAGTTCTTTAGATTCTATATTTCCTCTACTATTCTTGCCCCCCCTATCTATTTTCTATCTACTGTCTATGCTACTTATTTTCTGTACCTTCTCCCCCCTTCTCCTCCTCCCACTCCCCTGTTGCTAACCCTCCATGTGATCTCCATTTCTGTGGCTCTGCTCCTGATCTAGCTGTCCTCTTAGTTTGCTTTTGTTTTAGGTGTGGTTGTTAATAACTGTGAGTTTGTTGTCCTTTCACTGTTCATGTTTTTTTTAACTTTTTCTTAGATAAGTCCCTTTAACATTTCATATAATAAGGGCTTGGTGATGATGAACTCCTTGAATTTGATCTTATCTGAGAAGCACTTTATCTGCCCTTCCATTCTAAATGAAAGCTTTGCTGGATAGAGCAATCTTGGTTGTAGGTCTTTGGATTTCATGACTTGGAATACCTCTTTCCAGCCCCTTCTTGCCTGTAAGGTCTCTTTTGAGAAATCTGCTGACAGTCTGATGGGAAGTCCTTTGTAGGTGACTGTCCCCTTAATCTCTTGCTGCTTCCAGGATTCTCACCTTCATCTTAATCTTGGCTAATGTAATGATGATGTGCCTTGGTGTGTTCCTCCTTGGGTCCAACTTCCTTGGAACTCTCTGAGCTTCCTGGATTTCCTGGAAGTCTATTTCCTTTGCCAGATTGGGGAAATTCTCTTATTATTTGTTCAAATAAGTTTTCCACTGGTGGCTGTTTCTTTCCCCCTTCTGGTACCCCTATAATTCGGATGTTGGAGTGTTTAAAGATGTCCTGGAGGTTCCTAAGCCTCTCCTCATTTTTTTGAATTCTTGTTTCTTCATTTGTTTCTTGTTTCTTGTTTGGTCATTTTTTCCTTCCTTCTGGTCCACTCCCTTGATTTGAGTCCCAGTTTCCTTTCCATTACTATTGGTTTCCTGTGCATTTCCCTTCATTTCAATTAGTTTAGCCTTCATTTGTCCTCTAATTTGTGACTAAAATCAACCAGTTCTGTGAGCATCCTGATCACGAGTGTTTTCAACTGTGCATCTGAAAGGTTGGCTATTTCTTCATCGCTTAGATTTATCGGCTCTGGGGCTCTGAGTTGTTCTTGAGCCATGTTTTGATCTGTTTGTGCCTGTTATGTATGAGGAGCGGAGCCTTAGTTGTTTACCAGGGTGGGGCCACCCAGGTCACTGGTTTGTGACGCTGTATGTGAGGGCGGGATCAGAGAGGGACGGTGGCGGTCCTCTCTGCTCGCCCCTGCCTGTTTATCTGAGCGGAAATGTGCGAGCCTGCCGCCCTGCACTGCACAGTCTCAATGCTCGCTTCTTCACTGGCTTATCTGCACGCAAATGCTCGACCAACCGCAGACAGCCAGCCGCGCCTCTTCCCTGTGTCCGCCCGTAGCCAGCCCGCACCTGGGATCCGCGCCCTCGGCTGCCCCTGCACCGCCCGGTCGTGGACCTTCCCTGCCCGACCCGCTCCGCTGCTGGCTTCGCCCCTCTCACCGGTTTAGCTGAGCAGTTCGTTGATTTCGGACTCTGTACAGTCGATTTTCTGTGGTTTGGTTGCGTTTATTGCTGTTGAAACTTTGTTGTTTTTAGGTTTGGTTGTGCGAGGACGCAAAGTGTTCCCACCTACGCCTCCATCTTGGCGGAAGTCCTCTCTTTGCTGGCTTTTTAAACTTTCCTTCCTTTGTTCTCTGGAGCTTTCTACACCACGTTGATGGAAGCCCTTGGGCAGCACCGGGGGCGGCCGCCCCGGAGGTGGGGATGCGAGCGCAGGGCCCCTGGGTCGACGCCGGCCCCTCCCAGAAGACGCTGTGTGTCCCTGGGGGGCTCCCGGCCTCAGTGTCCCGTGTTGCCTGTGTCACCGTTTGCGCGGGTCTCGCTGGCGCGGCGGTGTCCTTCCCGGATTCCACCATCTGTTCATTTTCCCCGGAAGTGGCGTTGCCCGAGTTGCCGTGGTCGCTGACATGCGGGTGCTCCATGTTGGGGTGAGGCCTCTCTCGGGGGGCAGGCTCCCCAGGCACAGGACTCCTGACTGGGAAACATCTGCCACATGTTTTGAATTTGAATAAATGCTTTAAAAACAAAAATCCTGGGACTAACGTTCAGGTCTTGGGTCCCTTCCCAGTCAACGGGTTTACACACAGGTTGTGCTTAGGACAGCGCCTGATGCCGAGGCCACACTGCCACCCCCCCCCCCCCCCCCCCCCCCGTCCTCGTGCCTGTGCGGGGCCAGGTGGCACAGGTTTGGCCTCTCACCTGCAGCGTGAAGGCAGCCAGGCCACAGGGATGTGCAGGGACAGGCTGTGGCCGGGCCAGGGTGGTCGGAGGTGCTCCCAGCGTGTCCTCTGGAGGTGGGGACAGACCCTGGGTGCGGACAGGCCCGGCGGGCTGAGACACGGGGTCGCCTCCCACCCAACCCCCCTGACAGATCTGGTGACCTAAGGCTCTGAGAGCCGCCCTCACCCAGGTGCTTCTGGGAAACTGTGTGGGTTTTATGTTGAAAGTGGAGCCTTGTTAAATGTGGGGACGAGCTTGTCTGGAAAGAGACCAGGAGCTAAACCGCCTGGAGACGTGGCGGTGCCTCGCCGATGCCCCGACTCCCCGTGGGCTGGTCGGCGCCGACCCCCGACCCCCACCCCTGGGGCTCTGCGCTGTGCCTGCCCGCGGCAGCCCCGCCCACCGGCCCCCTTGGCCCCTCCTGGCCACCGCCCTCTGGCACTAGGACCCTGCCTTTGCTCCTCCTCCCGCCCACTCTCCCCTCCCTGGGGTCCCCCCAGACTCAGCAGCCACAGCGGTGGTTCTCGGGCCTTTCACCCGTCACCTGGCCCGCGCACCTGGTGTTTTCTCAAGTGCACAGCTGGTCCCCGTTGCTGGCCAGACCTCTGGTCCTGGCGAGGCCCCTGCTGCCCACCCACCGGGGGCCTCTGGCCAGGGCCCTGCCCTCCTTCCCCTTTGCTGCCCTGAGGCAGACAGCTGGCGGGTGGGGCGGGGGCGGAAAGGTGCGGTTCCTGAGTTGTGCCAGGGTGTCAGGGTCAGAACTGGGTGACAGTGGTCTCGAGTGACACCTCGATGGCTGGGGCATGGCCCTGCCTCCTCCCGGTCCGCTTCGCTCTAGGCGGCTTCCTCTGCTGACCCCCGGGCGCAGGTCAGGTGACCCGGGCCTCCACCTTCTTCCTCCACTCAGGAGAGTCGACGTGACAGGGAGAGAGGACAGGCTGGGGGCGGGACAGTCTGTCACCAGGGAGGGTGACCCCTGGGCGGGTCCCCAGTCAGGGGCTCCCGCCTGTGGGTGGGTCCAGCCGACGCCCACGGTCTCAACCCACACCCCTACTCTGTCCCACCAGGCTGTTCCTGGTCATAGAATACGTCAACGGCGGGGACCTCATGTTCCATATGCAGAGGCAGCGGAAGCTGCCGGAGGAGCACGCCAGGTGGGTGTGGGCCCCGGGGAGGGGGTGCCCTGCCGTCCCCTGCGAGCGGTGTGGTCCAGAGCCACCCACGGTCACCGACTCGGGAGGGTCCCAGGAGTGGCCGGGGGACCTTTTCCATGGGAGTGGGTCCTGCTGTGCTCTCCCCTGTTCTGTTCCCAGAACGGGGACAGGTTCTCACGCAGGGCCCCCTGGGGACGAGAGGAGGAAAGCCCGTGTGTGGCTGTGTGGCTGCCTGTGGCCTTGGGCGTTCGCTGCCGCGCCGCCCCCCCAACCGCCTTCCTGTTTTCCACTGTTTTCCCCCCGCGCTTCCCGCTAGAAAGGCTCCCAGGCCGCTCTGAGTCGCCCTGGATCCTCTTGGCAGTGGCAGTCGATAAATCAGTCACTGTTTCTGGTTGAGAAACGCCCGTCACGTGGCATTTGGCACGTTAGCCATTTTCAAGGGCACGGGGGACACTGCCACTGTCATGCAGCCGTCACCACCCCCTCCAGAACCTTCCATCCCCCCGAACCACACCCCTGGCCCCACGACACGCTCTCCACCCCGCCCCCGCCCCACTGTCCGCTCTGTGTCTGTGGGTCCGAGTCCTCCAGGGACGTCCCGAGAGTGGAGTCACGTAGTCTCTGTCCTTCCGTGTCTGGTAGGTGTCACGCGGCGTGACGTCCTCCCGGTCCGTCCACGTTGTAACACGTGTCACGGCTACTTCCTTCTAAGGCTGAGCGATGTTCCCGTGTGGCTGGACCACCTCACGTGTGTCCGTCCTCCATGGACACTGGGCTGTTGTCACGCTCTTGGCGATTGTGAGCAGTGCTGCCGTGCGCGCGGGGGCATACCCATCGCTTCACCCCTGCTTTCAGCTGCTCAGGGGACGTGTCCAGCAGTGGGACGGCTGGGGCGTGGGGCAGTTCTGTTTAGAGGACTCCCTGCGTCGTCCCCCACGGCAGCTGCGCCCGTTCACACTCCCGCCAACGGTGCACAGGGCCCAGTCTCTGTGTCCTCGTCCCACTTGGGGTTCAGGTTTGGGTCTGTATGTGTTTGGTGGTGTGTGCGTGTGCGTTTGGTCGTGGCCCGTGTCTCCCTGTGGCTTCGATCGGCGTGTTCCAGGCAGCTGGCAGGCTGAGCCCTTCCCCCGGATCCGTGGGCCCCAAGCTCTGGTCAGCCAGGGGCGCAGGGCCCTGCGAGGGGAGAGCAGGCCCCTGGCCGGGCCCACTGACACCAGGGCGCCCTCAGGTTCTATGCCGCCGAGATCTGCATCGCTCTCAACTTCCTGCACGAGCGGGGGATCATCTACCGGGACCTGAAGCTGGACAACGTCCTCCTGGACGCCGACGGCCACATCAAGCTCACAGACTACGGCATGTGCAAGGCGAGCAGCCCCCCGGCTCTTGGTCCCCGTGCCCCGGCTGGCCCCGCCCCCCCAGTGGCTCAGGGCAGAGACGCCGACCCGAGGCACACGGTCCCTCCGGCACGGTCCCAGCAGAGTTGGCCTCCCTCCCGGTAACCGACTCTGTCCCCACAGGAAGGCCTGGGCCCTGGGGACACCACGAGCACTTTCTGCGGAACTCCGAATTACATCGCCCCAGAAATCCTGCGTGGGGAGGAGTATGGTGAGCACGGGCCGCCGGGCGGGGCAGGGCCAGGCCAGGAGGCCGCGGAGGTCACAGGGCAGAGTGGGGGCAGCCGAGGAGAGGGGTTCGCTGACCGGTCACGCCAGAGCCGCAGGCCCTGCACACACCTGTGCCCCCACCCTTCGTGCAGCCCGTGCGGGCCCCCCGTTGTCCCGGGCGTCCCTGGTAGAGGACACAGGACAGACCAGGGTCCGAGTCGGCAGTGCTGCCGTGCTCCGTGACCAGCCACCCGGCGGACACCGCTGTGCACTCTGCCCCCACTTCCTCGGCCTGGGAAGCAGCGTGCTCTGGGCGTGGGCATGCCGATGTCTCCAGGAGACGTCAGACTCCTCTCAGCAGTCCCCTGGCCGTTAAAATGAGGGCTGGGCGGGACCCGCCCTGTCAGGTGCTCGGGCACCGGGGGCCAGAGGAGGACAGGTTGCTGGACCACAGGAGAGGACGAGACTTTGGGGACAGCTGGCTGCCTGTGGGCGAAGCTCCCCTGGCATGTTCCTGACATACCAGCGTATTTGACCGTGAAACCCAGACCACAAGCACAGGAGAGAACGTGGGGCGTCTCAGAGGAAGGGGTTCCCCAGCCAGGAGGGCTGGCGGCCACCCTGCAGATGGGCCGTGGTCCCAGTTGCTGGGGCCGCACGCAGCATCGAACGTCCCGGCGCGGAGCCATGTCCAGGGGCCATGTCCGCAGTGCAGAACGGCTTTGGAGTCGTTAGAGGAGCCCTTAGCCCACCAGGGCAGAGGACAGAGAGCGGCCAGTGCAAGGGAGGCAGGGACAGGCCGCCTGGCCCGGTGGTGTGACAAGTGTGCCCCCCCCCCCCCCGTCCCCAGGCTTCAGTGTGGACTGGTGGGCGTTGGGCGTGCTCATGTTCGAGATGATGGCCGGGCGCTCCCCCTTCGACATCATCACCGACAACCCGGACATGAACACTGAGGACTACCTGTTCCAAGGTGACGCTGCGGCCGGAGGGTCTCCCACCAGTCCCTGCCCCTGGACCTGGCGGTGCCCCCACAGACTGGGTCAGGCCAGCCGAGGGCAGGGGGCACCAGTCTTTCCTGTCACCAGGGAAGAACTTGTCCTGATGTAGCACAAACCCTCCCGCCCAGGGCCAGGTGCATCCTGGAGGCCTGGCGGGGGTGGACGGCAGGGGCGGGGGTGGCTTGGCCAGGGCGTTGCCCCTTCAGCCTGTTGGGGTTCCCGGCCACCCAGAGCACTGGCCCTGCCTCCAGGACGCGGCTGGCCCCACGGCGCCCCCTGGCGGCCATGTGCAGGGGTGCCGTGTTCACCGGGCGGGGCGGGGGGCGTGGTTGGCGCAGGCTGGCCACCTGGGGTCCTGGGCAGCAAACCCGTCTGAGCCCTGCCCCCAGGGCTCCCTCACTGCAGCACCGTGGACACGGCGCCGCGGCGAGAATGCAGTGTCTCACGTGGACCCCACCTTTGCAGTGATCCTGGAGAAGCCCATCCGCATCCCCCGCTTCCTCTCCGTCAAAGCCTCCCACGTCTTGAAAGGATTTCTGAACAAGGTACGCTCACAGCCCCCAGCCTCCCCGCAGGTCGAGCGCAGGTCAAGCGCGGCGGCGGGTGAGCCTTCTCCACTCTGGCTGGCGCGTGCTCATCTGAACTCTGACCCCTAGGACCCCAAAGAGAGGCTCGGCTGCCGGCCGCAGACTGGGTTTTCCGACATCAAGTCTCACGCGTTCTTCCGCAGCATAGACTGGGACCTGGTAACGCCCCCGCGGGCCGCCCTTGTGGGCGGATTTGAAGGTCATATGGGGCAGGATGGGGAGGCAGGACCAGCTCATTCCCTGGGGACAGTGCTGCTTGGTGACCCTGAGGTCGCTGTGTCCCGTGGGGAACCCGCCCCACCACGGTTCTGCGCGAACTCACAAGTGGGGCCGTCCCGGGAAGGGTGGCTCCTTCTGCGGGCTCCCACACCTGGCGCGGGCTGGGCCGCGTGGGCGGGGGCCTGTGCCCGCTCCTGACAGTCCCCAGCCGCTCCCGGGGCCTTCCTGCCATCCAGTTGCTGCTCCTGGCCACTGGGCCCCCACGGACACACGGGGCACAAGTTGGGGTTGTCTTGGCATCAGCTAGGCTGCCTCTGTTTTGGGCTGGCGTCTGGGCCCGGCGCCTCCTTGGCCTCCGTGGGCCCGCTGAGGGGGTGCTGGACACCTACATGGCGTCTCGCGTGCCCCCAGCTGGAGAAGAAGCAGGCGCTGCCGCCCTTCCAGCCGCAGATCACGGATGACTACGGCCTGGACAACTTCGACACGCAGTTCACCAGCGAGCCAGTGCAGCTGACGCCAGATGACGAGTGAGCTCCGCGGGGGCGGGGCCGGCGGGGCACTGGACCAGAGCCGGGTGTGGGGGCGGCCGGAGGGCGAACCTGGACCGTGCTCTCTGCCTGTGCCCACAGGGACGCCCTGAAGAGGATCGACCAGTCCGAGTTCGCGGGGTTCGAGTACATCAACCCGCTGCTGCTGTCCACCGAGGAGGCCGTGTGAGGCGGCCCGCGTGAGGCCACCCGTCCTCTCCCCCGACCCCGCGCGTCGGGGCGGGCGCTGCGCTGAGACTGCCCGCGTAGCCGGGGCGCCTCTCGGGGCAGAAGTCTCCCAGCAGCCCGCACAGCAGCTTCGAGCCGGAGGACTTTGCTCTTTGTGCCTGCGTCGCGGAGGCCCCGCAGCGACCGCGTCCGAGGGAGACACGGCCCGCGGTTCCGAAGGTGCACACTTCCCACAGATAAAGCGGAACTGACCCGCTGCACCGGGGGACTCACCTGTAATGTCCGGGGAATAAAGCGTACCGATGGTGTAGACGCGCCCTGGCTGCCTTTTTTCTCGGGGCGCCTGCTGGGGTCGCGGCAGAGTGGGCTGGGGACGGGCGTCTGAGTGCCTGGGACGAAGAGCTTTTACAAATTCGGAACATTCTCTAAGTCCTGGGGAGTTCCTTTGTCGATGCTTAACAGGGGTTTTCACACTGAGCGTGGAAGCAGCGGGGAGTCCACCCACACCGCGTCCCCGGAGCACCGGCAGACCCAAACATGGGAAACTGCGACTCAGGGACTCAGAATGCGTCCCTGAAAACGCTGAGCGGCGCCGGTTGGGGGTGTGTGGGTCGGTCAGGGCGAAGCTCAGAATCAGAAGACGTCAGACCCGTGTGTGGGGGCTGAGCCTCGTGGTGAAATGGCACCCAAGATGCCCAGGTAGTGCGCCGCTGCCCGGACAGCTCACTGGCGACGTCTGAGCGGGCGCACATGCCGCCAGGTCACCCCCTCGGTAGAGGGACAGCCTGAAGAGCCGAAATGAAGGACTTCTGGAAAGAGGCAAGTCACCTGTGTCTTTAAGTCCCTAACACGTGAGCTGGGGCTCCTCAGACACCAAGGCCCTGAGCATCCAAGCATCCAAGCATTCAAGCATCCGTCCATCCCCAGCGCAGCCACGCCCACAGCGTCAGTGGTGGGCGGGGCTATTCCCTCCTGCGCAGCTGGCAATTTGGGGCAAGAGGTCACGGTGAGAACAGCGGAAGCAAAGGAGCTGCTGCCGCAGTGTCCAGCTCTGAGGGCCTCGGCGCAACCCACGCCCAGCACAGGCTCGGGCTCCTCAGGGCCCCAGGTGCTGGGACAGGTGCGCCAGGCTCTCCGACACCATCCCTGGGGTCCCTGCCCCGCCCCCCACCCTGGGGTGACAGAGCAGCTTTTATGGACCACAAGAGGCTTCAGACGGCCAGACCCACGTGCCACCAGAAGGACCCACCTCCAAAGACCCAGACCAGGAATTTGGGGTCTGAGAGCCACCTAGCACCCCACGGCTGAGGGGGTCCGGCAGCAGAGCCTGGTCTGTGGCCCCGGGCCATCCCCATGACTGCTCAGCAAAGAGCCAGGACACACCAGTGTCACCCAGGGAGCAACCCCACGTGCTGGGAGCCGCTGGGTACGCCCTTGGCCCTGGTGGGTCATCAGCTCCGTGGTCTGCAGCTCAGGCCCAGGTGCGTCCAGGCTGAGACCTGGTTGCCACACCAGGTGTTGGTGGTCTGGCCGCTTGTGCACAGCAGGTGTGCATGACACTGCTAATGGTGACGGGAGCTCTACATACACACCTGTTTGTCCAAGTGAAGAAGGTGGAGGACATGTGCACCTGAGTGTGCAACTGGAGATTCTGAGGCTTCACCCCATTGGCAGAGCCGTGGCCGTGGCCCCGGCCCCCTGTGGACGATGCTCCCACGGCCACGGCCGCTCTGTGCCAGCACAGCAGTTAAAGACCTTTGTGAACACGCTTACGGTTACTTTAAAAGTGGGTGCTTCCTTTTTGAAGCCATTTTTAAGTAACAGGTTTTATTGAGTCTTAGGTTCACAGCAAACTGAGGGGCAGGTACAGGGATTTCTGTCCGCTCACCACCAGGCACAGCTGCCCCCACTGCCAGTGCCCCCACAGAGGGAGCATGTGGCACAACGGGCACATCAGTGTCACCCAGGGTCCCCACTTACATCCTGGCGGTGCCTGTCCCAGGGGCCTGGACGAGGCATCTGACGACACACATCCGTGACAAGGGATGCAAAGGAGCCTCCCTGCCTCAGCGTCTGCTCCACCTGTCCCCTCCCGGTCCCCTGCAGGTGACAGTGGCTGCAAATACAACCAGTGCCCCAGAGGACTGACATGCACTGTGTGCTGGATGGAGTCAGCCTGACCCCTGAACACGGGCGCCTGGGTTCCGAGACCCAGCTCAGCTGGTGAAGCCGACCGCACACCGGCCCAAGTGCGTCTGCTGACCACTGTTCTGACGCCAGCAGGTCCCTGCTGAGCAGAGGCCAAGGGAGAAAGGGAGCCAAGGCCGTGGCCCCCACAGGCCAGTGCCAGAGCTCAGCACACCACTTTGGCTCCCTCGTCTGTCGGGTGCTGGGCAGTGGTCCTGGCAGGGACACCGTGGGCAGCTCACCACATCTCGTCCTCCGTGCTGCCCGCCAAGCACTGTGCGAGGTGGCCGTCGATGTCCAGCTGGGCCAGCCTGTGAGGAGAGACAGTCAGTCGGGGAGGGCAGTGCCGCCACACGGAAGGGCACCTGGCCCTGCCGATGACCTCCAGGGCTGGTCCACTGGAGCGGAGGTCTGGGGGGAGCAGCCGCACCCACCAGGAAAGACCCTCCCAGGTCCTGCTCTCGGTCAGAGGCTCTGCATGGGGGCCCCGGACACAGGACACGGGGAGGCTGAGTAGGACACGTGTACTCGGGCTTCTGTGTCTGAGGCCGGGGGTGGCCTGGTCTGAATGAGCCCCAGGGCCCGGCAACCACTCGGCTTGACCTGACACGGCTCCTGGGGAAACTGCTCAAAGCCAAGCCGGAGAGCTGGTCTGCTGGCGACTGTCCCCACAGGCCCCCGGGGCCCTCCCCACGGCAGGACACAGAGGCCACCTGGGGTCCGTCCTGGGGCTGGCGAGGCTCCAGGAGCCCTGAAGAGCCCCGGGGACACCCACAGCCATGGCCAAGGACTTAGTTTGCTGGTCAGCCCGGATGGTCTTGCCAACAGGGGACCCCTAACTAAGGCACCTCCAGAGCCATGACCAGCCGAGTTCACTGGCCAGAGCAAAGAGACCTGTCCCTAGAGCCACCAGGTGTCAGTGCCAAACCTACAGCAACCTCCCCTGACGGCCATGCGCGGGCCCAGCACCACCAGGACGGACGGCAGTGGACCCTGGCCATGCCTGGCTCTGCACCAAGCGCCCTGCTGCTCGCTGGGGCCCACGCCACGTCTGGTGGCCTTCTCAGTACCAACAGACCCCAGCCCATGGGTCCTGAAGTCCCCAGAGCCACTCAGCCTATCCTTAGAACCAGCCCCTGCCACGTGCTGCCTCCAAGGCCACCAGAGAGCCTCAGGCCTGGATTGAGGTCACCCTGTCTGCAGGCCGCCCTTGGGTGCAGCCCGCAGACCCCCCACCCTGCCCCTGCCCCAGGAACAGAACTGTCTTCGCCGATCCTTCTTCAGCAGGAAACACGACACCCCTGCCTCGCAGCCACCTGTGACACCTGGTGCCCGGGCGTGAATGTCCTTGGGGGACAAGGGGACTCAAGCAGCACCTCCAGTGGCTCCTGAGCGAGAACGGGAAGAGCAGCGCGCGCCCCACAGCCTGAGGGGCCTTGAGCAGCTACAGTCCCACATGTTGGGGGACCCACAACTGGGGCTCTTCCGTCAACTGGCCTGTGGGGCTGACCTGCCTGACCCCCTGCGTGACACAGGCATCAGAACACCCACGAAATACCTGAATTTAGCAGCAGGGGGACCCTACGGGGACAGCACTTCACTCACGGCTAAGTCCATCACACCACAGGAGAAAGGCTTTCTGAGGGGCCCGGGAAACACAGAGGCTGGGTGGAGACGGGACAAGCCGGTCCTACTGTACCCGGTCCCTCCCTCGGCCAGAAGGGAGGCCACAGCTCCCAGAGACACTCCTGGCACTGGTCCTAGGCCGGCCCCAGCAGCGCAGTTCCCGTGTCCCAGTGCCGCCTGCACACTCTGCTGCAGCGGCCTGTCTCCTTGCCCCAGGGCACTGATGTGTGGTGGGGAGGGGCTTGTTTCCCAGGCGGGGGCTCCTGTCGTCTCCCCAGGGGTGTGTTCTGGCCCAAGCTCGCTGTCTCCTTCACAATCAGATGGAAGAACAAGCTAGAAGCACTCCGGACTCTCGGAGACTGAGACGCAGGGGACCCGGATCCGAGGACGCTGACACACACAGTGGAACAGTGCTGGCACTCTGCCAAGTCCACTGAAGCCCCTCCCACCAGACCCGGGCCTCTGTCCCTCCTGTCCCCATCTTCAGGAGCCTTCCTTAAGCGATGCGAAGACAAAGGCTGGGGTGGGGGGGCCACCCCTCCCCTGAGTCTGGGCCGCCACGCTGCCCCAGGGCCTCTACTGACCAGTGTGAGCCCTGACAACTTCACTCCCTTCCCTTCGGTGGGCACTGGGGTCAGCACCAGGTGCCGCTAACGACGACCCCAAACCTGCCTGGACTGGAGGCCAGAGGAGAGAGGCCAGGTCTGGACGCGCCTTGCAGACTCCCCCAGGGCCCTCCCAGGGCTCCTCCTGCGGAGCCAGGCCAGCAGGGGGTTCCCCAGGAGCAGGCCCCCCACCAAGGACAGCCGCCACCTTGCCCACACCAGCCTGGGTGGCAGGAGCAGGTGCTGGGGGCGTCCTCGGACGCAACACAGGAGGGATCCCCATCCTGACTCCAACTGGGTTCCGAACGAGACGCGGTGTCTGGGCACAGTCCTGCACAGGTTGCGTTCCGAATGTGTGGGTCGCTGGCTCGAAGGCATTGTCACCGGCTGCTGATGCCGGAGCCCCCTCCCTGCACCCTCCAGGGGTGTGTTTGCTTCTGGGAAGTCCAGGGACGGGGCTCATAAGCACAGGTGTCCAGATCACAGGAAATCGGAGCAGGCCCAGTTCCAAGTCCTGCTGTCCATTTACCGAACCTGAACCAGGTGCCCCCCACCACGCTGGCCCTGTGAGCCCCAGGGCTGTGTGCCTGCTGGGTGACACACAGCCCACAAGCTGAGAGTGTAACTTCTCAGTGCAGCTGGATTCCATCCCCTACTTAAGAGGTACAAATATACACTGGAGTTTTAAAGATAGAAAACACCTGTATTCACAAAAGCCTTCAGTTTTAAAACTTCCAGCCCACCCTGGGAACCTGCTGGTGGAGCTAAGCCCCAGGGAGCCTTCCCAGTGACCGGAGGTTTGGTCCTGCCCTGGAGGAGGCCTCAGCCCCCCAAGACCCAGGGCAGGGCAACTGGGCTCGGAGGGAGGGAGGAGGCTCTCCGACCTCCAGCTGCACAGTGTGCGGGCCTTGGTCAGGAAGCAGCCTGTCAGGGCTCTGGGCCGGCCCACCAGCCAGCAGGTGGACCCCCAAACCCACAGACCGTGCCCTCGGACTAACCTCCTAGTCAGCGGCTTTGCCAACTCTGGACGCGTGCAGTTTGAAAGGCCAAAGGCGAGCTTAGGCACCTCTCAGCCTTCCGAAACTGGCCGGGGTCCCCCACCGGGAACAGAAGGGAGCGGCCCAGGGCAGAGGCACTCACCCGGGAGCGAAGTCGATCTGGCACATGGGGCAGCTCTGCAGGGCCCGCGCCGCGTCCACCGCCGGCTGCTCCCCGGAGCCTAGGACTCCGCCGGGCTCCGGCGCAGCGCATGCTTTCGGGGACGGGGCAGGGGATTCTGGGCACCCGCCGGTCCCGCGCAGCACCCGGTAGGAGCGGCCTGGGCCCTCTCCCCTCGGGGCAGGCGGGAAGGGCGTCCACGAAAAGGTTTTGGATCCCACGGTGAAGACCTCAGGAGACGCGGTGCGCTCGGGACAGCGGCTGGGCTCCTGCGAAATGGGCGGTCGGGTGGCGTCAGCGGCGCCCTGGCCCGGAGGCTCCCCGTCCCCCCGCCAGCCGTCCCGACGCACGCCTGGCCACCCACCTGGCCTGGGAAAGCGGGCAGCGACGGCAACACCGCGTCCTCGTCCAAGTCCACGCTCACAGCGCGCAGCAGCCCGGCCCACAACTGCGCGCGCTCACTGTCGCCGTCCTGCAGGGACCCCGGGCGGGGGCTCGGAGGCCTGGGGCAGCGAGGGTAGATATCAGCCGGGGGAAGATCCGCGGGGGAGCAGTCGAGGGAGATGGGGGGATGGGGACACCGGCCGAGGAGGGCAGGACCGGAGGGGGCGTGTTAAGAACGCAGCCTGGAGGGGTCCAGCGGGAAGCGCGTGGGGAGGGACGCCGGCCACAGCTCGCCCGTGGGACACTGGGCCACCCACCCCGGCCACCTCCCAGACCCCAGCCTCACCCGCTCTTAGCGGACGGCTGCCGGCGACTCAGACGAAGACGAGAACCCCGCGCCCCCTGCATCTGCCTGGAGCCCGCGCGTCCGGCGGAAGTGAGCGCCCAGTTCCGACCCCCGACACTGGCTCCGCCCCCGACGGACACCGGCCCCGCCCCACCCAGACGCTGGTCCGGCCCCCGAAGCTGGCCCCGCCCCGATCCGGCGAACTGGCGAGACTACCAGAACCCGGACCCCAACCCGATCCGACCTTACCGCTTTGCGCGTGGGAACCCGTCTCCGGGGTCCCCAAGGCTGTTCCTCAGGCCTCGAAGAGGCCTCCGACTGTCGTGACGTCATCAGAGCAGATGGTGTCCTGACTCCAACCTCTGGGGAGACTGAGGCCAACATTCTTTCCTCCACCACGGAGAAGACATTTTCCAGCGGAGGGGGTGGGGGGCCCCTCCCGCCGCGGTTACCGCAGGCCCGGGGTCTGCAGAGGCCCCGGAGGAAGGCCTCCCACCCGGTCACCCCAGTTAGAGCCCATCACCTCCGGCCCCGCCACCCCCAACTGTCTGGCTGGCACGGCCCAAGCCTCATTCCCACTCGGCAGACTCTGGCGGTCCTTCTCAGGACCGTCACCGTGTCTCTTCAACAGGGCGGAACTCGGTTTCCTTAATGAAGGGAAAGAGAAGGGAGGCGACGAAGTCCAGGGGGCCAGCCTAGGTCCCGGGCCGGGCGGTGCCGGGGGTGCAGGTCCTGCGAGGGTCTTCTCCTCGATCCCTATCTGGGTGACTCGCAGCGGCCACTGGGTGGCAGCAGAGGCCTAGGCAGCCTCTGCGGCTCTGGACTGGGAGAGCCCCTGCCCGTTGGGCCTTGGGGTGGCCCTGAGGTGGCTCCATGGGGCCAGGTGGTGCAGGGGGCTGGTGGCGGGCAGCCTCTCTACGTGGACACAAACAGATGTCACTGGGGGCGCTGGGACGCTCCGTTTCTGCTGTTCCCAGCTTTGGGCTCTGCTCTGGACCCCACTTGTGCAGGGCCTACCCCTGGGCTGCCCAGCGCCCTCAACCCCGTCCAGTCCCGCCTCCCCCACGTCCCAAGTTTCAGCACCCTCAGCCCAGGGCCCCCAGCCCTGAGTGCAAGCCCCCCAAGCTAGCAGTCATGCTCCCAGGTCACAGGCCGGCCTCTAGCCGGCAGCCCGTGCAGACTGCAGGGTGGGGCAGGGCGCTCACCGCCTGCCTGTGCCAGGGATGACCTAGGTGCTGCAGACCCCAGGGAAATGGCACAGGGCCCTCGCCCACGGAGCCCACCCCTCCACCCCTGCCGGGCACGGACCAGCAGGGCTGCTGTGGCAGGAGCTCTCGGGTGCTAGACGAGGTGGCCTGTGCCTGGCCAGCCCCCGGGTGTGGGGGCTCCCAGCTCTGGCACTCGGCAGGCACCAGCTGACAGAGGACTCCCAAACAGCTGTGTCTGGGGTTCCCTGACCAGGTCCTGGCTGGCCCCAGCTTCAGAGCCTTTCCTGGAAGTGTCACCACTGGTCTGCAAGCCAGGCATGGGACTTCCAGGAGGAGTGGCGCCAGGCCAGCCCAAAGCCGAGCAAGGCCCTACCAGGCCTCCGATGGCCAGTGCGTGCCCAGCTCTTGAGCCACGCTGGGGAGCTGTGGGGACAGCTGGGTGAGGAGCTGCTGCTCCTGAGCAGGGCCAGGCGCAGACACTGGGGGCCTCAGCACCCCAGCCTCTCGGGGCCACTCCCACCCTCCATGGCCCTTCCTCTGCAGACGCCCATGGCCCGTTCCCCGAAGGAGTGAGAGGCCCCAGATGGACCCAGGACGCTGGCCTGGTGGGAGGGCAAGTGCCCCAGGGTGCACCTGACTGAAGCCTTTGGCACAGGAGGGGGCACCCCATCTCCTTTGGCCTTGGCCACCCCAAAGGGCCTCATTTTCCTTGGCTATCAAGGGAGGGGCCCCCAGGCCAGGCCTGTACCAGCTGGTGGAACAGCAGCCCCGAAGGCCTGGCACTCTGGGGAGGCCAGGCCAGAGCAACCTGGGAGTCATCCAGGGGCTTCTCCTCCGGTTTCATCCGGCCACTGAGGCCTCGCACCCCCACCGGCCTGGGGCCTTGCCGTCTGGGACTCTTCCTTGCAGAGCAGAGCTGGGCCCCTGAGCCAGGCGCAGCAGGTGCCAGAGCACGTCAGGAAGCCCCCCATCCCCTCCGCCAATGCTTTCCGACAGCTGCCACCCCGCCCCAGGCCTCCGGGGACCTTCTGGAGGGGGCCCCTGTGCCCCGCCTCCTCCCTCTGTCCTCAGTGAGATGTGGGGCCCTGGTGGGGCCGCAGGGACTTCAGACATTGAACTTGATCAAGAGGCTCGAGTTTGCTGAGCCATGGGCTGCAGTGACGGGCAACAGAGCTTTGCTGGAAAATAATCTCGGACTGGGGCTGAGATCGGCGCTGCAGAATCAAGTTCTTACAAGACAAACTCCGTGTTTACCCAGAACATGTCAGCATTTCCCAGGAGGCCCCCCAACCCTGCCCGGCAGCATTTGTGGGGTCAGGGGCGTTGGGCCCCCCTCTCTGGCCTCGGAACCGCCCGCCCAGCGCCAGGCCCTCACTGTGTGCTCTGGCCTTGTCCACCATCCAGGGGTGATGAGCCAGCTCCCCGCCCACAAGGCTCCGGGCCCAGAGTCGGGGTGGTGGGGCAGCCAGCCGGTCGGGCCCCTCCCCTCCCAGGCACCTGCCCCTGCAAAGGGGCTGGTGTCTGGGCTCCTGACATCCTCAGGGCCGGGGCAGGAGTGGTCTCCTGGCTCCTGTGCAGGTGGGGCACAGCTTTGCCTCTGATGCAGCAGGGCCCCCTCGGGGCTGGCAGGAGTGATCTAGACCCCACTTTGCTGCCCCACGCCCTTCTTTGATTTTGGGGGGTCGGTTCCACCATCAGGCGGCAGGACCAGCCCCTTCCAGTTTTCAACAGAAACCCCAGCAGGCACGTGCTGTCAGCTCAGAGGTGGCAGGCGGCAAGGCCCCCACGCAGGGCGCCCTGCCCTGCCGACTGCCGAGCGGGGATGGCCCCGAGGCTGGGCCGCCTCCTTCCCGGAGCCCGGCCTTCCATGTTGGACTGTGTGTGCCCAGCCGGCCAGCCTGCCCGGAGCCCGGCGGCTGCACTTGTGGTCGCCAGTGCGCTGAGCAGACGGGCTGGCTTGAGTCAGTGCTGGGAAGCATAGGAAGGTCGGAGGGCAGTGGAGCCCCATGGGGCGTCCACCCAGCGGTGCAGGAATGGGGGACACCTTCTCACCCTGCAGATGGGGGGGCCTTGATGGCCGGGACTGCCAAGGGTCAGCAGGTTAAAGCCAAGGGCCGGCACAGCCTCCAGCCACAGCCCCAGGAGCCCAGAAATGCAGGGGCAGCTGGGAGGGGGCTGGCGGGAGAGGCAGCTGCCCTCCCTCCCTCAGACACACGGTCCTGTCCCCATGTCCCCAGCTCAGGTGCTGCCCTCGCTGGCCTCCTCCCCCCAAATGGAGGCTTCTGAAGACCCTGGGGCTCTGCTCTGGCACCCCCCATCCACCCCACCCCCTGCCAAGCCAAGAAACCTCTCCAGCCCCTCCCTCCGCCCATCGCCCCCCCTGGGTTTTCCTGCCCACAAGTGGGATTGCAGGGCTGGGGGCCGCCTGAGTTCCCAGGAGGCCAAGCCTGCACTCTGCCCTCCACAATGACCCCCAGCCCTGGGTTGGGGGGGTGGCCCAGGGGTCCCGTCAACCAGTCCTGAGCGAGAGGGAGACCAGCTCCGGCAGTGTCCTGAAGGGACGTTGAGTCCCCCGAAACCCACATTCCCTGGGAACCTGTGAGAACAACCTCATTTGGAAACGGGGTCTGTGCAGGTGGAATCACTTAAGCTGAGGCCGAGCTGGGTTGGGGGCCCTAACTCCAGTATGTGGGGGTCCTCGTCTGAAGAGGGCTGCTGGACAAGGGCAGAGATTGGGGTGATGAGGCCACAAGCCGAGGGGCGCCTGCGGCCACCAGACGCTGAACGGGGCAGGAGGGAGCCTGCCCTGACCTCCGGGAGGGAGCTCGGCCCTGCCGACACCTTGAGTTTGGACCCCGCCCCGTCAGCGGCCTCCGGTGCGCAGCCTCAGGACACTTCATGGGGGCCCCGGGCTTCTCCGAGCCGGCGCCCCAAGTGCAGCTTGGAGACCGTGGGCGGCCAGGGCAGGGGCACCTGGGAGTGTGGAACCCGCGTCTCCGGCCTGTGTCTGGCTGACCATCTCCCCAGCAGGGGGGGTGTGGCTGAAAAGTGGGCCCCGGAGGGCAAGCTCAGCCTCACACCCACACATCTGCAGGCTGGGGGCCCCTCCAAGTCTCAGCCCCAGGGGAGCAACTGTGCCACCAACTCTGGGGGCAGGGTCTCCTGAGATGCCCCTGTTCCTGCACCTTCTGGACACCTTCTGTCGCCCCACCTTGAGTCCTTGGGGTCGCCCCCAGTTCTAGGTGAGGGGGGTCTGGTGGGGAAAACTCTTGTGTCCTGCCCTGGGGGCCTCCTCAGTGTGCGTGTGGGGCTGTCCTTGTCCTGGGAGAGCTGGTGTGCACCCGGAGTAGCCCACAGGGCAGGGGGTCCTCCAGAGGAGCCCCTGGACCTCAGTGGTGGCTGACCCTCAGGGCCTCCTCCCCCGCCCCTCTCCCCTGGTCCCCTCCCCCCCTCCTCACAAGGGCACAGCAGCCACAGCCCCGCCCAGCGCCCAGCCTGACACAGAGCCCGGGTCAGGGGTCAGCTGACGTTATTCGCCCTCCCTGGCAGTGGGAGGGAAGGCCTGTGGGGCAGGGGGGAGGGGACCAGTGGGGGAGGGGCCGCTGCCTCCCACCCTGTCCCAGGGGCCAGGCTCCCGGGGTCGGGTCCCCTGCCTCTGCTCTGCGGGATTTCTGCCGGGTTTCATGGGGTAACGGCTGACATCCATTGTTGTCTAAAGTGTGTGCTCAAGCCACACAGCAGGGTGTCCAACCCACGCACGTGGCCCAGGATGGCCAGGAACACAGCCCAACACGGAACCGAAAACCACTCAGAACACCATGGTTCTGCTCCGTGATCACCTGTCCCACAGGTGTCTGACCTGCGCCCCAAGGCACCTCCTCGTCCCCGGGGCGGCGCAGAGACGCCCAGAGATCGGCGCCCCTGCTGGAGGTTTTAGTGCTGTCTCCTCGCAGTGAGACCATGAGAAGGAAAAAGCTTCCTCCTGCCCTGGCCGGTGGGCTCCGCTGGCTGGAGCCTCGTCCCGCAAACCGCAAGGTCACAGGTTCCAGCGCTGGTCCAGGCCTGGGTTACTCTGCTCCCCACATTGATGTTTCTCTCTCACCGCCTGGCCTTCCTCTCTCCCTAAATCGATAAATGTATCTTTGAGCCAGGATTTTTAAACAGGTGTCCCCTGAGGATGAGAACCCTTAGGATCTGCCTCTGAATCTCCCTGGGCCCCCGAGGACCCAGGGACATCAGCCTGGGACTCGCGAGGGACACCCCCGGGAGAGGGTCTCTGTAAGACTGCCATCCGATCCAGGGGCTGCTCTCTGCCTGGGCACCCCCTTGGCCTCGCACCCAGGACCACTCAGGAGGCAGGAGCCTCGCACTGGCCACCAGGCCCCGCCTGCTCCCATCGCCCCGGCCCGGGGCCCCAAGGTGGGTGCCGGGCTGGCAACAGCCCCAGGCGGGTACCCGAGGCCCCTCCAGCATGGACAGGCCTCTCGCAGGTCTCGCTGCCCCGCTGGCGGGAGGGGGTGGGTCTGGCAGGGTCAGCAGCCTGGGGACAGAGCTGGCCTCTCCTCTCAGGCACCTTCAAGCCATCTGGCCCCTCGGAGGAGACGGGCTGTGGAGGAGGAGTCACGGGAAGTCGGAGAAACCGCAGAGGTGAGGGAGCGGAGGGGCGCTGGGCGGGGGCAGTGGAGGCCTTGGGGACTGGGCCACAGAAACACGCGACTCGGGGGCCATTCTCCAGAGCACGGCCCTCCGCGGGCAACGGGCACCTCCCCGGCTGCCACTTCCCAGGTCCCCCACCCTGCTGACGGCATGGAGCCCCCAGGTGGAGCTGGGGAGGGCCCACCAGGGGCCCTACCATGGAGCCCCGGACAGCCCCACGGTGCGTCTCCCCGCCAGCACCTCCTTCCTCCGCGGCCCGGGCCGAACTCCCATTGCACAACGCCAGTCGGGCCCATCACTGGCCGCACCTCCAAGGCCCAACACAGCTGAGCCGGGCAGTCCTGGGGCCACAGCAGGCGGGGTTGGACCCTGCACCCCCCCTCTCACAGCCTGGCACTGACCGCCCACCCCTTCAGGCCCAAGCAGCCCCCCTAGACTCCCAGCTCCCTTCCCCCACACCTGCGCGGGGCTCGCCCGCCAGGCAGATGTCCTGGGCTCCAGCCTGTTGCCCTGCATCCAGCCCTGCAGGGAGGCGTGCCACTGGTCTCCCTGCGGGGTCCCCAGGCCTGGGTGGTGCTTGTCCTGCCAGTGCCTGGCTCCAGGGACCCTGACAGGAGCCGCCCTGATCGGCTGCTCCCGCATCTCCTCAGCCAGCACCTCCTTTGTGGGAGCTGCCCCCCTGCTGGGACCAGCTCTGGGGCGGCTGGGGCTCTGCAACCAGCCGCTTGTCTTCCCCGTGGGATGAGAGCATCGGGCGACTGGCACAGGGAGCCAAGTGCCCATCCACCACACAGTCAGGTGCTGCTGGGGCCTCAGTTGGCCCTGGGCTTCAGGCTGGCCCCGCAGCCATGGGGACAGAGAGGGCCCCAGACGCTTGTCACAATTCCCTCCTCTGAGGACCAGAGCCTGGGGCCCCAGGAGCCGCCCGGGCTGTGGTGGGCACAGGCGCCAGGGTGCACCCCCTCCGCCCTGGTCCCTGCCGCCCAGCACTCTCAGGACCCTCAAGGACCAGGCCGCCTGGTAAGCTCGCCCTCGTGGCAGGGGCCGGCCAACGGGCGCCGGTGGTCAGCCTGGTGGCTGGAACCTTGTTTGGGGACAGCCCTGCCCTGGCCCCACAGTAGGGCTTCGCCTCTGCTCCTGCTTCTGGGTGGTTCCGTCCTCGTGTTGGAGCCTCTGACCTACAGGCGGCCATTCTGTCCACAACGGTGTGGGATGTGTGCACGCGTGTGTGGGCGCATTCCCATGACGTGTGTTTGTGCGCGTGCGTGTGATATGTGTGTGGGGCGTTCTGTGATGTGTGTGGTGTGTTCCTTCATGGGGTATGTGTGTGTGGTGTGTATGTGGGGTTGTGTTCATGTGGTGCCTGAGGGTGCTTGTGCATGTAGCGTGTGCACACACAATGCGCTCACGTGTTGCATGTGGGGTGTGATGTGTGTGAAGACGCATTCACACGTGCCCACATGTTCATGTTTGTGTGTGCACGAAGGCACGTTCATGTGATGTGTTGGTGTGTTTGTGCATGTATGCGGATGTGCCATGTGGTGTGTTTGTGTGCGCACATTCACGTGGCATGTGCGGGTGTGTACGCGTGTGTGTCTTGTGTCCCTGCTGCTGAGCTGGAGCCCGAGACCTCTCCTGACCAGGGAGGTCCCACAGAGGACACCGAGGCTGCAGCCCCGTGGCCTCACTCCCAGGTCAGACCTCCAGCCCTCCAGCCTCAAAGCTCCAGCTCGTGGGAGCGGCTGGTCCCATGGCTTGTCGGGGTCCGGGCCCCGCAGTCCCCTGGAGTGGCTGCCCCCCGGGCCCCCCACCTCCTTTCTTCCTCTCCACTCTGCCCTCTCCCTCCCTCCATCCCGTCCCCTCCCCCCTGTCCTGTCCAGCAGATCGCAATCCAAACCTGTTGTCAGCCCGGCCCTGCAGTTGTCCGCCAGCCCTTCCAAGTTAAATATTACTCACGGGGACGGGAGCCCGCTGGGCAGCGCGTGGCCCGGAGGCGGGCGGCCTGTGGAGGGCGCGGCGTGGAGGCCACGCCAGGCCAGGGCCGAGGGAGCCCTCCCTGTGGTGTCTGTGGGCTGCTGGGGTGGGTCTGGGTGACAAGCCAGCCCTCTCGCCCGCCCGGCCCTGCCAGCCGCTGGCCTCGCCCTTGGAAGTCTCCCGTTTACCTAACCCCTGCACTTCGGCCAGAGTGGGCAGGACAGGGGGCCGCAGGTCCCCCGGCAGGCAGGGAGGGGCTGCCCAGGGGCCGTTGGCTGTCACTGTGTTACCGAACAGCAAGAGGTCCGAGGGAGGGGCAATACAATATTTGGCTCACCTAGGGATGCCCAAAACTGCTATACAACAGGGGCCCCTCCCGAAAACAAAATACTAGAATCTACTGGGCCCTTCTGTCCGCCGCCAATTGGAAAGACATCTCTTAATGCCAGAGATTTGTGAAAAGGAAACAAAATGTTTATTTAATGCTATTCAGGCCTAATGCCACCACTAAAATATCAAAGTCCTTTATGTATACACCTACACCCACATAGCGCTCCCTTCTCCCACTGTCCCAACTCCGGGTACCGTAAATCAGGAAAAGGGCACACGTCTGTATTGCAGGCCGCTGGCACTGTCAGCTGTGTCACTGTGCAGGATCTCGAGTTAATCCAAAGTACTGTGGTACCCTCTCATGGTCCACTGGCAAGAGTCCTTTGTACCCAGTTCCAGTCAAAGTCTCTGTTGCTTTTCAGGCCCCGCGGCCAAAGGGGGCACCCCAAAGCCACGTGGGCCTCTTCTACCAAAGCTGCAGGAGTCCGCACTCCACCAAAAGCATGTGGCTTTCTTCTTCACCTGGCTGCAGGGATCTCCATTCTGGCAAAGCTGCGTGGTTCGTTCTTCCCTTTCACCTGGGAAAGAGGGGGTCCACACCCTGCCAAAACCACGTGGCTCCCTCTTTCACCTCACCAAGAGGGGGTCCTCACTCTGCTGAAACTGCGTGGCTCTCTCTCTCAATGGCTGCTGTGTCTGGCTTTTAAATCCTAGCACCCATCTTCCTCTGTACCCCTATTTCCGACTCCTCCCAAGATCAGTTACACTTGCCAGTATTTCTGTATTAATACAAGTTTACTGGGCTGCCATCGTTAGTCTGGGCAGTAATCATCCCATGTCCTTGAGCCAATCTTCTCCTAGCCCCTACGCAGGTGCTGTAACTTGGGGGACCTGCCCCCAGTTACATCTTGGGGGAAGTGACTTCATCCCCCCCCTAGCTCCAAGCCTGGCCACAGCCATTTAACACATCCAAGTGACCGCCAAAGGCTATAGATATGTTAAAAGACAATGCCATGGATTAGCTGCAAGGCTGTGGCTGTACAAAACTGTCCCTTCCCCCCAACTCACACCTGTGGGGGGGGGGAGTGAGGACATCTTACATGTCTCTCCATTATTCCTATACACTTTGAATTCTGGGCACCATTCCAAATCTTTTTTTTGGGGGGCCCCCCCTGGCTGCACCCTGTATCAACTGCAGCCCTCTGCCAGGCTGGGGGTGGGACCGGGAACAAAACGTTCAGAACTATAGCCTCATCTGTTTCGAATCAATTCCTCGCTCTGCCTCAGTTTCCTCAGCACGGAAGTGGAGTCACAGGGGCCGTTCACCGCACTTTCCTCCCCGCCCTGTAGGCGGCGCCTCACTCCAGCCTGCCAGTGTGGCTGTGACACTGGGGTCCCTGGGGCTCAGAGCAGCGTAGCCCAGGTCTCCCCCAGGCCCCCAGGGGTGAAAAACAGGCTCCTGCCACTGCCCCCTTGCTTCCTCGCATGACCCGTCTGCGTGGACCCTGCCGCCCAAGACACCCACCTTTTGCCCTTCTCCTCGTGGGGAGCCCCTTGGACATCTGCTCCCTGCCGCCTCCCTCTGGGGAGGGAGTTGTTCTCCTGACACGTCCCTGCCTCAGCTGGCGTTTGGGATCTGCAAGCACCTGAGCGCAGGCGGCCTCTGGGCGACTGGGCGGGATCCACTCCATTCACCTGGCGGGGTCCCACCTTTGGCACTGCCCCTCGGGCTGGAGCCCTGCTGGGGCAGGGCACACGGGAACCCTGAGCTGAGACCCGGAGGGCAAGGAGGAAGGGGCAGGGGCCTGGGCCTGGGCCCCGCACGGACACCCCAGGAGAAGGGCAGGCGGACGAGGCGGCCTGGGGGGGGCAGTGAGGTTCCAGGCCTCGTGTGCCCCTCCTGCCTTCTTCCTGCTTTCCGCTGGAACTTTGTCAAAGTCGGTGTTGTATGTGACGAGCCATGGCCACCTCTCTGCTAGAGCCACCTGCACTCTGGGGCAGGGCCCCTCCTGGCGCCCAGACAGCAAGGCTCCTGGAGCAGGGAGGGCGGGAAGGCCGTCAGGCTCCGGCAAGCCTCCCGTGAGCGCCGGCCTGCGTGTGGGGCTCGGGAGGGGGCCGCCCCCCTGCCGCCTCGTGCCCAGGCCTGCGCGTGTGCCCGCCCGTGTCGGAGCGAGGCGAGTTGGGACTTCACGCCGAAACCCTGCAGGAATGTGAGCCTCCCAACCCCCTTCTGGGAGCAGAGACCGCGGCAGGAGAGGCATCTGCTCGGCGTCTGCTTTGCCCTTCCCGGTTGCGGCAGGATGGCCTGTGGCCCCAACCCCGGGCCTGGCCTGCGCGGCGGGGCTCCGGCCCCCACCCCCAGAGCTCCACAACCTTGCCTGCCCTCTGGCCTTCGACCCGAGACCATTTGTGTTTCCGGACCAGGGCGGCGGGAGTGGGGCAGCAGTTTATGGGGTCACGTGGGGTGATGGGAGGGGCAGGCCCTCCTTGGGGACCCCAGCACCTACAGGCAGGGTGGCCTCCACAGACTCTCATGACTGGGCAGGTCCCAGCTCCCCAAGCGGCAGCCGCCCTCCTGCAAGGCTCCGCAAAGCCTCCTCAGTCATTGTGCCTCCGGTCCGAGTCCACACAGAGCAGGCACCCAGGGGTGGGGCGCTTCTCCAGGAGGTGGGGCCCAGGGTGCAGGCAGCCCGCCCTCCCATGGTATCCCGGTCGGCCGTGGCCCTCCGGCCCTGAGTGACCCATCCTTGGCTTAGGCTGAAAGCCGGAACAGTAAAGCGTGGCCCAGCCAGAGACGCAGCCTGGTGACCAACTTCGAGAGACCCGGGCCTGGAGGAGGGCCCCCGGTCCAGCGGCCCGGTGGGAAGGAGGCAGGGCGGGCGTGCTGCAGCCGCCTGGACGTGGCCACGCAGAGCGGGAAGGCAGCAGCCCTGGCGTGCCCGGCCCACAGCCTCCACCAAGGGCTCAGACGCCACGGGAGTCGGGGCGGGCCCCAGGCCCTGCCGGCAACTGCCACCTCTCTGAGCCCCGGCCACCGTCACCACTTTGACGCAGATGTTGGCAGGAGTGTCCGACCTTGTGGCGTCTCTGGGCCACCCTGGGAGAAGAAGAGTTGTCTTGGGCCACACATTAAATACACAAACACTAACGAATACTGATGGGCAAAAAAAAGGTTGTAAGTAAATTTACAGTTTCGTGTGGGGCGGCGTTCACAGCCACCCTGGGCCCATTCGGGCCGAGGGCAGTGGCCTGGGCACCGCTGCCTAGGGCTTCCCAGCCAGCAGGCCAGCGGCCCCAGCAGCACCTCCGGCTCGGTCTCCCACCGCCGAGGCCTGCGGAGCTCCCACCAGGCAGCAGGGGCAGCGGCGGCTGCGCCGCAGCCCCTGGGCCTGGGCCCTCCGCTCCGCGCGGCCGCACAGCCGCACTGGGGGTGCAGGAAGGGGGCGCTGCGCGGAGGCCCGGCGCCGGACGGCAGGGCGGGGAGGGGGCGCGAGCGGGAGCCCGCGGTGGCCCCGGCAGCGGGCCTGTGCCTCCAGGCCTGGGCGGCAGGAAAAGGAAAGGTGACGTCATCGCTGCCTGGAATCTGCTGTTTGGAGGCGTCGCCATGGAGACCGGAAGGCTCAGGGTGGGTAAAAATAGCAAACCCAAGAGGGTGTAAGTTCCAAGAACGGAGTCTCTGTAAAGAAAGGGAGGCTCGGGCTTGTTCCTGGCGGGGCCCGGCCTCAGCGCGGCGGTCCGCGGGAGGGGCCTCGGGGTTTCAGGCTCTGCCGCTGCACGCTGCCTCGAGGTTTCCCTGTCCCTGCTGCCTGGGAGCTTTGTCCCCAAGCAGGGTGTGGCTAGTGTGCTGGGCTCCGGGCTGGGAAGGTCTGGAAGTCCGGAGCCCTGGGGCTTCCTCTGGGCTGGGCCGGGGGAGGTCAGCGCAGGAGGCACTGGAGGCTCCCCCACAGCCCCCCTCGCCTTCTCCTGCAGAAAGAGGAAGCGGGCCGTGGGGCCGTCCACCTCCAGCCCAGCTGGGGAGGGACTCCGCCCTGCCCACAACTCCCGAGAAAAGCCACCCCCTGGGGATCTTCCTTCCAGCCGAGGAGGTGGCCGTCCTGCTGCCCACCCGCCCCTTGAGAGGCCCGACACACGAGACTGGCCTGTCCCTTCAATGGTGCCTTCTGGATGTTGACAGTGTCCTCTAGGGTCACCCGGCTGCTCGGAACGGGATGCCCACCCCCAGAAGCAGCCCTGTCCTCTCCCCAAGGTGGCTCCCCCCCTGGGGCCTCTGCTCGGGCCAAAGTGGGGTCTGGTTGCTGATCCTCCCAAGGGCACCAGTCCTGGCTGAAATGTCATTGCCTGGGACCCTGGGGGGACCCGGCACCCTCAGAGCAGCAGGAAGCACGGCCAGGGCGGGTGTGTTGCCGGCAGGGGAACCCCCCCCCCAGCATCAAGTCAAGAAAAGCACCCGGACAGAAACAGTCACTGTCAGCAGCAGCCCCCATTTGGCCCTGGGGACACCAGCCTTCCTCCCTGAGCCAGGCCGGTGCAGGCCGGGGTCTGCCTGCCGCCCCCTCCCTGCTACCCTGGGGGGCCGTTTCCTGGGGTGCCAGCACGGATCCACAGTCCTCAGGGCAGAGGGGCGGGCACCTGGGTGGGGCAGCCTCCCTCACACACCGGGTGGGGGCTGGAGGGGGCCCTGGGAGTGCAGCCCAGACCCCTGGGTGTGGGGGTTGGCTCTGGGAGAGGGAGAGGGGGAAACGGAGCCCTAGGAGGGGGTAGCTCGCATGCCTTATGTAAGCCGAGTGAGCTCACCGCTGCGCCTGCCAGGAGTGACGGCAGGAGGGTGGGCGGGGGCCTGCCTCCAGGAGAGGGGCTGCAGGGCCTGCCCGCGGGGAGGGGCGAGGGCGTGGCCAGACCAGCCCTGTCCTCCCCCTTCCCCACTGCAGCCAGGTGCCGGCAGGCCCCAGAGGCCTGGAGCGAGGGCTCTCCTGGGCCACCCAAGACCCTCTGGGGGGCAGCGGGAGCCTCGGAAGGGGGCACCAGCCACCCTCTGCACTCCTGCCTCCGACCCTACCCCTGCCCTCCAGCAACTGCGGGGTGGGGGGGGGCTGCTCAGAGGGTGGCCGCTCCCTTCCCCCTTCCTGCCGGAGGCCAGGCCTCGCACCCACCATACCTCGCTCCTTCCCTCTGGGATGTGGGGGCCTCCCACCTCTCTGGCAGACCCACGCCCCGAGGCCTGCCTGCTCCTCAGGCCGGAGAGCGGAGGTGTAGTGGGGCTCTGGGGCTCCGGGTGTTCTCTGGCCCAGGCTCCCAGGGCGGTGCCCCGCAGCCCCATGGGAACTGTCTCCCCAGTGCCGCTCTCTGGGGATGCCGGGCCGCGGCCCGGGCACTGGTTCCTCTGGTCAGAACAGCCTCAGGCCACTCACCACTCACTCGAGGGCCAGGAAAGTGCTGGGGCCCCTGACAGGGAAGGAGGATGATGGCAGGGGGACGGGAGCACTGGGACCTGGGGGGCACAGGGCTGGGGACAGTGCAGGTGGCAGTGTGGGGCAGTCCCTGCTCCCGGAGTCCTGCACAGAGGGGAGGCGGCCGGAGGCGCCTTGGGCCCAAGGGAGTCGGGGCAGGGCCGGGGCGAGTCCGGGTGCAGTGAAGCAGGGCCCCCTCCATCAAACTGGAAGACGGACTGCGTGGAGTCGGTGTTCAGAGACCCCTGCCTCCCACCACCCTGCGGTGGTGGCTGGGCCTCACCCAGGCTCCTGTCCCCTTGCCCACGGCGCCTGGGCCACCCTGAGCCCTAGTTCGTGCTGCTGTGAAGGGGGGGGGGCGGGGGGGCGGTACCATCACCTTGAAAGGCGCGCTGCCTGAGTTTGCCCGCACACCCAGCCGCTGAGTCTGCTGCACCTCTGAGCTCAGGCCCCGGGGGCTGTCTGTGGAGGGACAGGTGGGGACCTCGGCTGGGCAAGGACCTGCCCTGATGCCCCCATGGGGCCCCCGTGCTCCGTGCTGGCATTCGGGAGCCCCTGCAGAACCACCCTGCTGCCCCTCACCCCTCCCTGCCCCTGATCCGTGCTTTACACGCAGGATGGGGCTCTGGCCTTGGGTCTCAGCCGCCCCGGGCTGTGGGACACAGGCAGGAGGCGGCCGCGCTTTGATCGGCAGGGTGTGGCTGGAGCCCTGGCCAGCCCAGGCAGAGGAGAAGCACATTCCGGAGCAGCACGGGACGCTTCGGGGCACAGGGTCCTGTGGGCGTCCCTCTGGGCTGGGCCCTGGCTGAAGTGACTCCCGAGCTGAGGACACTTCCCCAGAGTCAGGCCAGCAAGCCCCTGGGCGCAGAGCCCCAGGCAAGCTGAGCCCTCTGTGCCCCCGCTGCCTCCTTCCTGCCCCAGCTCCTCAACCACAGGGCGTCCTGTTCCGGCCCTGCAGGGGCTGGGCAGGGGTCTCTGGGGGAAAGGGCTCCAGAGTCAGCCTGGCCTCCCTGGTTGGGGCCAGGGCCGGGGGCCTGGCCAGCTCCCTCCCGTCCCTCCCAGAGGCTGGTCAAGCAATCGTCCGGCTTCCAGGACAGCCCAGTGTCCCGGCTGGGCCCGGAGGGGCTGGGCCCGGAGGGGCTGGGCGGTGGGTCAGACTGGCAGTGCCCCAGAGCGGTGGGGGCACTTGGATGGCTCTGCACGGTGTGGGACAGACCCCCCCGCCCCCCGCCTGGCTTCTCACCCCTCCCTCCTCTAGGAGTACGTGGGCGGCTCCCGGGCAGGGGGACACGCGAAGGCCAGGGGGCGCAGAGAGGGCAGACCCACCATCTGACCAGCCCCTCTGGTGGCCTGCTGGGGTCGCTGCCCTTTCCCCCCAGGTGACAGCAGTGGGACTCCTCTGCCCAGGACCTGGCCCTCTGCTTGGCTTCTCAGGACTTACTCCCAGTGACCCGGCCCGGCTGTCCTGGCTCTGTGCTGCAGGCGGGGATCCCCATGTGCCGCCCCCGGCCAGCCCCGGCAGGCAGACATCCCCTCAGCCACTTGGGGCGAGTGGCCCTGCTTCAGGCCCTGAGGCTGACCCCATGGAAGGTTCCACGGAGGAGGGAGGGTCCCTCCTGGCCAGAATGGCCCAGAAGGGACAACAGTGAAGGCCAACAAAACTGAAAGCAGCTTTTTTGGAAAACTAGAAAATGCCGGTCAGCACCAAGAAGAAATTAAAAATGTCTGGAGTTCCCTCACTCGGCAGAGACTGCTCCCCTGCTTTCAGATACGGGGTCCTCGGGCTGCACAGGCCTCGGCGGCGGCGGCGTCTGGATCGGGGCGTTTCGTCGCCATCCCCGACTCGCTCCGAGGTTCCGTTGTGACTCCTCTTCGGCGACGACTGGTTCGGAGCGCACTCCGCGGCGTCCCAGACCGAGCTGTTCTGTGGGGAGAATGTCAGTTGTTTTCCTTTGTTATTTATTTTTAGTTTAGAGTCCCGGTTTGTTTGTTTTAATTCTTACCAAAGAAAGACACCGATTAAAAACAACAGAGGGAGCCCAGAGGGTTAGCAGCCTCGTGAGTCTGCGGCGTCCCTCGCCCCTCCCGACTCTGGCCCCCTGCCCTCCGGGGCCCTGGCGGCCCCTCCGTCCTCCCGGCCGCCGCTTCTCTGGTTTGTCTCCGCGTTTCCGACGACGTGCGCGTCCCTGCGTTGGCCAGCGCTGGACAGGGTGAGCCGTCTGGGGCGCTCACCCACGCCCCCACCCCACCCTACTCTCTTCATCGTGTCCCAGCGCGGCGTTTCACCGTTCCGGTTGTTTACACTATTCCAACTATGTAAATACTGTTCTCCGCCGGCCAAAGAGTGAGCTCTGCTGAGGTACCCCCTTTGTTTTTCCTGGAGTTGTCTGCCTGGCTTTGGCTCTTCCTCTGCTCTTCTCTGTCCCTGCAGCTCATCCTGCCGCCCCCTCCGGCCTCTCCTGACGCCTTTGACCTTGCCCGACACATTGCGTACCCCGCCGCACCCTCCGACCTGCTGTCCTGGTCTGGCTGGCTGCTCTCTGGGCTCCCTCCGCCTGCGTCCCCTTCACAGATGGAACAGCCCCTTCTCGGCTCGTCTTGATGAGGCGGTGACAGCCGGTGCCGGTCCTGTTTCAGAAGGGGCCTGCGACCTGGATAGACACCCTCCCGGCACAGGCCACGCCAGCCCGGTTCACAGGCCGCCCCTCCCGCACCCGCTCACCTGCGGCTCACGTGCTCGCCTGTCTCCAAGGAGGGAGAGCTGCCTTCCTGGTGCCTCGCTCCAAGACTTTGTAAGATCACCCCTGTGTCCCCTGGCCTGCAGGGTGAGGGACCAGGAAGGGACAGCACCCTGCCCTGGGGCTTGGACTTGCAGGAGGCGCTTCAGGTGTCCTGCTGTGTCCCCTCAGCCCCCCCCATGGTCCCCTGAGACACACCTGTGGGCTCTCACAGTGCCCTGCTCCCTGGAAACCCGCACGGATGGGACAGGGTGTGCCCCTGCCCGTGCCCAGCATCGGACAGGTGACACCCACACGGGGTCCTGCCACCCCCCAGACAGGGACGGCCTCCCGGAGGGCCGCAGCCCTCATCCCAGGTGGGGTGGCTGCCGTCTGCGCATCAGACCACATCCCAGGCTTTTCTGCTGTCCGGCCAACGAACGCCCTTCATAGTGACACATCCAGCCCGGGCCCGCACATGGCGCTGAGCCTCCGGGTCTGTCTGGTCTCCATCGGTCCAAAACGCCCCTGGGCCGCTCACTGACCACAGGACCCTGACCTCTGCGGCGCTCTGGGCCCGTCCAAAGTCCCTCTGTGTGGGTGTCCGAGGCTCCGTCTCGGTCACATGCAGGCTGCCCCCTTTGGCAGGAGAGCCACAGATGTGACGTGTGGGGCGGGGACTGTGATGCCAGTGTTTGCCTGCGTCTCCCTGGGGCCTCGCTCTCCTTCCCGCTGTGATTTGAGGGGGCTTTGTGGGAGCAACTTTAAACCATGCAAGTGGTCCAGCTCCCATCAAGCTTTCAACTTATGAATATGTTTACTTTAAAAAACAGCCCTGGCTGGTGTGGCTCAGTGGATCGAGCACCCGCCTGTGAACCGAAGGATGCCGGTTTGATTCCCAGTCAGGGCGAGTGTCTGGGTTGTGGCCTGGGTCCCCAGTAGGGGGCGTGTACGAGTGGGACTCTATCGAGTGTCCATGTTTCTCTCCCTTTTCTTCTCCCTCCCTTCTCTCCAAAAGTAAATAAATAAAATCTGTAAATTAGACGTGTGTGGATTTGTGGTTTCCTATTTTATGCCCCGGTTATAATCCATGAGCAGTGTAGTGACCTCTGACTGCCTGTGGGGACCCCGAGGGGGCCTCTGTGTCCTTCTGACCCCTCCCTGTCATACTTTAAGACCTCCCGGACGTCCTGGCACAGTGACAGGTCCCAGACCTGTCGTGGACTCTCCCTGCCCACGCCCTGGGACCAGCCATTTCTCTAAGGAGCTCCGGTTCCTTTTAGCAGAAGGCGGAATTTAGAAAACAAGGCGTGGGCCCCTAGGGGACTCCCTGCCGCAGGGGTGTCAGCTCGAGCTGGGCAGGGCCCTGGACGGTGCAGAGGCCCCTGGGAACACACCCACACCTGTAGCTCTTCTATTTGCTTACAGACATTAACCTGCATTCACTGTGAATTCCGACCCCGCGCAGGACGGACCCCGCATCCCTTCCCGCACGAGCCTCTGTCTGGGCCGGTAGAGACCCTACGCCCCTCACCTGCCCTGCGCTGCCTCTGCTGCTCAGCCGGTCTCCCTGCTCCGGTGGCTGTCCCCTCCCCCGCTGGGCCCCACAGTCGGGCTCCAGGAGCCTGTGCCCTGCCTGCCCCGCCCCAGCCACTCGCCCTGGGATGGTCCCCCCAGTAAGCTGTGTGCACCCATCTCTGTGTCGAAGCCACACTCAGTGGAACAAAAGTGAAGACAAAAGTCTTTTCTAAATTTTTATTGAGATCATGTTTCTTGAGAATTTTTTTTCAAATTTAAAGTTTGAATACGGTAGGTAATTTATTAAGATTTTATTTTCAGAGAGAGGGGAAGGGAGGCAGAGAGAGAGAGAGAGAGAGAGAGAGAGAGATGGATCAGCTGCCTCTCGAGCGCCCCCAACCGGGGGACCTGACCTACAACCCAGGCACGTGCCCTGACTGGGAACCGAGCCGGCGACCTTTCGGTTGGTGGACTGGTGCTCAGTCCACTGAGCCACCACAGCCAGGGTTTAAGGCGACGCCTTAGCACTTTCTAGACGGTGGTGGTTTGCACCCAGCCGCAACCAGGTGCTCCTTCTGCTCCCCACGGAGCAGGTCCTCGGGGCAGCGGGGAGCCGGGACTCAGACCTGTCCACCCAGCGCAAGCTGTCGGGATCTCTCTGAACGGCCCGCCGATCTGAGCCTCGCTGCCCATTTCTCTGCTGCACCTGAAGCTCCTCCCGAGGCAAAGGGCCGCCGTTGCCCCCAGCACCCTCACTTCTGTGGTCTGGGAGCGTGGCCGGCTCCAGGACCACAGCCCTGGGGCCCCGGGAGCCTCGTCAGGGCCTCCAGGGTCTGGCTCTGTCACCTGTCTTCTCTGTTCCATGCCCGTCTCCGGAGGAGGTAGAAGCCATGCAGGGAGAACTCAACTGGTCCCAGAACCTGGCTCATGCCCGCAGGGTGTAAGCTCCGTGTGCTTATCGGGTGAGTGAACGCAGGCTTGACCTGCTGCCCACAGCCATCAGCTGGGCAAGGGCTGGGTCCCTGCCTCAGCCCCCAAGTTGACTGCGGCCGTGCCTGCACCCTGGGCCCCCCCGCCTGCCGGCATAGTGCCTGGCCCGCGGTCAAGGGACAGTGGGAGATGTGGGCCACAGGCCAGAGTAGCTGCCGCGAGGAAGGCCAGGAGGCGGGAAGCAGCACCCCCACAAGGCTCAGGCTCAGAAGCAGGCTGGGCCTGGCCGGCTCAGTACTGACACCCAGTCCTGGGCGGGCGGCGAGGGCTTGGCTGCTCCCAGAAACTCCAGCATCTTACAGAAGGAGGCCTCAACTCCTACCGAGGTACAGAAGTTCCTGAGAGCCGCTGACCTCCCTTTCTGCACCTCAAGGCGCCCCCACCCTCCCTGTCCCCCACCACACCCTCTGGAAGCCACGCTGGCTTCGTTCTGGATTCTGTGGCTGTGCGGACGTGTTGGCCTTTGGCCGGGCTCTTCCTGGGACCTCTTCTCAGAGCTGCACAAAGCCAGGAGGTGCAGAGGGGAGGGGAGTGGCAGAGCCAGCACGCCCGCTGGGGCGGGGGGACGTGCCTGGTGGCCGAAGGAACAGGAGGGATTTCTCCAGCAGCCAGAAGCCCTTGCTGGGCGGTACTCTGCTCACTCACCCACCAGCCACCTTCTTTCAGTGACAGCCCCCCCCCCCAGGTTGTACCAGGTTCAAATCCACGTGGAAAGAGCTGAGGCTCTCAGGAGAAATACAAACATTTCTCGCCCAAGTGTGAACCAAGAAAATTATTTCTGAGCACAAGCAAATCCCTTTTCTTTGGTTTTTAAATGCTCCTTCCCTGGTCTTCTCAGGTTGGAGCACAGAGAAGCCCTGCGTGGGGGCTGCTGCACACTGGGGGCCTGGGAGTGACGACAAGCACAGATGGTTCCCAAGGCACAGGTGACAGCGGGGGCAGGACTCATGTCCATCTGTGGTGGGCAGTGGTCAGGCTTTCACACACAGAGCGCCGTGTGGAATCTCAGACCCCTGCCCCACTCCCGCCCCCACCCCTGCCTGTGTCTCAGCTCTGAGGGTGTGTGGTCGCCTCCGGTCCCCCTCCACCCTGGTGGCTTCTCCAGGCACCTGCCCGAACCTCCAGTCCCGCAGAGGTGCCCTGTCAGCTCCCTGGGCAGGCACCACCCCAGGGACCCTGGTTTGGGGTCAGTTCCAGCTTCTATTAGGGAGGCAGGAGCCGTAGGTGGCCAACTAAAGGTCACCCAGGCTGAAGTGGGTGTGGTACCATTGCCTCCGCCCAACACCACAGGTATTCCCATGTCCCCCATTGGCCGGGCTGGTGAGGGTGCCCTCAACCGGTGGAGAATAAACTGCTGCCGCCCCGCTCTCCTGGCCTGTACTTCCGTCCTCACTCAGGTTCAAAATAGCCAGGACTGTTCCCCTGATTTCAAGTCCCATCCCCAGGCCTCTGTGGGACTCTGCCTCCTCTGGAAGCCACCCAGTTTGGGTCCCTTGTCTCTCAGCAGGTACCTTCTGTGTCTTCTCCATGACACAGCCAGTGCCAGGAAGGACAGACACTGGGGTCTCACTCGGGCCACATCCTGGGGCCCGACAAAGGTTCACTGGCTTTCCGGCCTGGGAAGCTGAAGGATGAGGGTCCCGCCAGTCCCCTCCACCCGAGGCACACAGGGGCCAGGCTCCTGGGACCCAGCCTAGGCCTGGCCCTGGCAGCGACCCGGCCGGACACAGGGTACAGCGCCCTGGACGCAAGGCCGACTCTCTCTGGGCACACAGCGCCAACCCTGCAGTGGGCGGTGGGCCTGGGACAGCGGGGCGGGTGGAGGGGTGAAGCCCTGTGGGCTGTGTGGTGGGGACCCGGGTGCAGGGTCCGGACGCAGTGGGTACTGCTTGTCCATCACCCCGGGGATAGGGGCCGTCCCGCCTCGCACCTGGTGGGGGTCTTGGGACTGCGGCGGTGTGTCTGCCTCCTGTGGGGGGGTCTCCGTGGTGTTTCTACTCTAACGCGTTAGCAACCCTAGTTGTTTCATGGCGTCCTTGTCCTACGTGGGACCTTGGGTCATACTGAATGAAGTCCCCGTGGTGGATGGGACCCGGGTCGTGTTTCGTGGCGCCCCCATCGTTTCAGGGACCTAGGTCATACTGCGACATTGCCACCGTGAGTGGGGACCCCGCGGTGTGTTGCGTCCCCGTCCAGGAGGGGGTCGCGAGGCATGCGCTGGGCCCGCGTGGTGCGGTCCCGCCTGCTTCTTAGCTGGTCTGCGGTTGTGGCAGGGCCGCGTGTGGGTTTCTGGGAGCCGGCGTCGGCGGCGGTGGGACGCGAGCCCTCCCAGCGGCTCAGGAAGCGGCCCCAGCCGGAAAGGGGACCCCCGGCGCCGCCGCCGCCACCGCTGCCGCCGCCGCCACTGCCCCCGCCGAGCGGCCTTCCGGCGGGCGGGTCCAAAAGGAGCCGAGCAGGATCGAGTCCCGGGTGGGCGGGACCGAGCGGCGCCGACTCTCACACGGGTAGAACCGAGCGGAGCCGAGCGGGGCCGAGTGGGGACCGAGCCAAGCCGAGTTCCAAGAGGGTGGGTCCGAGCGGAGCCGAATCCCAGGCGGACAGGGCCGAGGTCTAGACGGACAGTCCCGAGCGTAGCCGAGCGCGGCCGAGCCTCCCGAGCGCGGCGGGAGAGAGCGCGTTCCTGGAAGAGCCGGCCGTGGGGCGGTCGCATTCCTGGCCAGCGCTGGGCTGAGGCGGACGCTCGGCCCAGACGGCGCGCGGGGCGGGGCGGCGGCGCGGGGCGGGGCGCGGGGCGGGGCGGCGCCGTGAGCTCAACGCCGGGCACTCAGTCCGAGCTGGAGCGAGCCGCCGGGAGGATGTACGCCGAGCCCCGCGCCGCCGCCGCCGCCGCGCTCTGAGGGCCCCTCACAGGCGCTCGGCCGCCCCGGAAGCCGCGCGTGCGGGGGGCGGGCGGGCGGAGGAGCCGGCGCGGGCGGCGGGGTGGGCGCGGGCCGGGCCGGGGCGGCCAGTGGCGGACGCGACGCGGCCGGCCAGCGCCGCCGGGACGAGCCGGGCGGGCGCCGCGCGGTGGGAGGAGCGGGGCGGCGGCGGCGCGCCGCGCGAGGACGGCCCGGCGGGCCCCGCGCCCGCGCCCCCGCTCCTCCCGGGCCCTTTGGCCTCGGCCACCGCGGCGATTCGCGCCTCGCGGCGCCGGCACCTGCCCGCGCGCCCCCCGCGAGCCCCGGGCCCGCGAGCGTTGGCGTTGGCGTTGGCGGCGCGCGCCGGGACATGCCCCGCGCCTAGGGCCCGGGGGGCGCGCGGGGGGACGCGCGGGGGGCCCGGGCGGCGGCGGGCGCGGCGTGGGGCGCGTGGATGTGGCGCCGGGCCCGGGCGGCGGCGGTCTCCAGCGGCGGGACCCCTTCGCCCCGCCCGCCTTCCCCTTCGCGCCCCCGGGCCAGGCCGAGGCCGCGGCCGTGATCGGCCGGGATCCGGTGGCGGGGGGAGGTCGGGGCCGGGGCCGGGGCCGCCGCCGGGGCGCGCGGGGCGGCGGCGGGGGCCGCGGGGGTCCGGGCGCGCGAGAGCGGGAGCGGCCCGGGGAGTCGGAGCGCACTATGGAGGCGGCGGCCGGCGGTCGCGGCGGCTTCCAGCCGCACCCGGGGCTGCAGAAGACGTTGGAGCAGTTCCATCTGAGCTCCATGAGCTCGTTGGGCGGCCCGGCAGCCTTCTCGGCGCGCTGGGCGCAGGAGGCCTACAAGAAGGAGAGCGTCAAGGAGGCGGGCGCGGCCACGGTGCCCGCGCCGGTGCCCGCGGCCGCCGAGCCGCCGCCCGTACTGCACCTGCCTGCCATCCAGCCGCCGCCGCCCGTGCTGCCCGGGCCCTTCTTCATGCCGTCCGATCGCTCCACCGAGCGCTGCGAGACCGTCCTGGAGGGCGAGACCATCTCATGCTTCGTGGTGGGCGGCGAGAAGCGCCTGTGCCTCCCTCAGATCCTCAACTCGGTGCTGCGCGACTTCTCGCTGCAGCAGATCAACTCGGTGTGCGATGAGCTTCACATCTACTGCTCGCGTTGCACGGCCGACCAGCTGGAGATCCTCAAAGTCATGGGCATCCTGCCCTTCTCGGCGCCCTCGTGCGGGCTCATCACCAAGACGGACGCGGAGCGCCTATGCAACGCGCTGCTGTACGGGGGCGCCTACCCGCCGCCCTGCAAGAAGGATCTGGCCGCCAGCCTGGCGCTGGGCCTGGAGCTCAGCGAGCGCAGCGTGCGCGTGTACCACGAGTGCTTCGGCAAGTGCAAGGGGCTGCTGGTGCCGGAGCTCTACAGCAGCCCCAGCGCCGCCTGCATCCAGTGCCTCGATTGCCGCCTCATGTACCCGCCACACAAGTTCGTGGTGCACTCGCACAAGGCCCTTGAGAACCGGACCTGCCACTGGGGCTTCGACTCGGCCAACTGGCGGGCCTACATCCTGCTGAGCCAGGACTACACGGGCAAGGAGGAGCAGGCGCGCCTCGGCCGCTGCCTGGACGACGTGAAGGAGAAGTTTGACTACGGCAGCAAATACAAGCGGCGGGTGCCCCGGGTGAGTGTCCCCCGGCCTCTGAGTAGGGGGGAGGGGCAGGGCTGGGGAGGGGGGTGGGGACCCTCTTTGCACAGGGTTTCTGTCTCTATGCTTCTGTGTGCTCCCACGTTGTAGGGTTTTGCTTTGTTTTAAAGAAAGTGGGATGGTTCAGAGTCCCTGTTGACAGCCTTGTAGCTCTGGAGGGAGGGCCTCCTCCTGCCCAACCTCTGGGAGCAGCCTCCTTGCCTGGCGTGGGGGCCGGAGATCCGGGGCCCCCCTGACTGGTGGAGGAGCCCTCCTGAGCCTCAGCAACTGCTCAGATAGGCCGGGGAGGGCAGGCCTCGCTCCTCCGACGCTCCTGCCAGAGCCTGGGGAAGCTAGATCTGGGCCGGGCCCAGGCAGGGGGCTGAGACCTAGGCCTTCCCAAGGCTACCCACGGGAGTGTCTGGACCGGTTAGGGGTGAAGGGCACTGCCATCACCCTGGAGCCCCCAGGCTCACAGACAGGTGCCTGCCCTCGGTGGAGGGAGCATTTGGCCAGGCGGGCCTTTTGTGCCTTGAAATTTTGGGAGACACACTAATGAACGAAGCTAGTGTTCAGGTGCTGGTGGCAGGGGGCCGAGACTTGGGGACTCCAGCTCTGTCCTTCTCCCTGGCCCTTTGGGGAGTGAATCCAGAGTCCCCCATGTGGGGTGAGGGCCCTGGGCCCCGGGCTGGATCAGCGGGCACTCGGGGTTCCGAGTTGGGATGGCCCAGGCTTGGGACTTGTTTTGGACTCGCCCATTTCCTTCTCCTTCCTTCTCCCGGAAAGGCTGGAGGGCGCTGAGGGCGGGGAGGGCTCGGCCCGGGCTCCGTTGTCTGCCGGCTGGGGTGTCTGTGACCCAGGCAGCTCCCAGGCCACCAGACACAGAAAGCAGCCTCTGAGGTCCTCACCGACTTCTCTGGCGTCTGCCCCTCCCTAGGTGTTTGCAACTTTCCTCTCAATGCCCAGGCTTCCTGCACCGCACACACAGAACACTGCCCCGGCCCAGCTATTCTGGGGAGGCCTCATTAATTCAGCCATTGCATCAAACTTCTTTTTCTGAATCTGTGAATAGAGGCTCCCGCCCGATTTTCTCCGGGCGCCCCTCCAGCAGAGTGTCAGTCTCGGGGTGGAGGAGGGGCTGGGGAAAACGAGGCCCTGCCGCCTGTGCTCGGAGAGGCCCCCTGGGGTGTGCGTGCGCCTGTGCCTGTGTTGGGGGGCTTTTCTGTCCTCGGCCAGTGCCCAGGTGGCAGCATTCTGCACTCTGGAGGGCCGCTGGGCGGGTCTGAGTGGACGGCGTGCGGTGCGGGTGCTGATGGAGAGGCTCCCAGTGGGCCCTCCGTCTCAGACGGGGAGGTGGCCCTGGGTGGCACGATGGGCCCTCCCAGTGAATCGGGGGCCCTTCTGTTTGGGGTGGCTGAGCCCTGTGTGGCTGATGTGGCCCGTGGGAGGCGGTGTGCTGGGTCGGTGGGTTGCAGCAGAACGGAGCTGGTGGACGAGGCTGTGGTGGCCACTGACCTTGCCCCACGGATAGCAGAGGGTCTTCTCAGGCGGGGTGTGTCCGTGTGTGTCCCGATCTGGGTCGCATGTATTTGTGGTCTCTTGCCTTCCTGGGTTTGGTTTTTGGTCGCAGCTGCAGACTCAGGCCCAGGCTCCCTGGCAGCAGGCCCTTCGGTTCTGGGCCAGGTGTCCTTAAGCTCAGGGAAGGCCCGGCTTGAGTCGCAGGCCCCAGCGTTGCCCGGGGAGCGGGCAGGCCAGTCCCCTGAGCCACAGTCCCTGAGACGGGGCTGGAGCACTCTCTCTCTGGTCGTTTTAGCAGAGGGCCCTCGCCACCCTCTTCCTTCAGCGGTCTCCTAGAGCTGTTCAGAAACCTCACGTGCTGATTTAAAAGAAGTTCCTCATGTGGTTGGGGTCTCCGGGCCCTCACGGTGGCAGCCTAGGCCTGGGGTCTGGCACGCCCCCTTCCAGGCCACTCGCTGTCCTGCCGGCTGCCAGTCCCTCCCCGGGCCCCTCGGCCTCGCTGCCCTGGGGGCTCTTCCTGCTGGCCTCACCCTCTTGTCCTGCTGCCTTGGCTGGGACGGCACCGTTTCGAGTTTGGGGGTGCGTGGCCCCCTTTCAGTCTTCCTAGCATAGTTGTGTGCTGGTGCGTCTACAACCCAGAGGCCCCGCGTGAGGAGGGGGTCCTGCCCCAGGGCGGGGGGACTCCCAGCCACCCAGGCCCACTTGTGCGGGAAGGAGCTGCTCCGGGCGCCCTGCTTGTCTCAGCACGCCCCTCCCGCATGTCCTGGACAGGGCATTCGCAGCGTGCGTCCAGTCTCGTCACTTCCTCCGTAGCCTGTCCTGGTGACTGACGTGCTGAGGGCGAGGACAGGCAGTGGCGAAGGGGGCGCAGAACTGCTCTGTGTGGGGCCGCGGCTCCCTGGGGCAGAGGGTTCTGGGGAGGTGGGAGTGAGCAGAACTGCGTCCCAGGTGTTGCTGGCTGAGGTGCCACCAGGTTTCCTGCTGAAGGGTCATGCGGTCAGTGTTCATGGGCCACTGCTGGTGGGAGGGGCTGGTGACCGCACGGTCTTCTGCTCGGGCTGCCTCCTCGTGGCCCAGCTGCGGTGGGCTGGTGGTTCCTGTGGCTGCCCCAGTGTGGGACTGAGTGAGGGGCAGGAGCTAGCTCTGCGCCTTGGAACCCTGTGGAGCCAGCCTGGCGCCTGCAGGCTGGTGGCCTTCCTCGGTGCCATCGCTGATGCTCCGGGGTCCCCGAGCAAGTACTCTGGGCTGTCCCCTGGCAGTTGGCAGCTGACCGTGGGTGGCCGAGGTTGTGGGCCAGGTGTGGAGCTGCCGGGGCTGTGCCCGTGCCTCACCCCGCTCCTTATGGGCCTCGTGACCGGAGCACGCCGCGCCAGCCACACTGTGCCTTGGTTTCCTCACGTGGCCGTGGCTGTCTGTCTTCTCTCTGGTGTTAGGTGTTGGTGTCGGGGGAAGGGTGCAGATGAGTCATTTTTGTGATGGGAACACGTGGCAAGGAGAGGAGGGTCTTGGTCCCCACTCGTTCCATTCGTCCTGTGCAGTCTGCTCTGTCCGTCCCCCTTGGGCTTGTCTGACGGCGTCTGGACTCGGCTGGGCTGACTTCCTAGTAGCCCAGGGCGCTGTCAGTCTCAGAGGAGGCAACAGTCTGCCCCCCCGGGTGCCGCCTGCCTGGGCGAGGCTGCTGGGTGACCAGGGCCCTCCCCTTGGGGGGTCCGCAGGTGGTGCTGTGCCCCCTGGGCCCAGACCAGGCTGTGCGTCTGAGAGCCGGGCTGCCCGGAGGCCCCGTCCAAGGCTCCGTGTCTTGGGTCTCAGACCAGAGGAGCCGAGCCTCTGTCCTTCTGACACTCGAGTTCTGCGGGGCTCTTTTCTACGGACTCGCCCCTGTCACCTGGCTGAGGCTGAGGGGGGGCTGGGGCCTGGGCGCCTGCAGCCGGGAGTCAAGTTCTCAGCACGGACATGTCCTCCCCGTGCCCCCCAGTGGCTTCCCTGCTCAGACCGCGGCATTTTCCTGACGCGGGGCCCTGGGCAGGTGTCAGCGTTGTGGAGTGTCCCGGTGCCCATGGGGAGGGACGGCGGCGTCCAGGTTCGGAGGTGGGGGTGGGGGTCGTGGGCACCCCTCTGAGGGAGGCGTGGGCAGCCCTTGGAGCGGGGGCTCCCTCCAGACGGAGTGGCGTCAGGAGCGTCCCGGCGGGTGGCGGCGCTTGCCCCTGGTCCTCAGGACTGGGCAGAGATTCAGATGGCCGGCTGTTCCTTTGTCCACTTGGTTTGTTCTGTGTGTCTGTGGGGACCCCTGGCGATTCCCTGGTTCCAGACGCTCAGCTGAGAAGGGGGGGGTACCACCTGGGGTCCTGCTTCGAGGTGAGGCCCTGCCCTGTGAAGGCCCAGAAGCCGTGGCAAGGCCTGTGCCCCGCGCCCCGCGGCGGGCCGTGCGACTGGGGTCCGTCTGCAGTGAGCCGAACCGTGTCTGGGAGGGTTCCCACGAATGGTCCTCCTGTCTGTTCCGGAACCTTCTTCAGACCGCTGTTCTTCCAGGGTTCCTTGGTGTGGGGGTCTCGCTTGGGAGCAGCAGGGTCATTGAGTGGCCTCTGCTCCTGCCCTCGCTGCCCTCAGGGTCCCTTGGTCAGCGCAGGGCTTCCAGGGCAAGGGCATTGCCTCATGGTGCCCTGGTTTCCCAACCTCCGGCAGCGAGCGGCTGTCTGCTCGGGGTTGTCGGCGGGGCGGGAGGCGAGGCCGTCTGGAGAGTGTGGCCCCCGCCCCGGCCACACCGCTGGCCGCCAGGCACTTCCGGGCCTGCACCCTGGCTGTCTGGCGGCCGTGGTGGCCCTGTGTGGCCTGGAGACTGTCGCACGAGCGGCAGTGATGTGTCTCTTCCTAAGGATTGCGAAAGTCAGGGAGGGTTTCTCCACCGAGGGGGTTATGCAAGTTTTAACCGAAATGTTTTTTAGAAGTTTCTTTGTTTTGAGTGAAGACACAGAGGCTGAGTTATTTCCGTGAGGTCTGAGGTGGGGAGGAAGGCTGTGCTCCCCCGAGGCCGCCGGGTAGCGACATGGTGGTGCTGGGCACGCCTCGTGTTTGGCTCAGATGTGGGGGGCGGGCCGGAGCCGCGGGAGGAACAGGAAGTCATCGCTGGGGAGTGTGCGGGGAGTGGGGGCCGGCCGCCAGGTCTGGTGCGGTTTCAGTTGTCAGCCTTGAGTGGGGGCTGCCAGGGCCGGTGGGAGTGGAGGGGGCCCGGTGAGGCGTGTTCAGGTGCCTCAGTCCACTCAGGAAGCATCTAGTGCGGCCCCAGGGTGGTCGATAGAGGAAGGGGCAGCTCTGATGTGGCCTCTCTCTGGACGCAGGACGGGCTTCCTGAGGGCCCCACACTCGGAGCGGCCCAGGCAGTGTGCAGGAGCGCCCGGCAGGGTGGGGCCTCGCTGGGGTCCCAGGGTCCTGCGGCTTGGAGTGACCGGCGCTCCTGCCTGCTCGTTGACTGGAGCGAAGAACTCTGGCCCTGGGGAGGATGTCAGAGGAGGTGGTGGGGGGCTGGAGTGGCGTGTGGAGGAAGGGCCAGGATGGGCGGGGCACCTGCTGGGTGGGGGGGGCTGCGGGGCGGGCACCGGTCTGCTGTGTGTGGTGCCTGGAGGGTGCTCAGGCTCTGCCATGGGGTGTCTCCTCTGATTTTACTCGTGCGTCACACGAGGACTCAAAGAAAGCTGCGACTTCTCCCTTCTGCAGCCGTCGATAAGAATTCAGGAAGTCCAGGCGAGACTCCGGGTGCACAGCCCGCAGAGGTCTGGGTTCCCCTGCGGTGGTGTGTTTGTGGCCGTCTGGGGCCTCGCCAGGGCCTGGAGTGGGGACCTGCTCACAGCGGGGCCCCAGTTCCGGGCCGGGTGAACACCCGTCTGTGACGGAGACGTGGTATCCTTCGCTGTCATGGCCGCCTTGTCCCGCTGGCTGGGAGAGGCAGGGCCGAGAGGCTCCTAGGGACCGGTCAAGGCCCCGGGGGACACCAGGCCCTGCCTCCTGAGTGGCAGCCCCCCTGGTGTGGCCCCCCCTGGGGTGTTGAGTCGCTGCACCCCGGGCAGAGATGCTTTCTGCAAGGATGGGCTTTCTGCTTGGGGCAGAAGCGCAGGGCGCTGGTGGCAGCAGTGGCGGAGGTCGGCTCTGGGGCAGCAGGCTGGGAAGCGGGTGTGGCTGGCAGCCTGGTCCGGCCCCTTCTGTCCTGAAGGCTGTTGGAGCCCAGGCTGTCGGAGGGCCGAGGGTGCCCGCGGGGCTCTGGCGTGGCCCTTCGCAGCCTGGCTCAACCCCTGGGTCCATGTGCGAGGAAGTGACTGTCGTCGATGGCAGCAGCTGTGCACCCCGACCCCTGGGCCCAAACTCCACGTGTGGGTGGCATGGAGGAGCAGGTTGACGGAGCCAGGAGCACGGTGGGGCCGGGGGCACACCAGGGGCTCCCCTGGGTATCAGATTGTCCTGCAGGCCCACATTGGCCTCTCTCTGTCCCAGGGGCTGTGGGCTCAGTCACCCCAGGACCCGGTTGGGTGTGACTTGCTGCAGGGGCTTGGCCTGGATCCTGCACCCCACTCTTCCCAGCCAGGTGGGGGGTCCCCAGGCCTGTCCCAGGCCATGCAGAGAGAGCCACGGGCTGAGGGGCTGTCGGAGACGGCCGGGGCTGGAACCCCTGCCACCCCTGTGTGAGCACAGCCACCCTGGCTGTGACGGGCAGCAGGTGCCGGCGCCCAGCAAGGCTGCAGCGTCTGGGTGGCCCGTGGGAGTCTGTTGGAGGGCCAGCGCCTCCCGCACAGCCCAGTCTGCTCACTGTCACCTTGGCCTTCTGCGTGTGGCCCTGGCCCGTGGCGCTGCTTTGTGGCTCAGGCCCAGCGGGCGGGCAGGTGGGTGGGAGAGACATGGAAGCAGCGGAGGTGGGGCGGGTGCCAGGCTGTGTCCCCTTGCTTCGTGGGTCCTGGGGCTCCTGCTTTTCAAACCGCCCCCTGTCCTTGCAGAGCCGGCATTTGCTGGGGGCGAGTCTGCGTGGTGGTGTGCGTGGCCCTCCCACTTGCGGTGGGGCCAGTGGTCCTGTTTGACGCTCCCTGTGGCCCTCGTGGCCGTGCCGGGCCGTCACGCCCTCTGTTGTCCTTTCGGCCGCGCTCCCATTTGCCTTCTGACACCGCTGCCACTCGCTGTGCTCTGCGCAGTGTCCCGTGTACGGAGGGGCCACGGGTCCGGCTGCGGGGAGGCCAGTGCGTGTTCGCAGACGGCGAGCAGAGGAGCCGGGACGGACGGGGCGGTCGGGCCGAGCTGCTGGGAAGGGTCGTGCCCCCAGGGGTCGTGCACCTGTCTTACCCGCGGTTCGGGGGCTGGCCAGGGAGGTCGAGGCGGGCGCGCTGGACAGCAGGCAGCGACTGTCGTCACCCTGGGCCACAGTGGGGCCTCTGGGTGGGGTGAGTGGCCGTGCCAGCCTGGGTGGGGGACCCCCTGCTTGAGGTCCAGCTTCTGCCGCCCCAGAGTTGCCCGGCCCTTCCTGCAGCCACTGGTTTCCCTGAGGTTACAACCGATTTGCCCAAACCATTAGAAACATTACACTCCCAAGTTGAGTGATATGCAAATGCAGTCAATTAAGCGAGGGGATTTTAATTAGCAGTTTAAGTTCATGTGTGAAGTGCCTTGCCTTAATTACTTGACAGTTTTGTTGTAAATTTGCTAAGGTTTTTTTGCAGAACTATCAAAACTGGGATTTTTTTTTTAACACCCTTGTGTGCAGTAAGGGTCGCCCGCTCGCCTGGCCCAGTCGGTTTTGTCTCAATTTATGAAGGTCTTTAAACTGTGAAAGCGAGGCTGCGGACCGCCTCCGGTGGGTGGCGGGGCTGGCGTGGCCCTGGGCGGGGGCTCTCCCACCTGGGGGGTGGCCGTGGCAGTGCCCAGGCCGGCAGGTGTGCCAGGGCCAGCTTGCATCGGAGGGCGGGAAAGTGTCCTGGCCTGTGGGACCACGGGGCGGGGGGGCAGCGGCTGCGGAGCCCAGCCCTGGGTGGGGGGCTGCGCGGCCAGGGGCCCTCGTCCCGTGGGCCGGTACTTTCGAACATCTGCAGTCCTTCTTGGCCATGTGGAGAAAGCCCCCCTGCTGCCTCCTGTGACCAGAGCACCTGGGTGCCGTGCCGGTGCAGGCTCCGGGGCGGGAGGGCACGCCCTGCCGTCGGACTGGGGGGGGGGGAGGGAGCGTTGGCCCCCCGCTCTCAGGGCTGTGGGGCCTCAGTGGGCCTCGGCGCCATAGGGCAGCCCGTGCTGGCGGCTGCTCTGTGTTCCCTCCCGAACGTCCCCCCTCGAGGGGCAGGGTCTGTGTGATAGGGCCTCTCTCCGTCCCTCTGTGAGTCCTGGAGGCTGAGGACGACAGCCGAGTGGCAGGGCGTGGGCCCCACGAGGCGCCACTCGGCAGGGGTGGCAGGCACTGGGCCTCCGAGGGGATCGCTGACCGGTGCCGTCCTGTGCAGCAGCTCCGGCGGCCTGAGTCCCCGACAGCCTGCGGACGCAGTGTCCTGTCGGGAGGGGCCGGCGGAGCTGGTCCCTGGTGGAGCCCGATCTGCGCCCCGTGCCCAGCCCCAGGTTGTGGCGCCCACTGCCCTCCTCTCAGCTGACGCTTCCCTGGTGTTCGGCAGGGGGCTGTGATTTTCCAAAGTGGATCCCAGCCACCACCGCTTCAGGTCTAAGTGTTTCGGCATCTGCTGAACGCAGGGAATTGTGGGACAGGTACCACAGCCCCGGTGCAGCCAACGTGCCCGGTGCAGCCAACGTGCCCGGCTCAGCCAGTGGGGTTCCTCAGCGACCTTGTTGGGACCCCGCCTCTGCAGAGACGCCCCTCCCACAGCTGCTGTGCAGGGCCTGGGGCTTTCGGTGTGTGTCTGCCTGCACAGGTATCCAGCACACAGCATTGTCAAGCCTCTGGTGGTGCCGAGGGTCTGCAGTTTACCTAACACCTCGGGCACTTGCTTTTTTTGTCATTGCAAGTGGCACTTCCCAGACCTCCAGTGCCGCGGCAATGAGTGACCGCCGGACCGCCAGCCCTCCGCCTGCCTCCGTGCCTGCTCTCGCGATGTGTCCCTCGAGGCCCCTTCCCCGAAGCACCCTTTCTAGGGGGCGCTCCTGGGGACAGGTCTGGCCGTGTCCCCCAGCACGTGCGTTGGGGCCCGCCCACTGTGTCTGTCTGTCCTGTTCTTCCCAGGCTCATGACGCGGCCCAGCCCCGTCCAGGTGGGCGCACGTGGGTGCCTGTGTCTGGAGCACCAGAGGGAGAGGGCGGGTTGTGCCGAACAGACTCTGAAGCTGTAGCACTGGCTGGCTGTCCCCCTGCAGGGAGGCGGAGCCCGCGACCCATGGTGTCTTGGCGTGGCTGGTGTCTCCCCCCACACCTGTGACGTTAGGGGCACAGGGCTTTCTCGTGGGAGAGTGGGCGGGTCAGCCTTACGGACTCACACACATGGTGTGCAGAAGCGCGTGTTTCTTCTGCACCTTAGGTCACGCGGGTGACTGGATTTGTGCTGGATGTTCTGGGCGCCTTTGAGAACGCAGCAGAGTGGGGTGGTGAACCTGGATGACAGTGACGTAAGTGACCAGTGTGCAGTCTGGGAAGGGCACCCCCTGTGTTGCACTGAGCACACACTTGGCGTCTGCACCGGCTGCCGCCCCACCAGCCCTGCTCGGGGTTCTGATTTCTCCATGTCTGGCTGATACCTGTTTTTTAAAAACAGGTTTTTTTTTATCCCAGAATCACTGGTGCAAAAGAATCCGTGCACCCCAGTGTTTGCAGTGGTGTTTACAGGGGCCAAGTGCCTGTCAGTGAACGGGCGGGCCCCAGACCGCGGTGCCCTCACGCAGTGGCCGCCACGCGGCAGGACTCTGGGACTCCTGCCCTGTGCTGCACACGCGCGGACCTGGAGAGCATCACGCTGCATGAAGCGAGCCCCGTGGTGAAGCACAAATGTGTCCTCTCATCTACAAGTGGGACCTAGTCAACAAAACGAACAGGAGACACAGAACCAGGGATGTGGAAATAAAGGACCAACTGACCACGACCAGAGGGAGGGGAGAGGGAGATAAACGGGAAAGAAGGAGAAGGGGCAGGTCAGGGAACAGTGCTCAGGGTTCAGGGGCAAGCGCAGTGGTGGGCAGGGCGGGGGGAGAGTGTTGGAAAAATGGGCACAACTAACTGAACAGCGAAGAAAACGTGCGTTAGAAACGAGTTTTATCGGCATTGAACAGAGGGAAGCAGAGAGAGAGACGTCAGGTTGTTTCACTCACTGCTGGACTCGGACACGTGCCGCGACTGGGGACCGGACCCGCAGTCTCGGCACAGCAGGTTGGCCTCCTGAGCAGCTGAGTTTCAGGCCACCGTGCCCCCCCCCCAGGAGCTGCCCCAGCGGGTATGAGGCGGCTCCTCACTGTGGCCTGCGCTGTGCTTCCCAGGCGATCCGTGACGCTGCCGCGGGTGCCTCATCCCGTGCACACTGGCCACACGTGCGTCTCCGAGGAGACGTGTCGGGGCGCGTCCTTCGCCGTCTCTGAGCTGGGCTGTGTGTCGGGGTGTCGGCTCTGTCACACGCCAGCGGATGGCTGGTGTCGCGTCTGCCACGTGTCGTCCATGTCCCGTCATCCACCTCCTGCCAGAACTCGGGCTGCAGGATGTTGGGGGCTGGAGACCCATCTTCCGAGGAGGAGGCACTGCACTCGCCCATCAGGGGCTAGAAGTGGCTGTGACCTGCTGGGGCGGGGGGGGGGCGGGGTGTCAAGGGGCAGCTGCTGCCCTGAAGTCCCACCGGGGAGAGTGGCAGCAGGCCGGGTTTAGCCTCCTGGGCGGGCCTGTGTGGGCCTCAGCCTGGGGGCAGGGCGGGGCAGGGCAGCAGGAGGGCTCGGGTTGGAGGGGCTCCTGCGAGCCCGGTGCACTCTATCGCCGTGAGTCTCCACCCCCTGGTGTCTGGAAGAAGTTCTCTAAAAAGAGCAACAGGAGGGTGGACTCCCCACAAAAGGTGCCTCTCACCACACGAAGGCTGTGTCCCTTTCCTTTTAGTCTTCGCACCGAAAATGTTGGGCCCAGAGTGAGGGGACCCGCCCCTGCCCTGGGGCAGCTGGACCTGGGCTCTTCCCCAGAGGGCAGCAGGCAGGGGGGGCGGCTTGCAGCCCCAGTCCCTCTGGGCCCTTGGGGAGCACCTGCTGGGCCCGCCCGCCACTTTCTCCGCGCTCCGCTGCCTCTGGGTACCTCTGCTCGTGGCCTCCTCATGGGGGCTTCCAGTCCAGGCTGCTGTCGGCCACGGTTTGCTCTGGTTCAGCTCAGCTGGTCACAGGAGCTGTGGTGACAGGTGGCCTGGCTGATGCTGGTCCCCCAGGAGGGCTGCTTGCTGTCGAGCTCTGCAGCTTCTGGGAGGCCAGCCGGCACGGGTGCCCATGGTCCTCAGGCTCGAGGGGAGGCCGGTGAGCCTCCCACACTGCCCCGGCCCCTCCACCCTCCGCGGCTGCCCCGGGAGAGCCGATGACTCAGCCACGGCCGCCATTTCCGTTACTTGGTTCCCAAGCAGCCCGTCCGGGCCTCCTGCATCCCTGCAGGCCTGGACCTGGGAGGGCGGACACCGGGCTGGGCTGCGTGCGCCCTGAGCCTTCGTCCTGCTTTGTCTTGGTTGTTGAATATTAATGTGGGGCTGGGGTAGGAGGGTGGCAACTACACCCCCCCACCCCAGTGACTCCTGAAAGGAGGAGCCTCGATTTTTGTTTTCCATAACTGCCGGGGCCCCACCTGCTGGGTGGGGTGACCCCTCTGCTCCGAGTGCACAGGGAGGGGCTCTCAGTGTCTGGGTTGAGGAGGGTGGGGCGGCCCTCCCGGCTGCAGCGGAGCAGAGGTCGCCGTCGGCAGCTCTGGTTCCGACCCCGTTTCCTTCCCTGTCTTCTCAGCGCAGGTGGCAGATGGTGTAACTTGTGGCCAAGGAACAGTTCGAGAGGCAGCACTGCCCCGTGGCTGGGGGAGTGGGTCCCCGTCTGTGGAAGGGGGTGACCGGTGTGCACCCACGTTGGCGCTGCGGGGCCGCGGCTCCCAGCCACCCCACCCTCCCCCAACGGAGCTGGGCCTCCAGCGGGAGCCCGCGAGGGCGCGCGTGGGTCTGCCAGGCCGGTCGGACGGACAGGGGCTGCGAGTGGGCCGCAGGGCCGCACCAGCAGCTGGCGCCTCGGGTGACCGATGGGTGCCCTCCAAGGTCTCCCGGCTCCTCCGAGCAGGTCCACAGTGGGGCGTGTGCTGGTGCCGCTGGGTGTGGTCCTGTCTGTGGGGTCCATACAGCCCCGCCTCCCTCCCTCATGGGGAAGCCAGCAGCCACCACCAGACTGACGACGCCACAGGCTCCTGGACCTTGTTGTGCAGCCGAGGGGTGCAGGGAGCTGTGCTGGAGTTGGGGGCCGTGGAAGGGTTAGGTCGTCACTTCTCTGCCAAGTGCCGACCTTCAGATGACGCTGTGGCTGGATGGGAAGCCTTCGTCCTGTTTCCCAGCAAGGCTGGTGGGATGTGGGCTCGAGGGACGGCTTTGGGTGAGTCTCCGGCAGTGGTACTGGTGACCGGGCCGGTGGTGGCAGGCCCCTCGCCCGCAGCCCGTCCTTGATGGGCGAACGGAGCCCGGGGCAGCTCTTACCTGGAAAAGTGAGGTTTTTCAGAAAACAGCTGTGCGTGGGGAAGCAGGCTCAGAGGCTCAGAGGCTCTGGCTCCAGTCCTGCTGGCCTGGGTGTGCCTGGGAGTCTGGGGAGTGGAGGGCCAGGGCCACAGGCTCGTGGGCCCGGCCTCCCCTGTGTCACTCACTAGCCAGGGCAGGGCTCCACCGCTCGCTGGTGGTGGAGGGCCCGGGGCGCAGGCACCCCACATTCTTGAGGCCTTGTGCTGGAGAGTTGAAGAGCTCTGTTCCGACACTCGGCTCGTTAGCAGTGCAGGGAACCGGGTTTTTGGAGACGGGGTCCTGCACCGTTCACTCTGGGGGCTTCCAGCTGCCCACTCCACAGGGCGCCGCATGGGCTCAGGTGCAGGGGGAGTGTGTTTCCCCTACAGCCCACTGGGCGCCCAGACGCGCTGGGCCAGCCCCAGGCACTGGGCATGCCTTCTCAGCACGCGTTCTTGCGTGTTCCCGGTGCCCACAGTGTGGGGTGGACTGTGCCCCCAGCTGGTGGAGGGCCCGCTCTGGTGGCCGCTCTGCCCCGACAGAACTGTCCTCTGAGTGGCTACCGCGTGGGATCCCTAGACCTCTGCAGCCCACCCCCCAGCAGTGTCCTGCCTGGTCCTTTCACAGCAGCTGGTCTCTGCCCAGGCCCCAGCGGGACACGCCGCTCGGAGGGCCGCCTCCTTGCCACACCCTTTCCCCTGGGCCCTCGCTGCCTTCGGGCCTTCTCCACGCTGGTACGTGGGGTCGTGCCTCCGGTCAGGTGGGGAGACAGGGCGGCATCTGCCGGGGGGTCCAGCAGTCCAGGGCAGGCGGCCCAGGCGTCACCTCCCCTCAGGGTTGGTGACTTTGAGCTCCCTTGTAAGTGGGTCTGCCTTTTCTCTCCCTGGCTAATAAGTAACCCACAGGGAGACTTTAGACTCTGCCAGCACCCTGTTCTCCTGAACTTCCGAAGGTTCGGCATCCCTTACGGTCCTGTCTGTCACATGCCTGCCAGCCTGTGCCCCCCACCCTGGCTGTCCTGTGTTCTTGGGGCTGCCTCCCAGTCCCGCCCCTCACAGGTTGCAGTCCATTTTTGTCACCATTTGGGGACCTACATTGGCCTGTTTTGGCCAGTGTATGGGCCACACCCTTCTGGGACTCGGTCCCTCCTGATTTCTTTCCCTGGAGGACCCCCACACCTGACGGTAGCCTGTGAGGCCCGTCCTTCTGGAGGCGGCCACCCAGAGGGAACCAGGTCACCAGTGCGGCTCAGACGGACTGGTTTGCTGGCTCTGGGCAGGACACGCCCTTCTGCACGTGAGCGGTGGCTCTGCGTTTCCTCGTCGGAGGTCGTTCCCAGGCAGCGAGCTGCTGCCTCCCGATGGTGGGCTCCTCCGGCGTCTGCTGTGAGGCTCCCGTGGGGCGACGCGCTCTGAGCACACGCCGCATGGGACTGCGGCCTTGGCCCAGCCGTGTCTGTCCCAGGAGGGAGGAGAGTGCAGGGCAGGGGCGTGCCCTTGCTGCGGCCGCACGGTCTGGGGGCTCCGGGGCTGGGCAGGCTCCCGCCAGGTGCCCCGTGGCAGCCAGGATGCCGCCCCACTCCCCAGGACTAGGCTGGGCACACGCGGCCCCCCGGGGAGCGGCCTGTGTGTACCTGGCAGTAGGCGGAGTCCGTGAGGGTCACAATGCTTCCCGCCTGCTGGTGGCTTTTGTCTGTGGCCGACCGTAGAGTGACGCCAACACACTTGGCAGAAGACACGCACCTCGGTGGCCTGCAGCTGGGCCCCAGTGAGAGGTGTGTGTGCGGCTGCCTGGCCCTCGGGCCTTGGCCCCACCACGTGCGTGTCGTCTGCATGTTTGTACGAGAGGTTCTACGTGTTTACTTTAGAGGGAGAGGAACAGGGGTTAGGTTGCCTCTGGCACGCCCCCAATCCGGGACTGAACCCACGACCCAGGCTGGTGCCCTGGCCAGGACTCGAGCCGGTCACCTTCTGTTCTGTGGGACCATGTCACACCCACTGGGCCCCAGCGGTCAGGGTGGGACCTGCTGTGCGACGCCACCTTCGGGAGTCGCCCGTGCACTCCGTGTGGCCCCCCAGGCCTGCTCCCCGGGGCCGTCCCCCGCACAGCTGGCTCCGGAGTGCGGTGGGTCAGCATGGACGTCGTGTGCAGAGCACCTGCAGGGGGAGGAGAGGGCCCGCCCCTCCCAGCACCCTGTGCCCACAGACCATGGCCTGCCCTGACCTCAACTGTGAGGGGTTTGCTCTCCTGAGGAGCCACCCCCGGGGCCCACGGGTGCCACCGTGTTGGCGTGGCCTTGCCCCTCCCCCGGGCACAGTCCTCGACGCTCACCCTCTCCCCTGCTTGTCAGCCAGAGAAGAGCCCTTCCCAGAGGTGCCAAGAGCAGAGACCAGCGGTGTTTCCAGGCAGCTTTGGTGGGGGAGGCGCGGCCCTGGCGCAGGCCCGGAGCTGTGCCGGGTGCGTAGTGTCCTCTGTTTCCAGTGCCCCGGCTCCAGTGTCTGTGGCCCCTGGGTGCGTCCCGGGAGACGATGCTCTCTGAGTCATTTTGATGCATGTGAGAGTTGCTTGTAAATCTTGAAGCTTCTAGAAGGTTCCCCATAGAGAGAGTCTGTAGCCCAGCTGGATGCACCTACTTAGAGTGTGGCCGGTGTTCCCAGGCGGTGCACGGGTCCCCCAGGGCGGTCCTGAGCTGCGGCCCCGGCGGCCGTGTGTCTGGTGACGGCTTTGCTCTGGGTCGGGGCTGGCAGCAGGGGCTGGCCCCGTCCTCCCTCCTCGCCCCCATACCAGCCCCTCCCTGTGCATCTCCTCCCGGGTGACCAGGTGCTTGGGGACCCTTGCCGGCCACAGCCACCTCAGCGTCTCCCCGTCCTCTGCGCGGTGCTGCAGTGACCCGAGGGCCCAGGCCCCGTGTGTGTTGGATGGCTTCTCTTTCCACCTTCCTCGGTGCCCAGTCTGGACATGGAGGAGACACCCGCTGTCGGGCTGCCCTTGTGCGCTGCTCTCCCGGGGGCTGGGTTCGAGGGCCAGGCTGGGTGCTCAGGAGTCTGCTCTTTGCTCCTGGCGTCCCCACTGTCCAGGCCAAGTGACTGTGGCTGTGACTCAGGGTTTGAGGGTGGGATCGGGACATCCTGGGCCTCTCGGCGATGGCAGCTCTTCTTTCTCCAGATGGGTGGGGCCCAGCACCCCCTGCTCGGCGAGCTGATGCCACTGCTCCGCCCGTTTGCACTCAGCAGGGTCTGATCCTTGTTCGAGGCGAGATGCGGGTGCCCTCCGCACCTTCCCTTGTCACTCACGGTGCCTGCTGACGAGGGCTGTGGGCGAGGGCTGACGTGCGGGCCGGGCGTCCTGCCCGGTGCTCCTGCTGGGCTGCTCGTTGCGTGCGTGTTGGCCCCAGGGTTCCGTGTGGCCTGTGCTGCAGTTGCCTGGGCTCTGCCTGCCACCTGCCCAGTCTCGCTCCCAGGCTGCATCCAGGTGGTGACAGAGCCACCCGTGCTGCCATTCGTGCCTGGGAGAGGGTCCCCCTGGGCCCGCCTGCTCCGACAGGGAGCTGCCCTGCCGCTGCGACCGCACTTCCTGTCTGTTCCCTCTGGGTCCCCAGTTCCGCCCTCACTTCCTCTTGGCCTTGTGCCCTGGTCTGGGCCCACGCAGCACTGTCCTTGCCCAGGTCAGTGCAGGGCGTCAGGTGCGTGGCCGTCAGGCCCTGTGCTGGGCGCCCAAGTCCCCTGGTCCCCACAAGGCTCCTGCCCCCGATGGAGGCCTGCTGGGGTGTCTGGTTCTTCCCTTTGGAGGGCCCTCTGGCTGCCTGGTCCCCTGGACGCCTGGGCCACTGCCGCCCTGGCCCTCCTCTCTCTGAGGGCCGCTCGCTTGGTGCGGCTTTCTACGCTTTGGCACCTGACCCTGCCTTTCCGCCTGTTTGCCTTCGGCTCCTGCGCCCACTGTGCTGCGAAAGCACCAGGGCTGTGGACAGCGTCTCTTGGGCCGCACTTCTTGTGGTTCCCCTGAAGTTCTTGGGTGTGTTTGGACTTCGGCTTTGGGGGGCAGCTTCCCCACGTTGGTGGCTCTTGATGGTCCGGTCCCTGGAGGCCGCGCACCGGCGGGTACCCCCCCCCCCCGACCCAGCTCTTCTCTGCACACAGACCTGCTCGCTCGGAGCCTCCCCTCCACCTCCCGATGCCCCCACTTGTGTACACCGGCCCCTCGGTTCCTTGTTTGATGCGGGGCAGGGGTTTGGGCGGCTTTTGAGAGCAGAAGGGGGCTGAAGTGCTTTTGCTCTTTGCCTCATGATGCATTTTTACTATAAAATCTCCCTGGTGTGGCACTGGATTTACAAAGGCTTTTCAGCATTTTAACGTTTGAGAAAGAAGGGCCTAAGGAGCTGCTTTAAAAAAGAAACCATGGTCGTGCCAGTTATCTGTGACTTTAACAGGAGTGTTCCTCTGACAAACAGGATTTGTTTTCTCGGAGTGTCTTACTTTACACGTGTGTGCGTGTGCACTCGAGAGTCGTCGCCCTCAAAGGTCCTCACATGTGGTGCACGCGCCGGAATGTGGTCTCGGTTGCTGTTTGGAGGAGTGACTCAGGCCCTTTATTCAAAGGCTTAATCATCCCCAAAGAATGAGTGAGCACCACGGCCTGCGGCGGGGAGGAAGGAGGGAGGAAGCAGGGGCCGTGACATGTTGACCTCGGAAGGGGCCGACAGCCGCTGGTCGCGAGACACGGAGCCCCGCAGCCCCAGGCTGGCCCGTGTGTCCGGAGGGGCCTTGTGTTCCTTCCTCCTCCTCATGCCTGTTTTCCCACGAGGGTCCTCGGCAGGCGGACTCCACCCGAGACTGCCAGAGGCCAGGGCTGCCTTCAGGAGTGTGGGCCACAGCCCTTTGTGAAATGCCCCTCATTCCCTGCTCCAGGTCGGTCCGCCACTCATGCCAGGTTTTCTAGACCCGTGGTTGTTAAACTTGAGCTTCAGAAATGTGAAACCGATGATGAACTTCTGGGCCCCATCTCCAGAGCTGTGGGTTCCTAGGCCAGAGGTGGGTCCTGAGAACTCGGATTTCTAATAATTTCACAGGCGATGCCGCAGCGGCACCAGAACCCTCCCCAGCCCCCAGCTCGGGGCTGGAGCACCCACACTGCTCGTGTCAGTCAAGCTGACGGCTCACGGCCTCCCCCGGCGCGGAGCCAGAAACACCTGTGCTCTGACCTTTGCAGGGAGAGCATGTGACCCCCCCACTGCCAGGAGGCGGGGCTTCAGCGTGTGCTGCTGTGTCCTGTGCACCTTTGTGGGAAGGGAAGAACTTGTTTGGGATCGTCCAGAGGAGAGATAGTGGCCTTGTGCCGTGACCTGACATGTCACCGAGCTGTGGACATTGTTTGAAGCTGTGGCGCAGACCCACCCTGGCACGTAAAGGGTCCGCTGAGATCGCTGCCGTGTGGTCACCTGCAGAAGCAGCCTGCGGAAGCACAGTGGGTGTAACAGGCTGCACATCGAGTGTGCTGGATGTGGAACCCTCGCCAGGGTCGAGATGAGGAACCTGCCCAGCACCCACAGGCGTCCCTGCATCCCTGGCCGTCCCTCTGCAGGCCACTGGTCAGCTCCCCTGGACCTCCGTGCGGACGACTCTGGTCGTGGCCCGGTCCCTCCCACGCGGCGCAGCTGTCCTGACGTGCCCTTTTTTTACTGCTGGGTGGTGCTCCGTTGTATGGAGTGGCCGCAGTTTTGTGTCTGAGTGATTCCAGTTCCCTGCGTGACCGGAGTCGCCCACAGGTCTCGGCCGCCACAAGTAGCCTCTGTGCACGCTGGTGGGCGAGGCTCTGTGGGGTGCACAAGCCTTTTCCCTCGGGTAGGAACCTGGCCGTGAGTGGCTGGGCCACACGCGTGTGTGCGTGTCCGGCTCTTCAGAAAAGCCCTGGCGCCTGCCCACCGGCAGTGCAAGTCCCAGGCCCGCACTGTTGGCTCTGGCCCTCCCCGGGGGTGTGCCGCGGTGCGCCCGTGGGCTCCTCGGATTTCCCAGGCGCAGGTTCCGGTTGGCCGTCCCCCGCGTGCCGTGTCGTCCCCCGCCACCGTCTGCGGGCAGCATCTGTGCGGAGTTTCGCTGCTGTTGTCTTGCTGTCGGGGGCTAAGTGTTCTCTGTGTTCTGGATGCAGGTTCCTCTTCACGTTTGTGTTTTGCAGAAACTTTCTCCGAGTCTGTGGCTCTTTTCTTCTTTTCCTTTAATAGCAGATTTTGACGTAGGGTTTTAACATTTATCAGCTCCAGTTCACCAGTGTATCCTTTTGTGTTGGTCTCCAGTGTCTCCAGTGTTCCAGCCGAGAAGTCCTGGCCTGACCCGAGGTCACGGGGTCATCTTCTGGAAATGCTGTTGAGGTCAGGTTTGCCCTCGGGTCTGCGGTCCAGCTGGAGTCACTGTGTGCGCCTGGCCCCTGTGCCACGTGCCGGCTCGTGGCTCCCGGCGCTCGGTGCCGCGCAGTTCCTCGTGCGCTGGCTTGTCGTTGCCCTTCGGTCGGAAACCAGCTGTTTCCGACTCCGTGCGGTCGGTCGGTTGGCCAGCCAGCCAGCCTGCCCTTGCACGTCAGCTCCGTGCTGATCCGTGGTTGGCGGCAGGTGGTGTTCACTCTCCAACCCTGTTCTTCTCCACCTCTGGCTGTTCCAGGGGCTCTGCATCGCCACATGAATTTTAGGATCAGTTTGTCGATTTCTAGGGGGAAAACCTTGCCACAGTTTTGATGGGGAGTGAGTTAGATTTATAGGTTCACTTGGGAAGAGCTGATCTCAACGAGGCTAAGTCTCCAGCCCGCGGTGAAGGCACAGCTATTCTTGGCTTGACTGCACTTCACGGGTGTTGAGTTTTCCCGATCAAAGGCAAGACCCTCCACCCGCAGAAAGACCTCGACCCCTGCAGCCCGGACTGGCACCCGCGGCGTCCCCGGGCCTGCGTGTGCCCGCTGCCTCGGGGGGTTTGCCTTCGGTGGCGTCGCAGTGTTTCCAGCGCCCAGGTCTCTGCTGCCGTTTGCCAGACTTGCCGACCTGCCATCTTTTAGAAAAGGTTCCGTTTGTTTTCCAGAGAGAGCTGAAGGGAGGAGAAGGAGTGGGAGCGAAATGTTGACGTGAACTAGGAACATCGACCTGTTGCCCCTGGGCCAGTCGCCCCTGGCCTGCCCCCAGCCGGGGGGCGGGCCCGCAGCCCGTCGTGCGCCCTGACCGGGAATCGGACCGTGACGTTTGGGTTTGTGGAACGATGCCCAGCCCACTGAGCCACACTGGCCAGCCCAGTTTTAAAACGAGTTTCCCTCTCGTTGCCTTCGCTGTCACCCGTGCAGTGCGCCTCTGCGCTTCCCAGTCCCAGTCAGCAGTTGCCGGCGCTGTTGGGCCTGTGCGTGGATTTTGCATCCTGCAATCTTGTGACTTGTGCGTTAGTTCTGGTGGCTTTTTGTTGATAGGGGGTCAGGTTTTTGACACAGGTGATACTGCCACCTGTGACAGAGGACAGTGTTGCCACTCCCCGTGCCGGTGGGACGCCTGGCGTCCATGCAGCCCGAGTGCAGGCTGCGGGCTCTGCGCCGCACGGGGCCGGGGAGGCTGCCGGGCCGGTGGTGCTGGCTGCAGGGCCGAGGACGGCGTGGGGTCTGCTGGGCCGGGCGCTGCCCCTGCGCTCCCGGAGGTGCCTGTGTCAGGTGGTGTGGGGAGTCTCAGCGGCTGACTCTGGGCACCTCTCGTTCCTGGGATTCTCCCCTGCCAGCCTGGCTGTGGCGTGTGGTGCATTAGTCTGTTGGAGTGTTTTTGAATCGGATTTGCTAAAATGTTTGTTGTTCTTGCATCAGAACTTGTAAGGGATCTTGGTCTGTGGTTTTGTTGTTGTTTTTTTCATTTTGCTTTTTGTACTTCTAACGTCTTTGTCTGGTCTTGAGAGGTCGTAGTGATGTTCGATTCGTGGACTACTTGGGAAGCACCCTCTCCTCTCCTCTCCTCTCATGTTTCCTACAAGCATGTGTCTTGTAATCACACCTGGTGGCACGCGGTGTTGGAGCCCGTTGGGGGCCGTTTGGCACGGAACAGGGCTGTTCAGGCCGAGGCAGACGCACCTTTGGGGCCTGGGGCGCTCCTGACTTTGTTCCCCACTCGGTCCAGTCTGGGTGGGGGCTTCTCAGCTTTACGGGTCCCCCAAAGCACCGCTTTGGGTTCTCTGCTCTTTTTTCCTTTACTCTTCTGTTTTTTGCTTTATAGGTGTGTGTTCTGATCTTCGTATTTTTCTTTCCTTGGCTTCGTGTAGGTCGAACGTGTCCTTTTTCTGGTGTCTTAGGTTGGAGGCCAAGTCAGTTACTTGAGACTGTTCTCTTTTGCTAATGCAAACATTCGGTTCTCACTAAGTGCAGTTTAGGGGCGCCCATGGATGTGACATGGGGCGCTTCTGTCTCTGTCCCACTGGCGGGGCTCAGGTTAGTGCCCTGTGGCCCACGTACGCTTAGCTGTTTCAGTTCGTGCTGCGAACGTGTTTTCTCTTCCGTGTGCTTTTTATTTTTTTTAAGATTTTATTTACATTTAGGCATGGGAAGGGAGGGAGAAAGAGAGAAACATCAGTGTGTGGTTGCCTCTCCTGTGCCCCCTACTGGGGGCTGGGCCCGCAACACAGGCGTGTGCCCTGACTGGGAATCGAACCAGCGACCCTTGGGTTTGCAGGCAGCACTGAGTCCACTGAGCCACGCCAGCCAGGGCTCCGTACAGCTTCTTAGTGATGCTGTCTTTTCTCTGGCTGATGTGGCTGTAAGATTGCAGTGAGTGACACAGGTGACATGCACAGTGTGCGTCAATTGGCTGTGACATCGGCCAGGCTTCCGGGCCACAAGAGAGAGGCAGTTAGTGGCTCAGTTTGGGGGGAGTCCGAAGTTACCCGCGGATTTTCTGCACTGCAGGGGCTGCGCCCTGCACCCCATGTTGCTCCGGGGTCGGCTGTGCTTCCAGGTCTGCGCAGAGCACGCTCGGTCGTGGGGCGAGTCCCCCTGCACTTGAGCAGGGCTGCTGGGTGGCGAGGGTGAGCACCGGGAGCCCGCGGTCGCCTTCGCTGGTTTTGGGTGCACTGCTGGCAGACGGGCGCCGACACTCCCCTCCTCGGCGCGGGCGGGGCTCCGTGCAGCAACGCCTGCCTCCGCTGCCGGTCCTCTACGGCTCTGTGGGCGGCTCGGCCATGGTTCCGGGTTTGAGGGAGGTTCTTCAAGGTCGTTCCTTGACCCTTTTATTAGCTCTGGCATCTCCCCGGTCCTTGGGTCACGCTGCCTGCTCTGAGATGCCCCGCGTCTGGTGCTGCTGCGGCCGCTGCGGCCCCGTGAGTGTGGGGCGTCTCTGTGGGTCCCCTCACGCTCACCGGGCGGCATCGTTCTGTGGGAGGTGGGTTTCCCGAGGTCACACGTTGTCTCACTCAGGCCGACCATCTCTGCCCTGGAGTTAACGTCGCCGTGATCGTGGAGATGAGGTTCGAGTCTCTCCTCGCACTGCCCCAGTTTAAAGTTTGCCTTCTTCCCAGTGGTTTTCTGCCGTCTTTGGAGCGACCAGTTCCCGGGGCCTCCTCGCGTCCGCCTGCCAGCCCCCTGCCGAACCCGCTCTCTCGGTCTTCGGGGTCTCCCTGGTGTTGGGGGGCACCCGCGAACTGCCCGCCGGCGCCTCCTCTGTTGGCTGCTCTTTCGCCTTCCGTACAGGAACGTCACTGCAGGGTTCCCACCCGCCCCTCATGGCTGCGGTGGTCATGCTGTTCCTGTCGCAGTTTCTCATGAGGCAGTTGCTTTTCAAAGGCGCTTAACCGGGAAGGACGGACTTGCCGCGGTTGCGTCCCGCTCACCCACGCCGGCCCTGTCTGTCCTTCCCCATGGGAGGCGGCTCCTGGGTGCGGCGTCTGCGGCCCCCGTCGGTGTGGGCCTGTGGGGGGGGCTTCGGGTGTCGGAGCGGCTCTGACCCTGTTTTCTGGGAAGACGTACGTCTGCAGTGGGTAGGAGTCGGGTTGGCTGTGTCTCCTCCGGCTGCTCCGCATGGGACGTCGCCAAGGTTTGTGCTGTATCCCTGGCTGTCGGTGTCTTGACGCCGGACCTCACCATAGTGTAGATGGCATGTGCCTGCAGATCGTGGTTTTGCCGAGCTGTCTGGGCCCTGCCCGCCTCCTTCCGCCCCTCCTCCCCCACACACCGGGCCTTTCGAGCTGCCAGCTCGGCGGCCCCTCTCGTCCTCTGGGCTCCTCCTCTTCCTGAGTCGGGCTGCTTCCTGTCTCTGAAAGCCGGGCAGGTCCTGTGGGGGCTTCCGTGCCTCCGTCCGACCCCCGGAGTGTGTGGGGCGCCGCCCTCCCGCCGGTCCCCACAGCCTCGGCAGAGTCACGTCATCACGGTCGTGGTGGGTTTCGGGGCTGGTGTTTCTCCCCGTTCCGGTTCCTGGTCCTCGCTCTGCGGCTGCCACTGTCCTGGGACTTACCTGTCTGGGTGCTGGTGTCTCCGTGTTCTCATAAACACTCTCGGGCTCTGTCCCGGGGTGCTGCGGAGTGGCCCGGGGACAGTTGGTCCCCTCGGGTTTTGCTCTTTTGATTTCCGGGTGGGTTTGGAGCAGTGCCCCTCCCGGGGCTCATTACCCGCTGTTACTGTGGCAAAGCCTTCCCGAGGAGCCGCAGCCCCGACCGCGCGTGGAGGTCTTCCAGCCTGCCCGGTGGGGGGGGCTGTGCCGGGTGCGTGTGAGCCTTTCTGTCCACTCCTCTCGTGGGTCTTTCCGGCTGTGAGCAGGCTCCCCTCACGCAGCGGCCGACCTGCACTCGCAGGCCGGCGCCCCCTGTGCTGCTCAGCCCGCGACCCCGAGCTGCGCCGTCTCCCTGGGTGCCAGCCCCCTCCCCTCTCCTGTGGCCCTTGTGGTGGCCCCCATCTCAGGGGTCAGCGTCCTTGGTTGCCTGTGGTCCTGAGGGTGCCGGTCCCCTGTACCTTCTCTGGGTCTGGCTGTTCCTGGCGGGGGTGCGGCCCTGCGACCGCCCCTTGGCTGCAGGTAGTCCTGTGGCCATCGCCCCTGCGCAGCGCGGACTCCTTGCTCCTCTGACCGGCACCCCCTTCACCAGTGATGCCGGCGGACGAGAGATGCCGCACAGCGGCCGGCGGCTGCTCGGCACCGACAGCTGCAGAGGGGAGGCCCCTGCGCTTGCAGGGGCTCCGTGTTCGGGGCCCGAACTCCTCACACACCAGGCAGAAATAACTCCAGGCTCTGAGTGACGGGTCCTTGGGGGTGATTGTGGCTTCAGAAAGGAAGGTGAGTGCGCCTGGCTCCCAGGCAGAGCTGGAGGCGCCGCTGGGGCACGCCGGCTGGCAAGTCCGCGTGAGTGGGCGCACTCTTCCTGCGGTGACCTCGGCTACATTGAATCTGCTGCGTGAGCGGGCTCATCACAGCCTTTTCAGGTTCAGTGGGAGCTGACAAGGAGCAAGAATGCGGTGATTTTGACTATTCAGACCCGCAGCTGCATCGCGCCAGCGCGGGGCCCTGCACTGAGTGGTGCTGCCAGCTGGGCCCCTGCGTTTCCGTGAGGACTGGCCTGAGCGGAGACAGGGCTGCCTGTTCCAGTTCGCCGGAATCCCAGGACAGCATGGTCCCTTCTGAGTGAGGGGGTGGCTCCCCGGGACCCTGTTTGGGCAGGCAGAGCAGCAGGCGTGGCTGCATCCACCCTGTGGGCCGTCATCACGTCCAGCACCGCCTTTGTCTGCAGCCAGGCCCGGGGCTGGTGCTGTGTGGTCACGAGACTCCTTGGCGTGAGGGTCCGAGGGCCCACACACGTCAGCACCGTGCTATCTGTGAGCTTCGGGGCACAGGACGTGGGTGCTGGGCGGTGGCCAGAGCACCGGGAAAGGCTCCTGAGGAGGGTGCGCCTGGGTGGCCTGTGACTACTTCTCCGGACGATGGAGGCCCCGGGAGCTCCGAGGAGGGGCTGGGAGGCTCCAGAAGCAGCGGGCTGAGCTCTGTCTGTGCCACGGTACTGGCCCTGCACCGTGACACTGGACTGCTTGTCCCCAGGAGCGAATGCCCACGTGAGAGCGGAGCCATGGTGTCGGGCAGGCTAGGAGAGTGCAGAGTGCTTCCCTGGTCGGGGTGTGGGTCTCGGGGCATCCTGGCGGCCCACCCTCTCCCCCACTGGCCTGTGGGGCGCGTGCTGGGCTGAGCAGCCGCGTCTGGGAACAGTGTGAACCGGTGCCCTTGGTGCCTGCACAGCTCCTCCCGGAGTGGAGCGTGGGCGCAGAGGTGCTCTCCCTGCGGGGAGCCTGCGGGTTGGCGGCCGGAGGCACCTGCTGCCGCCCGCCGGCACCTTTTGGCCCCTGTGCCCGTTCTGCAGGTTTCGGCTCTATTTGCTTCTCCTGTGAGCGAGTCTGGGAGGTGCTGGATGCTGCCTGCTGGCCTACACGGGCCCTCCTGGGCTCAGGGGCGTGGCCACAGGTCCAGGGCTCTGTCCCCATTTACGAGGGGTCAGGCGGTCACAGTGGGTGATGAGGCCTGCAGGCCCCGGCCGCCATCTGGCGATTGTAAACCGGGCAGTCCCCACTGCGGAGGGGGTGGGGAGCAGAGCGCGGACGGCGCTGGGGCCGCCCTCCTGGCCGCTCCGAGCAGACACCTCTGGGGCCTGTCCCTCTGGTGTCTGTGCTGAGGGTGAAAAGTTCAGGTTGCCCCATCTCCGAAGGGGTGGGGGTGGGGCGGGCTTTCTCTCTCCTGGGTCTCTGGATTCCGGTGGCTGGCCCTGGCCGGCCTGTGGTGGGGAAGCCCTGATCGCTCAGAGCAGCCTGGGGCCGGGCCTGGGACAGACACATGTGTCCACCCCGTGCCACCACCCCCTGCCTGGGCTTCATGGGTTCACCGTTCACGGCTCTGGACACAGTGGCTGATGGGAGTGTGAGCATTGCTGGGACCTCCCCCTCGCTGTGGTCAGTGGCCATCACGCTGCTGCTGCCCCTCCCTCCTCCACTGTGCCCCCAAAGGCTCCGGCAGTGGCACCTTCCCCCACAACCCCAAGTCTGCTGTGGCTGTTGGGGAGCTGGCGGCGGGGTGGCCCCCTTGCCGGGTGGGACCGAGCTGCACACTGGTCTGGGACTCAGAGCCGCGGCCGAGGGCCCTGCGCTGAGCTCTGCTGCCTGCAGCCGCCAGTTGCACCGGAGCCCAGCCCTCACTGAGCCCCGGACTCCCTGGGCAGGGCCCAGCTCTTGGCCCTGTGGGGCTCCTCCGTGGTGGCCCGGCCTGTGGGCACCCTGGGGCCTGCCCACGGCTGCAGGGCCAGGATGGGGGCTGCCTGGCCTGCTTTGCAGGAAGCCCCTTTCTCAGGGAGGACAGGACCCTAAGACAGCGGGCAGCGCCCCCAGGCGGGGGCTGGGGTGCGAGGGGCAGCGCCTGTCCTGTGCCCTTGCTCTCCTCCTCCTCCGGGGCACTGGCCCCACAGGCAGGTGCAGGGCCGAGGGGCCTGGGGAAGGGGACCCGCTGGCTGTGGGGGGGCGCCCCGCCTCCCAGCCCCCTCGCTGCGCTCCAGGCCTGGGCCCAGCAAAGACGCTGGGGTCGAAAGGCCACTGCCCTGATTTTTATTGCCGCCCTCTGAGTTCTCACGACCCCGTGCCCTCCGAAGAGACGGGCAGGGCTGGAGCTTTGACGAGGGCCTTTCAGGGGGTGGAAACCCTGAGAGGCCTGAGTTGAGCGTCACCGAGGTGGGATGTGCCGGTGGCTCAGCCGAGGTGTCACAGCTGGGAGGAAACCCACGTGTGCGTCCGGGTCTGGGCAGGGGGGGCTCCATTGCGCAGGTGCCGCCGTCCCGGGCGCCCAGGGTCTGCTGGCTCGGCCCGGACGCCCTCGGTGCCCACCTTTGAAACGACGGGGAGAGCTGCGCGTCTGCACCGCTGGGGGCCCGGGCACTGCGGCGTCAGCAACTGCTCGTTCCCTGGAGACCGCGCCCCCCGGGCTGGTCAGCACGTGGCACCGTGGCGGTCTCACTCCTTGTCCCCACACTGCATGTGCCGGCCTCTCCGGGCCCTGCAGCAGGTCACGGGGCACTGGCTGGGTGCCTTCCTGACCAGCACCGGCCCTCACCCGGCGTCCCCGTGTGGCCTGCAAGACCCAAGGTGCCCTGGGCCTCAGCCGGGGGTGGGGCAGGAGCTCCAGGTTTCAGGTCTGGAGCTCCTGGGATGCCCCATGGCCTGAGGACACCAGTGCTGCCTGTGCCTCTGGGAACCATTCGTCCTGTGGCCCAAAGGTCCACTTGGGACTTGCTTTCCCCAGATGACACCTGAGGCCATCTGACTCTTCATCTTGTACACATCCAGGGTCTGGCCCCCGGGAGACGCTGGGCAGCTGGGCTGGAGGGTCAGTGGCGCTGTGTCCCTGTCTGTGGGTGCAGGCCAGGCTGTCCCACAGGCCCTCCTCGTGTGGAGCTGCTGGACAGCGGGCCTGCCGGATGCCTGCGGCTCTCCCTGCCCTGCACCCAGAGTCCTGCTGACTACCCCTCCCTGGTGGCCGCCGTGCGGTGGGTTCTGACACACTCGGCCCGGGCGGCTCTGATGCCGTGAGAGCTCGTCAGGGGAGCTGCAGGCTCTGCAGGTCGCCCACAGGGTGGGGTTCGAGTGTGGGACCCGGGATGTGTTTCTGGCTGCCCACTGGAGTGCAGCTGGGAACCTGGGCAGGGAGGTCTGGGGGGGGGGAGCCCTGTGCAGACCCCACTCTGGTGGCCACTGGTATGTAGGGTGGGCTGGGCTCTGAAGGTGGGGATGGCCCAAGTGCTTGATGCTGCAGAGTAGGGGTGCACGGGACTGTGGGAACGGGGGGTTGCGTGGCCTTGGGGAAGGGCACAGCCCGCCCTGAGGCGGCCCTGTCTCTGGGCCGTCTTGGTGTCGCTCCCTGGACGTGGCACAGCTGACGTGGCAGGCAGTCCTCTGGTTTGCGGGCTCACGGGCGTGCTCTTGGGGTGCGGGGTGGACCCGGCTCCCCAGCCCTCCTGCCCTCTCGCAGTTCTGCTTCTGCTCACCCCCGCTGTCTGCCGTCTGCCGTGTGCATCTGCCGGGGGCAGGTCTGTGCTCACAGGCTGGGGAGCCGCCCGCACACCGCCACCCGCTCCTCCCGTGGTCCTGAGTGTCTCCTCAGTGAGGCCGGCGAGGCGCCCGCAGTTCCACGCAGATGGCGCCGCAGGTGCACGTCCTCCGTCTGCTCCCGGGACGTCTGGGTGTCCTGTCCACACCATGGCTGTGCGTCCCCAGCATGGCCATGTGGATCCCGTGACGCGTCCTGCTCTTCCTGGGGCCCCTCTGTGGTCCTGGCACCCCAGTCTTTCAGTGTCCTTCCTGGCCCTCCCCTGCCCCCAGACAGGGGTGGCCACGTGGGGCTCTAGGGCTCCTCCAGCCCCTCCGCTCTGGTGAGAGGAGGGCCCTGCCCTGATTCCTGTACAGCAGCGGGGGCTGTGCTAAGATGCAGGCCGATGCTGGGCCGCTGCAAGGACCTGGCGGCCTTTCCGTCTGTATTTGGCAGGGTGTCCGAGTTTCCGGTCTCACGTGGGGGGGCTGCTTTCTGTGCCCTGATCTGGGCAGGGCCTGGCCCTAGTCTCAGCACTGCCCCAGCCTGGGGCTGGAGGGGGAGGGGGGTGGGTAGTTTCTAGGAAACATTCTGCTGTGTCTTTAAATGTTTGCCGGAAGGAAGTTCCCGAGGGGGCTTGGTGGGGGTGGGGCCACAGCAGCCTAGCGTTCTCTGCTCCTGGCTTCTTGGGAGAGCCCTGCACTCTCACTCCTCCCTGGCCATCCCCCCCCCCTCCCAGGGACACCCTGCCCCCTCCCCTGGGCCTGGGCAGGGGTTTCTGCGGCCCTGCGTGCTTGGGAGGGCGCTGGGGCTGGGCCCCAGGGCCCGCCTCCTCCAGGTTCTGGGGTGAGTCCCAGCGTCCCTTTCGAGCAGAGTATGGTGGGGGTGGGGCTGCTCTGTGGCGGGGGGGGGGGGGGCAGCCCTTGTCCAGGCTGCGCCTGCCCTGGTGGAGCTCAAGCCCCTGAAGCTGCCTTGGCCACACCACCCCAGCCCAGGCCCAGGGTCCATGTGCCTGTCACAGCCAGAGCTTCGCAGAGGGAACTGTCAGCCTACCCGTCACCCCTGTGTCCCAGGTGGGATGAGCCTCTAGGGACACCAGCCCCCAGCCCCCTCCTCTGCTGCGGCCAGAGGCCCTTTCCTGGGTTTGTCTCCAAAGGAGGACCGAGCGGGGAAGGGGGGCTGCCTAGGCCTGCAGGCCCCTGGGGGAGCCGCTGCACCAGACAGGCTGGGCCTGGGCCTGCGCCTGCTCCTCCCGGCCACCTCCGGAGCCTCACAGAGTCGCAGCCCCTGCAGGAGAGGCCCCCCCCATCTGCCCCTCCCAGAGCTCCGCCCAGAGCAGGACAGGCTGGGAGGCAGAGCGAGGAACTGCAGACGCCCCTGAAGGGCAGGTGCGCGTGATCCTTGAATCCCTGGGCGCTTTCTTTAAGTGTCGTCAGTGCTGCCTATTTTAAGGCAAAGGTGAGAACCTTGTTCCTGTAGCTACAGCCCCGGTGGTCCAGCATCCCAGCCTTCGAGGGTCTTTTCTCTCTTTGTGCAGCCTGCGGTGGTCTTGGACCCCTGCGTCTCCTCTGTCTGGGACGGGCCTGGGAGTGTTCAGGCCCTTTGCTGTCTGCTGTGGGGACCCCCCCCCAGGACCCGGCGCCCCCACCTCTCTCCTTAGGGGCTCAAGGGGAGATCTCCGGCTGACTGGGGACACGTATTTGTTTAAAAGAAAGGCTGTGTCAGACTTTCAGCACACGGGTCGTCTGGGAACCTGTGCCCTCTACTTTGTCACTAGGACTCCTGTGCTATACCTCCCTGTCCTTGACTGCTTTCTTCCCTTGCCGTGGCTACCCAGGAGGGCATGGCGTGGCAGTGCGTGATGACGACACGTGATAATGTGTACATACGCATGAGCCACCCGCCCAGCAGGCAGACACAGTGTTGTCCTTGCCCTCCCCGTGTGGCTTCTTGCCTCATGGCCCAAAGTGGCTGCTCAAGCCAAGTCTTCACACCCACCTGCCAGTCACAGCTCGCAGTGGCTGCACCGGAGTGCCGGAGGGCCAGCTGCTGCCACCCTGCTGGGAGGTTGGCAGATTGGCCTCGGGACCGGCCCCTGCAGTCAGACCGGCGGCCTTGGTGAGGGCCGCCTGTGCAATCTGACACCCCTAAACCTGAGTGAGGGCAGCTCCCTGTGGGTGACCGCCTGTGTTGCCGCTCCCGGGACAGACACTCCTCGCCTGTCAGGCCCATCCACCCGCACGCGTCCTCCCATCCTGGGGTCTCTGCTGTGCCCTGGGGCTGGGCCGCTCCAGGTCTGTGGGGTCCCAGCGGGCCCCGTGCAGCCCCAGGGCCTGGTGGGAGGGCTGTCTGCACCTCTGACGGCCCCACAGAGCCCCAGGGCGTCCTCAGGCTCGGCCCTGGCCCGGGGGTCGGGACCTGACGTGTCCAGGCCTGTGTGAGTGGGGCTCCCTGGTGCTGTGGTTGGGGGTCCCCCTAACTGTCTAGCGGCAGAGACAATCCAGACCCCCAGAGAGCTGCTCGGGACTGCCGTGTTCCAGGGGCCGGTGGCCACTGTGCAGTGCCCACCCCTACCGCTGCAAAGCCCTGGGGCCGAGTTTGGGACTCAGACAGTCCCCCGTGGGCGCCCCCACAGGTCCCCCTCAGGGCCACCCGGACTTTGCCCCCATGAGCAGTGCAGCCCAGGTGCTTGTGGCCTGGTTCCTGGGGGACTTGCCACACAGCTGGGTCCCTCCCGATGGCCGACGTCTGGAGGGGGAGGGGGCCTGGCCTCCCTGGGCTTAGAGGTGGCCGGTTCAGGACTCCCTACCCCTGGGAGGCGTGGGGGGATCAGCCCCCACCTCGTGTTCCGCTTACACGTCCTAAGTAACAGCCGAGGGCTGTCGTCCCATGTCTGTGTCTCGCCTGGGCAGGGACTTAGTGGCCAGGGACTGGGCAGCCGCCACACTGCTGCCCACCCAGCACCTCTGGGTCCTGCAGGGGCTCCCCCCGGCAGGTGGTCCTGAGCCTGGCCACTGTGGGGGGTGTAGCCTGCACAGCACGCCCCACCCCCGCCCGCCCACACCGTGCCCCTTCCCACTGCACCTCTGAGGGGCCTGGTGGGTCTGGAAGACGCCCTTGAGAGAGGGGGGCCCCAGGGAGGGCGCCTGTCCCCCACGGACCTTCCCTGGGCACTGTACCCACCCTTCCCCCAAGTCCAAGCCCTGCGCCCGATCGAGGGGGAGGGGCTTGGGAAGGGGGGTTGGGGCTGGCCCCCTCCCTGTTCTTGCTGCCTCTTCTCTGGGCTTGCCAAGAATGCCGGGAAATTAGGGGGAGGGGACACAGGAAATGCCTCCTTCCCTCTGAGGACAGCTCCAGCTGCAAGTGGAGGAGCTGGGGGAGGGGCGGGCCTGCGAAAAGCTGTCCCGCTGCCAAGGCAAACCCGCACAGCCTGGCCCTGCAGACAGAGGGGCTTTTCTCCCTAATTTTGGCCCCTCGTAAGTGTCCTTTGAAGGCAGGTCGCGGCCAGTGGCCAGCAGCCTCCTGCTCGCAGGCCAGGCCTCTTGGGAGCGGAACTGGGGGGCTTTTCAGAGGCAGATTAAGGGGTGGCCTCCTTAGCCATGTAGGAGGCACCCCACGAGGGCTCGCTGAGGCCCCTGATTCAAGGGGCCGCCTGCAGCGCTCCGTCTGTGCTGTGGGGGCCTGGCCTTCGGGGACCACACCTCGCCCTGCTGGTGGCTTTTTGGTGGCCTCACCTGAAGTGCCCTGTGAGGCCCTGCTGGGACCCGGCAGCGCCATGCGCGCCTCTCGTGAGTGCGAGCCCAGTTTAAACGCCCCCAAGGAGTCACCGGGCTGCAGCTCAGGTCTTTACAGATTAAAACAGGAGACCCCACTCTCAGGGTGAGGGTCAGGGGTGAGGTGGGCGGGGGAGCCTGGGCCTGTCCCTGCTGGGACCTTGTCCTCAGTGAGCAGGGCAGGCCCAGACCTTGTGCCAGGATTCAGCCACGTTGCCGCCAGCAGCGGGCAGGGCTGCCAGAGCCCACCGTCTCCCTTCATCCCAGGCCTGGGGCGGGGCTGCCGGCCTCTCCCCCATCTGCTCCCGAGGGGGTTCAGTGGGCCTGTCCTCGCTCCCCAGATGTGCCGCTCCTCTGCCAAGGAAGACCCCACCTTCCTGCGAGGGGCAGGGGCCAGGTCCTTCGGTGCCCCCCTGGTGCAGGGGCTTCACCTGCACACTGGCCTGGGTGGGGACCCTGGAGCCTGCCCCTGGGAGCTGGGCTGCCAGGGGGCGATGGGTCTTGGGGCCGGCTGGCTAGGCCCTGAGCAGTGAAGAGATGGGTTGTTTGTTTAAATGACGGTTCGTGTTGGAGGGCGGGTGGTTGTTTGGGGTCAGCGATTCCAGGACCACCATGCCGTCCTGTGGGCAGCTGCTCCCAGGTGGCAGAGCTGTGTCACCCTGCCTTCCAGCCGCATCACCGGGTGTGGTCCAGAGCAGGCGAGCTGGGTGCCTCGTCCGGCTCAGACCCCTGCTGCACTCTCAGCCCTGGCTCTCCCTGAGGCCCCCAGTGGGGGCCTGGCCGGGCCCTTCGTCCCTGCTCCACCCTACGGCCAGTGACACCCTGCACAGGACAGGTGTTCGTCAGTCCTGTCATTTGTCAGTGCTCAAAGGGACCGACACCTCGTGGAGTGTGTGCTCGGCTTCACTGGGGGACGTCCCGGAGACGCTGTGGCGGCCCTGCCTCCTGTGCGCCGGGCGAGCTGGCGACCGGCCAGCGCCTTCGGGCTCCAGCGCTCCGCGTCCCACGTTCAGAGCTCAGTCACATCCTCGGGGACCTGGGAGCCGTCATCCAGCCTGGGCACCAGGGGCCCACCGGGCTGGCACTGGTCCACCTCGAGCCCCGAGCTGCCTGCAGCTGGCCCTGCCACCACCGTGTCCACCCGTCAGCTCGCGGGCCCTCAGTGTTGTGTCGGTTTCTATGGAGAGAAAACAACCAGGGCGTCTGCCACGCTCGGGAGGCGGAGGCGCCAGGAAGCCAAACAGCCCGGCGTGTGGGCGGGGCTGGCCGCTGGTTTCCACTTCCTGGCTGGGCAGCGGGTGAAAGTGTCCCCTCCTGCGCTGGAGCAGCCAGGACGGCCAGGCCTTCCAGGGGAGCCCACCCTGGGACAGCAGCTCGGGCACCATGAGGCAACCACAGGGTGGCCCTGGGGCTCCTGTTCTGCGGGGTGGGGGGGGTGCAGCGCACAGACGGTCTGGGGCCAGCTGGCCATGGTAATGACCACGTCTGGGCCTCAAGTCCATTCCACACAAGCCTGCGCTGTGACCCCTCCTGCCGTGCCCACCTTGCCCAGCCTCCCTGCTGCTCCTCGGGGCTGGGGTCAGGCGCGGGGCTGGCAGCCTCTGGACATGAGGGGCTGAGGCCACGGCGCTGCGCTCGTCACGGTTGCCGCCTTTTGGCCATCAGTGATGCCTTTGGCCACCTTTGCCTCTGCAGGACCTCTCCAGGGGGAACCCCGGCCATGATGTGGCACCTCCCTGGTGGAGAGCATGACCTCAGGGAGGTGCCCCAGGGCTGAGCAGGGCTCTTGTGCCCTGGAGTAGGCACGGCTGAGAACTCCCCTGGCCCATGTTCCCCATTTCCTCCCTGCCCTGCCCCCCCACGGGCTGTGCCCACCCAGGGCTCTGTGGGGGCCGTCGTCGTCTGGGCGGGTGCTGAGGGGAGTCAGGGACAAGACTCCTGCTCTTCTGTGCCAGCGTGCCCCCAAACTAGACCTCCTGATGATAAAAAGAGGAAACATTTAATTTTGTAACTTAAGTTGGGCGCACTAAAAACATTTTTGCTTTCACTGATGTAGAGTTTTCTTTGCTCAGGTTTAGACGTACTAGAACATTCTTGAGTTTGGTGGCGGGCAGTGTGGCGGAGCTCTGGTCTAGAGGTCGTGCGCAGATGTTTTGGCTGCGTGGCGTTGGCTCTGCCTGCAGCTCGGGCGTGGGTCCACCCCCCCCTGCCCCGTGCAGACCCCATGAACATACCTTGGGAAGGTATTCACGAGTGGGCTTAAGGCTTCCTGTGGAGACTGGTTTTAAACAGCCGAGAAAGTGGTTTCCGTGTCCCATGCCCAGTGTGAGGCTGCTGGCTGGCTGGCCCCCGTGGCCGCAGCGGGCCCAGCCTGGCCGTGTGGGAGGCCTGTGGCCTTGGGCCCCTGCAGGACGGTCTGTTTCCTGTCCACCTTCAGACTCGGGCTTCGTGGGGGCCCTGTCACTCTGGGGCCCGGCTGCCAGACCCCTCCCCTCAGCCCCTCCCGCCTGCCCACACCCCGTGTCTTGCAGTCCTGCTCTCGTGCGTGATTCATGGTGCCTGCTGGCAGGCCGGGCGGCGGGGAAGACAGCACCTGGGGGCGGTGCGTGGCCAGGGAGACGACCCCTGTGTGGGGTCAGGCGTCCTCGGGTGCAGACTGAGCATGTGTGCCGTGGCAGCTCCGCGTCCGCTCCTGGCAGAGGCCGGGGAGGTCGCCAGCTCTGGGACCCTCGCTTGGCATTTCGTTTAGCATTTGGGGCACAAGGAGGCAGGAGCCACTGGGGGCTGTGCTGGGGGCTGGTGGAGCCTGTGCTGGGTGCACCTGCGTCTCAGCAGCACCTGCCCCCGTGTCCAGTACCCCTGTGGCCCAACGGTGGGGAAGCAGGAAGACCCTTCCACCGAGGACCTGTCCCATTGCCACCTGCAAGCCCACCCTGCCAGCCTGGCTGGACTTCGGGCCAGAAGAGCCGTTCCTCTGCCCATAGCCCTGTGAAAGGACTCGCGGGGCCCGTGGGGCTTCCAGGGCCGGGCAGCACCAGCAGCTCCCCACAGTTCTCATCGGCTGCCCGCTGTACCTTGTGCACCCCACACCTGACACTGGCTCCAGAGCAGCCTCACCAGTGCTGTTCCCAAGGCCTCTCACTTCCTACAGATGACACACACTGTGTTGTCCCATGCATGCACATGCCACATGTGTGTGCACTTGCATGGACACACCTAGAGGCCTTGGTGTGCCCGTGTCGGCAGGAATTGCTGTGAGCCAGGAACGGGCCTTCGTCCTGGCACAGGGCCGGGTGGGGGCAGTGGGTGTGAGGTGCCCACAGGTTTGAGGAGAGCGGCTGTGGGTGTCCCCAGGTCCCCGGGTCAGGCGTGTGGCACTGTGGAGGAGGCAGGTGTACGGGAGCCCACCCACCTCTCGGTGGCAGATGGGATAAGGGGAGCTTCTGCCGCTCCCAGCGTCTGGCCGAGCACACCGCCCTGTGTAGCCAGGGGCCCCGGTGGGTGGCGGCATCGTGGAGGCTGGACACCCTGTGGTGCTGGGACCTGGGCCCTCATCTGAAGCAGCATCCGTACCCCTGGGCCTGGTGGGCTCTGTGTGGAAGGCCTGGAGGGGCGTGTCCTCCTTGGGTGACGTTGGCAGGTGGGGGGCCACTGTGTGAGGTGTGGGTCCTTGCTGGGTCGAGGAGCCCCTTCTTTCTCAGCCTCCTGGGGGCTCAGCCACAGTCTTGGCTGTGTCCCTGGTCCCCTCTTCATGCAGCTTCCTATCCTGGTCTGGCCATGGCAGTGCTGGTCTCCAGTGAGCCCCACCCCTGTGCGGCTCCCCCCATGCCTGGCACTGGGGGAGAGACCCCCCCTGCTCATCAGCCCTCAGGACAAACACTGCGTTTTTGGAGCGGCCTTAATTGTTGTGGGTGTTCTGGGTTTGCTTGTAAGTCAAGTCCTTTTGATAGTTACTCTCAGTGGCTGAGAGGACGAGAGGAAAGGAGGGGCAGCCCCTCCCCTTCGTCCACCTGGTCTCCTGGTTCTGAAAGCGAAGGGTTGTGGGCTGGGGGAGGGCCCGTGGGCGGCGGCACGAGGGCACAAAGGTCTCTGCGGTCAAGACCGATGCCCACCGTCCTCACGGAAACCCATTTCCGGCCTTGGCTCTGTGGCTGTCTTACCCAGGGCCCCTGCCGGGGGCGTCGGGTGGGGGGGAAGCACGGTGGCCCCCAGCCGCAGTGCCTCCTTGTTGGAGGGTTCTTTCCTGTTCAGACAGACCGGGGGCTGCTGGGCTGCCTGGAGTGAGGCTCTCCTGCGTGGGGCCCTGAGAGTCGGAGTCTGAGGCTTCCCCAGCCCAGCCACGGGGCGGGGCGAGTGGTGAGCAGCAGGAGAAATGCAGCACCTAATTTTTATTTAAATCCAAGCAACCTTGAAAATTGCTCTTTCCACTTCGTTTTGGAGTTTGGGGTGGTTCTGTGAATTTAATCTGTTTCCTGTGCATCCACAGTGATCAGAAAGCGGGCCGACTTCAGGGGAGCGTAACGGGAACCGTGAACTGTCAGGTGGGCAGTGCTGATGGCCAGGTCGAAACCGTGGCGTGGTTCTTAGACCAGTGAGGTGTTCAGGGAGGGGCGGGCGGGATACTCACCTCCAGGGACGTGGGCACAGGGTGTCCACGTCGCCTTGAGAGGACAGCGAGTCATGGGACTTGCTTAGGTCCCAGGTGACCTCCTGCAGCGAGCAGGCAGTTGGGCAGTGAGCGATGTGTCGGGGGGGCGGGCAGTGTGGCTGTGACGGACCACGTGTTCCGGGCAGTCGCTGTCCCGGACACTTTCTTGTCCGGACCCCAAGGTGCTTCGTCACAGGCGTCCTGTTTGCGTGGCCCCAACTCACCTGGCACTGAAGCTGGGGCCCTGCAGCCCGGCCCCCCACCCCCAGGCCTCCAGGCCCCTCGCAGACGAGGCTCCTGGCCTCCACAGGTCACTGCTGTCTGGAGCCGTCCCTCGTCCACTCTCAGTCTGCGTCTCCGTGAGACCCGCTCTGGGTATGGAAGATTCCGCGCCTTTCCTCCCACACCACACTCTTCCTCGTGCTCCTCCGTAGGGACTTGGGCACTCGGCGCCACCGCCGGGCCGGAGAACCCCTGCCGCCCTTTGGGAGGGGCCCCAGGCTGCGGCCTGTGTGGCCGTCTGTACCGTGCTGCCTGGGCTCTGCCCACGAGCCTCCAACGCCGCCTCCGTGGTCCCTGTGGGTGTGGCGACGGGTTCTCCCAGGCGAGTGAGGCCTGGGTGGTCTCCCTCCCTCCCCCCCGCACCCGCAGGTCCCCCCCAGGCTGACGCAGAGCTTGTTTTCTCCTTCACCTCGGCCCTCGGGACCAGGGCGGCCCCTCCTGAGCTGAGTCTGCGTGATGCCTTGTCGTTTTCCCCTGTGGGGGGAGTGTGTGGTGAAGGGGCCTGGGAGGCCGGCACCGTGGGCCGTCCCCCGCCGTTCAGGGTCACAGACTTGAGGCTTGGAGGCTGGGCCCGTGGGGACAAGAGAATTGCCAGCGCCTGGTGCTGTCCAACTCGGTGTTTCCACGAAGTGTTCTCGTTCCCTCCGTGTCGTTGGCGCCTCTTCTGTTCTGGGGAGCATCGCGCCTGGCTCGCGGCGCGGTGCCAGGAGGCCTCAGGTTGGTGTGAAGAGTCCACAGTGCGCTTTGTTCTCCCGGGGTCTAGGTGACCCACGCGGGACCTTCAGCAAGACTGACTTTCCGCCTGGAAGCATTGCCTGCGGCCGGAGCCTGGAGTCTGGCCGCTGGGAGGAGGGTGGTGGCCCTGGAGTTTTGCCTGAGTTGGGGAGCAGGTGTCCCGAGTTACGATTCCTCGATGGGTTTTTTCACCCGGCGCCACGACATTGGAAACGCCCCACCGTGCGCAGACGTGGTTTTTCTGGTCTGCAATAAGGTCCCGCCACCTGCTGCTCTGAGGCCGGGGCCCGGGGGTGTGGGCTGGCTGCCGCTGCCGTGGGACCCTCGGGCCAGGGTGAGCCTGCTGTCCCCTAGGTGCTTTGGAGGACGCTGTGGGACCACAGGTGACAGTCAAGAACGCCCTGACTCCTGGTGTCGCCTCTGTGGCCAGGTCAGCTCGAGAGGGCCTGAGATGGGTACAGGGTGACTGCCAGTGTGATGACCCAGGGTCCTGGGTCTAGTGGGGACCCGGAACTGCTCCCCGGGCCTGTTGCCGTGTGTGCCGGGTGGTCTTGAGCCACCTGCCGCCCTGTGAATTGGTGCCAGGTGTGAGCCGGCTGCATGGGGCCTTTCCCCTGAGCCCTGCTGTGCAGCTCCCCCGCCCCTTGGCCCTGGCCTGGCCACATCGTCCGAAGTGAACGTGTCCCTAGCACCCTGCCCAGGGCCAACACAGGGTGCCTGTCCCCACCTGGCGGGGGCTGCCTCCAGGGGCCCACGACCCCATGTCTCCCCCAGACCAGCTGCATTCTGGTGCCCAGGCACGGTCCGCTGGCCAGCCTCCTGGCTCAGGGGGCTCAGGCTCGTCCCCCACAGAGTCCGGGCCGCTCCCCGCCCTCTGACCAGGGCACTTTTCCGTGGTGGGTGTGTGTGTGAGAGCCCTGACCTCCGGCAGCAGCGCGGTGCTTCGGCGCTGGTGCTGGAGGGCCTTGCAGGCGGCTCTCCTCCTCCTCTCGGCAGCTGTCCTGGCCTCTGCGGGGCCGGCAGGGAGCGGTGGAACCTCTGCCCTCCCGGTCTGGCTGGGCACCGATCCGTCTTTCTTTTTCAGCGGGTTTTTTGTGATGGCTTCATTGAGACAGGTTACGTACCGTAAAACGGCCTTTCTGTGGTTGCTCAGGGGCTGCACGGGCAGCGGACCCTCACTGGCCTCCTGAGTCAACATCGCTGACCAGCATCTCCAGGTCCCTCCCCCTGTGGCCGGTGTCTGCACTCCCTTCTGACGCGGACGCGGCGCACGTGAGGGGTGCGCCGTTGGTGGGGGCGGCGCGGCTGCGTGCTGTCTGTTTCCTGGTCTCCGGTCTGTGCCCTGGAGTGGCGTTGCCAGATGGGGGGGCTCTGCTTCACCTGGGGGACCCTGCACGCTGTGTCCCCACCCCCCACGGCCTGGCTCCTTCCACAGCAGCGTTGGGGGGTCTCATCCTCCACACTGCCACCGCTCCTGTACTGTCCATCTGGCCGTCCCATCCTGTTCGGTGGCGTGGTGGGAGCCCCGCGGGCAGCGGGCAGAGATAAGAGACACCCATGTGGTGGTGAGAGCCCTCCGGGGTGTCGGCCCCCATCGCCCCTTCTTCGGGTGCTGACCGAGGAGGGGCGCCTGGGCCACGTGGTCGCCGCAGCAGCAGCTGCTCGTCGCGTCCCCGCCCGCAGCGTGCAGGACACCCCGTCACCAGCGCCAACCGCTCCTGTGTCTCTGGTCGTGGCCCTCTCTGTGGGGCGGTCTCCTTGCCCTGCAGGTCTGTGCCGTGAGCCTCCCCTCCCGGGCCTGCAGGCCGCGTGTGCCTGTGAAGAGGTGCCTGTTCCAGCCCCTTGCTGGCCCGGCTGCTCCTCTCCCTGCCGGCACACAGGCCCTCAGCCGACGGCCTCACCAGCCCTTGCTTGCTCCCACTCGTGGGGTGGGTTGTCTTTGCCCTCTCTTGCTCTTGCTGGCGTCCTCTGCAGGAGTTGGGGCCTGGGTGACTCCCTGCCCGCCTCCCCCTTCTGGTCTGTCCTCTGTCCCTTGTGTCATCTCGGCAGCTTGGTTCGGGGCAGGTGGGGAGGCGTCACGGCTCCTTCAGCAGACACTCCGCAGTGGCCACAGATGCCAGGTCCCGGGCTTTCTTAGGCTGCGGCGGCAGCTGGGCGCCATCGGGGCAGCCGCGCAGACCCAGCGTGAGGCTCGGGCCAGAGATGGGGCTCGGGCGTCTCCCGTGAGGATCCACTTTCCAGCCACGTAGGAAGCAAGGTGGTCACAGTGGCGGTGCTGTCAGGGAGGGGCCGTGTGGGGCTGACCTGGCTGCCCTCTGCATGGGACACATGGGGGCTGCCACCCCTTGGCAGCCTCAGCCCGTCTCAGAAACCCGCCCCCGCTCCCAGCACTGCCTGCCCGTGCCTTTGATGGGACCTGTCCCCACGGTCTGTGTGTCACAACGTGGCATACATGCCTTGCAGGTGACAGCTGCTCACAGTCACACCTGAGGCTGGTTGGTGTCCACAGCACGCTCCCTCCTGTGCCCTGAGACCTGGGAGGAGATGGTGCGTGGGGGTGATTGCAGGGGTGCAGCAGGGCGTGCGGGGGGAGGGAGTGGCCGGTGCTGGATGGGGGCGCTGGGCAGGGGTGTTGCACAGAGGAGCACGTCCGTGCAGGTGACATCCCCAGCTTGGCGTGGGCTGCCTGGGGGTGCTCCCCACTGGTGGGGCAGGCGCATGCTTGTGCCTGTGAAGTTGGTGGCCCCTCTCTCAATGGGGTGGCAGAGTGGGGGGCCGGGCCTGTCTTTATCCCGCCTCAACACCTCCCATCTGGCCCGTCGGCCGGACTCTTGGACAAAGCAGGTAGCTGCCTGGGAGCTGGCAGGATCCGCCTGCTCTCTTGAAGGCAGACACGGGCCCCAGGGCTGTGGAGGCCACATGCCCGCGGCCATATGTTTCTTGGGAACTTCTCTGGGGCCCGCCTCGCTCTCCCTGGTCGCTGACCCAGGACTCGACAGGTCCCACTGCTCAGAGCCTCCCTGGCTGGCTGTGCGGGACGCCGGGCGAGTGTCTGACTTGTGGTCAGGAGTTGCCACTGATGAGATGTGCAGGCTGTCCCGAGAGCCAGGTAATGACCGTCCTGGCCCGGGGACAGCCTGGGGGCTGCTGGTGCCCCTCTGCTTGGCCTGGACGCCAAGGCTCGTGGGCCGAGGGGCGTGCAGACAGGGCCACCTGCCATGGGGTCCCTCACGTATCTGGGGGGCCGTCCGCTGCGCCCCCGTGGAGCGGGGTGTAACTCGGTGCCGTCCTGGGTTTGGTGGTTGCTGCCGCCGCCGCCGGGAGGGCCGGTGTGCTCCGGGAGCCGCACCAGGGCCCTTGACTTCTGTCCTGGTTGGTCTCCTGGAGTCTGGCCCACAGCGAGCCCAGGTCTGGGGGGCTCTGCTCTCCACCCCGCCTGTGACTTTGAAATGCTGGGACCAGGCCCGCCCGTCCTGGTGCTCCTTCCTCCCCGCTGGCACCCGTGCTGTTGGGCCCCGGTGGGTGTGAGCGCGGCAGCCTGGCTGCCACCTGGGCCTGGTCCCCCGGGTGCGTGTCCCTGCCTGGTCTCACCAGGGGTTGTCAGGTGGACAGTGGGTGTCACTTCCTCTGTGAGGGATTCCTCCCAGGGAGGGTGGGATTTGACCCTCGCCCACCCCCTACGCCTGTGTCCACAGCTGCCCCTCGTCAGGGAGCTCGGGCCAAGCGTCGCTTCTTCTGTGGCGACGTGGTCAGTGGGGGACCTGGCACCCTGGCTGCACAGGCTCCTGCCCGGCGGTGGCTGCAGCCGGGCCCCTCAGTGTCCGCCTGGGCCTGCCCTTGGCCAGCACCCGGTCCCACTGGGCCCTCGGCCACTGCACCTGGGCGGGGGTGGGGGTGGAGCGTCCCTCGAAGACATGGGACTTCAGCCCCGCATGGGGGACTCAGGCCCCATCCCCACACAGGCCTGCATGCTTGGGTCTGCCCCTGGGCCTGAGTGGTGGCTGGGAGGGCCTGGCAGGTGGGCGCTGGGGGCTGTTCAGGTGGGTGCGGCCCGCCTTCCAGCTGAGGTGTCTGGCACCCTTAGAAGTCTTCCTGAGGCTTCTCGGAATCGGCGCCTGTGGCTTTGCTTTTGGTGAGAACCCGGCGTGTTTCCTCCCGCCGCACTCAGACAGGAAGCCCCACCCTCGCCCCGGAACTGGCCCCGTCCGGCTGTGCGCAGGTGGGAGGTGGCAGACAGAGCAGGCAGAGGTCAGAGGCTGGCAGCCCGCTGACACCCCCACGGCTTCGTCTCCTCTAAAAAGGGGCACCGTGCGGGTCTGTCTTTCCTGCCTGGCCTGAGTCTGCCGCCCACCAGTCCCCTCTGGACATGTCCCAGGGGCTGAGCAGAGGCCCAAGACTGTGATGTTCCCCACCCCCTGGAGTGAAGTTTGGGAGTGAGGTCCCTGGCGCCCACCCACACCCTCGCCTGCCCCCAGAGGGGCTGCAGGACCCCGCTTCCCCCGTGCAGGGTGGGGTGGGCACACAGGCACCGGCTCGTTCTCTGGGCCTGGGCGGGGCCTTCCTTCGGTCCGTGGGCCTCCTGTTCGGGGTCTTCATTAACCACTTGCCTCCCATCCCAGGGGAGCCTGTGCCCCTTGGGTGTAACACAGTGTCCCCCCAGGTGCTCTCAGAGGTGGGGGGATGCCCACCTCACTCCACCCCTGGGGTCAGGCCTGGTAGAATGACCGGGCATAGTCCTGGCAGCCCCTCGCCCTGAGTGGCTTGTGCTGTGGACCCTGGCACAGCTCCCCTAAGAGTCCACAGAGCCCCGGGGACAGGGCTGGGTCCCGAGCACCTCAGGCTGAGGTCGAGGCCTTGGGGTAGAGGTGCCTCTGTCTTCCAAAGACCAGTGTCTCCTCTTGGGGGGAGATCCCTGCGAGCCCTGGTGGGGGGTGCGTTCTGTCTTGGGGCTGTGTGGACTCACAGACTCCTCCCTGCGTTCGAGGGTTGCCTCGGAGGGAGGGCTCGCTCATCGCCACCCCTGCAGTGCGGCTGCCTCAAGCCGGGGAGGTTTTGAAATCAGTTTTCTCGGTGGAATCCAGAACTCTGGGGGTGCTGTGTGACCCCCTGGGAAGCTGTGGGATGCCTGACGGAGGGCCCCAGACTCGGCTGGGGGTCTGCCCCCCGGGGGCTTCCCAGACAGGCACCGGGAGGCAGGGGCCGCCTTGAACAGACCTCGAGAGGGTCCTTGACTCCGCTGGCTTTTTGGCACCACGTTTCTGTGCCAAGGGCCATTCACGCCGAGGGCTCACCTGGGAGCCCTGCTGTGGTGTGGCGGGGTCACGGCCACGAGCACCAAGCTCGCCGCACCCCAGCCAGCCTCACCTGCGGGTCGGGTGCCGGGTGCCGTGCGGCCCTGACTCGCCTCCGGCACAGTGGGGTCTGAGGGTGGGCGGGTGTCACCAAGGCTTCAGTGTGAACATCTGTCACTCACAGGTCTCTGAGCCCCCAGTCTCCATAAGAAAAACAGACGACCCTCCCTCCCAGCACCCCACGTCTTCAGAAAAGGACAAACAGTCAGGCTGGCTTCGGACCCTGCCCGCCTCCTCCAGCAAGGTTCCGCAGGGGTCAGGGGGGGTGGGCGGGGCCCCGGGTGGGCGGAGCCCCCAGCACCCCTCCCTCATTCGCCTCTGACCCTGCACCTTCCCTGTAGGGCCTGGGCTGTGTTCACCCGCGCCAGCGCCTCTCCGCCTTCCGCCCTTGGTCCCCTGCTGTTTCTTCCAGCGACAAAGAGCTCTCCCCACACCTCCCGGCCCTGATTCGAGACAGGTAAGGGCCCACTGTGCTCCGCAGCCAGCCGTCACCGCAGGCCTAGGGACGGTAGGGTGGGCTTGGGCCCTGCATCCCAGCGTTGGCGGTGGTCCGCCCCCTGCTGAGTTCCACAGCCGGGGTTCCCCAGCCCGGCCCTGAGTGCCGACACACGTCTGGGGGTGGTGCCGCCGCTCCCGGGCTCTCCTCTGGGAGTCACGTAGGCAGGCACCAGGTGTGACCCAACTGCCTCTCACAAGCCACCTTGGCTGTGTGGCAGGGACTTGCCTGGTGTCCGAGTCGTTCTGGGCGTCTGTGTGCACGGCATGAGGGCAGTTTTGAGGCTCCGTGCCCAGACCCCCCACTGCCTGGTGTGAGCTGATCTAGAACTGGCTGGGATGTCAGGGTTCGGCTGTGGCCCATTTTGTACATGGTGGCCAACGCCCTGTGTCCACGTCCCCAGGCAGCGGCTCACGTCTCCTCCCCACCTTCCATTCTGAGCAGTTGCATGCTGGCCCCCTGGGATGGGCGTGGGAGTGGGGAGAGGGGTTGGGTCGCACCTGTACTGTGATGCTTGTCTGCCCCCACAGCTTTTACTCCTACAAGAGTTTTGAGACTGGCGTGGCACCAAACGTGGCCCTGGCCCCGCCTGCCCAGCAAAAGGTCGTGAGCAGCCCGCCATGTGCCACCGTCGTCTCCCGGGGCCCCGAGCCCCTTGCCACCTGCATCCAGCCTCGGAAGCGGAAGCTCGCAGCGGACCCACCTGGGGCCACCGAGACGCCGGCGCCTGCCGTCGCCCCGGAGGAGGACAGGGACTCAGAGGCCGAGGTGGAGGTGGAGAGCAGAGAGGAGTGTACGTGTGAGCCTCCGCCTGCCGGCCCTTCCGGGGGAGGGGGCCTGGCCCGCGCTCGGCTATAACCGGAACCTGCTTCTGTCCCCACAGTCACCTCCTCCCTGTCCTCGCTCTCCTCACCATCCTTCACCTCGTCCAGCTCTGCCAAGGACCTGAGCTCCCCGGGGGTGCACGCCCCGTCCGCCCCGTCTGCAGCCCCGGACACTGCGGCCCCCGCTGATGCCCCGAGTGGGGGGCTGGAGGCGGAGCTGGAGCACCTGCGTCAAGCCCTGGAGGGCGGCCTGGACACCAAGGAGGCCAAAGAGAAGTTCCTGCACGAAGTGGTGAAGATGCGGGTGAAACAGGAGGAGAAGCTGAGCGCCGCCCTGCAGGCCAAGCGCAGCCTCCACCAGGTGCGCCCCGAGCCCTGGGCTGGAACCGGTCGTGCCTTTCACGGTGGCCACGTGGTCACAAGGAGCCCGAGGCAGCTCCGCACCCCAGTGACATGCACAGGCCGGTGTGGCCTGTGGTCTTCGGGAAGTGGCTTTGGGCGTTGCTCCCTAGAGGTCTGGGCTCCAGGAGAGGGCGCCTCAGGCCCCGCAGCAGGTGTGCAGGCCCGACATGGCCCCCGAGAGCCCGGCGTGGGGAGGGAGGTGCCAGGCATGTGCATGCACACTTGCACACTGTTTGGTGCCCACGCTGGGTTCCAGATGGTTCCACAGGAGTCGCTGCTCTTTTGAAGAGGGGGCTTGAGGCTTGAGTGGGTCTGCATCCGCCAGCTCCCTCCGCTCACACTGAGCAGAGCCGACAGGGACCACCTGTGGGACCCTGAGCCCAGCCGGTGCCCCCGGCGCCACCTCCGCGCTTGCCTGTGTCTTTTCTGACGAGTGGGAGCAGCCGGGCGTTCCCAGCGCCCGGGCCCGGGTGGGGCCTTCACACCAGCTTTGCTGAATTCACACCTCTGCTGGCGTCTGGCAGCTCGGGGAACAGCCTCACGCGTGGGCTGCTAGCACAACACAGCCCTGTGGTCCCCAGAGCCCCAGGCGTCAGGCGCCCCCCTGAGTGCGTTTCAGGCAGCAGACTGGGGACACCCTCCCCCCCATCCCCGTCCTGGTTCTGACTGGAGGTGTGACTTCCCACGTGCTTATTTATAAGCACGTTTGCAGGGGTGAGTCACTGACAGCCAGAGGGAGAAGGCGCACCCAGGGGCTTGTCTCCATCTCAGGAGGCGGTCTGCTGCTGGGGCTGAGCAGACTCCGGGCGGGAAGGACGTGCCCAGGATCGAGGCCCAAGGGGAGGCGGCGGCGGGGTCCCCTGCAGCCCCTTGGCAGGCCTCGACCCAGAGTGGGTGCAGGGCCCTGTGGGACCCGGTCGGGGGGGGCCGTGGGGCGCAGAGGAGTCCCAGTGTGGGACACTTGGCAGCCCCCGGAGCAGTGGGAGGGCGAGTGGGTGTGTAGCTGACTTGCCGCAGGACCCCCCTGCGAGGGGCGTGGCGGGCAGGGCGGTGACCCCGAGCCCACCCCCCACCCCCTCCCGCCCCAGGAGCTGGAGTTCCTGCGAGTGGCCAAGAAGGAGAAGCTGCGGGAAGCCACGGAGGCGAAGCGCAACCTGCGGAAGGAGATCGAGCGCCTGCGCGCGGAGAACGAGAAGAAGATGAAAGAGGCCAACGAGGCCCGGCTGCGCCTGAAGCGGGAGCTGGAGCAGGCGCGGCAGGTCCGGGTGTGCGACAAGGGCTGCGAGGCCGGCCGCCTGCGCGCTAAGTACTCGGCCCAGGTACGTGGGACGGGCGGACGGTGGCCGGGAAGTCTCAGCACGTCTGACCGGCCAGTGTCCTGGGACACCGGGCAGCGGGCTCAGCAGCCCCTCCTCCGGCCGGATACCCCAGGGGCCGGGCCGGGCAGTGGGAGTCCCCCATCGGGCCCTGGGCTTGCGCCAGGCAGGTGTGGGGGGAGGCGGGGCTGCTGACGCCCACCGCCCCTTTCAGATCGAGGACCTGCAGGTGAAGCTGCAGCACGCGGAGGCGGACCGCGAGCAGCTGCGGGCCGACCTGCTGCGGGAGCGCGAGGCCCGGGAGCACCTGGAGAAGGTGGTGAAGGAGCTGCAGGAGCAGCTGTGGCCGCGGCCCCGACCCGAGGCTGCGGGCGGCAGCGGCGAGAGCGCGACGGAGCTGGAGCCCTAGTGGACCCACTGCCTGCTGTCCGGCGGCTCGGACGCTGCGGGGGCAGGGCGGCCGGTGCCACGCCGCTGCGGCTCTGCGTGGGGCGAGCCTCCCCTCTTCCCGGCCATATAGCACAACGTCTTACTGTGCCTACAACCAAGCGAGTGTTCGCAACCACATGCTTTTGGAATCCACTGCGAAATTTTCTACTGGCCAAGTTCGAGTGAGCAAGCTGGGTCCCCACCTGTAGCTGGAAACGGTCAGTTCGGTGGCTGTGGCTGGCCTCTGCTCGCTGGAACATTCTAACATTTACACTTTTGTTATAAGCTATTTAAAACCAGTAAGAAGACTTGATATTGAGAAAATATCAACACGTTTTTTAATGACTAACTTTCAAAAGCCCCGCCAACACGCCACGCCGTTCAAGGACCCCTAAGGGAGCCGGGGCGGCAGCCGCCCCGCCCCCAGAAGCCATCACAGCTCGTCCGCGGCCGCAGAGGACAGGAAGGGCTTTTCTCCAGAGTCTCTATTTTTTCAGCGACAAAGACCCAGGTCTCCCGTGCTGCCGCCCGTGAGAGCGAGGAGAGGGCGCCCTGAGCTGCCACTGCCGCCTTACGCCCACCGCCCTGTCCCCACCGGCAGGTGCTCCCAGACCCCACTGGGCGGCACCTGCGGGAGGGGACCGGAGGCCGTCACGCCGCCTGACCAGGCGCCCCCCTCAGCGGGGCAGACGTCACTCCTCCTCCCTGGGACTGAGGCTGCAGCATCGGGACGAAACAGCATTAGTTCACCTTTTCTTTGTTTGTTCATTTCAACGTATACTTAGAACTGCACTTTGTCAAACATCTTCCTCCTCTTTTTATTCCCCAGTTAACTGAGGTTTTCACTTTTCAAGTGTGGAGACCGACCCTAGAGCAGGTCGCTCCCGAGAGCTCGAGCTCGGAACCCTCTGGTGCTCGTCCGACAAGGGCGTCGAGGGCGCGGAGGCTGGACTCGGGGGTAGCTCTGTGCCTTGCAGTGTCTTGTACAGCGAACCCCGACTCGTCTTTTCACCCCCAGATACCCGTCCCTCAGTAGCCATCGAATCTGCCACTATCAAACTAAGTTCCTTGCATTTATTCCAAATAATCTCGTTTACGCTCAACTGTTTATGCAAATTGTATATGGTTTCTAAGCCCAAGCTTGAAAGTGATTTCCCGGTAGACCAGAGGCGGCCCCCGAGTGCGGCGCTATTTATTCACACGAGGAAGAGCGCACCAGAGTTCCGGCCCGGCTCCGTCCTCGCGCCGCGGCGGCCACGCACAGGCCGGGGCGGAGACGTGGGTGCTGACACCCCTGCGGGGTTTCGTCCTTGGTTTACTGGGGGCCCAGGTGCTGCTGGACCCCTTCTGAAGTGCAATGCGAAAGGGACACCACGTACACGCAGCGTGTGTTTGGGTTTTGTTTTCTCTTGCTTCGTTTTTCTTTTGCAGTTACCAGCTCTGTTTGCATGGAGTTGCAGCCTCTGCCACACGCACCCCCTCGATGGGCATTATTACCGCGTCGTGTGAAGGGTCGGTTGTTGGGCACCTGCCCGAATGCCGTGTCGGCCTCGTTTCTCCAGAGTTGTGTTTTTTTCAGCCATTTTTCGAGGGAAACTAAGTGGTTTTGTTGGAGCAAAGCTTTACCTGTGTCAGCCTGTCGGGGAAGCGGCAGGGGGAGCGGCAGGGGGACCGGGCCGCCGGGCACCCCCGTTGCTCCCCAGTTTTCAGGCTGCAGGGGAGATGGACTTTTCTGACTTGTGCTCGAGGGCGCCGCCTGTTCCCTCCGGTCCCCGCACCCCTGCCGGCCTTGTCCCCAACGCTGGGAGGGGCTGAGTGGGCAGTCTGTCTCCCAGTGCAGGGGACGAGGCCGGGCAGGCCCGGCCCTCCCAGGGCTGCGGGGCGGGAGTCGGCCACAGCGGGCTCCCTTCACCAGCAGCTCGACCTTCCCGGCAGCTCCCGGTCCCTGGGTGAGGCCGGCAGGGGGGTGCCTGCCACCCCGGCCCCACAGGCACAGCGGCCTCTGGCCGGGCTGGGTCTCCCGCACTCTGCTCGGCTCAGCGGCTTTCTCTGAGGAGAGGAGGGGCCTGTGCGCAGGCCCTCGGCGCCCGTGGGGGTCGAGTCGCTCTCCCTCCCACCTGAGGGGACCTCACGGGCCGAGACACAGCAGCAATAACAACCGCGGGGCAGCTCGCGCCCGGTGCTCCACGTCCGGTCAGCGCTGGCCGGTGACGGGCCTCCCTGTAAATACCCCGTCGCACCCTGTAGCGTACGTGTACACGGGGTCCGGAAACCCTCCCTCCCGGTCGTCGTCTTGTTTTCTGGGTGGTCCTCCCCGGACGCACTCCTCTGCCAGAAGGGGCAGCCCTGCCCGGTGCCCGGTGCCCGGTGCCGGGGCCGCCCGGCCGCCCGTCCAGGCTCCCGGGGAAGCCGGTTCTGGCTTCCAGGCAGGAATCACAAACGACCTTTTTTCGATTAAGGAGAAAAACACAGCTCCACCTTTGTGTCCGCCAGGAGCGCCCGCATCGCCGTCCCCCCTCCTCTGCTGCTGCTAATGACAATATGATGACTTACTCTACTATCCGAGAACTATTTTTATGTAATTAATGTATGCGCTCTTGTTTATAAATGCCTGATTTAAAAAGAAAAAGGAAGCTTGGCATGTTTATCCATCTCGCTGTGGACCCGCTGTCCCTCCGCGCCCCTTCCCCCACCGTCCGTCCATACCCCTCCCCCACCGTGACGACGTGCCGTGAGGGACTTCGTGAGTCCACCCCACCCTCTGGGCCCCGGGCCTGGACCGGGCTGACCTGTGCCCCCGCCCACCCCCAGTGCTGTGGCCTCTCCCGTGCCGTGGATGTCACTGGAGGCCCGGCCACGCCGGGGGCACCTTGCCTGGCCCAGCCTCTGTGGGGTCTGGGAGGCCCGGGCCCCCCCCAGAGCCAGCCCGTGTCTCTGTGGGGTGGTGGTGTCAGAACCCGGGGCGCCGTGTCGCCCTGAGGGAAAAGCAGAGGTGCTGGCCTGCCTCTGGGAGGCCCCCCTGCCCCCTGCCCCGTACAGCCCCTCACTGGTCCCCTGGAGAGGCTGGTGGGCGGGAGCTCTGGGGCGGCCTGGCCCAGGCCCACTCCCGGCTCCCTGTCTCCTGCAGCCTTGGGAGACGCCCCCAGACCTGGGCCCAGAAGCGCACAGACCACCCCCAGTGACCCCCCGGGGGCAGGCAGCATTCCCCAGCCTGCAAAGACCTGTGTAACGCTGGGGCTCGCCGGGCAGGGTGGGCAGACGGCTGGCACCCAAGTGCCCAGGCCTCCAGGCCCCAGTCGCACAGCCCTCGCCAAGGCCCTGGACCTGGGCTCCCAGCAGCTGCTTCTCTTGGGGTTTGAGGCAGACTGGGTGGTAGGGGCCCTGCAGCACCAAGGGATGGATGGCAAACCCACCTCAATGGGGCACAGCTGTCCCTCAGTCCAGGTGCCACCTGGGCTCTGGCCTCGCTGCAGGGCACACAGCGCCCCCCGCCCTCCTCCTGGCCCCCAGCCCCTCACCATGAGGGGTCCCAAACCCATCCCAGGCCCCTTCCAGAGAACTGAGGGGTCAGGCCACGGGGCAGGAAGGCCGGGGTGGGCAGGCAAATCTGCACGGGCAGCTCTGGGGTCTGGGATTGGGGGGCTCCCCCCCAGGGTGGCTGGCCCTGCTGGGGGCCATGGGCAGGTGTCCGTGTGGCCTCAGAGCTGAGCCAGGCAGCTCCCAGCTCCAGGCCCCACCGTCCGAGCCTGGATGCCCCAGGCTTCACTTGGGAAATAAAGCGTTAAAAAGGCTCCGGGCACCCCGAGCAGACAGGATGGGAGTCCCCTGGTGTCAGAACCCGCCCCCCATTCTGAGGGGCTCAGGGAGAGGTCAGCATCAGAACCACCCCCAGTGTGCCTCCAGGACAGAGACGACCTCCGGCTGCCCCCCGGGGGCCAGCCTCTGCAGCCAGCCTGGGCTCCCCTCCCTCCCTTGCTGGTGCCCGGCGGGGGGTGCTCTCAGGAGGCTGTTGGGGTCCCTAGTCGGTCCCCACCCCCACCCCCAGCTTTCACTTCTGCCTGTCACCAGCAGCCTTGCCACCCCCGCCCTGGCCTGCCTGTGTCTTCCCCTCCAGTCCAGCAGCCCCTCCAGTCCAGCAGCCCCAACCCCCACCCTGGGCCACAGGCTGGCCCTGGGGACCCACCCTCCACCCTGTGGTCAGGGGCTGACTCGCAGGCAGAGAACCCCGGTCCTCATCTGGGTGGTGGGTGCCCGGCACACCCTCCTGGAAAGAGGAAGCCGCCTGCCCACTCACGGCAGCAGCTGCACGGCCCGGCCCTCGCCGCCCTCGCCGTGGCCCTCAGCCTCCGCCCCACCCTTGGCCCCCCGATCCCCCCAACGCCCCCTCTGCCTCACTTCTCCCTGCCTGTCACAGGGCCACCTGTTCTTGCTGGCCAGGAAGAGACAGGCCAGAGGGCCTGCAGGCAGGCCTGGGCCAGACCTGGGGCTCAGTAAGAGTGCCAGGCTCTGCCCGACAGGTCTCCAGCCCTGGCCAGACTTGGGAGGCCTGGGTGACCACTGCCTGCAGGGAAGAGAGGGCCCCGTAGGGGAAATGGGGGCTGGCCCGCCCCTCTGGCCTGTCCCTGAGGACAGTCTGTGCCCTCATGCGAGGGCAGGGTGGGTCCTTGCCCTGCTGGCCCTGCAGGATGTGAAACCAGGGGCTTGGGACCCCGCCCCCCCTCACAGATGCCCACTGTGCTCTGGGGGAGCAGCCTTGCACCCTCCTGCCTGCCCTGCCCACGCCAGGCCCTGGAAGGGTGGGAACAGCACTTCGGGAGCCTGGATGCCTGCCAGCCCCTGCCCCCCGCCCCCCACAGATGACGTGAGCCCTGCAGGCGCCGCACACAGAGCCATCTGCACCCAGGCATGTGCCAGGGTCTGGGGGCCTCGGGGGCTGAGGCTCCCGGCCCTGGAGCAGGTGGCCCCACTGCAGGGCGCGGACAGGCAGGTGGAGCCGGCCCAGCTTGTCCTCGGCGCGTCCTGTGCTGGGCTGGCGTCCGGTGCACAGGGCGGGGCCTTCCCGTGGCACACCGGCCTGGCAGCACTCACGGGCAGGAAGCTTGGCCCCAGCTCTCTCCCAGGTCCCTCCTGCTGCCACGGAGGCCTGTTCCAGAAACCTCCGGACACAGGGTACCTCGTGCAGGGGACAGCTTGAGTTTGGGGCTCGGGTTCCCGTGCCCACGATGCCCTGATCAGAGGACACGTGTGTGGGGCTGCTGGAGTCCAGCCCCAGACCCAGGCCTGCACGGCAACTCTGGTGCCCAGAGGAGTCCCCTTGGCCTGGAGTTGCAGCCACTGTGGTGGGCCTTCGGCCTGGTCCCGTGTCCCCCTGGGAGGCCGTGGACTGGCCCTGGCACCAACATGCTGACGCTCCTGAGAAGGCCAGGTTGGCTTGCACAGAAGCCTGCGAGCGTAGGTGGACCGTACCCTGCCTCTGCCCGCCCCTGCTCCCCCAACCTCTCCATGACGCCCTCCTGTCCTCTCCTCCCTGCCACATGTCCCCCTCCCCCGTATGCAGAACCCTCTGGCCCCTGCTGCCAGTTGGCCCTGGCAAGGCTCCTCAGGATGAAGGAGACCCAGCTCCCTGGCCAGCCCGCCCCCACGGATCCTCCGGGCTCCACTCAGCAGGGCCTGCAGGCCCACAGTAGGGGTGGGAGTGGGTGGGGGCATCATCCAAGACCCCATAGGGAAGGCTGTGCTTCATACCGTCCAAAGCCAAACCTGCCGGGCTCTGGCCAGGCGGGTGCAGTGGGTGGCTGGGTGGGCTGGGCCTGGCACAGGGACCTGGGAGGTGGTCAGGCGCTGCTCTCGTGCCCAAGTTCACACTCTGGTCTGTGTCCCCATGAGCATGAGAGGGCGGTACATTTGGGGCAGGGTCTGAGCAGGGTCCACACCCTCACCCTGCCCAGTGAGCGGGTGCAGGGCCAGGGGCTCTACTGGACAAGAGGGAGGGGCTGAGCCACAAGAGCCAGGAGGGGGCCCAGACGGGCGGGCGGCTGGTAGGACCCCGGAGCCCAGGAATGGGAGGAGCACCTTGTTGGAGGCAGGGTCTCCCAGCCTCCGGAGGCCAGCACCTGTTTGTGCTTGTGTACGCACAGGCCTGGGCTGCGGGGCTGGGGGCTGGGAGGAGGGCCAGGACTCAAAGCGGGAGCGCCTGCTGCCAGGGTGCTCCGCCGGACTGGCTGGGGTGGCCCCAGCTCGGGGATGGCAGGAGGGTGCGCAGCCCAGGCAGGGCCAGGCGCGGCCCCACCGAGGCGGACGAGTGTCCTTCCCCACTCCACTCTGGCACTGGGGGCTGCAGGGGGCGAGTTTCCCCCGGTCCCCGTCCCGCCCTCCGAGGGGCCTTGACCAGGTGGGCATGGGGTGCACTCCTGAACTCCTGTTTCTAAGTAAGAAGTCCCAGAAGGGCCCTGGGGGTTTGGGGAGGAGGCTTTCGGCCCAGGGTCTGGGCCTAGGTGGGCTGGGAGGGGCTGCTTCCAGAGTGTCTGGGAGAGAAGGGCTGTGGTGGGTGTGGCCAGCTGCTTCCCAGGCAGGAAGGCAGTGCTCACGGGGACAGGCCTGAGTGCTGGCCACCCGGACCCAGCTGCTTGGGGCTCTTCTGCTGCGCGGGGCCAACCTGGACCTAGTCTCTGCGAGACCCCCTGGTGCCCTCCCCGTGAGCGCCTCCTCAGGACGGAACCTGCCCCCACCCCATCCTGCACACCGGTGCTTGGGACTGGCAGTGGGCAGGGGTGCCCAGAACAGAAGGCTCCGTGAGGCCCTGCCTGCCTCGCCCCCTATCTCTGGGCGAAGGGCTGGGGCAGCGAGCCTCCAGGGAGTCACAGTGCTGGTTCGAAAACTTTCCAAATTCCTGCTCCTTCCGGCTTGGCCGCAAGCCGGGCTAGGGCGGGAGGGGGCGTCTGGCCCCTTGCGGAACCGGCAGGCCCGAGGGACCTCCTGGCAGCGCTTCTTGGGGGACCCTGAGCCCCTCTGCTATCCAGGACAGGGGAGCACACACTTGTGCCATTGGGCACGGGTCTGGCGTCCGAGTCTAGGGGGAATGGGCGTCGCCGGGCGGTGAGTCACCGGACGCGGCCCTGCCCTCCGTGGGGGGCAGGGCAGCCCCTCTTCCCACGTCCGCCTCCAGGACCGTGGACCAGCCGGGCGAGTGGGGAGAGTCTCTCGAGGGGAGCTGGAGGGCCGTGTAGCTGCCGCCCTCGCTGCGCCCCTCGGAAAGCGCGACTCAGCCCCACACCCCCGCCCCCCAGTTTCAGTTCCCCGCCAGCGCCAGGCCTCGGCCGCGGGGCTCCATCCGAACACCCAGTCGCCCAGACCTCGACGGCGGGGGCCCGCGGTTTCCGGCCCGGTGGCCTTAAGGGACTGGGGCCGCCTCTCCGAGAGGGCCTGCCGCGTCCCACGGGCCTCCGGCTCCACGCCTGCGCGGGCCGGACTCGTAGCCACCTCCCCCGCTCGGGGCGGGGCCTGGGGACCGAGACGGACCTGCCTGGGCTCCCGGACGGCGCCGCGGGGACCCAGCGCTGGGCGCTCGGGAGGGAAGGGGGCGGCTGAGCGCGGTGAACCCTCCTCACCGGGGGTGCGGGCTGTGGGGCGGGGCAGGGCCTGGGGAGCACGTGGAGCTGGAGGCCCCACCCCCAACCCTGCCGGGGGCTGGGCTCCGGGGGTCCCAGAGCTCTTGAGCGCTTGTCCCTGTGGGCGGCGGGCACTGACGTGTCCAGACGTTCGGAGTCCGAGCGCCCCGAAGCCTGGGGTGGGGGGCCCGGTGCGACTCCCTGCGGCAGCAGAGGCGAGAACTGCAACTCTCGGCGATCGCGGGAAGGGGCGCGTCCCCACGGCTGGGTCGGAGGCCGGAGCGCGCCCCAGGGCCCGCGATCAGATCCTCCCTCCCAGAACGTTCCCGCTTGGCCTGTTTGGATGCCCTTTATCTGGGGTTCTGCCCCCGTTTTATGCCATTTCCGGAGAAAAGCCCCAACCTCTAAGACCCTGGTCCCCGCTTCTCCCTGAGCCCCGGGAAGCCCATTCCTGCCGGGGTCAAAAAGCGCCCCGACGCCCAGATCCCTGCCAGGCTCCACCAGCGGTGCTGGGCCCGCCCCTTCCTAGGGGCTCCCTTGTCCGGGTCCCCCGGGGCTCAGACCCAAGCCCACTGACTCCGAGGCCTCGGGCTGAAAGCAGGGAGGGGGGAGATGGCCCTCTGCGGCCACCGTGGTGCCCCAGCTGCTCTCTCTGAGCCCCATGGCCCTCTATCCTCCGCCTGGCTCCTGGGGATGCTATCGGGGGCCCTGCTTGGGAAGTGCGGTGGGATGCACCCTGCTTGCAGGACGCAGCCACTGGAGAGACCCCAAGGCCACAGCATGCCTGGTGCCGCTGCTCTTCCTGTGGGGATGCGGCCATTTCCTCCTCCAGGCCGGCCGTCCTCAGGGTGGCGCCCCCTTCTCCCCCACTCGCTGCTCCCTGAGCTAGTGCCCTTGGGAACTCAGTGGCCCCACCGCAGCCCGCCTCCGGGCTTGGCCCTGCCTTGCCTCCAGCTCCCCCTGCCCAGCCCTGCCCCCACAACCTCGCCCCCCTTCCCCCGGGCTGCCTCCCTTCCGCTCTCTGGCTCTCCAGCAGGTGCTTTCCTGGTGGGGGGCCTGTGGGGTGTCCCAGGTGCACTCCAGCCCCAGCCAGGGTGTCTACTTGGAGCCTCCTGCCCTGGGTCTGCCCTCCTCCCTGGTGGGGTCTTTGAGAGGCGCTCATGGAACCTCTGCAGCCCGGATGAGACGCACCCGCAGGGCCCTGACCCTGGCGCTCTGTCCCGGTGCTGCCGCGGCCTTTGGCCGGCACCTGTGCGTGTGCCAGCCAAGGAGGGCTGAGGGCTCAGGGTGTGCCGCTTCCCGGGCCACCCAGGAGCAGGGCCTGCCAGCTGGGCTCCACCCTGCTCACCAGGCTCTGGAGTGGTTGTAGGTAGGGCCCTGTCCTGGCTTCCGGCTCTGCTTATAAGCTGGGGTGACGGCTCTGAGCCCCTGGGAGGAGTTTTGGGGAGGAGGGAGACCCGGAGTTTGGAGAGTGTCACTGACTTGGGGCCACATGGGTGGGTGGGGGCTGGCCTGGTGGCTGAGCCCCGCACATCTGGCAGGTGCTGTCCGGCTGGACAGTGACAGTCCTGCTTCTAGGCTCCATCAGCATGGCAGCAGGGAGGCCCGCCCACTCCCCGAGACCCGGGGCCTTGCACCGGGAGCTGCAGTGTGACTCACTGCCTGGCCCCGTGGCTCCGTGGCTCCGTGGCTGCCCCCGAGCTGGCTGAGGGACGGCAGCGGTTCTGGGCCTGGGGCTTCGGGCCCCTGGGCTACTCAGGGCCAATGGGCTAGGGGCCCAGAGCAGCCCCTCCCCACCGGCTGGCCACCCCCCTCAGCTCCCAAGGTCCCCTGTGCCTGCCCAGGCTGGGTCTCTTCCCTCAGAGAGGGGACGGGGGCAGGAAGGGGCAGCCCTGGCAGCTGTGCCTGTGCCTGGTGCTGAGGGCCGTCACCCCTGCCGGGGTCTCCCTGACGGAACAGGCCCGGCCACCCTCCCTGACACCCCCAGGACTGAGGGCGCCCCGGCAGTGAGCCATCGGCCAGGCCGACAGAAACCGGTCTGGCGGGCCGGTCACCGGGGCAGCCTCCAGGAAGCCCTGCCTGGGGGCTGCTCCGCACAGTGGGCCTTCCCAGCCGCCTGGGCCCCACTGGGCATTGAGACCAGGCGGCCTGCCCAGGCTTCAGGGAAGGGGGCCTCCGAGTGGCGTGTCCTGGGTGACCCGCCTGCCTGGAGGGGCCGCCTGTGCCAGGCAGGCTGGTGGGAGGCGGCCCAGACAGACAGGGCTCTGTGTGGTGCTGGCCATGGGGTGGCCGCTGGGCAGTCCGGGAGGCCGAGCTCACCAGGGCCCTGGCCCTGCTGGGAGGGGCCGGGTGGAGGGCGGGTGGGCCCGCCTTGCTGTCGTCTTGTCTGTCTGTCTGTCTGGCACGCAGACCCCGCACGAGGGGTTGGGGCGTCTCTCATCCAGGCAGCGCCTGCCGGGGGGCCACGTGTGGCAGGGTGGGAACCTGCTGCGTGGACTGTCCCCGGGGACTGTCCACTGTCCACAGCGCTCCCCTTCGGAGGCCAGGGAGCAGGTGGAGGTGCGCAGGGAGACAGGCCGGGAGGAAGGCCGGGGCCGCGGCTGGGGCCGAGACCTGGAGCCCCTCCCGAGGCTCCTGGGGGCGCTGTAGCTTCCTGGCGTGTAAGTTTGCCTGATGCTGCCCCCTCTGCCGGCCGCTGCCCACTGGCCCCTCCTCAGCAGCAGGGAGGGTGGCTTCGGGGCCTCAGGGCCCGCCCGCCCTTCTGGTTCCCGGAGACTCCAGGAAGCCTGCCTCCTGTCTGCAGGCCACGGGTGGGCATAGCATGCACCGGGCAGGCCTGCTGGAGCCGCTGCCTGGCCCGCCGCCCCCCCGCCCCGGGCTCAGTGACCAAGACAAGGTCGTCCCCCTCTCGGCCATGTGGCCCCACCCACCAGCTGGGGGGGGGTGGGCAGGAGCCACAACAGGCCTCTGCCCTTCTGCCCCGCCCCCCGGCCCGGGCTCTGTGCCACCCCCCCCAGAAGGGCCCTCTGTGACTGGTCACTGTGCCTCACCATTGTACCCCAGAGGCTGGCGGGGCCAGAGGGCTGGACTTGTGCTCTGAGCCTTCTGGGGCCTCAGGGGCAGCCGCTGGCCAGGGGCTGAGCCCTGCTGCTTCTTGGTGGCAGTGGACCCGGAGACCAGGCCGGGGGGGCGGGGGGGGGGCGCTTGGCCCTGCAGAGAGCCTGGGGCCATGCCGGGGGGGCGCTGCGCTGTGTGCCAAAGGGGCCAGGGCCTGCTGTTCTGGCTGCTGGTGGCTGGACGCTGCCAGACAGACCTGATGGCCAGGCCAGCGACGGTGGCTGCTCGGGCTTCCGCTGACCCTTTTGTCTAAGAATTCAAATTTTGTACGGGGCAGCATTTGAGATCTTGCTTCCTGGTATGTGTTGTTAGTTTGGTTCAGATAAACTCTCAGGAAATTTATCCAAAAAGTCTGTGAATGGATTTGCCTGTGGGGGTCCAGGGGGGATCCAGTGGAGGGGGCGTCTGGGCCCAGCGCTCCTGCAGCAGAAGTCCAGGCAAGTCCTGGGGCTGCGGCCCGCAAAAGGCCACTGTCCACCCACTGCGGTGTCCTGGCCTGGGGAGCCTGCCACCTCTCTTCATCCCTCAGGGGCCTGGCGGAGGCTGGGCAGCAGCTGGAGCAGGGGACCCACCCGGTCCTGCCCAAACACAGCCCCCTGGGGTCTGAGCAGCCCTGCCCACACGGCTGCAGGGACCGTCCTGTCATCTCCGAGGGTCCCCGGCGCCAGGAGGCCCTGGACTGGCACTGGAGACGGGGGGGGGGGGTTCCCGTCACGTCTGCAGAGACTGCGTGGCCTCCGGCACCCAGGGTGGCGGCCCCTGCCCTGAGCCGTGGCCCTGTGGGCTCACCACGGCACTTCCTGCCGCCCAGGGTTTTGTGGCTCAGAATGGGACGCCCGGGACCCCTCCTGACACTGGGAGACGCGGCAGCTGCTTCTGTGCCCAGCGCTCTGTTCTTCCTCAGTGGAAACAGCACGCCCACTGCTTTTCTTTTTGGGCAGAAACGTGACCGCGTCTCGGGGAGATGGAAGGCTGCAGTGGCCGGGCCGGGTCTCAGGGCGGCCGTGGCACACGAGCGTCCCCGGGGCCTGTGGCCTGTCCACCGGGCTTCTGCCCTCGGCTCTGCCTGGAGGCTGTGCCGCCGTGGCTTCCCCCGCCGCTCCTCCACCGCACCCTCGCAGGCAGCCCGTCCCGCAGGCCCCTCGGCCCCTGCGAGCTTCCGGCAGGACAGACGCCCCGGTGCCCTTGGGCCCCAGAGTCGGTGGCTCCCACTCAGGCCGGGACGCAGCCCCTGGCCGCTCCGCACGGGCGGTTGGAGCCCGAAGCCCTGCTGGCAGCTTCTGTGGCCATTTGTGCTCACGGAGCCACTTAGAGGCCGGCAGATGCAGGCGCCCCAGCGGCCACCCCACGCAGGCCCAGAATCGCAGCACCTCTGCAGACTCCTGTGGGGGCCCTGCAGCGGCTCCGGAGCGGGGTGGAGAGTCACCCACGCCCGCAGCCCAGCTCCTCGGGTCCTGTGGGGGTGGGCCCCATCCCGGTGGCCCCGTCCACCAGTGGTCAGTTGGCTTGGAGGGAAAATTGGGTGAGAAACCTGCCCACATAAAAGCAGGAAGGGTGAGTGATGGGCTGGCCGGCAGGGCATGTCGGGAAGGGCGCTCTGGCGTCGGCCGGAGGTGGGGCCCTCCCGCGTTACCGCCCTCCACGCCAGAACAGCCGTTCCGTGGGGACCTGTCCTCTGAAGACAGACGAACCTCCACGCCACCTGTAAGCACAGCCGTCACCCATCCACCCAGTCACGCGACCCTCCGCCTGTCCTTTAACCCACGCTTCTGCCCCCAGCCACTCAGGCCCTCTCCCCGCTTCCGTCTGCTCACCTGTCCCCCCACCGCCCCTGCGTCTGCCCGTCTGTCAGTCCTTCCTGCTTCACCTCATCGGCCTTGTGGTCTCCGGTGCCTCTGCAGCACTGCCCGGCACGGTCAGGCGCCGCAGACCCACGCGGCCCCGGCACGGGTGTGCCGCGGCCGGCTCTCTGTCAGGCAGTGCGCCTCGCGGGGTAGCGAGCAAAGCTGCCCAAACGCCGCCCTTCGGCAGGCGATGAGCAACATGTAAGTGCAGTGAGCGTCCTGCTGGCCCACAATGGGACGAGGGAAGGAAGGAGGACGCCGGGGTGAGGAGACCCCTGGGAGACGGTGGGCAGGCGCAGGGCAGGGGTGCTGGGGCCGTGCGGTTGGCCAGAGAGAACCAGCGCCAGGAGACGGGGCTGCAGCTCTGGGGGCCTTTCGGTGCCGGGCATGGCTTGGGTGTGGCCCGGTGGCACCTGCTGGGCCTGGAAGACAGGGCCGGACTTGCTGGCCACCGCGCAGGAGCGAAGGCAGGCGGTGCCACCGTCGGGGCTGGAGCTGGCCTGTGGGACCCTCGGGAACTCCGTTTGGGACGTGTGTGGTCTGACATGCCTTTGACGCCGCACGGAGGCCACCCGGTGTTGCTGGACCGGGCGTCTCGCAGCCGGCGGTCTGGGTCTGGTGCTGGGGAGGGGCCCAGGCCGCAGAAAGGACCAGGAGGCAGGTGAGCACCAGCAAGTGGGGACCAAACCTGGCCCCAATGCTGGGCAGCTGGGGAAGGCAGGGGAGAACCATGGCGGCCCGTGGCCGCTGCAGCCATGTGGGGGATTGTGGGGGGGGATGGCATGGACCGTGCACTCGGGCCAGAGGTGACCGTGCCGATGACCTGGGGGGCCCCTCCCCACTCCTGTTTTTCTGTGAAAGCCGGAGCAGGTGGTCAGCTGAAAGGATGGGGGGCGGCCAGCCCACCACCCACCTTCCGGGCAGCCCTGCCTGCGCACCCCAAGTGCGTTTTGGCAGCTGAGGCCCAAAACGTGGAGTGGCTCCTGCAGCCGGCAGCCGGTTCCCAGAAAACCAGTCGCCTGCTCGGCGCCTTCATCTCCTGCTCTCTCGTCGGGGAGGGGGTTCTGACTCCCCAGCTGCTCGCGGGGCCTCGCATCCCCACCGGGCAGGGGGCGTGGGGAGGAGGCCAAGGGCAGAGGTGCAGGGCTGCACCGCCGGACTGGGGGGAGTTGGGGTGAGCAGATATGCCAGCCCATGGGGGTGACTGGTGACGCCCCCACGGTGGGAACTGGGACCCCCCAAGGAGCCGCCTGTGTCCATGGTGTGGGGAGGGGCCACGCCACTCAGCAGTCAGCGTTGAGCACTTTATTAAAGCCGGCGGCCCTGGGGTGCGTGTGGGGCTCCTCGGCCCCCAGTCTGACTCACTACGGAGGGAGGCAGAAGGGGCAGTGCCCAGGGAAGCAGAGGCAGCCTCTGTCCTCTCCAAAACGAGGGGTCTCCTGCAGGGACACCATCCTCCGTGGCTGGTGGCCCTCCTAGTTCTGGGCTTTGGGGTCTTCTCCGGGGACGGGGGGCTGCTGACCAGGCCCCTTCACAGAGACCCGAAGGTGTTGGAAGGCCGTGGGCAGAGTGTGGCCCAGGAACGGCGGGGCGGTGACGTCTTGGACCATGATGACATAGTCCCCTGCAGGAGAGGGGACGAGTTCACACTGGCCCTCTGCCAGGCTGCCGCCCACCCCCCATGAGAAACCCTCAGGTCTGCCCCTCCCTGCCCCCCCAACCGGGCTACCCTCTGTGGCCCAGCTGCTTGGGGCACAGTGAGTCCTCAGGGCACAGGCCGAGCTGCAGCCCTGGGCTCTGGGGGGCAGAGTGGGGGTGGGGGGCAGCCCGGTGAGGTGGGCTGGGCAAGGCTCGGGGGAGGCCGGGCAGGGGCAGGGCCCCTTCCCATTGAGGGGCCGTGTGGCTGGGCACCGGGACCCTTTTGAAAAGATCTTCCCATGTTTTAGGAGAAAAAGACTTTGTTTCCTCTAAAATGTTTTTTCTGAATAGTTAAGACGCTGAAGCCCTGCTTGTCTATTGCAAAGCCCCTGCCTGCCCCAGTCCTGCAGGGGGTGCTGTGGGGGCTGCTCTGCGGGGGACCCTGCTGGGGAGGGAAAGCACTTTCCCTCTTTGCTGTCTGTAAACTGTCTGGAGAGCTTCGAAGTAGGAGAAACCGTAAAAGAGAAAATAAGAAATAACAGAAAGTGAGGTTGCCATGGAAACCGCCCTCCCCCACCCCTGAGCCTCTGGGGCTGGCACCGGAGCGTGGAAAAAGCTCGCGAGCTGGCCCGGCCTCACACCAGGAATGCGGCCGCAGCTGCACCAGGGCGCGGGAGCCGGCTGCACCCGGGGGACGTTCCAGCGCCCGTCTGGAAGACAGGCCGCGCAGGGACCCTCCCTCAGGCCCGGGACCCCCGACACCGAGTTCCTGGGGCAGCCAGCGCTGGCGGGGGCCCGCCAGCGGGGGGCGGGGGGGGGCTTGGCTGGAATCAGCTCCTTCAGAAAACTGCCGTTGGGGGCTGGGCCGGGCGCCTGGGAGGGGCCGCATTCCGCAGCCGGGGGCACAGGGCCTCCCTGGCCGCGGAGGAGCGGCCGCGCATGGCAACACCGTGTTTCCAAGCAGCCGGTCTCTAGGTGTTTCCCGGGAACTCGGCCGCCCCGACCGCGGCCAAGGGCACTGCGGGAGCCGCGAGGACTCAGTGGCGGTGGCCCCAAAACCAGCCACAGCCCTCGAGCGACCTTGTCCTGAGGCCGGGGGGCCGGTGGGAAGGGGCCTGTGGGGGCCACACTGGGGGCCTCGGATACACCCGAGGTCCAACCCCGACCCCCACGTGGCCTGTCCTGGGCCTTTTGCCCGGCGTCCCCCCCCCCCCCCCCCCCGCAGAGTCCAGCCCGGGGTCAGGCTACCCATTGGCTTTGCCCTTAAAAGCCTGGAAGTTGCTTCTCCTCAGGGGCCCGTGAAGTCCAGGGGACCCCCGGCCCCTCCACCCACCCACACTACTTCCGCTTCAGTCACACATGGGGGTCCCGAGGGGGGGGCGGTCAGCAGACGTGCGGCTGCCTGAGGACAGGCTGTCTTGGCCCAAAGGGCAGGTGGGGCGCTGCCCAGGCCCCAGCCTTCCCCACCACACACAGGGGCCTTTCGGGACTTTGCTGCCAGCGGCAAGGGGGCCTGCCATGGAGACAGGAGGCAGGGACGGTCACTGGGCTGAGGCGACAGAGAGGCTCCCAGAGCTGGCCCGCACCCTCCGCCGCATGCCCTGCCTGGTGCCCGCAGCCTTTATGAGGGGCCGGGCCTTGGGGAGGGCCCTGGGACAGTCCACAGCCCCCTCCCTGCCCGGGGCCCTGGGGCTGCCCTCTGGGGCGTCTGAGAGCCTGTGTGGGGGCCGGCCAGGCACCTGCCCGATCCGGGCCCTCCTGCAGCCACGCTCGGAGGGAGAGGGCCTGCACCCCTCCAGGGTGATGGGGTTGACCCGTCCCCATCTGACCCCCGGAGATGGCCCACTTGGTGGCGTCCTCCCCCGGCCCGCCTACCTGGGAAGGCCTCCGTCCTCGGCCCTGCCCCGGCCGCCCCGTCGGGCCTGCAGGGGGGAGAGAAAGATGGACCCGAATGTGCCTCCCAGGGGGCCGAGTGTGCGGCACCCCGAGCCACCCCCCGAAAGGGGCCACGCCAGAGGGCACAGTGTGGCTGTCCTGACCCTGGAGGCCCCTCCTCAGCATTGGGGGCCAGCACGTGCCACCCCCGCCGGCCACTGGGCCTGCACCTGCCGGAGAAGGTCACAAGCGGTGACCCAGCTCTGCCCCCGGCCCTGGCGTCTCCTGGCCTGGCCAGCAGCAGGGCCACTCAGAGAACAGCCGAGGCCCGGAGCCCACTGGGAGGGACACTGTCAAACCAGTAAGAAGCGACAGGCGGCCGGAGCCCGGGGTCAGTGAGGGGCGGGGGCCACAGGGCGACGCGGCCCCGCCCAGCAGCAGAGGGGAGTTTCCACCTCGCAAAGCGGTGGGGAGGAGGCGGCAGGTGAAGACCAAGACCGGGCAGGTGGGGTCCCGGGGCCAGGCCTGCGTCCAAGGGACGGGGATCTGCCCTTCCGGCCAGTGCTGTCCGGGCTTTCGGGTGGGTGGGGGGAGGAGGGGATGACCCATCTGAGCATTTCTGTCTCGACCGGGGTCTCGGGGGGGCCCGCCAGCCGCTTGGGTCCCACTCCACAGTGGGTGATGGGCCCACCCACCTGCCCCAGGGAGGGTCACATGTCCTGGAGGACCTGGCTGTGCCCCCGGCAGGGCACCTGACCCAGCGCCCCTGCCAAGCTCCGGAGTCAAACTGTCGGCCTTCTACATGCGTCCTTAGGGGAGAGGCGGCTGCGAGGCCCGGGCACCGAGTCCTCCAGCTCCGGGCGGCCCAGAGGCCCCAGGTGCGACCGGCCGGGCTGTGCCCTGAATGTTCCAACCAAAGGGACTGGGGGGCCAGAAAGACCCCCGCCCCCCCACCCGGCAGAGTGTTCCCTGTGGCTGGAGGGTGGGAGCGTGGTGCTCCCTGGCTGGGGCTCGGAGACCTGCCAGGTTCTGGCCCCTCGCCAAGTAAATACCACATGCCTGGTTTGGGTGATAAAAATGTAAAGACAAAAGGTTTTAAAATGACTTCATTTGGAGTCCGGGGGACGGGCTTTGGCTGGCCCCCAGAGCCACATCAAGGCCTCTGAAGTGCGGGGAGGAAGGAGGCAGAGAAATGACTTGGCGCTAAGAATAAGCAAAGTCGGCCGGGCTGCCGTCTTCAAGAGAAGTAAACGGGGCTCAAAGAGCCGGGGCACTTCTACGGAGCCCCAGGGCTGGGAGCGACACCGGCAGAGCCCGCAGGAGGCTGGGGACCCTGCACGGGAGCAGCCAGAGGCGCCGGCTGGCTGGCGCGCCCGCAGACCCACGGGTCGGACCTGGCTCCCCTAGAGATCTGGGACATGTCCCCCAGAGACTGCGCCGAGGGCCGGCCAGAGCCCTGGACGGCAGTGTCACCCCAGAAGCACCGATTGGGCAACGGCTCCTGGAGTCGGGAATCGGGAGGCAGCGGGGCCTCTGGCTGAGACCCCGATGTGCGGGCCAGGGCTCCGCCCCTCTGTCCTGCGGTCCCTCCTCTGCAGCCTCCCCTTGACCACCTGGGCCCGCTCCCCTCCAGTTCACGGGCCTTGGGTCTGTGGGGTTTTCATCGAAATCGAAAATGGTTTGAACACCTCGTCCCCTCCCCCCACCACTTGTGAGCCTCCCGTTTCCTGTGGGTCTGGCGGCCGGAAGTCGTCCCCCAGACCAAGACGCTGTCCCCCACCCGTCAGTGTTGTCCCCAAGGTCTGTGCCCCGTGCCCTTCCCGTCTGCTCAGCCGCTGACCCCCGGCGAGTGCTGTCCTGTGCCACCGCCCGTGGATCCCCCGCCCCCCACTCCTTCCTCGCCTTCCCGCGCCACTCGCCAGGGGGACCACTGTGAGTTCGTTCTTCCAGCTGCGTCCTCCCCACATCGGCTGTGATCCATCGGGGATCCTCCTTACGGGTCAGACCTTCTGACATTTTCTGTGCCTGGCGACCGGCAATCAGGTGCCAGATGCTGTGAATTTCACCTGTGGCGGCACGTTTGTCTTCTCATGTCTTGGTGCCGTTACTTGGAAACAGTGATCCCCTTGGGTCTCGCCATTCAGCTTTGCTCAGTGGGTTCCAGAGGCGCAGGCATTGCCCCCGACGGAGGCCACACCTGTGAGCGCTACCGGCAGGCCACTGAGTCCGGAAACTTCCGGCCCGGCTGCCGGAAGGAGCCCTTCCTGCAGCCCGTGCGAGCCCTGCACTCAGCCGTCTTCAGTCAGCCTGGTGGTTCTTCCCTTGCGTGTGCACACGCATGCACACTCACACAGACGCATACCCAAGCACTGGTCCACGCTCTCCACAGACCCTGGGGCTCTCCCCTGTGACCTTAACCCACCTGGGCTCCGGGACTCCCAACTCCATCTCCGCCCAGGGCGCCCCAAACCCACCCGGGTGCCCCTCCTGCAGGGCTCATGGCGACTGTCACTGCCGCTCCCTTGTCACCTGCATCTGGGTTCCCACTGGTTCGTTGAGGGCAAACTCAGCCCCCTGCAGGCATCCGACAGAGCAAACCGAGACGAGGCGCCCAGACAGTGCTGGCTCCCATCTGCGGTCTATTCCAGAGGGCGGACTCTTGCCCCTGCCCTGCCCACCTCTGAGCCTGGGGCGCGGGGCTGCCCTCCAGGCCGGAAGTGGCATCTTGTCCTCACTATGTCCCTGAGAGATGGGCTGTGCCCCTCTGCTCCCATGGTGGGGCCATCCCGGGTCCCCAATAGGCCCGCTGGACTGAGCCACCTGCCTGCCCCAGTGGGGCACATGGCCGAGCTGAGGCCAGGAGAGGCAAGGGCTTTCAAGTGGGGGAGGGCGTGGCAGCTCCCTGCAAGGGTGACCCTGCTGGGTCCCACTGGGTGCTAAGCTCCCCAAGTGACCCCGCAGCCCAGCTGGCTGCTTGTCAGTACAGTGGCCTTGGTGTCCCCACGGCCACACCCTCCCCTCTCCTGGGGCCCAAGAGCATCCTGTGGGAGCTGTGCACCCTGGACCGGCCCTCTTGACGCTGCCTCTCCTGGGGCAGGTGCGGGGCAGGGCTGCCCTGGGAAGCCCCTGAACGTGCCCTGGCCTCATCCTCTGGAGTCTCCAGGAGCACACCTGGCCCACACAGAGCCATTGCTAAGGTGACAGCCACTGCAGCCAAGCTCCGCAGCGTGAGGCCTGGGTCAGGGGAGCCAGTGAGCAGAGCTGGGGAAAGGGCTGCAGGCGGAGAGAAGCCCAGTGCCTGGGCTCACCTGTGCTTCTGCTGTAGCCGCCGAGCCCAGTGAGGCACCAGGAGCGGTACTAGGCCTCTTGGCCAAGCGCACAAACGGTGGAGGAAGGGAGGGGTTCCTGTTCTGGAGTGACCGTTCCCTAGTGACCGGAGCCTGTCCCCCCTAAGGCCCACTGAGAGATCCTTGGGATTGTGGGCTTGGCGGCCCCGGGGTCAGAGCACGCTCTTGGCCATAGCTCGGGGCTCCATGAGGCCTGGCCCTGGTCATTGTTGTCCCAGTCTATGAAATGGGCGCGCAGGCACGGCTCGGGGCATGGGGACCTGAGACCTGACCCGGGTACAGGGCCCTGTTTGTGGAGCCAAGGGAGGGCTGCAGCCACCCCAGGAGTCTCACCTACTGAGAGAGACCCACAACCTGCTGGGCCTGCAGGACCACCCACGGCCAGGCAGTGCCCAGGACACACCCCTGTGGTGGGGGAGGCCCTCCCAGCTGAGGGGCGGACAGGTGCCAAACGCCAGGGGCACCGCGCAGGACCCAGGCCAAGCGCCAGTGAGCTGCAGACGGGAGCCTTGGACTTCACCCTGGACCTCACGCGGGATTTCTTGGGGCAAACCTGGGCTGGGCCTGGTGGGGGACTCAAGAGTGGGGGGGACGGAACATCCAGGACCTGTCCTCGGAGGTGACTGGGCTGCAGTCGGAGGCCTCGGGGTCCCTGACACAGCGGCGGTCGCTGGGCTGTGGCTCCTGTTCAGAGTCTCTCTGAGCCCCCCCAGGGCTGGTCTGCACTCAGCAGATGAGGAGGCGGCGGTCGTCCTGTGGCTGGGGTAGCTGAGGAGCTAGGTCACCAGGAGGGGTCACCTTTCAAGGGGACAGAGGCCTGTGGTCGACTCGATGCTCAGGGGTCACCCACGGCCCAGGTGGAGGGGCTGTGAGGACCAACTACGTACTTAAGTAAAAAAATTAATTGGCGCCATCTGTGTTGGCCTAATGACTGATTAAATGACTAATCACGGAAGTCTTAATTAAAGCCATTTTTCTCTGAGCGGTCTGGGGGAGGGCTCCGGCATCTTTGCCCAGCCGTCAATGAGCAATCATGGGCAAGGTCGTGCCGTGCACTTCCCACCCAACAGCTGGTTGGGGGCTCGGCGGGGCGGCAGGCGCCGGCTCGGTCCCAAAGCTCAGCTTAGGGTTTTTCGGGAAGGCGAGCGGGGCGCCATGCCCGCTTCTGCCGGAATCCTCCGGGCGGCCGGCTGACTCCTGGCCGCATTTAGGAACTGAGTCTGTGTTTTGTGGCTGACACCACGTCACCTCACTCAGGAACCGACGGGCTCTGTGTCACGTTGTGGAGCTGCGTGACGTGTCAGGAATGTCTCCGAAGGAACGCAAGAGGCCGCCACGGGAGCCGCCTTTCCCGGGGAGGCAGGCCCACAGCGTGGGCTGGCCTGGCATCGGGGTGCACGTGAGCCAGCAGCTCGGCGGCCAAACGCAGAAGCCACTCACGAAGCAGCAGGGAGAGGCCAGAGCCCTATCCACGGGTGGGGGACCGGGGTTGAATGGCCACAACCCTCTGCAACCAAGCGGGCCCTCCTGGTCAGGTCACCAGGACACTGCCTGTGGGCGTGAACCCCTCACTCCATGGGGTGGGGCCCAAGCGCCGTTGCAGGCGCCCCCTTCCCAGAGCGGCTCACTGCCTGAGAGCCCGTGTGTAGGGCGCGTCCATGAGGCCCTTGCCTGCACCCCAGACCGAGAGCCTCAGCCACTTGCCCCATGGAAGTGCCGATTCTAGGGCACAAAGGTAGGTTTCGTCACTCGGAGAAGAGGCTGTGGAATCACACCTGAAGTGGGGACAGAAGACCACCGTCCTCGGGAACACTCAAGTGAATTCCACCGAAATTATGGGCGTCACCCCCATCTTCGTGGGGACGGAGGATTACCAGACAGGCCGAACGCTGCCGACAGGTGTTAGGGGCTGTCGAGTGGTGGCTGTGGGGTGTGGGGGCTCTGGCCACAGCTGTGAGCGCCCCGGGGAGCCGTTGACGGTGTGTGTCTGCTGGCTGGCCCCAAACCAGAACTTGTGGGAGACGCATTAGTGACAGTTTGTGGTCAGCCTGTCAGTGTCTGCGTCCTCCTCGAGGGGACACAGTGGGTCCTGAGATGGGGGTGTCCTGGGGTTGCTGGGGGACAAGGGAAACGAGAAAGCCTGCAGTCTGGGGTGGCTGTGGCCGAGGTCAGCTTGGCTCTGGGCTGGAACGGTGGCCGCTGGCCTGTGTCCCCAGGGGCTGTGTTGGATGAGACCCGTGGGTGCCCCTGCAGCCTTGGCTTGAAGGCCACTGCACTCAGGCAGGGAGGTTGTTCAACAAGGCAAAATTGTGGTTTGGGATGCAGGTGGGCAGGCGGCCGGCCTGGCTGTTCTGGGGTCTGGCCCTGGGGTCCCTGCAATGGCCCAAGGCAGCCTGGTGGGGTGGACAGGGGGTGGCAGGTGCTGAGGGGGAGGGGTGACAAGCACAGGGGGCCAGAAAGCGCCAAGGTCCTGTGTCGGCAGGAGCCCGCGAGTTTCTCCACCCCATGTGGGTCTGTCTGTCGTTCACACGCTCCTGCCAGGGCAGCTGGGTATCAGGGGCCTCCCTGTCCCCGTCCCGTCCTGTGGCCGAGTCCTGGCAAATGTCCAACCCCTGGGACATTCTGATCACAACTGTGGCTGCTGATTACAACTCCGTCTCAGATACGGGGACCCTGGGGCCCGCAGCAGCACCGCAGGGCCGGGGTCCGAGCTGCACGCTCCCGCTGCTCTGCAGGCCATTGGCGCAAGGCCTTGTTTTGGCTGAAATGAGACGTTTCCACCTCACGCTCACGTCCGAGTTGCCACGGTGAGCACCTCGGGTTTGGTTCCCGAGACTCTTGAGTGTCAGCTGTCGGCGCTCCGCAGGTCTCCGCCGGAGACACTGAGCACTTGTGGACGTTCCTGCACATCTGCGCCTCCGCAGCTACTGCGCAAGCGCGCACCACGTTTAGTCCACCCTGCGGCGCAGGCGCAGGCGCAGGCGCAGACGGACGGCTTTGCACGGGATCCGAGGCTCACCAGCTCGCTACACTGCGGCGGCCGCGAGTGTTCCCGGCTCGTGCCCTGTCCCTGGTGGCACCGATGTGTCCTCTCATTGCAGGTGGACCTGCAGCCGCTGCTCCCTTCCGCCGAATTTATTTGTTTTCCTGGAGTGTGTTAGCTGGGTCTGTGCCCGAGGCCTCTGTCCCTTTCTGCGGCTGTTTCGACGCTCCTCCCTCCCACCCCAGCTGGCGGCGTCAAGAAAGGTGCACTGGTTTCAGGCAGTGCGAGGCTCCCCGGAGAGCCAGCCTTGGCTTCAGGGGGGCTGGCGGGCCCCACGCAGGGTCGGAGCCCTGCCATCCCCCCAGCCCCCGAGGCTCTTCTGTGTCCCCCGGGGAGGCCGTGTGTCTGTCAGGGGCGGTGGTTTCTCTCGGGGCCTGGGGGCTGCATTTCCGGGACTTCTGCCTCCATGTCCCAGGACCCCCCACCCCTGCCTGCAAGGAGGCTACAGGTGGCCGGCGGCAGTGCTGGTCGCTCAGGTGTTGCATCTCACCCCCCCACGGCTCCCGGGGGAGGGAGGCCAGGTCCAGTCTCACCTGAGTGTCCGTGGCCTGTGTGTCGGGGAAGGACACACTGCCCCTGAGAGCCGAGGCCAGGGGAGCCTTCCCAGGGAGCGCACCTCCCTGGGCTGGAAAGGGTATCACCGGAAGCACAGAGCAACGGGGCCATGCCTCCCCACAGGCCACGGTCGCCCCTCTGGCCTGTCCAGTGGGAGTCCGAACTGACTCTGGACAAGCCTCCGTCTCCTCTGCAGGGTGGGTGGGCTTTGCCCCTGGCGCGAGACAGCCAGCTGAGCCCCCAGCACCGAGGACCGGTGCATCCCACGGTACCCCCTGGCCCACCCGCCTGAAGAGTGTCCCTCGGGCAAGTGGCTGCTATGCTCTGCCTGCCTCAACCTGTCTGAGCAAGTCCCGGAGGGGCTGGCAGCTGCAAGGACCCTGCTGGGGCCACCTTGCGCTGCTTCTGCTGCCGGGCGAGTCTCCTCCTCGGTGCTAGACCAGGCCGTGTGCCCCCACCCAGGGAGCAAGCCCAGAGTCCCCACTCTCTAGGCCTTGGAAACCATTCCCACCCCTGGGCCTGTGGCGGCCCACAGTATCTGTGGTGTCGAAGGCTGGGGGAAACCAAGGCAGGCGTGCAGAGAAGGTGCACAGCCGTGGCCCAGGGGCGGGGCGACAGACCACCCCCCAAAGTCCGTGAGAGGGACGAGCTCTCCTACCTGCTGCCTCCGGGTGGGTCCCGCACAGTGGGCGCCCCTGTCCTGGGGCCCAGGTCGCCCCCGGGCCTGCTGCTCGCCTTCTGCTTAGAGCAGCAGGGAGGCACTCAGGGGGGTCCCTGGTTGCTCCCCTCCGTGCACCCCGACACGCTGGCTGCAGGGTTGGGCAGCATGTGGACTCAGTCCTGGGGGGTCCCCTGCCCCCACCTTACTCAGGCAGTCCAGGAACGGGATGGGGTGGTACCCGGGCGGAGGGGGCCCGAGGCGGATGTCCAGGAACTCGGCACGGCCGCGCTCCACCCGCCGGCAGTCCTCCGGGCAGCAGGCACTGCGTCCCCCTGCTGAGGGTAGAGAGGTTTTCCCAGAAAAATGGACAGAAGGCCCTTCCAGCATCACAAAGCACAGACCCCAGAGAGGTGGCCACGTGGGCGGCAGGGCTGGAGCAGGACGGCCCTGGGGCCGGGGGCTGGGTCCCCTGTCCCTCCCTCACCCGAGTCCCATTCCACCTTCCGAGTGCTCTCCCTCACAGCCCCGGGGCCCCAGCACTTCCTCCTGATGACACACTACCCTTGGTGGGACTCCTGCGGCCTCCCTCACCGGGTGGTCTCCTGGGAAGCCAGGCCCACCCCCTCTCTGACCCCAGGGCCTGGCCAGTGGGCCAGGCTCCCTCCACCTCAGGCTGAGCACGCCGACCCTCCTTCTCTGACGCCCTCCCGCTGCCTCCGGTCTGTCCAGCCAGCCCCCTGCGGGGTGATCTGCCCCCAGTGCGGATGGTGGCGAGGAGCGTTGGGGGTGGAGCGGGGGCCAGGGGGCCCTGTGTGGCCTGCAGTCCCCCTGGGGAAGTGACAGCTCTTGGGAGGTGACGGTGGGGACTCTAGTCATTAAACACCCATTCCAGGCTGTGCCTGCCCAGTGGTGGGGGGACGGTTGGCACGAGGCTTCTCTCCATTTGCTGAAGGTCACGTGTCCCACATCCTGGGCCTGCTGTCCCCACCCCTGGCGTCGGCCCCCAGAGCCCCACTTGCTCCCTGGCTCATAGGCTGCAGTGACCTTTCCTGCTGCCTCCCTCCCGTCACTGATGCCACTGTGCCCCAACCCGATTCCCACCTCTCCTGTCTCCCTCTCGGCGAGAGAGCACCCCCTTCCTGGTTCCTCGGCCGGGAACCTGGTGACACCCCGCACCCTGCCTCCAGTCCTGGCCTCTCCACAGCCCCACGGCGGGTTCCACCTCCTGGCCCCTGCCTCCACCTCTCACGCTCCAGGTGGGGCCCATGTTGCCCCGTCTCTCCTGCACTCCGGGCTGCACCCTCGAATCACACCCCTGAGTCCCTGTGCTCACCCCCCTCGCTCCTGCAGACATGGGCCCCGGGGGCCGCACCACTGAAGGGGAGGCTGGCAGGTCCCACCCAGAGGAAGTCAGACCTGGCTGACACCCTGCCTGCCCTTGGGGCCGAGCCGCAGGCCTGCTGGGGCTCCACAGACCCTGGGCAGCGTGCCGAGAGAATGGAGGGTCCTGCCCGTCCTGGGGGGCCCAAGTGGCTCCGGCACGTTTCTGGGGGTGCTCCCGGCCAGGACGGCCTCCAGGCCGGGCCCGGGAGCAGAGGCCCAGCTCCGCACTCAGAGACGACGGCTGTAGCGGTGGCAGCTGTAGCTTATCCGTGAGAGAAAGGTCACCGTGCTGCCCCGTGGAGGGGCACTGCGGATGGGGGCTGGGCCGCCAGGGGGATCGGGCGGCCTGACCTCGCTGGGAGGGAAACGTCTATTAATTATCTCTTAACAGCCGACACAATTAGGCTCCCCAGTCACCTGTGTAGGACAGGAAACCACCGGAATAAACAGGCCTCCAGCGGCCGCCCTAAACGCTCGCTCCAGCTAAGTGAGTCAGAAAGGTGACAGACACACCCCGTTGGTCCTGAGGGCACACCCGCCCAGCCAAGGGCCTCACTGCACAGGGGGCGGCGCAACCTGCCACCGCAGGGACGCGCAGTGCTGGGCCCCCAGGGCCCACGGCAGGGGGAGGTGGCCCGAGGGCCCCCAGGGGGGCACGCTCCCTCAGTGCCCGGCCCTCTGCACCGGGTCCCTGCTCGCCCGGCAGCGCGCGTTCGGGCCTGTCTTCCTCTGCCCGAGCGCCCCACACGGGGTGTGCATGCGTGTGCAGGCAGGCACACACGCACTCCCAAGGAGCCCCTTCCCGCCAAGATCTTCCCAGGCTGAGGGCCCAGTCTGCCCTCTGGGCCCCGCAGTCTGGAGACCCTGGGGGACCGGCAGGGAGACAGTTATGGGGTCCTGACAGGGGTGGCCTCTGCGTGCCCTGAGGGACCAGCCAGGAGAGCTCTGGGCGTTGGGACCAGCTTCTGCCCCTCCGTCCCTCAGGGCTGGCCAGGCGGGCCCCGTGGGGAGGGTCTCCCAGCAGCAGGGCCTGGGGCGCGCGTGTCCTGGGCACACGGATGACAGCGGTACAGAGATGCTGCAGCCTGGGCTGTGCACCTCTGGGCCCTTGACCGATGGTGGCCAACGAGGGGGATGGGGGGAAGGCTGCCCAGCCCCGCAGGGGACAGAGGTGGAGCAGGGACCCCTCCCCCAGCCTCGGCCTCCTGGCCCTGCAGCCCTTGCTTCAGCCGCAGTCTGCCATCTGCGCACCCTGAGGCACCAGGAGAGGGACCGGGAAGGGAAGAGGCGGGAAAGGCTGGCAGTCCCGTCACCGTGGCCCAGGCTGCCAGAGCGAAACCTGCGTGCTCTTCCCACGAAGGGCTGAGCGTCAAGAGCTGCTGTCCCCTGGGTGCACCTGACACCCCGCAGCATCTTGAGTGAGAGGCAGGCCAGCAAGGGGACCGGTGGCCCGGCTGGGGCCCGGAGAGGTGGGCGTGAGGTCCCATGTCCACTGGCCCTGGTCACCCAGACCGTGCCCGGCCCCATGGCACCCCCACAGGAGCCGGGTCACTATTTGGAGGGCCTCCTCTGCCCAGCACACGTTCTGAGGCACGGAAAACGAGTCTGACACGAAGTGGATGTCCCCACGGGCCCCCTGTGTGGTTGGAGGAGTGAGGACACAGTGTGCGCACCTTGGAGCCACCGCCTCCAGTGGTCGCACTGTCCCTGTTGCCAAAGTTTCTCCGCGAGCAGCCGTCCGTCTTGCTGGCCCCAAGCTGGCTGCTAAGCCCCTCCTGGACACAACGCCGTGCCCCCCACCTTGGGGCACAGCACACCTGTTTTTGCTGCTGGGTGCCCCGAGGGGCTGGAATCGAAAATGGAACTCGAAAGGGGGCATGTTTCGCTGGCCAGCCACCAAGACCCGGGGCTGATGGGGGTTCTTTCCAAGTCTGCTTCTGCTGCCTGCCCCTGTTTGCAGGAGCTGTTCGAGTGCAGGTCGAGGGGCAGGTGCCGGAGCTGGGGCACCCGTCTGGCACGGTCAGGGCGAGGCGGGCAAACACCCCACGGGCTCCCTGAGGAGCCACTAACCCGCTCTGCCCCAGCCCGAAGCTGCAGCACGTCCTGGGTGGTGGAGGAGCAGGAGGGCAGGTGACCAGCCCTCATGGGGACAGTGGGAGGGGTGACAGGGATGCAGCCAGGTGCTGTGACCTCTGGGCCCTGCGCCCCTGCTCTGGCGCCTGGCTCCAGGCGGGCGGCCCCTCACGCCCGGCGTCTGAGGCAGTCCCTGCTGTCCCAGCTGCACGCCTGTGCGGCGTCCTCTGGTCCCTCTCTAGGACGGCCTGTGTGTGTGGCGGTCCCCAGACTAGAAGCTGAGGCCCAGGTTTTCCTTGAAATGCGCAGACCCCCACACCTCTCCGCTGCACGAACTGCAGACCGCAGCCCTGCCAGAGGCAGCAAGGTCGCCCCCAGTTCTCCGAGACACGGCCCGTCAGTTTTAGTGGCGCCACAGGTTTAGCGGCCAAAGGCACCTTGGTTTTTAAAACTGTCTCACAATGACGGGCACTTCTTCTGAGACCCCGTCTGATGGACGCCCAGAGCCGCGTGCTCAGCGCAGGGAAAAGGGAGCCAGCCACTCAGCTCCGCGGGAGACACCTCCTGGGAGGGCTTTGTGCGTTAAAAACGAAAAGGGAAAAAGAAAGAGAAAAAGCAGCCCGAGGTTCTCTCTGGCGGCTGCAGCTCTTCGGGTTTCCAGATACGATCTGCGGGGGATTGTGTGCGCCGCTGGGCGCCCCCAGCCTGACCGGGCCCCTCGGCCCCCGTCCGCACCTGCGTTGACCCAACGGGCTTGAGGGACAGGGGTCGGGGGCAGAGGTCCCGCCGATGGTGGTGGGTCCCAAAAATGGGTCCCGCCGTTCAGAGCTGTGGGTGGGAGCTACAGAAGGTTAACAAGCCACAAACAAAAATCTGTCTGAATGTAAAATCAACGCGCTTTGTCAGTGAATTCTAGGTGCTGGAATTAAACTGGAACTGCGTTCAGGTTGTCTGGCCATCGACCACGTGTAGAGGGAATTGCCTTTTCTTCTCAATGAGGGTTAGAAACAAGCAAGCCGCCGAAATATTTCACATCAACAGGCAGCGGGACGCAGGGCCACAGCAGGCCTCCGGGAAGAGGCCGTCTCTCTCCTCCCTGCGCTTCCTCGTACGACTGGAAGCCACGTGTGTAGAGGGTTTATCTTCTTAATTGCCTGTCTTGGGCCAAGAACTTGGTCCCACCGGGCATGGAGGTGGCCAGCTCCAGGGTGGGCGCTGGGTGGGCCCTGCACGGTGGGGGCGGGGCTGAGACCCAGTGGCCTTGCCCAGTGGGCAGTGGACTCCAGGGCTCCTCTCCCCCGAGTGCTAAGGCACCAGGCTCCATGGCTTCACGTTGCGAAGCCCATAGGGGATGGGGACACACACCTCCTTCCATCAGAGAGACCCGGGCTGCCCGGGGAAGGGACGTGATGTCAGGGGTGGGTCCCTGTGGCTGTGCCCACCTCCTGGGGACAAGCTCCACGCACCCCCAGCTGCCAGCATGTGCCCGAGTTCTAGAACATGGCGGAACATGGGCCATCACTTTAAACGTGCGACGTGACACGTGCCCGTTCTCCTCCAGAGGCGGCACAGAGCACGCCCCCTCCCTGCTCTCCCCCGGCGCCGAGGACAGCCCCTCCCGGCTCACAGGTGTGGGTCCGGATGGCAGCTGGAACGTTCTGCTGAACAGAGGTGTCCCTTCCAGGCGGCGCTCACAGCGGCGGCCAGGCTGCCCGCGCCCCCTGCTGACCGCTGGAGTCCAACCAGGACACTGAGGATGGTTTCACGGGGGACAGACCTGCAGCCCCGCCTCCACCCACTGGGCCCGTGCTCAGGACCTGGGGGGTCTCCCGTCCAGGACAGGTGGTGGCCGCGGGGCCCTGCTGCGGGCCTGCGACAGGGTGTGGGGTGTCGGCTCCTCGCGGCACTTGCCCGGCAGCCCACCCCTCCGGGGGCCACCTGCTCCCCGAGACCCTCGTGAGCTGCAGATGCCGGCAGCAGGCTCGGGGCCGGCCCCCACACTCCCTGCTGGGTGGAGGGACGTGCGTCCGTCTGCACGTCTTCACCACCAGGGGGTCTTTGTCACTCACTGCCCGACGTCCGTGGACAAGAGGGAGAGGTGGCAGCAGTGCATGGCCGGTCACCTGCTTCCCTGGGCAGGTGCCGACGGGGCACTGGCCTCGGCTGCCTGAGTGGCCAGGCCCCTGCCCGTGTGGTCCCGAGGGCGGTGCACCCCGCGGGGCCCAGGGGTGTCGGCTGACAGCGGGTCTCTCATCTGAGTTTCCGGAGCATTTGGCAGAGACGGCCACCTGGCACGGGGTATGTGCCGCCCCCTGCCGCGCAGTCACAGACCCAGGTTTTGGCTGGCAAGCCGTTTCCTGTCTCCCTGTGCCTGGCGAGGTGTGGCGCCCAGGAGGCTTCTGTGCGCCTCAAGCTTCCCCTCCTGCTAGCTGGAACAGGGGCGTGATGGCTGGCGCTTGTGCAGTCCCCCAGAGCCTGGTGATCGGGGCCCGCCCCGAACTCTGAATTGCAAGGTGAGGCGTAAAGGTGGGCAGAGTGGACCCCTTGCTGCGGCCATTGCCATTTCTGGTTCTCTCCTGGCCACTGTCCTCCCAACGGCAGAACTGAAATCCACCGCTAGGTCATTTCCTCTGCAGAGTCCACCAGGGGGACAGCAGATGGCCAGCATGGCCGTGGCCCAGAGCAGACAGGCCCCTGTGCAAAGGGCTGAGTGTCTCGTGCGGGCACCTCTGGTGGCCGCAGCAAGGTCAGTCCTGCCCAGGGTTCAGGGGTGAGCTGTCCCGAGAGGGAAATGCCGGCTTTAAGGGACTAGAGAGCAGAAAGGGCCCCTCCCCGCGCCTGTGGTGGGGACTCGGGGGCAGCCGTCCCGGGGGCAGCCGTGGCTGTGGCCTCACTTTGCAGGAGAGGGAAACACAGGCACAGGGACCTTTGGCTGGAAGAGGGTGGAGAAATAGCAGCCCGGCCTGTCATCCCCACTTGGTCCCAGATACATGTCGGGCGGGGGCCCTGGGCCCGAGGCAGCCTCCACGCGGCCGTGATTCAGCAGGAGCTGAGCCGCCTACAGCTCCGACCGAGAGGGTCTCAGCTGGACAGAAACATGGGGCCCTGAGCTGCCTGCGGGGGGCGGGGCGGGGGCAGGGGTGGGGCACCTCCAGGTGTCCCCGCTGTGTGGGGACTGTCCCGAGGGCGGCGTGCTGTCTGCTGTCCCTCAGGGCCTGTGGGCTGCGCACGATCCCCCGGGACAGCCTGCCCCCAGGTCCACTGCGTCCAGGTCTGGGCAGCTGCTGCCACCGACGCACTGCCCGCTGCTGACCACATGTCCCCTCCACTCACCAGGCAGGTCACCGGGGGTGTCCCCCCGGCCATGCAAGGCGTCTGACGTCAGCGCTGCCCCCAGGTCTCTGGTGCTTTCCGGGGCGGCTCTGGGCTCCGGGCTGCCAAGGGAGGCGCTGGACAGCGGGTAGGCAATGCACTCGAACCCACTGTGGAGGGACAGCAGCGGTGGGTCAGCTCCATGTGGGGGCCGGGTCACCTGGCCCCCGGGTCTCTGCCTGGCCAGCACCCACTGGGCGCCTGTGCTCCCTCCCTTCTGACGGCTGTGTCTGCTGGGCCCTGCTGGGCCACCTGTGCTGGGGGGAGCCTCGTGGACCTCCCAGGGGCCTCCGCTCAGTCCCCTCCTCCTTGACCCCTGCCCCACATGGGGGTTTCCCGGACACCCCGACTCACAATGGGGTCTGGATGGGCGCCTCCCGCCTGTCCTGGTCCACGTGGAAGAAGCAGACGTCCGAGTGGGCCGGGAGCTGCACGTATCTGACGCCCGCCGAGACCCTCAGCACCCGGCCATCCTCGCCTTCCAGAAGGAGACAGAAGCCCAGTGTGCCAGGGGCAGGGGAGCAGCCCCAAGGGCCCGGGCTCCTCCCCTGGGGCTCAGGGAGCTGGGCCTGGGGCGGGGCCTTCACAACACAGCCCCAGCTGCACCTCGTGCGACCTTCGCTGCCCCCCAGCCCTTCAGCAGAGCCGTCCACACTGCTCGTTCCCGAGCCGGTTCAGGGCCCAGGGTGCCCACCGTGCCTCTGGCGCTGGCAGGTCCCAATGGAGGGCGTCCGCTGGCCGTGCAATGGCACAGGCAGACACCCGGAGGCTTGCCTCCCTCCTGGGCCTGGCCACCTGGGGCACATGGCCCCCCACTACCCATCTTCCGCCCTGACCCAGGGACCAGCTGTCAAACCCATCTGCGCCTCCACGGTACCCAGGACAGGGCTGGTCCCAAGGGCTCCGGGGCTCAGGGTCCGATTGAGAAGGAGGGGCGGTGGCAGCCACTGACTGCCCCTCAGGCCCCCGGGGCTGAGACCTGGGGAAGGCGCAGCCGGGCAGACCCAGGAAGGACCCGGACTTGGGAAGACGCGGAGCCACGTGTGGCCTGAAAAACAGCCGCAGTCCGATCGGCTCCGACAGGTTCAGGTCCAGATGGAGCCGCCAGAGCTGGTTCGCCCTCCTGCGTCTGGCAGCCAAGAAGCACAGGACACACAGAGCGACACTGGTCCCCGGGTCCTGGGCACCAGGCAGGACAGGCAGCCCTGCAAGGCAGGGAACGGGCTGCGTGGCCCCGTCACCAGGCCGCTGGCTCAGCGGACTGGGCGCCGCACGGGCACCTGGGGCGAGCCCGCCCTCAGGCCAGGGCACAAGGAAAACCACAGTGAAAAATGAAAGTACATGCAAGACATTCACAGACCCTCGAAAGCTGGAAGAACCCGTCACCAGAAAACCTGAGTGACAAGAAATGTTAGGCTAAATCCTTCGGGCAGAAGGGCGAGTGTCCCCAGGGGGCCTGGGAGGACGGAGCAGAGCCAGGATGTGGCCACGCGGGGGAGGCCCCCTCCTTTGCATTCCACGCTCTTTCTCCATTTTTATGTGTTTATTCATTTATTAGAGAGAGAGGAGAAGAGGGAGAAGGAGAGAGAGGGAAATATCAACGTCGAGAGGGAAACATGGATCGGATGCCTCCTGTACGCGGCCCCCCCCCCCAGGGGCCCGGCCTGCAACCCAGGCCTGTGAACCGACCAGAAATCGAGCCTGTGACCTCTCGCTAGTGACTTGCCCAACCCACTGAGCCACAGGGGTCAGGGAAGTTGAACACTGTCCAAAAGGCGAGTGGCGTCTAAACAAAAGCGGTGGCTGTGCGTCAGGAAGTGGTCGGACGGGGGACACCAGCTGCAGGGAGACGGGGTGGAGTGACTCGCCCGCCTGCCGCAGGCGGAGAAGCCTGGGGGCCGGTGGGTGAGATAGAGGGTTGTTCACTCTCAGCCCCTACAATAACCAAAGGAAGGGCGGCGAAGACGAAGCCAACGGTAAAGGAGATGCAATGAAGCAAGGAAAGGCACTCGGTCCAAAGAGGTAGCAGTTGAGCGCAAAGCGGAAGAGACTGCCGAGGAAAGTGGGGAACAGACAGCGAGACCGGGCGTCGAACCTGCGTAGCAGCCATCGCAGGGAACCGGATGGTGCGAGCCCCTCGGCTGAGAGGCGGGGATGCCGGCGCGGCTGGAGGGGGCACAGCCGCCTGCGGGTCGCGGCGAAAAGGCGGGGATGCGGACCACACAGCTGGGGCGCCCAGTACCGCGTCCCGCCGAGTACCAGGACGGCGGAGGGCGGGCAGAGCCGTCACCAGGGGTGACCACGGCCAGGGCGCCACAAGGAGGGGTCAGTGAATTCCGTGGCATAAGAATCCCCCGCGTTGATGCCCTAGCAACAGAGCGTCAAAAGGAGGACCTGGAGGTTGACGGAAATGGAAGCAGGATGGAGGACGTGCCCATGGCGGGGAGGGCTGCCCGGCCACCAATCCACGGGAGGTCGTGGAGTGGCCAACGTGGGTGAATTTTTTTAATGTGGTTTCTTTCTTTTAAAAAAATATTTTATTTATTTATTTTTAGAGAGAGGGGAAGGAAAGGTGAGAGAGGGAGAGAAATATCAGTGTGTGATTGCCTCTCGCGTGCCCTGCACTAGGAACCTGGCCTGCAACCCAGGCGTGTGCTCTGACTGGGAATCGAACCTGCGACCATTTGATTCACAGGCCTGCACTCAGTCCACTGAGCCACACCAGCCAGGGCCCAACGTGGGTGAATTTCATGGTGCGCTGCACGGAGCGGGGTCAGTGTGCAGCGGCCTTGGGGGTTCGCTGGTGGGTGGGCCGGCCCCCACGGTGTCTCGGGTGGGGGGCTCGCTCTCCCCTTAGAAGGGCTGTGGGGTGTCAGCGTGTCCGCCCCCCCAGCACCACAGGGCTGGGTCACATGAGAGAGCAGCCCGAGGGACGGGGACCTGTCACTGCGTGGGGTGGAGCCTGGCCTGCGCTCACGCACATGGGGCCACAGCTACTGTCCTCTCGCTCCACGAGGTATGTGACAACCACGAGCACACAGAGCACGCGTGTCCACACACACCCACACACGCACTGTCATACTCGTGGCTTCCTGTCCTAGAACCCGACACCTGGTCATCGTTCTGAAAAGGTCGGCCACCCCCACGGGGATGCTTACTCTCGGCCACGGCCCCGTCCTCCTGCTGCAGCTGAACGCACACCGGGAACGAGGAGCCGGCGGCCACGCACGTCATCTCCGGGCCCAGAATCACGATCCTCGCAGCTCGCGCTGGGAGAGAGTGGAGGCGGCGCTGCTGGGTGCTGGGTGCTGGGTGCTGGGTGCTGCCCGCCGGGGTTGGGTCCCACCCCACTGCGGGGCCTCTCCCCTAACGGGCAGGACACCCTGTGGAACTGAGAGGGGCCCCGCCGGCAGGTCTGAGCGTGCGGACGGCGTCCCTCCCTCTGAGGAGCGGCCCAGGCGTCAGTGAGACTGAGATGGGGCGGCCACCGCGGGGCCAGCTGCTGTCCCCCGAAGTGGCCGTTTCGGGGCGGACTGGACCGGGTTAAAGGGGCTGCGGGGCATCCACCAGGTGTGTGTGGGGCTGCGGGGTGGCCGGCCGGGACTCTGACGGGGGAAGCGAGGCTGTGTCCCACCCAGGGCTTCTGGCAGGACGCCGAGTCTGAGGGGGGGAGACCTGGTTCCTTCCCAGGGCGATGCTGCTGAGAGGAGGACCCGAGCCCCGCCTGAGGCTGGGGGGCGGGGGGATCGGGGCCTCCCCCTGAGCGGGGGTGCCTGGGCCCAGCCCTGAGCCCTGGCTGTGGGGTGGCCATGTACCCCCGGGGGTGTGCCTGGGGGGCCAGGGCTCCTCCCCCCAGCCCTGGCCCCTTCCCCTCCTGGGACTTTGGCCCCCACTCTGAGTCCATCTGGCTCGTGGGCTGGGGCAGTTGACATTGGTGCCCCTGGCGCCTTTCCCCACCAAGGGTGCTGGTGTGGCCCCCTGTCCTGGACAGGAGCAGGGTGGCACCCCACTGTAATGCTCGGAGGCAGCCCCCCAGAGGAGGCCCCTGCCGGCTCACATCACAGAGCAGGGCGCTCAGGTGGGGGCAGGATGGAGGCTGAGGATGCAGAGGCACAGGCCCTGTGGGTGGGGGACCCTGGGACCGGGGGCCTTGCCCGCAGCAGGCCCCCTTCCGAACCACACTGAAATGTGCTTCTCGTGTAGGATTTCGGATTCCGTTCACCCCAGCCCCCCGCCCCCTCCCCTGCCCCTGGGTCCAAAGACTCCCACGTGACTTGAGAGGACCCAGACCGAGAGGCGACCCCACCCGAGGCCCTCAAGTGGCTCGGGGGGCCGGGGACACCTACCCACTGGGTGGCCGTTGATCCACATGCCCCGATAGACGACCCCGGAGCAGTGGGCCATGCTGCCCAGGCCACTGAAGACATCACTGTGCCACTGTCCCTGCAGAGAGAACCAGGGGGCTCAGCAGGCCCCATCTGCCCAGGATGCGGGACACGGGGCCGGGGGGCCTGCTCGGCCCCGGGGGACCCCGTGGTCCTCGGGGTGGGAACTCGCCCTGCCTCTGAATGCTTCGCGTGTGTCCACACAGAATGTCACGGAGCCAGGAGGTCAGGGAGCAGCGGCGCAGGCCCCAAACCCGAGTGCCGCGAGGTGCGCACTTTCTGGCAGGAAGAGCCTTCCAGCAAGAGACGTGGCACCAGCGAGGAGGCTGAGCCTCCGCGCAGCCACGGGGGGGGGGGGCTGAGGCGCCGTAGGGAGGAGGGTGGCCCCATGACCACAAAAAGGCCCACCGGAGCCCGTTCGCGCCCACTCAGCCGCAGGCCCGGCGAGCCTGCCTGCCGCTCCCCCCGGGCGGCCGCCCCCACAATGAGCCTCTTTCTAAGCCTCGCACACGGCGGGGGGATCACAGTGTGAAACATCAGGGAACTCATTTCTGTGGAAAGTTTCGAGATTGCGAGAGCGTTTTATACGCCTGTGAATTGGAAGAGAGTGACTGGCAGTCTGTTTGGTTCTGTGTCCTCTTCCGCAGAAGCCAGTCGGGCCCGGTTCCTGCGCCGTCCTCCATGGGGCCCAGGACGCCGAGCGGGGACAGGGGGCTGCGGCCGGTGCCCTCCTTGGGGCTGCTGCCCACAGGGGACCCCGGGTCTCTGCAACGGGAGCTGCAGGCGGGGGAAAGGAACGCCGGGAAGGAAGCGTGGCTGAGGCCGGGCTCCAGGCCCAGGTGCCCTGGGGGTGGCGGTGCAGACAGGCCCGTGGGACCGGCCCTGCCCACGAAGCCACGCGCCCCACCGAGGGGCGGGGCCCTGTCTGGGTCCAGAGCAGTCGAGGCTGGTCACAAAGGAGGGGCGCCCGAGGCGGGCCCACAGCCCTGTTCTGGGTAATGGACCAGAACCGGGTGACACGTCCCCATGAGAAGTGTCACAGCAGCAGGGCGGACACTTGCAGTGGGTGTCGCAAACCACGCCTGGGAACGTCTGCCCTTTCCCCCAGAGGCCGGGACCAGCACAGGCGCACACACCGCTGTCTCTCCACCCTGCCTGGGCAGGGCCTGGCAAGGCCGGGCGGGGACCCCTGTGTGGCTGGCCCCCGTGGGACTGGGGGGGGGGAGCCCTGTGTGGGGCGTGTTCTCACGAGCAACCGTGAGGGGGGCTACGTCTGTGTCCCGCCGGCTGGGCCGCTGGGCGCCCCAGGCTGAGTGTCAGGCTGGCCCGGCCCCAGGCCCCTCTCCCTGACAGCACTTGGCCTCCACGTGCCGAATGCTCTGGAATGAACTGTCGGAAGTAAGTGCTGGACCCTGCTCTCAGCGCAGGAAGCACTTCCCAGCTTCCTGGAAACCCGAGGCTGGTTTCTCTGAGGAAGGTCGTGTGCCTTCCCGGGGGCTGCTTCTGCGCCCGCCGTGCCCAGGCAGACCTGGGTCTGCCGCTCACGGAAGCCGGCACCGTTCAGGCCGGGTCGAGGCCCGGGGGTGGGGTGTCCCGGCCTCGGGCCGTGGCGGGGCGTCCCTCTGCACAGGAGGGTCCACAAGGTGTGGACACCACTGAGCGGCCTGGTGGGCGGGCAGTGTCTGAACCCTGGGGACGCGCAGCAAACACCAGGCTCCCGAATGGGAGGGACGTGTGGGCACCCGCACAACGTTCCAGGTCGGTGACGCTGCTGCCTCCCGAGGGCTTGTTGGGGTCCTGGCATCTGCAGGCCGGGCCAGGGTGACCGGGGACTCCGAGGGGCCACTGTCCAGCCAGCTGCCCGCTCCTCACCCTTCCAACAAAGCTGCAGCCCAGGCCGTCCCGCCCCCCACCAAGCCCAGCCCGGAACCAGTGGGGAGCTGCAGGCTGCCGCCGGGGCTGTGCCGCCCCCTGGTGGTGAGCAGGGGGGCGGCAGCCTGAGGCCTGAGGGGGGCAGACCGTGTCCAGACCTGGATGCCCTGACCCACGGAGAGGCTGAGGGTGCCAAGGGACAGACCAGCCTCCAGGATAAAGCCATTGCCGTCCCTGGAAGGACGGGAAGCTCTCTGCCAGCCCCACCCGCCTGCACACCCACGCTGCCTGCATCCTGGTGGGGCCCGTGGGCCCAGGTCTGGAGGGCATGGGGGCCGGGGCTCGAGGTGGCTCTGCCACTCACTCCCTGGTCTGGGAGGTCTCCTCTGCGCCCCTGCTTCTGCCTCTACAGAGCGGCAAAGGGTCCTTCCTTCTGGGTGTCAGGAGCCGAGGAGGCCGAGAATGTGAAATCTGACACCGCAAGTGACTAACTCCAGGCTGGCGAGGGCAGAGAGGGTTCCACCCAGGTCTCCCTGCAGTTCCCTGGAAGCTCTAGGGTTTGTGCCGGGCCCTGAGGCTGGTCCCAGGAGGCTAGACAGACACCCTGCAGACAGGGCTTCCACAGGCCACAGCAGCGTTTGCGCAGGGGCTCAGGCACAGATGGGCACCTGCAGCCGCCGAGGCCCACACACGGGGTGGGGCGAAGTGGACACAGAAGCTCAGGAGAACAGAGGAGGCTGGCCTGGCCGTCGCCGCTGCAGCCCCTGCTCAGTGGGGCTGCTTGGGCTCGGAAGCCAGCTCGGCTCTGGCAGTGAGGCCGGGACCTTCCCCTGCCAATGCCCTATAGGTGCTGCATGCTCCACGTGGGCCCGTCACCGGTCCCGCTGACGGCAGGATCCCCCGAGTGACCAGAAAGACCCCTGAACACCAAGATCGGGCCACCACCAGCTCCTGCCAGCACCTCTGGTGATGCCTGGAATAAACTCTGACCCAGCCAGGCGCGGCCTTCCCGTGGCTACTCCTGGTCTCCACTCAGGCCTCAGCTCACACGGTGACGCCCAGACAGGATGGCGCTCTGGCTAACAGCAGTTTTTAAAGGTCCGGTGGGGCGGCTTGTCCACACCGGGGCTCCCACACTAACGGGCGTGGGTGAGGGCACACCCACGCCCACCCTGGCTCCGCTTGTTTTTCATCCATCTGGCCCACAGGCCAGCATCTGGGGGAAGAAAGAAGGGTGGGCCCTGGGTCCCAAGAGGGCTCCCGGCACCCCTGAACCTCCTCACAGACCCGCAGCCCCACCCTGAGGGGTGGCACCCGCTGCAGCGACCAGGTGGGCGGCGCAGAGTGGGACACAGGGCCTGGCCCCCCAGGAGCAGACGGGCACCCACCCTGCCTCCCCCGAGCCTTGGTTTTGTTACTGGTGCAGTGGGGGCAGTTGCCGTCCCCCCGCCCCCCGCCGAGGGCAGGGTGGTGGAGGCCACATGGGCACAGCGCCCCGAGAGGAGGAGGCCCAGGTACCTCGTAGGTGGAGCCGTCCGCGCAGCGCAGCACCCCGTGGCCCTGACGCTGGCCCCGGACCCAGTCGCCGTCATACGTGTCACCGTTCCTGAGGGGCACACATAGAGGCCTCTCTCAGGCAGGGTGGCCAGGTGGCAGTGTTGACTCAGGCTGGCCCCGCCGACTGGGCTCAGCGTGCGCTGCTGGGACCCAGGCAGAAATAGGCCCCGAGCAGATGGCCGGAGCCGCCAGGGCACCAGGCGCCCGTCCTGACGGGCAGGCAGCCACTTGTCCCCAACCCGGTGTGCGGGGCTGGGGGAGGCGGCAGCGGAGGAAAGGGGAAGGTGGGTTCCGGAGGCAGGGTGTCGGCCGAGGAGCCGGTCCGGGTGTCACGGGCCTGATGTCCAGCCCGGGGCCCCTGCTGGCCCCTCCACCCTCCCGACCTCCCGAGTGTGCTGTGGGGGGCGGGGTTCGTGCTCCACCACCCGGACACCCAGCTCCAGCCGCGCCAAAGCCAGCGGGCCCTGGGACCAGGGGCCAGGTGTTAGGCCACACACTCACCGAAAGGCCACGTGCCCTTGGCCGTGCTGCTTGTTGCTGTGAAAGGACCCTCGGTACACGTTCCCGTCCTGGTCCACCAGACACCCGAGTCCTGGGGTGGAGCCGAGGGACCAGTGTCACTTTCCTCCAGTGGCAGGCAGACCCTCCCCAGAGCAGAAAGGTGGGGCCTAAAGGACAAGGCAGGACCCACAGGACACAGCACCCTGGCCCCAGGGCCGCTGCCCTGGGAGGGGCGCGGTCGTCCGGCACTAGCAGCCTCCGCACCAGGGCAGCAGCCTCGCGGGCCCTGCGGGAGGGGCAGGGCCAGCACTGAGGGGCCCGGACCCACATGCGGGCTTGAGCCCCCTGCTGTCCGCAGGCGTGACGCGGCACTGGGTCTGACCCGTGTGCGGGTGTGTTCACAGGAAGCCATGCGTGGGTGGCTGGAGGACCTGATCCACAGACAGGACACTCTTGAGAACAGCCTGCTGTGCTGCGTTCAAGCTTTTCTGGCTCCAGGTGGTCAGAAGTGTGACCCACGTCTAGAGTGAGTGGACACTCGGATGACTGACTGTCCTGCTTGCCTCTGGGGGCAGCTCGGCCTCCAGGAACCACGACCCTCGGCCTGTGGGCTGCGCCCTCCTGAAACATGGTCCTGCCCCTGTTCCCAGGTGCAGCCTCCAGTCTTGCTGTCTGGCAGGGTGGGGAGGACAGAGCCAGCTGAGGCCCCTGGGAGCCCAGAGGCAATGGAGACGACCCTGCGGGCCATGGGCCCAGCCGGGCTGCTATGGTTGCAGCCATCTGGCAACCCCACGCCAGGCCAGAAGACCTGTTCCCCTGCACCCAGGCCACACCTTTCACCCTGGAATCGTGAGCAAGTAGTTAAACGGCGGTCGCTTCCAGCCCCTAGGTTCTGGGTGGCTGTCACACAGTGGGGACTAACATTGCTGTCACGGCCCTGCACACGGGGCACTGACCAGAGGCTCTGGGGACAGTGAGGAGCGCACGCCTCCGTCCTGCCCACACAGCCACGCAGGGGCTGGGCTCTTGGACCCACAGGGCACTGGGCGCCCTGGTCAGGTGCAGGTCCCCGAGCCCACCCAGCCCACTGCTTCCCCCCGTCGGGCGGGGGTGCTGACAAACTGCCAATGTGCCCCGAGTTCTGGTGGACGTCAGACCTTCTCTCATGCCGTGGAACATCGCTCCCTCGTAATAACCCCCAGCTCCGTACTTCATGATGCCGTGGCCCTGCGGCTCTCCCAGGACAAAGTGACCAGAGTAGGTGTTCCCTGGGGTGGTCAAGGAGGAAGGGAAACACATGCTCCGGGTCAGAGGGGCTTCCTGTGTCCCTGCCCATCCCCCGAGCCCCTATGGCAGCAGGGCCATTTCAGAACAGAGTCTCTTTGTCTTATTCCGGACTCTGGGTCATGAGGGGACAGAGGACAAGGAGGTCCGGACCTCCCCTCCTGGTTCCCCCAGGGTCCACCTCACGCTGACTTCAGGGGGACTGATTGCCACGCCTGTCTGTGACAATCGGAGGGTCAGCGGTCAGTCCCGGCCAAGTGGTGGGCAGCCCTGCCCCAGGCTGGCAGGTGCCGTTAAGAAGTGCCTCCAGGAAATCAGGGGCCCTAGTTCATGGGGGAAGTGCCTCCTGCACCCAGAGGGAGGGAGTTCGTGAGCGCAGACGTGGCTGTCTGTGGACAGCACATGGCCAGGTGTCTCCGGAGCTGACCTGTCGCCGCCCAGAGCCTGCAGCCTTCGCCCGAGATCTCCCCGTCCACAAACTCGCCTTCGTAGTAACTCCCGTCCTTGAACAGCAGCTTCCCACGGCCTGGTGAGAGACACTGCGATGCCACATCGGACAGCAGTCGGGAGGGACCACTGGGCCCGCGTGGGAGCAGCCGGGCTGTTGCCCAGGGAGAAGAGCCGGGCCCGGAGCGCTCAGGCCCCTGCGGGCGCTCCACACACTGACCCGCACATGCCCTGGCCATGAAAGATGTTCTTCTTGGAAAGATTTTTATTTATTTATTTTTAGAGAGAGGGAGGGAGGCAGAAAGAGATGGCAAAAAACACAGATGTGTGATTGCTTCTCATGTGCCTCCTACTGGGGACCTGGCCTGCAACCCAGGCACATGCCCTGACTGGGAATTGAACTGGTGACCCTTTGGTTCGCAGGCCGGCACTCAATCCACCGAGCCACACCAGCCAGGGCTGAGAAATGTTCTTGACTCAGGACTGAGCGCTCTGCTGTCTTGGCCGGGGTAACTGCAGAGCCATCACAAGTACAGAGGAGACCTGATGTCCTATACCCCCTCAGCAGGACACCGGTCACCCCCCCCCCCCCCCAGTGGGAGGGCAGAAGGAGAAAGCCTGTGGACACAGGGTGACGCTGAAGAATGCGTTTCAACAAGGATGACCCACTCAGGCCAGGCCAGGCTCTGAGCAGTTTCAAGTGTGACCCTCGCATGCAGCTGGAGGAAGAGCCAGAGATCTGAATAAAAGTGAGAAGTCTCTGTGTGGCAAAAACACTACAATAAAAGTCAAAAGGTCAAAAATACAGAAAATACTGGAGCCAACGGGCACACGAACGCATATAGGGAAATAGCAACTGGCCGATTCTTCAGCAGCAGAGAAACCAGCAGAGAATGGGCAGAACCGAGGACAGACACCAGACCGTGGGCCGAGCTCTGGGCCACTGGAGCTGGGCGTCTGCAGAGGCCTCACGGTGACGTGCCCCGACTACCCTCTCCTCTGTGGCTGAGACTTTCTTCAGAAGGCGGTGAGCTCCCTCTCATCAGAGATGAACCACCAAGGCAGCTGCCATTACTCTCACTTGAGCACGGATGAACTAACACTCAGAGAGCGTTTCCCAGGTGCAGCCCCTGCCTGTGCCAAATAGACAGGCTGAGGTGTCATCGTGACCCCGGCCTCGGGGCCCCAGGCGGGGCAGCACCAGGGCGTGGTGTCTGGTGAGCCCCAATGCCGAGGGCAATAGTGACAGCGTGAGGGTCCAGTCCCGCTGGCTCCTGGTGCCACCCACCGGCCCCAGCTCCCCAAGGTGACGGGCTGTCGACAGTGAGGCAGCCACTGCAGGAAGAGGCCACAGACGCTTCTTACCGTGGGTCTTCCCTCCTTTCCACTCCCCTTCATAACGGAAGAAGGAATTCGGGAATGTGTAGATGCCATAACCTGAGCGTTGGAAAGAAGATACACAGGTGAGCACATGACACAGATGACCTGGCTGATGTCCAACAAACACTCCTGTGGGGTGACCTGGGGGCACTGAGGGGCAGCAGGCAGCCCCCCTGGGGGGGGCGCTCCAGGCACCTGTGCACTTTGCCTCCTGAAACTCCCCAACGCTGCTGCCCAGAGCTTCAGGCTGGGGGTCAGGTTCACTGTCCGTCCATCCAGTCTTTCATTGGCTTAGGCACAGACCCGTGAGCACCTTCTCCGCGCAGGCCCAGTGGGAGGGCCCTGATAGACCCGTGGTGGGGGAGCAGTTCGCACGAGGGGACTTTTGAGTTGACCCAATTGGCCAGAGGAAGGCAGGGACACAGTGGGGGAACAAACCGCCCCTGTCACTTCTCCGCAGGGCCCTTCCCGTGGTCTCCTGTCCCCTCAGGACCAAGCCCCCACTGCTGAGTTCACCACTCCCAACTTCCAACCCCACCCCCCAACCACCCCCCTGTTCGTGAGGCACCACTTGGTGGGGGCGGGGGGGGCGGTTCTAGGGAAGTGTGGGCGTTGCCAGACTCCAGTATCTGCCATAACCGAGGGTCGGGTTCTACCTGAAGAGTGGCGTGGACTCGGAGTTCACCCCTTTCCTTTAAGAATAGCTCCTGTCAACCCCCTGAACCACGCGTCCTGGCTCCTCTGGGGTCGGTTTCCAGGCCTCGGGACTTACCCCGCACGGCCGGAGAGGCACCAGCACATTCGGAGGCGCGACCCCTTCCAAGGCCTCGGGCGATCAGGGTTCCGGGTGCCGCCCGGGGCTCATGGAAGCTCGTAGCGGGAGCCCGGCCAGGATCGGGGGACATGGGTTCCAGCCCTAGGTCCCTTCCCACCGCCCTCCCACCTAAGCGGAGGCCCGGTAAAGCAAGGGGCCGCCGGACGCCCGCCCTGCCCGGGCCTGCAGCCGTTACCGTCCTGTGGGGGCCGCCCTGGCGGGTCCCGGCGCTGCAGGATTGCTTGCCTGACAGCTGCCATCTTCGCCACTAGAGGTTTCCCTTAGCAACCACTAAGCTCTCTTCCATTGGCTCGTTGGTCGCTAGGGGCGTGGCCACGAGTCCAGTCCTTGGGCGGAAACAAGCTCTGGAACAGCAACGTCAGGCGAGGAGCCAGAGGACGTGTCTGAGCCTGCGCGACATCGCGCATTTCCTCCGTTGACGTATTTCCGCTGGGAAAGGGCGCCCGCACCGGAAGCGGAAATGGTTGGAGGCTCCGCGCCCCGCCCCGGCGTCCATCTTGGAGACCCGGAGGCGGTGCCGCGCACTACGGAGCGGAAGTGCTCGGGTCCTCGTTCCCAGACCCAGCGAAGTGCCGGCGCGGCCCCTGCCTGCGTCCTCCTTCCCGCGGCCCTCGGAGACCGCGCTCGGGCGCTGCAGAGCCGCGAGGTACCGGCGGGCGGACATGGGCCGGGGTAGGCGGGGCCAGGTGGAGGTCTGAGGCGTCGTGACGGGCGGTGGACGCTGCCGGGATAGGCGGTACCGGGATGAGCGACGCCGGTCCTGGACCCCAGGGTCGGCGGGGTGATCGGACGCTTCGCGTCTTGGGAGGGGCCGGCTGCCAGCGCCCGTGGTGTGGAGGCGGCCGCTGTCCGTTTCCTCGCTGTGGTGCAGGGCTTGTTGGAGTGGTCGGGTGGGAAGGCGTCAGTGTGCAGTCGGATTGCAGAAGATGGCATGTTGGAAACAGCTTGAACTCTGTGGCAGAGTCGCCACTTCTCGGGGCCGGCCCGGTGGTCCCCCCGCCTCCGGCTCTGCCGCCCTCGCCGGCAGCGCCTCCGTTTGGCTTCCTGGTGTCTACAGGACCTTGTGTCTGCAGGACACAAGGGAAGCGTCTACCTTATGTCTACGGGAAGTTACCCCGAGCGCACGCGTTCTGCTCAGTTTCCTTGGTGTCTCACTAACTGCCCGTGACGTGTGAGATGGCACCCCGTGAAAGACAGGGGTTCTCCGTGCTTGGGACTGGCTCCTGTGGACAGCGGGTGGGGACGACCGCAGTCAGATGCGGTATGGTTAGGGCCAGGTGGATACCTCTGGGGTGCTCGCGCTCCGAGAAGGGAAGGGCCCGCGGAATGGGGCCTTGCTGGATGAGCCGCTGCGTCTGGAAGGGCTTTTCCATGGAGGGAAGCCCATCAGCAGAGGCTGCAGTGTGTGACAGGGTTCCGCAGGGGACCCAGGAGGAGCGAGGGGACAGGGATGTGTGCGGAAAGGTAGTGGGAGCCAGACTGGCCACGGCTGGACCCTTTTGTCGCGCACTTTGAGCCCAGATGACCTCCAGAAACTGGGTACCTACGTGCCGTGCATGACTCCAGGCGCGGCGCTCCACCTCTGCCGCGTTTCCTTGTAACTAACAGTGAAGCGGTGAAGCCTCACTGATCCCTTACAGACCGCCTGCCAGGGCGGGCCTTCCTCTGCAGCTGAGCACAGCTGGGCCCCAGACAGGGCCCCCTCGAGGGGCTTGACTCCAGGAGGAGGAAAGAGAAAAAAAGAGCCAGGAAAAATGACAAAGCAATGGCCACACAAACTATAAACAGGGTGCTGGGACCCGAGGGCCTGGGAGGAGGTCTCTCTGCACAGACGGAAGAGCTTCTTCAGTCAGAATGTGGGCGCGGGAAGGGAGGCTACTAGCGCTGCTAGATCTCCCCCGAGCTGGAGGAAGTGCGGAGGGGCTGATGCCCTTCCCAGGCCGATTGGGCATGTGGAGTGGTCACCCAGGCCCTCCACTAGGAAGTGACCGGACAGGGCGCTGGAAGCAACTTGTTTGACTCCAAAGTTCACATCCTTAATGTTGTTGACGGTGAGTTGAGTCCAGATGGAGGGCCGGGTGTTTGGTCAGATCTTCTGAAAGTGTCTGCTGTGCCTCTGGAAGGCTGTCCAGAACCGTTTCAAACTCCTTAAGGGGCTATTTTAAAGGGACAGCCAGGTGTTTTCTCTCTGACCTCACTGCACTGCCACTACCTCGTTGGAGCAGCAGCGCTTCAATGGTAGACACCTCGGCCGTAGAAAAGTAAGGCCCAGGAAGACCTGTAGGGAAGCTGGGGTGGACTGTCGCTGATGTAGCTCCTGCTGCGGTCTGAACTGGGGGGCCGGCCAGCCTCGGTCCCGAGTCCTCGTTTAGCTCTTTGGAGATACAGGGTTCTCCCCAGTGGGCTGTGCAGCTCCACCTCCTGGAGGTGGGAAGGCTGGGAGTCGTGGTTCTGCTCTGTCCAACCCTGCGTCTCGGGTTTGAGTGTCTTCATGGGAGCAAAGGGCACTTTTCCGTCTTCTCCGAGTCGCTTCCTAGAACTCTGCCCCTGCACACGACAGCTTCAGGGAGTGGTGTCCTGGGGCCTCTGTCACACTGCACGCACAGACTTGGCGATGTGGCGCAGTGGGGCTGCTTGGGCTGTTTCAGTGTCGGAGCTGTAGCTGGAAAGGGTTTCCACTGGAGGCCACACCCCCAGCCTGCTGACCTCCCTGTCAAAACAGGGCCAGCCGGCCGGGGCTTCCAGTGCAGGTGTGCCGGGGAGGTGTGGGCTCGGGCGGGGGCGCGGGTTCCACCCCACACACTGTCTGTCTGTGGGTGGGAAGGGCTGCTGTCAGCCTGTCTCGTCCTTCAGAGGAAGAAGCCGAGGTCTCGTGGCCACTCAGGAGCCTGGAAACAAACCGTCTGTGGCACCAGGTTGGGGACAGCGGTGAGCTTTGTCCCAGAGTCCTCACCAGCTTAGGGACATCCAGTGCCCCCATCCTCTGTGTCCTTCTCATTCCGAGGTTTGGGCAGTGGCCTGCTCTGTTAGAGGAGGTGCTCGTGGCCTTGGACAAGTGGGTTAAACTGTTTAAGACTCACCCCTCACCCCCAGTGACATGGGGCGATGCTGCCCACTTCCCTCGGTCACCGGGGTGTCACAGGTTGGTTCCCCAGGGAATCACAACAGCACGTTGCATTAGTCATGAGCAGGTAGGGTTACCCCCGCTCCCTGATGAGGAACTGGGGCACAGGCAGCGGGCTGCCGGAGAGCTGGCCAGGGCGTGTTTCTCTGGGTGGGGTGGGGGATGTGGCCCTCAGGGGCCAGGAGAGGCCTGGCTGGGGCCCACACCATGGGGAGCGGCCGGAGAGGGGAGCCTGGGGGGCGAAGGTGGGCGTGCGGCCGTGTGCAGGGGCCTCCTAAGGTGGCGGTGGTTCCCGGGGACCAGCGAGAGGGGTGTGATCTGGGTACAGTGGCAGAGACGAGAGTCGACCTGCGCCGCTCTGCACGTCTCCTGGCCTCCTGCACCGCTCCTGCGTCGCCCCGAAGAAGGAAGTGGTGTGGAGGAAGTGCCAAATGCTGAATGGCCTACCTGGTGGCAGCACTGGGGGCGGTCAGACCCTTGGCGGCCTGGTCACTTAAAAGTGCTCTGTGTCCCTCTCAGTTACAGAATGTCCGAAGGCGACAGCGTCGGAGAGTCCGTCCACGGGAAGCCGTCTGTGGTGTACAGGTTCTTCACACGACTCGGACAGGTGGGTTTTCGGAAGACACACCGTGCAAACATTTGAACCAGAAACCGTTGACCCAGCACGTTTTCTGAAGGGCCCGGGTGCACCAGGCTCCCTGGTGCGTGGGGGCCTCACGTTCACACCATCGGGAATGGTTCTCCCTTTGCCGGGAGCGCCGACTTGCCCGACGGTAAGTGGGTGAGGCCTGGGGCCGTGCGTGGTTTCTGCCACACGTGTTCTCTGGGCTGTTTTTGACTTTCAGTAACGTGGAGACCGTTCCTAGCTCCTAGGCGGTGCAGGTATGGCGGTGGCCCCTAGTCTGATCTCGCCGTATCTCCTCCCGGCCACCCACGTCCACGCCCCCGTGGCCCCTCTCGCTGGGGTCTGCGTGCAGTGGGTGGACCCAGCCTTGGGGCTGTGCTGGGGCCTGCAGCACACAGCAGCCCTGGTGGGCTTTCCTGGAGAAGAGTTGCGTGCAACGCTGTATCAGCTTTTAAAATTAAAGCACTTTTAAAAACTTGGTAATTGTTGTACCCGGGTGGTGGGTCTGTGTGGTCTCGTGTATTCCCTCTACTATCATGAGCGGTGGACAGTTTCCACAGTTAAAACTTGAACACGTCCAGAAGCGAAGTGGGGCACCAACGCACGCACGCTAATTGCCTGGGTGCACACGCGCATGTGCACAGACGCTGGGGTCCCGCCCACCTGAGCACGCTCCGCACTGCCGGGTTGTGTGGCTCTGCGGGGCACGCGGGCCGAGTCCTGCACTTGGGTGGCGACTGCCAGGGGCCCGTCCCTGCCTCGGGCCGGGCCTCCCCTTGCCCGGTGCCCGGTGGGGCTCCAGGCCGGTGGTTGTAACAGCTCGTTCTGAACCGCAGTGCTTCTGCTCAGGGGTCAGGCCTGCCTCAGGTGTGACTGCAAGTAAATTTGGGGTGGCCGTCACTGCTGCGTGGCATGGTGACGCACAGCCTGAAGCAGGCGATTGGGAGGTCCCCTTACAGGGGGCGTGGAAGGGTCCCCACGACACTCGTGACCTCTTGTCGTTGCAGATCTATCAGTCCTGGCTGGACAAGTCGACGCCGTACACGGCCATGCGGTGGGTGGTGACGCTGGGCCTGAGCTTCGTCTACATGGTCCGAGTGTACCTGCTGCAGGTAGGCGTGGCCGTGCGGGCCACCGTCGTGTCCACGCCGCTGATGGCGAAAGCGCCGCTGGTGTCTCTTGTGTCTCTGGGTCGGGGGTGTTTGGTGAGGAAATGGCGTCTGGTCTTGGTTGGGCACTGAACGAGGAACAGTCCTCGTGACTGTTCCAAAGAAGGACCGTGTTCCGTTCGTGCTGGGCCCACTGTGCTCTTCCGGTTCCCAGGAAAGTGTCCACATCGGCCGTGGCCCCAGACGCCCGGGGCAGGCAGAGGCTTTGGGGACAGGATGACCGAGTTCCCTGGGTGCACGAGGACCTTGGTGCCTGAGGGTTCGGCTCTGGAAGCTGCGCCTCTGAGGCCGCGGAGGAGAGCGTGGTTGTCCCACTGAGTGGAAGGCTGGGGACGGGACGTGCCCATGCGGAGCCTGTCCCCGGCTCAGGAGATGTCCTCCCAGACTGAACCTGAGTGCGCGCTGGCTCTGGCGGCTGCCCGGGCCTCAGGCGTGGGCGCTCCTGAGAGGGGCCACGTGGTGCGTCCAGGCTCAGGCCCGGTCCCAGAGTTTTCTCTGGGGCCAGGAGGGCGTTCCCTCGTTCACGCAGACACCTCCCCTGGGACTGCCTGGGGTCCACAGAGGGACACCTTTGTTCACTGGATGCTACTCTGGGCTCAGAACTGGAGGGTGTTCCCACTTAACCCGAGCGTGGAAATGTGTCTCGGGTGCCGTGCCTGAAAATTGTCACCTTGCTTGTCAGCCCCCCTGGCTCCGGGGGGAAGGGTGGTCGGCGTAGCAGGACGCGGTCTTCAGGACGTCTGCAGCTCGTGTTGAATTCACAGTGACTGGTCGGCGTAGCTGGAACTCGGTCCGTTCCGTAGAAACTGGGCAGAACCTCGCGGGCGGGGTCGTCTGGCTGCGCAGAGCCAGCCCGGCCGCTCCTTGTTTCCAGTCCTCGGGGGGAGCCGGTGCAACTGCAGGGCCCTGCGCCGTGCGTTCACCTCGAGTGGGCTCCCACCCGCCTCCGCGCTACCGCGAAGGTTGGGCTGTGGGATGTCTTGACCCCGTTCTTGGCTCCCTGACTTTCCAGTTCTGGGTTTGTCCTGGCAGAGACAGAGACACGCCTGCAGCGTGTGTGGTAGTGGGTGTGAGGCTCCGTGGGGTGGCGGCCCGGGTGCACCGCTGGGAGCCGGTGGCTTCGGCCTTTGGTGCCTCTAACTGGCCCCTGCTCGTCCCCCGGAAAGAGCCGTGCACATGTGAGAAAGCTGGCACCACGGACAGGCCGCGTACCTGTGGTCACACGTTGTCCCTCCCTCCTGTGAGTGACGGTCTGCTGCTCAGATCCGCTCCACGGGTCCCGAGGTTCTGCTGGGTCACACGGGACCCGGCCCGGCACACCGCACGCTGGCGACGTTGCTGACCTCCCCCCCCTTCTCTTCCAGGGCTGGTACATCGTGACCTACGCCTTGGGGATCTACCACCTGAATCTTTTCATAGCTTTCCTCTCTCCAAAGGTGGACCCTTCCTTGATGGAAGACTCAGGTAGGGCAGCGTCCGCCTGCTGCTGGTCCAGGCGGTTGGGGCACCTCACAGGGTTGCCGTGTCCTTCCCCAGACACGTCGACACGCAGGCTGTGAGGTGTTAGTGTTGAAAACAAGCCCAGAGCCTCAGTAATCGTGACAGGTGTTTGTACAATGGCCCGTTGGCCCTCCGACCAACCGAGTCAGCCCAGTCTGCAGATGAGGGGACCAGGGCACGCGGGACCGTGCCGCCGGTCGGGGTCCCTCGGCAGGGTCACGTGCGGAGTGGCTGGGGTGGGGACGGGGACGCGGACGCCTTCCCCTGTGCTGCTTCCCAAACCACACGCCTGTCTCGGGGCCGTCACCACCCTCAGCAGTCACATCCCCTCCTCACGGACCCGAGGGGCGACTCCTGAGGCCAGTGGGGGTGCCGACGGCCAGCTGCGTGGAAGGGCTCTGGCTTCCCAGGGCAACGGGTGGGAGACTTCTCGCCCCATAGCTCACGCTAAGGCCAGGTGGGGCCCGCTGGGGCAGGGCCGGGGGTGCGGCACCAGTGGGGCCCCGGCAGGAGAAACCCGACGCGGCCCCCGCCCCAGAGCGCCGCTTCCCACTGGGGGCGGCGTGGGCAGCGCTGTCCCGGCCGCGGCCAGCAGCCACGGCTTCTCTGCGGACCTGCGGTGCGAACGCAGGACGGAGCACAGCCTTTTTCTGCCGCGTTGCCGCTCGGGGGACTGGGAAGTAAAACGGAGGACTCGTCTGTTGCCTTGGCTTCTCTGCCTGACGGGAGGCGCCCCTTTGGGGTGGGCTGAAGTCGGAGCGGGCCCGGCTCTCCACTCTCCATGGGCAGGAGGCGCTCAGCTGGGGGGGGGGACACTGTCGGTTTGTGGGGCGTATTCGTGTGTCCCTGAGCTGAACTCACGTGCAGGTGAACTTTTAGGCAGTTGTAAAATATATACAATTCTTCTAAGAAGATAACCTGATGTATGTGAGTCTTTTGAAGTAGTGAGGTCTCTGGTTCCCTGTCACCTCTGGGTAAGTGACAGGGCTCCACTCTGGGAGGGAGTCCTCTTGACCCAGGAGCGCCCTCCCAGGGGCCCGGAGACGGGCCACGCAGGAGGGGAGGTGAGGCGCGCTCCCCTGATGGGCGCTCTGCCTTTCAGACGACGGCCCCTCGCTACCCACGAGGCAGAATGAGGAGTTCCGGCCGTTCATCCGACGGCTCCCGGAGTTCAAATTCTGGTGAGTCCGCTCCTAGAGGCCCTGCTGCCTGACTGGGGCCCGTGGGTGGGCACAGAACCGTTTCCGTTCCGAGTGGCTGGTGAGTCACATGTGGCAAAGCTGTCTTTGTTCTGAACACCTGTTTGTCCGAAACGCCAGTGCTGCGCTCGCCGGCCTGGTGGTGGGCTGGGGCCCCAGGGGGAGCTGCAAAGCTGGCAACGAGGAGGTCTCAGCAGATGCGCTGTGGGGACAGTCACTGTTGTGGGAAGTGCTGTGCTTGTGTGGAGGGTGGGCTGGTCCCAGTCTTCCTAGAGGTGGTGACAGGTGGACAGAGATGACCCCTGTCTTGGGGAATGGCGGCTCTGTGACCTCATTTGTCCTGTATTCATTTGGCCAGAAAACTGAAGGGCCAGAACGCGCCGCCTCTCTCTTCTGTGCGTTGGGCGTGTGAGAGACTGGCTGGCGCTTGGCCAGTCTGGGGGTCGAGCCTGGAATGCTGGGGAGAGGCGGTTGGAGGCAGGTGCGGTTGGGGGCCTGGGAACCCCCCGAGGGAGCGGCCTTCTTAGTGTGGAGAGGTGAGCACCGAGCAGCAGTTGTAGTTGGGGCTGCCTGACCCACAGCTGTCCCCAAGCGGGGCAGCATCGGCACCCCTCGCTGCTCTCAGACTTGGTGTGACTCAGGAAGGGCGCTTTGAGCTGTGTGTGGTTCCGTGTGGTACGTCATGGAACATGCAGTGCACGCAGAGCCGCACCACTCAGGAGCGGCGTGCTCACGTCCCCCTTCCTTCAGGCACGCGGCCACCAAGGGCATCCTGGTGGCCATGGTCTGCACCTTCTTTGAGGCGTTCAACGTGCCTGTGTTCTGGCCCATCCTGGTCATGTACTTCATCATGCTCTTCTGTATCACGATGAAGAGGCAGATCAAGGTAGACACCAGAGGGTGCTGCACCCGTCCTGGCAGCGTGGGGTGGTGTGGGAGGGTGACAGGGAGCAGCAGGAAGCTCCCTGCAGGCCTGGGGTTGGGGGCATGACCGCCGGCACAGCCCCGTGCCACGGCCCGGGGCAGGGGCCGGTCCTGGGCCAGCAGCTCCAGAGCTGGGTGGGAAGGGCCGCGGGCCGTGCCCTCCTCCTGAGCACAGCGTCCTGTGGGTCAGTGGGAGTCAGGATCTGCTCGACGGTGACAGAGGGTTCTGCCACGTCACCCTCGAGCAGGCCCCAGGCAGGCCTGACCACACACTCACCAGGGTGCCCCCACCGTGGGCCCGCCCAGTCCCCGCTGTACTGGAAGCTGCTGCCGGAGCCCTGTCATCGCCTGATGCGTGTCTGTCTCTCTGTCCCCAGCACATGATCAAGTACCGGTACATCCCATTCACGCACGGCAAGAGGACGTACAAGGGGAAGGAGGACGTGGGCAAGACGTTCTCCAGTTAGAGGGCCACCGGGCCACTGCTGGAGCCGAGTGGGTTTGAGCCGTTGTAACAGCGCCTTTCTTCACATAAAGTAGTTGATGATGGAGTCGGATTTTCTTTCTAAAAAGGAGCCTCAGTTATTGTAACCAAAATACCAGGTTCTCGAAGACACCGGCATTTGAGCGGAATTGCATTGATTTATTTTTCAGTGACGCAGGTGTTGGAGTGGACAGACCAGCAGGGCACAGGCGACAGCCGAGGTGGGGCCGGGGCTTCGGGTCGGAAGGACCTTCTGAGGACGCCGTCGCCCTGTTGCCCGCTGGAGGCCGCGGCTGCCGGAGTCCTGCCCTGGAAGGAGCTCGGCGGTTCCCCCTGGGACACTGGGTCCTTGCCACGCTCCCCACCGGCACCTCGTGGAGGGGCCGTGGCCGCCTCTGCTCCGACAGGAAATGGCTCGACTCCCCGGGCGCTCCGGGGCCCGGGGACCCAAATACACATTATATTTTCACTGTTGGAGGTCACTTTGACGCATGTCTTTTGTGCAGAAAGACCCGACTCGGTCCGTGGCAGCGTGTGCTCACACGACAGCCCTCCCAGAGGGCATGAGGGGGGCACAGCCCCGCCCCGGGGGCCCGACTCTGCCCCGCTTTCTGTGGGAGGCGCCGCCCTGCACGGTGACTTTTTCGATGTGAAGACAAGCACTCACAAGCCTTTTACTGACTTTTTAATTCAAACAATTAAAGACGGTGTCCCCTTTCTCACGTCGTCTTTATGGGAAATGCGCCCCGCAGGGGAGCCCCCCCTTCTGGATCTGCGGGCTCAGGCTGGTGGCTCCAGGTGGCTCTCCACCCGGCTCAGGGTTCTAGATGTCAGGTGTTCTGTGTGGCCTTTCTATCGGCAACTCCCTGCAGACTCCATGCCAGGGGACGGTGTCACTACCTTCCTTGTCTAGTGAGTGTCCTGTGTCGGTGCTCTTGTGTCGCCACTGCACTCGGGCTGTGAGCACCTCTTGCCCTACCCATCGCCTTCCCAGCCAACACTCCCGATGAGGGGCTGTGGGCCTGCTCAGGGGGCTTTGGGGCCAGTCTGTCCACGGTCCTGGGGCCTGTCTGCAGCCGACCTTTGCTGCCGAGGACAGGGCCATCTCTGAGATGGGACAGTGGCTGAGTTGCACTGCACCGAGCACTTGTGCGGGCCTGTCAGTTACACCTCGCAGTCCCATGGGGGCGCCCCGGAGGCCCCAGGGCCTGTCACCAGCCTCTGAGACATCTGACTTGCACTGTGCCCTTGTGACATGAATGCACCTACACTGCAGTGGGGCCTGTGTCCTAAGGACACCCATGGCAAGGTCCTGTCTCTGGCACAAGGTAGTTTTTGAAACCTGAAAGTGGCAGGAAGGGGGCAGGACACTGAGGGGAATCTTCCTGCAGGCTGCAGGGGCGTTTCGAGGCTGAGATGTTGGGACAGCAGCCCCCCCCCCTCCCCCGCCTCAGCCCTGGGTCGGGAGTCTTCAAGGTCCAGGGCCAGGCTCCACACTCCACATTCCGAGTGGGAAAGGAGCTGCACGTGTGCATTAAGAGGTAGCACTGAGCACCCGAGTCCACAGCGCCTCCTAGTCCTGTGAGTGGGCGAGCCTGGCCCGGGCTGCTGTCCGGCGCAGTTTGCAGCGAGTGCGGCTGGTGGGCAGACCACACCCGAGGACGGTGACACCTCTGCTCATCAGCACGTGCTCAACCGGGCCAAGCCCGTGTGGCCCACCAGGTGGCAACTTCTCTCACCACAGGACCGGTCAGCACGCCCCAGCCTGCTCCTGAGACGCCACCTGGCTCCGGGACTGCTGGCGCAGTGTCTTATGTGACAAAGGGGTTAGACTGGGGGACGCTATGATTTCCGTGTGAGTTCATCCTAAGAAGGAACTAAGCTTTCTCCTGGGGTCGCCCTGCCCTCTGGTCACCGGAAGTGCCGCAGGTAGACGAGCTTCTGGGGCGGGAACTTGTCCCTGCACAGGGGACACTCCGTCTGCAGGGGAAGGAGAGGTCACACAGGCTGTGCCCCCTGCAAGAGCACCGTGGGCCCTCCCCCACTGGCATCTCCAGTGACACGGGGGTCCTTGTCCAATGTAGAATAGGAGGAGGTTGTAAACCCAGGGCAGGGGGGCCCGAACCCCGGGCAGTTTGGAAGAGCAGGGCACAGTGGCCCCAGCTGAGAACACCATCATAGTCCATGCAGGGACCAGGGGTGGGGGAGGGCGCTCAGCCACCACTGACCGCTGCTGAGACGCCCACTGGGCCTCATGGCTGTTGGACGACTGGCTGCCTGAGCCTCTTGGGAGGTTCTGGGATGAACAGGCCTGTCCTGTTCCACTTCCCAAGGCCTGGTGTCCCATTCCTAAGGACCATCCGGCTATAGCCAGGCCAGGTCCCTGCAGCCCTGGAAGGTCTGTCACTCAACTGCCAGGCACCCACTAGGACCCACAAAGCCAGGGACAGGGCCCCAGAGTAGCCTGTGCTCGGGCACAAAGGTGAGCACCGTGTCCCTGTCATCCCCCTGCCTCGCCTGGGGGGCCACCCCCGCCCCCTCCGCCTCCCAGTGCTGGATTCTGGCTGAGCTTGCAGAAGTGGGTGGGGCCCAGGAGCAGGACCCCTCCCTGGAGTCAGCAGGAGATGAGGCATTCTGTGCTGCCTGGCTATACACAGCCCTGTGCCCTGGGGTCTGAGAGCCGGTGGCTGGCTCCTGGCCTCCCACAGGGGCAGTCTCTGCGGGCATGTGTCCAGCTGGAGGGGAGGGTCCGGCAGATGTGGCAGGCCAGGCCGGCCCAGATGCTCCGGTGGCTCCAGCCCAGTTTGCTTTCGACTGAGCACTCACACGGCAACCATGGCACCTGGACTCCCTAGTGGACCCTGTACCTGGTTTATCTGGGGGCTTTTAAAGATGCCCGTCCCCTGCACCGCCCAATGAGAGCGTCCAGGGGCAGGCCACTGACTGGCAGCCACCAGGGCCGCCCGCACACCTGCCTGGGAGCCTGGGCTGCAGGCCCATGGCTGCTGACCTTGGAGCTGCACCACTGGGTGATGCATTCCCAGCAGAAGAGGTGGCCACAGGGCGTGGCTGTGGGGTGCCTGCGCTCCTCCAGGCACAGGGTGCAGAGGCTGCTCCTGGAGCCCGCTCTCTCCTCCGTGTGGCTCCTGTGGAGGTGGGGAGGGTGAGCCTCCAGGTCCTCACTGAGAGCAGGGGTGCTCAGCCCTGGCAGCCAGCTGCACACCCGAGCCAAGAGCCCACACCCAGGGGACCGCCCTGCGCACCTGCGGTGGGACAGGCCTCGGTGCAGCTTCCACTCCCGCCGGGCACGCTGCCTCTGCCGGAGGCCATGGAGCTGCAGGCCCACGAACAGCGCCAGGTGCAGCAGGGAGACGAGGCCCAGCAGCCTGTAGCTGGCGAGAGCCCTTGGGTCCTCTGCAGGGGAGCGGTGGGTGCGGAGCTGTCAAGGACAGGGGAAGGTCAGCAGTCAGCGGCACGGAGCGGACATCCTGGAGGTCTGGCCTCCCCCAGCACTCACGCCCATCAAATGAGGCCCAACCTGCCATCTCAGTGCAGATGGGACAGAGAGTGACCACAGGGCCCCTCAGCTGAGTGAGGGGCAGGAGCACCGGATGGGCGGGTGAGGAACACCAGTGGACAGCGCAGGGCCTCACTCCCAACAGGAGTGAAGTGCTGAGCCAAGATGTGCTCAGAGCTGGACATGTGCAAGCCACTCTGGAAGCAGGTGAGGATCTGAGGGTGGGGGGACATCCAGGGACTCCCTTCTCAGAAAAAGAACCGGCAAAGAAGCCAGCGAGAGCTCCCGGCGGGGCAGGGGGAAAGCGTGGGTGGCAGATGTTGCCACCAGCCGTCTGCGGCGGAAGCCCCCTGCTGCTAGATGCCACTGTGCCGCTGGGGGACAGTGTGCCGGCCTCTCCTGCAGCGAGTGGCAGGGGCAACTTCTGGTGGAGTCCCGGTCCTGTCTCCCTCCCCATGGCTCGGAGTGGGGCAGCCACACATGCCAGCAGGGAAAAGCCCTCCCGGTGGGGCCTTGGGTTTTCAGGCCCCTTTATCACAGCAGCTCAGCCACATGTACTGAAGGGCGACCAGCATGAGAGGGGCAGAGACTGGACTGACGGGGGAGGCTCGGGCGCCCAGGACAACACTGCCCAGGGAGGTGAGGGGGCAGGGCAGGCTCTCCACAGGGAGCATGACGCTGAGAGCAACCCGGGAGGGTAGTTGAGTGGGAGCGAGGCAACCGGGACAGAGGGTGTGAGCAGTGGTCCAATGGGGTGGGCCTGCAGGGACCAGGGAGGACCAGCAGGGCGTTGGCAGCAGTGGGGCTCCCACGGTCACCGTTGGGCCACTGTCAGGAAGGTGTGGGACCCAGCACCCAGGGCGGCCTGCACACGGTGGCCGGGGAAGGCAGCCTCCTGTACCCTCAGGGTGTGTGCAAACTGAACGTCTCCTCCTTTTTTTAGCAGAACGTGAACCAACAAAACCCAGCCGAGAATCCTGGCCCTGGGCCTGTGCTGGCCCACAAAGGCCCTGAAGGGCCGCCTGTACACGGACGACCCAGGGAGGAGCGTGTGGGCGGTGCCACACTTACATAGGTGACTCCGGCGAGCCTCTTGGCCAGGTGGTAGAAGACGCCCTGCATGTAGAACCAGGCGACGTGGAGCCGCTGAAGGTAGCCCAGGCCTGGCCTGAGCACCTGCACGGCCCGCAGCAGTGCCTTCTGCTGCTGCTCCGTCAGGGCCGCCACCTGCCGGTGCACCCAGCGCCTGGCTCCAGAGCGGCCTCGCACGCTGGGTGCTGGGCCGCCCTGCGAGGGCCGGCCACCATTGCCATCAGTCTGCAGCTCGTGCTCCAGGTGCAGCAGGGCCTTGTCCAGCAGGTAGGGCAGGATGGTGTGCAGCGCGACCAGCACACAGCGGCGCAGCCTGGAGGGCACCTGCCTCTGGGACGGGTCCACCTGGATGATCCCGACGTACTCCTCCCCCAGGGTCTGGTAGCCTGGGGGTCGGGGGGACACCCACGAGAAAGGCTGAGGCAGGTGCTGCGTTCCACCAAGTCCCTGCCTTTCTTGTGAAGAATGAGCTCAGCCAGGGCCCTTGTGCCTGTGGCAGGGCTCCTGCCCAACAGGTTCCAGTCACAGAGGATCGGTCTCAACGACACCCTGGGCAAGGTCCGGGACCAAAGCCCCCAGGGACACAAAAAGGATGAAAGGAGGACACAGACATGACAGGCAAATGGACATCAGAGCTTGCAGAGGCCTTCCTCTGGGGGCAGGTCCCAGGGTCCTCTCCTTCCCTGAGGCTGCATCTGGGCCAGCTCCAGCAGCACTGGGAAGCACCTCCAGGAGCTTCTCATTCTGCTGTGGGCCCCCCCCCGCCCCCACTGTCCTCTGGGGCTAGGTGTGGGCTGTGGGTCCCCAGGGTCTCACGGGGGTACTACCTGCAAGTGTGGTGAGGCCAAAGTAGGCTGCATCGGACAGCAACTCAAGCTCTTTCCTCCACTCCAGCCACTTCTTCGCACCTGGGGGCAGGAACAGCACTGTTGCTATGGGGATGGTGAGGCCCAGCCCAAACATCCTCTTTAAGGCTCACAGGGCCCTAAATGCACTTCCAGCTCCCGGCCTCTGGCGTGTCTCACCTGGGCCACCAAGTCTGAGCACCTGCCCACCTGTGCCCATCTCCCCCTTCTGAACTCACCTGGGTAAGGGTTTGGTGCCCAGAAGAGCTAGGAGGACAGGCAGTGTGGTGACCGCTGTCCAGCATCCTGACCCAGCTCCCCACCTGCTGGTTGTGACCTCAGGCAAGTTCCTGGGTCTCTCAAGAATCCCAATGTCCCAATCTGTGGGACTGGGCATGACAAGTCCTCCCTTGCAGAGATGTTTTGAGGATTAAATGAGTTAAATGTTTGTAAAGCACCGACAGAAACGTCTGTCACCAGGCCAAAGTGTTTGCAGTATTAACAGACACAACGCTTATTCCGAACATGTCCCAGACCCGGGTAGCTTCGGCTGCAGTCGCGAGGCTTCCCCACCCTCACCCCCTTCCTCACTGTCCCCACACCCGGCCCCACCCCACTCCGGGCCCTCGGGGGCGACCGTGGCACTCGCTTCTTCCCTCGGTGCCAGGCTCCGTGCGGGCTCAGGCCCTAGCCGAGTTGCCCGTGGCAGCTGCGCCAGGCGGGTATGGGGGGGGGTCATCCGTCCGCCTGGGGGCGTGGCTCCCTGGACCACCCCCGGACCAGACCTTCCTCCGGCGCCGGTCACTCTGCCAGCCAAGCCCTCGGAAACTCACCCGCCCTCGGAAACTCACCTGCCCCAGGGCCGCCCCCCCCCCGCTCGGGGCCTCACCTGCCAGGCTGTGCAGGACGCTGCCCGCCGCGCTGCGCAGCCCGCCGCGGTAGTAGTCGTCCTTTTGAGCCGCGCGAACCACCTCGGGAACGCTGGCGGCCGCGGGAGCCATAGCCGCGGGTACCGGGCTAGCCCCGCCCACGCGGGCGGTGCCGACTGGTGCCAGCGGTGAGCCTGCGGCTCACACCTTGTGCGTCACTGCCGGCGGGGCCGCGCTGGGACGAGCGGGCTCGGATTGGACGACACTGGGGGTGAGGCTGTGAGGGCTACGGCGCGACCGTGGGCTGGGATTGGGCGATAAGGGGGGCGGGGCCGCGCTGGGGCCTGTGAGCCCCGCCCAGTGAAAGCGGAGATCGGAGAGAGCGGTTTAGTGCTGGAGTGCAGTGCGCGAGCGCGGAGGGCGGGGAGGAGGGGTCCGGGACTTGGGGCGGGTTCTGGATCTGAAAGCTGACCCGGCTGCTTCGGGGAGCGGGGCGTGGGACCAGTCCGAGGGACAGCGAGCGGGCATTTAAGTCAGAGGCGGGTGCTGACCCTCGGGACTTGGGACCGGTATCTAAGCCAGGGGACTCAGGTGGTGCAGGCTCCCTCTCCCTGCATTGCTCCGCCTCCACCCCCCATCCCTGTCCCGGCAGCTCTGGTCACCATCTTAGGTTGTGATTCTCAGGGACCTCACCGGTCCCCCGCCCCCCGCCCCGAGGTGCTCTGGGGGCCGGAGTCGGGGGAGGGGCGCGGCGTCTGCGAACCTCAGTGAGGAGGGCAAGACAGGCTCCTCCACTTACCCACCCGGCGGCCCTGCGCCTGGCGCCACAAGCTCACTCCCTGACCCCTCCCAGCCGCGTTGCTCAGCAAGGAGGGAGCCAGGGAGGCCTGGGACTTCTCAAGGCCGCACACCAGAGCTGGGGGCGCCCAGTGCCCATCCTCAGGCCACCGCTGGTTGGGGGGGCCTGGGGGAAGGAAAGTACGAGAAGGGGTGGTGTGTGAGGGAGGGAGGGTGGGCGGAAGGGCCCTGAGCCAGCCTGCTAGCAGAGAAGCGCCCTGCCCTGTTGGTACCCAGGGCTCGCTGGAGAGAGAGTGGGCGGGCTGAGCTCCAGGGTGGGGAGGATGGAGAGCCACCAGGCCCCACTGACCTGGGCCTGGAGGGCCTGGGGCAGGACCAGCGGCAGCCCCTGGCCTCACCTCTGCTCTGATCTCCCATCTCTGAGGCCCAGACCCCCGACAGCACCAAGCCGTGGGGGTCAGCTCAGAGCTGGTGGGGGCCTTGCGGACCAGGCCGGACCTGCTTAGAGGGTAGGGGCATGACCGCGTGGTCTCACACTCTTTTCTGCCTCTCGAGAGCCATGCCCCAGCCTGTGTACCCCATTTCCTAGACTCAGAGGCTGCCTGCTGCTTTGGTGGGCGGCAGGAGCAAGGTGTAGCCCTACATGGAGGCCCTGAGGCTTCACACGTTTCTGGCCAGGTCTCACCGAACGGTCTGAAACCCACAGATCCTTCCAGGCCTCAGGGTTTGCACAGACAGATGCCCATGGGCACCAGGTCGGACTCAGAGTCAGCTGTGTGGCCTTTCTCAGGATCATGGCTGGGAGGGTGTGGCCTGCCCTGGACACCTTGCTTTGCTAGCTGGTCGTCCTGCCAGCCTGGCCTGCCAACCCGGGCAAGGCCAGAATCCGTGTGCCCAGCGCCTTGTTCTCTGGAGGTGGGCTCCTCCACATGTTCTCTGGAGCTGCGCATCCCCAGAATGGCCAGCAGGTGTCGCCATCAGTTTGTCCCCTCTGTCAGGTTAGTGGCAGGATTTTAGGGGATCCGGGAGTGAGATACACTTTCAAGCGTGAACTTGGGTCAGAACCAGACAGAGGGGAGTGACTGTTCGCTGGGCCTCCTACTGTAAAGGTGGGGACACGGCTGAGGGGAGTGACCAATGGAGGGTTTCAGACAGAAGTCAGGGTGGGAGGGGCAGACAGGAATCTCTTGCCCATCAATACTGCTCAACTGTCGGGTCCCCTGGCAACCACGACCCGGAGCCCCACGGGCTCCCACGTTCTCAGGTCCCAGGACTCTGTGATGGGCTGGGGGTGAGGACAAGGGCACTCGCCAGAGGGGGAGTGCGCCCCTTGTCACCGCCAGCCCTGTGTGAGGCTAAAATAGGAACCCTTTCCCTGTCACCTTCTAAGCTCTGGCCCGGCCGACACTCAAACTCAGAGAGTGAGCAGCAGGAGAGAGTCAGGCCTCAGTGTGGGCACACGGGGGCTCACGTGGGCAGGCAAATGCCGGGGGCGCTGCGGCCCCATCGGACACACCAGACGTTTTTGGACAGAGGGGAGAGGGGTGGTGGGCAGGGTCTCAGATTTCCGGGCTGAGGAGGGCGGTTTGCAGGCAGTGGAAGGGGAGCCAAGCACGTGGCAGGAAGGTCCTTGCCAGGCACCTCAGAGTCAGTGGGGCTCACCGGTGGCCTCTCACCGCCAGGCCTGGAGCCCCCCCCCCCCCACAAAGCCAGGGCGCGGGTGCGGAAGGGGGTTGCACCCAGGCTCCTTCCGGAAGCAGGTTTCTCTGTATGAGTCTCTTGGGCAGGAAAAGGGGGAGGGCCAAAGGTTCTGAGTCTTGTTTCTTAATAAACAGCTTAAAATCAATACCCTAAAGGGCAGTTTCAAGGTGGCCGAACACATTCCCTCCCCCCGAGTGGCGGGGCTTGCGCCCGCCTGCCTCCTGTGCCTTCCGATCGCCTCGGCTCCTGAGGTTGGGGGGGGGGGCGCAGTGCCGCGTGGACTTCAGGCAGAGGAGGCTGACCCACCCCCCCTGTGGCCGTCTCCCCACCCCCAGCAGAGGAGCTTGGGCGGGACCTCAGGGCACAGCTCTCCCTGGTCACTCAAAGGAACCCAGAGAACAGGACTCTGATCCTAGAGGCGCTGGGTGGTCGCAGTGGGGAGGGGCGGGCTGGGGAGGTGGGCACAGGCCCAGGGGGTGGTGGCCTCCTGCCCGGGAGGTGGAAACGCAGAGACCTGCCTGAGCCACGCGGTAGGGAGGCCCCGTGGCAGCTCCCAAAGCGGTGCCCGGTCAGGGGCTCGTTCAGTGGGGTTAAGGACAAGGGACTCCACGCAGAGCTGGCCTGGGGCCTGGGGCTTAGGCTGGTCTACTAGGCGATGGCGGGTGATTCCCGGGCACTGGCAGGTGGCTGGGGGCTCTGCCTGTGTCCAGGCCAGCATGTCCTGGGCTGGCCAGGACAGGAAGCAGGTCCCTGGTGGAACAGCACTTCTGCCAGGAGCAGAGCCAGCCGGGGGTCTCGGAGGGAAGGGAGCAGAGAGATGAGAAGGCCGAGGTCAGGGGGCGGCGCCCGGTCCACAGGCCTGTCTGAAAATGCAGGGCTGGTGGGCACTGGGCCAGGCAGGGAGGGAATCTGAGCAGGGCAGCCAGCTGGGCAGGGGCATCGAGACAACCAGTGCGGGCCGTCTGTCCACGCCCCGCCCCAGCACAGGGGAGTGGCGGCCGTTCCGGACCCTGGCTTTGGAGGGCGCAGGAGGCTGGGCTCGGACCTGGTGTCTCCTTCGGGAACACGGAACTTCTCAGCCGGCCCGCTGAGCCTCTCTCTGCCTGGCCCTGGCCCCTCCTCCACTCCCTCTCTGGGCTTCCAGGAGCTGCTCTTGGGGGTCACAGCACCCCCGTGGCCAACCTCTAGATCCTCCTCTGCCCTCAGGCCCCCGTGGCCTCCTCAGCCCCTCCCGCAGTCTGCCGGGGGTGAGGGGGGTCTGCAGACGCGAGGACCAGCTGCTCACCGCCCTCGCCCAGCAGCCTCCTTTGGTCGGGTCGGGACTGGTCCCGGTGTCCTGCTGCCCCCTGGGGATGGAGACCCAGCACACATCCAGGGGAAAAGGAAGGGCCGCAGGTCCCGGGCCCTGTGATGAGGACGTGTGAGGGCCGGGGGCCGGTGCCCCGTTGACGGAGAGCCCTGGACCGACAGCAGAGAGTAATGGGACTTCAGTCTGTTGGCCGAGCGCCAGTCAAGAAGTGAGGTACAAGGGGCCACAGCCAGTCTTCTCTGGGGTCAAGGGCAGGAACAGGGGTCTGGGGGTCTTCTCTGGGGTCTGAGGGAGGAACAGGGCAAACAGGTGGGCCCCAGCCATGAAGGGGACAGTCCTTTATGTCAATCCTTGGAGGATGTGACTGGGACTCCAAGGCAGCGTCGGGCCCAGGACAAGACCGGCCCTTCTGGCCTCAGGGCCTTTGCCGTTGCTGCCCCTTCTGCCGGAAGTGTCCCCCTCGTGCAGAGCGTTCCGCTCACAGCTGAAGCTCAGGCTGTGCTCCTCAGGTCTCCTCTGGGCCCCCTTTGTCCCCTCCCACGCCGGAGCTTTGGGGCCCCGGGACCAGCCTCCCCGCCAACCTGTGCAGTGCGTGCTGGCGTAGAGACACGGCCGCACCCTGTGCCTTCCCTTCCGCAAGGACGTGGGGCTTCGGGGGCTCTGCTGTCCTGCCTCTGGGCCCCGGGGGTGGGGGTGGGTTTGAGTCCATTTTAAACCCCTGCCCTGAGGGGTGGAGCCAACACCCACCAAGCACACAGCGTCCAGCAGAAGTAAGGCCTGCTCGGATGTGGTCGGTACGGTAATAATAGAGGTGGAATAATGTGTGTGTGAGTGTGAACATCGCACCTACAACGCCCTGTGGTGTGCTTGAGTGTGACATTGTCATGTTGCTGAATTACGTGCTCATGATTCTGTAATAAAAGGGGTGTTATTTGTGCCACACATTGTATTTACGTTTCCACCTCGTACGGGAGGCTGGGGCCTCGGGGTGCTCCAGGGCGGAGAGCATGGGGTGCAGGCAGCGTGGGGCCTCGGGCTGCCCTTGGGCCATGGGCTTCATTTGTGGGGGGGACCCCACAGGGCCTGTTCCTGGCCCAGCCACGAGAAAAGGCCCTCAAGGGCCAGGGTCCCAGAGCATGAGAACGTGGAGGGTCTGCCCACCCACCAGACTGGGCTTTTCTGGACCTCAAGCTGGGGGACACTGCGCCTGCCCTCCCCTGTGGGGGAGGGGCCCCCTTTTCTCCCCACTTTACACCAGGGGAAGCTTCCTGGCTGTGCAGGGGCAGGCTTCAAACTGTGTTCTGACCAGAGACCCCCCCACTTCCCAGGGTCTCCAGGCCTTGGACAGAGAGAGCTGCAGGGACCGGTCCTCACAGTCCGCCCCCCACCCCACCGCCTGGTCTCTGCACTGGTGCATTTGGCCCTCACCTCTCCTTTTTCCCAGAGTGTGTGCTGGTTTATGGAGACGGCTTCTGATCGGCGTGAGCAGCGAGCTGGTCTGCAGACCCCTCCCTGCTCTGTCTGACCGGGTGTTGGGACCCCAGAGCCTCTGTCAGGAGCGTCATGTCCAGAGGCGATGGAGCTGCTGGGGCCGCTGGGGAGTGACAGTGAGGGCAGCAGCAGCAGCAGCTGCGTGAGCTGCTGTCACACCGGGCCACTGTCAAAGTCCAGTCCAATCCCATCACGCAAAGCAGACACAGTCTGATAAACAAAGGTTGATATTGGCACCGAACACCCCCTGCCCCCCGGTTGCCGGCACAGGCAGGCCTCGGTGCCCTGGCCCGGGTGTGGCTGCCTCTGTCCTGCACTCGTGTGGAGACCACAGCGGCTGGTGTGCGGCCCCCGAGTGCCCAGCTCCGAACTCAGGATCCCACCGTCAGCGCTTGGAACCGGCCACAGCCAGAGGGGTCACACGGCTCCCACCACCCACAGGCCCTCACCCGGGGCACCCTCGTTAGAAATGAGAACCAGTTCTGTGAAAATGCTCATTGGTGGCCATTAAAAATGAAATAACTTGTTACATGTTGATGTCAGTAACGGTTGATGAACAGTAACTGTTCTTTCTGGAACACAGTTTCAGCAGAAGAGCCCCAGAGTGCTACATTGTTGCAAATCTGACACTCAGCTGCTCTCCCTCCCGTTCCAGCTGCCCCTGCACCTTGTGGGGGAAATGCAAGGAGCAAGCTGGTGTTTTAGATCACGCGGGATCTTCTCCTTTAGCCCAAGCTGAACAAATGGGGGCTCTGCCAGGGAGTTCCGGGGTGGGAGGAGCCTGGCCCACCAGCGCCGTCCTCGGTCCTGTTGTGCTAACACGCACCACTCCCTTCTCCGCATCCAGTGGACCCTCCCCGTGACTTTGGAAGGAATGCCAGGTTCCGGCCCCGTGGAAAACACTGGTTTGCCGAATGGGGCCGACTTTCCAAATGCTGACACGTCTCATCACACTGTGTGCGTGCCCGGTGTTCCGGGAAAAAAAACCTTCGCGTGTTTGGAGACTGTCGGGCTCAGGGGGTGGACGTGGAGTTCTCCAAAATGCTCATTCTCACTTCAGCTTGACTTTCACCCTTGGGGACAGAACCTGTCCTTTGTTGCCACTTTGCTCCTTAAGTGGCAGCTTGCCAGCTCCAGACGGGACAGGACCTCCTCGACGTCGCGCCTCTGCGTCGACGGGGCCACTTGGGTGGCGGCCCCACAACTGGTTCTCATTCCTGGCCTTCTCCTCCGCTAGGCCTGGGCTGGGAGAGGTGGGGGCCCCGGGCGTCTGGTGGCTCCGGGAGAGGGCACGGCCACAGGGGCCTGACCTGACTGCATATCACCTTGCTGGCTCTCCTGCCCCTCTCCAGGTGACCCAGCCTGGAGACCGCGCTCAGGGAGGGGCCCCTGGGAGAGGGGACTCCTCTGGAAGCCCTCGCCCTGCCCTGAGTGGGCGGGGCTGGGGACCCTGGCTGCTGGTCCCCAGGACAAGGCAGAGGCTGGGAACAGGCGGTGTTAGCCCTCGGAGCCTCAGGCCAGGTGTCCAGCCCAGGGGCGGGGCCCGGGGGCAGGCTGGGCAGGCAGTGTGGGAAAGGCCGTTGGGGCCAGGGGAGAGCTGGCCACGCCGGCTGGGTTGTGGGGGGTCTTGCCCTCCCCGGGCCTGTCTCTCCCTTCAGAGAGCAGGATTCCCACGGTCTGGGCAGCCAGTGCGGGGGCTGGGTGGGAGAGGACGCCCCACCCAACAGTTGCCCCCCGGAGGTTGGGAACCCTGGGTCCTGCGGAGCCGGGGTGTGTGTGGTGGCTCCACTGCCTGGGCACCGACACGAAAGGTGGGGGCAGGATGTCCAGGCGCAGGCCGGGGCTTGCCGGCGGCCCCTCCGGCACGCCCTGGGCGGGCAGCCGCACTCCGGGACCCAGCCAGGGGCACGGTGGGCGTGGGAAGCAGCCAGCAAGTCCCGTGTGAGAAGAGCAGGTCTGGCTGGGGTCGGCCCACAGTGTGAGCAGCCAGAGCCCCTCTGACCCCAGCCCCCCCCACTCTGCTCCTGCTGGGCCCCCACGATGCAGGAGGCCCAGCTGGATGGGAGGGCACAGCGAAAAGGCCCGGTGTGCCTGAGGGGCAGGGACAGCCAGCGAGGGCCCTCAGCACACGGCAGCCCGGCCGTGCCAACGGCTGACCTCACGGTCCTCAGCAGCCTCGCCGAGGCCTGTGCCGGTGCCGTTGCCTAATTAGGTTTGGCTGCGCCAGCCCCGCCGGAGCCCCACGCCCGGCCCGCGCTCAGCAGACGTGTCGGGACACGGCTCCCAGGCTCCCACTGCACCAGGAAACGGCGGTGCCGCCCAGGAAGCCGGCAGTGGGGGCCTGGACAGTGGCTGGAGCCAATGCTGGCCCTGGGGAGCCTGGGCGGGGAGACCCCCTACGTGCGGGTGAGCCCGCAGCGCGGCAGCCAGTGAGGGGCACCCTGGAGAGGAGGGTGGGTGTGTGGCGGGGGCACACAGGCCTGGGCGGCGCGGCCTCTGTGGGAGAGCGAGCCGTGAGTCCTGGGCGCCCTGCTTTGCCTGCCTGGTGTCCACTCCCTGCGGCCGTCGGAGGCGCAGGGCCCCGGAGAAGTCCCGGCAGCCAAGTCTCACCCGCCTGCTGCCGACCTTGAAGTGGGTGGGCCAGGGCCAGGCCTGGGGCTGCAGCCAGCCAGGGTGAGGCCGGGAGAGAAGGCTGAGGGGCCCTCCTTCTTGGGGGACAGCTGGGAGCCTGAGGGTCCTGGGTTTGAGGAGGGACCTGAGGTGGGGCCGCTGAGGGGGCCCATGGGACAGGGGTGTCCCCATGTTCTGCGTGGGCGCAGCATGGCTCCAAGGACTGGGAGGGCCTGGAGGCCCGGACATCCACCCGCTGGCCGGGTCTCCGTGCTCTGCCTTGGGCAGGTCCCGGCCTCCCCCTGCAGGCTCCCTGCGGCCCCGGGGAGGAGGCTCGGAGTGGGGAGCGGCCGGCACCGAGGCGGGCTGGGGGGCGGGAGGACTTGGGAAGGTGGAGAGAAGGAAGAACGGGGGTCCGAGCAGAAGGGGGTCTGGGCAAAGGCTGGGCGAGGGCTGAGCCCCAGGGGACACTGTGAGGAGGCCAGGCAGGGCCTGGGCCCCACTTGGGGCCGAGGTGAGTGTCGGGGGCTTGGAGCCTGGCCAAGCGGTCAAGGGCAGATGGTGGCCTGAGAGGCCAAAGTGGCCTCCGTTTACTGCACAGGCTGAGTGGGGGCCTCACCGACCCCCCTCCCCCAACTCTCTGTAGGTGTCATGAGCTTCAGACTCCATCCCAGCAGGAGACTCGGGGGCCCTGCGGACAGGGGCACCTCAGAGCAGCCCCTCCCTGCCTTCCACTGACAGCTGCCCCAGCTGGGAACACAGGTGGGGGCCAGGCCGCCTCTCTCCTGCGGCCGCCAGGACAGCCCAGGATCCCTCTGTGATGGCGCCCCCGCCGGATGACCCGGGGCACTGCCTGGAGAGCGGATGGACTTTCTTGAGCACCAACGTCCTGCCTGTGGGTGAGTGAGGTCTCCGGGGGGGGGGGGGGGTGCTGGGGGTCAGGGTTCAGCTCCCTAGCGAGTTCCTTCGGGACAGCTGGGCTGCGGTGGGGAGCCCACAGCCTGTCCCTGGCTGGAGGGACGTTGGGATAGGCAAATTGGGAGCACGGCTTTGGGCTGCCAGCTCCGCTCCGGCCCCGTCCAGCTCGGCCAGATACCCGGATCCCTCCACCGACCAGGGGTCTTCCACCGGCCTTGCTGCTGCCGGCCATGTGTCCTGGGGAGGTGCTTGGTGTCTCTGGGCCTGGTCCTTGTTGTGCCGTTCTCTGCCTCCTGTGGCCTCCTGAGATGGGTCACACTGGTTTAGACGGTGCCATCCTCTCTCGACTTCAGAGGACAGGACTGTGGGCTGTGCAGAGTTGCCCAGGGACCCAGATGAACGAGGTCGTGCCGCTGCCACCCAGATCAGGAAGTGGGGAGTCCCCCTTGCCCAGCCCTGGGACTGTCCCCTCTAGCCCCAGGGGTCACCACTGTGCTGACTCTGCCACCTGACATTCAGTGGCTGCCTTTTCGCTTCCAACATTGGGGTCACACAGGTGCACAGATGTACGGGTGAGCCCATCCAGGTGCGAGAGCCCCACCCAGGCAGCGCAGGCCCTGCCCCCCAGACGGCTCCTGCCCTGTCATTTGCTCCCCGCCCAGCCAGGTGGAGGAATTCCGTGCCTCTTGGGTGGGAGCCACAGGCCAGGCCCAGACCGTCCGGGGGGCGGGCCTTCCTGTCCAGCCCAGAACAATAGGCTGCTTTCTGTGCGGAGCGTCTACTGGTGCCCTGAGCTGGGGCCCCCTGAGGTGTGCGGCGTGTGTCTGTCCACTGGCCCCAGCCTCCTAGCCCTGACTCAGAGACCACCCTCTGGGATAAGGGGGAACTCAGTCCCCTGGGGAGGGGTGGGCTCGTGGGGCCTCTCAGGAGTGGGGCCTCTCAGGAGTGGGCTCGTGGGGCTTCTCTGAGGGGTGTTGAGCCTGATGCCTGGGCACTGTCGGACTGGCTGGGTGTGCAGCTGGGGTTGGGATTTTCACTCATCAAAGCCCGGGGTTCAGGCTTCTGGTTTGCTGGGCCCTGGGCCTCCTTGTGGCTGCTGGGTGTTTGCAGGAGGGGACATGGCAGCTCAGGGACCCTGACTCAGCTGTCCTGGGGGGAGGTCAGAGAGGGAGGGCCTGCACGGGCCCAGCCACAGGGGCTCCGTGGGTGCGACGGCAGGCCTGCGTGTCGGTGGGTGGGTGCCTGCGTGTGCACCTGTGTACCTGCTCTTTCGGGGGGACTCCCGCTGCTCGCTTGGCAGCAGCCCCCCAGGACGACGGTGGCGGAGGTGAGAGTTGGCGTGTGTGCACAGCCCCCACCCGGCTCTGGGACCCTGCTCTCAGCTCAGTTGGAAGAAACACTGAGGGGGCTCACAGGGGCGGGGGGGCGGCCTGCGGTCCTGGGTGTGGGCACCACCGATGGGGCGCGATGGTGCTGAGAGAGGGGCCCCGCCCTCGCTGCCCCTTCCTGCGCTCCCTGTCTCCCCCCCACACTCCACGTTCAGCTCCGGGACTGGGGGGCTGATGGGGATGTCCGGTCAGGCTCTTTGCAGGTGCTGGGCTGGGAGCACCAGGCCTGGCCTTTGGGGTCCTGGAAGGCTCCCAGAGGAGCCTGACCGCCGACCAGGGGGAGGTGTCCAGCCCACGGGGACAGGCCCAAAGCCTGTGAAGCAGGCCCGTGCGTCCCGGGGACGGTCGTCGCCCTGACCGTCGGGGGCTCCTGACTCTTTGGGGCTGAAGTTTGCCTGGGGTCCGGAGAGCTGTGGCGCCTGCCCCTGCTGCGGCCGCAGACAGACCCGGGGGCGTTCGAGGGCGAAGATCACAGCGGGGCGCAGGAGGGGTGGTCCTGGGGTCTGTCCTGGGGCCCTCGCCCCTCGGGCCCTGGGACCCATGTCAGGCAGCTCGCTCGGAGCCCGGCGGCTTTACCCGGCTCCGCGCCTACACCGCGGAGACGCGCGGGCGCGCCCACGGGGGGGCGTCTCCCAGACGAGGCAGTGGGCGGGGCCTCGAGTCTCCGTGGGTGCTGCTGGTCTCCCCGCCTCCGGTTCCCCGCCCCCCACCACGCCGGAGGCACCGGGCTGCGGGCTGCGCTGGGCGTGCGGAGGGTGTGGCCAGGCTTCGGGCCCCGCCCCCAGTCCCTACCCCCGCAGGGCCGCTGCTTAACCCAGTTCTTGGTATCCGTGGTAACGAAGGGGGTGTCGGAGCTACTCAATCCCGTGCAGCGAGTTCAGGGATAGGGGAGAATGCAAATGAGCTGCCCCCAGATGTTACAGGGATCCGGGGGCTGTGGCAGGGGCCCCAGTGCTGGGCGTGGCCGTCGCGGAGTGGGAGTGGGGACACGGGGACTTCCGGCGTTGGGGTGTGGCGCCAGCCCGCCCCGTCCACAGCCCTGAGACACCAGGGGCCCAAGCTGGGTGAGGTGAGGGCCTGAGCGCCTGGGCTGGGTCCCCCCCCCCCCGCGTTGAGGGCGCCCCCACCAAGGCCTGCAAGCACCCATCTCAAGATGCTGCGGGGCCCACGGAGGCAGGATGGGATGGCCAGGGCTGAGCCATGGGCTGGGCAAGACAACGCGGAGGGTGCGCCCCCAGGGGAGGGAGGCCCCGGCCCCTCGGGGGTGGGGGGTAGTGACTGCCCACGGCCTCTGCAGGTCCCAGCCCGCCCCACCACCGGACTTTGTGGGCTGCCTGAGGTCTTGCTTCTGGGAGGGTTGGGGCCCTGAGGCCTCAGGGGTGCCCATGGCCCCGGGGGATGTGCGCCCCAAGGGGAACTGCAGAGGGCCACTCCACAGGAGCTTTGGTGGGGGGGCACACCCCGGGGGCCCCACCGTCTTGGGGAGCCATCATGGCAGATTCCCTGGGCAGATGGGGCTGAGAGGGCGGTTCCCACAGGTCAGGTGGGGAGTGGGGAGTGGCCGAGGCAGCCCCCTCCTCTGTGGGGCTCTGAGTGGCGACCTCCTCTCTGCTCCCAGGGCACTCGCTGCTGGGGCGGGAGGCCTCGGGGATCTGCCTGCCCGTTACCAGTGGGCTGTGGCCAGGCCAGTGAGCTCCAGGCAGGGAGGCTGGTCGGGCCGCTGGGTCCCACCTTGGCCCCATCCTTGCTGCTGAGCCCCTGGGGCTGATGGAGCCCACCTTCCGCTGCGCCCTGTCTGGCGGAGCTGAGGTGCTGATGGGGCAGCACAACGATGCCCAGAGTGGGTCAGTCACTGACTCGAGCCCACACAGCAGCAGTTCAGCTTTGCTGGAGGAGTGAAGGCCTGGCCCGGGCAGGGTCAGTGAGGGGCCAGGGAGTTGCTGGGCAGGTGAGGGTGGGATGCAGCGCTGGACCTGAGTGGCCAGGAATGAGAGACGGGTTCCTCTTTCGGGTTCCAGGACTCGAGGGCCTTGTGGGTTTGCCCTGGGGAGGCCTGGCCATTCACACTCTGGCTTCAAAAGTGCCCACCTCATGCAGGGGCCCGGGCCTCGTGGGTGGATGGCTGTACTGGATGTGGCTGGTCCGGGCCCTTTCAGGTCTGACCCAGTTCAGCGGCACCCCCCCCCCCCAGTCCTGGATGAAAATGCCTCGGTTGCCCACCCCACCGACCAAAGAAAAAGTGCTCTCAGGGATCCAAGACTCCCAAAGGCCGGCAGTGGCTGTAGAAACATTTGACCCTTTGGAGATGGCCCTTCCAAAGTGCTGTGTCTCAGGCAGGTGGGTCAGCCGCACCCTGGGCTGGGGGCCAGGCCACCCCCCTTGTCCTGTGCTCATGCGAGGTGGCTGGCTGCCGCCAGTGCCCGCCGGCCGGCCCGGGCTGCCCCCGGCTCGGGCTCTGTGTGTGGGAAGTGGGTGCCGAGAGCCCGTCCCGCACGCTGTCTTGAGTTCTGATTGAGAACGAAACGTCTTAAGAGCAGATGCTCGTGAAAAACGAAGCACACACTTTCTAAATTTAGCGGGTGGAGATGGCACATTTACCCAATTAGGCTATCGATTCGATGGGCGAGTGCCTGCTGCCCGCTGCACCTCTCGCTGCCTCTGGGCGTGTCTGGGGGCCTGCGTGTCCTCGCTGGTGGCCTGGGCTGCAGAAAGCTTTCTGAGCTGGGGTCTCACTGGGGCTGCCCACGGGGACAGTGTCAGGGCCCCCCGGGCTGTGGGCCCATCTTGTTGGATTCCTCTCTGCCGAGGCACAGACACGCTCCCAAGGCCACCGGCAGCCGGTCCGGCCGGCGTGTTTGGGGGAGCAGTGGGCACGGTGCCCCTGCCTGCAGGGACCCCGTGATCTTGCTGGGCAGCAGACTGGACATGAGGCCAAGACCCTTGCAACATCTCGAACGTCTCGAGTGGAATTCTGTGGCTCAGACCCCAGGTGCCACGAGGTCTCAGAGAGGCGAGTGCGAGGACAGAGGGAACCAGGGAAGTCTTCCTGGGGGAGGCACCTCCTCCAGGCCTTGGAAACTAGGTGGGAGGGGAGGTGCCAATGGGCGGGTCCCCAGGTGTCAAGCTGAGGGGTCTGATATCTCATGGAGGGAGGGCCTGGAGTCCCTGAGAGTTGGCAGCCTGCACAGCCTGCCCGGGCCTGTGCTCCTGAGTCGGGGGAGGGAGTGTTAGAACGAGGCCCGGATATGGAGTGGCTCTGAGGGGGCCATGGGGGGCGCAGGGCAGGCTGTCCACCAGCTGCTGCAGTTGCCTCCCCGGTGGGCCCGTCAGCCTGCCACGGGCCCCCGATTGGCACGTCGGGTTTGGCTGCAGGTGGGAAGATGCCCAGTTTCCCTGCCTCGGCGCTGCCCTTGTCCCTGGGTCTGGAGCTCTCGGCCACGTGTCCTGGGCACAGAGGACCCTTTTCTTGGGCCCGCATGTCCAGGGGCTCCTGGGACATCTCTGTGTGGAGGCGTGTGCTGGCCAGGCGCTTGAAGCCGTGTGACCACATTTTCCGGTTGGCCCTCCGAGATGGGGTTCCGCCCCAGCCCCGATGGCTGCTGCCGGGGCGCCTGCACGTCATCTACCCTGCACTCGCCCCACGGGGCTTCCCCACCGGTTTCTGGGCGTCTCCATCCCCATCCATCCTCGGCATGTGCACTGTCCCACTCACCTGGGGGTGCTGGGTCAGCTTGTGCTCTCTGGCGGGGGTGGCCCTGCCCTGGCCCAGGGGAGGGGCCCTGCGTGGCCGTGGCAGCGGTCCTGGGTGGGGGGAGGGGACCTCTCTAATTGCCTCGTGGCTCTGACAGCCTCTCACACAATAATGGTGGGGTCTTTGCCACCAGCTCGCAGCCTGGTGGTCACACGGATGCCACCCCACAACAGAGCTGCCCAGGTGTGCCCGGCTTCGGTGGGGCAGAGTCCCGGAGCGCCGGCCGGGCACAGTCCCACGCTGTGCACCTGGAGAGCAGGAAGCCCCGTGAGCCTGGCTGGCCCCAGCGGTCTCCAAGATGCCATCTCTCATGGGTCAGCTTTTGCCCTGGATGGGGTCCTGGGACCCAGCCAGGGGGCCCTGTGTGTGGCTTGGGGGTGAGTCAGGGACCCCCCAGGGCTGCAGCGTCTGGAAAGGGCCTGAGCAGCCAGTAGGTTTTGTGCCTGGGAAGCGGCGCTGCTGAAGGGCCAGGGGCAGGAGGGGCTGGGCTGAGGCCCCGGCGCGTCCTCCGGGAGCTGGGATACGCACCTTTGTCCTGGTCCTGCCTCCTGTTAAGTCCCTAGACCAGGGCTGACAGTGTTGGCTTTGGTAGACTCGGCCCAGCTCTCCTCCACTGCTGTGTGGGGCCGGGGGCGGCGGGGGCAGGGGTCCCAGGGAAGGAGGGGCCTGTGGAATCCAGGGCCAGTCTCCAGGGCTGCTTGGGGCCCTCCAGGAGCTGGAGTGGCAGGAGGACACTTGGGCAGGGACAGGTTTGGGAAGGGGTGGCGGTGGGCGAAGGACACTTCGAACTATTTGCATGGGGTCAGGTCGGCAAGACTGCAGCGCTAAGAATCCCTGCGCCCACCAGCGCGGCCTGTGCCCTGAGGTTAGCAAGGGGCGCCGGGGGGCCCAGCCGGTCGGCCACCTGTCCTGCACCAGCTCCCGGTACTTGTGGTTAGGGGCGTCCCAGGCCGAGTGGTGGGTGCTGCGCCGGAGTGCCGGGCCTCAGGATGGAGAAGCGGCTCTCGGCCCCGCCCTCTTCCTGGGTCGCCGCCTGGGGCCACGCGGAGCGGGGGCGGGAGGCCGGGGAAGTGGGGGGGCCTGGGAAGCCGCTGGAGCATCTTTTTGGGAAAATACTTTGGTGGTGGCTGCGCTCGGTGGGCCTTCTGGCCCCACTGAGTGCTCTACCCCCCCCCCCCGCCTCCGCGATGGTGCCCGGGGCTCTGCGCCCCACTCTGTGCCCAGTGCCCAGGCGCTGTGCCCGCCGCGGAGCCCGCGCCCCCAGCCCCCGCCTCGAGCGGGGCGGGCAGGGGGTGTGGTGCGGGCGGCACGAGTGACAGCGCTCTCCGCGCGCGGCGCCTGCACGGGCGCAGTGTCGGCGCGCCTGAGCCCGCCGCGCACAGCCCGCCGAGGGCCGCCCGAGCCGGCGGGGCGATGCCGCCAGAGCCGGAGCGGGAGCCGAAGCCCCAGCCTGAGGCCAGCCGCTGACAGCGCCCCCTCCCCACCCTCCCGGGCCGCCCTCCGTCCCCCGCTGCCGCCGCCGCCACCGCGGAGACAATGGACGCGGGAGCCGCCCCGCGGAAGCACAGTAGGTGCCGCGCTGCTCCTGTTGCTGCGCCCGGGCCCGCGGACGCGCGGGGGCGCCGCTGCCCTGGGTGGTGGGTCGGGGCTGCGGGGGAGGGGGCGCCCGCGGCTCCCCTCGCGCCGGCTCCCTGGGCCGCCAGGTGGGCAGAGCTGCTTCGTGGGTCCAGACCCGAGGGGGAGGGACTGATCTCGGAGGGGCGGCGGGTGGATGCCCGTGGAGTGGTGGGCACGTGAGGGGTGCTGGGCGCTGTTGGGGGCCGCGGGTGAGGCCGAGGGAGCTGGGGGCTGTCCTTCTGCCAACTCTTCTCCCGAGTGGAGGGTGGATCCTGCGTGGCCAATACTGCACTGAGAGTGAGCCCCGAGGAGCCCAGACGGGACGCCCAGGCCCCGGGCGGGTGTGGACTGTGCCTCGGGGGCACAGCTGTTTGGGTCCATGGGGAGGCTCCAGGGAGACGCATGGCGGCCGCCGGACGGGGCACATCTGCAGGGGCCGCAGGTGCCCTTCCTGGCGCCGGGCCAGCCTCTTGCAGCACCAGCAGGCTGGGCCCAGTGGGGTGCTGGGGGGCACTCCTCCGGGGGCTCGGGCCTGCGAGCGGGCATCCGGGAGGGCACACCGGCACCACTGGGCCAGCGGAGGGGAGACCCTGTGGAGACAGACCCCCCACCTGTTCCCGCTCCCCCTCTGCCCACCCTGCTCCGTGACCCCTGAGGCGGACAGAGAGACCACCCCCTGCAAGGTGGTCTTTCTCTGAGACTGTCTCAGCCTTTCACCCATGAAAGTGGCCCTGGTCTGCGTTCTGTCTAACCCTGGTGGCCCCAATGTCTGAGGGGTGACAGTTGTCCTGGTGCCCAAAGGCGCCTGGCCAGGGCTGCTGGGCCACAGGCTCAGTCACAGGCTGGAGCCACAGAGGGGCAGAGAGGAGGTCGGAGGTCACCATCACCTCCCCTGGGTGGTGGGGACACAGCCAGCTGGTGTGCCTCCCTCTGGGCGTCCGCTCTTGCCTGAGACAACAGGAGAACTGACCCTCTCGCCCGGCGCCCTGACCCCGCAGCCATGCCCTCCGTGTGGCCGGGCGGGGAGGCCTGGGGGTTCCAGGAAGGGCGGCAGAGGCGGGTGTGCAGGAGGTAGAGTGTGTGGGGCTGTCCCTCCATGCCTGACGGGGCCCCGTAACCCCTGCCCAGAGGTCCGGAGGCTGGTGGCCCTGGCCTGGCCTTCACCCTGTCCCCAGGAGGTGAGAGCTGACCCTGTACCGGAGTCCCCCAGGGCGTAGGCCTGGTGGCCTTGACGTCTGGGGCCCGGACCGTCTGAGGTGTGTGGTGAGCACCAGGCACCCACAGAGCGGCTGCTACTGGGCAGTAGCTGGGGCAGCAGGAGGACGTCCTGAAGGCCGGCAGTGGTCCCTCCCGTGGGCGACCAGGCAGGACCCCCCTGCTGGTGCCTGGGGCAGGTCCCAGGGGCCAGAGGGCCTGTGGGTGGGAGAGACCCCCCCCAGGAGACCCCGCGGGGGGGGCTGGGAGGGGCAGGAGGCCCCCGGGCTCCGCAGCGGAGAGTTCAGGTTACATAATCCCGCCACACACGGTCGCCAGCGTGAGCAGCAGGAGCCAGGTCTGACAATGTGAGTTGTAACTGGGTTTTAATTTTTAATGTCTGTGGTAGATGAAGAGCTATGGGCCGATTTGTACATATTCTGTTACTCTGTGCCTAACAGGACGACTTCATTAGCTGGAAACCGTCACCCCCGCCCCTTGGCCTGCGGCCCGATGGGAGCGCAGTCTGCCTGCCACCTGCTGGGGGGGGCAGACAGGGCAAGGGGTGGGCTGCTGGCCACTCTCCAGTTACTGCCAGGCCAGCCTTCCCCTCCCCCGCCCTCCACCCTTGTCCACGCAGCCAGGGACTGCTGGGAACGGGCACCCACTGGGGGCTGCATCACGCCCCCAGTCGGCATCACGCCCACTGGAAACCCAGCTTCTGTGGCTGCCCGCCCTCGGGCCATGAAAGGCCCGGCCAGGACTTTTTGACCTTCGGGGCCACCGGGCACAGATGGCCCAGCACCTTCCGGGGTCCTGCCGGCAACTCCCAGCCCCCAGCCAGCCCCTGGGAGCCAGGGGTGGGGGGCGGATCAGGACTCGGCAGAGCCATCAACCAGGTGCAGGGGTGGGTGCCCAGGGGCCCCTCTGGCCGCCAGCTGGCCCCAGGCCTGGGCAGAGGCTGCACCTGAGTGCGTGGGCCTCCCCGCCAGCCCACCGTGTGGGGGCCCGTGAGGCAGGCCGCCCGTGGCCCCGGCCCCGCCCGCCCTCGGAGCGTCCCCCAGGCTGTTGTGTAACAGCCCCACGTCCTTGCACGGGGAGGAAGGCTCCTGGGAGACGTCTCCAGCGGCAGCAGCCAGCCAGGCGGGAGCAGGGCTTTTGTCCCAGCCACTGCCCAGCACAAAGGGACAAAGGGGCTGCGGGATCACCAGCCCAGCGGAGAGCTGCCCAGCCCAGGCTGTGGGGTGGGGCTAGGGCCGTGGGGTCCCTGGCACTGGCCCCCAGGGGCTGCGTCCCGCTGGGGGTCCTCTTAACTCTGGCCCTTGCAGAGTGTGTGTGTGTGTGTGTGTGTGTGTGTGTCCTCTTTGGCGCCCGCCGCTCTCCTGCCTGCTCCCAGCAGCCTTGTGCATGGATTCAGGGGTCTCCACCCCCACGGATCAGAGCAGACTCTTCACACCTGTTTTCTCAGCTCCTGCTGCTGCACAGCCGAACCTGGGGGCGGGGGTGGGGCCCCAGGGAGGCCGGGCAGGGCCGGGCACCCACCGGCCCCGACGGGTGGGAAGGGAGAGACCCTAGGTGCTCCACTCACCTGCGTCCACAGGATCATCACCTCCCGGACCCCTGCTGGGCCAGGCGCCCATGTGCCACGCAGGCACATGCAAGTACAAGGGCACACTCCTGTGTGCACGCTCACTCCCAGCCCGGAGAAGGGGTGAGCTGGCTGGCGTGTGGGCTCCCGCTTCCCGTCCTGAGATTCTGCGGTGCTCTTCGGGTTCGTGGGCCTGGCAGCCAGCGCCCACTTTCTCAGAAAGGCATCTTCCCTCCCACCTGACCCCGCAGGCCCTGCCTTAGTGTTGGGGTGCCGGGGCAGACGGGGACAGGCGTCTGTCCGCTCAGTCTGGAGCGGACGTCCCGCCTCTCTGGGCCCCTGGCTGAGCCCACTGCTGGCAGAGCTGCCCAGAAGGGGAGCCCCGACCGGCGCCCTGCTGGTTCAGCCACCCCGGTACTCCTGGGCCGGGCGCTGGCTCCCGAGGCTTCTGGAGGATGTGGGGGCCGGGCCTGTCCTGGGAGGCTCACCCCTCGTTCAGTGACGTCTGCCCCCAGACCCTGCCAGCCAGGAAGGCAGGCGGGGGTCTCCCAAAGGCCCCTCTGGTGAGACTGGGCCCCTCTGCTGGGCAGCAGGGGAGGGCCCGCAGGGCAGGCCCGGCAGCGGCCTTGGGCCAGCAGTTTTGGCACCTTGTGCGTTTCCCTGGGGCCCAGGGTCGGACGGCCCCCCCGGGTGCTGGGCTCTGATGCCCCTTCCTGGCCCCGTGTGGCCCTGGGCAGCTGAGCTGTCTGTCATGGGCTTCGAGCTCGGAAAATGTGGACTGGCCAGAGGTTGGGGCTGGTCTGCAGGAACAGCCTTTCCAACAGGCATCCAGGCACATCGGCACATGGGGGGTGCCCACGCTCGGCTCTAGTGCAGGTGCCGGGAGAGCTGAGACCAGGCCCCTGGCCGCTCGGTGATGCTCGAGGGCAGGGGGACCCCAAGTCCTCCTGGGGGTCGATGCCAAGGGCAGTGGCACTGCTGGCCCTTCCCCGCCACCTCTCCCTGTCCCCACCTTCACCCCGTACCTGTGAGCAGCTGTGGGCGCAGGCAGGTCTCCCCAGGGGTGGGCGGAACTGTGTTTGTATGTTTTGTGTATTTTTAAAAAGGCTCTGCAGCTGCGCCTGCCTCAGTTACGCTTTCCGGTGGGTGCCACACGGGGTTATTTTGGGCTTGGCGTGTTCTGTGCCTGTGAGCAAGGGCACGGGCCCCAGGGTCGGCAGGCTGATTGGGGACATGGCACGTGGTTTGGAAGCTGGGTGCAGAGCAGGGGAGTGGGGGCCGCTCTCTGGGGGGGCTGCCCCCGTCCTGCCCGCCCGACTTCTGGGAGTGCCCCACAGAGACCCGTGGCTGAGCTGGCTGGCCAGCCGAGGAGCTGGGCAGGGACGAGCTCTGGGCAGTGCGCACTGCTGGGGCTTTCTCAGGAGAGCGGAGGGACGGATGCACGGACGAGTGGGAGCCGGCAGAGGCCCAGGGAGAGTCAGGCGTGCCCATGTGGGGCCATCGAGCACAGGGAGGAGCACCCCTGGGTAGCAGCTGCCGTTGGGGTCCCTGAGCCACCAGACCCGAGCCAAGTCACATTCCCCTGAGCTCAGCACCCAGTGGGAGACCCGCTCCTGGCCGGCACCCCATGTTCTCGGCCCTGTGCCCGCCTGTCTCGTCAGAAAGACCGAAATGGCTCCTTGCACCCAGCTGTGCCTTAAAAAACCCTGGCAGTGACTCAGCCGTCACCGTCACCACTGGGTGCTGCTCTGGAGACACATGAGGTCACTGGGGTGGCCCGGCCAGGTTGGGGACCCAGGGGACCCAGGCGGCCCCGGGAGGGCGAGGGGCATGGAGAGGAGGGTCCTGGCCCACCCTGGGGAGCCGGGCTTGACGCTCCCGCTGTCTCAGGTGGCCCTTCCCACCCCGGCCTCAGTTTCCCCTTCTGAAACTGGGGAGCTGGGCCTCCCTGCGGCCGGTCTGCCCAGGGACCCTGGGGGGGGGCAGCGAGAGGGCCTGCCCTTCCACAGAACCCCCAGGCCCGAAGCCCCAGGTCGCTGCTGAGGACCCGCCCTCCGCTGGGCAGGGCCTGACCCTGCATCCCGGGCCCAGGGAAGGGCCTGGGCCTGGTGGCCTGAGAGCTGATCTCAGAGCCAGGGCTGATCCGGGCGGGACGGGACCCCAGGACCCGCTCCGGTGACCGGGGTGCCACAGGGGCCGTCTGTGTCTTCCCTGGGCCTTCGGTTTGGGTCTGCTCTGTGGGCTCAGGTCCCCGGCCTGGCCACCTCCAGTCCTCGACGTCCCCCTGTGACCACGGCGGCTTTCAGTCCTGCCCTGTTGTCACCGTCTGGCTTACCCTTACTGAGGTCGGCCTAGGGTTCGGGGCACTCAGTGTAGGTTGGGGTGTTGGGTGCCATTCTTGGGGAGCCAGCCTGGCGAGACCAGCTGGTGGCTCCATCCCTGGGGGACAGATCCAGCCCCGAGTGGCCGTTCTGGGCTGGGCTCGCCCCCACTCACTGAGGCATCTGCTTGCCCGGCGCTCTCTGAGGTTGGGGCCTGTCAGGCTATAGGGGTGGCGGGCTGTGAGGTGCCAGGGTTTTGGGGGACCTATGCCCCTAGTGGTCTTATGGGCTGTGACCCAGGTCACTGCGCCCCCGGCCAGGGTTCCAGCCCCCGACGCCTGTTCTCTGGGGCATCTGATTCTCCTGGTCAAAGTCACCCCGCATGGATGGGCAGTTCCGATGCTCCCGGGGGGTCGGAGGTGGGGAGACGCCCCTCTGCCCGGGCGTGTGGCAGGGCCCCAGTTCCTTGGACGGCCCCCCACCATTGGGGGCATGGAGGCGGTCAGTGAGGGTGCCCTGGAAGAGGCAGCTGTCCTCGGGGCATCTGGCCCGAAGGGAGTCACGTCCGTGGGGGCCGGCCAGCACTCACCCTGAGCCGGGGCCGACCGGGTGCCTGCAGCCTTTGGAGGGGCTGCGCCCTGGGCAGGCAGTTGGGGTCCCACCTCTGGTGGGGGCCTGCTCCCCCTGCTCTTTGCTTGAATGTCCTCAGTGACTCACCCCTCTTTTTCTTTCTTTTTTTGCACCAAGGAAAAAATAAACATTTGCGTATGCAGGCCTTGATGGCAGATGGGGCCCATGTGATCCCGGAAGGGGGGGCGCTGGGGGCAGAGGGCGAGGAGAGGCAGGGAAGCCAAGGGCGTGCTGGCCCGGGTGCTCACGCTGTGTCCGTCCTGGGCCTGGCTGGCCCCCGGCTGCAGAGAAGGTGTGTGTGGAGGCACAGGTGTGAAAGTCACCATGTGTCAGGGAGTGTGACCTGTCACCTCCCAGGTCTGGTGACTATGGGAACCCTGAGAGCAAAGGAAAGATGACCGGCAGGGGCGGGGCCTCAGGAAAGCTGAGCGAGGCCCACGGAAGCGAGGTGCCCGGGGCGGCCGCGTAGGGTCAGCGTCCACGGCCGGGCAGCTACCGCCCGGTCTCCCCTCTGCCTCTCGATGGGCCCTGAAGACCCTCTGCCCAGCGGGTGGGTGCTCTGGCCCGGCGGTATCTCGGGGTCTCTCTCTGTCTTGAAGGGGAACATGTGCCCCGGGACCCCCAGCCTGGGCTCATGCTCAGGCCCAAGCACCGGAGACTGTGGTCGCCCCGGTTTTAGAAGGAGCAGACCCGGTGCGGGGCGAGTAGGGACAGGCGCCCCGAGTCGGGGGCCGGCCGAGCCTCGTGTGCTCGGAAGGTGCAAGGCGATGCTCTGTCCTGTCCGGGCCTGTCGGCAGCCGAACCTCAGGAAGGCGGCTTGGGTGTGGGTGTCGCCAAGGCAGTGTCCCTCCCCCAGCTGGCCCTCCCTGCCCGGGTCCTGAGGCCACTCGGTGAGCACTCAACCAGAGCAAGCTGTGTGCCGCCCCAGAGAGGCCCCAGCCCAGGCCCGTCCCCACAGCCCCGGCTCCACGTGGATGGTCTGAGGACAAGCGTAACCCCCCCCTCAGCCTCCGGAGTTCTGAGTCTTGCTGGCGTTTAATATCCGAGCTTACACAACCATGTCCCTCTGGCGCAAAAGTGATTAAGTCTGGGGACGAGGTGTGTGTGGTGGCCTGCGCTGGCCTCTCTGTGCTGGGCGCCTCTCCTGGGGCCGCTGCACTCAGGTTACCTGCAGGGCTACGTGCCCCCCGGGGGTCCAGGCTGCCTGGTGCACCCCTCCTTGTAGAGTCAGCCCGAAGCCCCCTGCTGGGCACCTGGGCCCACCTGGGTGCCCAGTTTCAGAACCTTGCAGGAGCCAGCCGGTCAGGACAGCTCCCCTCACGCCACAGATGCCCCCCGGGGGCTGAGCCCAGGGCCGCACCCCCCTGGCCGTGCCGGGGGCAGCCTGGCCATCCCCTGCAGGAGTCCTGGTGACGGGTCCCACGTGAGTCCCAGCCCTCGGTGGCCATCCATGCAGTTCTGCTGCTGGCATTTCACGTGCTGCCCCCCAGGATTCTGAGGGGGCTCCATCCCCCAGCATCCACCCAGGGAGTGGCGTCCGAGTCGCGCGCACATAGGGATAATGCCACATGAAACCACATTGTCCGGGAGACCTGGGCAGGCGGCATGCGGAGGGTGGTGTTGGGCGAGCACCGAGGGACAGGGCGTCGCTGGCACAGTGAGCGGGTCAGGCGCCGATGTCTGGAGGGGTCTGGCGGGCAGCCCCCGACACCAGCACTCCTTCCTGCGCTGGCAGACAGACCCCAGCTGTCGCGCTGGGACTGCCCAGGCCCCTCCGCGCCCTCAGCCACTGCCCCCTGTCGGGGCCCAGCCAGTGGAAGGGCTCTGCTCCTCGCCGGGAGGCCTCCGGTTCCCCAGAGGCCTTGCTCTCCCATGAAGTGGCCTGGTCTGGCCTGGGCGTCACAAATGCTGTGCCCGCTCCCACCCAGGGCTCCTCGGAGCCGAGGGCAGGGGCTGATTTGAATGCATTTTCGTGCACTTGCTTCTAATTTCCAGGATTTCTGTATTTTTAATCAGTGCGAGTTCCCAGTGGCCTCTCTCCCGCCCCTGCCCAGGCGGCCGGGCAGGCAGGTCAGCGGGTGGTCTGGGCCCCGGGGGCCCGCTGGGCCCGCTGTGGAGTCCAGGCAGTGGGGAGCACTGGGCCGGCTCACGGGCAGCCTCACAGACCTCGCCGGGGCCGTAGGGGAGGGGTCCCCGAGTGGGCCAGGCTGGTGGCTGTGTGACGGCAGTTGCCCTGGAACCAGTCTGCCTGTCTCCAGGCCAGGCCAGCGGTGGCTCCGCTTGGCTGCTGCCCTCGGGCGCGGAATCTAGGTCAGGCTGGTGCAGGGCGATGGGGCTCAGTGCGATGTCAGGGCCTGCTCCCGAGGCCTCCGCGAAATGGGGGCCCCGCAGATCAGGGCGGGGCCTAACCTGGTGACCTTGGCCAGACCCCTTGGACCTAAACAGGGCTCCAGGGTGTGGCTGGGGGGCATGGAGGGAGGCTGTGGCTGCAGGTGCCACTGGCAGGGGCAGGCGTGGTCTGTCCCGCTGGGGACCTGGCCCTGGGAAACTGGGGGACTGGACATGTGGGCGTGGCTGTACCTGTTCAGACAGAGCCTCCCCAAAACCCCCTCCCTCTGGCTGTGTATGGCTCCCACTCCCCGCCAGCCCACCCCACCTAGCAGTCTGGCTGCACCCTGGCTTTCGGGGGTTGGAGCCAGTCGCCTCTGATGGGGCCGCAGCTGCCCTCCCGGAGGCTGTGGGCACGGTGAGGGCCTGGCCAGTGGGACTCCTCCTCCCTCTGCCCTCAAGGCCACGGACCTCACATCCCACCATCCCTTGGTGCTGCACCTTTATTCATTCTGCTCCACCAGGCAGTTCAGCCATTTTCCCTGGAAGCCACCCACTGGGTCTGTGGGGCGTCAGGGGACCAGGAGGCAGGCCACGCCCTGTCTGAGGTGGCATGGCAGGCGGTCTGGAGCAGGTGGGCAGGCCGGGCCCCGGGCCGCGCCCTCCCACCCCGGGCCTCCGTGTAGGGGCTCCCTCGGCCGCTCGGCCCGCACCTCGAGTCTGTCCGGTTTCTGGGGTTTGTGTAGGTCCCACTTTCTCGGGGATCTTCCCAGGGGCCCCTCTCAGCAGCTCGGGCTGAGCCGGCTCCATGTCTGTGGTGGGACCTCATTGCCGCCTCCCCAGTGGTGGGCACGCGGGGTGGCTGCTGTCTGGCCACCCCCAGCCACCTCCACCCCTCTCCCCGTCCAGGGCACCGCTCCTCGGGGACCTCAACCCCAGGGTCGAACCCCAGGGACAGCTCACCGCTTGGGGAGGCCACGGGGGATCTGGGCTCAGGGCCGTGTCCCCTGCCTTTCCTGTTCCTCATGCCTCCCTTCCCAGACACCTCCGGAGGCCGGGGGCTGCTCGGGCCCTGCTGGCCTGTTGAGGGAACGTGTGGGGTGTGGGGCCAGGACCCCCAGAGCAGCTTAAGTTCTTATCAGGAGCCTCGCATCACAGACCCTTTACACCAGGCAAGGGAATGACACGGAATTGGCCCTGGTGTTGAATAATTCTTGGAGCCCCAGGCCCTCCTCCTGGTCCCGGTCCCTCCCCGAGGGGGTAGGGCTCCTGCTGGCACCCTTGGTGCCGCCGCGTTGCCAGAGGGGCTGCCCTCCCGTCTTCAGATGTGACCTCCACACTGTGGCGAGGTGATCAGGACCTGCCGTGGGCTCACGTGGAGGGGAGGGGACAGCAGGGGTCAGTGGGACGCCCCTGGGGAGCCCACCCGGAGCGGGAGGTGCGGTGCTAGGGACAGGTCTGGGTCCTGGCCTTCGTGCTGCCTCTGCCGTGAGCCCCAGGAAAGACCCTCTGCCTCAGTTTCCCTACCTGAAGAGTCAGGAGGTGGGACCCGTTGGCCTCTAGGGCAACGCTCCGAGGTGTCCTTGGAGGAGCAGGGTTCGGGACACGCCAGGGGCACCTCCACTGTCCCCCGGTGCTGGTGGCCCCGCTTCAGGTCTCCGTCCGGGTCTCCTGTTCCTGGCTCTCTTTGGGGGTCTTCTTCTTCTTTGAACAGCGTGTTTGTTCCTCCAGATGCAGGCTGTGCAGGGCAGCCCCCGGCACCGGTGCCTGCACACACAGGCCCTCAGGGCCCCACGTAGCCTGGCCTGGTCCTGGCTCAGGGTTCTGGCCTCACCCTGTCCCCAGCCCCCACCCTGGCGGGGCCACCTGGGCAGTCCTGGGAGAGGAGGGCTCTTCCTGCCGGGCCCCCGGGGCATGGTGGCGTGGCCTCCTGAGTCACCCGTGAAACGGCACACAGACCACAGGCTTCAGGGAGCGGCACTGCCGGTGGAGGCGGAGGTTGGGGGCGTGCGGTCCACCCACCAAGGGCAGCCCCTGCCCTCCCAGGACCTCTGTCCAGGCTGCCAAGCACAGGAGTCCCCGGCCCAGGCAGAAGCAGATGGAGACGCTGTGGGGGCTGGGGGGCTGAGGGGCAGGCCCGGAGCCTCTGGGGTCAGCTCTGGGCGGGGGGCTCTGAGGGAGGAGGGTGGGCTCCTGGTTGTGAGGAGCAGTGTCCCCTTCGCACAGGGGAGCAAACTGAGGCACGGGGTGGGGGCGAGCCCTGCCCGCCTGCAGGCCTGGCTGGGAGCCGGGGCCCCAGGCCCAAGGTCTGGGCCGGTCCCAGATCTCAGGTCTCCGTCTCTGCTCCTGGCCATGCTCAGGATTGAAGGACAGCCTGGGCCAGAGTTCGGGGGCCAGATGTGGCCTCTTGCCCTGCCCAGACAGACTCTTAGACTGGGAAGGTGAGGACTCAGTCCCAGGAGCAGGGGGAGCAGGCGTGACAGCTCCGGGTGCCCTTCTCCTCTGTTACACTCCCCCCGGCCCTGGGTGTCCAGGCCAGGGCTCTGTCCCCAGGTGCGGGAGCCTCTGCTACCCCGAGGCAGACCCGGGTCTGGTCAGTGCAGCCAGGGCCGTGGTGAAGGCACCCGGGAGGGAGGCTCGGGGGAGAGGTGGCCACCGCAGAGGGACCCGTGTCCGGCCGGCGCACCGGGGCCGGGGAGGGTGGAGTGGGGAGCCCAAGGCACCAGGTGGGCTCCCCCCCAGAGAGGCGCTCCAGCAGGGGCTCCAGGCTGGCTCCCCCGTCACCTGACAGGGTCTGTTCATTCCACTCCCCTCTACGATCAAGAACAGAGCTGAACTCCCGGGGCCCAGCAGGCATGAGCCACCCCGCCCACCACCAGCCAGGCCAAATGCTCTCAAAGACAGAATTCTGCTAAACGCCCAGAAAGGAGATTTAGGAGATGAGGCTCTTAAGCAAATTAACAGTGCAGCAGGCTGCTTTTAATCACCGCCTTTCATCGCAGGCTGTGGTAACGGAAGTCCTCTCTCTGGGCCGCGGGTGGTGGGCGGGGCTGGCGACGGCATGGATTATTCATCAGAACTTGAACTTGGGTCTCAGCTTCACCACAGAGGAGCGGTCAGGAGCCCGCCGCCCGCTCTGAGGAGAGTGGGCTGGGCTGGGAGCCCAGTTCCGCTGGGACCCTGTGGCCCGCTGGCCCCTCGCCATCCCCCTCTCGGTCCTCCCGGGTCCGTGTGCTGTCCCCTCGATCGCCTCCCGCTTTGCACCCCTGCCTCAGTTTCTCCTCTCCCCAGACTTCAGGCTGCTGGCCCTTCCCCAGGGGGCCTGTCCGAGGGACTTGCGGAGCCCTCTCCCCGGCGCTCCCTGGCACCAGTGTTGGGACTGGCTCCTCTGGGCCTGGCAGACCCCGCCTCCACCTCCCGGCTCAGCTGCAGGGGCCCCAGGCTGGAGGCCAGCAGGGGCGCCAGGCACAGCTGGTGCCCCTCCCTTCGGAGCCCTCCACCAGCACTGTGGGCGGGCCCAGGGACCCCGACCCCTGAGCCCCTGTGTGACCAGTGTGGACACGAGAGAGTCACCGTGTCAGCTCCTGAGGGCAGGTGCCCAGAGCCCGAGCACGGGACGCTCTGACCGAGGGGCGGGTCTCCACGAGTGGCGGTGGATGGAGGACAGCTGCCCCTTTAAGGGAGCCGGGCCGCGGGCCCTGGGGTGTTCCCGGGCAGGACTCAGGTGGTGGCCGACCTGGTCCCCCCCTCCACACCTGGAGCCTCCCTGGCCGGAGGCTGACGCACCCTGGCCTGACCTGGGCTGCCCCCCACCTTACAGGTGGTCCCCACAGCCCTCCCCAGGCCACCCTCTGTGCTGTAGGGCAGTGTGGGCAGCCGCTGCGGCAGCTGCTCGGCTCTCCAGACCGCCCGAGGGTAGAGAGCTCTTCCCTTGATCTGGAAATGTCCTTCCCTCAGGGGCCAGAGCTGCGGGTCAGAACACAACAAGCCTCCCCTCCCCGAGGAGGCGGGTCTGGCGGTTGGGGGGCTGCTCAGCACATGTCCCTCCACCGCTTGGCCAGGCAGCAGGCTGGGGTGGGGACTCTCATCCCGCCCCCTGGTGACCCCAGGAGTCTCTCAGGCCCCTCACTGAGGGACGCGTGGGGGAGGCGGGAGGGGGTGCAGGAGGGACCTGGACCTGAGGAGCCGGCGCCTCTGTGCTGGGGGGAGGCTGTGTGTGGTGACAGGGGCTGCTGGGGGGGCACTCAGCTCTGGGAGTCCTGCAGCAGGTAGGAGGACCAGGAGGGCGGGAGGGCAGGGGGGAGAGAGTGTGGCACAGCCCCTCCCCCGCCCCCAGGCTGGCCCCCGAGAGCCGCCCCCACCCGCCACAGGCCCCAGCTGCCTGCGGGCTGCGCCGCGAAGGGTTAAGGCGGGCGGGGCTCCCGAGGGAGGGCGGTCCGGCGGCTCCCGCGCTGTGGCTGTTAACGGGCATGGGCGCAGAGACTTGCAGGGCCAGCCCGCCGCCCGGCCCCCTCGGGCAGTGCTAGTAGCGGCAGGGGTGGCACCCGCAGGCCATGGAAGCACCGGGGGACCCTGGCGGGGTTAGCCAGGACCGAGGTAAGGGGGACAGGCAGGGCTCAAAGAAGGGGACTGTGGCCACCGCAGCAGGGAGCCCAGGGCGGCCGCTGAGCTGCCCCTCGGTGACCCACTGACCCTGAGCAAGGAGCGCTTGACCCCTCCTCCAGGGGTCTCTGGGAGGACCCAATTTCCCTGTGCTGACAGCTCCCTGTGAAGGGTGGAGGCAATCCTGGTGGGCGGCAGGAGGAGGTGCCTTCAACCTCAGCCCAAACCAACCCCCGACCTCCAGCCTGCCCCTGGCAGACACCAGCCTTGGCTGGGGGTGTCAGATATGGGGTGTGCTGGCCTGTGGGGCCCTGAGGGCTCTTCTGGGCCAAGCCCGCCGCCTGTCTCCTCCAGGGCGGTGGAGGGGTGGCGGCCGACTCTGGTCAGCACCTTGGACAGGGCAGCTGCCGCCCTGCCCCTAGGGGAGGGGACTGCAGGTCTCTGCTGCTCTGGGAGGGAGATTCTTCCTCAGATCTCTCACCCTGTCCGTCACTGCCCCTGACAGACCGCACAGGTCAGCAGGACAGCCCGGCACCAAAGGGCTTGGGCACGAGCAGGGGCTGGTGGGTGGTGTCAGGGCTGGTCCTGCAGGGACCCGACAGGACAGGGCTTCTCTGAGGCAGGGTCTCAGTCTGCCCCCAGGGCAGCCCTTGCCCTGGCAAGGGGTGGGGAGAGGCGGTGAGGGCTGCAGCAGGAGTGACTGGGACCAGACAGCTGAAGAACTTCCTGGCTAAGGGCTGGGGTCCAAGGAGAGTAGGCGCTTGCCCTCTGGTGACTTGTTTGGATCCTGGGTGTCCTGGACCTAATTTCTACCCCCCTCCAATTGGCATGGGCACAGGGGTGGGGCTGGGGACACCAAAGAGCGTGTATGGGGCACAGGGGCATCATTGCCGGACACGCGGAGGATGATGCGGTCCTGGCAGTGCCTCTGAGGAGCTGTGTGACCTGAAGCAAGGCGCCGACCCTCTCTGGGCTTCTCCAGAAGAGGGACAGCACGGGGCAGAATCCACGGGGCGGATGTACTCCTGGCCCTTGCGCTGCCCCTCCCATCCGTAGCCGAGATGCCCTTTGTGACCGGGGTCCGGGGTCGGGGTGGGGGACAGTGTGGCAGGTGTGGAGGGGCGGCTGGTGCGGATGCTCCGGGTTTGGCTGCGTGCTGAGAAGGGTGTGCGGGCGCCCCACTCCCCGGGAAAGAACAGCCTCCGTGTGCAGCCGAGGACGGAGCAGATGGCTGGAGTCTGGTCCGGCCCTCCATCTGCGCGGCTCACGCGCCGATGACGACGGTCCCCCTCCTCCTGGCACCTTTCTCCCGGAAAGCCCTTGGCGGAAGCGCTCCTCTCCCGGGCGGGCTGTGTGTCACGGGGGTGCAGGGGGAGGGGGCGGGCGGGGGCGTCCCGGGCTGGTGGCCCCATGTGCACTTGGGCTGCGGGGAGGGGCCTCCCGGAGGGGCTGAGTAATCGGAAGTTTTTAATCGGAAGCCGGTTTCCTCTCGGGACCTGGTCTCCAGCCCAGGGAACCTGGACTCCTGCTGTCTGGACCGGCTTCCTGGGTGGGAGAGGTGTGGGCCTGGGGCGGGGGAACGGACACCCCCACAGGGGCACAGGAGGTCTTCTCTGGCTCTGGGGGCTAAGGGGAGAGGAAGTTGCCAGCCTGGGCAGCCCCCCCGCGGGGCCGCCGCCAGCCAGGTGTTGGGCCGAAGGGAGCGGTGAGCTGCTGTGGCCGTCCACCCACCTGCTCCCGCAGCCCTAGGGACCCGAGGTCCTGAGGGTGGGGACCAGGCCGGGTGCCCCGGGAAGGCTCCGTCAGCAGGCGTGTCCTCAGGAGTCACAGCTGGGCCCTCGACTCAGGGACACTGGGCCACACTGTCCTGGGGGCCCGTCAGCCAGCTCAGATAAGAGACCCGCAGACACACCTCTGAGGGGTCCGGGAGCTGGCCCAGCCCGCCTGCTCCCCCACCAGCTGCGCTGCTGTTTCTTTTGGACATGCTCCCTGGGGGTGAGGCCCCCTCCCAGTCAGTGGGGGGCCGGGGCGCGGTGCAGAGGAGAGACAGGGAGAGCCCACCTCGGGGCCGGGGCAGGTGGAGCAGAGCGGGGCCCTGCCCTGGGTCAGGGAGCCCGAGTTGGAGGCTGGCGCCCCTCCGTGCCGAGGCCGGGGGCTCTCCAGGCAGCCGGCCGCCCTAGCCGGAGGAGCAGCCATCCTGCTTCCTGCCTCTGTGGCTCTGGGCCCACTCTGCCCGGCAGCCTTCCAGCCTGCCAGCTGCCACCCGGCGTCCCCTGGCGCCCAGTCGGTGTGTGGTGGGGGCACGGCTGCCTCCACCAAAGCCTCCAGGACCCCTCCCTGGGAGCCGTGGTCCCCCCTCACCCTGCAGGAGTTTCCCCCCCTCCCGACAGGCAGGCCGAGCTCCATCTGGTGACTTTTCAGGAAAGTGCCCCCACCCCCGGTTGCTGCTGTGAGCCTCGCTTCCTCTCTAGCTGTTTACTGCGGGCCCCCTGGGGCCCGTCCCCACCTGGGCTGGGTGGCCCCCTCCAAGGAGCCCTGATGTAGGCGGGTGCTCGTGGGCCCTCCCCCAGGCCCCTCCCAGCCGCCGCTCGGCCTCCTGGCCGGGCCCGGGAGTACACGTAGGGGCACCTGCGAGGGTAGGAGGCAGGGGACCACTATTAATAGTGCTCTCTCCACAGGACTGTCACATGCGATTAATGCCACGAGGGAGCTGAGGTGGGGACCACCTCGGCCGTGGGGGCCAGGGGGGGCTGCTCCGGGGGGGCCTCTCTGCGGCTGGGCTGGCCTAGCGGGGGGCCAGGTGGCAGCAGGGGGCTGCCAGGCCGGCGCTGGGAGCAGGACCCCCCAGGACCCCGTGGCTGCCAGCAGGCTGAGCGTGAGGGCCTGAGGCATTGGCAGGGGCTTCTTGGGGGCGGGCCCCGGGCATAGGACACTCCCATCTCTGAGAATGTCCTGTCCACTTGTGTCCACTGCTGGGGGCGCTAGGACAGCTGTGGACGGCTGTGCCCATCACAGGTGCTTCACTCCTGGCTGGTTGACCGGGCAGGATGGTCCCCCTGGCCCTCCCTGGGTCCGAGTATGTACTCAGAGGGGACTAGGCTGCTCTTGGCGCTGCCCAGAGCATGCGCACCCAGGGGCCACCTCGGGGCGGTGGCAGGTACCGTCCAGACCCCGGGACAGTCCTTCGGGGAAGAGCAGGCTGTAGCCCGCCCTCTGCGCTGCTCCCCGCCTCGGCAAATTCCCCCTCCCCTGCGCCAGGGTCTGGGGCTCAGGCCAGGGGAGGGGGCGTGTCCACAGGCTCACTCCTCCCGCCTCCAGATACTGAGGTCTGGGGTGGGCGTGGTGGGGTCCGGCCCCGCCCACCCAACTCTCCTCTCTCCCGCCCTCAGCGGAGCCGCCTGCCTCGAGGGGGCTTTGTGGGAGGAAGGGGGCAGTCCTGGCCAGCGCCCCTCCCGCTCCAGCCGCCCCCACTCCCATACCCAGCCCTCCCCCTTGTTTGGGCCCAGCCTAGGCTTCACTGACCCCACCAAGTGACCCTCGGACCAGCCCTGCCTCCCACACCCCCAGGGCCTGGGCACAGCCCCCAGGCACAGCCCCTTGCAGGGGGGATGGCGTGCGGGCGGACTCGCGCTCTCTAATGAAACAAAAATAGTTGCGGGGGCAGAGGCACCCAGACACGGGGGTCCCCCCACCCACCCGGCCACCTGTGTGCGGGCCGCCCCTCCCTCCAGGGAGGCCCAGCCCGGGGCCAGCCCATCCCTGCGCAGCCTCCAGCCGCTTCGTCCGTCCACCAAGCACATCTGAGCGCCCACCGTGTGCTGAGCAAGAGTGAGAGGAGGGGCGATCTCAGGGCCGCCAGGGGTCCCAGGGTGCTGAGGACTCCGTGGGGGCTGAGGGCAGGGCCAGGGAGCCTCAGTCCCACGTGGCTGGTGGTGCTGACCATCCTAAGTACAGTGGACACCATCAGTGCCCACTGGAAAGGCCTTCAAGAGGCAGAGAAGTTTGGAGGCAGAAGAGGAAGAGGAAGGGGCTGGAGATGAAAGAGCAGGGCCTGCCGGGGGGGCCGGTGGGACGCACCCCCCCCCCATCGACGGAACTCGCCCCCATGCCGCTGCCGGAGCTTCCCAAATGGAGGCGCAAGTGTCTTGGGGTCTGTGCACCAGCCTGCACCCCTCGGTGGGAGGGTCTGCCCGCGTGGCGTGTGCGTGAGCGTGAGCTCCGCCGAGAAGCCCGTGGGTGTGCTCTGTGGGTTTTGTTGGGAGATTGCATCGATTTCCCAGCCTTCCCCAGGGAGAGGCGGCGGTGCCGACTGCGCTGGCCTCTTGTCACCTGCTGTGTTAGGACGAGACTTGTCCCCACCATGAGGACAAAACTAACCCAAGGCTCCTGGCTTCTGACCGCGAGGGCTCTTCCCTGGAGCGGCTGCCTCGTGTCCTGAGGCCGCTTTGTCCCCTGCAGGGCTTTTTGGGAGAAGGGAGCCTGGGGCGGGGATGCCTCCCAATAGGTGCGGACGGAGGTGAGGACCCCCTGTCTCGGGAGCTGCCTAGGCCAGGCGTCTGGGCCAGGCACCGTGCAAGGGCCCGGCGGAGGGGGACACCCCCTCTGGGCTGTCCCCATGGGGTTGAGGCCCTCCCTCCGCTGCCCTTGGAAGCTGGCCCTGCCCATCTGCCTGTCCGTGTGCCAGGCTCCTCCAGGACGGAGGGGTGGTGGTGGCCGAGCCCCAGAAAGCTGGGTGGCCGTGACCACCTCCGTGTCAGTGTGCCCTGTGCTGGCTCTGTGTCGCTGCCCCGAGCTGCCTCGGGGGCCTTGGCACCGGGGCCCAGCCTGTGCTCACCTGCACTGGAGTACCTGTGAGGGCCAGTCCTGGCCGGAGCAGGGACAGACCTGGATGGGGGTGGGAGGTCCCTGCCCTAGGGGTCCCGGGGGGCTGCACAGTGCAGTCTTGTGTGGGCCCATGAGGCAGCTGAGAGGCAGCCCCGAGGGGACGTGAAGGGCTCTCTCAGGTCCAGGGACAAGGAGTAGGGAATTGGGGGGGGGGCGTCGTTGGAGTCCTGGGGCCCTGGGGCCCTGGCTGTGCACTCGGCTGCAGGACTGGGCCTGCCTGTTGCTGGAGCATCCAAGGTGGGGTGGGGGTCTCCTGGGGCCACCCTGCCGGCAGAGCCCCGCATCAGGCCGGAATAGCTGCCCTTCCTCTGCTTGGTCAGAGGGTCACCGCCTGGGGGGCTGAGGAGGCCTCTGGGAGCTCGGCGCCCTGGCCAGCCGCTCAGTCTGTGCCAGCGGGACCTGCCCAGGCCGAGGGGGCAGCCAAGCCCCACCGCTGGTGGCAGGAGACCACCGATTAGCTACTGGCTCACGGGCCTGAGCGGGGCAGCACGTGCCTGGGAGCTTTGGTGGGGGGTGGGAGGCTCTGGCAACGGTGGGGAGATGACAGAGGCCTTGGCGCCCGGTGTGGGAGAGACGGTGGGGAGAGACCGCCCCCAGCAGGGCCTGGGACTGCGCCCCAGAGGGGGGCGCCATGAGGGCCGTGGCCTCAGGTCTTGGGGCCGTGTTCTTTGAGTTTCCTGGGAGGGCTGCCCATCTGTCCTGCCTGCTTACTCAGCCAGGGCATGGGGCTTGTGGTCTGGGGCCTCGGACGATGTGGCTGCCTATTCGGTCCCCTCCTGGCTCTGTTAGGAGCTCCCTGGGCCTAAATCCTCTGGACAGCTGAGCTGGATCCCGGCTTAGATTAGCGCAGGGGATTGGGCAGCGGGTGGGCGGGGTGGGCAGGCAGAGAGCTTCCCCACCAGCACACCCTGCGACTGGGCCTTTGGGGACCTGTCTGCAGTCCTGTTGGGTGGGTGGACTGGCCTGTGGGGCATCTGGGACAGCAGGCGACAGTCGGGCTGATGCCAGAGGGCCCTGGGAGCAGCCCTGCAGGGGCCTCGGGGGACTCCAACGGGGAGGAGGAAGCAGCAGAGGAGAGAAGGGGGCCTTGCAGAACCCCTGTGTCGCCCGCTGCTGCCTGACCTGCTGCGGATGCCGGGGTGCCGGCCCTCTCCGGCCTCCGTGAGTCCACCTTGGCCATCGTCCGGGGATGGCCATCCCCTCCAACCGGACCAAGGGAACAGTGGCCTGCCTGGCGGAGGCCTTCTTCTGGGTCGGAGGGAGCGTGGCCATGTCCCCTTGGTGGCAGCTTGGCCCACTAGGTAAGGGGGCAGGGACTTCCTGCTCCTCCCTGGCCAGAGCCCCGCCCAGCTCCAGGGCCAGTGGGTCAGGAGGATGTGACGGCCGGGCTTGCCCGCTCCGGGCCCCTGGGGTTATGGCTCCAGCAGCATCCCTCTCTGCTACCCCTCAGGGCTGACCCACCGGTGGGGCCACAGGTGGGCCAGAGGGCATGACCCTGGTGGGTGTGCTGGCTGGGCACTTGGGCAGCTCCGAAGCTTCGGCTGAGGGGGACCTTGGCGCTTTGGGGGCAGCAGTGCCTTCAGTCCAAGGTGCCGGTGCCAGACTCGATGGGGTGCCCCCTGCTGACTGCAGCGTCCCCAGCCCCAGGAGCTCTGCGTCCTGGCTGGCAGCCAAGCTCTGGGACAGGGGAGGTGCTGGTGCCCAACAGCGGGATGGGTATGCAGAGGAGGGGTGGCAGGGAGGAGACCGGGGGCCCAGTGGGAGAAAGGTTCGGTTCGCGGCTGCAGTCTGCCAGGCACCTCCCCGGAGCTGCGTGCTGGGGTGGGGCGGGGGCTCCGCGTGTCCTTTCCTGGACCTGCTGGGCTCGGGGTGCAGGCGGTCGGGAGCCCCGCTGGGCCTGGGGGGGGGCTCAGCCACCGTGTCCCTGTGTCTTCTCCAGTGTAGCAGCCTTTGGGGCAGGTCGTGGGGCTGGTTTGGGTGGTGGCCAGCGGGGTGGGCAGGTGGCTGGTCCTGTCAGGCCTCAGCTGGACCTTGGGCCCCGGGATCGTGGGGGAGGGGGGCAGGCCGATGGGCAGAGTGGTCCTTTCTCCCGGGGTCTCTGGCCCTCGAACCAGATCCCAGATTGGATGTGCAGCCCAGGCCAGCTCCCGGGTCCCCGGCGACTCCCTGGGGGCCCGACCTTGGAGCCTCGTTGGGCCAGTGGCAGGAGGATGAGTGGTCTCCGTACACAGGCGGGGGGGGGGCTACGGCTGGCACGGATGCACGGTGCTCACCGGCACCGCCGTCTGTCTGTCTGTCTGCCCTTCCCGTGCCCTTCCCCGTGGTGGCCGGTGTGCCCAGTGGAGCGGTGCATGAGCGCCATGCAGGCGGGGACGCGGATGGTGAAGCTGCGTGGCAGCGCCAAGGGCCTGGTGCGCTTCTACTTCCTGGACGAGCACCGCTCCTGCATCCGATGGCGGCCCTCCCGGAAGAGCGAGAAGGCCAAGAGTGAGTGGGGGGCCGGGGGACCCTGGGGGTGTCAGCGGCTCCGGGCCCAGCACAGGGGCACCACTGGCCTTGCAGTTTTGGGGTGGCCTCTGCCCACGGGGCAGGGGGGGTCAGGGCCCCACACCCTCTGGGACGTGGTGGGGACGGAGCAGCTCTGGTGCCCAGCCCTGTGCCGGACACTGGGATGGGCTGAGAGGCCAAAGGACCTCCAGTCTAGCTGGGCAGATGAGGCCTCCCGTACACAGGGGCCAGTCCTGCCGGGCACACTGAGGGTGGGGCTTGGGTGGGTGCCAAGTGTCTCCTAGGCAGCCTGGGACGTGGGGGGAGGGATCTGGAGCTGGGGGGGACTGTGCAGGGACTGGAAGAGGAGGTCCGCTTCTGCGTGGGGAGCGGGCTGGGGGTCTAGGGTCAGGAGGGAGGAGCCCCCGGGGCCAGGAGGGGACTGGACTGCCCCTCCGCCGGCTTTGTCAGTGGGAGAGGCCAGGTGTGCCGGGGCACTGCCTGCCCCTCCCCCCCGGGGCCCAGGGGAGAGCCACACTGGGGAGGCCCTGGGAGGGCGTCCGGCAGGGGCCTGCGGCTGCCCCCGGACCCAGGGAGTAGAGCTGCCCCCACAGGCTGCGCAGGCAGCGGGAGCCCCTGCACCCAGTCCAGGCGCTCCATTCCAGGCATGGTTCCCAGCACTGGGAGCGCAGCCAACGAGAAGCTGGCCTTCGAGTGTGGGACAGCCCCACGTGCTGCTGGGTGTGACAGGGAAGCGCGGGATGGGGTGGGGCGGGGCTGTGCTGTGGGCGGGGGCTCACGGAGGCCCCTCTGAGGAGCAGGTGCTGGGGCAGGGACCCGCAGGCTTGGATGGGAGACTGCGGTGGGCGCAGAGCAGACGGTGGCCTGGGAGGGAGGGCTGCTGGGAGGGAAGAGTAGGTGGGGCAGCTGTGCCCGGACTGTCCGACCCCCTGCTCTGGAGGCCCAGCACCACCCTGCTGGCACAAGAGCCTTGACCTGGAGGAGGCACCGGGGCCGGCCCCCAGCAGGTGGGCTCGGCCCACCTGGGGAAACAGGGTGGGGGCGGAGAGCAGAGCAGTAAGGCCACCGCTCAGTGCACGATGGGGAAGTCCCCCGCCTTTGCTCTGGACACGAGGGCCCTGCGAGCACAGCACGAGGCCAGCAGGGGCCTTCTCTGAATTCGGGGTGAGCTGACGGAGCCTCTGCAGCCTCCGCCAGGGGCACAGACCAGAGGCCTGGCTCGCCGAGTGGGGGCAGCCCTCTCCCTCTTTGGGGGGCGCCTTTCACACGCAGAGGCAGGGGGAGCGTGTCTCGGGGCCACAGCAGGGGGCGCGTCTCACCGCACATTCGCATTCCCTGTCTCTCACCCGCAAGGGTCTCTTGACACATCCCCTCCCCACCGGCCACCCAGCCTCAGGTGCGAGGGGCGCCCCCTGGTGGGCCCAGCTGCTGCTGGGACACTCTGGCCGGGAGGGGAGGCCCGCCCCGGGGAGGGCGGTGACCGGCGCCCCGCTCCGCAGTCTCCATCGACTCTATCCAGGAGGTGAGCGAGGGCCGGCAGTCGGAGATCTTCCAGCGCTACCCCGACAGCAGCTTCGACCCCAACTGCTGCTTCAGCATCTACCACGGCAGCCACCGCCAGTCGCTGGACCTGGTCTCGCCCAGCGGCGACGAGGCCCGCACCTGGGTCACTGGCCTGCGCTACCTCATGGCCGGCATCAGTGACGAGGACAGTCTGGCCCGCCGCCAGCGCACCAGGGACCAATATCCTCGGGCACAAGGGCAGACCCCCAGGGGCCCATCCGTCCCCCCTGAGCGTGGGGATCCCCACCCAGAGCTGGGCCGCACGCCTGGGGGAGGGGCGGTGGGGAGGGCGCGTGCCCCGGCCCCCGCTGTAACCGAGCTGGCCCCTAACTCGGCCCAAAGTGGCTGAAGCAGACGTTCGACGAGGCCGACAAGGACGGGGACGGCAGCCTGAGCATCGGCGAGGTCCTGCAGCTGCTGCACAAGCTCAACGCGAACCTGCCTCGGCAGCGGGTGAAGCAGATGTTCAAGGTGAGGCGGGGCGAGATCCTGCCCGGCGCCGGTGTGGGAGGCCGGTGGAGGTGGCCCCTGAGCAAGGCTTCGAGGGTGCGTCTGGGAGCCGGAGGCCCTCCTCCAGCTGCAGGGGGGGGGGCTGGGCCTCGCCGTTTCAGCCGCAGCCAGTGGCAGGGGATGCCGCTTGGCCAGCTGAGCTGGGCCCTCCTGGACTGGTGGGCTGGGCACTCCAGGCAGGTGTTGGTCAGCGAGGAAAACCACCCAAAGGGGGACTCCCCGCTTTTCGCCCCTCCCACAGCTCGGCCTCTGCAGTGGAGTGTGTTTTTCTCGCTGGGGTCTCGGGTGCCTGCCCACGTGCCCCATGGGCAGCAGGTCTGGGTGGCGGTCCTGCAAGGGCAGCCACCTAGCCCCCCGCCAGCCTGGTGTCAGGGCCTTTGCTATCGCCAGTTAGGACCTCGAGATCTTGCTGCAGCCAGGAGAGCGGGTTCCCAGGGCCTGAGGCCACCCACATGCACACACAGGCACACACACGTACACCCCGACACAGACACGTGCTCACACATGCAGGCACATACATCTGAACACACATGGGTGAACACACGCATGTGCATGCAGGCACACACACTCGTGCAGCCTCACACCTCTGTGCGGTGCAGCCCCCCTGCCTCCTGCTGGGCTCTCACGACGGACGGGGGTCACGCTCGATTGGAGCTGGGGGTCGGTTGGCTCAGGGTCGGCGTGTGACGGGGGGCTGCTGGCTGAGGACTGGGGGCTCCTGGGGCCCCTCCCGACCGCTCCGGAGGGGCCAGCAGGGCAGTGAGGAGCTGTGGGCAGCTCAGGCCTGCGGGTAGGCCCGGCCTGTCCGCCTGCAGCGCAGCTCTGGGGTCAGCGGGCCTCCCAGGGAGGTGAGGCTGGGTCAGGGACCAGCGGTGGTCAGGCTGGCTCAGGGGCTCCAGATGGCCCACCGAGGAGGGAGGAGGGGAAGCCCCCATGGAGTGGGGCCCGAGGGTCCAGCACGGAGTTCTGGCTTGAAACAGCCCCTTGTGGGAGGCTCTCGGGAGCCGGCCACGCCCTCGCCTGCTGTAAGGGCGCCGGGCCTCTCACGCACCGTGTGGCGCAGGGCGGGGCTTCCCGAGGAGCCCTCTGGCGCACCCCAGGCCTGGCTGTATCCAGGCTTCAACCCCCTCACCCCGAGGAAGCCCTGGAGAGTGGGGAGCCCCTGCAGCCTGGGTCAGGCAGCAGGGTGGGCTCCAGGTTGACTCTGGAGAGAAGTGAGAACAGGGGGCTGTTGGCCTGGGGCTGCTTAGACAGCTGGGTCCCGCTCAGCTGGGCCCCCCTGCTCATCGGCATGGCCGCCCTCTGCGGGCGCTTGGAGCCCAGGGTGGCAGGCTGACCTCTGTCCGGCTGGACAGGGCGGCTCTGATGGATGGTGTCACCTTGGCTGTGGAGGAGTCTCAGCATGTCTGCCCCCAGAAATGGCCCGACCAGGGGGGAGATCTGTGTGGCTGTGTGGTGGGCGGAGAGGGTCTTGAATGTAACGTCATTCACCCTGAGATGACAGTGTGGCCTGGGCGAGGTGCCCCGTGGCTCTCGGGCCTCACGGCCAGGCGAGCGCTCTGGGCTGGCTCCCGGCAGCTGCGGGCCAGTCTGTGCGAGGGAAGCGGCAGGCCAAGCACGTGGGGGGCGTTTCCGGGGCCGGGGGTTGGCTCCGCCCCTTCAGGTCTCACGGAGCATTTTTCTTCACTGCCAGGAACCACAGCAGTGGGGGGTGGGCGAGCCCAGTGGGGCCACACCACCCCGTGGGCCGGACTGAATGCCCAGTGCCTAGCCCCAGCCATGCCCCGGCAGGGCTGTCAACCCCCCTGCCCCAGGGGCCCTTTGACCCACACTGGGGGGGCCCTTGGACGCAGGCTGCCCTCAAACCCGGCACCGCACACACAGGGCCTCTGGGGGGCATCTGCCGGTCCCCTGTGCTCGTGGCTCTGGGCTGGCCCTGTCCCGGCCTGGCCTGGGTCCCTGGCATGGCCTCTCAGGTCCTGGAGCAAGAATGCGGGGCCCTGCCGGGTGCCCACTGTGCCGCAGCGCCCGGAGCAGCAGCAGCCAGGAGCACAGGACGGGACCTAGCTTTCCCGGAGACCCACTCTCTTTGGAGACGGGGACACAGGGATGGCTGTGGCCACTTGCCTCTGTGATGCTCCTGGTTCAGAGGGGGCCCCAGGGACCTGGCACCCACCCCAGGGCCACCCAGACTGTGTGGCCACGTGAGGGACACCAGCCAATGGCCTACAGGTCTGACAGGTGCTGCTGTCCATGGTGCTGACCTGGGGCCTCTCCTGGCTGGAGGTATCTTCACGCTGGTTCTGTCCGCCTCCCGCCCCCCGGGCCAAAGAACCGGACTCGGCACTCCGGGTCTTGAGCAGCACCTTCTCAGGTTCTGACTCTCACCAGCTCCCAGTGACTCCCAGCCTCAGAGCACCTGAAGGCCTTGGTCACCGGACACCCTTGTCCTCTGGTCTGTCCCGTCTTGAGCCCCACGGGGCAGGGCAGCACTTGGTCCTCAGTGTCCCTGGGACAGTGAGGTTTGTGGGGACGGTCAAGAGGTGGGGGTGGGCCTGGAGGCCTGTGTAGGCTCCGGGGGGGGGACGCAGGGGGACCCACAGGCCTTGTGTTGCAGGAGGCGGACACGGACGACCACCAGGGCACGCTGGGCTTTGAGGAGTTCTGTGCCTTCTACAAGATGATGTCCACCCGCCGGGACCTCTACCTGCTCATGCTGACCTACAGTGACCACAAGGACCACCTGGATGCCGCCAGCCTGCAGCGCTTCCTGGAGGTGGAGCAGAAGGTGAGGCCCCGGTGGGGATGAGGTGTCCGGGGGGACCACACTCGACCACAGCACCATGTGGGCCCCTTGTGGGTCTAGGGTTCCTGGGCCCAGCCTTCCTCTCTGCGTCCCCGTCCCCCGAGCTCCAGGCCATTGTCTTTGTCCTTTGCCCATCAGTCCAGCAGACGCCCAGATGCCGCTGGGTGCCAGGGAGCCACGCTCATCCCTTTCCTTGACCCCTGGAAGCTCTGTTCATCCCGAGGGGCTGTGTGCTCTGTGGACACTGCCCTGCTGACTGGTGGCCCAGTGTCCAGAGACCAAAGCATCTGGACCCCTTGTCCTGGGCCCGGGGAGGGGCCGGGTGCCACCTGGAAGCCCGAGGTGGGGGAGCACGCAGCAGGGCCCGGAGCCCACCCCCACTTTGGCTGGCCCGGATGTGGCGATCAGAGCTGGGGTGGAGGCAGTGGCTCTGGCGGCAGAGGACCGGCAGGGTGACGCCCTGGTGATGGCCCGGCCGGCCGGGGCTCTGCCGCTTCTCTGGCCCAGATGACCAGCGTGACGCTGGAGAGCTGCCAGGCTGTGATCCAGCAGTTCGAGCCCTGCCCGGAGAACAAGAGCAAGGGGGTGCTGGGCATCGACGGTGAGTGGGGTGCCTCCGTCCCGTGGTGCTGGCAGGCTGACCGGGTGGGGGGCGAGGGCAGCCTGGGGGTCTGCCGGGCGGCGGGGGCTAGGGATCGAGAAGCGGCAGGCCTGAGCCCCGCCCCGCGCCCTGCGTCCCCGCAGGCTTCACCAACTACACGCGGAGCCCGGCCGGGGACATCTTCAACCCCGAGCACCACCGTGTGCATCAGGACATGACGCGGCCGCTGAGCCACTACTTCATCACCTCGTCCCACAACACCTACCTGGTGGGCGACCAGCTCATGTCCCAGTCTCGGGCGGACATGTACGCCTGGGTGCTGCAGGCCGGCTGCCGCTGTGTGGAGGGTGAGCAGCGGGGCCCCGGGGGGCGAGTCCTCTGTGGGGGCAGCCCTCTGGGGTCTCTGGCCCTCAGGCGTCCGCCCTCTGCTGCGCGACGGTGGGCCCGTGTGGAGTAGGAGGCCCCTGCAGTGGGAGCCCCGGCGCTGACCCGGCCCTCCCGCCCCCAGTGGACTGCTGGGACGGGCCGGATGGGGAGCCCATCGTGCACCACGGCTACACGCTGACCTCCAAGATCCTCTTCAAGGACGTCATTGAGACCATCAACAAGTACGCCTTCGTCAAGAACGAGTGAGTGGCAGAGACGGTGGGCGGCGGGCCTTGGGGGGCTCCCCTGCCCTTGCCCCACGCCCTCTCTGGGGCCGAGGTTGCAGCAGCTAAGGGCAGCTGCCCAGAGCAGCTGGGACTCTGGCACTTGTTGTCCCAGAGAAGCTATTCTGTGTCCAGACGCAGTTTGCTGTCACTCAGCTGTGGTTACAGACATCGTTGACAAAATCCAATTTAGTTTCTGGAAATAGAAGGCGCCTCCCCGAACCGCTGGAGTTACCTTCAAGTCTTAGCTAAAGGAGGTTGGCAGGGGAAGAAGCAGCCAGTTCACGGAGGAGGGAGAACGAGCAAGGCCGACTGGGGACTCAGAAACGCAGCGGCCCCCCTGGAGGAGCTGGCGCTGCCGGGGGCTGCGGGGAGGGGCGGGGCCCAGCCATCTCTGCAGGGTCGCCTGGCCCCTGGGGTGGCGGGTAAGGCGGTCTCCGGGCAGGAGGCTGGGACACACAGGCCCCCCGGGGCTGCCAGGTGCCTGCTTTGCAGACACAAAGCTTCAGCGCTACCTCCGTGCCAGAGAAGGGGGGCCAGGAGCACCTGGGCCCAAGGCCTGCTGGCTGTTTCCGCTCCAGGGCCCTCCGTCCTCTGCCTCCTGGTTGTGTCTTCTGGGTCTGAATGACCAACATTTTCTGAAAGAATCATGTTGCTTTTTGGCAAAAAAAATGAGGTAAAATGTGCACATGGTTGGAAAAAATCAAACAACAGCCCTGGCTGGTGTGACTCAGTGTGTTGAACGCCAACCTGTGAACCAAACAGTTGCTGGTTCGATTCCCAGTCAGGGCACATGCCTGGGTTTCGGGCCAAGTCCCCAGTAGGGGGCACTCGAGAGGCAACCACACATTGATGTTTCTCTCCCTCTCCTCTCTCCCTTCCCCTCTCTCTAAAAAATAAATCAATAAAATATTATTTATTTTTAAAAAGATTTCATTGATTTATTTTAATAGACCTTTTAATTTATTTTGACTTTTATTTATTTTTTAAAATATTTTATTTATTTACTTTATATTAAAATATTTTAATTTATTTTTTAAAGATTTTGTTTATTTACCTTTATTTTTATTTTAAAAAAATATTTATTTTTAGGGCAAGAGAGGGAGAGAAGCATCAATGTGTGGGTGCCTCTCGTGTGCCCCCCACCAGGACCTTGGCCACACCCAGCCATGTGACCTGACTGGGAATCGAACCAGTGACCCTTTAGTTCGCAGGTGGCACTCAATCTGCTGAGCCACATCAGCCAGGGCTATTTATATTTTTAAATATGTTTTGTTGATTATGCTATTACAGTTGTCCCATTTTTCTCCCCTTTATTCCCCTCCGCCCTGCACTTCCCCCAACATCATCCCCCCACCTTAGTTCACGTCCACGGGTCGTACAGATAAATAAGTTCTCTGGCTTCTCCATTTCCAATACTATTCTTAACCTCCACTGTCTGTCTTGTACCTACCATTGATGCTTCTTATTCCCTGTACCTTTCCCCTCTCCCACTGATAAGCCGCCACGTGATCTCCAGTTCTGTGATTCTGTTCCTGTTCTAGTTGTTTGCTTAGGTTTTTTGTTGTTGTTGTTTTAGGTTCAGTTGTTGATAGTTGTGAGTTTGTTGTCATTTTACTGTTCGTATTTTTTATCTTTTTCTTAGATAAGTTCCCATAACATTCTGTATAATAAGGGCTTGGTGATGATGAACTCCTTTAACTTGACCTTATCTGGGAAGCACTTTATCTGCCCTTCCATTCTAAATGATAATTTTGCTGGATAAAGTAATCTTAGATGTAGGTCCTTGCCTTTCCTGGCTTCAAATACTTCTTTGTAGCCCCTTCTCGCCTGTAAGATTTCTTTTGAGAAATCAGCTGATAGTCTAATTGGAACTCCTTTGTAGGTTACTGTCCTCTTTTCTCTTGCTGCTTTTAAGATTCTCTCCTTCATTTTAATCTTGGGTAATGTAATTATGATGTGCCTTGGTATGTTCCTCCTCAGGTCCAACTTCTTTGGGACTCTCTGAGCTTCCTGGACTTCCTGGAAGTCTATTTCCTTTGCCAGATTGGGAAATTCTCCTTTATTATTTGTTCCAATAAGTTTTCCACTCGTGGCTGTTCCTCTTCCCCTTCTGGTACCCCTATGATTCAGATGTTGGAACATTTAAAGTTGTCCTGAAGGTTCCTAAGCCGCTCCTTGTTTTTTTGAATTCTTATTTCTTCACTCTGGTCTGGTTGAATGTTTGTTTCTTCCTTCTGGTCCAAAGCATTGATTTGAGTCCCAGTTTCCTTCCCGTCACTGTTGGTTCCCCGCACATTTCCCTTTATTTCAACTTTGCATAGCCTTCCCTTTTTCCTCTGTTTTTCAACCATACTCCACCATTTCTGTGAGCACCCTGATTACCAGTGTTTTGAACTCTACATCCAGTAGGTTGGCTCTCTCTTCATCACTTAGTTCTGTTTTTGGAGCTTTGATCTGTTCTTTCATTTGGGCCATATGTTTTTGTATCGGCGCACCTGTTACACAGTAAAGGGTGGAGCCTTAGGTGTTCACTAGGGAGGGGCAGCCATGTCACTGTGCTGTGGCACTGTACTGGGGGGAGGGGTCAGAGAGGGTACGTTGCCACTTGCTCAGCTCTCTGCTGCCTTTCAGTGACTTCCCCTGCTTCCCACAAGCAAACTGGCCCTTCTGTTGCTGATTTCTGGGTGGGTGGGTTTGTGTACATTCTAGGACCCTCTGGGTCTCTCCATCAAACTCTCCTGTGAGGCTGGACTCCCACCACTGCAACCCCCACAGGTTTTTACCCTCAGAGGGTTAGAGGTTTTAGTTCCCCCCGGGCCCTGGGATGTGCAATTTGCCTCGCTCCCCAGTTGCTCCTCCAGGTTTATCTGCACGCAAATGTGGGCCTCTTGGTCCTCCAGCCACTGCCTTGCTGCGCGTCCTCTCCACCCAGCTGCCTGTCTCCACCCCTACTACCGGTGTGGACGAATGTTTCTCTTTAACTCCTTGGTTGTCGGACTTCCATACAGTTCGACTTTCTGGCAGTTCTGGTCGTTTTTGTTTTTAAATAGTCGTCGTCCTTTTGGTTGTGCGAGAAAGCACAGTGTGTCTACCTACGCCTCCACCTTGGCTGGAAATTCTAAATAAATAAAATCTTTAAAAAAATCAAACAACTGAAGAACTCACAGTGGAAAGGTGCAGACTTGCCACACAGGCGGCAACACCCCCACAGGTGGTGCACTCAGGGCCGTCCATGGGACAGTGTTCAGTGTCCGGGCCAATGGGGTGACTTTTCTCACAGTCTCCTGGGCGTGATGCAGCTGTTTCGCTCCCATTACTTATTTATTTATGTTTTAAAGATTTTATTTATTTTCAGAGAGGGGAGAAGGGAGGGAGAGAGAGAGGGAGAGAAACATCAGTGTGTGGTTTCCTCTCTCTTGCTCCCTACAGGGGACCTGGCCCACAACCCAGGCAGGTGCCCTGACTAGGAATCAAACCCTCCACCCTTCGGTTCACAGGCTGGCACTCAGTGCACTGAGCCTCACCACCCAGAGCCCCCATCATTTCCGAGGCATGACTTGGGACTGGCTCAAATGTTTCCTTCGGTTTTCCTGGAGTTCCCAGTCGCCTTTGTTTTCTCGTGGGGCAGAAGCGCATGTCTGCTTTACTGAGGCCTCCCAGCTCCTCCCGCCTGCTCAGCTGCTTGTCAAAGCTGTTGAGGGTCCCCCTCCCGGAGTGGCTGGCAGCCCCATCTGTCCCGGGGCCCCTGCTGGAGACCCCGTCTTTTCTTTAAAAGATTTTATTTATTTATTTTTAGAGAGGGGGGAAGGGAGAGAGAAAGAGAGGGAGAGAGACAGAAATGTCGATCAGTTGCCTCTTCAACAAGCCCTGACTGGGACTGAACCCACTACCCAGGCATGTGCCCTGGACGGGGATGGAACCAGCGACCTTGCACTTGGTGGGAGGGCACCCCTGAGTCCTGTTGGTCTGGGTGGAGGCCCCTTCTTGTTCAGTGGTGCGGGCCCTGCCCTGGCCTCACCTGCCCCCCCCATGTGGGGGCCGCAGGTACCCCGTGGTCCTGTCGATTGAGAACCACTGCAGTGTTGCCCAGCAGAAGAAGATGGCCCAGTATCTGACTGACATCCTGGGGGACAAGCTGGACTTGTCGTCAGTGAGCAGCGAGGACGCCACCTTGCTGCCCTCTCCGCAGATGCTCAAGGGCAAGATCCTGGTGAAGGTGAGCCCTTGCCTGCCGCCCTGCCCCGGGGCCGGCGTCTGTGCCGTCCAGGGCTGATCTGCCTTGGCCTCCGTCGCTCTGGGTGGCCAGCCAGCCTGGGGAACCTCTGCGTTTCCAGAGACGTTTTCGTCCCACACTGCCGCCCCGGGTGTCCTCTGCCCTCCAGCAGGCTGAAGGCCTTCCGTCCGTGGCTGGACCAGCCCCTCCAGCGCTTCCTCAGGGCCCTTCCTACTGTCCCCTCCTCCCCCAGGGCAAGAAGCTCCCAGCAAACATCAGCGAGGACGCAGAGGAGGGCGAGGTGTCCGACGAGGACAGCGCGGACGAGATTGACGAGGACTGCAAGATCCTCAATGGGGATGTGAGCGGGGGAAGTGGGGGTGGCCAGGAAAGAGGGACTCGGCAGAGGCCCAGGGTAGTGTGCCGGCCACCAGGCTGCTGGGCCTGGGTGAGGCCTGAGGCCACTGGGGCCCCTCCACACGGGACGCGCACCCCATGATCCCGACTAGCCCGTGACCCTTGGGTGCCGCCGGCTGCACACCTGCTGCTGGCCTGTCTTGGTTCCTGTTTCTGAGCTGCCTCTCGGGGTGCTGTTTGCTCAGTTTGCTCGGTCCTGTGGTGGCCCTCAGCAAGTGGGGCCCGCATGGGGGAGGGTCCCGCCCGGGTCCCACCCACACCTGCACCCGCCTGGGCTCTCTACAGGCCGCCCCCAGCCCCCGTCCCGGGTGCCCAGTGGTCCGGCTGCACCATCCTCCTAGCCCAGTTCCTGCCCTGTCTCTAGGCAGCACCAAAAGTCCAGGCGGCCATGTCCACGGAGCGCTGGCTCCTCTTCCTTGCAGCTTCGCCGCCGGGCTGCCGGTGGCGCCGAGGCTGGGGGCTGCCCTGGGGCTGCGGAGCCAGTGGGGCTGGAGGCCTGACATCAGCACCTGCTGTCCCCCGGGCCCTCCCTTCCTCCCCCAGGGGCAGTCAGGGGGCGGAGGAAGGTAATTGTGCAGGAGCTGCCTGCCCTTGCTGGTAATTGTTTCAGGAAGCCCCGAGGCCATGGAATTCTTCCCGCTAGGCCCGAGGGGATGGTCACTCCAGCTCCAAGAGGCCGACCCAGGCACCCAGGACCCAGGCCCAATGCCCAGGCCCTGCCCTGGAGGGGTCCGAGTTCACCAGGGCCACCCTGGGGGCGCCTTGGGCAGGGAGTCTGTCCCCGTCCCCTCCCCTCTCCTTGGGATGACTTGCGAGTCCTAGATCCCAAGCTGCTGAGCCAGCTGAGTGCACTGACCTCCCCGAGGCAGTGAGCCCTGGGCCAGGTCCCCGGGGGCAGCATCGGGCACTGAAAGAGGCGGCCTTAGAATCCGAGGGGCCTGGGTTCAGGCCTGCCCCGCGCCGCCTGCAGCCCTGGGGCAAATCTCGGCCTGCTGTTTGCCCCAGAGTGGGCGGGTGGCTGTGTGGACCAACACCCACTGTGGAAGGCCTAGGGGACCCGGCTCCCTCTGGGGCGGGGTGGCCTGGGCCGCCACAGGCCCCTGAGGACCCGGGACCGGGGGTTCTGTCAGGGAGGCTGATGCCAGGCTCGGCCCGGCTGTCACAGGCCTCCTCGAATCGGAAGCGTGTGGAGAACATCGCCAAGAGGAAACTGGACTCCCTGATCAAGGAGTCGAAGATCCGAGACCACGAGGACCCCAGCGACTTCTCCGTGGCCTCACTGCCTCCGCCAGGGAGGCCGGGGCCCAAGGCAGAGCGTCGCAGGGTGAGCGCCCGGCGGGGGGGGCTGTCGGAGGGCTCCAGGCTGCGGTCTGTGTGCACCTGCGCACATGCATGCATTCACATGTGTGCACCCACACCACTCGTGCACTGACACAAGGACAAGCACACGTGCGTAGGCCTGCACACACCCATGTACACTCACACATCTGTACATGCCAGCCTGTGCTTGTACCTCTGCACGCCTGCACGCACATGTCTCCACATGCTTGCACACCACTCTGCTCATGCCCACACTCAAACCTGTGCACACACGGCTGCTTGGCCCCACAGCCTTCACCATGCCCCGTGGGACAGCGAAGTGGCAGTGTGCCCAGTTGGTGTGGCTGCTCCGTTCCGGAGTGGCTGGCTACCAAGGTCTGTCCCCTGGAGGCCTGGGGCCTCCCACTGCCGCCAGCAGCTCCTGCCAGAGGCGGACCTGCTTACTGAAGGGTCTCCTCAGAGGGAGGGGCACCTGGGATCTCAGGGCCCAGCCGGTCCTGGGGGCGGCCCAGAGTCCCCAACAGCCTCGTGGAAAAGTGTCCCTGAGCTCTGGGAAGGGCCCCGTGGACAAAACAGGAGCAGGGCTGTCACCACAGGCCCGAGGAGGGGTGCTGGGTTGGGTCCCTCCCAAGGGGGCAGCGAGCCTGGAGGGACAGGCCTGTTAGCCGAGTGGCCGGAGCACCAGCGGCGGGCCCTGCAGGCACTGTGGCAGGCGGGGCAGCTGGCCAGGGCAGGCGGGGCTCCAGACCCTCAGGGGCTGTTCCGCAAGTGAGCGGGGCAGGGTGGGTGGTGGGAGGCATTGCTCCTCGGCTGCGGCACATTCAGACCCAGGTGTGTGTCCCACCCACGGGGCGCCTCCCGCCTACAGGGTGCTCGGTGGGGCTGGTCCCACCGCGGCTGGCTGAGCGCCCTGTGCAGGTGGCTCCCGCAGGTCCCTGCTGACAGTGGTCATTTACTTTCAGTCTCAAAGACGGGTCCTGGCAGGGACAACACAGCGCCTGAGGCTCCAGCGGGCGGTCAGGGCGCCCGCCAGGCAGATTCCACTGAAGTCCCCGCTGTTCCTCAGCCAGGCAGCCCGGGGCGCCCCTGCGGGCACTCCGGAGGGCAGCCTGGCCCCGGGCTGTGCGCCTGAGCGGCTCCCGGAGGCTTCTTGGACGGGGAGAGGGGAAGCTCGGGCTGAACTGCCGGCCGTGTGGACTTGAGGGCAACTGGGGGTTCCCTCCCCCCAGCAGCAGCTGCTGTTTCCCGTGGTGCAGCCACAGAGCAGTCTGAGGGGGACGGGGTGGTGTCGAGGATCACTGGGGACAGCAGGATGGTGGGCGTGCCTTGCTGTGCTTGTCCTGTGCGCTGCTGGGGGGCCCGAGGCCAGGGACCCCACCGCATGGCTCCCAGGGCAGGTGCGGGGGGTGCGGCCAGTTGTCATCTGCAGGGGCAGGAGCAGGTGGATGAGGACGGGAGCCCCACCTTGTGTGCCAGGCGCACCTGTGGGTACGGGCCCTGCCCAACCCCTGCCCTCCAGCCCCCAGTTCCCAGCATGTCCAGGGTGGGACCCTCCCGGTCAGGAGGGGCCGGGCCTGGCCTGTGGGCTGTGCTCCCTCCCAGTGTGGATGCTCCCCACCTGCCGAGCTCCCCACCAGCACTGGCTACGCCCCAGGGCTGGAGGGCCGGTGTGGGTCCGCCGCTGCCCTGGGGGTTGGCGCTGTCTCCCCGCCAGGCTTGGGGTATATGGGGGGTCCGGGGTGACAGTGGATCCTGGCTGCAGCCACTTCTCTGGGATGCTGGCCAGCGCAAGCCTCTCTTTGGGGGCCCAGATTCGTGCGTTTGTGCCGGTTTCCAGGCACGTTTAAAGAAAGAGCCAGGACATTGGGAGGGGCCCGGGGGGCGGGGCAGATGCAATGGGCCCCCCCTGCCCCCCCGAGAGTAAGTGAGCTTAGGCGTGGACGGGCCTGGACGCCTGTGTTCCCTGACCGGGAATCTCCGGGTGCACGGGGGCGCCGAGGTGAACAGGGAGGCCGGAGGCTGTGGGGAGGGGGCGCGGTATCTAGATAATGGCCTGGCCTGCGGGGCAGCAGGCAGCACCTGGGAGAGTGGGCCCCGCCCCCATGCAGGGCTGTCCCAGACGCAAAACCCCCACTGGGCCTGAGATCCCCGTCTGCGGGCGGCGGCCGTCAGGACTGGGGTCCTAGCGAGTGTAGAACGGCTGATGCCGGCGCCTCCCGAGGTGCCCACTGCCCTTCTGTGGGGCGTCACCTCCTGCAGTGCCCAGGGCAGCAGCCGGCCCGCCTGGGGCCCCTCCTCCGGCCACGCCCGGTTTCCTTCTGCCAGAAAGGCCCCCAGGCCACCTGGCAGTGCCACCCGCCCCGGCCAGCCTGGTCTGACGCTGTGCTCACCAGGTCCCTCTGTCTGTCCCCCTCCCAGGCTGAGGAGGGCCTGGGGTCTGGGGAGGACGCCGGGCCCAGCAGACGGAACGGCCGGCTTCTCATGAGCGGCTTCTCCAGGCGCAAGGTCTGGGGGAATCCTGGGCCGGGGTCCCTCTTGCACCCACATGCCCAGCCGTCCCTGTGCTGGCCAGAGAGGGCCTTCCAGCCCCTAGTGCCCCAGCCCACCTCCCAGGATCCCCCTCTGAGTTCCTGGCTGCTCGGCAGCTGCAGGCATGGGGTCTGAGCCCCAGTTGCCGTCCCCCGACCACACTAGCCAATGTCCCAAGCACTGGTCATCCGGGCCCTGGCTGAGAAGGGCGCTGCAGAGGACCGGCAGGCCCACCGGGCGGCATGGGTGCTGGGGCCCCGGATGACCCCTGCACCCCCCTGGGCCCTGCTGATGGCCGGGCCTGCAGCCCTGACTCTGCCCTCCCTGCACACAGAAAAAGAGCGGCAAGCTGAAGAAGGTGGCCAGTGTGGACGAGGTGGACGAGGAGCTGGACTCGCAGAGCAGCCAGAGCCGAGGGTCAGGGCCACCCCCCCCCGCCCCCAGCCCCTCAGTAGACGGTGGCAGAGGCGAGTGCTGAGGCCGAGGTCAGGCCACAGCCAAAGGCAGACACAGGCTTGGGGGCAGGGCAGGGGCAGGCCAGCTGAAGCAGGGCCCTGCCTTGTTCCCAGAGCCGGTGGGCACGGTGCTGGCTCTCCCCGTGGCGTGTCCCTGTGGCGTCTGCCTGTGGCGCGTTCACCGCACATCCTAGCACCTGAAACACAGGGCCAATAAGACGCTCAGTGGGCGTTCTACGTGAACCAGTGAACTTGGCCGGACCTGGAGCCCGCCTCTTGGACCAGGGCTGGCCTGAGTCGGGAGGGGCGCCAACCTCGGGGTCCTGAGCCCGATGCCGCCCCCTGCAGGGCCACCCGGCAGAAGAAGACCATGCAGCTGTCCCGGGCCCTGTCTGACCTGGTGAAGTACACGAAGTCCGTGGGTGCCCACGACGTGGACACGGAGGGTGAGGGGTGGCCCGGGCTCCAGGGGCTGTGGCGGGGGGGCCGGGCCGCGGCCCCGAGTGCCCCTGACGCTGGCCGGCGGCGCCCACAGTGGCGTCCAGCTGGCAGGTGTCGTCCTTCAGCGAGACGAAGGCGCAGCAGATCCTGCAGCAGAAGCCGGAGCAGTACCTGCGCTTCAACCAGCGCCAGCTGTCCCGAGTCTACCCGTCGCCCTTCCGAGTGGACTCCAGCAACTGTGACCCGCAGCCCTTCTGGAACGCCGGCTGCCAGATGGGTGGGTGGTGCTGGGCGGCGGGGCTGCGGCCAGCGCCCTGCCCGCCCGCTTCTCTCCAGAGACTTTGGACCCACCCCATCCCGCCCCCTTACCAGCCCAGCTCTGGGTGGGCCCTTAGTTCCTCGGGTGCCTGAGGGCTGGGAGTGGGCAGCTTCTGCCCGTATGCGGGGCTCCAACTATGCCAGCTGTGAGCTCCGGGGCCCCTGCTCATGGGGGCGACTCCCGGGCTTATGAGCAGCAGAAGGGCAGGGCTGGCGGGAGGGCGTGGCCGGGCGCTGACTGGCCTCTGCACACTGTTGCCTGCAGTGGCCCTGAACTACCAGTCCGAGGGGCGGATGCTGCAGCTGAACCGGGCCAAGTTCAGTGCCAACGGCAGCTGCGGCTACGTGCTGAAGCCCCAGTGCATGTGTCAGGGTGAGGCCCCGGAACGTGGGGTAGGGATGCAGCTGCCACAGGCTGAGGGTCAGGCTGAGACCTGCAGGGCTGGGTGGGGGAGCCCCACCCTGGTCCTGGCCGGGTCTGGGAGGGGCCTTCGTAGGATCTTCCCCCCATCCTGGGACCTTGTACTGAAAATACCTGGCCTTCCCCCTGGGCCCTCACTCCGCCCATACCCCTTGGATTCTCTGTGTACTCGTCTGCCCAAGGTATCAGCCTCACAAGCTCCAGCTCCCTGTCACCGGGGAGCCCCACCTGTCACCTCCTCCCCCCCCACCTTGCTCCCAGTCACCAGCCCACCCAGAGGGAGCGAGCTGTGCCCAGGTCCTACAGGGTCGCACAGAGGTGACCAGCATAGCGGTCCTGGTGCCCACACTGGAGTGGATAACTCCTTCCTCCCGGGCTGGGACTCACATTGGGGTGGGGCGGGGGGTGGCGTGGCCACACTGGTGGGGGGATCCAGCCTCATGCCACACCCCCAGGCGTCTTCAACCCCAACTCCGAAGACCCGCTGCCCGGGCAGCTCAAGAAGCAGCTGGTTCTGCGGATCATCAGCGGACAGCAGCTGCCCAAGCCGCGGGACTCCATGCTGGGGGACCGGGGGGAGGTATGCGGGCCGCGGGACTCCGTGCTGGGGGACCGGGGGGAGGTATGCGGGCCGCGGGACTCCGTGCTGGGGGACCGGGGGGAGGTATGCGGGCCGCCGGGCACGGACGGGAGGGGGCCGAGCACCGGCAGCCCTGGCCTCACACTGGCCTCTGCGCAGATCATTGACCCCTACGTGGAGGTGGAGGTCATCGGCCTCCCTGTGGACTGCAGCAAGGAGCAGACCCGGGTGGTGGACGACAACGGTGAGAGCCAGCCTGAGGGCACCCTGTGCCTGGCTGTGCTGGGGCCCCGCCAAACTGCTGCCCTGGCAACTCTGGTCCGAGTGGGCTCCTCCAGGGACCTAAGTAATGGTCCAGGCTGGGCCCTTGGCTGGACACCCGGTGACAGGCCCCCAGGCCCCAGGACCTGCTCCCCTCGGCCCGTCGGCCAGCCTGGGAGGAGGGTGTGGGCCCAACAGGCCTGCAGGCCGCAGCTGGGGCGGGAGGACAGCCCCCGACCCCTCACCCCCCACCACGTGGCCTGCAGGCTTCAACCCCGTGTGGGAGGAGACCCTGGTGTTCGTGGTCCACATGCCTGAGATCGCGCTGGTGCGCTTCCTCGTCTGGGACCACGACCCCATCGGGCGCGACTTCATCGGCCAGAGGACGCTGGCTTTCAGCAGCATGATGCCAGGTGGGGAGCTGAGCCCTGGCCCCTGTGCCCACGGAGACCAGCCGCTCCTGAGGAAGCCTGTGTCCTCACATGGCCAGTGTCCCCCGTGCACACCGGCGTCCCTGCACAGTGCAGGTGTCCCAGTGCAGGGTGGGCTGTGAACACTGGGGGGAGCGAGGAGGCAGGCACTTTGTGGACAGGGAGGGAGCTCAGGCCGGGGAGACGCCCCCCAGCCCTTAGGAAGAGGAAGGGGCCCCTGTGGGCCAGAGCACCACTGGCAGGCGCCCTGGAGAAGACAGCCCCCAGGACCAGGCTCATGGGCTGCATTCAGAGCTCGGGGCTCGGAGCGGAGGGGGCAGGTGGGTTGAGCTGTGGCTCCGGCTCCCGCAGGGTACCGGCACGTGTACCTGGAGGGAATGGAGGAGGCCTCCATCTTCGTCCACGTGGCCATCAGTGACATCAGTGGTAAGGTGAGTGCCCCTGAAGCCACCGGCACCAGCCCAGCCGTGACCCCGGGCCTGGTGGCGCCCCCGCCGGACCGGCTTCTCCACTTGTGCCGGGGTGATGGGGCACCAGGAGTGGGTGTCCGCGCCCTTCCTGAGCGCCCCCGGCCACCCGCCCGTCTGTCTCCTGAGCCTCCCCTTTGCGTCCCAGTGTGCCCGGCCCTCCACCCTCCTGGGACGGCCTCTGCCTGCCTGGGCCGCACTGCCCCCGCCCCACTCCCTGGCACTTGCGCCCTGGGGTGGGTCCCGTGGCAGTTTCCCGGGCTGCAGAGCCCAGGGGTCCCTGGTCCCAGGTCAGAGCCCAGGCAGGCCTGCACGGGGTCCCTCGCAGGTCCCGTCACTCACTGTCTCTCCTGCCGCGCTCCTCGGGCCGAGCTTCCAGCCGGACTGGGCTCCCAGCTCTCCGTCATCTGTCGTCCGTCCGTCCGTCCGTCTGTCTGTCTGTCCTGCGTCTGGCGGTCTCCACGGGCTCCGCACCCCGCTGTCCGTGCCTCACGGCCTCCGCTCTGTCTCTTTGGTCTTGCAGTGGGCTCTCTGTGTCCCCAGTCCACCTTTAGAAGCACCGCCCCCTTAGGAGCGCGCAGGTACCCGGCACCGGACCGCGCAGCCTGCCCCCCTCCCCCCCGCATGCTCAGGCCGCCCATCAGCATCCGTGACTCCTGGCAACATTGTGGGGACTGTCAGCTCACGTGACATGGACTGGGGTGTGGTTCTGGGGGTTCTGGGGACCTCAGGCCACCCTCAGCCACGGAGCGTTTGGGGAGCAGGTCCAGGACTTCGGCCTCCTGTGTGCGCTCTGTCTGCCCCCGTGTCGGAGGTCTTAGTGGCGTGCTGTCCGGGCGCCCACACCCCTCCCTCTCTGCACCCCCCGGGTGCCCCGACTCTGTCAGTGTCGCCGACACCCACTGCCAGGTGGGGTGGTCCCGGGGACCGGGAGCTTGGAGCTTGAATCCTGGACCTTCTTCTAAATGACTTGCCAGCCAACTTTAACCAAACTGCTCTGCATTTGGGGTCTTGAATCTGGAAGTGGATTCAAGCACTGGCCACTTTAATGCCTGTGCCCAGAAGTGCCCCCAGGTCACTGGGGAGCACTGGCCATAGTTGGGTCTCTGCATGCGAGGACCCTTCCGGCCTCTGCACACTCAACACACAGCTGCCAGCCTCTCTGGCAAGTGCCACCCGGTCCCAGGGACCTCTGGCCGCCCTACTCAGGGAGGCTCCCGGTCCCCTGGCAGGGACCTCCCGAGTCTGGCTGTCCAGGAAGGCCCTGGGCCAGTAGCCTTTTGGGGGGCACCAAGTTGGCGTGAGCCCTTGAGGTCACACACGCAGAGGGCAGGGTGAGACTGGGAAAGACCGCCTGGCGGGAGCCCAAGAAGACCTCCTGGAAGAGTTGGCACTTCCGGGGGAGTGGGCCGGGCAGGGGCATGGAGAGCAGACTGCAGGCCTGCACCTGGCTGTGCTTGCTTCCTCCACCTGCAGTGCCAGGGGCGGGGCCAACGTGCCTGGGCGGGGCCTGCTTCCGGCCGGTGCTCAGTCCATCCTCTCTCCCCATCAGCACTTCCCTGCCGGCACCACCTGCCAGAGTCCGGGGCTCAGGACCTGAGACAGGTGCACGGTGTGGTGTCACAGGGTCTGGTTCGGAGATCTCTGCTTGGGAGAACCCTGGGGGTCCCGTCTGCCTTAAGACCTGCAGACCCTTTGGGCACCGGCTCACAGCACCTGGTGCAGACTGGCACGCCCACTGTGCCTCACCTAGCCACTGGGGCTGCCGCAGGCTCCGCTAGGCCCCTGGCCTGCCAGAGTGCGGCTGGGCTGGGCTGGGCCGGCCCCGGCCCCGGGCACCTGGCCTTCAGTTACGTGGGCTCCTTCTCTTGCAGGTCAAACAGGCTCTGGGCCTAAAAGGCCTTTTCCTCCGAGGCCCAAAGCCCGGCTCCCTGGACAGTCCTGCTGCTGGGCGGTTCCCGGCCCGGCCCTTTGTTAGTCAGAGGCTCCTGAGGCGCACGGCCAGCGCCCCGACCAAGAGCCAGAAGCCAGGCCACAAGGCCTTCCCGGAGCTGGTCCTGGGCTCTCAGGACACAGGCTCCGAGGGGGAGGCCCTCGACGGGGCACCTCCCAGTCCTGGGCTGGCTCTGGAGGCCCTGGCCAGGGAGGAGCCGGGAGGCCGAAGTCCCCGAGGTAAGGCACCGGCACCGAGGAGCCCAGGGCAGGGGCGGCCCCTGCGTGCCCCCGAGGGCCCTGGGCCTGCCGGGGTGGCCGCCTCCTGCATGAAGTGCGTGGTGGGCTCCTGCACCGGCGAGGAGGCGGAGGGCCTGCGGAGGGGGCAGCCACCCAGCCCAGGGCCTGTTGGCGAGCACGTGGCCATCAGCCAGCAGCCCCGTGCCCGGGCAGGCTCTCTGGGGGCCCCCCATGCGGCCCTGGGCAGAAGCAGCAGAGGGGCCCCCGAGGGTCCGTGCGCCGCCTCCTCCCGCTCCAGCAGCCCAAGCAGCCCCGAGGTGGCCCCCCCCTGGCCTGAGGGCGCCCGCAGACAGGCTGGGGCCCTGCAGAGAGAAATGAACGCCTTGTTCGTTCAAAAGCTGGAGGAGATTAGGAGTAAATCCCCAATGTTCTCCACCGGTAAGATCCGGAGCACTTCCTGCCTTCCCGTAGCATCCCCAGCCCCTTGGCATGGCCTGGCCAGGTGTCCCCTCTGTGCTTCTGTGTCCAGACCGCTGCATCGTGTGCTCAGCACCTGCATTTTCCTGTGCTCCGTCGGCTTGCCCTGTGGGCCCCCAGTCCCCAGCCCCCCGTCTGACCGAAGCTTACCCCAGGGCCTCGTGCCCTTGGAGGCCTCCCTCCACCCCCGAGGGGTCGAAGCCACCCTCACCCCTGACTGTCCCACCCCCGGTGGGGACTGAAGCTAAGCTGTGCTCCCTGGGGCCCGCAGGCCGGACTGAAGCTGTCGGAGACCAGCACTGCGCCGGCCTCCCTCCCCGGCTTTTCTGGGACCCAGGGCAGCATCCAGCCGCACCCTGGCCTCCCTCGGGGCCAGGCTGCAGGAGTCCTGGTTCCTGACTTGCACTGGGGCAGCATCGGGGCCCCTTGGGACGCTGGCCCCGATGCCTGCAGACTCCAGGCCGGGGGCTCTGGGATGTTCTGAACTGCTCCGAGCAGTCCGAGACAACGGCTGGTGACTTTGTCACGGGTGTGGGGGGACCCAGGCCAGGGGAGGAGACGCTGAGCCAGCCTGCTCCCCTTCCCGCACTGCACCCTTGCTGTCTGTCTCTCCACCGGCCAGCGCCACCCCACGCTGACCACCCTGCTCTCCTTTCTGTCCCCATGCTGCCTCTGTAGTTAGGAACTGAGAGCAGCCGAGCGCCAGGTAACGGGCTGGCCCCCGGCGTGCGCCCCTTAGCACTGTGCAGGGGGCCCAGCCACAGTGCACCAGAGGGCAGGGTGGGGGGCCTCTGGGTCCCAGGAGGGGCCTGGCGGCTGGGGCGATCTGCGGGCATGGCTGCGGGACCCGTCCTGACGCCTCCTCTCCCTCCCCCGCAGATGCCGGCCCCTTCTCTGTGCAGAGGGCCGCCTCCTCCCTGGAGACCATCAACGAAGAGCCGGCCCTGGGCCCTGGTCCCCCACCCAGCCCCCCCACGGGAGGGCCCTGGGGCTCCACGGGAGCCGGAGCCAAAGCTGAGAGCCCCCACGGGGTGGCTCTGGGGGCCCCTGTGCCCCTGCAGCCCAGGGCCGGGGGCCATGGGGACACAGAGCCGGCACCCAAGAGCAGGCAGCAGGCATGGAATGGTGGGGGCCCCGGTGGGGTGTGTGAGGGGGCCCCCGGCAGCCGGACGGACAGCAGGGCCCAACCCCGGCTCCTGGGCCATCGGCCCTTGGTCCAAAGGGTCACCAGTGAGGGGCAGGTGCCCTCGGAGCCCCTGAGCGGACGACGGCCCCTGGCTGGGCCCTCCCCTGCTGTGCACTCCGACGCCACGAGTGGGGACCAGCTGTGGCAGCGGCTGGAGCCGGGCCACCACAGTGATGGTGTGTCCTCGTCCTCCAGCCTGTCGTCCAATGACACGGTGGTCGACCTCTCACTGCCGGGCCTGGGCCTGGGCCTGGGCCTGGGTCGAGACACCCTTTCGGGGGCCCTGGCTGGACGCCTGCCCTTGCGGCCCTGCTTGGCCACAGCTGCCCACCTGGACTTCCTCTCTGTGACCAAGAGCAAATCCAACCCCAACCTGTGGGCTGCAGGCCAGTTCCCTCCAGCCTCCGGGGAGCTCCAGCCGCGACCCTTGGCCCCTCGGCCACCCTGGGGCTGCCTCCCCCTGGCAGGCCTCAGGGACTGCCCCGCATCTGCCAAGTCTAAGAGCCTGGGGGACTTGACCGCCGATGACTTTGTCCCCCGAGATGAGAGTCTGGGCAGAAGCCTGGGCCTCGGCCTGGGCCCGGTTGCGGGGGCGCTGGGGACTCAGGGGCCACGGCGGGACGCCCTGACCGAGCAGCTGCGTTGGCTCACAGGGTTCCAACAGGCGGGAGACATCACGTCGCCCACCAGCCTGGGCCCTACTGGGGACGGCACGGCCGGCGGCTCCGGCTTCCAGCGTCGTTCCTCTCGCAGCCAGAGCCGAGTGCGGGCCATTGCCAGCCGCGCCCGCCGGGCCCAAGAGCGTCGGCAGCGGCTGCTGAGCCCGGAGGAGGAGCGGGGCGCCCCCGAGGGCGCCTGCTCCTTGGGCCACGAGGGCTTTGGCGACCTACCAGCGCCCAAGGGTGCCACGGGCCTCCTGCTCAGACTCTGACCCAGCCCTCAAGGTGGGTCAGCCGCCCTCCCCACGCCCAGGGGCTGTGGGCCCCTCAGCAGCCCTCCCGCCCCCTCTCCCGGGGAGGAAGGGGGCCCACCCCTGGGCCATGTTTCTACCGTTTTAAACTCTGTACTTAGAGAGGCGTTGAAATTTTTAGAGACAAAACTTCTAGGACAATAATGGTGCCGAGTCCCTCCTCACATTCCCCTGGTGCTTGGCTGCGTGGGTGCGTGAGTGCACCCGTCCAGCCTGGCCGGGGGGCGCCCTGAGCCGCCCCGGCTGTGCTTGGCTTGTTCTGCCCAAACCCCGCTCTGCACGGACATTTTAGAATCTTTGTAAATTCCTGCCCTGGCTGGTGTGGCTCAGTGGACTGAGTGCTGGCCCTCAAACCAAAGGGTTGCCAGTTCGATTCCAGGTCAGGGCATATTGCCTGGGTTGTGGGGCAGCTCCCCACTCAGTAGGGGGCGCACGAGAGGCAACCACATATTGATGTTTCTCTCCTCTTCCTCCATCCCTTCCCCTCTCTCTAAACATAAATAAAATTTTTTTTAAAAAGCCCCGAACAGGACTCCAATGTAAACGTGTCCACACTTGCTCTGCGGGCTGCCTGCCTGGGCCAGAGGAAGGGGGGCCTGTGCTCTGGGGGGCTCGGCTGGTCTGGCTCCCTGGGGTCGGCCACAGGCCCCCAGCACACAGCCCGGTCCCTGCCCCCCAACACTGTGGTCCTGGGCAGGGCCCCCTCCACCCCCGCGCCCCCACTGCTTTGGCCCTGCCTCCGCGCCACTGGTTCTGGGCCTGCCCCCTCCCTGGAGAGGCTGGGGTCTGGCAGGGCCACTAGGGGGTCCGACAGGGCCCGTGCCCTGCCTCTCTCCTACCACGACCTCCAAGGTGGGCGGCCAGTGACCGCCCCCCACAGGCAGTGGGCGGGGGCCTGCCCGTGCAGTCCCCGAGCCCCCCTCACAGTGACCCTCTGGGGCCCCAGGGGCCTGTGCTCCACAGGCTTGGGTAAGGGGCGTCCACAGACCCCTGGGGACCTGGGGCCTCTGCCCTCGGGCCTGGTGCATTGGGGGAGTCCTGGCTCAACCCCAGAATGGACAGTGAGGACGGCCCTTCCAGGCTGCTTGTCTCTTGGGAAAGGGTAGGGGTGCTGACCCCCAGGAAGCAACACACAAGGACCTCAGCCCAGGGATCTGACTGCTGAGTGGGGCGGTGACAGCAGGGCTCCGGTGTGGTGACCACCTTCACGGGGGCAGGGGGTCAGCCCTTGTCCTTGTCCAGCACTGGGTGGGCCTTGCCTCCTGCTGCATGGTTACCTTCCGGGGGCTGCTCTGCTCTCAGCACTCGGGGGGCCGGGGTGTGTCATGGGAGGGGTCTCCAGGGGTGGGGGAGCTGGTCGGGGCCTGTGCTCAGTTCCCTGGTGCCCTTGAGGGGCCGCCCTGCAGGCCCCGGCCTCTGTCCAGCACTCTTGGCGGTAGGGGAGGAGGCAGTGGCATGGCCCCCTGTTCGGGGCCAGGCCAGGGCAGCTGGCAGCTCTGGACCTCTGCACCTGGGGCCCCAGACCCGTGCCCCTTCTGCAGCATGGAGGAGAGGGCAGCCGGACGAGGAGCTGGGGGGGCTGCACAGGCAGTCAAAGGCAGCTGAGGCTCACTGGGGTGCAGGCTGGGAGGCAGGTGCTGGCCGCCGGCTGGGTAGGCCAGCTTGGGCTCTCTGCGATGCCCGTGCCCCCTGGTGGCCGCCTGAGGGAGGGCTGGCCCAGCTCTGCTGCTGGAGCAGCTGCAGTGGGGTGTGGGGTGGGCAGGGCGGGGGGGTGGCACAGCAGGGGCCCAGCAGGTGGGTGACGGGGGCCCTGGTGCACTGCAGGGCCAGTCACTGCCCCATGTGGGTGTGGAAGGCCGGGGGTCAGTGATGGCCCTGTCCCCTGGGGGCAGTACAGGGGCCGGACCCTGAGCAGAGCCCCCAGGTTGCAGCCGGGTTGCGGAGGTCTACGGTCCAGTGGCCACGCGGGGCTGCAGTGAGGAGTGAAGGGTGGCAGAAAGGGACCTCACTCCAGCCCCGCAGGGGCTGCCAGGTGAGCTTGCCCTTGCGCCCTCCCCGGTCCGGTTCTGGACCCTCCGGGGCTGGGGGTCCTGGGGGCGCTGGTGCAGCTCGGCAGTGCCCGGCCAGCCCGCCTGGACCGGACCCTCCCGACTGAGTGGTGTGACTGTCTGCTCGGCCCTGCAGCCCAGCCTCCAATGCGAGTCCTGCAGTGACAGCGTCTGTGGCTCTGCTCTACGCCCCAAGGGGCACATCTGGCTGGGGGAGCAGCCCGGGGACAGTGGCCCCGAAACCTGGCAACACTCCTGGGCTGGGCCCAGGGAGCCCCTGCCTGCCATTGGCAGGGCCATGGTGACAAAACCCGCGTGGTCCGATTGGCCCCCAGCAGGAGCACACTGTTCCTCCAGGTGCCGGGACCCGGACACCAGCGGTGGTGGCAGGTGGGAGGACGCAGCTCTCAGCTCCCTGAGGAGCGGGTGGCGGGGCTTCCGGCAAACACACGGCCAAGCACACAGCTCTGGTCTCACTGCTGAAACTCTATTTGGCGTGCGCCTCGAGCCTGTGCCCTCCGCTGCAGACACAGGTGTGTACGTACATTTAATATATATATATAAAACGTTATTTAACAGTTAAATACATTCCACTGCCCCTGTCCCACGGGACAGGCCGGGTCTCCCGCCAGGAACACGGAAGTGCTGGAGAAAGGAGCCCGAGGCCGGGAGCGGAGCCACAGGAGCTCGGCGTAAACGCTCGGTGTGAGGGCCGCCCCGGTGCAGCCAAGCACAGTCCTCGCCAGCGACGGCAGCACAGCCTGGCGGGCGCCTCACTCGGCTGGGACCTCGTACTTGAAGATGACGCTGAAGAGCCGGCCGCCCAGCCGCTCGGCCAGCCAGGAGTTCTTGATGACGGCCAGCTTCAGGCACTCGCAGCGCAGCGCCGCCTCGTAGTTGGTGTGCACGGCACGGCCCATGCCCTCGATGACCACCAGGTCCGTGCCTCGCTCGCGCACCAGCGAGGCCAGCCCCTCGTCCAGGCGGCTTCGGGAGGAAGAGGACAGTGAGTGGGCTCGGGCGACCCCGGGGAGCCACACCCTGCCTGCCCCTGGGGGCAGAGACCCCACCCTCCGGCCCCGTGGGCTCTGAGTGCACGGCCGAGCAGAAGCTGCGTCTCCCTCGCAAGCAGGCGGCCCGTTCTGAAAACTGCCTCAGTGACCATGAGGGGGCCTGTTCCTCTCGTGGGTTTTCCTCCCACCGCCTTGCTGGTCACCAGTGGGCCTGGCAAAGGGCTTGGGCGGCCACTGGGACCAGCGGCAGCAGACGGGGAGGCTGGCAGCCGCCTCCACACGCTGGCTCTGGGTGGCCAGGGTCGGAAGCTCAGAGCCTCCGGACAGCACACAAGTGAGACTGAGGGGGTTCCTGGGGGGTGGCCCCGCCGGCTGCAGGTGGGAGGCCCCACCCTGGGCCTCCAAGCCACGTGGCAGGAGTGTCTGCCCCTCCCACCCCACAGGGCCAGACCCAGCTCACGATGCCCTGCCGGGGTCCCTGAGCAAGGAGGGCTGCCCGCCCAGGGGACCAGGAGCTGGCAGGCGGAGGCAGCCGGTACCTGAGGTCCAGGCACGGTGAGCTGGCTCCCGTCTGCACCAGCAGCAGCCTCTCTTCCCGGAGCGCCGCGCTGCGGGGACAAGGGGCAGGGCCGTGAGGTGGCCCTGGGAGACTCCCACCGCGCCCCTTCTCCATCCGGGGCCCCCAGCCTCCCGCCACGCTTACTGGACGACGGAGTCCATGGCAGCTATATGCTCCGCCACAATGAGGGACTCGCTGTAGGTCACGTCGTTCAGCGCAGGCCCCGAGTTGCACGCCAGGATGACCTGCGGCAGACAACCGGGCTCTTGAGGGACCTCGGCCGCCACCTGGCCCCGAGCCGAGCTGCTTGCCCGCCCACCCAGAGCTGCAGGGGACACACGGCCCTGGACGCTGCTCGGAGGCCCGGATGCGGACGGCCCTGTGACACGGGCCGGGCCCCCTCCGCGCTGCACCTACCTGCCGCGCCCCGAGGAGCAGCGCCAACCCCACCGCGAGCAGAGGAGCCGGGCAAGGGTCCCGCGTGCGGCCCCCACACTCACCTCGGTCCCTCTAGACAGAAGCGCCCTGACAAAGGGGAAGACTCCCAAAATGACGTCTACTCCACTGTTATCTGCGAAAATTAAGGCACATTTGTGAGGGGGCCCCTGCAAGACAAAACCAGGGCGTTCAGTCGGGAACAGGCGTGTCCAAGCGTTTCACACCCTTCGCTCTCCACACCCCCGTGGCCGCAGCCGTGGTACCGGGGCAGGGGCTGCCCTAGGCTTCTTCCGGAGCCGCTGGCCCAGACAGCTGGTGAGCCAAGGCCAGCGGGCCTGCTTGATGGTCCCTTCAGGAGCTGGGCTCGGGACAGGGAGTGGTCATTCTAGACTTGTAGCTGGGGGTGCTGGCAAGGCTCTGTGGGGGCCCGGGGCACCCCGTCTCCCCCCCCAGGCCCTGTGCGCTGCGGCGCGGGGGACGCCTACCTTCAGTCTTCGAAGCCACTGGTCATAGCAGTCCACCAGCCAGGGCCGCTCTGGGGACACGGGCACATGGTCAGCCACGCCATCACCACCCGTGTGCCCTGGAAAGTCGCTCCCCGCCTGCCCCCCAGCACGGGGGAGTAACTGCCCCGCACCGCCCATCCCTGCCCAAGCCGAGTCCCGAGAAGGGCTCCCCGGGTGTCCTACCTTCCAGCTTCCTCTTTGCCTCTGCAAACCCAAACTGGGGGTCAGACTCGAGGACACTGCACAGGGGAGGAGAAGACGAAGTCACGGAACCCCAGAACCTCAGCCACAGGGCCTGGGGGTGGGGGCAGGGCGCCTCCTCATTTCAGACACTGGGGGCAGTGCCTTCCCCATGCCGCGTGGTGACCACCAGCTGGGACTTTCATCTCGGGGCACCACAGCCCTAAACCCGCAACCCTCGCCCAGGAAGCACTGCACTGGGGATGGGACCGCCTCGCCCACTCCGAGGGTGCTCGTGCCCCCGAAGCCCCAAGGAGCAGCCAGTCCACCAGGATCTGGGGCCTGGGGGTGGGGCTGCTCACAGGATAGGGCCCCAGCTGCCAGGAGGGAGGGGCGGGGCGGGGCTGTGAGCACCTACTCAGAGACAGCCTTGGCGCCCCAGTCGAAGACGTTCCCGGCCAACAGCCCTGTCACCAGGGCCAGCTGCCGCTCCTCCCAGCCCAGCGCGTCCAGGGCGCAGACCACCTGCTGGAAGCACCGCAGGGCCGCGCCGTTTTCCTTCTGCTTCACCTGCCGGGAAGGGAGGCCTGTGCTGTGAGGGCCGAGGGCGGCGCCGCCCCGGCTGCGAGCTGCTCTAGGGCCAGGATGCTTGAGCCGAGCCCTGGTGGGGTCCCGGGCAGGGGCGGGGCTCAGCCGCCCTTTCGATTCAGTCAGGGCACGCGGCTGGGTTGTGGGCCAGGTGCGGGGTGCGTGAGAGGCAGCCGGTCCACGTTCCTGCCACACGTCCACGTCTCTCCTCTTTACCCCTCCCTCCCCGTCGCTAAAAGTAAAATCTCAAGCCGGGGCGAGCCGGGTTAAAGTGCTGCCGACGCTCAGGGCACCAGTGTGCACAGGCCTGTGGTTCGGACGCCCGGCATGTCCGACCCACGCGAGGGCTTGGTCCCTCAGGACCCAGGGAGGCAGGGAAGGGCCAGGACCCCCACGGCAAGTGCTGCCCTGACTGGGAGCTCCTGCAGGCAGACCCCAGGCTGACGGTGGGAACCGCTGTGCCCAGGGGCCCAGACCCTGCCTGCAGCTCCCCACACCGGGCCTCCTGGCCAGAGCGGCCCTGCCAGGCTCTGGGCAGCTGGTCCTCCTGGGGGCGGGACTGGAGTCCAGAACCCGGCCTGTGAGGTGCCCCGTGACCTCGGCAGGCGGGGGCAGGGTGTCCCCATGAGGCAGCACTGGCCCAGAGCCTACCCCCTGGGCAGGCTGGCATCCCCTCTGTCAAAACACGGGTGGCCCACCCCAAATTCCCACAGCCCAGTCCTGTCACTCAGGAAAACCGCTTCCGCCACAGCCCTGCCCCGAGTGGCCTCTGAGCAGAGCCCCCAGGAGATGCCTCTGCTGCGGGGTCTCCACGGGGCCTCTGACCTACAGCTCTTCCCCGGGGTCTGACAACCAGGGGGCCGCCCAGGGCCCTCAGGGCACAGACCGGTCAGCTCTGGGATGTGGCTGGTGACCGGCACTGGCGGTCAGGGCTTGCCAGGCGGGAGGCCGGTGTCCGGCACCCCGAGTCCCCGCGGAAGGGCGGCACTCACCTGGGAGTAGGGGTCTGGGAAGCTGAACTCGTTCAGACAGTGCTCCCGCGTGTCCAGGAGGCTGCGCACGGTCAGGGTCCCGTAAGCGCTGGGGACAGAGCCAGGCAGAAGATGGCTGTCCAGTGTCAATGTTGCCACCCCACCTGCCCCCAGGGACACCCTCACGGCGTCCCTGCGCCCAGAGCAGCAGAGCGGCGGCACCCCTGGGGCGCGTGTGTGGAGATGTGCGCCCGGGCGCGGCGGGAACGCCAAGACTGGCCCCGGCCCTGTGTAAACGCTGGTCCCCGGCACGGTGGCCCCGGCGCACACCCGAGGGCACGCAGTCCCCCGGGGCAGAGGGGCACTCACAACGGCTGGTGGCGCAGGGTCTGCAGCTTGTCCCAGTACTTGTGGCGGAACTTCTCCGCCCTCTCGGCCGCATCCACGGAGCCCGGCTGGCTGGCCACGGCACGCTTCACGACCTGCCGGGGCAGAGCGGTCAGCGAAGCCCGGGTTGCGCCCCCCCCACAGATGGGGGTGTCGACGGAAGTGCCTGTGAGAGGCCAGTCCGCCCGCTGGGCCCGCCTGTTGGGCCTTTCTCTGCGCCAGGGGACCGGGGTCACGGCTGCCCCGACCCCACATGCAGACCCACACCACCGGATCCGATCTGGAATCAGACCGCGGGGCCTCTCAGGGGCTGAGGGAGGGTCGGCTGTTCCCACGGGGCTCCGCAGTCAGCGCCTTGGCCCACCTGGGCCTGGAGCTGCACGGTGGCCCAGCACCCAGCAGGGTGGCTCGTTTACAAGAAGTGCGCCTCCCTGGTCCCACGTCCCAGCTCACTGTCCTGACCACCCACGGGAGCCGCACTGGGGCCCGGGAAACAAGAGCTGGCCTCCCAGCCTGCCAGCCGGGCTGGCTTCTGGAAACCCCACCCGTCACCACGCCCGTCGGGGCACGGCGAGGGCCTTCGGGCAGGGCGCACGCCCCTCACCCCGTCCAGCGCCTCCTCGAAGCAGGTGAGCCAGTACTTGCGGGCCTGGGCGTCGTCCGTCAGGTCGACGGTGTCAGGCACGTAGGAGGACGGGTCCAGAAGCAGCGGCAGGTTGACCAGCGGCCTCTCCAGCCGGTCCATCTCCAGCAGGTCAAACTGGGGGGGCAAGAGGCAGGTGGGCTGCAGTTTTCCTCAAACACCGAACGAGGTCTGTCCGGTTTTGGAACCGGCTTTCCTATGCGGCGCTGAGACGTCGGCCAGAGGCTGCTCTTGCAGCAGACAGGCGCTCCGTCCTTCCCGTCTCAGGGTCCCACCCCACTGCTCCCCATCTTGGACTGTGGCACCCAGCCGTCGTGTCCAAAGGTCCAACGCAAAAGCCCAGGCCCCGAGTCTGCGCCCAGGCGAGGCCATGCCCTGGCCAGCTCATGGCCTCGCCTGCCCACACAGGACACTCTGCCAGCATGGTGCCGGGTGGCCCTGGGCCCGTCTCCTCCACATGCAGGACCCCCAGACGTGATGGCTGCTTTTCTGAGCCTCATTTTCCCTCTTCAGGGCTTGCCATCTACACTCTGCCCTTGTCCGGTGGCCGTGCCCCACACCAGGTCCAGGGCAGGGTGAGCCATGGGGACATGCAGCCCCCCAGCTCCTTCCCCCTGCAGCACAGCTGCTGACCACAGGCCCGGGTCCGAAACCGCCTCCCCCAGCCATGCTCGGTGAGGGCCGCCAGCCAGGCCCCCGTGTGTTTGGGACGAGCGCTCGTGCCCCGCCCCCCGCCCCAGCTCTCTGTCTCCTCTGCCTGGCCTTGCTGGTGATGGCCGCACGTCAACGCTGCCGGTGCACACCTGGGCCCGGGCCCTTCTCTGCCCGGAGCTCTGACCAGCAAACCGGTGTGGACCAGGGAGCCTGTCCTGGCTCCCCCTGGTGGCCGTGTGGTCAGTCTGGGAGCAGCGGGGATGTTTCCACAGGGTGAAAAAGGGGGCAGCAGCTGCTGCATTAGGGGCCTCCCAAGGCCTCCTGTCCTGCTGTGGGCTTCAGGGGCTCCTGCCTGGGCTGCCTCCTCTTGGTGGCTGGTCCCTGCACTCCAGTCCAGTCCCCACACGGGAACCCACGGCGCGCAGCTCGTGCCATCACTGTGGAGCAGGAGCAGGCTGCCTGCCCCCAGGACAGCCCGGGGGGCCGCGCAGCCGCACCGGGAGCTGCAGGGTGCCACACTCGAGGGCTGGGCCTCCTGGAAACCCGCTGGCCGGGCACGCTGGAGATGGCGTGCAGACTCAGGGGCGTGTGCCCAGCAGGCCAGGCAGGCGGTGGCCTCCCATCTGGCACCCAGACCCGCTGCCTGACCTGTGTGGCCCGTTCACCAGCCTCGCTCACCGGGCGACAAAGAAAGCGCCCTTTGGGACGTGCTATCGGTGCACCTGGGACAGTCTGGCAGGACGAGCACGGCCCATGCGGGAGGCTGACGCTGTGGTTGGTGGCCCGGGCCACCGGACAGACACAGCCCCAGGGCACAGGCCCAGGTGGGTCCCAGGACCCGGCTCTACGGTGAAGGGTCCCCGGCCCTGGGAAGGCCCGTCTCCATGCTCCCTGCAAACTCAGGGGCTGGGCTGCGGGTCCCCAGGGTGCCTGCTGAATATTCCAGAAACATGACAAGACCAAATAAGATGGGGAAGAAAGCAAGATGCAGCATCCCCCCCTCTGCCCCGAAGTCTGTACCAGGACACGGCGCCATGGCAACCACGGAAGAGAACCAAGCCGCAGGTGCCGGTGCAGGACCCAGAGAGGCCCCCCCCTGTACTCACGGTGCCGCTCCTCGCCCGCTGCGTGGGGCAGAGCTCGGGGGAGGCGCTCATCAGTCCGGAGCTGCCTGCGTAGTTCTCTCCCCAGCTGTACTGGTTCGGGTCTGGAGAGGAGAGCCTGCTGTTGGCCTGGGGGTTGCCGGGCTGGGCTCCGAGGGCACCCGGGAATGAACGGGCCGCCCGAGGGTCCCCGTCACGCCCGGGGTGTGTTCTGTGTTATCATTTCTCACTGGCAGTGAACCCAGGAAATGGCCATTTAGGCCTTTGGCGGCTTCTCAGAAACTGCCCCGCTGATCCGTCCCAAACAACAGGCGTGTGGCTCCTGTGCCCGCTCTGTGGCCTCTCCTGGGGCCGCGGCCAAGAGGCCTCGCTTGGCTGGCAGCAACGCGGACACAGCTGTGGCCCTGGCACAGCACCCCTGCTGCTCACGGGACCTGCACTGGCGCGCCACCTGCCTGCCCCCACTAGTTCGTTCCTACTGCCCCTGGGCAGGTCACAGCCAAGGGCGGGCCTGGCAGATGAGACCCAGCAAAGACCACCGCGTGCCCCTCAGGGCCACTGCATCCGGAGGGGGAAGCTGAGGGGGTGGGCCGGACCGGTGAGTGCTCGGGGCCCTGCCGTGGCTCCCCCGGCCTCCCTCTCCCCACCCCCAGGGCCCTGGGGCTGCGACTACTCACTGTCCTGCTCGGCCCCTTTCAGAAATGCACCGATGGCTCCCAGGTAGCCTTCGTGTCTCAGGAACAGCGCCTGGACCTCCCCCTGTGGCGGCAAAACCGCAGCTGAAACGGCCTCACCTCACATGCAGCTCGGGATGCCGGGCTTCACCGCCCCCCAGCAGGCGGCCCCTCCAGGAGACTGCAGGACCCCCTGGGGCCCCCACGCCTGCTCCACGCAAATGCACTCAAGTGGGGGGCTCTCAAACCTGCCGTGTGTCGACCCCTCTGACGGGACGTGCACCTGCGCGGTCACCCTGGGGCTCCGCCCGGCAGGACGGCCCCACCAGCAGGCTCTCCGACAGCGGTGGGAGAGCCCAGCCCTGGACGGCGCACCACTGCCCGAGCTCAGACAGGGCCCTGTGCCGCAGTGCAGGACGCCGGGCCCTCACTGGAGGGTGGGGCGGAGGCCGGGAGAGGGTGCCCAGAGGCTCACCCACCTCACCCCACAGGGGGGCTCGCTTTGACACCGAGGGCCCATGCAGAGCCCCGGGCGGGGCAGAGGCCTGGGCGGCGGGCGGCAGGGGCGCATGCGCTACCTTGGAGAAGAAGTTGATGCTGTAGGTGATGGTGCGCATGGTGACAGGGTGGCCTCGGATGAAGAAGCCGCCGAAGTACACCCGGTCCAGGCCGTGCAGCTTCGCGTAGAGGCAGGCGAGCTGCCCGATGTCATTGCTGATCATGTGCAGCAGGCTCTTGGCCATGTCCTCCTGGGAGAACTCTGGGGAGGACACGGGCACCGGGCAGCCGCTGGGCAGGGAGCCGTGTGTGCGGCGGCGGGCAGGTGTGAGAGTGAGCCGGGAAGGGGTGGTACCTTGGTCGGCGGTGGCCGACTTCCCAAAGCTGCTGGCGATGAGGTTGCCGCTGAGCCCGAGGGTCTGGTGGGCCCCGCCGTAGATGTCCTGCACCAGCATGTCCACGTTGGCGTGCTGGCCCTTGGAGGCCAGGTGCAGCAGCTCGTCGAACTTCTGTGGGACAAGCAGGCAGGGAGAGCTAGGTGGTGGGAGCAGCGGGGCCATCCCTGACGCCAAGCCCGTGGAGGGAAGAGCCGGGCAGCGCTCTGCGGACACGCGGCCGGCCGAGCTGGGCTCTGCCCGGCGGGAGGCCCACCCTCCAGGGACCCGGAGAGTGAGAGTCAGGACGAGCCCAGGGAGGGGCCGCTTCCGTGGCGATCCCCGCAGCCCAAACGCCCGCCCGGCAGGCGCCAGCCCTCCCAAGGCCGGAAGTGCATCCCCGAGGCCACTGGATACCTTCGTCTTGGTGAGCAGGGCCCCGAGTCCCCAGAAGGTGCCGCCCCCGATGGAGCTGCCGCCGACCCACTCGAACCTGTCCTCGGTCTCCACCTGGGAGCAGGAGGCAGGTGCACTAGTGGCGGTCCCCAGCCGCCGCTCAGCAGGTCCCTCCCAGGGACGCTGCAACCCAGGCGCGCCCCCACACACGCCTCCAGACACGCCTGACCATGCTCTCGAAGGCTGTGTCTGAGCAGGCTGGCCAGGTGCTGTGGCTGGACACCAGGGCCCGCTCCCCACGGACAGTGCGCGGGGCGCTCTGTGAGCTGCTCAGTGGTGAGCGCCAGAGCCCGCCCGGCTCAGACGCATGGTGGGCGCCGTCAAACTGCCGAGTGCCGCCCAGTCCCATGAAGCCCTGCCTCACCTTCACAATGGAGACCCCGGAGCCGATGTTGACTAGGAGATACGGGAAGATGTTGGGGTGGTTTGTCTGAAATCGGAATTCGGGGTCGGAGTCTTTCTGATACGCGAAGGCCTCGTGGGGGATGTTCTTTAACACGAAGTTGCACCCCTTTATCAAGCAGGTCATCACATCCTCTTTGTCAACCCTGCGGGGGGGGGGGGGCAAGCGCTGAAACAGTGTGACTGTGGACGCCTCACACCGGTGTCCTGGACACGCTGCCCACCCGGCCGGGCTCAGCATCCCCCCCCCCCTGGCAGGCCACAGCCTTGGGGGCCCCTGCCCAGCAGGACTGGGACCGGTGTCTACGGGCAGGCAGACCCATTCCCTTCCTTGCCTCTTCCCAGGTACTCGCCCACTTGGATCCCACTGCAGAGAGGCCTGAGCCCGGCCCCAGGGCCCCTCACCTGCCCCCCGAAAGCCTCGCTGCAGTTGTGGGGTATCAGGGACCCCCAGGATGGGCAGGGTGCAGGAGCCGTGTCTCCTCAGAGCCCAACCCCGACCGAGGTGCAGTGGCTGAGGTTGCCAGTCCCACGCCCTACGCCCCGGGGCCCCCACCTACTTCAGCCGCAGCTTCTCCTCGATGAGGTCCTTGAACTTGTACGCCCCGCCCCCAGTCGCCTGGATGACGGTGGTCTCCGTGTTGACGAGGTGGTCTTTGATGAAGTCCAGACACGCCTCCATGTAGGTGTTCTCGAACTTGACGAAGTGCAGCCGCGCAGTGACCTCCTCCTGGACGGAGATCTCGTAGGGCGACTCGCGGTCCTGCTCTGCGTCCTGCAGGCAGAGGGACGGGTCAGCGCGTGTGAGCGCATGGGACGGGGACACCCTGGGAGGCCGCCGGGCCGCCACCCAGCGGCGCTGACCATTCCTGTCATCTCCGAACGGCAGCAGGTCCCCGGGTGGGAAAGGGGCGCTTCCCAGTGGCGTGGGTGCTCCTGCCTGGTGGCTGTTTGAGGGCAGGGGGGAGAGGGGGCTAGAAGGGGGGCAGGGGTACCGGCACCAGAACCCCAGAAGCCGCGCGGACCCGAGCTGCCGTGGGGGAGCAGCACGGGGACAGCAGTTGGGGGGTGAGTGGGGGCCAGGCCCGGATCGCAGGCTGGCGGCACCTCTGACCTCCCCGGGGCTGAGCCCAGCGCCCGCCTCCCCAGACACCAGGAGGCTCACCTGGCCCGAGAGGTCGAAGGACCTCACCCTGGCGACCTTGTGCTGGACTGTGGAGTAGTAGGCCAGCTTGGTCAGCGAGCCACCTGCGGGTGAGACGTGGACGCGCGTGCTGAGAGGCAGGACGGGCAGGGCCGGAACACAGCCCCTGTCCCAGCAGCCCCGGTCCCAAACTTGGGCATGGGCTGAGGCCCTGAGGCCACTGGGACTTAGAGACCCTGCAGACACCCAACGGAGGAGGAGTGGGTGCCAAGGCCACACGCTCCGCCCCTTTGAACAGGCGTGTTCCTCCCCAGTCCTGGAGCTGTCTGTGCATTGCGTCCCGGGGAGGAAGGGCGACCTCGAGCTCATTAGCAGTTTGGGAAAATGCTGTTTCAGACTCTAATCCTGAAAGTGACCCGAAGAAAAAGGTTGACGGACTCACTGGCTTCACTGCACAGCATGCGCTTGCCCGTCCCAAGTGGGGGGTGTGGACAGGCAGCGGGAGCTGCTTCCACCAAGACTGGCCAAGGCCTTCAGCCCGAGAGCAGCAGGCCTGCCCTCCACGGGCCACTGAGGGCAGTGAGGTGTCGTCCACAAAGCCAGGCCCCTGGGACGCTGCTGGAGGCCAGCTGAAAAGGACTCCCTCCCAGAGCTTCCTTCTCAAGGCTGCGCTGGGGTGAGCAAATGGGGTTGGCAGGGGGCGCCCGCCAAGCTCCAGGTACAGCAGCAGCCGTGACGGCCCGTGGGGGGCAGACTGGAGGGGAAGTGCCCTGCTCAGAGCCACAAAACGACTCTGAAACAGAGGGTTTCTTACAGACCCAATGGAAGTGAGGCAGCGCCGTCGCTACAAGACGAGGAAGGTGGAAATGGCTCTTCGACAGCTGCTTGTGAGCGAGGCACACAAGTCAGCAGACAGGCCTGGGGACGCTGCGGTCTGCGCAGGCACAGCTCTTCCTGGGCACCAGACTCACACCGCCCTCCCCGCAGTGTGGCCGGGAGCACTGGCTGGGCCAGGACTGCCTCCCAGGGCCAGGGCTCCAGTGAGGACCAGGCTGCCTGGGGCAGAGGGGGCTCTGGGACCTTCAGGGAGCAGGAGCTCAGCTGTGCCCGGCGCCCCTGCCCTGCCGGGGGCCACCACGCCGACCAGTGCAGGCACTGCCTTGCACTCTCCAGGCCCACCTGCTGCTGCCGGACATGGGACCAGCCCACGGCTTCACTTCGGGCCTGAGCCAACGCCTCACCCCAGACCGCTGTCCTCCCGGCTGCCTCTCTGACCTGCCCTTCCCTGCGGGGACCGTGTGTCACTGCCCAGCAGGCCCCGCCGTTTCGCCTGAGACACCCTCCGACTGTCTGTCCAGTATGTGTGGACAGGTGAACGTCCCTGGTGCCCCGCTGCCCTGGGTGCCCACTGGGTGCAAGGGCTGTCCGAGAGCACAGGGCCCTGAGCTTTCCTGGTGGAGAGGTGCGAGCAGGGGCAGAGCAGACAGACAGCCTGCCTGCAAGCCAAACTGCGGACAGATACTCGGACTGGGGATTTGGGCTGACAAACAAGGCCTCACTGACAAAGACACACCTTTGAGAGCCAGGCATGGGACCTGGACTGGAGGGAAATCTCCAACGGAGGAAATAAACACTGACCCTGGAAATATCCCTTCATGAGCTCTCTACCAAGGAGCCCCACCTGAGCTTGGCCTGGGACGGCAGGCGGCTCGCTCCAGGCCCCTGGAGACATTCATTCCCCGGGGTGGAGGCCCGCACTGAAGGTCCAAGGTGGGCCCCGTGGGGAGTGCGCTTTCGGCTGCATTTTGGAAACACGGAAGGCTGACTTGTTCCCTCAGAGCAGAACTGCCAGAGGAGGGAGGCAGAGCACAGTCCGAGCCTCAGCGCTCACTCCCCACTGGCCTGCCGTCAGGTCCCAGCGTGGCTGAGGGGCTGGCCAGAGCCAGCCAGAGCCGACAGAGCGATCTAGTGGTGGATGCCACTCTGGGCTGGGCCCGCAGGCCCGCCATCTCTGGCCCACCTCCAGGTGGGCACTGCATCCGGCCAGGTTTCCATCCTCAGATCGTTTGGCCTGACCTGCCTTGAGCGCCCCTTCCTCCACCTGGCCTCCAGCCATCTCACACCTGCCACTGGGTCAGTCCCCCAGCCCCTTGGGTGCCCGCCCTGGTTTGCAGGGTGGGAGCTCTGGCCCCAGCCAGGTTTCCACTCGTAGCTTCCCACTTCCAGGGAGGCCACCCTCCCCCAGGCCTGAGACTCGATCTCCAAGAACAGGGCCATGGCGAACGCATTAAATGCAAAGGGCTCCAAGAAGCCAAGCTGGCTCTACTCGATGGCCCAACTTCTCTGGGAGAGAAGGTTCAGTCCAGCAACTACTGAGCGGCAATCACGGGTCAGGCGCAGTGCAGGTGCTGGGACAGGACCGCGGACACTGCGCGCTCAGAGGTGGACAATCGTACACAGCTCAGGGCGGAACCTAGATGCGGCCGAGGAGGAGGTGCAGAGCCGCCGCGGCCGACACGCCCGGCTTCCCTCAGGGAGACTGTCCCCAGGAAGCTCTCCGTGCTGGTTCGCGCGGGCAGAGCAGCAGCGCCGCCGAGTGCTGGCTGCCTACCAGCTAGGTGACCTCTCCTCCTTCGTGTCCTCATCTGTGACAGTGCGCTTCGGGGAGGGCGTCCGGGGACCGGGCAGGGCCTGGGAGCGGCGGGGAGATGAGAGTGGTCCCTGGGGGCTCCCCAGCAGGTCGCCGGAGACCCGGGGGCTTTGACCCGAAGCTAACAGAGGTTCCGAGGTCCCATGTCCAGGCCCTCGAAACTCCCGCCAAAAGGCCACCGTCAGAGCAGGGCCTGGTGGGTTGGGCTCCGGAAGGCCGCCGGGATTCCTGCGGCCACTACTGGGGCTGCCGCCCGTCTGCATCTCGGCCGCGGACGTCGGGCCCCCAACCTGCCTCGGCCCGGACTGCCACCCCAGGGGCCCCCGAGAGGCACCACGGCGCAGCCGACCCTCCGCAGGCGGGACTACGACACCCGGCCTGCCCTGCTCCCTCCGCGCGGCGCCTGCCGGGAGCTGTAGTCCGAACTGCACGAAGGACGCGCGCGCCGGCGGCCCGCGGACTACGAAGCCCGTCGGGCCCTGCGCGCCGGCGGCCCGCGCCCCGCCCTTCGTCCTTGCCACCGCCCCCGGGCCGCCGACCCCGCCGCCCGCGCCCACGCCCGCAGCGCGCCGCCCGGCTCCCTGCGTCCGCCCGCGACTACCGATGTCTATGGCGAAGCGCTTGGCGTTCTCCAGGTTACGGAAGATCTCGTCCGGGGGCAGCGTGATGCTCTTGTCCAGGCTGTCCCCGCTGCTCCCGCTGCCTCTCGCTCCACACTCCGCCATTTTGAATGTGCCCGGCCAGCCTCATCAGCCATGGAGATATATGCGCATATATTTGACTGATAAACGCCTTCTGCGCATATATTATGCTAATGAGGCGCCCAGGCCGGCCCCCGCCCCGCCCGCCTACGTGGTCTGGGTGGCTGGAGGACTGCGGCCCGCCCGGAAGGGAGCCCGACACAAAGCCTCTGCCCTGTTCTCTGGCCCTCTGCGCCGCGTCTTTGTTCTTTCGCCGAGCTGGCCAGGGGCTAACCTCAAGTGCTCTGAGGTAGGGCAGAGAGGGCACCTGGGGCTTGCAGACCACCAGAGACCTGCCTCTTTCCTCCAGTGCAGCCGAAAGCCTGGCCCCTGCAAGGGAGGGAAGGCGCGTGTGACCCATCGCCCAAGTTTCCAGGGACGCTGGGGTGTCGGTGCCAAAAGTCCCATACCAGATGGGGAGTTGGGGACCCTGCTCTCCAGGCGCCCCTAGCCCAGGGAGGGAGATGCATTTTCAGCTAGGGAAGAGGTTCGCTTTGGCGGCCAATTCTCAGAGAGCTCAGGGGAGCCTGCCTGGGGGAATCTGCAAGGAACAGGCTGAGAAAGTTCCCAAAGCTGCAGCAGGGACACATGTGACGTTCGCCTGGAAGCCCTCACTGCCTGGGTACCATCAAGGGTCCCCTTGAGAGACACTGGGTGCCTTGGGAAAGAACCCGGCACTGGGAGTAGACAGAGGGCCCACCAGTGGCTTTGGCGCCTGCCTCCCAGGTGACCCGGGGTTGGTAAGGTGTTTCTCCGGACCTCGGCCACCTCCTGAGCCTCCTTCAGACGCTGCTGGAGCAGAGCCTTGAGAGCCTCGCGGAGAACTCCAGCGCCACTCACACGGGGGCTGGTGCCAGGGCATCAGGCGGGGCGGGGGCAGCCTTGAAGGCCCTTTCCTAAGGGGGTGGATGTGCGTGCAGGGAGGACTGGGGTGCAAGAGTGCAGAGGGTCCGCTCCCAAGAGGTTCTCAAATGTCCAGGACCCTGGACAGTGGGACGCCTGTTGGCCAGCCTGGCCAGGGGGCACACCCCACCCCAGCGGTTGGTGTGCCCGCCCCACACGCACGCACTACACACATTACACGCTTAGGGTGGAGGAGGAGGTTCCCTGTTCCCTGCTCACCACTCCCAGGGGCTCTGCTCAGCATCACCCCAGAGGCCCCTGGCAGGCACTGGGCTGGCCTCGAGGGGGCGCCGTTGGACACTCCCTTTCAGGGCAGATGGGCAGGGAGAGAAAACAGAAGTGCTGAGCAGAGAGGAGGAAGGGCCGGCCGGGCCCACATCTCTGAAAAGAGTGCCTTCTGGCCCCGCACCCAGGCCCTCCCACCCGCCATGGGGCGGACTGTGCCCCTTGGCCCTCCAGGGTGCCTCTACATTCTTGCAGACTCAACACCCTCTAGCCTGCCTAAAAATAGGTGCCCTTTCCCAAGCGAGGGCCGGCCCTCGGCAGGTTCATCGCCAGCTTGGCCTGGTCCAGCCCTGGCACGTGGTCAGCAGGCAGGGAGGGTCAGGAAGCCACCTACGGCCAGCCCAGCAGGCGCCCCCAGAATCACGTCCAGGGCCGGGTGCCCTGGCCAGCCTTGTGGGGAGTGTCAGGGTGGGGCGAACCCCTTACACTGCAGCAGCAGCTGCGGTGCAGGCTGTGGCCTTTGGGTCCCCTCAGAGCGGGAAGAGCCCTGCAGCTGTCACCTTGCTTTCACCCCAGCGGCAGGGAGCTGCTGAGAGGCCTGGGGCAGAAACCCAGGTCTCTGGTGTGCCCTGCACGTGGGGCCGCGTGGGCCGCAAGGCTGCCTCTGCTTCCCTCCTCCTCCCACTGCGCTTCCCTCCCTTCTGGCTCCTCCCCTGCCTCCCCCTGTGTGGGGTGTGCAGCCAGGCAACAGAGCTGTACCCGCCGACCCCTCCTCCCTGCCTCCCGGCCAGCACCTAGCCCTTCTTCCATTGCCCAGAGGGTCCCACCCACGGTGGCACACAGGACAGTGCGGCCTCCCCTTCATCCCTGGAGCCCCGCATGCCTGGTGGCCGCCGAGACCACCTGTGAGGCACAAAAGACGGACGGCAGAGGACTGACGAGTCAGATTTTATTGGAAGTCTGCAGAGCAGCCCCGTGGTTCCCACGTGACCAAGTTCAGATTCTGAGTACACAGTCAGGCCCGTGCGCACCCACCCCCAGAGGAACCCTTTCAGGATCATGGCGGAGACCCCCGCCCTTCCCCACAGCCCGCCGTGTGCTCTGACCAGACAGCCGAGCCCACACGGCGGCTCTGCCAGGTCCCTCCGCGCCCCATCCCGGCTGACGCTCTTTCCTATGAGGATGCGCCCTGAGTTCCGCCTTCACAAAAGGCAAATGTGCCCCGGCGGGCACGCCCGCGCCCCAGGCCCGCGGGCCTAGCGGCAACGGGCCCTGAAGAAAGTCCTCTACCAGCAGGGGCGCGGTGCCCCTGGCGCCTACGAATGTCATAGAACCCCGGGCGGCGGGGACTTCCCAGAAGTCACTTGCTGAAATGCAAACATGGAACAACCCCATGGGGTCGGACACTTGGCAGAAGGCGGGCCCCGACTGTCCGGACAGACGAGGCTTCTGCACGCACATTCTTTGAGAATGACCCTACCGCTGGCCCGCCAGCCTGGAGCGAGCCTTGGAGAGAAGGGGCCGTCCAAATCGCCCCTCTGGTCCCGGGGCTGCAGTCCGCACCTCCCGCCGGGTCACCAGGGCCGCCAGAGGCCGCAGGAGGGCTGGTGTGCGACGGCGCTGGCCTTGGCTGGGCTGGGCGCCGGCGCCTTGGGCTCCTTGGTGGGGGCGCCGGGCGCGGCTGGCGGTCGCTGGAAGTGATAGAGGAGCTTCATCTGCGTGTCGCCGGCCGCGTGCAGCGTCAGGAACTGCACGGCCTCCTGCAGGCACCACGAGTAGCCCTCGCTGTAGTCCTGGTGCAGGTTCTTGGGGCCGGCGGCGGCGAAGGCTGTGGGGAGACCGGCGGCAGTGAGCGCGGCGGGGCGCGCGGACCGGGCGGGCGGGGCGCGGCCCGGGGCGGGCGGGAGGGCTCACCTTTGCTGTGCTTCAGGTAGCTGACAGCCATCTCCAGGATGTCGGCCTTCTCCAGCTTGGAATTGGGCTGGTGCCGCGCGAACTCCTGCTCCAGCAGCAGCTTCAGCTGCTCGATGCTGCTGTTGATGCGGTCGCGGCGCATCTTCTCCACCACGGGCTTCCGCAGCTGCTGAGGCAGGGGCGTCAGGAGCGGGGCCGGAGGGCGGCGCGGGGGGCGCGGGGGGCGCGGGGGCGGCGGGCGGCGGGGTGCGCACTTACTCGGTTTTTCTCTTTGGGGCTGAGTAGCTCCACAGCCACGGTGCTGGGGGCCATGCCTGAGCGGAGAGAGGCGGTCGGCGAGCGGGGAGCGGCGGGCGGCCGGGCGCGTCCGAGCGGCGCGGACCGGCCCTTATATAGGCGCGGGCGGCGGGCTGGCGCCTGGGGCCCGGGCGCCGCGGCCGTTCCCACACTCGGCGGCCAATGGGGGCGCGGGCTGCACAAAGGCGCCGGCCCATTAGCGCACGCTAAATTGCCTGTGAATTGGCGCGGGCACAATGGGCGCTCCCCGAGGAGCAGGTGGGCCGCGCGGCACAATGTCCGGGCTGTGGGAACACGCTCGTCCTCATTAGCATCCCGGGCCTGACGCCGGGAGCCCCGCGCCTCAATATGCTGCCTTTTCCCAGGCCGCGGAGACGGGGAGGGGGGCGCGGGGTGGGGGCAGGAAGGAGCGACCCCTCCCCTCCCCTCCTCTCTCCCCTCCACCCCCTCTGCTGCTGGCTGGCAGGAGCCACTAGCACAGATGAGGGAAGAGTTTTAGGATGAGCGAACTCGAGGTTTCCAGGGCACCGGGCACCGTCCCTCACAGGGACCTGCCGTCGCCCCAGGGAGGGGGACCAGGCGAGGCCACCCTTGTGCACGGGTGCCTCCAGCCCCCTGCGCACAGGTGGACAAGGGGCTCACACTCTCAGGGTCACAGCTTCTGGCCTCTGTGGCAAGTTCCCAGGATGTTGCCTGGGACGCACGACTTCTCCAAAGCTAGAATGTGGGTGGTCGTGCCCCCGCCCCCCCACTCTGCCCGCCGGACTTGGGGAGCTGCGCAGAGACAGGCCCCCAGGCAGTCCTGTGGGGCGCTGGGCCCCAGGGAGCAGCTCCTCAGGCGGAGGCGTCTGGGTGCCGCCAACCAGCCCCCCCTGCAGGGGGCCTGACCCCAGTCCGCAGAGCACTGGTTCTCAGTCGCTGCTCACCGGTGTCCCACCGGGTGGGCGCTCCTAGGGTTTGTTTTCCTTGGACATTTCGAGGGCGGGGTGTCGGGAGGCAGATGTGGGGTCGGAGCAGGGCAGGCCCGGAGCCCTCTGGGGTGCTGTGCCAGCTCCCATGGGCCCCCCAGGGACCCAATGGGAAAGTTGGTAACTCTGGTGCCTGGCCAGCTGAGGGTCCGTGGCTGCTTTGGGCCACCAGCCCCACCCTGGGCCCACAGGGGAGGGCCTGCCGGCGGCTCCCCTCCACCATCCTCTCGTTCTACAGCCCGGAGCCCAGTTGTCCTGTGGATACTGGGGGAGGGGAGGAGCTGAGGCTGGGCACTGCCAAGGGGCACGGTGGACGCAGGCAGGGCCAAGGGGCAGGGGGGGCCTCAGCACGGGAGTGGCGACTGGCAGCAGGGCACTGTCGCCAGACTTGACGTCCGGGAGTTCGGTTCCCTGGCTGGCAGCCCGCCTGAGTGCGGCTGGGGCCTCGGAGCCTTAACAAGGGCGCAAGCGGGCCCCCCACCCCGGGGCCTTGGCAGCAACCCACAGCTGTGAGCACAAGTCCACCCCCACTGTGCACAAGGAGCCTTTGGTTGCCCAGTGAAGGGCCCATCCGGGAAGCAGGCAGGATGGTGTCGGGACAGCCAGGGCAGGCTGGGCGTGCAGACGGCACAGCACGGCCCTGCAGGCCATCTGGTCCCCCATTGGGATGAGTTGGGGGGCAGTTCCCAGGGTGGGACCTTCAGATGGCTGTGGAGGAGGAGGAAGGGCAGCCTCTATTCACCCTCTGGGGACCTGGTCCGCCCTTTCCTCCCCCACCCACACCTCTCCTGCAGGGGACACAGTTCCTGGGCATGTGTCGGGAGGCAGGTGGTGCCAAGCACTGAGAGGGGACCCTCCTGCAGACTTGTGGCCCTGGTCACTTGTGTGACCTCACTTGTGTGAGGCTGTAGGCTCAACCCTAGGCGCCCACGGTGGCCTGCCCGGTCGATGTGGGCTGGCTGCGGTGGGAATGCAGTGATGATGAGGGAGCCGTGTTTGCAGCCAAAGGGGGTCCTGTGTTAGATGTGTCCCTGGGGGTGGGCAAGGGTGGGGGAAGGATGACTTTGCTGGCTGTGTCCCTGTGGCCCACACCCTGCCAGTGGGGGCCCAGCACCCAGGAGGTGCTCAGTCAAGGGCTGAGGGGACGAAGAAGCAAGGGCCCCTGGCCACAGCCCCCACCAACCAAAAGCAGCCGGAGCCCATATGTGGCCAGACGGCCCGGCTGCAGGCGGTGGGTGCCCAGGGCAACACCTGGGTGGGGCCTTCCACCCCCACCCACCCCGATCCTCAGCCTCGGGGAGGGCGGTTGGCTGGGGCCGTGTCCTTCCCCAGCTCCTCTTCCAAGCCAGCTCCCTCCTGACCCAAAGGAGACAAGTGCCAGGAGTCTCGACCCAGCCCCCACTGGGCCCCAAGTGCTCACCCACCCGCCATGGCCAGGGTGGTCGCCCGAGGCGAGGGTGGGCCTGGGGGCTGCCTTCTCCCTCCCTCCTCTAACCCCCCCCCCCCCCAGCAGCTTTGATCCGATTTGCGGCTGTGGGAAACTCGAAATGAACCGCGTTAAGTCCCTGCCCACTGGCTCCCGCCCTGAGTGCAGGCCAGATGGCAGCTCGGGCCTCCGAGGCACACGCCTGGCCTTTGTGGGCCGTTTAACACTGTGAATGGGGCTGAAGTGTGGGAAAGTCGCGGGGCTCCTGGCTCACGCCGTCCAAGGTGAGGGGCTGTGCAGCGGGGGAGGGGAAGCGGGGGAGGGGGAGGCAGGGAGGGCTGAAGGGCTGCTCCAGGCCGACAGACTTTGCACACAAGCACCCGGAACGTTGGGGGGACCAGATCCTCTGCCTGGCTGCCCCTGGCAGCTGGGGAGGGGTCCTCCCTTCAGCCGAGGCTCTGAGGACCAGGGGCGCTTGTCCTGCCCACCCCCAGCCTAGGAGGCCCGAGTGTCCGGCCGGGTGGAGTGGGGTGTCCAGAGTGAATGTGCCTCTAGAAACAGCCATGGGGGCATCACTGTGCTAGAATGTCCAGGGCCAGGGCCCACCTCTGCACAACACCCCCCGACACCTCCCCACCCAGGCCGGCTGCAAAGCCCAGTGTTTGTTTCATGTGCCCAAGCGGGGCTTGGGGTTTGCACGTGGCGTGGCTCCTGTGGACGTGGTGCTGAGGCCCCTCAAACATTACACGTGGCCCTGGCTGGGGTCGTGCGGCAGACTGAGCGCTGGCCTGCGAAGCACAGGGTTGCCAGTTCGATTCCCATTCAGGGCGCATGTCTGGGTTTCGGGCCAGGTCCCCAGCAGGGGGCGTGTGAGAGCCAACCACACAGTGATGTTTCTCTCTTTCTCCTTCCTTTCCCTTCTTTAAAAATAGATAAATCAAATCTTTAAAAAAATTAAACATGGAGTGACCACGGGACCCAGCCGTCCCACTGCTGGACACGTCCCCTGAGCAGCTGAAAGCAGGGGTGAAGCGATGGGTGTGCCCCCGCGCGCACAGCAGCACTGTTCACAATTGCCAAGAGCGTGACAACAGCCCAGTGTCCGTGGAGGCCGGACACAAGCGAGGTGGTCCAGCCACCCGGGGAACATCGCTCAGCCTTAGAAGGAAGTAGCCGTGACACGCGTTACAATGTGGACGGACCCGGAGGACGTCACGCCGCGTGACACCTACCAGACACGGAAGGACAGAGATTACGCGTGACTCCACTCTCGGGACGTCCCTGGAGGACTCGGACCCACAGACACAGAGCGGACGGTGGGGCGGGGGTGGGGTGGAGAGCGTGTCGTGGGGCCGGGGGTGCGGTTCGGGGGGATGGAAGATTCTGGAGGGGGTGGTGACGGCTGCGTGACAGTGGTAGTGTGTGTAATGGCACACACCTCCCACCCAGCCAGGCGCCCCCAGCCTCTGGCTGCTGTTGGCACGGTGACTTCCCAGGACCCAGCTGGCAGGACTGGTCTGAGGGGGCACAGCTATGCCCAGCCCGCCTCTGCCCAGGTCTACCCCAGGCCCGGGACGAGATCCTCTGGAAAAGTGCCCGCAGCAGGGTCCTTGGAGGCACTCACTGGCTGCCCCCCATTTGGCTGCTTCTGCTTGCAAAGGAGTTTCCAGCACAGGCTGTGGGGAGTGGGCAGGGTGGGGAGGGTCTGGGGCCAGGCTGGCCTCCTGGGGAAGATGGGACAGGGACCACCCACAGTGGCACGCCACCCCAAGTCTGGGGCCACCCTAGGGTGTGAGGCACAGGGACAGGCGCCATGGCCCTTGCTGGGGCCATCCGAATACAGTGCTTTCCCCTCCAGGCCTCCAGGGGCTCCTGGCAGGGCCCCGGGCTGCCCCTCCACCAGCCGGGCTGCCCACTGTGGCCTCTGAGCCCGCGCCCAGCCTGCAGGGAGGTGAAGGGGCGAGGCTAGTCCATGTCCACACCAGCCAGCCAGGGCGCCTGGTGGCCTGGCTCCGGGAGGGAGAGCGGGGAGGGCCGCCGGGCCGCCTGGGGTGAGGGGTCTGGGTCTGTCCTCGGATCGGCCGGCGGCTGGCTGGGGTAAGGGTCCCGGTGTTTGAGCAGGTACTCAGACCAGGCGGAGGACTGCAGTCTGACTTCTCGGAGTGACCCTGCAGGGGGAGTGTCCCTGTGCCCATGGGACAGACAAGGACCAGAGGGCCACAGAGGTGAGGCGACTTGCCCAGGGCAGTGTGAAGTCAGGCAGCTGGCACGGTGATGAGGATGAAGGAGACGATGAGGCCGAGTGGACTTTCGTGAGCATTTGTTAGGCATGAGGCACGCACACCAGCCTGGACTCGGGGACGAACTACTCCGGAGTGGCAGTATTTGCTGTTCCCTGCCCCTGACAGCCCCGGGCACACCCGGGCCCCAGGCCAGTCTGCACTTCCAGAGTGCCCTCTCTGTGAGGGTGTGGCAGGTGGGGCGCCTGGGGCTGGGCTTCTCCAGGCAGGACACTGTCTGCCTCCCTGGGGGCAGGGGCTGCCCCCGTCACTCTGTCCACCTACTCTGTCCACCGCACAGAGGAGGACGCGGAGGCTTTGGGGGGGCAGGCCCCAGGCCACAGAGTCAGCCAGACCGGTGGGGGGGTCCCTCCAGCCCCCTCCCCAAGGTCAGAGGAAGTGGGGGCCTGAACTCAGGGTGGGAGGTGGGGCTGTCTTGCCTCCTGCACACTCCTCTCCACCCACCCAGTTAACACCTGCCTCAGTTTCCCCTCTGGCGCCCTGAGGCCCAGAACTAGGAGTCAGCCTCTCGTGTTCAGCTGCTCTTCATTTTCCGGGCTGCGGACCCTACGACCATCTCCCCCGGCCTCTTCTCACCCATCTCAGGTGGGGGGTTCCCAGACCCCCCTCTAATTCCCAGGGACGCTGTCTGGGGCCACCACCAATGCATGCAGGCGCCTCCCTGTGTTGGGCTGGGCGGCATGGGATCTGCTCTGTCCCACCCTGGCACGGGGTGGGGGGCAGGGATGGGACGCAGCCGGACCCTTGGAGTTTCCCCTCTGAGCAAACTCCCCACAGGGAGGGGGGGGCAGGCCCTTGGGGGTGGGCCCCGTCTTTCCTTTCTGCTAAACACATGCCGAGCCTTTCTGTGCCTCAGTTTACCCATGGAAGATGGGCTTTTTCTGCCAAGGTCACCTTCTGGAGGGACTGGCTCCAGGTGGCTGGAGGTGACAGAGGGGGGCTGAAGAGGAGCTGTGTCATTGCTGAGAAGAGAGCAGAGTCCCCCGCCTGGCCTGTTCGGTCCCACCCAGACGGGACCCCCACTGCGAAGGAAATGTGGCCAGTGGACTGAGTCAGGAGGCAGGGGTCTCCACACACCCCCTGTCTGCACCCCAGCCTCTCCTGCTTTGGGGAGCCCTGCTCAGGAAGGGCTGTGAGTGCCTTGAAGGAGCCGCCAGCCGGGGTGCAGGCGCCCCGTTTTCCAGGCTGGCTGGGGCGGGCCTCAGACAGGGACCGGCCCACACTCCTGCTGGCTGGCTGGTCTGATTCTGGGATTCTGGGGGCCGGGCCCCTCCCCCAGAGGCTGCCCTTGGGTGGTTGCCGCCTGGAAGGGCGGCCTCATCCCCTGCTCACAAGGGCCCGGAGAGGGGGCTGTGCTCCCACAACCCGGGAGCCTCGTGCCCCCCAAAGTGGGGTGACCCATGGGCCACATTCCTCCCTCAACGCCCCCACCGGCTCCCGCGGAGCTCCAGGCCAGACTTGGAAACTCGCCTTTTGTGGATCCGAGCAGGCCCCGCATCCCCAACGGGCAGCGCCCCGGACTCCAGAGGAGCTGGGCACAGACCCGGGGCAGGACGGGCCCTGCCCCGGAGCCTCGGTTTCTCTGGCGGCCACGCGGCTGCGCCCCTCCGCCCCACCCCCACCCCACCCGAGCGGCCCGGGGCAGGGCCGGGTCGCCTGCGGAGCTGGTTAAAAACCTCGAGGTGTCAGAGAGCAGCTCGTTCCCAACCTCTGAGGGCAGACAAGCCCTTCATCGCTCCATTATAACGCGGAGCCAGATGGTCTTTTGGGAGGCGCCCCCCTCTCCGCGCCCCCCGCGGCCGCCCTCGTTCATTCAGAGGCAGCGCCCGGCACTAACGCCGCGGGGCCCAGGCACGCTTCCGCGGCCCCCCTGCGCCTAGCGTGGGAACCGCCTGCAAGCGCCCGCAGCCCCGCCTCGGGGCGCCCCCCCAGTCTCCCCACTGGGTGGCCTCTCCGTGCCTCAGTTTCCTTATTAGTAAACCGGGGACAAGCCAGTGCCCGCCTACTGGGTTTGCGGGATTAGCGGCCTCGGACACGGGCACTCAGGGTGGACGTGGGGGCCTGCGATCCTCAAATATCCTAAAATATCTACGGTCGGGCCCTTTCCAGAAAACGCTTCCCCACTGCAGCCGTGGGGGGGCGCGCTCCGCCAGCTGAGTTAACTGCCGCCCTACCCCCCCCCCCGGGGGGCCTTGCCCACCCACCCTTCTGGACTGGGGCTGCCGGGGGAGCCCTGCTCAGGAGCCGGTGAGCAAACAGGCCCGCCAGCGCCCAAGGCCGAGCTGCCTGCGGGGGCTGAGCCCAGGCTGCGCTCTGGGGTGAGGACAGATGGGGCAGCGGCCCCTCCCCCAGAAGGGTGGTCATTGAACCCCAAGCTGGCCACCTGTGCTTCTTCCAGGCCCAGGGGTCTCCCCTTCCCCACACCCCTCCCGGTCTGTGCCCCCAGAGCCAGCCGAGTTTCCGCACCTGGGAAGGACGGCCTGGTCCTGAAATCACCCGGCGCCCCTCCCCCTCGGAGTTCACTTGTGCCGGCCTGCCCCTCCTGCTCGCGGGGGGGCGGGGCGGGGGGGGGGAGCCTAGTCTGGGGGGGTCCCTTCCTTCCTCCACCAAACCGCAGGCCGGCCCTAGGCTTCGGTTTCCCGTCTGGTTGTTGAGGGGTTGGCCTGGCTGATCCCTCGCTGTCTGCTCAGGTCATTGGCAGCTCCCCAAACCATCATGCGGTGGGCGCACCCTGTTTTCTTGAGGGGCGACAATGTGGGACAGCAGCCGGGGGCCAGAGGGCTGGGGGGGCGATTGGCAGCCGCTGGGATGTGGGAGCAGGAGAGGGGTCCCCAGGGCGGGGCCGCCCACCGGTGGATGGAAGATCTGGGGAGCTGGGTTGGGGCAGAGGGGCCTGGCATCTCTGGGTGCTGGCTTTGGAAGTCCCTCCTCTGACCCATGGTGCAGATACAGAGTGTCCGAGACCCCCCCAGGCTTGGCCCCCCAGTCCTGGCCTCGGGGGGTGGGGCCTGCCCACCTGTGCTGGCCGAAGGGCGCCCCCAGCTCTCTTCAGGTCCCACCGCTGCCCACACCCCACACTAGGGCAGCCCCCACCCACCCCGGTGGGAGAGTGAGCACGGCTGTGTGGGCACCCCCTTGGCCTGTGTTTCTCTGAGTGTTCAGTGGGGAGGGACGCTCGGTGGTCTCCCTGGCCCCATGGGCTCTGTCAGTCCGATGCCACACGGAGAGGCCCAGGGGTGTGGGGCTCTCCCCGGGCAGTGCGGGAAGCCCTGCCCCCCACCCAGCCCAGAGCGGAACTTGGGCCTCTCAGGGCGGCTTCCCACACCTTCCCCGCCCCCCCCAAGACATTCATCCGAACAGACGCCTTCCAGGGGCCTCCTGTCTTCGCATGGAGCTGGGGCCCAGAGGCCATCTGGGGACCAGCCCTCCCAGCGGGGCGGGGCTCCCCAGGGGGCCTGGGGGGGTGGGGACTGGACGCCACAGCAGCTCCCCGACAACGCTGAGGGGCCCACATCTGGCCCCGAAGCGCCCTCCTGTCCCCTGCCAGCCCTGCCCTGACGAGGGGCCAAAGGGGAATGCCCACCTCCTCTCCCCCCGCTGCCATCCCCTGCCCCTCACCAGCTTTGGATTGCAGCCCCTGGGTGCCCACCAGAGACCCTCTGGAGGCAGCCTGGCCTCGTGGGTAGGACTCTGGGCTCAGGGTTTGAATTCAGGCGCCTCCACTCAACGGCTGGGCTCTCCCGGCCTCAGTTTCTACATCTGTGGAAGGAGGCTCATGTCGGTCCATCCCGGGCATGTGCCAAGGACCAGGGAGTGACTGCAGGCCGGGCACTCAGGCCGCCGCAGCGACACCACGCACGCCAGCAGGTCCCACCGGGGCGCTGCTGGTCTTCGGCTCCACCTGCCCCCTGTTCCTGGGAAGCAGCCCATGCCGCAGGGGCGGATGGACCCCTGGGGCCAAAGTGCCTCAGAGGCCCTGTGGCCCCAGCAAGCAGCTCGGTGTGGGCCTGCCCCCTGCTCGCCTGTGGGGGGGGGGCCGGCTGGGGCCCCGCTTACCTCTCAAAATTCTGAGCAGGTCTAGGAAGAGGCCCCGCCCAGCTGTTCACAGCAGGTGCTGAGTGGGTGTGTGGTCCCCCCCACCCAGCACCCCAAGTCTGGCCTCAGCCCTGGACCTGGCTGGGGTCGGCGCAGCCCTGTGAGTTGCTTGGGGGGGCGTAGGCTGTGGGCCCCAAGCAAGCCTGTCCGCTGACCATCCCCTGAAGGGCCAGGGGCCCGACAACCAGGAGGGGCAGACGGGAGGGGTGACGTGGGCAGGGGCCCCCCCGAAGACCCCACTTGCCCCGGGGGCAGCTCTGAGTCTAGGCAGCTGGACCCTGGGGGTTGGGGGCCCGGTGATGGGGGTCTCTCGGCTCTGGGGACCCTTCCTGGCCCAGGGCTTGGCGGACAGGGCCTCTGCAGAGGCGCCCCCGCCCCCGCCCCACCGAGGGGATGTCCTTGAGAGGGTGTCCTGCCGGCCAGGGTGAGATAATCCGGCTTTTGAGAGGCTGCGAGAGGCTGCTCGGAGACTTTCCCACAGCCCCACATAAAGGGCGGCCAGCTGCTCGCCCACAAAAGGCTCCCAGCCATTCAGGGCAGGGCGGCTGGTGGGGAGCAGGGGCCCAGCGCGCCCTACCTGGCCACCCCCAAGCAAGGCGTGCGTCCATGGGGGCGGCCCCTACCCAGGGACCCCTGCAGGCCCGGGAGGCCCCAGGGCTGGGCACTCAGGAGCAGTCTCGGGCAGTGGCCGGGGCCAGCCACCGGCCTTCTCCCTGTTGGCCCGAGGCTGGTGTCGTTCTGGGTCCCTCGCCCGTCCTGGGTGCCCAGGGGAAGGGCCTGGGGGGCCCCTCCTCATTCTCTCTGCCCCACCTCCCTCCTCCCTGCTACACGTCCTGGCACGGGGGCGGGGGTGGGGGGGTCGCGTTCTTGCTCCCGAGCCTGGCCCTGCTCTGCTCACTCCCCCACTTCACTTCCATGGCTCGCAGCCCCAGCGGCCCATCCGGTCACACTGGGCGGCAGGAGAGCCTGTGCCCTGGGCTGCTGGTGGCGGAGCCCCTGGGTCCAAAATCGCCGGGTCCTAAAAGTGCCTAAAACAGGGAGCCGGGCAGGGTGTCGGCACCCCGCCCCAGGAGTGACTGCCCAGGGCACTTGCGATGACGACATGCCATACAAAGACCAATCTGGGGAAGGGAGGAGGAGGTCAGGGGGGCTTCCTGGAGGTGGAGGCCTGGCTTTTCAGCTAGCCGGGAGGAGGGTGGGGGATGATGAGGGGCGGCGACCCTGGCCCACAGGGCGTGGGCCCCTCTCTGCAGCCCCGGTGGTAAACGCTCCTCCCTGATGATGTGTTTCCATCGGGTCTCCGCATCCTGGCCTGACCCTGCAGCCTCTTCTGCCACCAAGGGAGGGCAGCCAGGCCGGGCCACTGCCTGGCTGGGAGAGCTCCCTGGGTCGGGGGGAGCACCGGTCAGTGTGAGGACCTCGAGAGGCCCATGGGGGGACCAGGGGTGGCCCAGTGGGGACGGGCGTCCTGTGCCCAGAGCACAGGTGGCAAATGCAAGGCCCTCCACCTTGTTTTATCCGGCCTGGCACCTTGTTTCTACCCCGTGGCAGCGCCGAGCTCCTTGCCCCTGGTTGAGGAGTGGTTACATTTACACAGTCCTACAGTCACACTCAGCCCTTTGAAGGCCACCACGAGGCTGACGGGACCCCCAGTGAAAAGGAGCCAGACACCCCCGGCCTAGAGGAACTGGATGCCTGGGGGCAGGAACGGCTGTTTCCTCCCGCCTCTGCACTGGGGGGGGTCTGAGAGCAGAACTCAGGGGCAGGGCACATTCCAGCCGATGACCCCACTCGTCCCCGGCCCCCCACCTGCCGGGGGCGCGGGCGCATCTTCATCCCAGCCCCGCGGCGCCTGCCAGGGGGCCGCTCTTTGTCCAGCCCGGGCCGCAGATTGGCTGCTGTGCGTGGGAAAGCGCCCGCTCCCCCGGCCCCACCGCCTGGGGCTGCATAAAGGCCCGGCCACTACCCCACGCTCCCTGGCCACCCTCCGGGCTGCGCTCTCGGGCCGGGCGCCCAGCTTGGTCCCAGGTTCATCCCCCCACCAACCCCTGAGTAGAGACGGATCGAAGCAGCAGCAGCGGCAGCAGCCACGCAGGTTGCAGGTGGGGGTCCGGGCTGGGTCTGGGCGGATGCCCCCGCCACGTCTCTGCTCCTCCTCCCGTCTTGGGAGTTCTCAGGGTGCCAGCCCAGCTCTGAGCTGGGAACAGGACATTGTGGAGATGGAGGTGGCACTCTTCCGGGTGAGCACTGCGCCAGGCCAGGCGGGTGGTGGGCGTGGGTGTCCCTCGGGGGTCGCTCTCCACCCTCGGCCCTCGGCTCTCGGCTGCCTGGTGAAGCCCCCCTACCCGCTCCTCTCTGTCTCTGCAGCCCTGACCACCGACGACCCCCCACCAGAGCACCTCAGAGGGACTTCCGGAAGGCGGAGCTCTCCCTGCACACCCAGTGGTGATGGAGACCCGGGCCCAGCTGCCTGAAGACCACCTTCTGCTGCCACACAGTAGCAAGCCCCCGGCCCCCACCCACCGGGACTTGGGTGGCAGCCCTGGTGGCGACCTTGCCGGGCCTGGACCCTGGACCTCCTGCCTTAGGGACTTTGTTTGCCCCCCATTTCACGCCCAGCTCAGGGCCAAGGCCCAGAAGTCCAGCCTGTGGACAGGTGTCGCCCCCACATCTTCACCTTGAAGGAGGGGTCCCGGGGGCAAGGGTTTTGTGAGTTACAAAGGCTGTTGATGGTTGAGGCGGCCCCCCGAGCAGAGCGAGCGGCCAGGCCCACAGCGGGGTCTTGCCCCTGCCAGGCTAGGAAAGGGCAGGGGGACGCTGAGCTTCTGACAGACATGGCCGAGTGCTGGACCCCGGGGGGGCTGCGGGGCCTCAGTGGCGCCCAGGGTGATATAGGCGGATCCATCAGGGATGGATGTGTGGGGGGCACGAGCTGTGTGGGCCTCAGAGCGGGACCCCCGTGGGGCTGGGATGAAGGTGCTGGTCGGCGTCTCCGCCACTGCCCACAGCCCCCGCCCCCCACCCCCACGGCTGGCTGCCACCTCTGAGATTCAGGGTCCCTGCCCAGGGTACAAATGGGGCCCTATGACAAGGTCTGGACCCCGGCCCTCTTTTCTGGTCACGGCCCAGTCTCCTGGTCCCCAACGACAGGGAAGCCCTCAGGAGGGCCAAGACAGGCCACCAGGGGGGCCTCCATGGCGGCCAGCCCTGCCCTGGGCTCTGGGGTCCTCGGTTCACAGCGGAGGAACCGCAGCCTCAGGGATGCGCCAAGGACGCACAGAGGCAGGGCTGGGCTGGTGCCCCTGGGCAGTGGGGTCAGGCCAGGGCCTCTGTGGCCCCTCCTAGCCCCTGCTGGGACTGCTCAGTGTGGACTGAACAGAGCAAGGAGTGGCTCCCCCACACTGCTCTTCCTGGTCCCCCAAATCTCACCCCAGTAGACTCCCCCAGACAAGCATTTTTTCGATGAGGCCTCAGATTGAGAGGCCCCTTGGTCTGGAGCCCAGCAGCGTGCCTCACTAAACCAGGACTGGCGAGGGAGCAACCTGCTTCTGTCTGGGGCCCCGGGGGGGGGGGCCCAATTGTAAAGGGACCCCCAAACCCCACCCCTCCCTGACCTTGTGCAGGCCACACACAGGCCCGGAGAGAGGAGAGCACAGGGTCTTGGGTTTGCTGCCCCCTGGTGGCCAGCAGGGGCCACCTCAGGCCCGTCCCAGCCACATGGGCCCGGGTGGGGGGAATGCCCAGGTGTGGGTGGCTACAGTCGGGAAAGCAGCTGCGGAAATGCTGAGACCCTGCCGGGAAGTTACCTTCTGGGGAAGCACAGAGTCAGACCAGAGACAGGGACAGTTCGGAGGGCGGTGACCCCAGCAGCCTGTGGCCCACCTTGTTAGTGCCGCTGCTGTTCCTGGGGTTCGGGGCCACCCTCATTAGTGGTGCCCCTCCGAGCCCCCCGTCACACTTAGGGATCTCGTTACCTGGTCAGCTTGGCATCTCCCGGCCAGGCCAGCGAGGGCAGAGGGGGGAGGCTCCCCCCGGGATGGCTGCGTGGGGCAGGAGCGGCGTGGGCGGAGGGAGGCCCGGGTGGCAGCCACCGCCCTACTCAGGACAGGGTGGCGGAGGGCACGCAGCATCTTCTCCGTCCTGGGGGGAGGGCTCCCAGGGCCTGCGGCGCCTCCCGAGTCTGACGGCGAGTCCAGCACTCGAACTGCTGCTCATAAAGTCCCAGGGGCGCCGGCCTTTCGGCTGCTCTAGGCCGCACTGCAAGAAGAAGGGCCGTCTTGGGCCACACGTTTAATACACCACGCCACATAATCACAGAACAGTCTGGTGGTGTTCTAAGTAAGTTTTCGGTTCGGCGTTGGCCACACTCACAGCCGTCCTGAGCCCCAGGGGGCCTGTGGGTGGCCCGAGGGACCCCTTGCCTTTTGGTGTGGCCCGAACCGCCTTTACCCGGCAGGCCTGGCGCTCTGGCGGGCCGCCACCTTGCAGCCACGTGCGAAACGCCAGTTCCCGGTGCTCCTCCTGTCATTTCCAGTTGAGCTTTTGTTTTCTCCTGAGACAGTTCATAGGTCCCTGTAAGAAACAGCCCAGAAAGGCCCTGGGCGCCCTTCTGCAGCTTCCCAGGGGCCCTGGCCCGGCCCCTGCCCAAGACAGCAAGTGTCCCATCACCACAAGGGTCCCGCCACCCCCAGCTGTCTGTTAAACAGAGTGAGTAAAACTTGCCTTGACTGGTGTGACTCTGTGGGTTGGGTGCCGTCCCCTAAGGCAAAAGGTCACTGGTTGGATTCCAGGCCAGGGCACAGGCAGGTTGCGAGCCAGGCCCCCAGTAGGGGGCACAAGAGAGGCAACTGATGTTTCTCTCTACCTTCCCCTCTCTAAAAATAAGTAAAATCTTTCTCTATCTATCTATCTACTATCTATATCTTTAGAAGGGAAGGAGAGAGGGAGAGAAATACCAATGTGCGGTTGCCTCTCCTGTGTTCCCTGCTGGGAACTGGCCTGCAACCCAGGCACGTGCCCTGACTGGGAATTGAACCGCAATCTTTTGGTTCACAGCCCCGTGCTCAATCCACTGAGCTACACCAGCCAGAGCAGTAAAATCTTTTTTAAAAATTGTGATACAACCCACGTAGCGGACGGACCACCTTAACTGCCTGAGTGCGGCCCCGAGCCCACTCCAGCGGCCGCGCAGCCCTTCCCGGAACTTCCTCGTCTTCCCCAACTGAAACCCCGGCCCCACTGACACTGGCCCCGCATTCTCCACCCGCCCCCCGCCCCAGTCGGTCCTGTCTCCGTGGACCTGCCCCTCCAGGGGCCTCCTGGGAGAGCGTCCCACAGGGCCCGCCCCCTCCTGTCTGGCTGATTTCACTCCCCGCGGTGTCCTCCAGGTGCACCAGCTGGTGTCAGGTGGCGCGGCCTCACCCTGGCTTCAGGTGCACGCCACCCACGGTCTGTAGACGTCGCCTGTGGCACGCCCACGCGTGGGCACTCGGGCGCTGTGGGTCCGGTTGCTGGGAGCAAGGGGGTACTGGTCCAGCAGGGGGCCCTGGGCGCAGGAGCTGGGCCTGACTCATTTCTGAGAGGCGGCCCAGGGCTGAGGGGGGAGCAGCAGGACACAGGGGACCCGGAGAGGAAGTGGGGACAGGGCTTGCATCAGACAGGAACGGCTGAAGTGCCTTCTGGGGAAATCATGGGGTCCCCTGGGGCTGGCCCCGTGGCTCAGCCTTTACCAGCAGAGAATATTAATGCATTTCTGGATTAGCCCTTTTCTTATAAAAGTAAAATATGCTGCTATAAAACCCCCACAACACACAAAGGTGAATCAGTCAGAAAGTGGAAGCTGGTTTGTGATGTCCCCCCCCCCCCCATCACAGGCTGAGCCTCTCTGTCCCTTTTCACGTCCTCGGGCCGCCCTGGCCTCCTGGCTGGGGTGTGCGTGTCCCTGCCTGTGCCTGGGGGGAGGTCCCAGGTCTGTTTGCAAGTCACCTCCCAGTGACCTCACCTGAAGTCCCCGAACTACCTACCGCTGATGCCCTGCAGCCAGGACACACCCGCATCTGTGAAGCCAGGGTGGTCACCCATCTCGGGGGCAGCACCACAGGTCCAGGGGTCCTGGTGATGGACAGGCACCGTGGGTCGGGGGGGTGCTGGGGGACCAGGCTGTCGGGAGTGGGGTAAGCCCGTGGCGGGGAGCTTGGTCCCCGCGTGGAGCGGCTGCAGCTGTGTGGGTGACGAGAGGGGCAGAAGCCCCCATACGAGGCAGGGCAGCTGGGGTTTAGGGGCTGCGCCCTGACAGTCACTGTGTTTTCTCTGAGTTTAGGCCTGGTCGGTGTGTCCTCGACGCTCTAAGTCCCCCGGTGGAAGTCCTCCCATTTCGCTCTCCTTCTTCAGAATGAAGTTGGGCCATAACCAGTCCTTCTATTTCATGTAAATTTAGAAAAACCGTCTTGCCTTGAATGGTGGGGATCAGTGGGTTGGGCGTCGTTCCGCAAAGCGAAAGGTCTCAGGCTCGACTCCCGTCAGGGCAGGTGCCTGGGTTTCGGGGCCGGGTCCCCGGCTGAGGGTGTGCGAGAGGCAACCAGCAGATGTCTCTCCTCTCCTCTTTCTCCCTCCCTTCCTCTCTCTTTAAAAATAAACGAATTAAGTCTTTAAAAACTATTAAAAAAATCACCTTGTCAGTTTCTACAAACAAGCCTGCTGGAATTTTGGTCGGGACCACGCTGGTTCTGCAGACGGATGTGGGGATAATGGCGTTTTACCAGAACCGGGCCCCCAGCTTCCGGAGGGTGTGCGCCGCGCCCCCCCCCCCCCGTGTGCGGTCCTGCGGGGCCGTTGGCCCGAGCGTTCGCCTCCGAGCGTTCGCCTCCGAGCGTTTCACGGTTTTTCACACGGTGTGCTCGCTTTTCTAAATTGCCGATTCCTGTCCCTGTGTTTAAAAATATTGACCTTCTGTCCCATGGCCCTGCTACATAAATTTCGTAGTTCACACAGTGTTTTAGTACAGTTCTGAGGACTTTTATACACAGGGCCACGTTGTCCACAAAGAATCGTTTCTCCTTTCTTTCCAATCTCTACTCCTTCTATTTCTTTTTCTTGCTTTGTTGTAATGGAAATGCAGGTCCAGGTGCCTGTGGCTACAAAAAGCCAGTCCTCTGGAGACAGGGGCTGACCTGCAGAGAGGACCATCCCCGCTCTCAGTGTGGCAGAGGTGTTTATAAGGAGGGAGGGGGCACAGAAGAGACAGATTGGGGGAGGGTTTGCGAAGTTCTCGATGTGCAGACGGGCACGGTCCTTTGCACCAAGGCAGGTGACAGTCCTGTGTGTGTCATCCCGGTTTAGTCGCCCGGCTCCACAGTTGAAGGTCGGTGCTTCCCCTGGAGCCAGGACACCTGAAGGTGGGTGTCCGCACCTTTTGAAGTCCGTTTCCTGGGTTTTTGTAGAACATGCTGCTCCTGTGTAAGCTACACATTAGTCAGAGTTGGCACTTACAGAAACAATGTTGCACTTACAGAAACAATGTCAGAAGAATGGTGCGGGCGGGGTTCCAGCCTCCACCCCCCCCCCCCCCCCCCCCCCCCGCCGTTGGAAACACTGTTACATTGTTGCGCTGCCCCATGACCTGCAGACAATGCCGGGTGGAGGTGGTGCGAGCGGGCATCCTCTATTGCTCTGGCCTTGGGGGGAAGCACACAGTCTTCGCCACGACTTAGCCGTGGGGTTTCTAGACGCCTCTGCAGACTCGGGGGGCTCTTTTTTGTGCAGGTCCCATGTCCCTGGACTCTAGTCATTCCCAACCCCTATCATTTACTTTTAACCTACTTGTATCTTGATGTAAGTCTGTTCCTTGAGGTCTCCCCACACAGCTGGGTCTTGGTTTTGTATCCAGATGACAGTTTGCGCATTTACTGGGGGTGTTTAGACAATTTACCTCCCGTGTAATTTTCTATATGGCTGGATTTGGGTCGATCATCTTGCTTGTTATTGGCTCTTCTCTGCTCCTTGTGTCCTCTTTTCCTGCCTTATTCTCGAGTATATTTTTCTAGTATTTTGTTTCACCTGCACTACGGGCTTATTAGCTGTGCGTATTTGCTCCACCTCTTTCGTGTTGCCATGGGGACCCCAACGGACACCCCTCCGAACCATCGTAGGCCGTCTCCACGCAGAGAGGGGCCGCCAGCGTACAACCAGGTGGTCAACTCCCACAGATTTTGCTTCTGCACACTGTTAACATCACCATACAGGATTATTTTTGCTTTAAGCATTGTATTGGTTTCAAAATAAGTGTTTAAAGTAAGAAAGAGATGACTCATGTTTACTCACGTACTTACCACTTCTTTCACTTTGCGTTCCTTTGAGTGGAGATAAGTTTCCTCCTGGCACCGATTTCCTGGAGTTTGAAGAAAGTCTGTTCACGTTTCACGCCGTCCAAGTCTTGTTGTGAGAAATTATCTAAGCCTTTGTTTGAAATCGTGAAATCGAGTCCTTGGTCTTTATTTTGCTTTCACTTTGGACAAATAGTTTCATTGTGTATGGGGTTCTGAGCTGAAATTTTCCTTCAGCGTTGCGTAACTGCTCTCCAATGGCTTCCGGCTTGCAGAAGTCCAGGCCAAGCCCCCCAGGAGCCCCGCCCTTGCCCCTTTGTCCGACGAGGGAGGACTGTCCCCACCGCTGTTTGCCAGGAACTCGGCTCTGAGTCTCCTCACCCCACCCTCCTCCCTGCTTATTTTTCCTGGGGTCTGTTGGTCTCCTTGCATTTGTGGGTTTATAGTTTCTTCAAATCTAGAGAAATTTCCTCTATTACTCCTTCGAATATCTTTTCTGTTCTTGTCTTTCGCGCTCTCTCTTTAAAAATAACCATCCAAGCCCTGGCTGGTGTAGCTCAGTGGATTGGGCACGGGCCTGCAAACCAAACAACTGTGGTTTGATTCCCAGTGAGGGCACTTGCCTGGGTTGCAGGCCAGTTCCCAGCAGGGGACGCACGCGAGGCAACCACACATTGCTATTTCTCTCCCTCTCTCCTTCCCTTCCCCTCTAAAGATAAATAAAATCTTAAAAAAAAAAGAAAGTAAACGTCCAATCGCATCTGTGTTACACAGCGTGGCAGTCACTGGGGCCTTTGAGACCCTGTTCACTTTTCTTCGTTCTTCTTTCTCTCGGACCCCCATTTAGGACCATTTCTATCACTACACCTTCAAGGTCACTGACACCTCATTAGAGCAACTAACCTGTCGTTAATCCTGCCTTTACGGCTGAAGTGTGTCGCCTGCTTGGGGGCAACAGGTTCACATTTGAAACCCTGAGCCCCAGGACCTTAGCACGTGACTGCGTTTGGAGGTAGGGCGTCGAAAGAGGTGAGTACGTTCCAGTGAGGTCATACGGGTGGGCTTTAACCCACTGCGACCGGCATCTGTGAAGAACAGGAGTGTGGACCCCAGTGACACCAGGGATGTGAACCACGCACAGACGAGGGGCCCGAGCGAGGACGCAGCAAGTAGGGCGCCACCTGCAGCCCACGGAGGAGGCCCAGGAACGCCAGCCCTGCCGACACCCTGGTCTTGGACTTCAGCCCGAGGAACCGCGGAGCGAGAGGCGTCGGTGGTTCTTTGTGGAGGTAGCTGGTCCCACCCGGTCACCCGAGCCGCCTGTTTTCCAGCTGGGACTTCACAACGTTCCATTTGCGTCTTTCCCCTGTCTTCCCTTTTTCTCCTGTTTATATGTTTTTTCTTCAAAAGGGGTTTTGATGGGACTCGTCTGGGTCCTTCTCTGGTGACCGCACCGTTGCTGTCCTGTTTCTCCGGGCTGGCTTCTCAGGGTCGCGTTTCCCGGCTTCGTGGCCGACCGGTGGTTTTGACGGGGTGCTGGGCACCGTGTCTTCACCTCCTCAACCCTCCGGATGTTCTTCCTTTGAGTCATTCTTCTGAGGGTTGCAGCTCAGTTGCATGGGGGCGCTGCGACCCTCTGGGGGCTTGTTTCTGAGCTTGGTCAGGACAGATCTGGACAAGCCTTCCCTCGGACGCAGCGGAGTCCTGCTGACCAGGCGTGGCCCCTGGTGTCTGCGGGACGCCCAAGTGGCCCGTGAGGACTCCCGCCCCTGGCTGCTCAGCCCCCAGCTGCCTCCCGGCCCGGCCCGGAGGCCCCGCCTGCTCGCTCTCTGGCGCTTTGAGTTCGGTGCTGAGATGCAAGGTTCAATTTTCCGGTGAACACAGTTGCAGAGTTAGCCTTCTGCAGACTTCTGGAGCCGTCCGTCTGTCCGTACAGCTTCCTCTCCACTGGAAGTCGGCCTCTGGTTCCCGTCTGCGGCCACCGTCGCGCACCCCGACCTCTGTGTCACCCCTCTCTGCCCCCCCCCCCCCCCCCCGCAGCTGCATCTCGGTGCCGCCGAGCTGGACCGACCCCGTCCGGCAGCCTCAGCTGTTGCCCTGCTCCCAGGGTCCCAGAGGTCTGTGTTGCCATATCTCTGAAAAAGGCCGGCTCACAGTCTTTCAGTTCCTGGCCTTAGTGACGGAGGGCGGAGTCCAGGCGGTGCTGCTCCATCCGGGCTGGAGGGAACCGATTCCCAGCTGATGAAGTCCTAGGTTGTTTCCGGCACCCTCTGTTCCCGGAGAGACACCGCGTCCCCAGACACTCAGGTGAGTGCGTTCACAGCGCGCCCTCCTCTTGCGACTTCCCGGGTCGTCCCTGGGTGAACTGGCCGGTGACCGCAGACACTCACTCCGGCTTCACTTCCCAAGTGCCTTCCAGGAAGGGCTGCCCGCCCCGGCCCGCCCCTCCCACTCTCCGCAGTCAGGGGACTGGCTCACTTTGCCGGCCTCCGGCCTGTTGGGCCTACTGTGTGCCCGCCTCCACCCGCGGGACACTTCTTCCTTAGGCCTCCCTCCCAGGTCTTCTGAGGCTCTGCCCGCCTTGTCTTCCTCTCTCTGGGCCGGCCCCGCTGCTTCCCCTCCCCCTCCCGTTCCCAGACTCCCTCCCCTGCTCCGGCGGCAGCCGCAGGCCCTCCCTGGGTGCCAGCCCTGCTCAGAGGCCAGGGGAGCCCTGGACCGCGCAGTCTTCTGGAACCCTCCTCTTGAGCCGAGACACAGGAGGCAGCAGCTCCAGTGGAGGCCGCGGGCTGTAAGTCCAGGCCAGGGCCCGGCACCGCGAACGTGGGGTGGGCACCAGCTGCCCTGTCACGGGGACCACGGGAGCCGTTGGAAGGGTGGTGGCCAGGAAGAACGGTGTGTGGGGCTCCGAGATGGAGGAAGGAAGGAGAGTCGGAACCCCCGGGACACAAAGGGGGTGGTGTGGCTGGGCCTCGGGGGCCGGGCCTGAGGGGGCAGGCTGGGGGGGCCCGCAGGAGGTGCCGGAAGAGGGGCTAAGGCAGTCGGTTCACAGCTGGAAAAGGCCCCCAGCTGCTGCCTGTGAGACAGTAGGGGGCGCCAGCGGGCCCTGTGTTGGCCGGAGAGGCCTGCGGTGGCAGCTTGCTCTCGGTGACATTCTGTAGTAAGACGGTGTTACAAAACGCCCTTCCTTCATGTGATGCTCTGCCGGAAAAGTCGCTCTTCAGTTAAATGGGAACCAGAATGCTTGCACAAGAATTGTTCTCCAGGCCCTCTGTGTGAAAAGGGAAACAGTGGCATGGGTGACATCTTGTGACCACCGCAGCTGCCTGTCCTGGTCCCGTGACCGTCAGGGGACCGCTGACCTCATCCTCATTCTGCAGCCCCGCTCCCGCCCCAGGGCCTCTCAAGAAGCTGCCCCAGTGGCAACCTGGGGCGCGACCCTTCTGTGGGTCGAGGCCCTGCCCCCGAGCTCCGTCCGAGGTGAGATCAGTGCTCAGGCCTGTGAAGCCCAGACTCGAGGATCTGAGTTCCAGGCCTGACCGCACCCGGACGGTGGAGATGGGGGGCCAGAGGGGCAGGCTCCATGCTGGGGGTGCCAGAGGGGGAGGATGAGGAGGGGCTGGAGGCCCCGCCCTCTGGGGGTGCTTCTCCAGCTGCGCCAGCGCTGGGGCCTGGACACCCAGCCTCAGAGGGCAGGCTTTTGACCCCGGCAAAGCATGGCTTCAGTTTCCCCTGTGCACTGGTGGGAGGTGGGCGCCGGAGGCCCTCTGAAGCCCCCGGAGCCTCTGGGCACAGATGGTTGGGTCAGGAGAGGAGAAGAGGTTCCCGGGGTCCCCATGCCCACATCACAGGGGGCACTGGAAGCAGAGGCCCTGGAGCGTGGGCTCCACCGCCACCCCCAGGGAAAGATGGGGAGCGGGAGCCCCATGCAGCTTCAGAGAGGCGTGGAGCCCTCTGGGGGCACTCCCCGCTCCTGCCCTGCCTGGGGGTCCACGCTGAGGAATGTGGCAGTGTCACCAGCAATGGCCCCAGCTGCCTCTGCCTCATTCTGTCACTGGTGAGCCTGGCCCAGATCAAGGCCTAGGCGGAGAGGACACCTGCTGAGTGAGCAAACCAGCAAATGAGGGAACGAGTGGGTGAGTGAATGAGTGAGTGAGTGAATGAGTAAATGAGTGAGCGAGCGGGTGAATGAGTGAGTGAGTGAGTAAGTGAATGAGTGAGTGAGTGAGTGAGTGAGGGAGCGAGTGAGTGAATGAGTGAGTGAGTGAATGAATGAGTGACTGAGTGAGTGAGTGAGGGAGCGAGTGAATGAGTGAGTGAGTGAGGGAGCGAGTGAATGAGTAAGTGAGGGAGGGAGCGAGTGAATGAGTGAGTGAGCGAGTGAATGAGTGAGTGAGTGAATGAATGAGTGAATGAATGAGTGAGTGAGTGAATGAGTGAGTGAATGAGTGAATGAGCGGGTGAATGAGTAAATGAGTGAGTGAGTGAATGAGTGAATGAGTGAGTGTATGAATGAGTGAGTGAGTGAGTGAGTGAATGAGTATATGAATGAGTGAGTGAATGAATGAGTGAGTGAGTGAATGAATCACTGAGTGAATGAATGAGTGAGTGAGTGCATGAATGAACGGCTTGTGCAGAGATCTGAACCCAGGTCTTCTTCCTGCTCCCAGGGACACAAAACTCCTCCCCCCCACTGTCTGCCCGGTAGGGGCCCCACAGATAACAGACGCAGGAGGGAAGGGAGAGCTGGCTGAGAGGGCGGAGACAGGTCAAGGCGCCACACCCAGCGATCAGAGAAGGCCTCCCAGAGGAGGCGGGGCTTCAGCAAAGGCCCGGCACCGAGTGCATTCTGGGGGGCCACCCCTCGCTCCCCAGTGAGGCCTGGCTCTAGGCCCCAGCACTCACACCCTTGAGGCTTGATGTCAGGGTGTGGTGGGGGGGAGGGTGGGCACGGGGAGGCCAGGAGGAGTCAGCTCTGCCGCCCTCCATTCGGGACGATGTCCACTGGTGCCTGTGGGTAAGATCTGCTGCTGGCCCTGCCTCAGTTTCCCCGCCTGACCAGGGCGGGGTGCACAGAATGGCCTTTGAGGGGTGCCTGGCAGGAGGGGTGGGCTGAGACTCACTGGGTGTGGGGCCTTGCTGGGGGAGGGTTGCTGGGGGAGGGAGGAGGCCCTCCCCCTCCGGAACCCTCTGGCCTGCCCACCTGACCAGCACCCCAGGAGTTGGGAGGCGAGTGGGGGCCTGGCAGGGGGTGGTGGGGGGTCCCAGCACCCCCGAGCCGGTTCTGGGCCCCTGTAGGGAGCCCCAGGGCCGCCGTGTGCTGCTGGGTTTCAGGATCATTGCAGAGCACTCCCTTGGGCGACGTGGGGCTCCAGGGATGTGCAGACAGGGCCCCCTTGCCCTTTGCTGGAAACCCCGTTGACCTGCGGGCAGAGAAATGGGGGTGGCCCTCCACCAGGCCCTCAGGATGGGGACGGGAACCTGTGCTGCTGGGATGCTTGTGGGTGCTCCCAAGGCCCTGGGGCCCACCCGACTCCCACCGGGCCTCTGAGCACTGGGGTCTGGGTGGCTGTCCTAGGGGGTGGTGGCCAGCGGTGGACCCGGCCTCTGAGCACTCACGGCTCTGCCAGTGGGACGCGTGGCCCCGCCGCCCCCATTGACGCACCCAGGCTCCCCTTGCCAGGGTCTCCAGATACGAAATTAAGTAGCAACTCTGAGGACCTTGGTCCCAGGAGGGGCCCCAGCTCAGCCTGGGCTGGGCGTCCAGTCCCCTGCTGCAGGAAGGGCAGCGCCCGGGCCTGGCCAGGGCCTGATAGCAGCCTCCCTGAGCCTGTGGAGCAGGCACCCGCATCCAGGGCTGGTCTGGTCTGATTAGACCAGAGCCACCACGTTTTGCAGCCTCGCAGATGAAGGAGGCACATGAGCCAGGGACACAGGTGTGACGTGGCAGCTGAGGGGCTGGGGTCAGTCCCCATGGGGACACCGGGGGTGGGGGCTGGGCTGCCTCTCTGGAAACTTCAGCATGCCTCCTGGGTGTGCGGGGGTCTCCCGCCCCAGGCCTGCCCACACATGCCCAGCTCTGGGGGCGGCCCTGGTGCTGGGAGGCTGGGAGGGGACATCCCCTCGGAGACGCGGAGTCGGCTGCGCTCAGGGAGGGTCTGGGCCAGGCCTCTGTCCTTCCCTCTTCTTTTGTTGTTGTTCAAGAACAGCTGTCTCCACTTCCCCCTGACGCCCCCCGCCCCTCCCTCGGTCAGTCAGTCCTACCCTTCTTGGGCTTTGTCCGTGGGTCCTCAATAGTTGTTCCTGACGACCCTTCCCCTTCCTTCCCCCATTATCCCCCTCCCCTCCCCCTCTGCTCACTGTCGGTTTGTTCCTAATTTCAATGTCTGGTTCTATTTTGCTTGCTTGTCTGTTCTGTTGATTAGATTCTTGCTAAAGGTGAGGTCATGTGGTGTTTGTTTTCACACCCTGGCTTATTTCACTCAGCGCGATGCTCTCCGGGTCCATCCGTGCCGTCACGGAGGGTAGGAGCTCCTTCTCGTTCTTCCTGCTGCGTGTGTGGCGTCCCGTCGTGTAAATGTGCCCCAGTTCTGGACCCGGCCCCAGCCCCTCCAGGGACAGGTGGCAGTGGGGACGGACACGGTGGGGGCGCCAGGCGCTCCGGGGTGACACAGTGTGCCTCCCCTGGTGGGGGCCCCAGGCTCCAGGTTTGGGGAGAGTGCCCACGTGAGACCTGAGCAGCCGTGGACAGGGCCCGGTGGCCCCGGGCAGAGGTGAACAGGAAGTAGGGGGGACTGCGGCCAGTGGGGAGGCTGTGGATCAGCACTTTGGGGTGGAGAGCGACAGGGGACATGCAGATGTGCTTTGGGGGCACCCGCTTCTGCCGGAGACTGGGGGGGGGGCTGCACACGGACAGGAGAGGGGCTGGGGGCACTTCTCTACCAGGCTCTGGACTTGGGGGCGGGCGCATGAGGAGGGCGGCTGTGCTGGTCCCACCCCTACCCCGTCCCAGCTCCCCTCTCTACCCCCACCCCTGCCCGTCCCTGCCCCCTGCCTCCCTGCCCCACTCCCTTCCTCACACACACTCCCTTTGTCCTGAGAGCCCAGCCCCCACTGAATTGCAGCCCGACACCCCCCGGGGGCCTGGACCCAGAGGGTTGAGGGTTTACTGGGCATTTACATAGACTAAGGAGGAAACTGTGAGCGGGAGGTTGATTGCTTTCGCTTTCGCTTTGACACGACGGAGCAGCGGGAAGAAGGAAGATCATGGTGTCGGTTCTGTTGGCAGGGGTCCCCAGACTGATGGCGGGGAATGAGGGGTCTTAAGGAGGGACATGGAGCCTCTACAAGCCTGGGAGCCACCCCGCTGGAGCCTGGAGCCCACGGTCGATGCCCTGAGTCTTGTGAGTCACCCCGAGCCACCCTCCTGTCCTGCTGGCCTCAGCGCCTGCCTGGAGCCCTGTCCCTGCTCCCTCGCTGAGCCCTGTCACACGCGGGACAGTGTCCCCCAGCAGCCCACCTCTCTTGGGCTGTCCCTGCTTCTGACGCTCAGTTCCCTGACCCCCCAGGGCTGGGGGGACAGGCAGCAAAGCCATATGTTCCCTCCCAGGAACTTTCCTCTGCAGATATCCACCCCCCCACCCCCTTACTCAGGCGCTAAAGGACAGCCCCCCAGCCCTCCGCGGGGCGAGCCCGCTGGCACTCTGTGAGTGTCTGGGCAGGAGCCCTGGGGGGCCGATCTTTGCCCAAGGCCGGCGGTCAGGTCCCAGGAGATAAAGCCGAGCGTTAGCCCACCTGCGTGGTGAGCGCGCTGCCCCCTGGTCTGCGTGGCTTCTGGGGAGATGAATTGGAATGTTTTCTTTTAAAGATTTGTATTCATTTTTAGAGGGGGGGGGAGAGAGGGACAGGAACTTGGAGGTGGGAGATAAACAACAGGTTGCCTCTCGCACGCCCCCTGCTGGAGACACAGCGGGACACCTGCAGCCTGCCACCTGGGCCTGACCAGCTATTTGCACAGTGGGCAGATGTTTGCACACTGGGCAGCTGTTTGCACAGTGGGCAGATGTTTGCACACTGGGCAGCTGTTTGCACAGTGGGCAAGGAGGCTGCTGCCTCCTTTGTGTGGTTTCTGGGTCAGCCCCGTGGTCACCCCTCAGGACAGGATGACCCCCTCATTGCTGAGGCTGAGGACAGCTTGCATCCTGCTCTGCTCCCAGGGTCCCTTGCGTCCAGCACAGGCAGGCCTGGGGGAGGCCTGGAGGTCATTTGGGCTGGAGCAGCTCTGACCGTCCTCCGGGGAGGGGGAGGGTGAGGTGCCCACCCTAGTGAGCAGAGGAGCAGAGGCCAGAGTCGGGGCGGCTCACCCCAGCTCTTAGGGCCGCCCATGGACCACGATGGGCAGCTCCCTGAGCCTGTGTCCCTGAGGGTGAGGCTGAGGCCCCCGCAGCCCAGGCAGCACCTCCGCTGCAGTGCCCTGTCCGTCTCCTGCAGACCCTGGTGCTTGTTTTCCTGGGATGCCCCCCCTGTGCCCGGGCGATGACCTCGTGCAAACTGGACGAGTACCCGGTGGGGGACTACTGTTGCCCCAAGTGCCGCCCAGGTGAGTGCAGCCCTGCGGGGGGGGGAACCCTGTGTGAGGGCTGCTTTGGCACAGGGGCAGACATTCGCACCCCACCCCTGGCTGGAACCCCTCTGTTCCCAGCACCCAGCATCGTGGGAGGCACGAAGACCCTGGAAGGGCAGAGAGGGGGGCTGGTGGCACAGGGGGCACGGCCTGGGAGCGGCCCGCCCACGCTGGGCCAGTGCACTGGGTCTCAGAGCTGGGCCCCGGAGTCCAAGGCAGGCTTACATTCTCGCAGAGCCTGCTCTCTCCTCCCCACCCCGACTCACTGCGCCCCAGGGAAGCAGCCAGTGGCCCGGGAGCCCCTGTGGGAGTGTCCCACCTGCCGGGCCCCGAGGGCCGTCCCCACCCCCTCCTCAGCGCGGGGCCTCTCTGGGCTGCAGGTTACCGGGTGAAGGAGGCCTGTAGGGGTTCCAGGACCACGCTGTGTGCAGCCTGCACTGAGGGGACCTTCACTGCCCACCTCAATGGCCTGAACGAGTGTCTACAGTGTCGTGTCTGTGACCCAGGTGAGAACGTGAGGCTGGCCACCGCCGTGCGGAGCCCCTGAATCCTGCTGGCCCAGGGCCAGCCCACCCCCATCTCCCGGGAGTGCTCCCTGCTGGGGGTCTTTCAGGGGACCCTCAGCCCCGGGGCCACACCTGCGTCCTTCCCGAGGGGGGCCGGTGGCCCTGCCCCTGCCATCCCATCACCCCGGCCCTCCAGAACTCAGGGGCCCTGTCCCCTCCCAAGGGCCCCCAGCCTGGGGCAAACCGCTACCCGTGGGCCTGGGCACCGCGGGCCTCCTCGCCCCACGGTGCAGGCTCTCAGGACCCCAGACCTGCACACCCAGCCTGGGGTCCCCCCTCAGGCTGAGCACTGGACCCTGGGCCTTCTTCTTGGCCCCCAGAGGAAGGCCAGGACAAGAGTGGAGGCCACAGCACTTTGGGGTTCAGTGCGGTGCGGGGACCCCACACTGCAGCCATGGACCCCTCAAGAGCATGCCTGACAGTGCTGAGCTGGGGTCAGAGGGCACAGCAACGCCCCTCAGGAGGACACCCAAGCCTCACCTTGGGCCCAGGAACTCTCACCGTCCCGCGGCTGCCATCTGACTAGCCTGGCAGCAGGCTGGGGACCTGGCTGAGGGGTGCGCCCCATCAGGAACCGGTTGCCACTCTGCTGGAGACCAGGCTGGGAGGTCTCGGTCTCCCCAAGACCCCTGGACCCTGTTGAGGAGATCCTTCTGCCATCGCCCCTGCCGTGGGCCACGGCCCCGCTTCGGGGCTCACGCTCTTTATGCGGGACCTCCCAGGAGTATGTTCTGGCTGAGCCCGGGGTACGCCTGGCCAGGTCTCTGCAGGGAGCCAAGGTGCCTGGGGTCCTTATCTGCCCCCACCGCCCCCCTAGAGCCCAGGCAGCAATCCCCCCCCCCCCAGGCGCTCTCCAGCCCTCCGCTGGGTTTCCTCGGGGCCGGGCCTGCCCGCCTTGCGCGGCACACCCTGCCGCTGCCCTGAGCTCCTTCTCCGGGTGCAGACATGGGCCTGGTGATCAGGCAGAAGTGCTCCAGCACGGCCAACACCCTGTGCGGCTGCGCCCGGGGCCACTTCTGCGTGTCCGACGCGGACCAGTGCGCTGAATGCAGGCCCCACAGCGTCTGCAAGCCAGGCCAGAGGGTGCAGGAGGCAGGTGAGCCACGGCCCAGCGGCGGGGACAGGCCCCACCCCGGGCTCCAGGGCTCCGGGGAACCCCCGCCGACTCTCTCCTCCCTCAGGCACCGAGCACCGGGACACTGTGTGCGAGGACTGTCCGCCCGGCACCTTCTCTCCCAACGGGACCCTGGCGGCCTGCCTGCCCTGGACCCAGTAGGTGACCTCGGGGTGGCCTCGGAGGGGGCTTCTCGGTGCTCCCCTGGGAGATCAGGGCCCTCCCCCAGCAGACTCGGGGCCCGTGCCTGCCGTGCGCTTGAATCCGGTGATTCCCACACCGGCATGTTCTAGGGCCTGGAACCCAGGGGCTGCTGCCCCCAGGGACCCGAAACCCTGTGGTCTGGGGTGTCCCCCAGGTCAGGTTTAGGGGCTTCCCTGCCGCCCCGGTGTCAGGGGAGGCGTGGGAGGGGCGCCCACAGTGAGGGCCGTGCCTCCTGTGGCGGGGCCCCAGGACGCCCCAAGTCTCTGGGGGGAGGCTGGGGTGAACAGGTGTGTCTGCCTGGGGCGGGGGGGACCAGGGGTCCTCTGTCCCCAGCCTGCTCTTCTCCTTCTTGTCCCTACTCCCTCGGGTTGTCCCCTTGTCTCCATCCACCCCGTCCCTTCCCCTCCTCCTCCCCAGGTATGTTTGTTTCCTTCCCCTGGCCCCTCCTTGTCCCCTTCTCAGGTCTGTCCCCTTGTCGGTGGCACTGGCTTCGACAGTCTTGCATCTTCACCCTGTCATCTCCGTTGCTGTTTCTCTCTCCTGTGGGGTGTCTGCTCCCCGGGGCTGTCCTGTCCTCCCTCCCACACCCCCACCCCGCCTCCCCGCAGCTGCCGGACCCTCGTGGGCGTGGGGGGTCTGACAGACCTGGGGCGGCCCCAGAGCCGCTCCCTCTCCAGCCTGAGCGCTCTGGCGTGCGTGGAGGGGCCGTGCCCGCCGCCCCACACCCCCGCCGCTCCCCTCCCCTAGGTGCAGCCAGGCGTTTCAGATGCAGGCCAAGCCTGGGACCAACAGCACAGACGCCACGTGCTCCTCCCTGGTGCCTTGGCTCCTCCTGGTGTCCATCCTGTTCATCCTCTTCGGGGCAGGTGTATTCGTGTTCGTGAGAAAGCGTCCGTGTGGTGAGCAGTAGCCGCTGGTCCTCTCGGGTGCAGGTCCCTGGCTTTGTTTTCCGAATCGGAGAACAAGCAGGGAGGGCGTGACGGCTTCTCTAAGGAGCCCTGTGCCACACCGCCTTGGGTCCCCAAGTATGGGTGCCCGTGTCCCGTCCGCCCTCAGGGGACAGAGAAGCTCGGGGTGGGCTGGGAGGCCCCAGGGTCCCTCGCTGGGCGGTGACCTTTCGTGCCTGGCCCCGGGGCCCCCAGTCCTCTGTGCTCAACCGACTCCCTGGCTGATGGCCACATTGGGCTGAGTTAGGGACCCCCATCTGGGAAGGGGCAGGGTGCCCTGTCTTTCACTTGCTGTGGACCCCCCCAGAGACAGGGAGCCAGGAGCCTGGGCGGCATGGGTCTCGCCTGCCAGAGGCTCTGTGTCCCGCGAGGGCGGGACGAAAACCAGGACCCCCGGTCCCCTGGCCCTGTGGCTCCCCCCTGATGCCGTGTCTCTCTTTGGCAGGAGGGTCGGCCCACAAGCGGTGTCTTTCTCAGGTAGCGCTGCTCGTCCACGCTGGTGGTGTGGGGGGCGGGGCCCCAGCTCTTCCCGCTGGCCATCCAAGGGGTGACCCTGAGCGTCCGGGACGGGGGCCTGAGCCGGCCACCGGGTCTTCAGCTGAAGGTACCTTGCAGGGCAACAGACAGCAAGCAGAAGGCCGTGCCGCCGCGGTCCAAATCCAGGGGGTCACCCAGATCCTGCCAGATGTCACCACGGTGGCGGTGGAGGAGACAGCGTCCATGTTCCCTAAGGGAGACCCAAGTGACCATCAGTGGCTGCAGGGTGCAGCCACTTGAGCCACCCCCAGCACCTGCTGACAGCTGCCAGCCCCCGAGGGCCAAGTGCGGGGCCACTGGGACCCCGTGCTGGGCAGCCAGCCACGGCAGGCAGCAGACGACGCCTGTGCAGCCCGGGGGCACTGGGGACCACAAGCACCTGCCCATCATTCTTGTGAGGGGCCCTGAGCCCTCCCCTCACCCCTGTGCTGTATGGACGCCCCCACGGGACACTCTTGGTACCTAACGGGCCAGCCCCGCCCCATGCCCCTCAGCTGCAGGGTGGGCCGGCAGGCACCTCCTTGAAAGGTGTTTCCAAGTCCAGGTGTGTCTCATTTTTTTTTTTTACTGTCCATTAAAAGTTGGTATGATGCTTTGGGAGTGTGTAACTCCGTCAGACCTCCGGAGAAACCTGGGGAGCGGAGGGCGCGGAGCGTGTTGGCAGGAGGGGCTCTGAGGCTGCGAGCGCGCCCCTTCCTCATCTGCGTTCGTCCACTGGTTTTCTCGCCCCGACAGCGGAGTTCCCTGGACCAGGGGCCTCCCTCATGCGTTCACTCGCTCACGCGTGTGTTGACACAGACCCGGCCTCACGGTTTCATGTCCCTTGGCTTCCAACCCATGATTCCTGTCGACTCTGGTGCTGAGTGTCCCGGACGTTCCCGGCGGGGTCCTGGCTGCCCCGGTTCCAGGGCCAGCACCCCTCCCACCCGCTCTGGCTGTTTTTCTGGGGAAGGGTGTTGAGAAACCGCCTTCGTGGGCTGGGGGTGCTCACGGTCGCTAGGGGGTCACCTTCACCTTTGTGGTGGTCTCTCGGGCCGCACGGGGCATTCGCCCGCCGGTTCTGCTTCGGGGGAGCCTTTTTCCTGGGCAGGTCACTGCAGCCCCCCCAGCGAGCTCGGGCCTTCGGCAGAGGAGTGCCAGGGCCTGAAGACCACCCCACGGGAGCCCGGCCTGGAGGGGTCGGGCCGGTCCTTGTGTCTGGTGGGAGCCCGTGGTTTCTTGGGAGAAGGTGGTCTCCGTCCCTACTGGGTTTGGGGGGACGGTCGGAGACGTGGACGGAACGAGCTGGCCTGCCTGCAAGAACCTCGCTGTGACAACCGTCACTTGCCCCTGCCAGGGGTAGATGGTGGGGCGGTTTCAGCCCACTTGGTACTCCCCCCCCCACCCCCGCGCCTACCCTAAGGGGCAGGATGGCACTTCCCACTCATAGGTGCGCGGCCCAACTCCCAGGCCCCCCTCCTCCACTGTCCTCTGGTCAGAGTGGGTCCGGACGACCTTCTCAGTCTCCCCGCTGTGTACCCCTGGTCCGGGCCTCGATGACCACAGTGGCCTCCTGGGGGCTTCTCTACCTGCCCTGCCCGCTCCCTGTAGGGCCCAGTCCTTCCCCCGCCCCTCCCCCTCCCCCTCAGTGGTCATTAAAAGCTTGGGACAGGCGAGGATGCCTGCTGGCAGCCCGGTCACTCTGCTGGCTCCCAGGTCCACAGACCCCAAACCCAGCTCCAGGCTGTGGCTCCGGGGTCCCCTCCGCCCCCTGTGACCTCAGCTTCTTCCTGTTAGTAGCTCTCCTGCCTGCGTGGTTCCTGAGGGCCAAGGGCCACCATTTGGGGACATCCTTACCACTGCTGTGACCCCTGCACGAAGACCTAGGGTGGGGGTGCTTGTCCGGAGCGCCCCTCCCTCCCCAGAGCACCTGCTGTTTCCTCCGCCGGTTGAGGCAGAACCAGATGCGGTGGGCGGACAGAGCCAGCGCCCGCCCGCCCTCCCGACTCGGTCGCCCGCCCCTGCCCGGCCTGGAAGGACGAGGCAGAGGCTTCTTTGAAGCGTTTACTCAGCTCAGGTCTGAAGCTCGAGGACTTTTGGTGACGATGTGTGTTCAGTGGGAGTTAAATCCACGTGCAGCGCTGAGAGGGGGTGGCCCGTGCTCTCGCTGCAGCTGGGCGAGGGGCTGGGCTCCCTCACCTCTGGGTGTCTGGGGTGGGACCTCTGCTCCAGGCCCCACATGGGGCGCAGGCAGGTCCCCACCGGCCGCACAGTCTCGGGGCGGCGGGGGTGCCTAGGACCGCGGGTGGGCGAGGGCCAGGCTGCAGCTTGGCCTTGGCTACCAGACACGGCACCGCACCAGGGGGTGCATGGGGGTGCCGCGGGCACAGTGGAACGCGTTGGCGAAGGCGGCCAGGTTCTGCAGGGAGCCCAGCACCCTGCGGGCAGAGGGAGGGCTGAGGTTGCCGCCACCTGGAGGCGTGGAGGCTCAGGGCTGCGAGGGCGTGGGGACCGCTTGCCTGTACTTTAGGGGGCTGTGGACATCAGTCTTGATGGACTGGACCGCGAACTCCGGCCGGTAGGACCCGCACCACACCTGCGAGCACAGGAGGGACATGGCTTCCGGACTGCGGGAGAGGAGCAAGGGGCTGGGCTTCGGAGGAAGGGCTGCAGAGACCTCAGCAGGTGGGGACCTGGCCCGGAGGGCGGGGAGGGGGCAGTGGGCGGACACTGGAAGCCAGAGGTTCCCTCCCTGTCCTTCCTGGCCGCCTCTCATCTCTCCTTGCCTTCGGTCTCCCTCCCAGCCTTTCCCTTCTGGAAGCCTCCCGGGTCAGCTAGTTCCGGTTCTGCCTGGCTCGCCCGCCCACGGTGTCCCCCACCATGGGTGACTCCAGAGACAGGAGAGGGAGGCCACTTTGGGGGCAGGTGAGAAGGGGCTTCACGGCTCCTGCCTGGGCGTAGCTGATGAAGAAGATCTGCTCGAAGGTCAGCTCCAGTCCTGGTAGCTGCTGGTCCCTGCCGCCTTCCTCTCTCCACTTCAGGTAGGCCTGTGGGCAGCGGCCGGGGCTGGGCACTGACCGGGGGCCGGGCCCGAGCTCGCCCCCTCGCCAGTGCTCTGCTGCCTGGCCAGGGTGAAGGTCTGGCTCCGAGGCCTGTCCCGGTGTGAGCCCTGCCTCTGCCGCTCAGGGGCCTTTGAGCACCCCAGGGAGGGTGCCCGCACCTTAATCACTCGGTGGCCAGCCGGTTGCTTGCACAGGCTGAGCTCCCTGGAGGCCCCCTGCCCAGGCGCCCCCTGCAGGGTGCCACCTGGAATGGGCTCCTGACGCCCACAGGGCGTGAGGATGCACCTGGGCTCGAGCAGGGGGGAGTCCCTGTCGGTCTGAGGGCTCCGTCCCCACCTCCTGGACCCACCTTGTACGCCTGCCGCACCCCTCCGTTGTCAGCGATGTTCTCCCCAAGGGTGCTGAACCCGTTCACCTGCACGCGGCAGACAGGACGGCGGGCAGTGGCCGGGCTACCCGGGCCTCCCCGCTCCTCCGCGGCGCAGCTGCGCCCCTGGCGGCCGACTCACGTTCTGCTGCTCCGCCAGGTCCCAGGAGTAGTTCCCGTACTGGTAGACCATGCACTCCGACCGCGTCTGGAAGCGCTGCGCTGAGAAGTTACTCCACCAGTCCAGCATGTTGCCGTTCTTGTCGAAGTTCCGGCCTGGGGGCGGGGCACGGTGGGCTGAGCGCGCGGCCCTGCCGCTGCAGCCTGGGCCGCTCCTGCGTGCCCGCCAGAGGCCCCGGCGTCTGAGCTCATGTTTGTGAGCAGAGGAAGCAGAGGATGGGCCCAAAGGGCACGGGCCTGCTCCAAGGGGTCAGCGCGTGGTCCCGGGACAAGGGCTCAGGCCCAGGGAGAGATAGGCTTCGGAGGTCTTCCACGCTGCCCTCGAGGTTAGGGGGTGGGGTCTCAGGTCCCGGGGCCAAGAGGTGCGGGAGGCATGGTCCCGGGACTCGGGGCTGCCCTAGTAAGGTGCCATGGTCAAGCTGTCCTGGCAACCAGCCTCTCTGGGCTGCAGCTGTAGCCCCGCTGCCTGGTGACAGGCCACTAGAACCAGGCAGGGTGGCGCCACCCAGAGGAAGGAGGTCAGAATGGAGGCTGCTGGCTGCCCTGGACTGGCCTTGGGCTGGCTGGCTGCGTCCTGGGCCAGAACTGGGAGCTACAGCACACCCTGGGCGGTGTCGCCCGTGGTTCACAGGCCCAGGGAAGGGCGGTAAATGCGGCGGGTCAGGCCCTCCACCCTCTGCCCCCAGCCAGGAGCCGAGCCTGCCACTCCAGACCCCTCTGCCACCGAAGCTCCCCTGGGGGGGCGCCTGGCAAGGCCCTTTTAGTCCTTGGTTCCCGCCTGGCCACAAAGGGGATGGGTGGTCAGCCTCCTGCCGGGATCCCAAGGCACAGTCCCCTTCCAGACCTGTTACTCTGTGGAGCGGCTGCGGGACTGGAGCTGCGGCTCTGACCCCACCGCAGCCCCTTACCGTTGTCGTCGAAGCCGTGGGTGATCTCGTGCCCGATCACCATCCCAATTCCCCCGAAGTTCAAGGCCTGCGGCTGCTCCTTGCTGAAGAAGGGGGGCTGCAGGATCCCCGCGGGGAACACTGCCATGGTGGATGTGGTGGGGGAGGGGCAGGGACAGAGAAGGGCCTGTGAGTGGGCACACCCCCCGTGTGCCCGGACCTCTGGGGTCCTGTCGCCTAATCCTGCAGCCTGGGAGGTAGAGGTCCTGACACATGCCCACTGCACAGATGAGAACGCTGAGGCCCAGAGCCCAAGGACAGCGCCAGGGTGTGTCAGGTTCAGGACCCAGGTCCAGGTGCCCCACACCCTTTTTCTGCTGCCCTGTCCTCTGAAACCCTCCCCTCCCCGAACGTCCACATGGGGGACAGTGTGAGGTTCCTACAGGTGGGACAGATGGCTCCTTCTCGCCTTCAGAGATTGGGCAGGGGTGCCCCCAGGAGGAAGGGTCAGGCCCTTGAGGCTCATCTCTGGCATCAGAGGGACGGGGGTGGGGGGTGGGTTGGGGTCCTACCGATCTGGTTCCGGTTTGGAGAGTAGAACGCGTTGACCACGGCAGCCCCAATGATCCAGCTGGGAGAAGTGAGCTGGTCACTTGCAGCCCTCACCCCCAGCGGCCCTCCCTCTGGGCCACCCCTGGGCTGGCCAGAGCCCACCCCTGAGGGCCCAGGCCACAGCAGCACGCACTCACTGTGGACGGCTGGGGCCTGGCTAGTCCAGACATCTGATACCTCCCTCAGCCCAGCGCCTGAAAGCAGGGGTGGCCCTGAGTCGGTGTCCCACCCTGCCCCCCGCCCCATGCCGTCCCCACTCACAGGTTCTGATCCACTTTCTTCCGCAGCTTCTTGAGGCTCCGCTGGGCACCAGCCTTGAGGTTCTGCAGGCCATTCTCAAAGTAGCGGTGCTCTGAAAAGTCCAGCTGTGGGCGGGCGGGGCGTCACTGCGGGCCAGCGGACCGGGGGTGGGGTATCGGGGGGCGGGGAGTCAGGGGTGCAGGGGACAGGTCGTGGGGCGTGCAGGGTGGTCAGGTGTGTGGTCTACAGAATCCGGGTGCAGAGGGATGACAGGGGTGGGGTGGGCACCCCTGGCTCTATAAACTGACGTGTCTCTAAGCAAGCCCCTTCGTCCCTGGGGCCTCAGTTGTCCCTTCTCTAACAGGGTACAGTTGCAGCTGCCCCCTGGGGAGGCAGCTAATTATTGACAGAGCCGCCCCTTCCCACCCCTGGTAATCAAGGGCCTGTGGACCACAGGGTGGGTCCATGGGCAGATGGGGCTGAGCCAGGAGACGGGGGGCGGGGGGGGCTTTTGAGGGACCCCTGGCTTGGGCCACGCACCTTGGAATACTCCTCATCCAGGCGTCTGTTCCTTTTGTCCAGAATGTAGTTGGGGTATCCAATCTGCACCCTGATGCTCATGGCCTGGCAAAGAGGGGGGCCATGTCTGCCCACGGTGGGCGTCCTGGCTCCGCCCTGGCTGTGTGCGGGAGGGACAAGGGCCTGGTCCCTGCCCCATAGACTGTGGGCAGGGTTAACGGAGCCGGACCTCGGACAGGCTGGGCCCAGGCCCAGCTTTGAGCCCAGCAGCTGGCGGGGGGTCTGATGGGGCTGGGGCTGGGGCTGGGGCAGAGCGGCTTCCAGTGGGTGGCCTGGCTCCCTGAGGTCTTGGTCTCCTCACCTGCTTTCGGGGTGCTGGGGGGTCTCCCAGGCTCTGCCCACAGGCCCCCTGCGCTGGCCGTGCAGTGAGCACCCCGGGGACGGCCGCCTGGCCCGCCCTGCGGCACCCCCCTCCTGTCTGCCAGCAAGCCCTGACCTCTGCCTTCCGGCCTGCTGCCCACCTTCTCCTGGGCCTTCTGCTTGGTGGCCTTGTCCATCCAGCTCAGCTCATCCAGGGTCTCCACAAATGCTTCCCGCACCTTGTCCACCAGCTCTCTGACCTGGGGGAGTATGGCCCGTGGCTCGGCTGACCGGCCCGGGGCCGCTGCAGGGCTCTGGCCCAAAGCCCGGCCCAGGCTGCCGTCTGCTCCGTGGTGGTGTGGGGGGTGACCTTCCTGGGACAGGGTCCCTTCTGCTGTACTTTGTCCCAGGGGTGCCTAGGGCCCCTCACCCCTAGACACACGGAACCCTTTCCCAGGCAGCCTGTGGGGTCAAGGCCTGGCTGAGGGCCACAAGCCCCTGACAGGCACGGCCCTCCTGGCCTCCCCCTGCAGACACCAGGGCAAACGTTACTCCCCCCCACCCCCAACACACCCGGGCTGCTGGCGAGGAGGAGCACACTGGGCCCCCTCAGCGAGAACACTGAGTCACAGTGCCCCCTGGTGGCGACGTGCCCTGCCCGCCTCAGCCCCACAGGGCACTGGGTCCCTGACCACAGCTGGGTGCCGGGCACCCACCGCCTCCTTGCTGTCTTGGGAGAAGGCCTCCTTGACGTAGAGGGAGCCCACGGCGCTCTCCATGTTGCTGTTGACGTAGCTGACGCACTCCCGCCAGCGCGCCTCCTCCTTGGTCTTGCCGTACAGCGCCTGGCAGCCGATCATTCATTCATTCACTACTTCACTCGTTCATTCCACTGCCTCTGCTAACATTCGCTTCCCTGTGCTTGGCTTTGGGGTGCCCAGGGTCGGTGGACGTTGGGTGAACTCAGGGGCTCCCCTTGAATGTTGGGCACAGGTGCAGGGAGGGCGGGCTGTGCAGGTTGTGGGGGGGCTCCAACCCAGGCAGGGAGTTGCAGGATGGGCGGACCTCCCCGGCCCCAAGCTCCTCACCCCCGTCCCTGCCACCCTGGCCAGGCTGTGCGGCCGGACTCTGCCTGGCAGGACGGCAGCCCCAGCCCCAGGCTGGCAAGACTCCAGGCTGGTCCTGGGGACCATGCTTGCTCAGCTACCAGCTCTTCCGTCTTTCTTATCACCCAAGTGGTAACAAGGACATCTGCCCATCTGTCCCCAGGGGCGCGGGGCATGAGGTGGAAACACGTCTCCTTCAGATTCCTGGCCCCGATCTCGGCAGGCCCAGAGTTCTGAGCGGCATCTGCCCCACTTGCCGGGACTGTGGGGTTTTCTGCCCCCAAAGAAGCCAGTGCGACCCTTTCTGCCTCCTCAGAGCTCGAGGCTCGGCTCCAGCCCTCCTGCCCGGCTGGTCTCCAGCCCAACAAGCCCAGGCAAGGGTGCAGACGGGACCCGACCTGCGTGTCCCTGTGGCAGCGGAGGGCTCCACCCCACCCATCACTCTGCAGAGAACAGCGGAGTAGTCCCGAAAACTCCTGGGTCCCTCCTGCCCCGTGCCAGTTTGGACACCTCACTGTCTGTCCTCAGGACTTGTCTGAAGCCTTGTACACCTGAGTGACGCTGCCGCCTCCACTCTGACCCCACCTCCCCCAAGTCATTGTCTCAGAACAGCCGCCATGGCCACAGGGCCCCTGCGGCTCCCCTGCCTCTAACCTCCCCCCGCAGCCTGAGCGACCACACGCAGGAGGCCTCAGCCCGTAGACCTGGGCTCTGCCTGGGCCCAGAGGGAAGCTCCGCCTCCCTCCCCAACCTCGTGTCCTGCCCCAGAGGGCCGGGGCGCCCCGCCACCACCTTCCACCCCCTGGGACTCTGCCCTGTCTCTCCATTCTTAGCTCTTCTGTGCCCTGAGGTCTCCAGTCTCCCCTCTGAGGAGAGCCCGCCCTGCCCTCGGGTCAGACTCCTGGGTTCCCAGACGGCAAACCTCCAGCTTGCTCACTGCCCCGGTCCCGCTGCCCCAGGTGGGCGGGCGCCTCCCCGGCCTCCTCCCGGGATCTGACCCCGCGACCTCGGCCCCAGCAGGTGCTCAGTGCCATAAACCGCCTGCGGGAGTGGCGGGTGGGCAGCCGTTGGTGCGGGGTCTCCGCACCTTGCGGTAGTTGGCCCGTGCGTTCTTGTACCGCTGGCTCAGGCTGCTGATTCGGTCCAGCACCAGGCGCCAGACCAGGTAGTTCTGCATGGTCCTGTGGGCGGGGGCAGAGGGCGGGCAGGTCGCGGGGGTGGTCTTTGCCCACAGAGGGCTGGGGCTTATGGGCCCTTGGTCAGCGGGTTCTGCCCGAAACAGGGAATTCAGGGTGGTGGGGAGACCTCTAGAACACCCCCCAGGCACTCGAGGAGGGGCTCACATCTCTAATGTGAGAATCCACTGGCCGGTAACCTCCCCCCGCCCTTGTGCCCCATTCCTCAAGGCTCTGTGTGTGGGACACACTCCTGAGAGGGGGAGCTGTGGGGGAGGGGACAGGGCAGGGGCACAGATGGGGAGCCCTCATCTGTGGGGCCTTCCCCGGGCTTCACCTGGCTGAGAAGGCATCGATGATGTCTTCCAGGTTCTGCAGGTAGGGGGCGCCGTAGACCACCACCTCTTCATCTGGGAGCAGCTTGATCTTGACTGAGGACAGCACGGATTGTATGAACAGGGTCCAGTTAAACCCCTGCGGGGCAGAGCGGCAGAGCTGGGCACCGCGCCCGGCCCCCAGGCCCCCGGCCCCCACCACAGAACAGCCAGGAAGTCGGGGAAGGCACAGACACTCGGAGTCGGGACAAGGGTGGGCGCGTCACTGCAGAGCCCGCGGACTGTGGAAGGGAAGAAACTGTGCCTGTGCCATCGCGTTTTTTGGAAACCTGAGTGCGATTGAAAGAGCCCCAGAAAATCACAGCCTAGCAAAAGCGACTAAAGAAGAAAGGGAAAATATAAGTGTGTCATAGGCAGTAAACCAATGGCGCCTGGACCTTTGGCACTGGGCTGGGCGTCCCAGCCCGTTCAATAAGACGAGACACGGCGAAGTCGGGGTGGGGGGGGCTCGAAAGGGGAGGAACAAGACTTTTCACCGAGGGCGGGATTTCGGGTGCACGAAACGTGCCCTCGGAAGGGCCCACAAGGCGTTGGAGCCAATGCGTGTGCCAAGCCGAGCAAAACCGCCACACACATCACTGGTGTTTCTGGGTGTCAGCCGCGAGGCAGCCACATCACCCAGCGACACTCCTCACGGCAGCGTGAGAACCACAGGGACGAATCTCGTGAAAGAGGTGGAAGGCCCTGCACTGGAAAACTCTGCAACGCACGGAGAGAAGGAGCAGACACATAGAAACGTCCATTAGGTCCACGGGCCGGAAGCCTCCCCCAAACCGATTCTGAGCCTCAAAGCAGCCGCCTGTCAAACCTCCACGGGCCTCTCGGGGGCTGGCGGCTGACCGCGAGTTTTGTGAGAAAGGGCCCGAGGCCAAGAGCAACCCAGAGGACTCGGAAGGACCAGGCAGCTGGACGCGCTGGGTCCGACAGAGAATTATCCGAATTATCCGTGTGGCGCGGGCCGTGGTGGCCGGCGCGTGGCGGACAAAGGCCCCTGGCCATCGGCACGGAAGGAAATGATTTCTACGCTGCTTTCCGTAAAAAATAAACTCAGGGCTGACTGTAGACCTGAGCCACCCTGGCGGGTGGGGGACAAAGATTTCTCAAGCAAAACAGCAAGAACACCAGCCGTGAAGAACAGGGGGATCTGTCTTTGATAAGTCAATTCATTGGACTGTTTGAAACCTCTGGCCGGGGGAGTGTCCCAGCCTCCTCCCTCCGATTCCGGTTCTGTCCCAGCCCACGCCCTCCGCACTCTGGCCTGGCAGCAGCTGGCAGTGACTGGAATGGCACGTCTTCCCCTAAGTCTGCAGAAGGAGCCCCTCCCGGCCTCAGCCCCTGGAGAGGGCAGGGCCCACGCGGTGGTCGGGCGTGGGCCCCTCAGGGGCGGGCAGAGCTCCGGGTGGGCAGAGCCCTGCTGGGAGTCAGAAGGGGACTGTGGGGGGGGGTCTCCCCAGCCCGGTCAAGGCAGCAAACCCTCGCAGCCTGTGTCCTGCTGGGAAAAAGGGTCGGCACAGCAGCCGCCCCAGGGGTGGAGTGGCTCCCGCTTCCGACGGCCTGGCTGACGCCTGCTGGCCTGTGGGGAAATGTCCCTGTGTGGATGACCAGTCACAGGGCCCCGCTCAGGGTCAGGAGCATTTCTGAGGCTTAAATGCGAGAGGCAGGAAACAGGGGGGCCTGGGGCCGGGTCTGGGCCCCGCTCCTGCCAGGGCCAGGCACCACGCGGCCGCACCTTCAGGGGGAACTTGTCCTGGAGCTCCCGCACCTCCATCCGGTTGTACAGGGCGGTGACGTCGTGCCTCTCTTCCTGGGGGGCTGTGGCCTGCACGGGGCAGGGGCAGGCGGTGACATGGGGGGACGGCCAGGGTCCAGGCGTGGGCCCCCTCCCCGTGCTCCCCCAGGGGCCGGGCCTCACGTTCGCCAGCCGCGTCTCCAGCTCCAGCACCTGCGCCATGTCCGCCTGCACCAGGTGGCCGTCCTCAGGGAGGCCCGCGTCCTTCCGCAGCATGGCGGCCACCAACGCCATGAACTGCAGGTAGGCTTCGCGCACCTGGGCCGAAGGACGCAAGGGGGTCGGGTGGCCCGGGCCACCTTGGTCCCCATGCGGCTCTCTGTGGGGCAGGGGTGGGCCTCTGACACCGAGCAGGCTCCAGGATGCTCGTCGGCCAGGGGGCCGCGGTGGCACGGAGGGGCCCTGCCAACTGTCACGCCCTCCCAGGCCAGGTCCTCCGCTGTCGCCCACACTCCCGACAGGCCTGCCCACAGGTGGTCATGCCTGCTTCCTAGACCCAGTGGCTGCTCCCAGACAGCTCGGGGCTGAACGCCTCATGGCCCCCCTCCCAGCTGCGCCCGTCCCGAGCTTCCGCACCACCGGAGGCCCACGCTGTGGGGCTGCCGGGCTGAGCTTATCCCCAAGGCTTGGGGAGACTCCCGACCATGGTGGCAAAGCTCGTCCCCAGCCCACAGCTCCAGCCTCCACCTGTGCACGTGCTCACGAAGGCTGGTTCTGGGGACAAGGGCCAAGAAGGTATGCAGGGGAGCTGGGCCCCCTGTGGGCCCTGAAGTGACAGCCAGAGGGGCTGGCAGGAAGGGGCCAGGGCGTGGGGCGGGGCCCGGCTCACCTTCTCGTTGCTGCCCTTCTGTATGTAGTAGTCTCGGGACGGCATGCCCAGGGTGGGCTGGTCTATCTGGAGGCCCAGAGGGTGTGAGCTGGGGCCGGGCGCCGGGGGTCCCCGCAGGCTGGCAGAACACTCTCCCTCCCCCATGACCCAGAAGCGGGGTGCTGCTGGGGGCGTGCAGGCACCCTGCTGCCCAGGCTCTGCTCGGTGAGGGACTGGCAGAGGGCCCCAGGGGCTGGACTGCAGAGTGGGCGGAGGGCGTGTGTGCCAGCCGCCCTCACCCTCCCACGGGTCTCTCCGGCCTTGTGGTCCAGGCCGCAGGGGCTCTCTGAGGTCAGGCTTGCAGCCCGGGAGCCAAAGGACTAAACAGCCTGTCCTGAGGACCCGCCTAGCACATGGGCCTGGGATCGGGACTCGGGCCACCGGTCCCCCAGACTCTGACCTGGACCAGAGCAGGGCCCTCGGAACACACCCCGGGCTCATGTGCTGCTCGGGCCACAGCCCTGACCGCCCCCCACTGTGCTGTGAGAGCCCCCGCCAGGTTCGGGCACCTGCCCCCCGGCTCCACCCCCCTCCACGAGGCTCGTACGTAGATGATGTGTCGGCTGGAGTTCTGGTCGTCACTCCAGATGAAGAGGTCGATGAGGATGCGCTTGTTGAACTGTGAGTTCATCGTGGCCAGCTGCCGCTCCAGCTCCCAGCCGGGGCCTGGGGAGTCAGTGCCCCGTACTGGAGACCCCCGGCCTGCGGGGTCCCAGCCCAGCTGCTCGGTGCAGAGTGGACCCTGGCCCCCTAAGTCGAGACCTTGGGGTGCAGGGTACACCTGCATGGCTCACGTGTGGGCCTGTGGGCTGGGGATGTGGGGGATACGCTTCCTCACGGGGCACCCCAGGCCCCGGGAGTAGCAGTGAGTGTCTGGGTGCGCCCTGGGCCTTCCCCCAGAGCCGGGAGCCCTGGGTCCCTGGGCCTGGGTCTGGGAGACCAGCCATTCCCAGGGGTCTTCTGAGCTGGAGGGGACAGCCCCAGGGAGCCTGCCCGCTGCTGGTGCAGAGTCCCCAGCCCGGGCCTGGAAGGCCTCCGCCCCGCGGGGCCCCAGGGTGCCTTGCCTGTGTGAGCTGCCCCGGCCCTGGCCTCACCTACAGCATCGGTCCACCTGTCCGTGGCCACCGGCCAGCCTCCCACTGCCTCCAAGACGTCCAGCAGCGGCTGAGAGTCTCGCTTCTCTATGACGCCTGGGCGAGGAAGGAGTGAGCGGTCACTCGCCCGGACACCGGTGGGTGCGACGCCGTGGCCACACAGACCCCAGGGGACGCTGCACGGCCGGTGCTGAGCCTGCCCCTCCCTCCAGGAAGGGCCCGGAAACAGGGGAGGCGGGATGAAGATGTGAAAGGGGTGCAGGGGCCCCCAGACAGGGAGGCCGGGAGGGGAGGCCAGACCCGGGAGCTGCAAACCGGCCAGTGGTGGTGGGCGAGCCAGTCTGAGGGGGGCCCGCACCCAGGGGGTCCCTGGGTGCTCGTGAGGGGAGGGGCCCTGCCCGGGGTAGGCGGAGCAGGCCGGACTGGTAGTAAAGTGCCACTTCTCCCGGACAGCAAGGAGCTGGCGGGAAGCTTGGGACAACGTGGCCCGGAGACAAGGTGAAGGTGGGGACCAGCATGTGGGGACAAAGGGGACGCCCACGTGGAAACGCCAGGGTGTTGGGTGGGTGGCGGGGGAGCTCGTGGGAAGAAGGGCCTGGGCCACTGGGGGTCCTGATACCCGCAGCACGGCCCCTGCAGGGTGGGTCAGGGGCACCCTGGGCTCTGGCCCTGTTGGAAGCCTGGACAGAACTCAGGGAGCAGCGCGTGACCAGCGGGGGCCCCCCCGTGGGATGGCTGCCTGAGGCGACAGACTGGCTCCCTGGCCGAGCCTGGGGTTTGCACAGGCAGCCTGGCCGCTGTCCTTCTGCACTCTGCCTCAGGCCAGGAATCCCCTGCGGGAGGGAGCTCGGGATGTCCCCTTCCTGGCGGGGACTGTTTAGGCCTGAGGAACAGACCCTCAGCTTCCATGGCCACGGGAGGTGAGCCTGGGCCTGTGCAAGCAGGGGGCTCAAGGAAGCACCCCCACACAGCTGGGGACCCAGTGAGAAAGCAGCCCGCCTCCCAGGAGACCCCGGAACACGGCCGGCCCCGCACCCCAGGGCCATGGAGTGGGAAGCTGGCCGCCGGTGCCTCTGCCCACTGGCTGGGTCTGCGAGCCTCCGAGCAGGGGGCTCAGGAGACACAGGAAGGAGGCGCCCGGTGTGGGCGTCCTCGCCCACTCACTCTCGTCCATGCAGGAGCGGTACAGCGCCTTCGCCTTCCGCACGGCCGGCCGGTCCTTGGCGGAGGGACTCTCCAGCACCCCTGCGGGCCCAGAAGGAGGCTGGACAGAGGCTTGGGGGGTGTTGGGGGCCAGGTCGCAGGTCCTCACGCTCCCGCCACCCTCAGCGACAGGGGGTGCCTGTGCCCCCGCCGGCCCTTTACCCCAGGGACGGAGGCGGGCTCTATGGACCGCCCCCGAGGCCCCACCTTGACGGGGCGGGTGCCCACCTTTGAGGGTGACCTCCAGCTCGTCCCGCAGGGTGTCGAAGATGCTGTACCGGGAGTTGGTCTCCGGGACGACCTGGCGCCGCAGCCAACCCCCGCAGGCGTACTGGTAGAAGTCCTCACAGGGTGCCTTGGACGGGTCCATGTTCTGGAGGATCCTGGCAGCTGCTCGTCCCCGGGGTGGAGAGGAAGAGGGGAGACCAGCTGTGGGCCCCCGGTCCGAGGGGCACCCTCTCCGAGCCTCAGGGGGGTTGGACGCAGGGGGTTCGACTTCCAGAGCCACCTCACAGCACCCACATGGTCTTGACCCCCCTCGATGGCTCCCATCCCTCCGTTCCCTCCTCTTTCATTTTGGGGAGCCCGCATCCCAGGCAGAGCCCACTTCCTCCGCCCACCCCACCTCGGAGGCAGGGCCCGCCATCTGTCCCAATGGTGGTCTCCCTCCAGGGCTGTGCCCCTGGGCCTGCAGCCGGGCCAGAGTCACGGTCACTGGCAGCCGCAGGGCAGGGCGGGGCAGGGCTGAGGAAGGGCGCTCACCTGCTATCACACAGCCGGGGCTGGTGCAGATCTGGTCATCCTGGGACACTTTGATGGCTGGGGACAAGGAGCAGTGTGAGCCCTGGGGAGGCAGCGAGCAGGTGGGGTGCAGGCAGGGAGCCCGTAGGGTGGGGCGCTGTGTAGGGAGGGGGCCCGGCCTCCACACCACCTCCGGTCCCCGAGAATGGTCCGGCAGGGCACCCTGAGGACAAGTCCAGAGGGCAGCTGCCCGTCCTCCCTGGGTGGCTCGGGCCTGTGGCCTTGAGTGGGGGACGGTCTCCTTCTGGTGGACTCCCCACAGCTGCCCAGGCCCCAGGGCTGAAGCAGGTCATGATGCCTTCCTGCCTGTCTGCCCGGTCAGCTCTCCCCTGTCAGGGGTCAACTCCTCCAGGCAGCCTGCCTGGGCTGCCCGTCCTGCACACCTGGACCCCAAGATCCGACTCCCCTTTCCCCGTCCAGGTGGTTATATCACCATGTCCCTGCTGGCCCTCAGGGGCAGCTTGGGGACAGCTGACTCATGCTGGTCCCAGCACTGGGGGAGCATCCTGCCTCCTGCCACTGTCCTCCGTGTTCACGGGACTCTAGGCCCTCCCACTGCCCACACACCCTGGGCCTGTAGTGGACACGGCCGGGCCGTGGGCTCCCCACCCATCTGCCCAGGCGTGTCTGGGGGGGGGCGAGACTACCTCGGGGTTCTCGAGCTGCGGGGGTCTTCTCTTCCTGGGAGAAGCGCAGCCGGCTGAGAAGGAGCGGCAGCTGCTGCCCTGGGGAGAAACACAGCGCTCGCCCCGTCCCCCGGCCTCCTGCTCCCAGGCTGCCCGGGGAACGGACGCTCGGGAAGGTGCTGCCCTTCTCCTCAATGCCGGCCCCCTGGGGCGCTCCTGGGGCTCCCTGCACGGGGCCGCCGCGCTCGTCTGTCGTGAGGGCTCATCACCAGGGGCCCGGCACACAGGGGCCCCAGCAGAACTCATCTCTGAGTGGGAGGGGGACGAGGTGTGGGCAGGGCTGAAAATGCCGGGCCCTCGCCGGGTGGGCTTCTCCCTCTGCTCTTTTCATCTGCCCCTGGCCATGCACTCGTCCGAAAATCTCCCCTGTCCGCGCACCCATCCGAAGCTTGCTGGCGGCTGTCAGCCGGCCCGGAGCTGGGCCCCCGAGATCCTGTGGAGTCTGACCTGGGCCTGCCCTCAGGAAGCCTCAGCACTGCGGGAGGGAGACAGAGAGCTCCCTGCTCTGCGTGTGGGGGCAAACCTGACCTTCAGAGAGGACGGCCCACAGACCAGGCACAGACGCAGGGGTAACGGGCGTGGGTCCCGGCTGCCCCGCGGTGTCTGCCCCTCTCAGTGGTCCAGAGCACTAGATCGGGGCTGTCTCAGTGGGCGTCCCCCTCAGGGATAGAGGGACAGCCCTCCCGGGACAACAGGCCCTGGTGGCTGCTTTTATTCAACCAGTGGGAGGGGGAGGCGCCGACCCCGCCAGACGTGGAGTGGAGCTGGGGGCTGGGTGCCGCCCGCTGCAGCTGCAGGTGGACTGGCGAGAGGTCACCAGGTGGCTGTGGCCGGCGCCAGGGGCGGGACGGCGCCAGAAAGCTGGGAAGAACCTCGCACTGAGGGAGCGGGCAAATGTGACTGACCGATGCCCAGGAGAAAACCCCGGCAGCCCCGAGACGCGGTGAGCGGACGTCAAGAGTCATCGAACCAGCCGTTTGAAGTCCCCTGCTGATTCGGCGGAGGGTCCCCGAAGGACAGGTGGTGAGTTCGTCAGACAAACGGACACTGTAACACCTGCGTGTAAGTTTAGTATGGGAAGCGGAGGAGGTCCTTCCCAGTCAGCGGCGCACCGCACACGCATCCCGACACACCGCCAGAACCAGAGAGGTCAGTGCACGGCACCCACACGCTTGCGTCTCTGCCATCTGCCCCCGCCCCACGGCCCCAGCGCGGCCACGGTGGCCTCCGGGGGGGACCATCCCAGCCCGGGCTGAGTTTTCAGAGGACAGAGCGAGTTGCCTGGGGACGCAGTGGGTTCTGGAGGAGGCGTTTCCAGAAATGACTGAGACCCGAGAGTCGCGTCCCCTTAGCCTCGAATGACCTCAGAAGCTGGGCCCCTCCCTGTCTGCCTGTTCCCAGCAACAAATCTGAGTCCCCAGGGGAGACAGAGTGCGGACTTCCGGCCCCGTGTTCCCATTTCAGGTCTGTGCTTAAGGAAAAGAAGCGGACGCAGCGAAGCCCTTGGACGCACAAGCTGATGAAAGTGGAGCCTCCTCGCCCCCCCCACTGCTAAAGTGGGTGCCGCAGGAAACGCCGCAAACAGACCCCCCACGAGGGCGTTTTCCCCTCGTTGTCCCAGAAGGGGCAGCTCTCCTCAGTGCCCGATGGACGCACCCTCTGCCCTGTCTTCTTACATCTCTGCTTCAATGTGCAAATAACTTTGACATTCCCTCTGAAAATTTCGTTCTTTTCCAAAGGTGGACCTCGGTTGGGGTCATTTTATGTCTCCCCTTCCTATCTGTCTGTCTCTCTCAAAAACAAAAAAAAGCTGCAAAGGACCTTCCTGGCTGGAAACCACCCCTCGCCCGGAGAGCACAGAGTCACGGGCTGGTTGTCACGCAGGCGCGGGGGCGGGCGGGGGGGCTGTTTAGTGACCACGTGGCCAAGGAAACCTCCGGCCGAGAGCCCAGCTTCTCGCCGCCCCAGGCTGGCTGCCTCCCAGGCGCCTGCCGAGGCTAACACGTGTTCTCCAGAGGAAGCTTCCTCAGCCCCAGCGACCCAGGGCCCCCACCGCGAGCCAGCTGGAGCATGAATTTACAGTTATGAAAGGACCAGCGTCCACAAGTGAGAAATAACAGACAGCCTAGAACCCGGGAGTTCACGTTTGGGGGTTCTCTGACCCAGACCTGGGGAAGCGGGCAGCCGGGGCCCCGGATCGAGGCCCCTCTCTGCAGATCTCACCCATGTAATAGCACAGCTGTGATCAGTACGTTAAAGGGTTAATATGTGCGGATTCTCTGCTTCTGTGGAGGCGCAGGCCCCGGCTCCTCCTCCTCTTCCTCCTCCTCCTCCTCCTCCTTGCCGGGACTTCCTCTGGCAGGGGTCGGGTCGTGAACCCTCTCCCCCCAGGGACCGGGCGGAAGCCCATGGGTCTGAACGAGGGCCAGAGGTGCAGGGCCTCTTCCCAGGACCTTAGACAAACGTCACACTGAGACCTGCTCTCACTGGGGCCGGGGCAGGAAACCCAGGTGTTAGGCACAAAATTGGCGGGTGTGGAGATTAGGGCGGGGACGCCGAGAGGGCTCCACTCTGGGGCCTCGGCACGCAGGGTGTGACCCGGCGGAGACTGGGCCTGGGCGTCAGGGATCCCACTGGCCCGGCAAGAGCCTGGCACCAATAAGCCTCAGCAAAGCCCCAGTTGTGCAGGAACCCTCTCTGCGTCCCAGGCCCCCGGCTCTGCTGACGGCGAGGCTGCAGCAAGAGCCAGTGTGCAGACCGTGGGCACCTGGCCCACTTCTGTGAGTGTAAGGTCGCATTAGCCCATTGCCAGAGGAGGTGGACGTCTGTGGTGCCCTCGGGGTAGCGAGTAGCAAAAACGGACCCCAGATCAGCGAGCTCCTGGCTGGACTACTTCAACCCCTCACACGGACGGACGGACGGACAGAAGAGCAGGCCTGCCCATTCACGGCTGCAAACGATACTCTCCTCTCAGTTTCTGTTCTTCCTCTCCTACTGTCCAGCACAGTGACAATGTGTGGGACACGCAGGCATAGAAGCAAAGGAAAGCGACCCATCGTCACAGCAGAAACTAGTGGATAGCACTGAAGGCAGGCAAAGCCCAGGCGCCGATTGGCACCACCAGAGGACTTTGAAGAACCTGCGATTTGTCTGTCAGAGGCTCTCACGGAAAAGGTGGGTGGCCTGGATCAACGGGCAGGACGTTCCGGCAAAGAGACGGAAATGATGGGAGTCACACAGAAGCGTGGGCAACGAGAGGCACATGATTAGAGGTGAAGGATTCCTTAGACTGACCACAGCACTGGGGACAGCGGGGGAAAGCCAGTGAACTTGAGCGCTCGTCAGGGCCGAGCTCTTCAAACTGTTTCACGAGGAGTGAGAGAGTGAACAAAAACCGAAAAGCGCAGCCACGTCACGTGGGCCGACGCCAAAGCCTCCGACGGCCACGCAGGTGGAGCCCAGGAGGGGCGGAGAAAGGAGCAGAACCAATACTTAAAAAAAAAATTGCTGAAAAATTTTCAAAATTAGACATAATACCTGCCCCCAAACCCACGAACAGTGTAATTCCCAAAATACTCACACGCCGGAGACGCACCCCAGTCAACCTCCGTGAATCAGAGAGAAGAGAAAACCTTGAGGGCGTCAGCGAAGGAAGAGCCGCCCCGGAGGGGCAGACGGCAGACCCCCACCCAGAGCTGTGTGAGCCGATGGGGTGAGCCAGACGCGGTGGGGCGCAGGGCGTGGTCAACTGAGACTTCTACACCCGGGAAAGAACTCTTACAGTTCAGATCACATGGCAGGTTTTTCAGACACACCAAAGCTGGGGGAACTCATTTCTAGCACACTTTACCGTTAGTGTTAGAGGAAGAAAATGATGTCAGATGGGAATCCAAATTTTCATTAATAACGCAGAGCATTGGGAATGGTTTAAAAAAAAAAAAAGACGAGTGAATCTGGTGAGACTCACCCGATCTGGGGTTCGTGGGATGCTGGAGGGTAACTCGCACCTCCTTGCTTTTGTACAGACTCAAGTCCCACCCCGATCACAGCCGGACTCTCGCCACACGGAAGCTTCTCTTGTGTGCGGACAGAGTCCTTGGGTTACAGAGATGAGCAGGGTCTCAAGGATTTCGTTAAATGTCCTCTTCTGAGAAGAGAATATTGGAGGCGCCCCGGGGCCTGGGAGGCAGAGCTCTCCCCGGGTTCTGTTCGAGCTCGGAGGCCGCCGGGACCCTTCTGTGCGAGCGTGTGGCCTTGCGTGGGAGACAGCGGTTTGTGACCACCTGTCCACGTTGACAGCTGCTCCCTGCTGAACAAGTGTTTGGAGAAAAGATCAGAAGATGGGAAAAGATGTCGTCCTGAGTGGACTTGCATCTGGAGTAATTAGCAGCGGGTGCCTGGTGCCCCGGTTGTGGGCTGCGGCGTCCCCCAAAGGAGCATGTTTTCCAGGCAAGAGGTCCACCTCCGATGGGGACCAGACAGGCCCGTAATCAAGTAATCTGGCAGGAAGAAAACTCCTTAAACAAGGCAGCTCTTCAGGATAAGAAAGCCAAATAACAGGAGAGGAAAATGTAATCCGGCTGCTCTTCAGAGCTCAGTTGTGAAAAGCACTCCATGGAAGCTCAGCGAGCGAGGACTGTGGGTGTGTCCAAAGGCAGCGGAGCTCCTGCATCGGGGGGTGGGGCCCGGGGGGCTGCAGGAGGAGCGGGCCCCTCCTCCCATTCCCGACACAGAAGGGGAAACATGGCGAGCCAAGGTTAACATCCGATGTTTGGTGTGGGACCTGATCGTGAACAGTGCCGCGGACATTTTTCTATGTGCTTCTGATACACCCAATCATTGACTCTCCAGCGAGCCTCTAACATGGTGCCTGTTACATTCCGTTGTGCGGACAGGGAGACCTCCCCAGGCCACGAGCTGGAATGTGGGGCAGCGGGGGGCAGGGGGCTGGCCTGCCCAGCCAGACCGTCAGACTTAGGAGCCGAGGTGTTAGCCCCCACCTGATGCCTCCCATGACCTCACATGAGCATGGAAGGAGGGCTGGACGTCGAGGTTTGGAGCGCAGGGACACACTCCGGGTCAGGGGCCGGCGATGCTCTCCTGTGGCGGGCCAGGCAGTAAGTGCTGAAGGCTCGTGGGCCACACAGAGGGGGTCTTACCTGGTCTCCTAGCCCGGGCAGCACGAAGCACCCAGAGGCAACACCTACGTGAACGGTGCTGCTGTGTTCCAATAAAACTTTATTTACAAAACCAGGCAGCGGGCGTGGTTTCCCAGCCTCTGCACAAAAACAACAAATGTGGCTTGTGAGCAGACTTCCAGGGTGGGCAGGACTGTGGGCAAGAGGCGGTATTTCCCTGGGTAACTTTAATTAAAATAATTTCATTTTCCAAAAAGGTTTATCTGCAACTTTAAAAATAACAAATTTTAAACCAGCTAAGGTTTAAAAAGACCAGGGAGAGGCGAGTGGAAAACAGCAGAGCGGTCCAGCAGGGGGTGGGAGAAGAGGTTTATGAGCGGCCAGAACAGTCTGGCATCTCCCCGGAGATGCGGACAGACGGAACCTTCCAGTCACGGAGCAAGATGGCACCTGGCTACCGCTGTTGCAAGAGCTGCTACATCTAACGCTAAAGACTCAAAGTTTCAATAGAGCGACTGGAAGAAACAGCTGGGCAGCTGCTGATGCGCATTCGTGTCTTATATTCTGTCAGACGAAGGAGCATCGAAAGGAAAACAGAATTTGGGGTGGCAACAAGCAGCGTTAAGATAGAGTCAGAACAGAACTACACATATCAGAAGGCAGACTAATTTTAAATTTGTATTCACGTAAATAATGTAACCTCAGAGTAGGTAAGTCGACACTTAACTGCAAGGAAAATGGATAGTTCTCTAGTGCAACATTTTAACACACGAATCTCTCGACTATTAAAAGACTCAGAAAATGAAACAAGCAAACAGCAGATTTGATGCATCTGACACATGTGTTTATGTCCCTGCGGTTGGCTCTATTTCAGAAACTCACACCGGTGGCTTTTGCGCCCGACCTCGGGTTAGCCCTTCAGGGAGACCCAGCAGGTGGCAAAGCATCCATGTCCTGTAAACCCTGGTTTCTGACAACAAGGCAATTAAGGTAGAAACCAATTTAAAAGGGTAACTAAAAAAATCTCCATGCATTTGGAAATGAAAATAAGACATTTCTAAATAACTCATGAGTCAATAAAAAATTAGAGTGGAAATAAAACATGTAGAAATAGAGAATTACAAATGCGCAGAAACGCTTTCTCGAACCCAGGCTGGGCTGCGGTTGGCGGGGGGACTGGTTCCGGGGCTGCGGGCCTGGGGTCCCGATGGGGGAGCCCTGGCGGCACCCGCACTTGCATTTATGGGATGGCACGGAGGGGGAGGCAGGCCGGGTAGGGACAGTCCCCCTCCTTGATGTGGGCTTTGCTGCTCCTCACTACTGAGGGGAGGCCCGGTCCCCTGGCGCCCCACAGCCGGGGTGGGCGACCTCATCCTTGTTCCCTGGAGCCTCTAAGCCAGGTGTTGGCAGGTTGGGGGCCCCTGAGCAGCGGTGCTCTGGGGTTTGGCCTCCCCAGGGCTCTCTGTGCATCCAGCAACCCGCCCCCTCCCCCCCCACGCACCCAAGGAGATGGTGGTGCCGGGCCACCCTTGGAGGAGACCAAGGGGGGCCGGACCACAGCCACAGTGGGGCTTCTGGTTCTCAGGCCCAGCCTTGCCCGGGGTGGGCTCACCCTGGAATGGCCCACCACAAATGGTGCAGGCGGCGCTGTCTAGTGGGGAACATTCTAGCACAAAGGCTGTGGTGCCCACTGTTGAGAGGGATGAAGGCCTCTCCTGAGCCCGAGGGAGGAGCCCACAGCACCTGCCGGTGGTGCCTGCCTGGTGCACAGGCCCCCGAGGGTGCAGCAGGGGCCTGATGGGCTGCAGCTGCCCTGGTGCGTGCACCTGAGCGCCTGCCTGCCTTGCCCCCCAACTTGAGAGGGGGACAGTCCCTGCTCCTCAAGGCCTGGGAAGGGCCTGGGGAGGGGGCTGCAGGTGGGGGTCGCCCCTCCCATCTCTCTGGGACCCCAGCCTGGCACCCTCCCCCCACTTCCAACAACGCCGCCCGTCTGTCTGGGCAGCCATTGGCCCCTGCGACTGGGGCCTCCCTGGGGCACGGGGAGGAGGGGCCCAGAAGGTCCTTCCGCAGCGAGGCCACGGAGGCAGCAGGGGACGCTGCCGGTCCCGAGCTGGAGTTGGGGCTCCTGCTGCTGGGCCGGCCGGGAGCTGCGGTGGGCGGTGGGTGGCGCCGGGCAGGCATGGGGCCGCGGGAGAGGCGGGGACCTGGTCTGCGCATCTCGGGGTCCCGCAGAGGCCGGTGGGTTTGGAGCCTGTGGAGCCAGCCGCGCTCCAGCCCGCTCGGGGGCAGAGCCTTTCAGGAAGGCGCCCGGGCTCCCCGCAGGTCAGTGGCCCTTCGCTGGGGTCGCAGCGCAGCCCTGCAGCCCCGGTGCCCCGCGCAGACCTCTGCCTGGCCCACTGGAGGAGGCTGCTCCCCCGCCCTCGGCCCCCGGTGGGCAGCACGCACACCCTTCAGAGGGAAGCGGGGGGGGGCGGGGGGGGCGGGGCTGGAGAGGGTGCCCGTACTCACCTCTGCTCTGGGCATAGAGGAGGCCCAGGGCCACCAGGGCACCCGTCACCAGGAGCAGCAGGAGCAGCAGGCTCCCCTCCAGGAAGCTGGGGCGCTTCGGCCTGGACCTGCCCGCGATCTCCATCACCCCCACGGGGTGTTCGAGCTGCCCCATCGCTGAGTCTCTAGGCAAGAGCAGTGAGCAGCTGAGCAACCCCAAGGCCAAGGGAAGGGGCGGTGCCCACCCAGGGCAGGGGCAGCTCCGTGTGGAGTTTCCGAGGCCCTGCCTGCGGCTGGAGGGGCCTGATGCCGGCTGGGAGCAGGTGCCAGGGCTTTTCGGGGAGCTCGGCCCCTCTCTCCCTGGCCAAGTGCACACCCCAGCCTTCGCCCCCGTGCCGCAGGCTGGCTGCCCCCACCCTCCCGAGCTGGGGTCTCTGAGTGCCTGGGGCCCCGGGGTGGGGGGACGCCCAGCCTGCTGGCCCTGACGGCAGCCTGTTCCGTAGGTTGGCCTCCCCCAGCCCTGAGTCTGGCAGGGACTGGTCTGGGGACCCCCCGCCCCTTCGTGCTCACAGCGTGGGGTCCATGGGGCAGACCCAGGGGGCTGCCACAGAGAAACCAGCCAGGGGCCACGCACACCCACATGAGTGTGCGATGAGAGCGTGTGTGCTCTGCACACCTGTGTGGGCGTGCACACGTGTGGGCACATGTGTGTGTGCACCCCCTTTGCAGGGAGCGTCCGGTCGCCAACACCGAGGGCTGGCCTGCCCTCTGTCCCGACTCACGGGGCATCTCAGACGGACTCTCAGCCTCCTGGGTGTCCCCTGCCCGAGCGTGAGAGGAGGAGCCAGGCCTGCCGGTTCTCAGGACTCCGGACTCCCATCACCCCCCACGTGCCCCCTGCCGTCCTCCCCACCCAGACCCGCACACGGGCCCCCAGCGAGGCCTCCCTGGGATTCGGTGCAGCCGCAGCACCCCCGCACCCCAGGCTCATTCCTCTTTTACTGCCAGACCTCCACACCTTACTTCTGTTTCCACTTCCACCTGCCCCTTGAGGACGTCAGTGCCACGAGGCAGCGGCCGTCCCCCGGGGCCCCGCTGCCTCGGCATCAGGGAGCATCTCTGAACGGGCGGTGGGCCCGCTCCGGCCTTGGCCCGGGGTCTGAGGCTCTGGTCTCACCAGTGAGCGGGGGAGGGGCAGGCCGGGACGAGGGGTCCCTCCTTCACTGGGATGAGCCGCTTTGCCCACCCTGCTTGCTCCAGGGCAGTGAAAGCCTTCAAGCCGAGTGAGGGCTGGGGCAGCCGACAGCCAGACTTGCAGGCGGCCTCTCGAGGCTGCTGCAGCCGCAGACACGGGGGGCCCTTCGGGAAGGGTACAGTGCCCGGGGGCTTCCTGCCCCAGGTGCAGGTGAAGCTGCACAGGAGATGCCCCTCCCGCCCCGGGCAACGGGCTAAGTGCGTGGACGGCCCTGGTGGGTGCTGCCGGGAAAGCTGGTCCAGCAGGCAGGGCCCCCAGCGGCTCACCGTCAGGCTGCTCAGAACAGCCGTCCCCGCGGGCAGGGCTGGGTCAGGAGGGCCTAGAGTTTGAGTGAGCAGGGCGGGGCGGGAGGGCTCCCAGGCGCAGGGGGCAGTGACTCCAGGGGCTGCGTCAGGCCCGGTGGCCGCCAGGCCCCTTTGTGATGCAGGGGCTTCTGAGTTCCGAGTTCCAACAGGGTAGGTGTGGGGGCGGGGCTGAGGGCAGTTCCTGGGTGTCCCTTCTCCTGACCCTCTCTGCCTTTGCTCCTTGACCCCTCCTTCCAAGGGGGCCGCAGAGACTGCTGGGAAGGAAGGCCAGGCCCTTCTCCCACACTGCCCAGCTGACCGACCGGTGTGGAGGTCAGGACCCGAGCCCTGTGCAGCAGTGTGTTTTCGAGGGCTCCATCTCGGGCCTCCCTTCCTGTCAGTCTCCAGGGAGGTTCTGGGGGCCTCGCCCGGTGTGTGATGGGCGTGGGCAGAGCTGCCGGGGAGGACCCCAGACCAGAGACACCCACGTGGGCTAGCGTGGGCCTTGCTGCCTCTCTCGGCCCCTGGGGACTTGAGGCTCTATCCGCCACCCTGGCTGGGAGGCTGGGCGGGGGGGCTTGGGCTTGGTGGGTGCCCTGGGCACCCAGGGCTTCGGGGTGAGACTCAGCTGCCCCAGCCCCGCCGATAGGGGCCAGGGGCCCTGGGCACAGCGGGTTCAGTCAGAGCTGGAATTTCCCTTCTTCATGCCCGACTGGGCTGCCGGCGCGCTTCTGCTTCTGTTTCAGAACCCCACGGGATGAGTGGTCCCCCAGGCCCCTGGGGCTCGCTGAGGGTCCTGGGTGGGCCCAGGCCCCAGATCCGGGGTCCTCACCCGAAGGCCCGTGTTGGGTCTTTGTCGGAAGCCTGTAGTCCGCATGCTGGTGGCCTCTTGGGTTGAACCCAGGCTGGCGGGAGGCAGTGTGGGGGGCTCAGGCCCCTGGCACAAACGCTGTGAGGAGATGCAGGGGGCCGGGGGCCTCGGGAGAGGGCGCTTACCTTAGTCAGCCTTCCTCCCACCCTGTCCACAGCCGGCAGGGTCGGATCCCAGCCTGTGGGGCCAGGGGGTCAAGTGCAAACGCTGACTCAGGAGGAAATGGCATAGGCACCCCGATAACGGCAGCATTTCCCAGGCTGCACCGAGAAACCTGGGGGTTCCGTGTGGGAACAGAGTCTAAGGGTGTCACTTCCACGCAGGCTCAGCTCTGCTAACCCGGGCACACGTCCCGGGATGCTGCAAGTCCGGTGTCCGGCGTCAGCTGCTGAGAGTGACTCTGACGGTTCACCTGGTGGACGGCCCAGGCCTTGACGGTCCACAGGAGACGAGGCGGAGGCGCTGGGCTCGCCCAGTGTGACCACAGGAGGAGGGTCCAGAGGTGCAGGGAGACGGCGCGTCGGAACAGGTTTATTATGTGACTGACCAGGGCACCCAGGGTGGCTGTGCCCCACCCGAGAATCACAGCACTTGCTCTGTCCGCCTCGGCTGCCAAGCCCGGCCACAGCGGCTCCTGCGAGAACCAGCCCTGCGTTCGGGGCGTGTCCTCCTTCTGTGCTGCCATCGGACTCGGGTTTGCGGGACTTTCGTTCAGGGTTTTAGAGCCCAAACCTTCTACACGAACCGGTCAGGACTCGCACTCGGCTGAGGCCACGCTTCCTCTGAAACAACCTGCAAGCCTTTCTTCTCGGCTCTGAAGGAGTCGGAGGCCTGGGACGGACTGCACTTCAGGGGCTGGCGTGTTTCCCCGCTGGCGCAGGACGGGCCTTACTGGGCTCGCTCCCCCGCCGCTTCCCGCCACGGCGACTTTGGTCTCTTCTGGGGTCAGTTGTTACCCGATATTCCCGGAGAAGGAATCCATTTCATCCGAGCCTTTGGGTGCTGCTCCTTTCACTTCCTGTCACTTCGTCCTCACCACTTTCTACGGTTTTGTCTGTTTGAAATTGCCACTTCAAAACACGTTCACCTCGAACACTTGGCCCGCTGAGTGCCACAGCCAACGGCAAAGCCTCCAGACAAGGAGTGAGGCCGCCCCCCCCCACCTTGAAGTTCTCCTCTGAAAACTGGGGGCCACACGACCGCCTGCGTAGGGCACGCTGCCGCCTGTCTCCCGAGACTGAATTCCTCCCCATATGTGCCAAATGAGCCCGTGCGGAGGGCCCCCAACACAGCCCAGACACCGCCCTCCACCCCAGTGAGGCAGAGCCCCAGGCCCATGGCCTCTCTCCCCCCTCCACCTCCCGTGTGACCCCAGCTGGGCCACGCACCCGCCAGGACTGTGAGCGACCAGCCCTGTCCCCCAAGCTCCCTGATGGCTCCTGCTGGACTGCCTCCTGTGTCACAATAAACCTCAAGGACCAGCCCAGCGGTGCCGCTGGCCCCACACGGGGACGTGTCTGCGGTCCTCGGCAGGTGCGCAGGCCCAGAAGAGTGCCTCGGGCCTTCCTGGAAGGGAGCGTCCCTGTCAACGGGTCAGGATCTCACAACAGTGTCTTTGTGCTTTTTTCTGCCTTAAAAATTTACTTTTGGAGAAGAGGGAGGGAGAGAAACCTGGATCAGCTGCCTCTCACATGCTCCCTGACCAGAGTCCTGGCCCACAACCTAGGCACGTGTCCTGACCGGGAACTGAACCAGTGACGCTTTGCTTTGTGGGCTGTCACCCGACCAGCCGAGCCACAGAGGTCGGGGTGCTTCTGCCTGCCATGGACTCACCCATTTCACGGCACTTTTGAACGACCACACGTTGGATTTATTTGTTAGTTCCTCCACTTTCCTATTCCCATTTGCTAACTTCTGCTGTCACTCTGACGAATTCCTGCCTTCGGATTTCCTCCGTTCTGTCTTCTCCTTACTTCTCCAACGGGGTGCGCACGTCACTGGTGCCGGTCTGGGCTGCTGCATCCCTCGCCTTCTTGGCTGGAGCCTGGGCCTGGGCCGAGGCTGTACCCTGGGCGTCCTGCCCCCAGACTGGTTGTGTCACTACTGTTTCCAAAACCGCAGTTCGAGGCTGGACTCCCCTCGAATCCAAGAGCTGTTTCATGTTCAGGGGGTGGAAGAAATGCCTGGCTGCCTGGAGGTCCGGTGATACAGCCTTCAGACCCGCCCCAGCCTTCTGCCCGACTCGAGTGCCGGGCGGGGGGCTGGGGTAAGGGCCAGCGCGGCCTCTACCTGCAGTGGGTGGGCGAGTGCCCCGAGGCAGGACAGGCCTTGCTCAGGGAGCCTGGTGGGCCTCTCTGCAGGGTCCCCAGGCTGTCTTCTGTTGACCCTGCCCCAAGCCGGGGTGTGGCTCCCAGTCACCCCCCGAGTTGACTGTGACCGTGTGCTAATTGCTGGACCTTTCCAGCCCCCCTTTCAAGTGGGATGAAGCTACTTTGGAGGGTCTTTAGGGAGGAGAAGAAAGCAGGAAATGAGTGAAAGCCTTTTGGGAACGTCACACAGCGCCACTGAGTTGGCACGCTTGTTGGTAAGCAGTCGGCACCATCCTCTCGGCTTTGGGCTGCCTGCTCCAGGCTGGGGGGAGTGGGCACCTGGGAGCAGTCTGGTCCCCAGCAGTGGGGACAGAGGTGAGGTCAGGTCGCCAGGCTTTGAGAGGAGGGCTGCCCTCACCAAGACACCTTCAGACCTGGGTTGTGCCAGCCTCCAGGTGGTCAGGGAGGAGCTGGTGGCTGCCCAGGAGCACGGGTGTGTCCGCAGAGCACCAGGTCCTGGGACTCTGGGCCAGGGCAGCCCTGGGGAGACCCCTGCAGGCCATGATGGCGGTGGGGTGTGGGGGGTCACTGCAGGGTGGTCTTGGAACCCTCCCAGCAGGGAAGGGGCACAGGAAAGTGAGGCCTGTCCTTGGCCCTCAGGCCTGGCCTCCTGCTTTCAGGGCAGGTGGCAAGGCCAGGACAGGCCCAGGCTGACGGAGAATGGTGACACAGGTGTAAGAGAGAAGTGATGGGTGAGCAGCAGCTTGTCAGGAGGTACCCCTGATGGGGCATTGGCAGGGCAGCTCTGACATGGCCCTGGGTGGAGAGGTGGGGTCAGGACGCCCTGACGGGGCACAGCAGGTGCAAATGCACGCAGGTGATGATGCCGCCGGACTAGCTCTCTCTTCCTGAAGCTTGGGGGCTGGGCCTTCTCCTCTGACCATGACCTCTGGGCCAGCCCCTGCCTCACGGCCTTCAAGTTGCCTCGTCCATACGAGCCACTGCAGAAAAGGTCCCAGGTCCAGGTTTTCAGTGGCCTGTCTAGCACGGCTCGTTCACGAATCTGAGAGAAAATCCTGTGATCTGGCCCTGGCCTCTGTGAGGCAAACCCGTGGCCACAGGCAGGACTGCACTCCTCACCCCCAGCCCAAGAAGGTTTTCCAAGCAAATTGAGGGCAAGTTTAATCCACAGGGGATGCACCCTGTACACCCCCACCGCTTTGCCAGAAGAGCCAAAGAGAAGCCCAGCCTCTCCCTGCAGATCCCCACCTTCTGCCTCTCTGTTCCTTAATGGGGTGGGCTCACTCTCTCTCTGCTTGGCAGGGGGCGGGCCCACATTGTCCCCATGGCTGCAGTGGTGGGTTTGGGCCCTGGGCTCCCCAGGAGAACGGCTTCATCAAAGCAGGGGTCTCAGCCAGCAGGGCCCAGCTGGGGAGTTCTGTGCTTGGGGGACCTGTCTGAGGCTTAGGCCAAGATCAAAGGCAGCTTCATCCCCCCTCTCCCCAGGGCCACCTGGGGCTGACCTTAGTCCGTGTCCAACCTGCTGGCCCCAGGCCAGGACCACGGACACCGCTGCAGCAAGGGGCCCTGGGTCTCCCTTCACTCTGCTTCCCAGGGCTGGCTGTCCACTGAGGAGCCACCCACCAGGCCTTGGAGGGAGGGAGGCGTGACCCCCCCCCCTGGTTTGGGGGAAAAGTGACAAGGGGGACCTGTGACTGGGCTTGGGGAGCGCGGGGTCAGTGGAGCCGGCAGCCGGAGGCTGCCTCCCTGCGGATCCTCGCCCTCAGCCTCTTCAGGCCGCTGTGCTGGGGGTCGAGCAGCAGACCACTCTCAGCCGCTGCCCAGGCCTCTGCATACAGCTGGCCCTGCAGGCAGCGCTGCCCCTGGTGCAGCAATGCCTGGGCGACGGGGGCCCGGCCTGGTTGCGCCCACAGGCTGCTTTGGGCTGGGGCGGGTGCCAGCCTGAGGGCCTGGGTGAAGGCCCCAGTGGCCCCAGCCTCGTCCCCCAGGCTTAGGAGCAGGCGGCCCCTGCAGCACAAGTCCTCTGCCCTCACTGAGAGGTCACCACCGCCCGCATCTTCCTGGAGCACAAGGTCCAGGTCTCTGAGTGCCCGGTTGAACTCCTGCAGCTCCGCCAGGCAGGTGGCCCGCAGGCGCAGGTGGCAGGCACTGCCACCACCGGCCAGGACGGCCAGCGAGCAGTAGCCCAGGGCCTGCCTGGGCTGCCCTGCGGTCAGGAGGCTGCGGGCTTCCTGGACTGCGGCCTGCAGAGGGAACAGAGGAAGGGAGCAGAGGTCAGCCCAGAATGTCACAGCTGCTCACTGGCCCTGCACAGCCCACTGCCGCAGAGGAGCTGCCCGAATGCCCTGGGCTGGGGGACTTCCGCCCTGCCAGCTCTGAGCCCGTCCCCGGCCTGCCTTCCCACTGCCACCCTACCAGGCGCACGCTTCACACCAAGCCGCGGTGGAAGTTGCGGACCTGGTGTACCCGGACTGCAGTCCCACTGGCCTGGAAATTCTGCAGGCCGCTCGGGGTCCTCCTCACGCCCCTCTCCTCCCTGACCCACTGCGGTTCTAACCCGGGGAACTCTTCCCTCGGCTCCTCTCCAAAGTCACCTGCCCCACAGGCCCATCTAATAATGGACCTCCCACCCTACCTGCCCTCTCGAGGCTGCCCAGCTGGCCCTGGGGACAGAGGCAGACACTGCCTCTGTCCAGCCCTGTCCTTGAATCCCACGGCCCAAGGTCAGGAAGCACGAGTGGGCTTCTCCCTATGGTCCTGCGGAGCCGGCCACAGTTGGGGACAGGCCACTGCCGCACTTTTCCCTAGCGCCTGCCAGAGCGAGCCCCTGGGCCTCGTTGGATGTCTGCTCTCCAGAGATCCTTTCCTGAGCATGGCTGCAGCCCACCCTCCGAACCTCTCCCTCCGCCCGTGGCCTCACATGGCTCCTCTCTGCCCCCGTGGCTCCCACCGAAGAATAAGGCACATCAAGACCCTGCCTGAGCCGCTGCCCCGCCCGCCCTTTTCTCCCTGCCCCCAGGGGAAGGCACGGGGCGCCGCGATACACAGCAGGGACGCTGTCTGGGAGCACAAACGCCAGGCTGGGACGCAGACGTGCGCGTCTGGCTGGGGGAGGGAGGCCTGGCCGGGACCAGTATCCGTGGCGTCGCTGTTAGGGTTCCTTCCCGGACGCTGCGGTTCTGCCTGCCCACCAGACGGTGAGCGCCTAGCTCGCGCCTGAGCCGCGCGACACCGCCCAGCGTCTCCGCCTCTCTGGGGAAAGCCTCGCGCGGGCCTGGCGCCCTCCCGACGGGCTCCGCGCGCTCCCGGCCTAGGGGCGGTACCACCGGCTACGCGCAGGCGCAAGGCCGCCGCCGGAAGCGGGGCGCGACCACTTCCGGCTTCTTTTCGGATGGGGGGGGGATGGCGTGCGCCATTGGGCGACCCGCGGATGCCTCTTCCCCTACCCCCAGCAGCGGGAGCCCGGCTCCAGTCCGCCCTGCGCAGCCCCCTCTGTGCGCCGAGGCGTCCCCGTCTGCGTTCTTGGTCCCGATGACACTGTCTCACTCTGGCTCCCTCGGCCCCCGGTGGCAGCCTCCCCCCGCAGGACGCATTGCCCTTCGCGTGTAGCCAACTCTGTTAAACCAACTCCCCGTTGAAACACCGAGAGCTGTGTCTTCCCGGCAGACCCTGAATGCTGGGGTCCACGAGAGCCCTGGACACTCCAGGCCACACGGGCGCGAAACCCACGTCCTCCGACCCCAAAGCCTGCTATGTTCTTGGCCTCCCTCCCTCCGCGCAAAGCAAGTTTGGTGCCCACCCTGCGCCTCGGGCCAGCGGAGGGGCCGAGGTGGTCAGACAGGACCAGGACACGGTGCCCTCCGCCCCGGCCCGCTAGCTCCTGCGAGATAAGCTCCAGGAGAACTTAGGCCCAGAGTCTCTCCCACCCCAGCCCCCGCCCCCTCCACGCCCTGTCAGCTGCACCCTGAGCTCTGCCCTCAGTCCAGGCCGCGCCTGGGCCTGTCTCTCCCCACCCCAGCTTCACCTCCAGTGTGCCCGCCCTCAGTGCGCTACTGCCCTGTCCTAGGGTCTCTGCAACATGGACACTCTCTGAAGTGAACCCCCGCTGTCTCCCCTGACATTTGAGGGCCACAGGGCGGGGTTGTGGCTCTACCCAGCACCTGGTGGAAGGTGCTCTGGCGTTCTTGCCGGGTCAAGAGTGCAATGAAAACGTCAGCTAGCCAAAGAGGTGGTGCCCCGAGAGGGACATCCCTTCACAGGTCCCTCTCGGCTCCCGACCTGCCCTCTCACTGCAAGGGACCCATCTCTCCTGGCCTGACCTGGGGGTGAGGTGGACTTCCTGCGAGAGCAAGGTGCTCCTGGCTGGTTCCGCCTGGCTCTGAGGAGGGCGTCCCCTCCCTCTCCCCCACTCAAGCCACTTGCTCCTGGTGCAGAGAAGCCCGAAAATTGTGGGCGTGGTCAGGGCTCTAGAGGGCGAGCTGGGTGCCTCCTGCTCACACGCCCACCCATCCCACTGCCACCTGGAACCAGCACCCAGGGGATGCAAAGCAACCGGAGCCCCTGGGTGCCGGGGAGGGCTGACGTGGGGCTCCGCGGAGTGAGTGCACAGGCACCTGGGCCAGGCTCTGCCTCTCCGAGGCCTCCAGGAGACGCAGCAGGAAGCCGAGGTCCCCAGCGTCCGTCTCCGCCAGGCACTGCAGGTCCCGGGAAGCAGCTGGCACGTCTCCCTGCTTGAGCCGGAGCAGCCCTCGCCGGGCCTGGGCCGCCTCTGATGGTGGGGTGGGGTGCAGGGCTTTTTGTAGGCGGGCACCAGCCTCCTCGTAGCTGCCTGTTGGGGATCCAGGAAGGGCGGTCAGTGTGGCTTTGCAGCGGGGGCACGAAGAGGTGGGACTCACTGGCCACGGCACCGGGGAGTCTGACACAGCCTGTCTTGCTCCGTGCTGGCTCTGGGAGCAGCAGGCCGACAGAGGGGCTCAGCGCCGGGAGGAAAGCCGGGAGCAGAGGGACCTGGGGACACCACACTGGTCACATGGACTTGCCTGGTACTAGCAGCCCCGCCTCCGGGTGGGGGGTGTCACCAGAGTGTGACCCCCAGGCTGAGCAGCACCTCACCATGGTTGTCACACGGCTCTGCTCTTGCCTGGGCAGCCTCAGGAGCAGGACAGCAGGGGGCAGGAGCCACCCCTAGGCTCCCTGGAGGCCTGGGTCAGGGCACCTCTCAGGTGAGGAGGGCAAGTGGGGGGCAGGCCGCACAGAGACCTCTTCTTTCAAGTAAGTGCTGAGGCATGTTCAGACTGTTTGAGGAAGGGCTGGCGTTTGGGCGTAAGGTAGCCCCACCAGCTCCGGGCCTGGGCACGGGGGGCACTCGGTCCTCTCGGATTATTGAGGAGGCCCGAGTGCTGCGGGAAGCCCCGCTTCTCCTCCCTGCAGGCAAAGCCACATGGGTGCCTGGGAGCTAAAGACTTGCCGTACACACCAGGCCCACAGGGGGACTGGGCCCCAGGAACTGGGATTCAGGGGAAGGGACCCGGAGGCCGCCGAGTCTTGGATCTCTCTCCTGCCTTACAGAATAGACCCCGGGGCGAGAGGGGCTGGGATGGACACCAGTGCCCATGCCGGGCTGCTGCGCACCCACTGTGGCGAGCACGTCCACCAGGAGGAGGTGCCCACTCAGCCGCCCCGCCTCGATTCTGACCAGGGCCTCCCCTGCGGCGAGGAGGCCCTGGGCGTCGCTGTCACTGATGGGGGCCCTGGTGTCTAGTTGTTGGTTCAGCAGGTCCCGGCAGCGGGAGGACAGGCCCTGCGTGAGGAGGGCTTGGGCCTCTGGCTTCAGTGAGCGGATCTCAGGGACCGCTGTGTGTGCGTCCAGCTGCAGGGCCAAGAGGGTGTCGTCCACGGCCTCCTGCAAGGGCAGAGTGAGGGTGGGTGGCAGAAGGGGTCCCAGCAGAGTGTTTGTCCTCCCAGGGGACACCGGGAGGGGTAGGCAGTCCAGTCCCTTCTCTCTCGCAACTGGGGTGGGGGTGTCAACCAAAAGGAGGTGCTCCTGGCGGATCCCATTTCGGCTTAATGGGCTTGTCTCTGCAGACCGTGTTGCCTGCCGGGCGCAGGCAGGGGCGCCCAGGGGCTGGGTTCCAACCACAGGTGTGCTCAGGCTGCCAGCACCCTTGGGGGAAGCAGACACCCGATGGGCAGAAGCAAGAGCCGCCGAGGTGCCCAGGGCTGCAGCCCCGCGGCAAGCGAAGGAGCCTGGCAGGCGAGCTGCCTCCGCGCTGCTCCTCGCCCAGCGGAGCTGCGGGCAGACAGCCAAGTGCAGTCACTCGCCAGCGACCTTGCTCTTGGCTGAGGAGTGCCTTGTGGCTGTGCTCCAGCTGCCTGCGGGTGTGTCTTCTCTGTGATAAACACCTGCCCCCAGCCTGACCCCCCAACCCCTCCTGCCCGGCCCCTGCCCCTGCCCGCTGATGATCCAGACCCACAGGCTCTGTGTAGACAGGGCAGGGTGGCCCCCAAGGTCTCATTATTTTAAGCTAAGGGCCAGGTGCTAGCCCTGAGGGTTGGCACATGTCCCGGTGCCAACTGGGGCTGGGAGGCACAGGGCTTATCAGGTGACAGGGAAGGAATCGAAACTGGGGCCTAGAGCCTGGGACTCCGTGAGCCCTGCCCCCCCCCCCCCGGCAGCTGGGGCTTTGATGGGTGTCTCACCGTTAGGATGGCCTGACCCCCTGCTCCCTCTCTTGTAGGGGGTTGGGAAGGAAGGCAGCACCTCCCCCAGACCACCCTCCACTCTACCGGCCCCGGTACCTGCCGCTGGCCCAGGGCCAGGTGCAGGAGCGCCCGGCCGCACAACGCCTGCACGTTCCCAGGCTCGGCCCGCAGCACGGAGTTGAAGTCGAACATGGCCGTCTTCCTCTGGCCCAGGAACCCGTAACACCGAGCACGGATGAGCAGGGACTCACTCGCCTGACCCCCTGGGAGGAAAGGGTGGGTCAGGGCCATTCACTGACCACAGGTGGGCACAGTGAGTCTGTCTTCATCCGGCACTTACGGTGCCTCCTGGCGCCCAGTGGAGGGGAGAAACCCAGAGGGTGTGCCAGCTGCGGGCCCCCCGGGGAGCTCACAGACCCCTGGGCACCAGGACAGCGAGCAGTGGTGGCACCTGGGAGGGCCGGCGAGCAGCAGAAGGGGCTTCCAAGAGAAGAGGTGTGTCCCCTGCATCTGAGGGGCGGGGCCGAGAGGAGAAAGGGACCTCAGGGGTGGGCATGAGCGGCCACAAGTGTGAAGGTGCCAGGAGGGCGGGAGGAGCCCTCCCCACAGAGGCCATCCCCACAGCGCTTCTTCTGAGTGTGTGTCCAGCGACAGGCACAGGAAGCACTGCTCCGGGCTCTGCAGGGCGCTCGGGGTGTGTCCCCTTCCCAGCTGTGTGGGGTGCGAACTCACACCGGGCACCGTCCCTGGCTGTCCAGGAATCAGTGCACCTAACCCTCACTCCCAACCCACTCGGGTGTCCCCATTGTCCCCCTTGGGGGGAGGCGCCCCATACGTGCAGAGCCAGAAATCCACTGGCATTCTGATCCCAAGTCTGCTGAATCCTGAGCACCCCTAGAGCTCACTGCGCCTCCTTGGCAATGAACCTTCCCTCGTCATCCTGCCGGCCTCTGTCCGGAACCCTGCCCGGTGAGGCCCGTGGGTTGCCTGGGGGAGTGGGGGGGCTGGGCGCCCACATGCAGATGTGTGCCCACTGCTCCCAGAGAGGGCTTGCGGAAGCTGAGCTCTGACCTCCCAGGCTGGAGGGAGATGAGCAGAGCTGGAAGAGGAGCCTCAGCGGGCCCTCCTGCCCGCAGGGCTCAGGGTGTGGTGAGGGCCCCCCTCAGGCTCCTCCGGGTCCGGCTCCTCTCCTGGGCTTTAGCCAGGGCCTCAGTGCAAAACGCCTTCCCAGGGTGCATGACTCTGGAACTCCTGAACTGAAGGCGGCCTTGGAAACCCTTGGCCCCCACCCCTGGCTCGGCAGAGGCTCCCGATGCCCCTGTGCACCTGGCGCAGGACGGGGGACCTGTGGGCGGGCAGGCACTCCCACCTGCAGCAAAGATGGCCAGAGAGAGGTAGGCGATGGCCTCCCTGGTGTGAGCCTCGCTCTCTGCCCCTCCTGGCTGCGTCCGCAGGATGGCCAGGGCCCGGGAGTGGCAGTGGCCCTGTAGCAGCTGCCGGTCCTCTTCGCAGAAGACATCCAGGGTGGGCTGGAGACAAGTCGTGTCCCCGGACTGGACGACCTTCTTCACCAGCTGCAGGAGTCAGGACAGTCAGCGCAGTTCCGCCTTGTGCCCCAGTCCTTTCCACCCCGTGTTCCTGACCAGGCTTGCGGGGGCGTGGCCAACGAGGGGGCGTGGTTTGAAGAGGATGTGGCTATGGGGTGTGGCTCAGGGCAGGGAGAGGTGTGCGGGTCTCCAGGGAAGGCTGGGGGCCCGGAGGTGTGATCATCCTTTAGGGCTTCTGTTGCGGGGGGGTTTGGGGTGTCCCAGTGTTCCTGGCCCGCGCTCCCTCCTCTGTACATGGGAGACAGGAGCAAAAGTCCTGGGACCAATCAATGCCTGTTCTGGGAGCAAGACACTGAGCATGACCTCGGAGCTCAGAGCAGCTTCACTCCGAAGAGATCTGATGGTGCTCCTGCTGGCTGCTCGCTGGGGACACGGGTCCAAAAGCATCCTTCCTTCTCATGTGTGTCGCCCCGGGCGGGGAGACCAGACACGCAAGGTCGGAGGGGAAGGAGGATGCTGACGGGCCACACAGCCTGTGCCCCAAAGCCCCGCATCCTCCCCTGGACTGTAACCTGCCCACATTCTAGCAGGAAGCCATCACCACACCCAAAGGAGGCGGAGTTCTGCTCTTCCTGAGAGCAGAGCACTCTCAGGGGGAGACAAGCAGGACCTGAGGGCCTGGGGCCCCTACACTGTCTCCCCACCCGTTGTCCCAGGGCAGGGTCACCTCAAAGCCGAGTTACGAGTTTACATGGGATTTTTGGGGCGAAGCTCGGCCTGCATTGGACTCTTGGCCCTTCTCCTTCACAACACAACAAAAGCAAATATGGGACATCTACTGCGTGCTAGAGTCGGGGACACCTACTGCAGCTAATTCCTACGATGACCCGCAAGACCCGGACACAGGTGCGGAGCCCAGGGCTGGGACGAGCTTTGCCTGCTTCGAAGTCTGGGTCGCGGGGTGCAGAGCCAGGGGCCCCCGACCTCACCTGGTCGGCGTCGTAGAAGAAACCCCTCCGCAGCTGCAGCAGGGCCAGCCGCGCCAGCACAGGGGCCGCCTGGGGCCTTCGGGGGAGGGCCACCAGCAGTGCCTTGTGGGCGTCGCCCAGGCGGCCCAGGCGGTACAGGGCGTCGGCGGCCAGGAGGCGCGAAGCCTCGTCCTCGGCATCCAGTTCCATCAGGAGCATGGCCAGCTGGTACACGCCCTGGGTGTTCCTGGCCAGAGAGAAGCACAGAGCGCAGGCCCCTTCCCTCCGTCCTTCCCGCCGCTCCCCACCCCCTCGTGCCGGCAACAGGCCGGTTCTGGCCTATGTGCCTGGGCCAGGCTGCTGCCTCTCCGCAGAGATGCGGGGGCCAGGGAGCTGTTGGAAGACCCTCCGCCCTCCCTCATCCACCCACTGCCCGGTGGGGCAGGCATCTTGGGCAGGGCAGGACGGACCTCAGTGGACCCTGCCTGACTCTCCTCTTCAGCAAAAACAAGGCAACAAGGTCTGCACCAGCAGACTCAGGGGCTCGTGTTAGGCAGAGCTAGGGAGCGAACCGGGGTACCCTCCCAGTGCCCCCAGAAACTGAGATGAACTGCCCCGGGGAGAAGGGGTGGGGAGCCTGGAATGAGAAACCCCCCAGAGAGAACAAATATAAAGGGGGCACCCACGAGAAGACTCCTCTTCACCAGCAAATAAAAGCGATGCAAATCAAACAGCCAGGGGGCAGTGGATGTGTGTGTGCAAGTGAGTGTGTGCACATGTGTGCACGGGTGTGTGGTGACGTCAAACACAGCCCCAGGAGGCCCCAGCTCGGTGCTTGTAGCTCAGAACAGCTGCGGAGCCAGGGCTGGCGAAAGTTTGCAAAGGAAACCCCGGGCTGGGTGTGGGCCCAGGCAGGCAGGCAGGTGGGCAGCTCTCGAAGTCTGGGGCCTTCGAGGCCACATTCCCCGACCCAGGTTCCCCCTCGGCCTCGGGGGTAAGGCCAGAACTGGGGTGACAGGACAGCACTAGGGGGCGTGACAGCTAAGAGTGGAGCTGCGGGACCAGGGTGTGGTCCCTGACGAAGGGCCCGGGGCTGGCGGCACAGGACACGTTTGAGATCCACCGAGTGAAAAGCCCAGTGGTCCAAACCGCGGGCACCGCACAGGTCCTCTGGCCAACCAGGTTTCCATGCACACAGAGGACCCACTTTCGGGTGCCTAACTGTGGGCGATGGGTCACTTTTACGTTTCCATTTCCGTGCTTGAGTTTCTAATTTTCTATAAATCAGTTCTTAATGCATCACGGTTAAGGACTGGGATCTCGGCCCGGGCCCTAAATCTGCCACCGATGACTCAGAGACATCACCCAGCTGCTCCCTGCCTCGGCCGACCCGCCCGCAAGACCGAAGACACACACCTGGCTGCCTCGCAGGAGCCCGGAATGAAGCAGCCCAGGAGAGCGCACGCGGGGCTGGTGTTTACCCTTCTGGCGCCGCCCGGCTGTCCACCTCCGCGGCCTGCCTCCGGCGGCCCCGCGCGCCCGTGGGTCCCGGGTCCGGCCTCCGCTGCAGCATCCTGCGGCCCTCCTCGCGCAGCACGGTCAGCAGCAGCCCCCGCTGGTTCCAGGGCACGTAGGCCTTGGCGACGAGCAGAGCCTCGTCCGGCCGCAGGCGGCAGGCGGTGACATAGTCCAGCGCGCCCAGGAACGCGCTGCCCGACAGCACGCGCAGCAGCCCGCGGCCGCACAGCGCACGCACACAGCCAGCCGGGTGCGGCCGCCCCTGCTCCACAACCTCCTGGAAATCCTCCCGGGCACCTCGCGCGTCGCCGGTGTGCAGCGCGCAGAAGCCTCGAAGCGCCAGCAGAGGCGCACGGTCAAAGGCGCGTTCTCCAGCTTGATCTCTGGGGCGTGCGGGCCGCAGCAGGCGCTCGCACAGCGCCCGGGCGCCCGCCGCATCCCCGGCCAGCAGCAGGCACTCGGCGAGGCGGGCTCCCAGTGCTGGGCGCGTGCCGGGCGGCGCCACGCGCAGCAGGACACGGAGAGCGCGGGTCACCGGGGCCAGCAGCTCGCGGTCCGAGTCCTTGCGGAGCTCGGGGCGGCTCCGCACGGCCTCTTGGAAGTGGGCAAAACCCACGTCCGCCACTTCCTGAGCCTGGATCCGCACTCGCTCCCGGTCCTCTGCCGAGAGCACGGCCTCGAACTGCCTCCGCGCCCCCGAGGGGCTCTCGCGGAAGGCCTCGTGCAGGTCCCGAAGCAGGTCCTGGGCCCCGCTGTCCAGGAAGAAGGCTGCGGCCGCGCGGGTGACCAGCAAGGCAGCCAGGCGCTCACCTGGAGTAGAGAACAGAGAACCAGTGGGGCCCGGAGCTACCGGGGTGCCCGCTGTAGCGCACCAACCGTCCAGCGCTTCGGGTAGCACCTCCCAGGGCGTCACGCCCGCAGGAGGAGCGCGGGCAGGAGGCCGGAAGCTTGTTGGGGCTGGAGCAGCATCGGAATGGGTGGGGTGGGGTGGGGGGCAACTGCCCTAGGGGCCTCCACAGCCCTGCCCTCTGAGTTTGGGTTCAGAGTCAGCCTCTCCTCTGCTCTGCCAACATGGAGATTTAATGACAACACCTCCCTCCCCAGCCCCCAGCCCTGGCCTTTTAGTCATCAGTCTGAGGGTTGAGTTCCCCTCCCCAGACCAGCTCCAGGCCAGAGCGAGGCCCGACTCCCTGACCTGCGCAGGGGGGCTGTTGGTGAAGAGGCCTCCCCGGGCCACCTCCTGTGCTTCAGTTTCCTCTTCTGCTTTAGAATGGGGTGACGAGGGCCACAATCACAGGGCTGCGAGAATAAACCGGAATGACGGCCGAGAGCCCCGGACAGGGCGGGAGGGGCAGCGTTACTCAGCGAGCCTGCAGTCAGTACAGAGAGCCAGGCAGCTCCTCCGCAGCGGCCGCAGCGCCGGGGCAGGTGCGTGGCCCTGAGAGGATCCCAGAAACCTCAGTGCTGGCGGGAGCTCGAGGTCACGGGCACCCCGTTACCTGTTCCAGGTTAGGAAGGGGTGGCAGGGCCGGGATGCCCTCCCCAGGCCTCTGAACCCCCACGGGAGTGCGTTTTGCACAGAGTCGTTCAGAGTCCTCAGAGTGTTTCCTTTACGGTAATAACTGTCCTTTACCGGGAAAACAGGAGCAGGCACTGAAGCCACTCTGTCACCGCCCTGCTCTGTTGTCACCGTGGGGAAGCGTCTCCTCACAGCCCAGAGCCAAGTGCAGAAAAGCACCTTGTGCCCTGTGATCAGCCAACGGTGAAGCGGCCAACGGCAGCTCACTCTGTCTAATCCTGGTGGCCCAAGTAAAGGCAAAACGACAAAAACAAAACGAGAAATAACAACGAAACAACCCGAGACTTTTCCGTCGTGACCAATCCCCGACAAAATAACTCTAGGGGGGCCTGTGGAGCGGTTATTTCTCCCCCCACCCCGCGGCAGGCAGTGTGCTCTCTGGCCCTGCATCTGCAGCCGCACCCACAGGACTTGTACGCGTGGTCCCCGGGCCCCCCACACTCTTCTGTCCGCACTCTCGGGTAAGCTCGGCGACCCTTCTGCCGTCCCCAACAGGCTACGGGGTGTCTCATTTGCTATTGTGCTTTTCAACTCTGGAGTTTCCGTGTACTTGCTGCAATTCCCCATCTGTTCATTCATTATGACCACACTTTCCTTTAGGCCTCGAGTGCACCACCCATAGTTTCTCTACAGTCCTCAGTACACTGATTTCAGCACCTGGATCATCTCCAGGTCGGTCTCCTGACTGTGGCCCACAGTTTATTTTCCTGCTTCTTTGCCTTTCTGGCACTTTTAAAAACTGTGCACTGGCCCTGGCTGGTGTAGCTCAGTGGATTGAGCGCGGGCCTGCGAACCAAACAACCGTGGTTCGATTCCCAGTCAGGGCACGTGCCTGGGTTGCAGACCAGTTCCTAGCATGGGACGCACAAGAGGCAACCACACATTGATATTTCTCTCCCTTTCTCCTTCCCTTCCCCTCTAAAGATAAATAAATAAAATCTTAAATTGTGCGCTGGATGCCCGGTTGATGCTCTGTGGAGCCTGGATCCAGTCATGTGCCTCTGAAGAGAACAGAGTTTTGTTTTAGCAGTTGAATTGGACAGGATCAAACTGGCAGCTGGAATGTCTGTGAAATGCTTGCAGTTTCCAGCTTCTGCTTTTTTGGCCACCCAGTCTCTCCCTGGTCTGTGAGGCCCCTGGTCAGCTGAGGATGGCGGCGGATTCAGCACACAGACTTGGGGTCTCGACCCGACGGTGGCTTCCTCCTCTTCAGGACTCTCTTCTAACGTTCCAGCCACTTTCTCCCAGGCTGGGACAGCCTGACCCGGGACACCCTGACCCGGGACAGCGCACGCCAGGGAAGCTGCCGCGTCCTGCTTCACACACATGGACCCTGGGCTGAAGGGTTCCCTCGGGAAAAAGCTGCAAGCGTGCAGACCTCACCTCCATAGCCCCCGTATTTCAAGGGCCAAGGCCTGGTTTCCGGCTGCGTTTGTCCGCTGGCCTGTGCCTGCACACAGCTGCCTTTTATGTTCTGTCCCAACCTCGTCACCATCGTCTGCGGTCACCTCGTCTAGTTCAGCTGCTCTGCTCCGCTGGAGGCCAGCCTCTTCCATCGTCAGACTTAAAAATGTCGGCCGTCTGGGGGGACATAAGATGCTCTGCTTGTGTTGGCTTAATTTTCATTTTCCTGATTACCGGCGAGGCTCATTTATTTCAGAGTGCTCCCCCTCCCAATCTGGTGGGTAGCACGGGGCATCTTGCTTTAATTTGCATTTGCGTCGTTACCGGGATGCTGGACATTTCCCACAAGTTCGTTAGCCATCTGTGTGTTCTCTGTGGGGAGACCCGTTTGCCAATTCTCGCACCAAGGTTGATTCGTTCCTTGTTGACATGTAGGAATTCTTCAAATGCTCTGGTTATTAATTTTTTGCCCATTGTATATTTTGCAAATATTCTTTCTTTGTTGTGGCTTGTCCTTTCATTTTCTACAGTTATGGGCAAAACAGAAGGTTAAGATTTTTAATTTCATCAAATGTATCAAATTTTCCTTTATTCTTTCTGCTTTTTTGTACCTTAAGAAGCCCAGCCGTTCACAGAGGTCTTGTGGATATATGCTCATAGTTTTCATTCCTATAAACCTTAGCTGTTGACCCAGTCCCTGTGGACGTCACGTTTTTGCGTGGTTGGAAGCAGGGTATCCACGTACGTTCATTGAACAAAGGTCCTCCTCCTCCACTGTAGATTTGCAGCGAACCTATAGTGATTCACTATAATACGCTCACATATTAGCTTCCAGGTGGCTTCCTTTCTGGCATAATTTGTTTTGTTGGTCTTTCTGTCTCCCCCTTAAGTGTGGTCAGTAGAGTTTTGCACCAGCCGGTAGAGCAAATCCTTACAGCACCACCTTCTTCTTTATCTCCTCCCCCTCCTCCCCTCCTTTATCCCCCTCCTCTCTTTTCCCCCTCTCTTTCTTCTTAATCTTGTCCATTATTGGTCCTTTGCTTTTCTCTTATGCTATCAAATCTTTCTGACCATAGACATCTAATCTCTTTCTACTTACTTAATGATTCTTTATTGTCTTTTAATAAAGTTTTATAATTTTCTTCATAAAAATCATACAATTCTGAAACCAGTTATTCTCTAGTGCTATAGTAAATGGTAGGTGTTTAAACAACAAAATTTCTATTTCTTGCTGTTGTCTATAAATGTGAATGCTCTTTGTATAAGCTGTGAAATTCCGTTTCTGTATTTGATACATTTTTTGTTGTTTCTTTTGGGCTTTCCACATGGCTACTTATGTTGCGTGGAATAGTAACTTTGTTTCTTCTTTTCTGTCCCACCTGCTTTTCTCCCTTATCTTATTGCATTGGCTAGCATCTCCAGCACAGTGATGGATAAATGGGACAGTGGGCAGCCACCTTATTCTTGATTTTAAATGGAAGACATCTAAAATATCACCATTAAGTGTTATGCTTTTGGTAGTTTTTTTAAAGTTATTTTTTAAAAAAAGATTTTATTTATTTATTTTTAGAGAGGGGGAAGGGAGAAAGGGCATGCATGTGGCCGTCTCACCAGGGTGTTTTCGACATAGATGATCTTTCTGTGTAGTTCTTAACGAAGACCGCTGAACCCACCGGAGACGGCTGCCCGGGTGGGTGGGAGGGTGAGCGCTCTGGCAGCCGCGGTGCGCAGGGGCCTGTGCCCCGGGAGGTTCAGGCTGAAGCCCCTCTGATGCTGCGTCTCGTCCTCTGATGTGTCTGACGCTGCCTCTTGTCCCGCGTGTCTGCTTGCTAAGAAGGGCAGAACGCTTTCCAAATATAGGGAGGGCGTTCAATGTCTGCAGGGGCTTTTGGTTAGTAACCTTAAGATTCGAAAGCATTTGTTATGAGAAACTACATTAGTAAAAGGTGCGTGATAGGAAGCTTCTCTGTTTGCACCGTAAGCCACACTTGTGCTGCTGGTGGGGACAGGCGATTCCCTGTGACACAGATGACTCGGGTCCAGGGGATGCAATGATCCTCAGGGCTCCTGCCCAGGTCAGAGCCGGGTCAGGACAGACACGCTTCCTGGCAGCCTCCCCTGCGGAGCGGGGGCACCGTTTTTCTTTTTAGCACACTTGTCTGAGGCTGCAGCTCTTTGGGGGCTTCTGGGTTTCTGCAGGGCCCTACTGGTCAGTAGAGTGGAAGACCCCCCTCTCAGTCGCTGAGTGCCCCCACCTGCCACGGCACTGGCCCCTGCTCAGCAGCGATGACATGTATTTGTTTGGGCAGGGCGGGTCCCCTACTCTCCATAAGCTCAGGATCCTTTGTGATCCTGCTGAGCGTTTTTACAGTGGGAGGATTTTGAGGTGTCTGGTGTAGCATATTTCCAAAGTCAACCCGCCCACTCACTTTTCTGTCCTCTCCGCTTCCCTCCCCCACTGGGGCACCCCCTCCGAGGCTCTTGGCACAGACACCCCCTGTCCTGTCCTCACAGACCCCCGGGGGTGGCTCTCCCACACACCTCTGCCCTGCGTCTTGCAGGTGCCCTCGCCAGCGCCCTGCAGGCTCCCAAGTTTCCTCCTCCTGTCCCCCGTCCCCTTTGCAGGGCCCCTTTTTGGGGGACAGTGTGATGGGTGGTGAGGAGCACCCGGGGGGCCAGATTCCAGCCTACCATGAACACTCTGTGTGGCCCTGGCAGCCCCTTGGGCCGTGGGGACACAGCTGCGCCCACTCCGAGGACAGCTGAGGGGGCTCCATGAAAATACGTCATATCCAGCCCCCAGCGTGGGGTCTGCACGCTCGTGTGTGACGGGTGGCCCCTCACACCCAAGCCCCCACCTCCGAGTGTCCGCCGCCCCATGCAGTCCATCCAGACTCCCGACGTTAAGCTTCTTCTTTGAGCGGACGACCCCACAGCCCCTTCTTCAAACCAAGTGTCCTCGCATTGCCAGGCCCACGTGTCCAGCGGGCCAGTTACACGTGCCCCTGACTGGCCCAAGGGACATCCCTTGGAGCGCCCACGGGCACCACCATTTCAAGGGCGTGATACACATTTTCTTTTCTCTTTTTTAACATCCAAAATGTGTTCCTTTTGGGATGGTTCCCCACTCATCCTGACTTGGGCTGCTTCTAGCGCTGCTTCCTTCGGAAGGAGCGCCCCTCAGCGCCTTTGCAGCGTCCTGGGCGCTTCACGTCCACGAGGCAGGCACTGGGGCTCGTGTCTCCTCTTCTGCCGGGGGACGAAGGGGGCCCTGAGAGAGGCACGTTGGTGTGGGAGCTCATTTTCCTCTGTGTGGTCCCAGGACATGACAAAGCCAGTGGCCTGGCCGCCACCAAACGGGGTTCTGAACCCGAACACAGAGATGACATCTGGGGTGGTCCGGCATGTTTGGGCCAGTTTCCCCGAGTTTCTGTCTTGGGCACCGCTGCCTTCCTGGGCTGGATGACGTCGGTGGCCCTTCCTTTCCGCTGGAGTCACCTGTTGCCACAAACTTCCTGGCCCCACAGTTACTATGTTGCTGTCGATAGCAGACGATCTTCCAGCAGGCGGGGTGGACAAAAGTTTGATACACATTTCACGGAATTCCCCCAGCCACGCTCAGAGGTGGGCGTGGCCACGGGGAGGCGGCCAGACTGCAAGCTGGGACCCCCCCCCCACCCCAGTGCCGGAGGAAGGCTGGAGTATGACTGCTGGGGCTCTGGACACCCACCCCGCTACCTGCCCCCCCCCCCCCCCCAGGACCAGGGCCCGGCAAAGGGGCCAGGCAGGAGCAGTGCCTCACACGGGGTGTGTGTAAACCCCGGCACCCCCTTCTCCCCACCTGCCACTCTCCTGCCCTCTGCATTCTAGTTGCTGAAGGTGAACCCTCAGAATCCTTCCCGGCCTTGCCCCACACCCCTCTCCCCACCCACCGTTAAATCTGGTCACAATCTGGCTGTTTCTGATTCAGTGATGAAACTTCAGACCCACAGTCTGGCTCCAGCTCTCCCTCCTCAGTCCTCCAGCCCGGTCCTCTGGGAATCCCAGCTTCCAGGTCCCCAACCTGGCCCTCCTCCCGGCCCAGACCACCTCCCGGCCTCCCAGGAGGCTCGGTTCTCTCCCGGCTCCCTGGGCACACGCCGCACGCAGCAGCTGGCGGAGACTCTGCAGATGGAACTCAGAGCACCTCCCACTGAGGTTTCCGTCCCCCCCGCCCCTCCATGGCTCTCCTTCCCCTGAGGGTAAACTCGGAGGGTGCTCCCGGTCAGGAGGACTCAGCCACGGCTACTGTCTTCAGGGCCTCCGGTCCCCCCCTGTCCTCCTGCCCCCCCACCCCTGACAGCCACCATTTAGTGTCATGGACATGCCAGGCTCTTTCTCCTCCAGCCGCCTGACACTTTCGGTTTCTGAATCCTTGTTGCAGCCCAAATGACACCTCCTCCCAGAAGCCTTCCCTGACTGTCTGGCTAGAGCCACACCTTGTGTGTTACATTTCTCAAAGAACTTATTTTGCCTGCTTCCTTTCTTGGGGGCTCTGTCAGGACAGGGGCTTGTCCTTCTTGTCCCCATGGTGTCCCTGGTCTCAGCACGACCCCCGGCCCCCACCACAGGCAAGAATTAACTGCTGTGAAGGGATGGCTGGAAGGACTTTCTCCCTGACCCTCAGGGAGATGCGACCCGCACTCCTACCTTGGGGTCTGCGGCTGGTCCGGTCGGCCAAGAGGGCCCGGCTGCACGCCGCCCGGCAGTCTTTGTACCGGCCACTGTGGAGCAGAGCTTCGGGGGACAGGGCGCTGCTCCAGCTGCCCCCGGGGTCCAGGGCTGCTAGGAGCCTCTGGCCATCGGTGTCCTGCTGCCTGGCACTGTCCCCAGCCTGCTGGCTCCTTGAGATGTGGTCCTGGAGGGCGCTGACCAGCACGGGGAGGTAGGGCTCCTGGTGGGTGAGGACGAAGGCCACTGTGCGCTCGGCCCTCGAGCTGAAGGCCTGCAGGTAGTCGGCCAGGCCAGTGTCCGCCTGCTCCCCAGACAGGACCCGGGCCAGGGCGCGGGTCAGCTGCAGCTCCAGGCCTTGCTGGGAGTGGGCGTCCAGCAAGGCGTCACACTGCCTCACCACCTCCCTGTGGCGCCCACGGGCCAGCAGCCCGGCCAGGGAGTGCAGGACTGCGGCCGGGTGGTCCGGGCACAGGGTGGCCAGGAAGGCGGAGGCCAGGGTGCCCGTCAGGGACACCACGGCCATGCCGTCCCAGTGGATGGCTGGGATCTGGCTGTCCCCTCGGCACCAGGCTTCCAGGGTGGCCACCACGGGTGCCCCCCGAGCCTCGGCCAGGGCGGCTCGGACGCTGCGCACCGCAGAGGGGGCGTGGCAGCTGAAGGCAGCCAGGTAGAAGGCGGTGGCCAGCGGCGGCTCCCCCAGGGCCAGGTGCTGGTCGCCCTCCCGGCAGAGGCAGGCCCCGAGCTCCTGGGCCGACATCACGCCCGTGCCGCCGATGGGTCCGTGTCCAGTCCACAGGGGCACCTGCCGTGGGGCGGGGTCGTGGTCAGTGCTCAGACGGTGGTCAGCCCCTCGGCCCTGCGGCCCCCAGTCCTCCCCACTGAGACCCCCGCGTCAGAGTGGAGCCCTGTTTCGGGAGAGTACGGTGGGCTCAGCTGTCAGGGTGGAGTCTGCTCCAGGGTGGTCTCCCTGGGCTGGGGGCGTTGACTGGGCTCTGCCTGGCCAGGTTCCCAGCCCACCTTTCCCTCTGGGCCTCAGCCCCCTCCCCCACAGAGTGGCCCCTGCCAGCACAGGCCCCTCAGGAAGGCGGACCCCCATCACCCCGGGTCACATGAGCACCACGGCCTTCCCAGCACTGACCCCACAGGCCCACTGGCCCTGGGGCCACACCCAGTGTGGGCGGGAGTGGTGCCGGGCTGCCAAGGCACCTGCGGGGCTCCTGGGTGGTGGTAAGGGGCCCTGGACCCAGGCCTGGTTGGCTCCGAGATGGGGACCAGCCTGGCTGTGTCCTCTGCCCTCCCACACCCTGGGGCCTCAAGAAGTAGCTCCCATGCCAGCAGCTCTTCCCCTCCCATCTCCCAAAGCGCGCACAGACCAGCCCCCACCCCGTCAGCGCTGACAGCCAGACTCACGCACGAGCACACGGGCCACAGGCTCACACGCTCACGCGTGCACGCGCACACACGCACATACTCACTAGTGCACGCACAGGGTCACTGGCTCGTGCAGGGCGCACAGGGAAGGCAAAGCCTCAGGCGCCCCAAACTGGCTGGAGGCGGGCGGAGCAGGGGTGGGCGCGCCCCTGTGGAGGGTCCGCGGGGCTGGGCTCCCAGGCGCCCCACCAACGCTGCGCCCCGGGCTGGGGTGGCCCGTGCGTTTCCCTGGAGAGCGTCAACACCCGCCACCCGCGGCTCAGCGGCGCCCCCAGCGGCCGGGCGCCCTGGTCGGCCCCACGCTCCAGCCCGGCCCCACCAGGCCCTCGGCCCCGCCCCCTGGCCGGCTCGGTGGCTTCCCAGCCTCAGCGCGGGGAGGGTCCAGGCTCGCGGCAGCTTCGGAGCTGATTTGGGGGGCTCAAAGTGCGGGGCCACTGGCCGCCAGGGTGAGGCTGGCTGCCATGTAGGGCTGCACCTCGCCCCGCATCCTCATTATCCCCACCGATGAGGAAGTAGCTGAGGGGTGGGTGGGGTCGCCTTGGCCTCTGCTGCCCCCAGAGCTCGGCCAGGCTGCTTAGGGCCCTTTCTACCGGCCTCCCGAAGGCTGCTGCCAGTGAAACGGCCCCCAGGCCGCCGGCCTCCTACATTATGGGTCTTCCCAGCCGTGCAGAGCCCTCCCCACGGGCTTCTCCCAGCTGCGGGAGGGCAGACTGCACCCTGGGCCCTTCCAGCCCTTTCTGGCCAGCTCCTCCCTCTGGGCTCTCCTTGGGGCGAGGCCCTGGAGGTGGCCCTGAGGAGCCGTGACAGGAGCCCCCAGGCTGGGCTCACCTCACCTGTGAGGAGGGAGCTGCAGAATCAGGTGGTATTTTAGGAACCCTGCCCCCTCCCCCTCCAAGAGCAGGAGGAAAGGTCCCTTCACCCGCAGCTGCCCTGGGGGCACCCAAGTCCCTGGGAAGATGGTGCTGCTTTGGGCGAGGGTGCCTCCCTACTCGGGGTGCCAAGGGCCCCGGCGCCAGGCAAAGCTCCGTCCTCTGCAGGGAACCAGGTGGGTGCCCACTGTGGGGACGTGGGTGTAACAAGGCCGGGCGTGGGGGCGCTGGGCGTGGGGGCGCTGCGTCTCCGCTTCCCGTCCCAGGGCTGGGTCTCCTGGGACGTGGCCCTGTGGCCTGTCAGGAGTCTGGGTCAAGGTCGGCCTCAGCAGGCGGGTGTGGTCAGCAGGGCCTGGTTCTCCCGCCTGGCTCCTGGACTGCGAGGCAGGCCCTCGACCTTCACGGAGGCGCTGGGCCTGAGCGATGAACGCAGTGGTGACAGTTTATTAAGAGATTTCCTTGTTGCTTTGATTACTTTCATTTTAATTACCCTAATGAGGCCGGAGCGTAATGGTAATGGAGCAGGGCTGCGGGAAGGGCCTGGGGCCAGGAGGCAGGGCCGCCTGGCACTCACAGTCACATTAGCCCGACGAGTCCCCAGAGCCTGTGCCCGGCACGCGGGGCCCGAGGACCCGCAGGCGCTGGCCAGATGAGCGCGGCGGTCTTGGCATGTCACGAGCTGTGGTCGCGGCTCCCACCTCGACGCAGGTAACTGCCAGGCACCTGCTTTGTGCCAAGGGGGCCAGGGCACAGGACCCCGAGCGGTTGTGGGCTTCAGGCCCGGGTTCCTTCGGCCGCAGGGGGAGGTTCCCCCGTTTCTGACGGGTCCGGGCCGTCGGTAGAGGTGACTCTGGGCACTTGCCCTGTACTGCTGTGCTCTGTACAGCCTGGACGGGACACACCTGTGTCCCGGGGACACACAGCCCCCAACATCCTTGTGGGGAGTTGGTGGCAAGGGCGCAGGTTTGGGGGTGAACGGAGTTTCACTGTGAAGGGCACGCCAGGCTCCGGCTGAACACGTTTGGGCTGAGGGCCATCGTGGGATGCCGGGGACCCAGTAGGAGCCAGGCCGGAGCCCAGGGCCACCATCACCACAGACACAGAAGTGTTTCTGGGGCCCCAGAGGCTGTTCCTTCTGCTCCAGGGGGGTCTGCCTGCCTATGGATGTGGTCACACCTGGCTGGGCTTAGGAAGGGACAGGGCACCACCACAAGTCCTCTGGGAGGGGCCCTCAAAACAGCACCCTGAGGTACTGGGTCCCAGCAAGGGCACGCGGTCCCCGCTGCAGGTGCTGAGAGGCTCCCCACCCCCGGACTCTAGAAAGAGGCCTCCGAGCGCCTACATGAGCTTCAGAAATGGGAGGTGTTTACAAGAGTGGCCGGCTGGCGGTGGCCTTGTAGCGACCTCACACTTCTGTGGGTTTTCCCTTGTGGGAGGTGGGTGGGCAGGCTGCTCCTGGGCCTGTCCGCAGACGCACTGAACTGGGTGGCCCTCTGCCTGGGCCAGGGAGCGCCTGCTGTGTCGTCACGACCCCTCAAGGGCTCCTGAGGGGCACCAAGGCCGTCGGGTCGGAGAGCCCACCGTGCCCACTGCCTGCACAGAAGCAGGGGAGCCACCCCCCACCCATGGCCGGCCTGCCCTCCAGACTCCCCAGAGCTGCGCCGAGCTGGCCCCACCCCAGTACCAAATCCAGAAACCAGGGCGCGGCTGCCAGGCGAGGTCCCTGCCTGTAGACCCTGCTGTGGCCTCAGCCCCCAGGTGGCTCTTTCTCCGCCAGGAGAACAGCGCCAGCCCCCAACACCCAAGGCCAATGTCACTGCCAGGGCCCAGGGTGGGGCTTTCCAACAGGGGCCCTTGGCATGACCCTGGAAGTGAGTGGGTGTCCTTGCACCCTTGTGCCCTGGGGGCGCAGGAAGCAGGACAGGGCCCACACAGCCCCAGGCCGGAGCTCACACCTCCCCCATGGGCTCCCGGAGGGCGCCCACCCTCCCCTCCCCGACAGGTTCCCCGCCGGGAAGGTCCCCTCGTTCCCTCAGCCAATCCCGATGGCGAGGAAGAACACTTAGCAACCACCCTGGCACCCGACGCCCCCAAAGGTGGCCTTGGACTCTCTCTGGGTGCTTCTCTCCCCCCGCACTGGGTGCAGCTCTGGTCCCGCCCGAGCCGCCTTCTGGCCGCGGGGGGTGCGGGCGGTGCTTACCTGAGGCTGCAGTGGCTGGGCCCTGCCGAGGTCCAGGGGCCCCGGGGCAGGCGAGGGCCTGGTCGTCACCAGATGAAATTTCCCCCCCTGTTCCTGCCACCAGACGGGCAGGAATTGCAAGCACCTAAGCAGTGGCCTCCCCCCTCAGGGCCCTTCCTCCTGGCCTGACCACCCCGGCCTGAACCCCTCCCCCTGCCTCACTAGCCTTGCGGTGCGAGCTTCTGGCAGGCGGGGCAGCGGGCGAGCGGGCGGCCCCACACCTGTCGTGGGCGGCTCCCCGTCTGTCTCTGATCAATAATGCAGCAGGGGAGGAGCGTCCCCACCATTGCCCTCGCCCGCCTGCCGCTCTGGGTGCGCTTCTACCTCGGTGGCAGGGTTGGGGGCTTGTGGAGGGCCACCTCTGCCTTAGGGGTGCTACTGTGGGGTCAGCTCTGTCTGAGGGGCGCGGGTTGGAGACATGATGTCCCAGTGTTGGGGAGATGGCCCTGGGCTTCCGGGGCTCCCTCCCACTCTTGGCTCCTCCCCTGCCTCCTCCCATCCTCCTGCCGCCTGCTGCCCCCCCACACTGCCCCACTGTGCCACCCACCCTGTGCCCTGACTGTCCTGTTTCTGCCCCAGGACCTTTGCACGACCCCACACTCCCTCCCTTGCTTCCTTCCAGCCCATCGTCCCTCCTTGAGACCCTTGCCAGGCCCTTGTCTGCAACAGCCCTGTTCCTCTCGGCCCCTCAGCCCCTCACCCCCCTCCTCAGCCTCTGGCCCCCCATCAACATGTTGCAGGCTCTTCTCATTGGGATGGTGGCCCCAGGAGGCAGGCTGGGTCTGCCACCGCCCACCCAGCAGGCCCCTGGCAGGTAGAAGAGGAAGGAAGGGAGGGAGGAGGGAAGCTGGGCCCCCTCGACCTCAGCACTGCTACTCAGGGCTGCGGGACCCTCTCCGGAGGTCGACCTCCAGCCACCAACGCCCCCAGATGCAGCCCCTTAAACAGGCACCGTCTGCCGAGGCCCTCAGAGCAGATTTGGGGAGCCCAGAAAGCAGGGGAAGCTCCCTCCCCACAAAGCCGCCCCACTTTCTGCTTCGCTGTTCCTGCCTCTGAGACCTGGAGACCAACAGGGCGGGAGATGGATGGGCCGAGCCCGCTGGCCGCTTTGCGTACGGGCCTCCGCCGGCTTGCACTAACGAAGTTTACCAACCAGGCACGGAACCATTAATCACGCAGAAAAATAACACAGCAAAATGACTTTTCAAAATGTCGTTGGTATAATTATCATCGTGCCCGTTACACTAAATGCCGCCATTTGTATCTGCAACGTTAAGTATGCAAACAGTAATTAACGTGGTAATGAACCGGGGGCCCCAGAGCCTCCCCTCCCAGAGCTCATTTGCATGTTAATTATCATTAGTGACCAGGGAAACAAGTTATGAACAGCCTAATTAGCAGCCGGTTCATTTTGACTAGTAACTGTGTGTACTTTGACACGTGAGCGAGTGTTAGATTAATGAAGTCAGGCGAGCGGCCTCTCCTGGCTGTGGGGGGGGGGTGCCCTCGATGTGGTGGCCTTGGTGGCCCGGCCGGCCTTGGCGGCGTCAGCGGCAGGAGGCTGTCAGGAGTTTGCACCGTGGCTGGCTGCCCTGCCCAAGGGGTGGGGGGGTGCAGACGCGCCCCGAGGGTGCGAGGGAGGCTGAAGGAGGAGGCTGCAGTGTCAGGACCCTGACCCCGTCGTGGGGGCCCCATTCCCACCCCCGCTGCCTCGGGCTGCAGCCTGGGGGAGCGAAGGGCCTGGCCTGGGCTGGGTGACCCGGGGGTGGGAGGGGTCACTGTAGAGATGACATCATCCCGACACCTGTGAAAGGGTGAGGACGCCTTTGTTCCCGGAGGCCGGAGGCCGGGACAGGGCAGGGAGTGTGGGGGTGGCAGTGCGGGGAACAGGCGAGGGTGTGGGGGGGGGTAGAAACCCGTGGGGGGTTCCTGCTGAAGGCAGCCAGGCGGGTAGGGACGAAGAATTCGACCCGCCCCCGAGAGCCCGGGGGAGTGCGGCCTTCCCGAGTCCGCAGGATTCCTGAGGCCAGGCCAGGGCGGCGGACCGGGCCCAGCGGAGCAGGGGGCACAGGAACTCTTGGGAGCGTGGTCACGGAGGGAGTCTGTCACCCTGCATCCGCACTGTCTGATTCTGCACCTGTCCGTCTCCTCCTGGACCTACGGATCCTCGGCCTCCGCCAGGTCTGGTTTCTTGTGGAGGCGCCATGGCTCCAGCTCCAACCTCGTGTCTGGCTCCCTGCCGGCTTCTTGCCTTCAGATCAGCCCCGGGGGGGGGGGCAGAGCAGCGTTGGGGCGGAGGGTGTCGGGGGCCTGTCCCGCCGATGGCACTGTGATCTTCACAGTCGCCATCGCCGTCAACTCTGGAGAGACTCGAGCAAGTCCCGGCTGTCGGGAAAGGGCCCCGGCTGCTCCGTGTAGTGAGGTGGGAGACCCTTGGGTGTCAGCTGAAATAACTGCTACTTAAATGTATTTAGAGGTGACATTGCCCACCCGGACTGGTGATGCGGTTCCCAGCCCCGTGGGCCGTATGAGGCAGGGTCTACTCCTCCGTCACCGGCAGCTTCTCCCGGCTTCCAGCCCCAGGATCAGGGGCTGCTGGTGCCCCCGGCTGTCCTGGGCCCGGCCCACCTCTTGGTCCAGACCCGCTGCAGGTGCGGCTCTGGCGGGCAGTGGCAACACCCTGTGGAGGGTGGTGGGTGGGTTATGGGACCCCAACTCCTGCACACACGGGTCCCCGGAACTTGTAGCTGTGCGACCTCACACCATATCAGAAACTCTGAAGACGGGGTTAAGGGAAGGGTTTGAGGTGGGGGTTATCCTGGATGATACAGGAGGTCCCCAGGTCGTCACGAGGGTCCTCAGGGACCGGCCGAGTCCGTCAGTCAGAGGGAGCCGGGGTGAGGAGAGAAGAGGCCTCCCCGCTGCCATTGCAGGTGGAGAAGGGCGGAGAAAGTCAGGTCGGGCTGGGAGCCGGGAAGGAACCTGCCCGCCCACCTGGATGTCAGCCCAGGGAGACCTGTCAGGCTGTGTGGACTTGACCTCCAGACTGCGAGGTACTAAATTTTGGTTGTTTGAAGAAGTTGTCACGTTCGTGACAATTTCTGCAGCTGCCACAGGGAACTGGCAGAGGACAGAAGGGACACGGCCGGAGAGGCACACCCCTGTGGGTTTCAGCCCCGCCCCACAGGGCGCTCCATCCCACTGGCCAGAGCGCCTCCCTCGGCCGTGCGTGCCCCCTGCTGTGGACGCCTGCGTGGTGGACACGTGTGGGAAAGCCCCTGGCTGTCAGCCTTGCCCGGGGGACCTGCCGGAGGAGTGGCCCTCCTGTCGGGGAGCCTGCGGGGTGGGGCCGCTCATGAAGTAGGGGCAGTTTTTGGGCCCAGGCTGCTCCTGGCCCCGCAGCCGAACTGAGCGGATGCTTCCGTGTTTCCCAAGAAGCAGCACCAAGCACGCCAGGCGGCGCTGTGGCCCGAGCGAACTGGGGCCCTGACGGAGGCCCGTTTCTTGGCCGCAGGCTGGGAGGGTGGAGGGTTGACTGTAAACCGCCCCCCCTTGCTGGTCCCAACAGCCCGATTCCGGCCCAGGCTGCTGAGGGCCCACCCCACCAAACACTGGACGATGACCACATTTGAACCCCTCTGGGACTGTGAGAGCGGCCCTTTTTAGGGGCCCCTGGTGCAGCAGCTATAAAAAGCTGTCCTGGGGTCATGAGAAAGGTCAGCGGGGGTGGGGTGGGCCAGCCACTTCCCCGGAAAGTCACCGTCCTGTCCCCTGGAGCAGGGGAGGCAGGTCGAGGGACGCCGCAGCCGCCGCATCCTGCTCCTGAGTGAGGGTCAGAGCGGGCAGGAGCCTCCGTGGGGGGTGTGCCCGGCACTGGCTGGGTCAGAGCACTGGGCCGGGGCTGATGGCCCGGCAGGCACTTGGATCTGGGAGTGATCGCTCCAGGCCTGTGACTTTAAGTTGAGCATCTGAAGGAAACTTTACTAAGTTTGTGGGAGTATTGGCTTGTTAGGAGAATTAAAAGGTTTCTCTGTGCTTATCAGTTTTGACTCCTCAGAGTAACGAGCACTTTAACGAGTCGGTGAGGGGGGTGTTTTTATCAGAACGTGGGAGTATCAGGGAGGGAACCAACATGCACTCCCTTATGGACGTCTGTCCGAGACGTGTAAAGGGATCTACTCTCTCCTCCTTAAAAACGATCATAAATGTAAAGCCAGGAAGAGGAGAGGAAGGTTTCTGTGTGTCACTCAGGAGCTTACGGGAGAGCCGGGCCGAGGCCCTTAGGGTCTCTGGCTCCACAGCCCACACGCCGTACAAATCCTCCTCACCAGGTGCCCTGAGCCTCTCAAGGCACCAGAAACACAGAAGCTGTGTGTACATGTGTGTGCACCAGTGTGTGCTGTGTGCCTGCTTGGGAGTGTGAATCTTGCAGGTGCGTATGTGTCAGGTGTAATCACGTGCACCCACACGTGTGTGCCCATGCACATGGACGTCCATGCATGCACATGTCATACAACAATATGTGCACGGTGGTGTGCATGCATGCACGACACACAGGCACGTGTGTGCAGGAGCTAGGTGCAACCACACACATACATGTACCCATACATGTCATTCATATGGGCACACAAACACATAAGTGTGCAGTGTGCTTTCAAGTGTGGGCATAGATGTGCATGTGTGCACACAGTGTGTGTGTGATTGACTCCTGTGCAAACGTGTGTGCATGCATGTGCTAGTGTGCACACGCCAGTGACAGTGGATGTTGCTGTGTGCCACTTGGCTCCTGGCCCTTCCCCGGGGCGAGGCCGGGCCGACACTTCAGCTCCACGAGCCCTGGACCTGCTGCGGTGGAGGAAGCTGAGGCCAGGGGCCCACGGACCGGGGCAGGCCCTGCCTGGAGACTTCGGTGCTCCTACAGCTCACCCCTGTCCAGGTGGGCACGCAGCCTGGCCTTTCCTGGGGCTGCTGTGAGGTCCCCTCCCTGAACGGGCCCCGGGCCCACGTTCCACTCAGATTTGCCCTCCTTGGGGCGCAGCCTCGCCTGCCCTGTTTGGCCACCTGCCCGCGTCCCCCAGCTTCTCTGGGCCTGACCTGCCTCATCTGAACCTGGGGCATCACGGCCCCTCCCAGAGGGCGCGAGGGTCACGGAGACGATTTGCTGGCTGCTCCCACTGTCGGTTCACGGTTCACGTTCACTGCTGCCCTGCAGGAGCACCCTGACCTGTCCGGGCCTCAGTGACCTCCACTGTGGTGACCTGAACGAGGCTCTTCTGGGAGAGTGTGGGGCGGTGGGCCAGGGCCAGCTGTACGCGGTTCCTGGATGGGATTGGGAGTCTGGGGGCTGGGCCACGGTGACCCCGTACCCCGAGTGAGCGGGGCCTCCGGGAGGGGTGGGGGTGGACGCGGTTCTGGCTGTTCCTGCCAGTGTCCCATGGCAGCTGCCGCTCAGGGGCGACTGTGACAGAGGACAGGAACCACCCAGACTTTGCTGCCAGGACAGATGACAGCTGGCCCCAGGGTCTGCTCCTGCTGAGGCCATCAGGGCTGCCCTTCGTCTGCCTGGCTGGTGTGTGCTGCGGCCACTGGCTGCACCCTGGAGTCTCAGTGGAGGTGGCAACAGGGTGGCCAGGCCTGGTGTTTGACTGCAGGGAGCAGCGCAGCCAGACCGGGGGCCGGGCAGGGACTCTGGTGGAGGCTTGGGGGTGCCGGACGCTGGTAGGGGGTGGAGTCAGGCCTGGAACCCAACAGCAGAGGAGGTCTGGGGAGGCAGCCTGAGAGGGGACCCCTGGGGGACCTGTGGGTGGTCAGGGCCAGGACAGGCCTCACCCCAGGGGCTCACCACCCCCCCTGGGCTTCCTGCCCTGGGCTTCCCGCCCTGCCCATGGCTGCTTTGGAGGGGAGGTCTTGTGGGGTGGGAGGGCGGTGTCCTGGCCCCACTGCCGAGGCCCATCCAGCTCCTCCTCCTCCCTGGCCCCAGGTGCATCCCCTTGAGTGCCCTGGACCAGCTGCTGGCACAGAGAAGAGCTCCAGACAGGGCTGTGAGTGACTTGGTGCCCGTGCCTCAGTTTCCCCATCTGGGCAATGGACACAGGGTGGCAACCTTGGTGCTTGCGTGGCTCTTTCCATCTGTGCCTCAGTGTGCTTCCCGACTCCGAGGCTGCGGGGGCCCGGGAGCCGTGCCCTGCAATGCTCAGTGCCAGCCCTGCTCACGGCGAGTGCTCAGTGGACGCTGGCTCAGCCGAGCACCGGGCCTTGCCCTGGGAGCCTGCGGCTTTGGCCCTGCGGAGGCAACTGCATCCGGGCCTGTGGATGAGCCGCGGGGTCACGGCCAATTCCGCCTGCGGTCATTGCACACGAGCGCCAGCAGGGGGAGGCCGTGCTCCACGCACAGATGGGCCCTGCGCACAACGGCTCCTTCCCAGGTGGAGCGGCAAGGAGGGCTGGTGGGGGCTTGGCCTCAGCTGGGGACTGGGAGGAGGGCGGAGACAACGAGCCTCAAAGGTGACTTGTCACCGTGAAGGGAGAGGGCTGGCCTGTCCTCTCCGGGTTCTGCCTATCCTCAGAGTGTCCCTTTGCTGTCCTGCGGAGCTGGGGCTGGGGGACAGCGCGGAGGAGGGGAGACCGAGGCAGGCGGGAAGCAAGGGGCTGGCTTAGGGCCAGGCACCTGGTTGCAGGGGGGCAATAATGACCCAAAGAAGACTTGCTTCTAAGTCCTTCAGGGCAGTTAAAGGAACATCCCAGGTCTGAAGAGGCCACGGATGCGAGTCCGCACCCACCGGGGACAGCGGGCGGCTTCTCCCCGGAGCTCGCTGTTCCCCACGTGCTTCTGGAGCCCGAGCGATGCCACCAGCACCCTCTCGCTGGGTGGCCCTGCTTTTCTGCTGGAATGATTGGCGGTTGGGGGAAAGGTTCTTTGAGGGGCCTGTGGGGGTCCTGAAAGAGAAGGGAGGGATTGGGGGGCAGCTCGGGGGCTGAGGATTCGGACCTCACTGCCTCCTTCAGACCAGGGCACTGGAAGGCACAAGTCCTGCCCCGTGGAAGTTCTTCCTTGAGTCTCACCCACATCCCTCCAGCTCCCCTGCCCGGAAGCTCCAAGCTCGGGGCCTGTGTCAGCACCGCTGGGCCCCGCAGCACCAAAGGGTTCCCAGTGGGTCCGTCTGCATCTTGTCCTCCGGAAGGGCTGAGGCCGGTGACTCGGTATCCCCAGAGCAAGGCCCAGCGTGGCCCCCACCGCTCAAGGACGCACCCCACTTTGCACACTCCTGCTGGGCACTGGAGGTCACTCTGTGGGGTCCTCAGTCCCCCAGGAGGGTAGCAGAGACAGCTTCTTCACAGTTAGGGGGGTCTCTCCAGACCCCTCCTGCTGCCCTGGACCTCACACGGGTCCCTGGGGACCAGATGAGGCCCCGGGCGGTGGTCCCAGGGTGGGCGCCGCCATGCGGGCCTCGGCTTAACCAGCAGCACCTGTGGCCCCGGCGTCCCACACAGCCGCATGCCCAGGGGACGGCTCTTTGTGGCAACGGAAAAATTTGGCTTCTTTCCCGTGTGCCTGCCACGGGGGTCTCCGCCTGGCGGCCAGGGTGTTGGCATCTGAGCCCAGCCAGGGCAGTGTGGTGGCCCGTGGGGGGCGTGTGCCCACGTCCGGGTGGAAACCGGGGGCAGGGGCAGCGTGGACGGAGAACGGCCGAGGCGCAGGGGCCATTAACCACCAGGTAACAGATTTGATTAATTTTGTGCCTGGAGGGTTTTTTTTTCTTTTCCCGAAGAATCAGAGAAAACAAAATATTTTTCTAATTAAATAAATCTACGGTGCACGCTAATGGAGCCCGTCTGCGGGCTTGTGACAGAGCAGGGAGACGTGGAATAATGATTTTATTTTTTCATTAAATAGAATTATAGGCAGTTACTCAAAGCAACGCTGAGCCTAATTGAAAGAAACCCATTTCTCCTTAATTTACTTTCACGGTTTTGGATGATAAAAGAGTGTGTTCGTTGGAAAATTAAATAAAAAACACAACTCCAGGAAAGGGGTTTGTCCAGGTGTGCTGTCTGCTCCTTCCAGCTCCGCGTCACGGCCACCGGGCTCAGGTGAGCAGGGGGGTGTCGGGGTGGAGAAAGCAACCAGCGAGACCCCCAGGCCACCAGGCTCCCCTCTGGGGACCCGCTGCCATCCCCCGTGGCACAGACATCCCGGTGTCCGTCCTGGAACCCCTCCTGCTGCTTCTGCAGGGTCGGGACCTTCCTCCTGAAAGCATCTCTGCTCGGCAGAGCCATCAGGAAGTCTGGGGCCGTCAGGACCTCTGGTCAGAGTGTGACCCTGAGGTCTGCGTACCCCTCAGTCAGCGTCATGGCTGCCGGGTACCCGTGGAGGACTGCCTCCTCCAGGGTTTGTGCTGTCGCCTGTCAAGGGCGGCCTCCACCTTCCTCTCCACTCACTCCTCGGTGCCAACTGCCACCCCACTGCCTGGCTCGCCACTTCTTCCAGGAAGCCCTCCCTGACTACCGGCTCCTGCCTTCATGTCCCACTCTGCTCAGTTCAGGGTGTGGCCCCCGCCAGCGCAGCGGACGAGAATGCAGTGCTCATTGAGCTCCCACTGTGTGCAGGAGAGCCCGGGAGGCCCGGGTCTGGGCACCCCGCTGCCTGCCTGGAGCTTTCTGCAGTGCCCGAGTGTCCCGAGTCCACACTGTCCAAGGGTGGCCGCTGGCCTCATGTGGCCGTTGAGCACCGGAGGCATAGCTAGTGGGGCTCGGGGACCGGACCTTAGATTTTATCTGTTTTAATGGATTTAAGCTGAACTGGCCGCTGCCGGCTACTGGCTCCCGTGCATCTGGAATTCTGGTGACGTGCCCACGCGCCAGCCCCGGACTCTGACACGGAGGGCAGTCCTGGGCCCCTGTAGCGCCCACACGCCCTCTCTCACTCAGTTTCAGGGCGAACAGCCTTTCTTGGGGGAGAGAAAGACAGGCTCAGACAAGGGTGAGGGTGTTTACTTTTAATTGCACTGTTGTTTTGAAAACACAGTCGCACTTGAGGATGCACTCGGTCCCCAGGGAGGAGCAAGGCCCCCGCCGAGGCTGCCATCGGCCCCTGCCCCTGTCCAAGTGCCCTGCCCGTTGATTCTCTTCTGTCCCCTCCACTCACAGTAAAGGGTCCAGGTGCCCTGTGGCACAGTCGCCGAGCTGCGGGCAACAGCAGGGGGAGCCTGAGCCAGCCCAGATCTCCCTCAAGGTGCCCCCACCCCCGAGATTTTCCAGGTAAGAGCCCAGTAGGGCCCCTTCCCTGTAACCAGCTACTGGAGGCCGGGGCTGCCCGGAGACACCCATGCCCTGGGGTGGCCTAGGCTGAGGGTCTTGCCAGGGTCTCTGGCATTTCTTGCTTTGTGGATTCTGCTTGGACCCCGAGCTGCCCCGAGGCCAAGGGGTGCTCTGGAGTGGCCCCCAGGTCCGCTCAGAGTCTGTCCCCCAGTCCCCTGCATGTCCCCCATTTCCTTTTGGTTCGTCCCTTGAAGGCCTGGCCTCTCAGGGTCCCTGGTTCTTTCAGGAGGAGCCGACCGTGCTCTGGGGCTGGGGGTGGGTCTCCCACCTGTCTGTGCTGCTGGGGTCAGGGGGCCCCTCCAGGTGAGGGCACCCCCGTGGGAGCACTTGGCGGGGGGATGTTTGCTATTACTCTGCACGTCAACCTGCAGGGGCCGTGGCTGCCTGCGGACAGCGGTTCCCGTCTGCACCGCCTGCGCCCGTCAGCCTGTCCCCGGAGGGGGCCTGAGCTCCTCTTGGGGGCCCCCACGGGGTCCTCGTTGCAGCCGTTTGCCCTCGCTCTGCGCAGAGGACCCGCCGTTGCAAAGGCTCCACCCTCAGGCCCTCCCACCCTTGCTTCCTCCCCGGGGGGGGAAACTGAGGCACTCCAGGCTGACCCCACCCCCAGTTCTCTGTTTCCCACGTACAAGTCGGGCCTCTGGCCAGATCCCAGCTCGCTCACCCCTCTGACCAGCTGGCCCGGCTGCCTGGAGGCGGCCGGGGAGGTTCCGGCTGGTCTGGGCTCAGCAGCCACAGGCATGCGGTGATTGATCTGCGATGTCTGATTGATTAGTGATGTCTGCCAGGCGTGTGGGCTGGGATGTGTGGACAGGTAGGTGTCTGTACCTGCTGGCTGAATCAGTTCTGACCCCACTCTGCCCTCACCACCATTGAGATGCTGAGGGTGGGTGCCGCTGGGACCCCTGCCCACCCCATCTTCCGCCCGGGAGCCGGCACTTTTCATTCCCAGCAGTATCTTCCCTGAGGTGTCCGTGAGACTCTCAGATCCTCACTGGGCGTGGTGACCAACACCTTGTGCAGAACGAAGCTGCGTGTGCATGCGTATGCGTGCTGGCATGGGGAGGTGACCTGAGTCAAGCAGGCTGCCCCGCCCGCCAGGTGTCCCACTGGGGGTTTCTGCAGGTGGACAGGACACACACTGCCATTGGGGGAGGGAGAGGGAGGAGCGTGAGGACAGGGGCTGCAGGGCTCGCAGGGAACAGGTGCTGGGCCTCAGAGTCTCACCGGGAGGCCCTACGTCCCAATTCCTCTGCCCGGGCTTCTACGGGGGAGGGAACGTGGCCGGGTTCGTGCCCTCCCCTTCCTGCCGGCGGCCCGGCTCCTGCCATACCCCACTGGCCCCCGGCTTCCCGGGGCTTCGTGGTCCTGCTGCCCTCTGGCCATCACACCCGGGGTGGGGGGAGGAACGTCCAAGCCCCCATTCCCATCGCAAACCAGGGGTGCGTGCTCCCCACGACCTCCCTTCATGGAAGGAGAGCTGACCAGGGGTGTCTGGCCTCGGTCTCCGCCTGCGGGAAGGTGGCCAGGGCTGAGCGGAGAGGGGCAGGTGCTGAGCTGGGAGCCTTGTGTGGGGGGCTTGGCGCCCCACCTCACCCTTGCTTCCCCCCTGGTGGCCTCGGACCCCCCGGGGTGGGAGCTGACCCTGCAGGAGGACCGAGGGGTCAGCGACCGCGTGAGGCCGACCGACCAGCCGTGGAGGCTTGCCCGGGGGTGTGATGAATGGGGCCACCACCCTGCGGGGCCGTGACAAATGTCCCTCTCACTCCCAGGCTCACTCTGGAATCCTCTAATACTCGTCGAAGGTGAAGTCCCATTTTTCGCCTGTAATCACAGTATTAAACTTTAATATCTGGTATTAATAAAACATACTCTTCCTAATAGAGTCAGCCGATGCGGGGGCCGAGTGAGGGCGGGGACGGTCCCTGGGTGACCGTATTTGATCCTCCCCCACCCACTGGGTGCTGGGGGGTCGGTGCGGAGGGAGGGGGCAGAGCGGGGTGGAGGGGCAGTCGGACAGGCGTCCCCTGAGCCCCTTCTCCCGCTGGCAGCACGGTCCCCTTCAGCCAGGGGTGTCTCGGCTGGACCCCATTTTCTAGGTGGAGGTGCTCCAGAGGGTGAGCCCCGCCCCACTCCCTGCGCTCCCAGGGGTGGCCGGGTTGGCTGGGCCCGGCCGCCCAGATGCAGGGCCATGACAGTCATGTCCACGAGCTGAGGGTGCACGGGGACTGTCCACTGCTGGCCAGGACCGTGGGTGTGACTGGGCTTCTCTTCCCCTCATGTCCTGAATGTCTGGCCTTTGTTCGGGGAGCTGCCCTCTGACCCGGCCTGCTCACTGCCACCCCAAAGCCGGGTGTCCCCATGGTGCCCATGCCCCGGACGCCCGAGGTCAGGGGCCGGGCTGCAGTCCACCTGGGGGAGGGTCGGATGGAGAGAGCGCAGCTCTGCCGGCCCGACTGCCCGCCCCCTTTCCGCCCAGACCTGGGACGTGTGGGGCTGGGTGGCGGGAACAGCCTTGGCATCTGGGGCGCTCCACGACCCCCACATGAGGCTTCGGTTCTGAGGTGCGTGTGGCCCGAATCCCTCGCTTCGCGTGCGTTCGTTGGCGCGTCCAGAAGAGGCGACCCAGGTTTGTCGCGGGTTTGTGCCCGCAAACCGCCCGCTTGCTGCACAGCGCCAGATGCAAGGACACGCGGTCATTCGCACAAACGCCCACAGTGGTGGCAGCCTGGGGTCACCGTCGCCGTGTCAGGGGCGATGTCCCGCCTCTCGCTTCAGCCCAGATGGTGAAAGAGCCCTGGCCCCCCGGGGTCTGTTCGGTGCCACGGTTCTCCCCTTCCGCTTGGCGATGTTGCCATTTGAAGTGGCCCACGCCTCCTGTGGAGAGCACTGGCCAGGCCTGGGGACAAGGTCTGCCAACCGCACCTTGCCACACGCGCTCTGTCTCAGCAGCCCCCCGATGGGCTCCGAGGCGACAGGGCCCCTCCTTTGCGTGCCTGGACGGATGGCCGGGACGAGGCTCGGTGTCCTGGCCCCGGCCCCCTCTGGCCCGCCTGGCCTGGCTCCTTCCTGCTGCCCTCAAAGGCTAGTCCGTGGTGGGCACCGAGAGCAGGGGGGCAGTTCCCCGGGTCGGTGGGCACGGAGCACCCAGCCCCCACAGCCCCTGCCTCGGAGGCTCGAGGTGTTTATGGAGGCGGAGGCCGGGCAGGAAGGGGGACAAAGAGGCTTTGCTGGGAGCAGCGGCCAGCGGGCGGGAAACCCTCATGGAAAATGTGGCTTCGGCTCTCCCGTCTGCGGAGGGGGCGGCGGGCGAGGAGAATGGGGCTTTGTGTGCGCTGCCTCCCCCCGAGCCGGGGCTGCACGGGGCTCCCCCCGCCTCCCGCCACCTGGAGCCTTCCAGAAGCTCGGCCTCCTCTGGCTGGAGCCTGGCTGGGTGGTTGGCGGGCGAGGCCCTGGGGACCCCGGAGGCCGTGAATTCCAGGAGTGGGGTTTGGGTTCAGGTTCAAGGTGCGGCAACACCTGGGTGGGGCAGGGATGGGAGAGGGAGCTGGACCACAGAGGGGACTGTGGGCCACGGGAAGTCCAGACGCCAGGGGAGCCCCTAGGACCCCCAGCTGGAGCCCCCGAGAACCTGTGATGTCATCTGGCAAAGTCAGGCAGGCCCCTGAGGGGGTTTTGGACCCCAGGCCTTTGGTTGTCACCATGAGGCCTCCAGGCTGTTGTTCACAGGAGAGGCTCCAGCTGCGGTCCCAGCCTGTCGGCCGTCCCCCAGGGACCCCCAGGGGGACACCCACACAGCTGTGCCCCTCTGCTGCCGTACCCCACCCGGCACCACCAGCCTCTCCCCAGCTCACTGTGCTGCAGACTCCGGCCCTGCGGTCCCCGCCACCTCTTCGGGTGCGTGGCAGTTTGAATGAAGCAGGCCCTGAGCCAGATGGATCAAGACTGATGAACAGAGACCCCACTATGCAAGGGGTCGTCGCCCCCTTCCCAGGTGGCCCTCGGACCTGCCTCCTGACCCCCAGTGCTGTGACACTTGGTCACAAGCTCGGGACCTCGGGCCTCCTTCCCTCCGAGCAGGCGTGAGTGCTTTTCAGGGGCCCGTGGGGGCCGAGGCAGGGACCAGGGCTCCACTCGGAGCTGCGTGAAGTGCGAGCTCCACCTGGCGGCTGGGTGGGTCACAACGCTAACAGGAAGCTGCCCGAGGACAGCGCAGAGTGGCCCTGGGTGAGCCCGGTGGGCACTGCCTCAGTGGGCTACACTGGCGGGATGGCCTCAGTGCCCGTGACTGGTGCCTGGCCCCTGCTCCAGGGTCACTGGACTCCGTCCATGTTGGGGTCATGGCTCGAGGGCCAAAGCGCCTGACCTCAGCCGCACACATTGTGGGGTGTGTGTCTTGCATTTGTCTGCCCTGCGACCGAAAACCCCGGACACTGCTCTTTCAGAGAGAGATTTGAACAACAAAGGAAAACAAAGCCCCCCCACCCACCCTGAGCCCACCGGTGCAACCCCTGAAGGGCCGCCTCTCCTGGAGGGGAGGTTCCCAGCCTCGGGCACAAATGGTGCCCCCGACACACCGGGTTTGTTGTGCCGTTGTGTCTGGTCGTCACCCTTAAACCCGGAAGCAGATGCTCACTGGTGTGTCATGCACCCCGGAAAAAGCCGTGGCCCCAGCTTAGCTGCCCTGGGACTGCCTTTGCGGCCACGCTGTGGCCTGGGCACCTGCCCTGGCCATGCCCGGAGTGACTGTGGGTTCCACAGGACAAGGCTTGTGGCGCCTGCCAAACGCCACTGCTCCCACACGTGGCGGGGCTCACGTGGCCCCTGCATGTCTCTGTTACTTGTGAGCAGACGTGTTTGAGGCTCCACGGTCCTGCACATTAAGTACACAGAGGCGGAAGGGCAGATGCGTGTCCCCTGAGGGCGCCTGTTCCGACCTCCTCACTGGGTGCTGGGCTCTCACGGGGGAAGCAGGCAGGCCGTGTGCCCTGGCCCCGGTGGGGTTTGTGGCTAATGGTGAGATGTCCTCACTGCCCAGGGTCCCAGGGAGGCATCTGGGGTGCTGACCGCATCTGTTGCTCTGCCTTGGGCGTCTGTACAGAGCCGGGCTGTGCCGGAGGGTGCCCAGGGGTGGTGGGGAGGGGCCGAGTGTCTGGCTCGGGTGGGGTGGCTGTCACGCTGTCATCATCCAGCCAGCTTCCGGCGAAGGCCCCTCGAAAAGCTTCACCTGAGGCCTGGCAGGGGTGCCCAGGGAAGGGCCCGGGCAGGGCCTGGCACCGAGAGGAGAGGACAGGGACCCGGAGGAGGCGGCTCTGTGGGGAGAGCCCCAGGGCGCGCCAGAGGCCTCCGCTCAGCCCCGCCCAGGGACCAGGGGCTGGATGTGTGAGCTGCCGGGCCCAGGGCCCAAGAGGTCGGAGAGGCCCCTTTGCTTCGGGAGGGGGACAGAGCCAGGGGCTCCACGCCACCCGCTTTTGTTAAAAACGTGGATACCCCTGGGCGGAGGTGTAGCCGACATGGACGGAGCTCGCCCATCAGGGTCCCTTTACCAGATGGCGGTTCCGGAGCCGGCACGTGCTGGTGAGGGCCTGGTGACGCCAGGGCCCTTCTGCCCCGCTGGCGGGGTGTGGGCACCGCCGTGGAGGTTTCAGCGGTTCTACTTCTGGGTGCGGACCCCACAGAATAGAAAGTGGGGGCTTGAAACGAGATTCAGGTGCCTGTGCTCACAACATGTCACGAGAGCCGAGAGGTCAGAACAGCCCGAGGGTCCTTCACGGGATGAGTGGGCGTGGGCAGAAGGGGGTGCCACCCACCCTGAGACAGGAGGGAGGCTCTGGCCCGTGTGATGATGGGCGCTGTCCGTGCTGGGCCTGTATGTGGCCCGCCCGCTCACGCCACCGCCAACCCGGACACAGGAGGAGTGTGTGCCGCTGTGACTTGAGATGAGGCTGCATCGACAGTGGGTGGCAGGGGCCTTTCGGCGTCCTCATAACCCCACGGACCTCGGCCACGCAGGTGGCCGAGGGCCAAGTTGTCATGCGCGTGGCTGTACTGCAAGCCCACGCTCACGCGAGGTCCCTGGAGCACTCACATTCCTGAGACGGAAAATTGAGGGGTGGGTGCCAGGCACTGGGGAGGGGTGGGGAGTAGGGGGCTCGTGCTTAGTGGGGTTGGCGCTTCAGTGCTGGCAGATGTACAGTCCCGGAGGGGGCGATGGGGGCACACTAATGCACTTAATGTCACTAGCGGTGTTCAAACTGGTTAACGGGGGTAAATTTTAGGTGGTGTATATTTTACCACAATTAGAAAATGCATTCAATAAAGGGTCCAGTCAGATGCGTTTTTTGACTAATGTCTCCACCATAGGACTGTCCCCCCATTCAGGTCACAGCACACTGCCATCCCTCCCACACTATGAGGACGATGCCCCTCCCAGTCTGCCCTGAGCAGCTCCGGGTCTGATTCCTATCACCGCGGATCAGTTTGGGTTCTTCCGGCGGAGTTCTGCCCAAGCAGAGTACAAGCCTGTGCACTGTTAGGTCTGGTTTCTTCCTCTCAGCATAATCCCTTTGTGCTTCATCTGTGTCGCTTGTGGACAAACACACTTCCCTCTTGGGTAGCATTCGGTCCTGTGGGTTCACCCACTGTGGCCACTGCATATACCGATACACTGTATCCCCTTCATGTATTCATTGTGCATATCCATCCGCAGTGTCTGTCGACACATTGTATCCATCCGCCCATGTATGGATACATTGTATCCACCACACGTGTCCATTGTATCTATTGCACGGTCCGTCCTGCACGTTGGCACACTGTAACCACTGCCTGGGGGCACTCAGGGCGTCCTGGCAGCTGCAGTGCGGCTGTGAGTTCGCTCACCTGTCTGCTGCTTGGCCTCGGGCTTCCGTTTCTTGGGTAAAGAGCTGGGACCGGAGCGGCTGGGTCTCTGCTAAGTTCAGGTTTACCTGGACAGGAACCGTCAGGCGGTCTTCCCGACCGGGGCACCGTGTTGGGCAGGATCCCGGTCGCTCAGCTGTCCTGATGTGTCTCTTCATTCTCCGCCCACCATGTTCCTCCTCTGCTTGTGAGCAGGGTCTCCGGTGGCTTCTTGGTCCTCTCCGTCTGGCCCCGGCCCTGCCCTTCCAGCCCAGGAAGGCACCAGGTGGCTCGGCTTGGCATCAGCCCTGTGCTGTGGGGCCCCTGGGGCCTCTGGCCAGGGGGAGACAGGGGTGAGGCTGAGCTGCAGATGGGGTGGGGGCACTGCCTGTGTCCTGCCAGGCCCAGGGTGTGGTGCTGGACATTCCCTGGTGTGGTCCTCACCTTCCTGGGCTGGGAGGTCCAGCTCTGAGCCACAGGTGAGAAAGCCCAGCTCGGGGCGGTGACCCCAGGCCTCGGCAGCGGGGGGAGAGGCTGAGGGCAGGGGCAGGAGTCTCGCGTGAGGGGAGCCAGCTCACCAGGTCTGGGGCCGCGCCTGGCGGGCAGCGTGGCGGGTCGCGAGCTGGCCTGCCGCTGCCTGGGCTCGAGCTCCTTCTGGCCACAGTCTCACAGCTGAGCCGGGAGGCCCGAGCTGAAAGGAGCAGCGGCCCGTGGCCCGGGGTCTCTGCTTCTGGCCCCGGAGGTGGAGAGAGGCTTCCAGGAGAGCCCGACAGAGGGATCCACTCACTGGGGTCTTGGGTGGGGGGTTCCTGGGGGGAGGGAGTTCCTTCCCCATCTGTGGACTGTTCTAGAAAAGCTGAGGCTGCGGCCAGTGTGCATCATGGGCGTGGAGGCGGATGAGTGATTTATGCACCTCCAGCGTTAAGCCCCAAACTTCATAAACAGGCCCTAAATCTAGGTGGGCGCAGCAGCCCCTCGCCAGGGAGGCTGGTGGGGGGGCCCCCGGGGCCCTGCTCACTCCCAGCCCCGAGTCTGCCTGGGCCATGCTGGTCGGGGAGGGAGGGGCCCTCCCCAGTCACAGTCACCAAGGGGCCCTCCCCAGTCACAGTCACCAGCACCTGGGCCCCTTTCACTCTCTCTTCCCCCGGTCTGGATGTGGGCACTTGAACAAAACAGCAACAGCCTTTATTAAATAACACTCATTTCAGTTTCTCTTTTTAAAAAACGAGTCAGGGACGTCCCAGCTGCCACCCTGAGGTCTGACCAGCGTGGAAACTCGGTAGCGAGGGGATGCCAGCCCGGAGCTCGGGAGCGCGATGCTCTCCACCCTCGGCCTGAAAACGGGAGATTTCCGTTTGGTAACACGGGGCTGCCTCCCACTGGGCAGCCCCCAACGTGGCACGGGGGCTCTACTGGGGGGCGCACCTTGCTCCTCTCTTTTCCTCCCTGCCCCCTTAGAAGCTTCCAGAACCCCCTGGACTCCCGGCCAGTGGGCCGCGGCAGGAGCCCGGGATCCGGGCCAGCCGCCCGCCCCCTCTCCCCCCGGCCTGCGGAGCTCACCGGTTCTGCGCCATCACGCCCTCCATCGCCTCCGTGCAAAACGTAACCCACAAAATGCTTTCGCGGTAACCCTATCCGAAACAGGCCGCGATAGCATCTCGTGGCCCCGTGACGGGCAGGAACTCGCAGGCATGGAGTTAATAATGCCGACGTTCAAAAGCGGAGGCTGGCAGAGGGGGACCCGGGCGGGAAGAAAGGGCCGGTGTGCTGTAATTGGGACCATGTGAGCTTCCTCGGAGGAGGATTAGGGGGAAGAGACAGGCCTTGCCCGCGAAGATTAGTTTCAATTAGACGGGCTGGAGGCGAAAGGCCGGCTCGGCAAAGATTAAAACAAGCAGGCGCGTTTCCGCGGCCGTGGCTCCGGGCCTGCGCGCGGCCCGGCCCAGTAATTGGAGGCACCGTGTGTGCGGCGGGCCCTCGGAAGGACTGGCGTTAATTGATTCGACGCTGGCTCCGCTCCCCGGCCTCTCTGGGCTCACCCGCCCCCGTGCCCCTTCCGCACAGTCATCGGGGCCTCATACCAGTTGGGGTGCAGGCGGAGGGCTGGTGGGGGACTGAGGGGCAGTGGCCCGTGGGCCACCCCTCACTGTGGGCGCTTCTCTTCGGCGAGATGCTGCTGCGTTGGGGTCGCTGCTGGCCGGGCGCGTCCTCCCGCAGCCGCCTCTGCACTTGGGAGATCTCACCGGGCCTCTTCCAGGGGCTTTGGGTGCTGCTCAGCCCCCAGGGCTGGGGGACCCGAGCGCCATGTGATTCCTGCTCTTCCTGAGAGGGGGCATCCTGGTCCCAGACGGGGAGTCCCCGTCCCCCCTTCTGTCCTGGTCGGGGGAGAGGCCCTGCACTGGGCAGTGCACACGGCGGCCGAGCTCAGTCCAGCCGGGCAGTGGGCATGGGGGACCCAGGTGAGACCAAGGGGTGGCGCCCGTGCGTGGGGGCAGGGCTGGCTGCTCCTGGCGTTTCCTCGGGCGGCCGCCCTCCAGGCCCGTCAAGCACGCAGAGTGCGTGTGTTTGATAAATCCTTCCCGTTGTAATGACAGCTAAATTATGGAAAATGCATTTTCACAGCTGGTGAGAAAAGCCATTAGCATTAATCAAGGGCCCAGCCTCGCCGGGATCCGCAGGCTGAGTTTGGTCCGCGAAGTTACGGGCGTGCTAAACGGTCGTTAACGCGGCTCGTCTGGAAAGGGGCCGGCTGTCCGTCTTCACGGGGGGCCAAGGGCGGAGCTCACTGTGGCCACCTCGGGGTCACTCCGCCCCACCCTGCCCTCTGCCTGGGTGTGGCTTCTGCTTCTCAGGGACCCATGTCCCTATCACTGAGCCCCGTCTTTCTCTCAGGAGCTGGGGGACGCAGTCCTGGGATGCCCGTGGACTGGCACGGTCACCAAGCAGAGGACAGGACGGCGGCACAGCCAAGGCCCTCGCTGTGCTAGGGTCCCCTGGGTCTGCTCACTGATGTGTGGCCAGGAGCCTCCGTGTCTCCTGAGCACAGGGTCCTCATGGGCCCCTTTAGTCCTGTCCTCACAGTCCTGGCCTCGGTCCCTGGGTCTCTGGTCGCCTGCACCCACAGGTGCTCAGAGCCTCGGGGCGGGGGGCAAGTCGGCGACAGTGTCCGGGTTCTGAGAGTCCGCCACACTGAAGCGCCGTGTTGGGGGAGCTTCGAGCCACGCTCTCTGTGCTGAAATGATTCGTGATGAGCAGAAATGGCACAGAGTCCAGGGGCTTTCAGCGCTGTCTTCTCTCCAAACCCCGTCACCCCAGTGCCACCTTGAGAGGAGCGTCAGACGGCCCAGATGGGGCCGGGGTGCGACACCTGGCTGCCCTCCTTGAGGGGGTCCCCCCACACCCCGAGTGGTTTGTTGGCACCACTCCGACCACACGCCTGTGGACGCAGGCCGGGTGGGCAGCAGGAGCCGTGCAGCTCTCGTGGGCAGCTCCCGGCTCTGCCCAGATTCACCTGCCAGGTGTGAGTCCGCCCTGGGTGGCTCACCCGGGGTGCCAGGGTGTCTTCCTGCCCAGAACACCGTCCAGGGACATGTGACGTCTTCTGTTCTCTCCTGGGCTGCACACACCTTTCCCGTCTCTGGTTTCCATGACCTTGGCATGTGCGCACACAACCCATACCCACACATGTGCGCATGCATGTGCACTAACTCATGCACGCTCACACACATGAAGCAACACACATGTGCGTGAGCGTGCACACCAAACACGTGCATATACATTGGTGTAACAACCCACACACATGCACATTAGCCCAAGTGCATACATACACACACCAAACCACGCGTGTGTACTAATAAACACATACGTGTACATGTGCATGCGTGCCCACACCAATATGTACACACCAACCCACAGACACACACATCCTCACTCACCCACACACATGCGTGCACTAGTTCGTGTATGCACATGTGCTCACTCGCCCATGTGGACATACACGTGGTTGGACAAACATACTCCATTGTTTGGGGGTCAGTGTGTAGACCTCTCTGGGAGTGACCAGGGCGGGGTCGAGCCTGGGGGTGGGGTCAGTCGAGCCACCTCTTCCTCAGCACGGCCCCCAGGGGGCTGCTCCTGGCCCTGGGCCTGGCTCGGGGGCGCCGAGGTGGGGGCTGCCGGCTCTTCCCTGGCCTGCAGGGGGAGAGGAGGAAGGCCAGGCCTGTCCAGTGGGACGGGGGCGTCGCCTTCCCCGGTCTTGGCCGTGCGTTCCTCTGCTGCCCTGGATGTGACCGGCCGCCCCCATCCCTGGGGCCCCTTCTCCGGGCCTGGCAGGGCTCGGAGCCCAGTGGCCTGCGCTTCCGCTCGTCTGGCTGCCCTTCACCCTGCCCACCGATGCCGCAGGCTGGCCGGCGGCAGGTTCGAGACCCGGGGCGCTGGCTCCCACGCAGCGGGGCTGCTCACCTGGGCCACCTTATGTGACGGCTGCTATCACTGCTGCTGGGCCACAGATGGGCCCCCAAGGAGCTGTCACCACCCCCCCCCACCCGCCGCCCTCCAGCTGGCTGTTCCTTCTTCAAAACACCGAACTTTAGAGTGGGAGGCTCTGGGCGGGGCAGCACCCTGCACTTCCCGGTCCAGCCAGCAGCGAGTACTGGGCGCCCGAACACAGAGTGGGGCCGGGGGCCTCGCCTGGGGCGCCTCGGACCAGCTGCTGGTGTCTCCTTGCCTCAGTTTCCTGTTCTGTAAGGTGGGGGGGTCTTGCTTGTCCTCCAACCTGCAACGTTGAGGGGGGGTTAGGAGGGGGCAGCCTGCCATGGGGCCACTGAAAAGCAGGGGACGGCATGCGTTTTGCACCAGCTGGTAGTGATTTCGTGAGGGGGGCAGTGGAGGTATTTCCCTGCTGTGTGTGCCTTGGAGGGAGGACAGGGTCCCACTGTCCCTGCTGTCCTCACGGTCCTGCCCAGGTGAGGCGGCCACACAGCTGGGGATGGGGCCTCGGGGCGGGGCCTACTCCCCGGCTCTGGCCCGCCTCTCCCCTGACAGCTCTGCGCCGCAGCAGCGGCTGCAGGCTTCTCCTTGGGCCCGGGGGTCACCAGAACCACGCATTCTGCCCCGACCCGGCGGCGACACCTCAGCTCTCCTTGGTCGGGCCGAGAGGCTGGGACAGCCGGAGGAGACGGCGGGAGGGTGCCTGTCCATCCACGTTCCCTTGTGCTTCTCGAGTGGCATCGAGGTCCTGGGCGCAGGACGTGCGACCCTGTGCAGGTGACAGGACTCCCGGGGATGTCCACAGGACGGGTCCCTCTGGAGGGCACTGTCCTTCCTGCTGGTGGCGCCTTCTGAGCTCTGCTCCCTCCTCAGTGCGCTTTCCCGCTCGGGGCCAGGAGGGCCGGCGAGGTCCCCCGGTCCTGGGTGTCCGAAAACAGCCCTCTGTCCTGTGTGGGCCTCCCCTATGGCTCGAGGACCCACGGGGGCAGTTTTGTCCCAGGGGCTTTCTGCAGCCCCAGCAGGGTCAGGGTGGGCCGGCCGGGAGGCCGGTGCCCCGAGTGGCGCCCGGGCGCAGCCTTGCAGAGCGGCCAGCCCGGGGAAGCGGAGGAGGCCCCGGGGCTCTGGGGCGGAAGCCGCCACTCCGGCAGGTGGAGCTGATCCAGGGGCCAGGTCTGGTCGGACGGGTGCTCCTCAGGTGAGGGCCTCCCTGGAGAGACTTCCAGAGACAAGCTCCGTGAAGTCCAGACACCTAGGCATTCGGGGACAGTGGCCTGGGGTCGCGTCCAGGCCCCGGGCAGCATTGCTCGGGACCCTGGCTCCCGGGGGCCCTCCCAGGGCTCGGACGTCTTGCTCCTTCTTCAAGCCAACACTGTCAGAGACGGACGGCATCAGAAACCGCCCTGGTCTCCCAGGAAGGAGCCCCTTAGGGACGGACGGTCCCTTCTGCCCCTGGGGTGGAGGGTCTTGGAGGACCTGCCCTCGGGGTCACTGGCGGGTGCAGAGCCCTCTGCTCCCAGTCTGGCTGCTGCCCAGCAGGCAGGCCTATCCCTACCTCTCCAGCTGCCTCTCTGTCACTCAGGTCCCCGCCCCTGGCCCCCTCCCGGGGCTGTCAAGGGATCAGTTGGAACTAGGCTGGCCGGAGGGGAGGGCTGCAGACGAAAGCCCACCCACACGGGTCATCTTCCTGGGCATGTGACCCCCCAGGGGAGTTTGCTGGGGGGCAGTGGGCGTGGCAGCAGGGGCTGGGCGTGATCTGAGCGAGGTCAGAGACTGTGGGCAGAGGAGCCTGGGGGATGGATGTTTTCTGGGCAACAAGCTCCATGTTCTTTACTCTCCGTAAAGTCAGGTGCCTTCCCTGGCTGGTGTGGCTCAGTGGATCGAGCGCCGGCCTGCAAATCGAAGGGCCGCTGGTTCGATTCCCAGTCAGGGCACGTCTCTGGGTGGCAGGCCAGGTCCCCAGTAGGGGGCGCACAAGAGGCAACCACACATCGGTGTTTTTCTCCCTCTCTCCCTCCCTTCCCCTCTGTCTATAAACAAACAAACAAACAAATAATATCTTCAAAAAACAACAACAACTCAGGTTCCTGCCCCTGAAAGGCGGGGCCAGGCCCCACGGGGCTGGGAGGAACGCCGGTTTCTTTATCGGCAGGAAGGAGAGACACGCGTGCGTCCTGTTGGGGTGATTCCCGTGCCCCCCGCGGCTGGGACCATCCCCAGCGCCCAGCACACGCCTGCTGTGGGGTCTCGGCCCCTCCGCTGAGTGCGCTGGGCCGGAAGCAGCGTTTGTTTGTGAAATTCGGTGTGAACTTTCAGGTCTGGCAGAGCAGGGATTTCGGAGGCTCTGTTCGTGACGGCAGCGTGCCGGGCTCGCAGTCCCCAGCTCTCCCGGGTGAGCGCAGTAATGGCCAATTCGTCAGCCTCAGAGGCGACACATTCTGATGCCTCATCTGGTGAGGAGGCCCCAGGGCTGACCGAGGGCAGGGACCGGCCTTGGGGCTTGGGGCCTCCCTGGGCCTGGTGCCTCAGGCCCCTCTGGGTCTCAGGGTGAGGTGCACAGCTGGGACCCCTGACATGGCCACACGGACCCACAAAACCCCCCCTGGACCTGCGAGGACCAAGGCTTTCGGGAGGCAGAGGCAGAGGAAGGCGGTGTCTGCTCAGGCCGAGGCTCGGCGCCTCCCGGGAGGTCAGCCCGTAGGACGGGGCAGGGTGGGGGTCCCCGGGAGGGGTCAGCGAGCAGGCCTCCCATCTGTGACACGGGCCACTGGGCAGCCGCTCTCGCGGTCCTGCTTGGGACTCTAACTCAGGCCTGTCTTCTGTCCCGGCACCGCTGGCTGACCCCGGCCGCCGGGCCTTTGCCGCCTGCAGCAACCTGAGGCTTTGATGAAGTCTGTGGCTTGTACAGACGACATGTTTGGGTCTGGCAGGACAGTCACTCAGCTCGGCTGAAGGGCAGCGAGGGACAGCCCAAATGGGCAGCCACGCTCTTTCCCAGGGCGGCTCTGGCCTCCCCTCTGCCCCGTGGCCCAAGGTGCCACTGAGAAATGAACCCTCAAAAGTGGGGAAGTGACGACAAACCCTGGCCACAGGTGCTGCCAGCTGCCCACTCCAGGGGGCGCAGGAAGCTGGGGACAGGGGAGGAGGATGTCTCCCTGGGAGCCCTGGGGACCCTGGGGACGCCTCCCATGAACACAGAGGCTTGCCGTGGGGAGGAGCTGTGGCCCTTGGCCAGACTGCCCTGTGCAGCCCCGAACCCAGAACCCAGGTCCTGCACCCAGCATGGCCAGTGATGCCGGCCCTGGGACCAGGGCTCGGCTCTCTGCAGGGATGTGGCCCGCGGGCAGGGGCTGGGAGGTAGGACGCACAGTCCCCTCGGGCCTGGACCGGACAGGAACAAAGCAGGGCCCTTGTCCTGGCTGCTCCGGGACCTGTGCCAAGGGCAGGTTTGACGATACGGTGCCGACCACGAGGGGCAGCTGTGTGGGCACAGGAGCCCTGTTCCAGGGGCCCAGCCCCCTGAGGTGCTATGCTCGGTAGAGCCCAGGCAAGGCCGGCCCAGCGCCAGGGTGTGGCCCGCGGAGCCTTTGGTGGGATCCTCCCAGGCAGGCTAACCCTGAGCTCCCGGAGGAGCCTCACTGGGCCCCCCCTACCCACTAGGCTTTGAACCCTCAAGGGTGGGGTGGCTCTGGGGCCCCGCTGCTGATTCCGGCTCGTTTCCCCGAATTAAGACGCAGGCAGTTCCTCCAGGAAGGGAAATGGATATCAACAAACTCCCACCCGCAGATCAAACCGCTTCCTCCTGCCGCCCCAAGGACCTGGAGCCCTCCCCGCTGCCCCGCCCCCAGCCCTGTCCGGGCCCACGCCCTCGGGGGGCTGAGGCCTGAGGAGGGCCCGCAGTCTGTGGGGTCAGGGCACGGAGACTCCCAGCACTGGAGCAGGGCCCCGTCCCTCGGGCCCCTGAAAACCTGGCCCCAGGAAGCGCCTGGCCAAAGGGGAGGGCATCCCCCTCCCTGTCCATGGGCCGGGGCAGCCGGGTGGGTCCCGACCCTGAGACGGGGACTTGGAGCCGCTGTAGCTCAGCCCCCACGGGTGGCTCAGCACCGACCTAGGTCCCCAAGCTGGTGACTCGGTGACTCGGTGACTTGCTTCTCTGCTGTGGGCATGGGGGGGCAGAGCCTCAAGCCCCTCTGGTCACAGCTGCCCACTTAGAAAGCCCAGCAGGTGTGGGAGGTGTTGGTGCCACTTCTCCCTGGGGTTGGGACCCCAGGCAGGCTCAGGGCCTCACCCGCGCTCGGTGGCCGGAGGTGACTCAGCCCCGCCTCCCAATTGCATGCCTGTCCCCTTCTGAGGACCACCGGAGAAGGGTCTGGCCCCAGTCACCGGTCTCGGGGCCATGGGAGAGCCCAGCCTCTGGGAAGCCCCACGGGATGGCCGAGGTGCGGGCTGGCCCTGCCTGCCCCACTGCACTCTCTGCAGGTGGAGCTGTCCCGCCCACTGTGGGGGGTTGGGGTCCTGAGCAGGGTGAGGCCCTGTGTCTCCCACCCGTGGGTGGGGGCCCCGGGCAGGCTGAGGGGAGGAAGGGGTAAAGGGGGCATCGTGAGCTCCTCTCTGAGGAGGCCTGGGGGCGAACTTCAGCGGTTTTTCTCCAGACTCAGTGCTGGTGAGGCAGGCGACGACCCAGAGCTGTGGGGGGGCAGTGTCGGGGGGGCTTCGACCCCCGAGGGAGTGGGCACCTGGAGGCGCAGCTGAGATGTGGCGGTGACAGTGGGGAAGTGGGGAGTGGGAGAGAGGGGGAGAGGGAGGGAGAAGTCAGCTGCCCAAAGGGGTGGTCCTGAGACCCTCACTCAGCGTCAGCCCAGCCCCTGGGTCCCCCGACTCCCGTGATCTGACCTCCCAGGGGTGACTCTGGTTTGAGAAGGCAGAAACGGGTCTGTGCTGGGGCGGGGGCTGGGGGTGAGGGCGGCCTGCTCTCTGTCCCCTGTCCCAGTGGGTGGGTCTGTAAAGGCAGCGGCCAGGCCATGTCCGCCCTGACGGCTCCCGCAGCCAGGTGTTCCTGGGGGGGGGTCCATGGTGGGCTCAGCTGGTGCCAGGTGCTCCGGGTCACCTTCCTGCCGCCCTGTGGGCCCTGAGGGGCCTAAGTCTTGCTGCTAAGGGAGCCAGGCCCTGGGTGGGGAGCCCCTCCTGACCCCCATCTCTGAGGCCAGCTGGACCTGGTAGATGGAATCCCACCTGCCCCCAGTGGCCCGCAGTGGACACGAGCCGGTCGGACGTGCTCCCGGGCCAGCAGGGCCCCAGCTCGTTCCCACCCCATAGCTGGCTGGCACCCCGAGCGGGTGGCCGGTGTCCCTGCGGCCCCACCCCACCCCAGTGGCCCTGCACTTGGGGCTGCTTCCCGGAGGGCGCATCCTGGTGGCAGGGCTCACTGGCCGCCGTGCCCTCGGCCAAGGCCGCCCGCCGCCCGCACGGTGATGGATTAGCTGGGTCACGGGCCCTGCGGGGGGAGGAGGCGGCCGCTCTGTTTATTTAGACTTCCTAAAGCTGACAGCTCGAATCAGGCTGATTCACCTGAGGCACACCAACCGCCCCCTGTTTACGTTACGGTTCTCCACCCGCGAAACCCAATCCCCCCGCTCCCGCCGTGTTTACCCGGCCCGGGGCGCATCTGTGCACCAGGTCGCCCGCGAGGCCCTTCCCTTCAAGGACACGGGGAGGCTCTCACACCGAGAACCCCGGGGCGTGCGGGTGGGGCCCCCGCGGCAGCAGGGAGGTGTCGTGTGCCGTGGGGTTCGGGGTGCAAGCCTGGTCTCTGTGCCCCCTGGGCTGCGGGAGGGGATGTTTCACCTGCCTGCCGGTCCTGCCTCCCCTGGTGTGGGCCCGGCGAGGGGCCTGACAGTGGTGTCCACGCAGGACGCTGTCATTTCCCGGGCGTCCCCCAGGCCGAACGCTCTGCGAGCACGCACTGGGACACACCTGCCAGCCCATTTGGCAGAGAGGAAAGACACTGTCCCCGAGTCACGTACAAGCCGCCATCAGGGCCGGGTTGCAGCCGGGCACAGGTGTTGGCAGGGCCGGCAGCTCCCGGAGCACAGCCGGGTGGGCGGGACAGGCCTCCCGCACGGTGGGGCCCGGGCTGCTGGAGGCACGGACCGCCCGAGGAGAGACGGCCCTGCCGAGGGCCTGGCAGGTCCACTTCAGGGGCCGCCTGGGTGGTGCCGGCTCGGAGGGGTTTCGTGCCATCAGTCCCCGTGGAAAAGAAACAAAACGAAGGCCTGGGTCCATCTGGGGGCGCGGTGGTCTCTAACCTTGGTTTTAGCAGGCCCTGGGGACCAGGATGCCACCAGCGGGGACCTCTGGAGGACAGGCAGCAACGTGGACAAGTGTGTGTGGCTCATGTGGACCTGGAGTGCCTGTGGGCGGGCGGAGGCTGGGGAGACCCTCCAGGCCTCGTGCTCGGCCTCTGGCGGGGGAGCTGCGGACAGCGAACACGCACCTGACAGGTGGACACGCACCTGGGTGCGTGGGGTGGTCGAAGGACACAACACAGTGAAATGCTGGGACCTGGGTGTCAGGTGGGGAGTGTCCATGGGCGGTCAGGATGGGCTTCCTGGAGGAGGAAGGTCTGGGCAGGAGTCTGGTAGAGGAGCTGGTGCAAAGGCCCTGGGGTGAGGCCGAACTTAGTGTTGGAGGAACAGAGCCTTCTTTCCCCAAAGTGTCACAATCCCCTTCCCCCCAGCGCCGCCTGCCCACCTGGGTCCCTGGAGCCGTGGTCCTGGCTAAGTGGGTGCTCTGCCTGGGTGGGTCACTGCTGGACGACAGGGCCCAGCCCACACTTGGGGTCCCGTGGCCTCTCTAGGACCCTTCAACGCCCGGGGTCCCGGCCGAGCAAGTCTGGCCAGAAGGGAAGGTCTGCCTCGTTTTCTCCCTTGTGCTTCAAACACCCTGGGGAGGCCCAGGGGAACAGGCTGGCCCAGACCGGACGTGGGCCCCCGTCTCCCGGCCCCCGGGGGCTGCTGCTGGTGGCTGCTTTGGAGAAGAGGGCTTCTCAGTGGCTCTTCCTGTGGCCACATAGCCCTGGTGGGACGAACAGCCCCCCAGTCTGGGGCTCAGCTGGGCCCTGCCCCCGCCCTGGAGGGCCTTGCCTGAGCTCTGCCCTGCTGACTGGACCGGGGTCCTGGAGCAAATGGGGGGGCAGCCCAGACAGTGCCGGGGTCAGGCTGGGTGGGGCGACGGCAGGGCCTGGCCCCTGGGGGGCTGCCGTCCAGCCTGCGTGAGCGCCCCTCCCCTGCGCGGCTCGCTCCCCCTGGGAAGGGCCGGGGCTGCAGAGCACCATACATCTCTGTCAAAATCTCTATGAATAAATTAACCTTTTTAAAGATTAGTGCACTCTAATACCTCAGGGTTTTAAAAACAGAACACACGCTAAAAACATTCTGACAGAGCTTCCCGAGTTTGCGGGACGACTCGCCGACGGGGCCCGGGGGCAGGGCGGGTGGTGCTGGCCCCCAGGGGTGGGAGGGCGTGCGGCCGTGCCCCTGGGAGTGGGGACGTCCGACATGTTGGCCTCTGCGTGGGTGTGGGGGGCTGGGGCCGCCACCATGGGCCCCCTGCTTTCTGTTCAGGAGGGCAGACCTGGCGGGGGCAGGTGGCCTCAGCAGGTAGCAGGGACGCCTGGGCTGGGGTCCCCTGCTTGCTTCTCCCAGGTGGCCGACGAAGGGCCCGTGTTCCAGGCTGGGGTCAGCACGTGCAAAAGCCCAGAGTGAAGAATGGGGGCATCAAGGGAGCATGGGGTGGGGGTCGCCGCCTCAGCTGTGGGTGCCTGTGAGGGAGAGAGTGTGGGGTCCCCAAGCCCTGAGGGAGGGGTTCCTGGAGGCAGGAGGAGCTTGGCTCCCGGCCTGGGCACAAAGGAGCCACCCAGGGCTGTGGGAGAGGAGGGCGGGGGCGAACCAGGACAGGAGCCGGAGGGACAGAGAGTGGGCTGGTCCCGGTGGGCCCTGAGGCCTAAAATGGGGACCACGGGGGCCCCCAAGCCCTCTCCTGGCTCCAGGAACCCCTTACCTGTCCTCAGCTCCCAGAAGGAGGACTGAGATGAGGAAGGCACTCAGTGCCTAGGACCCAGGGCAGAGTGCAGGCCGGGGGTCCGTGTCCCCTGGAGCCCCAAATCTGCCTGTCTGGGTCCCCGAGGGCCCAGTGGGCCCAGCACCTGCCTCCGGGCGGAGCTGGGTGTGGGGAGGAAGCCCCCACCGGGCAGGAGTGTGCAACCCCCTCTGCCCATCAGAGCAGCAGTGGAGACCCAAAGTGCCCCCTCTGCTGGTCCAGGGACCGTCGGGCGGGACCCTGTCTCCCACTGAGCCCAGGGCCACTCCTGGCCACTGAGAACAGTGTCCAAGGACTGGGCGACAAGGGGCAGCTGTGGTGAAGAGAGGTGTCTGCTTTCAGGAGCCAGCGGAGCCTGGGGGGTGGGGGTGGGAGGGCTGGAGGGGCCTCTGGACGGGCCAGCAGGTGGCCGGAGCCTGTTCTGAGGCCCGAACTCCCAGGCTGTGACCGGGGGGGGGGGGGGGGGGGGAGCACTGTTCCCTCCCCCATCGAGTGTCTTCATGTGTCCGCAGTGAGTGGCTGGGTTCTGCCCTGCCCTTGGGGTCATGCCGACCCCTTTCTGGAGGAGGTTCTAGCCCCCACTTGCTCGGCGGCAGAGGGCCTGGCTGAGGCCCCCATTCCCCTCCCTGCTTCTCCCGACCCCTGGGGACCTGGTAGCTCTTCTCTGGCCCGTCCTTGAGTGCCTCTTCCTCCAGGAAGCCTTCCCTGACCCCGAGGCTGAGTTGTCTCTGCAGCAGGGCCTCTGGGACAGGGCAGGGCCTTCCCCTCTTGCAAGCCTCCCACCCTGGACGTGCTGTTCCTGGAGAAGCTTTGGTGCGATCACTGCCGGGCTCCTGAGAGAGGCTGGGCAGGGCCGCGGCCACAGCGGGGGTCCCTTTCCTTCCTCCCTGCACGTCACAGGGGCTGTCCGGAGACAGGGACCGGGCGCCGGGCAGAGAGGAGGCGGCAATGAGCCGTCCTGAGCGGCTGCCCCACAGAGACCAGCCGGGTGGGGCAGGCATGCAGGCATGAGGCTGACTGCACACGGCTGCCTCCCGACCCCGCCCCACCCCCGAGTCGGGGACCCTGCCACCCCCACCCCCACTGCTGAGCGTGGCTTCCCCTGCTTCTCTAAGGCGGGCCCTTGCTTCCCACTTTCCCAACTGAACCACATCCCTGGGGGTCGGGGGGCACAGTGGGGCTGAGGGACAGCTGTTGAGCTGTTGCGGGGGCATGTGCTTCGGGAAGCTTCCTGTCCCCTCCCAGGAACATGGGGCTGACACTTGGTTTCTCTGGGTGTCCTTAGACACCCCAAGACCAAACCAGCCCCTCCTTTGTGTGTGCCTGCTGTGTTGTCCCCTGTCCGAGGGTCGTGCCCCTCCTGGGCTGCCCCCTGGACGACAGAGCAGGGACCTGGAGGACCCTGGGTGCACGCTCCACGGGGTGCGCCGAGTTCTCGCCCACCCCCCACCAGTGACCCGTGACCCGGAGGGCCTGTCACGGGGCTGCTGTCGCAGGCGCAGGGGCAGGGGGAGCGACTGTCCAGTTGGCCCTGCCCTGCACCAGCGGACCGGGAAGGCAGCAAAGTCTGCCGCGACGGCCACGGGGCACCACGGGGCAGAGGGGCCGCCGCACAGCCCCCAGAACATGACCACAAAGGTGGCCCCCACCGGTGAGTCCCTCAGAGCCAGGATGGCCGCCAGGGGTGCTGGGCTGCATTGGGGTGGGCGGGGGGGGGGCCCCACGTCCTCCGGGGCCCTGTCCGCGGCCTGTGCGGGGAGTTTCGGGGCTGAGCGGGCCCACACCAAGGGCCGGCGTCAGGCCTTTGTCTCATCACAGAGGCCGACTCCCGTTTCAGCCTGGGTCGCTTCGCTGCTCAGATGCGTGGAGCCCTTTCCCAGGGCGATGGCCCGCCTCCTTCACCTGCGCTTTCTGAGCCAGGGGCCGCGTGGTGGTGGCGGGGGGCCTCGGAGGACAGCGAAAGTGAAGACAGCACAGGCCCCACCCCAGTGTGGCTGGGCGTGGGAGGGAGGCCCGGGGTTGGGGGTGTCAAGTGGGGAGACTTCTTGAGGAGATGGCATTGGTGCCCCGGAGCAGCCAGTGTCACTCCTTAGTCGCGGACACAACCCCCTTCCATGGGGGGATTTATACCCCAGGGTGCAGGGCAGGGCTCTCTACCTTCGTGGGCAAACCCCAGAGATGTGGCGAGGGAAGGGGCGGGAGGTGGACAAGGGGACCTTTGAAAAGGCACCAGGGTGGGGCTGGTCCCTGAGGGCGGGGTCAATGAGCGAATCGGGGGTGGGCAGGGCAGGGAGAGACCCCTGAATGCTTAGATTTCTGTTCTGTGACGTCCTGGGACCAGCAGGGATGAGCCACCTGCCGGTGCACGTCCTGCAGGCCCACACTGGGGGGGCTGGCAACCCAGACACCCGTGGGGGGGCGGAGCCGGGGGGGGGGCGACTTCCTGCTCTTGGAGAAACCCCGGCACTTTCCATCAGTCACCTTGCGGGCAGCTGGAAGGGGCTGGTCTTGGGGGACGCTGGGGGTGGCTCGTCCAGCTGGCTCTGGTCAGGCTGGGCCCACCCGGGCTCCGTCCTGGGGTGGCCCGTCTGGAGCCCGGAGGCAGGACAGCGCTGCCCTGACCAGCTGGCTCTCGTCCGTCATCTGTCTTCCGTCTCCTCTGTCCCCACCTTGCCTTTCATCGCCGAGCTGAAATCGGTGCAGCGCTGGGCTGCTGTTGGAGTCTGGGTTCGGGGGTGAGGTCCCCCCGTGGCTGGAGCCTCCTGGTGGGTCCTGTGGGGTGGGGGCTCATTGGGGTCCTCCCGGCATCCTCAGCCACTGAGCCTCCCACCCCCGCTGACCCCCGTGACTGACACAGAGACATGGAGTTTGCACAAAAGGTAATTCAACAAGCTTTGGACCAAATCCCGATATTTGCTTACAAGGACCTCTATTTATAGAGCCCCCCCTCTTCTCTCTGGGGTCGGTCCGCCAGCCATGCATGTTTGGGAGTTTATAACTCTATTATTAAATTTAACGTTGGCTGTGGTTTTAATTCAGGGCGAAAACTGCATACTGGAATGTGCTTCAGGGGGACTGCCAGTGAGTGTTTCCAGGGGCTCCCCTCAGATGGTCCAGGTGGGTCCGGGAGCCCCCCAACCACTGGAAGCGGGCTCCCCGAGCCCTCACCGCGCAGGCTCCCCAATGGTCCGGCCTGCCCCGCGTCTGTGGCCCCGGGCAGCTGCGAGTTCAGGCGCCAACGGTGGCGGCTGCAGCCCCAGGGAGGTCTCGGCATGGGCATCGTTGTGCTGCTCTTTGAGGTGGAGGGGAGCTGCCCAGTGGCCGCCTCTCAGGCCCAAGCCTCAGAAGCCCTTGTGCCCCCTGGGGTGGGGCAGCAGGTGGGCTCCAGGCCGGAACAAGCACCAAATGCTGTAGGAGTTTATGTGCATGATTCTGAGACAAGGTGGGCTTTGCGCGCGGTTGGTGAGGAGGTGAGGCCGTGGCCCCGGGTGTGCTCAGCGCCAGGCAGGGGCTCGTATACCCACTGGGCTGTTCGGCCCTGCAGGTCCCTCCTTCTGGCACGCCAGCACCCCGGGAGCCTGGCTGCCCCGGGGCTCCTCCAGCGGCTGTGGTCTGGGCAGTGAGGCAGCCAGAGAAGCTGGGCAGGCAGCGGAGGGGCCTGGCCCCGCAGACAGCCGGGCTCGGCAGTGTGGGCCGGGGCCGGTCCCGCCAGCCCAGCCCCCCGACCGCCGGCGCGCAGGGCTGGGCCTCGGCCGGCCGGTAGGTGGTGTGCCCGGCCCGCTCTCCCCGAGCCCCCGCCGCCGGCAGCCGCGGCTCCGCGCAAGCTGGGCGCATCTGGAAATGTTTGATTTGACAGAGTGTCGCTTTACATTGCAGAAACGAGCGTAAGCGGTTTTTGACCCACCAAGTGAGAAATGTGATCTGGGTTTACTGCCGACCCTTTAAATAAAAAACAGATCGCTTATTAAACCATTATCTATCAGGGCCCGGGAGGGGCCGGAGCGGCCCGATATGCTCGGACGGAGCCGGATGCGGCTCTGACTCCGGGCTGGCACGGTGGGCAGCGGGGTGGGGGGCACAGGTCACTCGGTCACTCCCGGCCCGAGGGGCCTGGCACCCGCTGGCGGCCCCGCCTCCGGTGGCTGCCTGCGCGCTCCTTTGCCGGAGGACAGGGGGCAGAGGTCATGGCTCCACTGCTGCTTCAGGGCCCCGGAGCCGGTGCTGCCGTCGGGGAGGCTGGAGGGACCTACCCTGCCTGCCGGTGTCCAGCCAGGGGTCTCCACAGGGGCCAAGGGCTGGGGCCGGGCCTGCTACCGAGACGCCGGGGACACCAGGCCACCCTCTCTTTGTGCCTCCCTCCCAGTGACCTCGGGCCTCGAGCACCTGGCTCTCAGGGCGGCCGTGTCTGGCGGGGTGGACTGGTCCCCATGCGGCCCAGTCCCAGGCCCTGGGCTGTGGGCGCCCTTCGCGGTGGGCACCTCCCATCCAGGGTCTCGGCTGGAGGGCTGTCGTGCCAGAGGAACTGGGGACGTTTTCTGCTCTCACAGTGCGCTCCTGATGACGGGGTTCGGGTGGCGCCTCTTTCCCTCACGGTGTTTTCAGTGGATGAGTCTCGGCCCTGCCCAGGGAAGCGCCCTCCCTCACTGCCCCCAGGCCACTGGGGCCCCTCCTGGGGGACAACGGCCGGGTGGACAGGAGAAGGGAGCCCCCAGGGAGACTGCAGTGGATCAAGGTGCGGTGCCAGGGTTGACAGGTGACATGTTTCAGGGACAGAGGCCACTGGCCGTGAGGAGGGGACAGTGCCGAGCTCTGGGTCTGGGGTCCGATCTGCTTTAATTCTAAGGGGCCTGGCAAGTCCCGTGGCTGGGCACAGGTGCTGCTCCCCACAGAAGGGGACGAACCCACGTGGATGTGGCCTCGCTGGGCTGTGGCCCTGTGCTGGGGGGGCAGGCATCCCTGGGAGCAGAACCGTGCGTGGGGTGATGAGTGCATGGCTGGTGGGTGCCGCTGCCACCGGTATGGCTCACAGAGCTCTGTGGGGTGGGGCCCTGAGGCTGGCAAGTCTTGGATGTGGGATGGACCTGCACACGGGGCGTCTGCGGTCCTCTTAACAGCGAGGACAATTCCTGAGCACCGGGCCTGGTGGTTTCACCCACCTCATGGGCTGCTGTGCCTGGGTCCAAGGGCGGCCAGCGCCGCGTCTCAGTCGGGGGCGGCTGGGCAGAAAAGGAACTGGCCAGTGGAGCCTGGAGACCCTGGGGTGGGGGCGGCACGTGCTGGGGCGGAGGCCTGGGGTGGGCACCTCACATTTCCGGCTGCATTCAGTCAGACAGCTACAGGGTTGGGGGCGGTCCCTTCTCCGCACGTGAGAATAAGGAGGCCCAGAAAGGGTCAGCGACTGGCCACAGCCAACCTGTGACAGCCCGACTCTGAGCTGCACGGCCCTAGGGCTCAGGTGCCTGAGGTGGGGGACCCCGAGCCACACCCCACGCAGACATCACCGCGGGGGCAGAGAGGGCGGCGGGAGGTCGCAGCCCCGCAGCCTGGGGCCTGGGGCGCCCGCCAGGGCCTGCTGCTCCTGGCCAGGGCAGATTCATCTGTGCCGTCAGGGCCAATAGAAATGCGGAAGGCCCGGCTGCCGCACCGTCGCAGGGCGGCTGGGCGGTGCGTGCGCCCGTGATGCAGGGGTGGATGGCACGTGTGGCGGCGGTTCCCACACCAGAGAACTTGTGGCTGCTCTTGACCTTGAATGGGGGCTCAGCCTGGGACAGGGTCCCTGGAGGGTGGGCAGGGAAGTGGGGTGTCAGGTTGTCTAGCACCGGGAGGGGCTGCCTCTCTGTGAGTCTGTGGGGTGTCTGGGCCCGGGGTGGCCGGGATACCGGGTCTCTGGGTGACGGCTCGAACCCAGTGGACAGCTGGTCCCCGGGGTCCTGGTGGCCAGGTTCCGGGTGCGAGCCGAGGAAGGGTGCCCTGCCCCCCCTCCCGTGTCCTTCCCTCTGTCCTGGGGCTCAGCTGTGGGAGCCAGACCCTCCCTTTGTTCTCCCCGGGCTCCCTCCTGATGCCCCCAGGAGGGTTACCCGCTGAGCAGCCATAGGCGCGGTGACCTGTGGCCTGGGACCTCTGGGGTCCTAGACTTTCTGCCCCCCCACCTTGAGTGGGAGGCACAGAGTGCAGGGGTTGCTCGGCTCCACAGCTGCACCCACCTTGGGCCCTGCCCCCTGACCCTGGGCGTGAGAAGGGGTTCCATGCGCTGTGGCATCTGCTCTGCCGGTCGCGGGAGGAGGTGGACACTGGCCAGACGAGTGCCCTGCATGGTCACTGCGGCTGGTCTGTGACCCATGGCCAGTCAAGGAGGCTCCTGGGCCCCTCGGAGCCTGGGAGTCCCGGCCGAGTCCACAGGGGTTCAGTTTGGTCCCCAAGGAGTGAAACTGCCGTGGAGGCGTCTCAGAGGGGGGCCCGCAGCCAAATGCTGGGCGTGTCCTGCTCGCAGGTGGCTGGGCCCGAGCCAGTGTCCCGGGCGGGGGCAGGAGAAGGGGCACGGACAGGCCATCGGTGCTCACTGAGGCAGGATCACCACATTCTCTGCAGCCGGGCAGGGGATGGAGGCTGCAGGGTGGCAGTCCTGGCTGACACAGGGCAAGCGCTCTGGCCCCTGGCCAGCTGCTGCGGAGGGAAGGGGTGGGGAAGCTGGTCATACCTGCCAGGTGGGGCAGCGGCGGTGGGTGGCCACAGAGGTGGGGTAGCCACTGTCCACAGCGGAGGGGGGCGGGGGGCTCACTCACGGTGCGGGCCCTGGGCAGTGCCCCCCGCCCCAGGCTCCTGGGCACGCCCTCATGAGGGCCTGTACGCTCATGCACGCATGCACGTGAGCACACACTCATGCACTCACACTCCCCAGCACAGGGACACCCTTGCACACGTGGCTCCCACTCCCCACCCTCCTCTCTGCCCCTGACTTGCAGCCTGCACCCTCCCCACCCCCCGTCTTGGCCATGACCCATGTGACGGGCCCAGCATCAGGGTGTTCAGGGAGGTCACTGCAATCAGGAAGACGTGCGACATGGGGTGGGAGGGGTCCGATGCAAAGGACGAGAAGAGAGGACAGGCAGTTTTAGTCAGAGAGCCTGGGGAGGGGGGCACGGCTGCAGGAAGAGCCCGAGGGGCCTGCACAGGGGCTGGTTCAGTGTGTGCGTCCAGGATGGAGCGGGCAGGGAGGGGGCCGCCGCCGCGGACCAGGGCTGCCGGGAGGTCTCTGGCCCCATGCTGCCCATGAGTGCTCCTGCCCCCTCGAAGCCCTCCCTCCTGCATCCGAGGTGTGGGGCCGGGAGATAGGAGCCTCGGGGAAATCAGATTGTCCCCTGGAGGCCGTGGCAGGCTCCTGGGGAGGTCCGGGTGCCACTGGCCAGTCCCATGGCCTAACATCAGAGAAAGCCGAATCTGGCTCCCTCCCGGCACGGTGGCTGGCCAGGGACCCAGGACTCACTGGCCATTCCTGGGGAGACCTGAGGCTGGAGAGCTCCTGCACATCGACCGGGGAGGACCCCGCAGCGGCCTGCCTGCCACCCCTATGGGACTCCCTTGCCAAAACCTCATTGCAGAGGGCTTTGGGGCCAGAGTCACCGTGGCTCAGGGGAGCGTGTCCCATCTTGACCTGCCACGCCCAGGGGTGGCACTCAGGCCATGCTCCTGGGCCTCGGGGTCGGGGGACTGGTGCCCCGCGCTGAGGTGCAGAGCATCTTGGAGGACACGTGGCGGCTTGGTGACTTCTGAAACCGCCTCTCACCAAGGGGCCCAGAGAGCCGTGGAGGCTGCCTGGGGCCCACTGGCTCTGCCCTGTGCTGCGGGGTCCAGCCGCCCCGTGGGACCAGGACTGCGTCAGTGCCTGCCCCAAATGCATACCCACCCACCAGGCCAGCAGCCCTGGGTCTCATTACCTCAAAGTCCCTCAGCCCTGGAAAATGCCCCAAACAGGAACCATACGTGCAGCGTGGTCCTGTCAGCCTCTGCTGGGGCTGCAAAGCTGCTTCCTTTCACCGGTTTGCCGCTCTGCAGCGGTGTGGACGTGGGCAGGGGTCCGGTGGGTGGGCAGGGCCTGCAGCCTGACCCTCCTCCGGCCAGCCAGAGGGCAGCTGGTGGCCCTGGGCAGGGTGAGGCCGCCCCAGGGGCACCGGGTCTTCACCCCCCGGCCCTGCACCCCTGGGTCTGCATCACCTCAGACACAGCAGGTGCCAGAAGGGGGGACCCTGGAGGCACGGGAGCCTCTCCAGCCGGCGGATCCATCTGAGCCGGGGCGCATTTGCAGCGGGTCTGCAGGGTGCCTCTCTGAGTGCCTGGGTCACAGACTCCCGTCACCCGGAGGAGGGGACATCTTGAGTCAGACACATGTGGGTGGGTCGCAGCCCATGGCTGGCCCCACCCCTCACTGTGTGCCCCTTGATTTACTGTCCCTGTCCCTTTAACGGTCTCCCTTGGGCACTGGCTGCTAGCCCCTCCCTGGCCCACGCTGCCCATGCGGCTGAGCTTGGGAAAATCTATTACGGCCGAGCCATTAATCTGGGGCTGCCGCCGCGGGCGCTTTCGGGCCCTCGATTTAATGGGCCGCTTCCTGAGCTCCGGAGAGCCATGCTGCTCGCCTCTCTTGATCAGCTTTGTTTAATTATCAAAATATTTGATGCAGAAAATTGACATTAGTTCTGAAGGTTCTGCCCTCCTCCCCCAGCCTGGCTCCCGGTGACACCGAACGCCTCAACGCTGCGCCCTCAGCCTCAAAATAGCAAGTGGGCCGTGCAGCCGGTGCTCGGCCGGGCGGACACGCAGGCAAGCGGCCAGCCCAGGGCCCCGGGAGAGGGTGCGGGGCCCCTGGCCCTGCCAGCAGCCCACTCTGGGCACTGGGCCGCGTGGCGATGGCCCCGTCCACAGCCAGGGCAGCCAGGGAAGCAGCTGGAGCTGGGCGTGGCTTTGCCGAGCCACCGCGGGAACCCTGTGCCTTTGTGTGTTCGTGCCGGCCCCGCACACCTGAGCCTGGGGCCACTCCTGACTGTCAGCCTCACGGGACCTCGGGCCAGGTGCCGACTGCTGCGTCCTGTCTTCTGGGCCATTGTCAGGGCATCGTCCCCTTCTTTTGTCAGGAGCCGGGTCGTCCTGGAGAGCAAAGCCCCTCCCGGAGGGACAGGACAGGCCCTCTTGGCCAGCTGCCCTGTCCACACCTGTGGCAGAGGCGAGCCCCATGGACGCCGGAGGCACGGTGCGGCCAGGGGCTGCTGTGTCGTAAGGCTCAGGCTGTCCCTTCCACATGCTGGGCCCAGGCTCGGCCCGGGGACCGCCAAGTGGCCCTCAGCACTCGCCTCCTTCCCGGCCCGCGGTGGGGGGCCCACGGTGGGCCCTGTTTGGGCCTCAGCTCTGGTCCGGGATCTCTGCGTGTGCCCGCGTGAGTGCACATGTGTGCACATGGGGTGCCCCGTGTGTGTGTGACCACAATGCCTGTGTGTATGTGTGTGTATTGTGGGCTGACCCAGGGCGCCGATGTCAGCCTGCAGAAGGCCCCCTTCGCCACCCATGACCCGATTCCTGGGTCTGTCTGTCTGTCTGTGTGGGTCAGTCTTTGCTTCCAGTGGTCAGCGGCTGCCAGGTTTGGTTCTGGACCTGCCCTGGGTGCTTGGGGCTGGGTGTGCACGTGCCGGGGGAGGGGCGGGAGCCCAGCTTCCCCTGCAGCCAGGGCAGCAGACCCCATTTATTTGCTCCGGGCTCCTCAGCCGCGGCTGTGCCGGCCAGCGCCGGCCGGTGAGTGTGGCTTATTTTCAGATGGCAGATAATTTTCCGAACAGAAAGCAGTTTCAAGGTTGAGGAGGTACGATTACGGGAAACAAACAGCGGTCAGCCTTGGACCGGAGGTTTCCCTCGCAGTCGGGTCCCCCGTGAGCCATGGGGCTGGGGGTGGGGGTCTTGCTCTGTCAGGTGGCCTGGGTGATGGCTTCGGGGCTGCCTGCAGGAGAGGGAAGTGACGTCGTGGCTGGTGCCCGGCAGGAGAGGGTGGCCGTGGCTGCTGGCGCTGGCCCCTGTGGTTAAAACCCTCCGTGTCTCCGTGCTGGCCCGCGCCGTGCGTTCAGTCGGCCGATGGAACACGCATCCTGGGGGAGACGATGTCATGTTCTGCTTTCGGAGGTTGGGGCTGACGCTGCTTTATTTGTCCCCTGTCCCCCACTGACACCTGCCACTTCCTGCACCTCCCGTGGTAACCGTCACGTCTGCCTCCAGTGTGGCCCTGAGTACTACCCCCCGTCAGGGTGAGGCGGAAGGCCACCAGCGCCCCCTTGTTGCCTCCCCAGAGGGACCCTCCGGGGTGTGGCAGCAAGCTGGTATCTAGCAAGGGGGAGCCCCGTGTTCCGGGGAGTGGGGTCTTGGGCTTCTAGAGCAGGAGCCAGCCAGATCCCACCTTCTGCCCTCGGGATGATTTTTCCTTAAAATGATTCCACGAGTCTTTGCTGATTTCTGTGTGATGGGGGAGGGGTGTGTCCTGTGTGGCCAGCAATTGGAGGGCCTTTGGGGACCCTGATCCTGGTGGGGTTCGCAGGGCAGGGACAAGGTCGTGTGGGTGCGCAGGGTGGCGTGGGGCCTCTCAGGCATGGGGACCACTGTCCCGGGCTGACAAGTAAATGTCCCACAAACTGCCGGCTTAAAGTTAGAGTGATGGACTCTCCCCGAGGTCAGAGGTCAAAAATGCAGGTGTGGGCAGGCTCCGGGGAGGCTCCTTCTGGCCCCTTCCAGCTCCCGGGGGCCTCTGGCTGTCCCTGGGCTTGTGTCCGCCTCCCCCGGTTCTCCACATCGTCACATGGCCTTCCCTTCTCCTCTGTGTCTTCTCTGGCTGAGGCCCATCCTAAATCCAGGGTGGTCTCGCCTGAAATCCTCACTTAAGCCCGCCCGGAAGACTCTGTTCTTAAATAAGCTCACATTCTGGGGTTCAGGGTGGACATGAATGTGGAAGGACCCTCTCCACAGTGGGACGCTGTTGACCTGTTTGCACTGAGGAGCCCGGCAGGGAAGGGCAGTCGGTGGGATGGCTGGTGTGGGCCCACCGGCTGGTGGCTGGGACCCAGATGGAGGGAGGCCCGAGTGGTGCTGTGGTGGGCATGGCTCTGCAGTGGGTGTGGCTCTGCGGTGGGTGTGGCTCTGTGGCTCTGTGGTGGGTGTGGCTCTGTGGTGGGCATACCGTATCTATTATTGGTACTGTGCATGATCACCTTTTTTCTTTTCTAAGATTACATTTTTTGATTATGCTGTTACAGTTGTCCTGATTTCCCCTCTGCCCCACTCCACCCAGCACCCCCACTCCCTCACGCAATCCCCCCACCACTGTTCACATCCGTGGGTCCTGTGTACGAGTTCTTTGGCTTCTCCGTTCCCGGTACTGCACTGTACGTCCCCACGGCTGTTCTGTGACCACCTGTTTGTGCTTCTCGATCCCTCACCCCCTCACCCTTTCTCCCCACAAGCCCCTCCCATCTGGTAACCATCAAAACCCTCTCCGCATCCATGATTCTGTCTGTTCTGCTTATTTGCTTAATTTTTTTTAGATTCAATTGTTGATAGTTGTGTATTTATTGCCATTTTATTGTTCATAGTTTTGATCATCTTCTTTTTCTTAAATAAGTCTCTTTAACATTTTATATACTAATGGTTTGGTGATGATGAACTCCTTTCATTTTTTTTTTGTCTGGGAAGCTCTTTATCTGCCCTTTCATTCTAAATGATAGCTTTGCTGGATAGAGTCATCTTGGCTGTAGGTCCCTGCTTTTTATGACTTTGAATATTTCTTGCCAATCCTTTCTTGCCTGCAAAGTTTCTTTTGAGAAATCAGCTCACAGTCTGATGGAGACTCCCCTGTAGGTAACTACCTGCTTTTCTCTTGCTGATTTCAAGATTCTCTCTTTACCTTTAACCTTTGGGCATTTTAATTATGATGTGTCTTGGAGTGGGCCTCTTTGCATCCATTTTGTTTGGGACTCTCTGTACTTCCTGGACTAGCATGTCTATTTCCTTCACCAAATTAGGGAATTTGGTTTTCGATCATTGTTTTTTCAGGTAGATTTCCAATTCCTTGCTCTTCCTCTTCTCCTCCTGGCTCCGCTATGATGCGAATGTTGGAACGCCCGGGTTGTCTCAGAGTATGCTTATACTGTCCTTGTTTTTTTTGGACTCTTTTTACTTCTTGTTGTTCTGATTGGTTGTTTTTTGCTTCCTTATCGTTCAAATCACTGGTATGATTCTTAGCTTCATCCACTCTCCTATTGTTTCCCTGTAAATTGTTCTTTATTTCAATCAGTGTGTCCTTTGTTCCTGGGTCTTTTTTACGCTGCCGAGGTCCTCACTGAGTTCCTCGAGCATCCTTCCGTCCAGTGTTTTGAACTCTGCATCTGACAGGTTGCTTATCCACACTTCATGTCGTTCTTTTCCTGGAGTTTTGTTCTTTCATTTGGGCCGTGTTTCTTTGTCCCCTTATTTCAGCAGCCTCCCTGAGTTTGTTTCTGTGTGTTAAGCAGAGCTGCTCTGACTCCCTGTCTTGGTCGTGTGGCCCAGTGCAGTAGGTGTCCTGTAGGGCCCAGTGGCACAGCCTCACTGTCACCCAAGCTGGGCACTCGAGGTGGAGTGACCCTCTGTGGAGGGTCAGCTGTGCGGGGCAGGTGGTGCTGTGACGTGTCTGTCGCCTCCACTGTGTGCTCAGGCCCTGGGGTTTCCCAGGTGGTGCAGGCCAAGGTCAGCGTCCTCCGCGTTCTGCCGGGGGCCGTGCTGCCCGAGCTATTCAGCAGTCCGAGATGGCTGCTGCTGGTGCTGGGCCTGGGGCCACGTAGCAAGAGGCAGGGGCCTGGGGGCTCGCTGTTGCTTGTTTGAGAGGAGTTAGAACATTGTGAAGCATGAGCCAAGACCAGGCATTCATATGGAAAATTCCCTGTGAACAGTTCGGGGGGAGCTGTAATTTGGGTGGGATGGAGTCTCAGGGGACCCCCAGGTGGGTCAGATAGTGTCAGCCGGGCTGATGGAGACTCAGACAGGGCACCTGCCTGCCCGCTCTGTGGTCTGTGGGAGGGGGGAGGGCTCAGAAAGGGGACGGTGGCCTCTGCTCTCATTTTTGTCTGGGAGAAACCTGTCCCCCAGCTCTTGTCCTGGCATCAGATACCCTAGTTTCCCCCTGTATGTCACCAGTGCCCTTTAAGCTGCCACCCCTGGTGCCGGCGCTCAGGGGGGGTGAGCCTGAGTGCATTTGTGTGTGGGCTCTTTAGGGGGAACTGCTTGGGGCCCCAGCTGTTCCTTCCCCCGACTCAATTCCCACTGTTTTTTTGCAGCCAGAAATTATGGGGACTTATCTTCCCGGCACTGGAACCCTGGGCTGGGGGCCCAGTGTGGGGCTGGGGCTCCTTGCTCCCGAGATGTCCCTCCTGAATTTTTACCCGTCACACGTGGGTGTGGGACCAGCCCCTTCTGCGTCTGCACCCCTCCTGCCGGTCTCAATGGATGTTGACGTCTTTACTTCTGTAGTTGTCAGCCTTTCATTCAACGCGGTGTCTGACGGTTCTGAGTGGTGGTTGCTCTATAATTTAGTTGTAATTTCGATGTGGTCGTGCGAGGAGGCGAACTGTGTGTACCTGTGCCGCCATCTTGACTGGAAGTCATAGGGACCACTTTTTAAAATCGCAGTTGAACTCAGCGTATGGGGGTAAATGAGCAGACTAGTGAGTAACCATGGTAACAACCTGCCATTCCCCACCCTCGGCGGGTGGCCTTGATCTTATCATTGTGGAAGCTGCTGCAGGTGCTGGCCAGGTGAGCTTTGCAACCGAGGCATGTGCATGGCGGAGGTTCCCTCTCCTCTCTGCGTTGTGGCCTCTCAGGGAGCCCAAGGTGGGCGGCCTCTCTACTCGTCTGACCCTGTCCCCCATTTGGGGGATGTTTGAATTTCTGGCTCCCAGAGCGACACCCCAGCTGCCCGCACCGCCTGGCCTCTCCTGGGAGCGGAGGCTCGGGGGGCCTGTGGTCGTCATCCTGGGCTGGGTGGGGGTCCCTGTTTGGGCGGCTGTTCTGGTCTGTGCTGTGGAGGGATGGTCGGCAGCCCCCTGGGGCAGGACTGGTGCCCTGGGCCCGCCGCCCGCCGCTGGACACTCGGGGGTTAAGGCTCCTCGCGAGTCGGCGCTGGCGCCCGGGGACATCATTTTCATCTGTGTTTGTTTGTGGTCAGAAGCCGTCACAGGCCAAGCTGTGAGACCTTGACTTCTCCCTGACACTTACAATTATTGCCGCCCCGGGGACTCATTTTCTGTGCGGCCGCCCGCTGACCCAGCCAGACCTGTGTCAGCCGTCACTGCCAGCCCCACACTGTCCCCAGTGCTGTCCCCATTGTCCTGCCCGCTGAGGAGGACACGCCTCCTGCAGCCCACCGACCTCAGCATCCCCCCCAAACTTCCACCCTTTAAAGTGCTGGTGTCTCCCCACTCCGGTGAGCCATGGCAGGGACGAAGGAGCAGCTGGCCACGTAGCCTTCACCACCCAGGACCTCTGCTGCCCAGGCCAGGGAGACTTTCTGCTTGACGTTGTGAGGTCTGGGATCTTCTGACCTCCAGATGGGGAAGGGGGGAGCCTGGGGGATGGTGGAGACCCGCCATTCTCTCTCACGCCCCCTTTGCTGTTTCCTGAGTGACACCCCCGAACCCATTCAGACCCCTCACCCCAGCACACCTGGCCACCCTCAACCCTGCTCCCCACGTGTCCAGGTCCATGTCCACCTGCCCACTCGGACTTGGCCTCCCGCCCCTGCTGCCCCTGCTGTGCTCAGGGCTGCCTGGCCCAGAACTGGCCCAGTGGCACAGGGCCAGGGGGCCTCCCTGGGGCTGGGCCCTTGAGGAGGAGGGGCTGCTGGGGAGGGAGGGAGTCTGGGCCATGCTGCAGCCGCCCCGGCCTGGCTTCTGTGGACGCTTTGCAGACCAGTCTGGAAAATGGTCACTGTCCCGCCCAGCCTGGGGGCTTGGGGTGAGAAGCTCCCCAACCGGACGCCCCACACCAGGGACAGGGGATCTCCACAGCCATGGCCCAGGTCACAGGTGACAGTGGAGGGAGAGGAGGGGCCCTCTCTGGGAGACCAGGCCGGGAGCCCCCCTCCTCTGGCCACTCCTCCCCCCTCTGACGTCCCTTACCTTTGACTGACACACCAAGCTTTGTCACCAGAGGTCAAGACCCCTGCCAGGGACCCGTGGGCCAGACCCTGAACCTGACCTTGGTGCCCCCAGGACCCCAACCCACCCCCCCCCAAGTCCCCTGTGTCCCAGGCTGAACTCATTTCTGCCCCAAATGCACCCCCTAGAACTTCTGGAAGGAAGTCTTGGTGGCCCTCCCCACTGTGGGAGCCCAGTGTGGATGTCCCGTCCCCCAGCCCTTGGCCCTTGAATTGGGCCGTTCTCTGAGTCCTGCAGTCTTCTCTGCTGCTTGTCGTCCACTGTCCAGGCCAGCGGGTCCCCTGCCTAGAACGCTCTGGTCAGGGCTGCCGGGTGTCACCCTCCCTCCCTTTGCCACCCCCCAGGCCAGACCACTCGGCTCTCCCCAGAAACTGGCAGGGCCCATGGGGTCTCTAGGGGTGGCCCCGGCCCCGTTCTGCCTCATTCCCACTGTGTCCCCCTGGCCTGATGGCCCAGCCTGGGGATGGCTTTCTGTCCTGTGTCCCCCACACACTGTCCCCCTTGTCCAGCTGCCCCCTCACTGCTCATGTCCAAGGAGAGGCCACCTCCCCCAAGAGTGGGCTGGCCGCTCAGCCTGCTGGGCTCACAATCGTCACTCAGTGCACACCGAGCGCCCTGCACGTGTGTGGCCGTGTGACGCGGGCGCGGTGGCCCCGTGTTCTGGGCACGCCCTGCCGCTGACGGCCGCACGGTGTAGAGAGGAGGCCCACAGCCGGAGCAGGGTCCCCAGCCCCACGGGGCAGGTGGGAGAGGTCCCAGAGACAGGTGACACTTGGGGACCCTTGCAGGAGGAGCAGCCCGCGGCTGGGGACAGCGGGGGAACAGGTGTGCCCGAGGGGGAGGGAGCAGAGGCCCTGCAGGACTGACAGCACCCGTGGTGCCTCCCGGGGAGGGTGGGGGGCTCCTGGGCCCATGAGGTCCCAGGCGCAGGGAGGGAATGGCATGTCCCGGCTCTGTCTGGGACATCAGCCATAGGGGGGCCAGCTCCCTGGGAAGGGCCAGCCCGCAGGGTCTCTGGCTCATCACTGAGCCTTCACCAGCCACCTGCCCCCCTCAGCCCTGTTTTGATTTCTGCTTAAAGCTCTGTGGTGAGGAGCCCCAGGCACCCCGCTATGCTAATAGAGTCATGCATAGTCGATGAGCGTGTCAGCATGGGGCTGGCTGCGTGTTCGACCTCGGGTAATGAGCCTGGCGGGGGCTCCGGGTGGCCCGATGATCCGTCACTGTCCAGGGTGGTGGGGACCGTGGGCACCACAGCCCCCGGACTGCAGCTGGGGCTCCGGGGGGGAGGTCTGGAGGCACACCTGGCCCCAGAGGTAGGGGGACGCACCCCACCTGGGTGGCGGCTGAGACGGGCCTGGCTCCCAAAGCCAGTGCCCTGCGGCTCCAGTCGGGGCCCCGGCTGTGTGGCTGCAGCTCAGCTGCTCAGCCTCTCTGAGCCCCCGCGGCCCAGCTCTGTGGCAGGGCCCTCCGCCCTGCTGCGGTTAGAACCGGAGGGGCCGTGTCCATCCTCGGCCCAGCCCTAATGTGCAGCAGGCAGGAGGGAGGGGCTGCGTCTGCTGCCCATGGAACTCCTGCTGTTCCACGGGACACGGTTTGGGACGGGCTGCCCGAATACAAGATTCTCTGCAAAGCAGAGAGAAGTGGCCTCCCCAGTGGGCAGTCTCAGGGCCCAGGGCCCTGGATCCAGCAACACGGGGTGGAGGGTGCCCAGGAACGCTTGCATTTCTGGTGACCCACAAGCCACACGGTGGTGTGAGGGTGTCCCCAGCACTGAGGGACACACACGCACCAAGAACACAGCTCGCTGCTTGTCTGGAAGTCACACGGGCTGCCATCCGGTATTTTAGCTGGTGCCTGGATCCAGACGGCACCCTTGGGACACCGTGACCCCAGTCCAGCCACCCTGTCCACTTAGGGGCCTGGGCTGAGAGGCCCTCCCAAGTGGCCGTGTGCCCAGGGTCCCCGAGGTGGCTCTGCTCCCTTCTCCCAAAGGGACCTGCAGGTGCCCCCTGCTCTGGGGCTGGCAGTCAGGAGGCCTTCCCAGTGGGTCCCGGTGGGGTGACAGCGATGTGGGATGGTGGGACTGTCTGGAGCGGCTGGCAGAGTCAGGGCTGGGTGACTGCACCTCCCACAGAGGGCCCACGACGGCTTCTGACCCCTCTCGGTGGCTGCTGCCCCAGCGGCAAGTAAGGGGCTGGGCTCCCACAGACCTGGGACGTCATGGGGGCGCTCCCCTCACCTTGCGGAGCTCAGGGCCAGGGCCCGGGCACAACAAGCCCGTCGAGGCCCGGGCGGTGCGTGGCTAATTTTCTGGCGGACCTGGGCCCCACCCCCTGGGCCACCAGCTGCCTGGGCTCAGGGGGTAAGTGTGGGCAGGCAGGGGCAGCCCACCCACCGGCCGGCCTCTGGGGGCCCCCGTGCAGGCGCCATGAAAACGCCTCGGCCGCTGCCACGGGACCCAAGCCGGGCGGGTTCCTCAAGCCATCGCCGCTGATCCGTGGAGGCCAGGACGTCTCTGGGAGGGAAATGTGGAAGCAATTACTGTGAGAGCCGTTGTTTGAGCGGTTCCCGAAGAGACACCAGGCCCGGCCGCTCCGAGCCGGTGCGCGCACCCTAATGAAGCAATTAAGGCAAGGGTCCTCCGGCTTTGATCTCGATGGGGCAATTTTTACAAAAACATCACGGAGTGATAGATACCCATAACTCAGGGTCCTTAATTGTACTTAATTTGTTTGGAATACGAATGTGCATTTAATTAAACCCGGCTCGGCCCGCATGCTTCAAGCAGGCCTGTCAAGGAAAATTAAGGCCCAGTTTGCTTTCAAAGTTACTGGTTTCTATCAGGCAAGGACAACGGCCTTCCCACAGGAGGTTAGAGATAATTAGGCCGAGGGCTGCCGCCCCAGAACGTGGAGGGAAGGCCCCGCAGTCGGAGGGGTGGGCAGGCAGAGAGGCCCGCGGCGGGCAGCAGGGGCCCTGGCTCATCCACACACGGGAGCTCAGGGCGTGGGGGGCTTGGCTGGAGGCGGGGTTGTGTCTAGAGCTGGGGTCCGTGGACGTCAGAGTGTCTCATCGCACGGGCCCTGCTTCTCGGCCCGGTGGACTCTGGTGAGTGGCCTCTGGACACACAGATGTGAAGCATGACCCAACCCACCCTGGAGACAGCAGGCAGAGAAACCGAGGCACGGAGCGGAAGCCTGTCCTGGCCCACGGCCACACAGGACGTTCTGGCCCAGCGGTGCTGCCGCTCCCGTTGGCATCTCTCCTGCCCGCCCACAAAGACCTGAGAAGGGCCCCCAGCCCCGACCCGGGACTGACCTCACTACCCCGGAGACCCGCTGAGTGTCCATCCTCACCCCGGGGCCACTGTGCGAGGCAGCTGCTTCCCCACCGTTGACCTGGGGACCCCACGGGGCCTCCTGTGGGCAGGGTCCTGGGCGCCTGCAGCCTGGACCTGGGGTGGCCCCGCTCAGTCTTCCTGCCCCATTGTTGTGACTGCAGGGGACGGTGGGCGACATCCCTCGGAGGCTGCTGAGGAAGTGCCAACCCGCCTTGACCCTCTGTGGGGGCCTGTCTGTCCTCAGGGGCTGCTGCCCCACTGGGGGTCTTGCTGGAAGCGGCCCCCAGGGGTGGGAAGCTTACTCCTGGCAGCTTGCAGACACACGGCGAACTTGGGGGGCTGGAGATGCCGCCAGCGTGCAAGGGCCGAGCTCAGCACCGGGCTCCTCGGCCTTCCCCGGCGGTGGGCCCGGCACCCCCCCCCCCCCGCCTCATCTCCCTGAGCGGGCGTCTGTCCAAGTGTGTCCTTTCACCAGGTCACCAGTCCCACGGGACCGGAGCCTCCGACTCCACCGTGACCTCACCCTAAGCAGTCACACTGGCTGTGACCCTGTCTCCAAATGCAGTCACGTCCGAGGTCCTGGGGGGGGACTTCGGCATGTCGGTTTGGGGGCCTCAGCGGTTGCCAAGAGGGTGAGGAGCTGGGGGTGGGATATAGAACTAGGCTGGGCACCGCGAGGCTGCCACATCCTCCACCTGCCAGGCGGCGGGGGGCCACCACCAAGACTGGGCCCCTGCTGCTCAGCCCAGCCCCTCCCTGTAAGCGGCTGGTCCTGGCCCGTGCCTGCCGTGCCCGCGTGCCGCGCCGTCTGTGCGGCGGCTGCCCGCTGTGGGGAGGGAGCCGAGGTGTGTGGGCGTCTCTCCCTGCTGCGGGGCTCTCCAGGTGACGCCCTCCTGCTGCCATCGGGGATTTTCCCCAGCCTGTTGTTCTCATGGATGTCATCACCATTTGGAGTCCGGGATCCAGGCAATTTTGTCCCCGGGCATCATCCTGCACCTTCGTGACGCCCTGAGGGGTGAGACGGGAGGGTCTCCAGATGGGGACTCTGGACCGGCCCTGACCTCGGCTTTGCTGGGTGAGGAGCGATGGCGGGGCCTGCGGAGTTCAGCCGCCCCCCCCACCACCACCTGGAGGCCGCTCCGAATCTTTGAATCTTTCCTGGGGTCTGGAGGCGCGTCCTGGAAGGACTGGGGGTGGGCTGCCGCCCCCAAGACGCAGACCCATGTCTGAGCTGCCTGGGACGGAGCCGCGGCTGGCCGGGCCCTGCGTGTGCCGTGTCACCCAGAGGCTGTGGGATGGCAGACAGGTCAGACCGAGTGTCCACCCTGGCCCCAAGCAGGCCCCGTGTGTCCTGTAGCTGGGCTCCTTCTCTGTCCAAGTCTGTAAAATGGGTTTGATCGGGAAGTCTTCCCCAACATCAGGCCACACCTGGAGTCGGAGGGGCCGGTCTGGGAACGCCACGGCGGGGCGTCGGCTCCGACTGCAACCTTCTGGAAGGGTCCGGTCTGCGGTGACCGTGAGAGGCCGGGGCTGCGGGCGGCGCGGGTGGGGGAGGGGTGCGTGGGGGAGCGCTCTGGTGGGGACAGGTCTTTCTACATTTGTGCAAACCTGCAGAGTGGGCAGACGGAGCGCGTCCCCTAATGTAAAGCAGGGACCCTGGGTGTCGATGACCCGTCAGCGTGGGTCACTGGTGGCGTCACCCACGTCCTCTGTGGGGAGGTTGGAGGTGGGAAGGCTGTTCGTGTGGGTGTTAGCACTTTGCTCCAAACTCCAAAGGGCTCTGAAAAATAAAGTTGACTAAAAAGAAGCAGCCCTTCGTCAGGGGCTGGTGAGGCCTGAGGGACCCGGCGGGCGCACACTGCCCTCCCGGCGCAGTCCCAGTGGTGGGACAGCCACGCGGCACGGCCGCCAGGACCCAGGTCGACGGTAGGCGAGCCGGTGTAGCCGGCAGCAGGCAGCCTGGAGGCGGGCAGGACGGGGATGTGGCCCCTTGTCCGTCGGGCAGCCCGTGGCACAGGGCCGGGCGCTGCTCAGACCCGCAGGCGGGTCATGGTGGGCAGGGGGGCGCCAGTGGGAGAGGCCCCCACCCCGGCCCGGAGGTCCCCGCACCGCGCTGCGGAACAGTCTGCCACGGGGCCTCCCCAGGGGCCTGGGCACCTGGCAGCTCTCAGAACCGAGTGTGGAATCTTTGTTAGCGGCAGACACACATCTTTTAAATTATAAATCGATACATAGTTAATTCGAGAACAGAACGCTCCTGAATATTTCATGCTGCCTGTGCCCCACGCCCTCGGCCTGCTGATGGAGCGGCCCACCGAGCCGGGTGCCCGCCTCCCCCGAACCCCTGTGAATGTGGGCTTGAAAGGGGTGGGGGAGTGCCCCCTGCCCCCGCCTGGGGCCGTGTTGGCACCACCGTGATGCCTGCGAAGTTGGTGCCTCGTCTGCCATCAACCCCTGCCATCAGACAAGAGACATCCTGGGCCATCTGACCTGCAGGGGCCAGCTGGGGGGCCACGTGTGGCCCCAGGGACAAGAACAGCCCTGGGTCCAGGAACCCGCACTGGCCGGGCTACCCCCAATCCCCCCTCCCAGGCCCCATGGGCCACGTGGCTGGGACTCACCTCCTGCCCTCCGGCTCCTCGCCAGTCCGCATCCCAGGCCCCAAGCGGCTCTGTGCTTGGAGCCATGAGCATCCGTCTTGTGTCCGCCGTGGTTGAGGCTGTGCCGGGGGCCACAGTTGCCCTGGGGTCTGCTGCCTGGCCGTGGTCTTGGAGCCTGGACTGGCTGCAGCTCCAGCCCGGGGTGCTGGCTGACAATGCCCCTTTGTGAGTCCTGGTGCCCCCTGGCCCTGCAGAGGGTCCCTGGGAGGAGTTTGGGTGAAGTTGGTGGTTTTCTAGGAGGCTGGAGAAGCTGGTCTCGCCTGACCCCACCCACTGAGCCCTCTGGGCTGCGTGGCTCTGGGTGGTGGACGTGCAGCAGGCGCCTGTGATGGGAAGTCTGCTCGCTCGCACGCTCGCGTGGTTGGCTGGGAGGTACGGGGGAGGGCCTGGCCAGTGACCGGCACGCCGTGGGCGACGGCGCCCGGGTCAGCAGAGGGGTGGGGGGGCTGAGCTCTGCGGGGGTGGTGCTGGCAGTCGGGGTCCTGTCCAGCCAACACCCTGCCAGCCTCACTGTGTGGTGGGCCCCAGTGCGGGGCCCGGGGCAGCCTGCCCCGAGTGGCCTGTGCCGACTGCCCCTGAGCTGCACTGGCTGCTTGAGACGGGGCTTCTGGTGAGCAGATTGGCCTCGCCTGGCAGACTGGCCCACGTGGCCATAGCGGCGTCCGCCCAGATAGGCGTGGTGGGTCGTGGCTCAGTCGCTGAGGGGTGGGAGCATCGGCCCAGGTCAGGGCGGGACAGCTGGCCCTGTGCCCTGCTTCACTGCTGGACCCCCTGCCCTGCCCCACACCCCACAAAACCGCTCCCGAGGGGCATCTCCCCGGGGCCCCAGGACACCTGACCTGGGGAGGCACTCTGGGGGAGCTGGGTTGGTGCCGTATACAGTAGGTACTGCATTACTGCTCCGTGCGGCTCCTTTAGGACACTGTAGACTCGGGGTGACTCCAGTGCCCAGGGATCCACGGGGCCTTGGACTTGGGTCTCTGAGCCTCTGGAGACCTGGGTGCTGGCGGGGGGCCTCTGCGTGGGTGTGCCCAGGGGAGCCCACCAGGCCACACCTACTGTCTCTCCTGAGGTCGGCCCCGCCCCTTGTCCCTGTGGCCAGTGTGGACCTGAGTCAGTGGGATAGGGGACGGCTGTGCAGGAGGTCCCCACCCTCTCTCCGTGGGGCAGGGAGGCCGGCACCCCGGGGAGCCTTCCTGCTGAGGGGCACAGGCCTCGCTCCCAGAGACCCACAGTGGGGGGCCCAGGACCGTGTGGCCAGAGGCTTGGGGGCCCTCAAGGCCGAGAAAGACTGCCCCAGGGGGACCTGCCGTGTGCCCAGAGCAGAGGGCGGCCCCTTGCCGGCGCTGCCGGCCTTGCGTGCTGTCCCCGGCAGCCCAGCCTCTGCGGCCTGTTAGCCCTGCTGAGAGGGGCTGCTGCCGTGACAGTAGATTAATATCTCTTTAATCAGCCAAAATGCACACGGCACGCCGGTGACAGTCCAATTTTCTGCTGACAGATTGTGGCCCATCCAGACCCCGCGCTCAGCTGATTTTTATTTCTGCCGGAGATAATTCAGCGTGGGAGGACCAGCCACCGGTGGCCCGGCCGCCTCCTCTCCGCTCAATAAATCTCACCGCTGAGGCGTTTCTTAGGCACCTGTCAGTGGCCGCCGGGGACGGAATGAGCCTCCGCAGGCTGATGGCATTTAGGGGCTGTCACGGAGTCGGGGGGCATGGGTCTCCGCAGCCGACTCCGGGCCTGGACGCGCCTGTCCTGGGAGCGGGGCACAGGCACCTCCCAGGCCTTGGGGATGGGAGGGGCTGTGGGGGGGTGCAGTGTGGATGCATGTGTGTGCACTCGGGCGTGTGAGGGTGTGGGGTATGCATGTGTGTGCACATGTGTGCTTGTGCATGAGCTTTGTGGGACCCTGGCCGCCTCTCCGGGAAACCCCTTTCCTCTCCGGCTTTCTCCGTGGGGCGTGCATGGCAACCCTGTCGCACTGGCTCCAAGGGGAGCATCCAGTTGAGGGGTAGCTGGTGCTGGCCAGATGACTCGGAGTGGACAGCTGGCCCCAATGGGGGACCCCTTTGGGGGCCCTGGGTGCTCCTGGGCGGCCCTTTCGTAGCCGGTTGTGCGGTTGGCTCGGCCCTGCCCGCTGGTCTCTGCCTGCAGGTGGCCAGGTGCACCCAGCCTGCTGGAAGCCCCTCCTGGGAGCCCCCATCCCAGAAGCTGCCCCCCGTCCGGCTTCACCTCAGACCAGGGACAGTTCCAAGTCCGGGCCGTGAGGCCCACGTGTGCCTTGCCCACAATGGGGGCCGCTCACCTGGGCCGGCTTTGCCTGTTCCCTGGTGGGCTGAGCACCTTGCCTCCTGGCTCACTCCGCCCCTGCCCATCCTCCCTGCATCCCGCTGGCAGAGCCGAAGGGGGAGGGGCTGCGGGGGCTCAGCTGTTGCTGGGCCGCCTCAGTCGTTTCCAGGCAGACAGTCCCCAGGCTGCTGCCTCTGCCTGGCCACCAACCCAGATGCATTCACAGCCCAGTGGGGGACGCTCTGACTCCAGAGCCAGCTTCTGGGGGCGTCTCCAGGCATGACCGACCCCCCCCCCCATGAAACCAGCTGCCTGGGACCCCACCCTCCTCAGAAAGGCACTTGGCAGGACCACCCAGGGGCGCCGGCCCCGACCAGACCCTGCAGGATGAGCCCGGGGTGCGGAGCACTCTGGCTCCCGGCCCGAGGGTGAGAGCGGGGACGAGGCGGACGGGCCGCAGTCACAGGAGCTGGGCCTCCGGACTCACGAACCTCTCCTGACCGCTCCCTGCGTGGGCTGCCACTGGATGGAACCTTCTGGAAGTGAGAGGACACAGTTTCCACTGCAGCTGTGGTCACAGGGGCAGGGCAGGAGAAGGTGGGGCTCGGGTCCGGGGGGCAGGGTGACGCAGCCGGCTGGAGCCCATCCCCTGGCTTCCGCAGACGGCTGGCGGGCATCCAGCGTGATCTCGGCCCCTCCTGCCCGTGGCTGGTGGTACCTCCCTAGCTGTCCCCAGCAGGGTGTCCCCAGGTCGGCCAGGCCCCACCTGGCATTTGCACCCCTCACGGGACGTCCTCCAGGGAGGGTCTCCCCATCTCCGCAGCAGCACTGGGCCCATTTCCTGGTCCAGACCGTCTGCTGGGCCTGTCCCCAGAGGCGGGCCTGGCCCAAGGAGCGTGGGCAGTGGGGGTCCTGCCGTTCCCTTTATCCTGGGCTGGGCGGTGATTCCCAGGGAGGCCGGGCCCCACCCGCCCCACCTGCACTGCCCTCTGAGGACCAGCCCCTTGTCCCCGCTGCCGCCGCTGCCGTGTGAAGGGCCCGGCGTGGTGCAGTCTCTGGACAGGCATGGAAGTGTAGGGCTGGGGGCGCCCCGGATGTGTCCCTGGGGGGCGGGCCCTGGCAGGGCAGTCACTCCTTGGAGGGCTGGCAGGGTCCCGGGGCAGGGCCTGGGTCCATGAGGCGGGGAGAGGCGGCCGGGACAGGACCTGCTGTTGTGCCCACAGCACCCGAGTCCAAACCAGGGTCCTCCCTGGGCATCTTGGCGCGTGTGCTCTGGGCCCTTGGAGAGGCGCTTGCCGGTCTGGGGGGCGGAAGGCGGCCTCCAGACCCTGTGTCCGTGGTGCTGCCTGAGAGGGGTCCCGAGGCCCAGCCCGGCCACGGCTGCCCGAAGCTTTCTGAGTCTGGGGGTGACCCCTGATGGCCGCCTCTTCACCGCACTGCCAGCCTGCGGCCCGAGGGACAATCCCGCAGAGGCTGGGGCCTGTCTGCCGCAGCTCGACGTGTTCACACGCACACACACGCACACACGTGTGCGACACGGCTACACGATGCACAGGCACGCTCGCTGGAGTGTGAAGGCTGTGCGCTTTCGAATAGCTCACCGCGGGCCCTGTGGCCCTCAGACAGCACGGCACTGGGGCCTCTGGGGGCTGCCTGCCCCCCCAGACCGGGGTGCCCGTGGGTGTCGGGCCACAGCCTGCGCACTTCGGTGTGGGCTGTGAGGAGAACCCACGGCGTGTGTTCGCGCCGCAGCCCTGCTCCCGAGGGGCACGCGGCTGCCGCCTGCGGCACCTGTCTGTGGCTGTCACAAGTCCTCATCCACACTTGTGCTCAGAGGCCCCAGCGCGGCACCCGGGCAGAGACCCCTCCGGGCAGGCGGGCAGCGGGCCAGGGGCTCCAGCCCCAGTCCGCCGAGCTGCGCAGTTCTGAGTCGCCGCAGACCGGACCCGTGTCCCCCCACCCGGGGTGCTCCCACGCCGCACCAGAGCCGGGGTCCGAGGCCTCCCGTCCCCAGGCGGGTCCCAACCTGCAGGGCCGCGCCGGCGGCCCGCGCCTCGCGGCTGACGGCCTGGCATTTCCCTTCCCGTCCGCTCTTTTTTCTCCCTGTTGTGTCGACAGGCAGGGCCGTGCTCCCTGACAGACGGAAATATCAGCCTCGGTCCCGGGCGAAGCGGCTTTAAACTTTAACGAGAGGCGTTAATGGAAATACAATGTAAGGCTCCCCTTCAGATGTGGGGGTTCTGTTTTATCAGGGAAAAAGCGCCCTAAATAATAAATACACTCTCTGTGGTTCAGTTTTCGTGTGCGTGAATATTTAAAACATGCAGAAACGTGGAACATGCATTTGCCGGGAACAAAAGGAAACACTTATTTACCCCGAAATGAGCAAGTAGGGAAGGTGTGGGCAGGAGATGGGAAAACAGGCTGGCGCAGGCCTGGCGGGGCCGGGGCCGGGCGGTGGGTGTCGGCGCGCCGCGGGCCGGGGGTTGGTCTGGACGAGGGGTCGGCCCGGCTGTCGGTTTGGCCCGGACCAGGAGTCTATCTGGCTGTGGGCTCTCTTGTGCTCACTGTCTACTGACCTGCTGTTTGCAGATGCTGGAAGCTGCCCGCCCCCCACTCCTGCCCACCTTTCTCTGAGCTGTCCCCGTCATTTCCCGGACACCCAGACACCGCTTGTTCATTTCATGTCTCTGTGGCCCTTCCGTGCCCGGCCGTGTGAGCTTCCCCGGGCTGCTGCGGTGACGGCCTGAGCAGGACCGAGGTCCCTCTGGAGTCCCCAGAGAGGGCTTCTTCCTACTTCTTCCAGCTTCTGGGGGCTCCAGGCGTCCCCGGGCTTGTGGCCGTGTGCCCCCCGTCTCTGCCTCTGTGGCCCCACGGCTGTTGCCTCTCCGGGTCTCTGTCCCCTGTTATAAGGACACCGGTCGTGCCGGATGAGCCCCACCCTGGTGCCTGTGTCTCAACCTGTCACATCTGCAAACACCCTGTTTCCACGTAAGGCCACGCTCACGGGCCGGCACCAGGGCTTGGGCGCGTCTGCCGTGGGGGGCTGTGGGGTCAGACAGGGGAGACCTCGGCGGGGTCTGCGAGGTCCCCCCTCCCTGCCTCACGCCAGCTGCGGTGTCCTCACTTGGACCCCAGCATCGGCCTCTCGGGGCGGGGAAGGTCTTAGGCGATCTGGGGACTTGATTTTCTGAAGCTCACTCTGCCCTTAAGGCCTTGGTCATGTCCACGAGGCCTGGAGGTGTGGTTCCCCCTCTCCGGGCTCCTGTCCCCACACTTGCAAGGACGTTTTGGACAGAACGGCGAACATGTCAGTGTTCCTCTTAGCACCTGGTCCCCGGCACACCTGAGGGCAGGTGGCAGTGAGCTGAGCGGAAGCTCTGGGGAGCAGCGGGCGCTCGGGCCCTCAGCTCTCACCCCGCAATGGCCAGCAGAGCCCGGGGCCGGGCGGAGGGAAGTGGGGCCTGCAAACAGCCCTGTTTTGTGAATTAGTGTGAACTTGGTCCTTCCCAGTGGCACTTCGTGGGGCTTTTAAAGGAGGGTCGGGGGAACGGTGTGTCCAGGGCCCCAGTTTCCAGGGGCTGCCCCTGTGCTGACAATGCGAGTGAAATCCTGCCTTCACGGGCCGTCCCCCTAGTCCCTGTCCCGTCCCCCTAGTCCCTGTCCCGTCCCCCTAGTCCCTGTCCCCCGGGCGGGGAGGCCGTGACGCCGAGGGGCTGAGCGGCAGAGGCAGGCTCTCACTCCGCTCTGCGTCCGTGCCGGGCTCACCTGGGCCTGTGTACCTGGTGCCCTGCTTCAGTCCGCGCGATTCCCCCCATGTCCTGGAAACCCTGCCTGGCTCTTAGTGACAATTCCTCGGCTTGCTGCTCAGAGGCCTCCCGAAGGACCGTTGAATTATTCACGGTCTCCCAGGACGGGGAGGCGGAGAGGCTCCGAGTCTGGCGGAGGGATTCTCAGGTTGGTGCATTAATGTTTAACCACCTTTCAGGTGGGTTGGGCCGCAGGGACTGTGTGTTCAGTGGCCTGGTGACCGAGGACGGCCTGGGGGCCTCCTTGGACTGAGCGGGTCCCAGGCTCCTGGGCGGATCACTTTCCAGGCCCGGAAGCAGCGTGGTGGCCGGAGTGGGAATTCCCACCAGGCCCGCAGCCCAGGCCCAGACGCCGTCCGGGATTATCGCATTTGCTCCTGTTCCCCCAGGATGTCGGGGTGGGGGGCGGCCCAGGAGGGGACGCTGCCGGTGTCCGAGTGGGGAACCGAGGTGGGTCCAGCCGGAGAGTCCTCCTCCAGGGGCTTCCTTCAGAAAGCCGTCTGGGGCCCAGGGCTGCGCCCAGGCGGGGAGGCCCGGGTCCTAAGTGGTTCCTGGTGCGGCCGCCACGGAAGCTCGGGGACGCGGCCGCAGCAGGCGCAGACCGTTCTCATTACGGCCAGATAGACCCGGCGAAATTGTAACACTAACAACATCATTCACTTCAGCAGCGTCGGGGCAAAGTGACTTTACGATGGTGTTTTACACGCTACATGTGCGCCATAAATATTTCCATAAAAACATGCATTAAAGTATAAACGTGGGCCCTCAAATATCCAAAGTCGGGGGGAGGAAAGCCACAGTAAAGCCCTGTGCCGGCGGCGGCGAGGCGTGAGCAGCTGCGGAGGGGCCTCCCCGTGGGCGGGGAGCCTCGGGCTCAGCACCCCCTCCCTGCCCCTGCCCCCTTGGCTCTGAGAGGGGCTGTGTCCCTGGCCCTCTTCAAGGTCAGTGTTGGGGGACAGGCCCCCTCTCTGGGCTAACACCCTGGGGGGCCTGTCAACCTCTGCTCACAGCTGTGCCTGCTCCACCCCCAGACCATGCGTCCCCCAGTCCAGCCCTTCCTGGCCAAGCCCACCACTGTGGAGGACCTGTGTGGCAGGGCCGGGGTCCTGTCACCCTGCGCCTGGGCCCTCTCACTACACCTGCGCCAGGCTCCTCTCCACCAGCTGTGAACTGCGGGGAACTTTGGCCCAGAGAGGGGTAGCAACTCGCCCAAGGTCATGCAACAGCAGTTGGAGGAGTCAGGATTTGAACCCTGCTGCCGGCTCCAGACCCCTGAGGCTCCTGAGGGCCCCGTGTGGCCAGAGGTGGGACCCCTCCCAGCCCAGCTCCAACCAGCTCCAACCACGTCAGGCCTGGTGGCCCAACCCCACCTGCACTGGCCTCCCCGAGACACTTTCAGCTGGGACCCTTCTCTCCGACCACCCCTAATTCGGGCTCCTCTGGTCTGGGGGGTGCACTGATGCCCCTCCAGGCAGGGGGACCCCAGCTGTGCCTCCAGAGGTCTCTCCCTGGCTCCGGGGACTTGCTGCAGGCTTGAGTGCTGGGAGGGTGCCCCACTGTCCAGGACATGTGCCTCCCCTCGGATATGCTCCTTCTGGTGACGTTGATGAGGAAACCGTCCACACAGCACCCTGGTCTCGCTGCCCAGCCTCAGTCCTGGGACGGGGCCCTGGGCAGTATCCTATGGCAACACCCCCCGCCCACCCCCCGCCTTCCCAGCCAGGGCTACCAGTGAGGCCCCCACTGGCGGGGGCGGGGCAGCTTCCCTTAACCCCTGGCTCCTCCCCTTCTCTCTGCGGTTGGTGGCTCCTGTCCTCAGCTCCAGGACACTTCCCTGGAGGGCCCAGAGGCCACGCCTGCCCAGCAAGCTCGCCAGTGACACAGAAGAGATGCTTGTTGAGGGTGGGGCCCACTGGGGCAAGAAGAGATGAGCTCCCTCTCTGGGTCTTTTTGCTGCTGCAGGGTGGGGAGGTGGGGAGGGTGGAATGCTAACCGCAGCTCTGAGTCCCTGGGGCACGGGCAGCCCGGCAGAGGGGTGCGAGGCGGGGCAGGGCGCCCGCAGGAGCTCACCAGCTCCTGGGTGGCAATGACGACTGCAAAGGACTTAGAAATAGGGCTGGAGTGGAGGGAGCCCCACCCCCGCCGTTCCTGGGCGGCTGCTTCTGACTCAAGCCTCTGTGCTCACCCAGGTCCAGGGGTGACGCTGTAGCTTCGAAGGGTGAGGAGGAAATTCAGGGCGAAGCCAGCTCTGCCTCGAGGCGCCTCCCCTCCCCACCCCACGCTGGGGCCCTGTCCCCTGGTCCCAGGTCTCTGGGCGCCCAGGAAACCTCAGCGCCTGAAGCCCCCTGGTGGTGAGTGGCTGCCACTGCAGGGGCCTGTGCCACCCCCCACCCGGTCCCTAGGGGACCTGCCTTCTCTGGTGTCCTGGGTCCCGAGAGCAGGCCCAGGCAAGGGCCCAGGCAGGGCGGCCGGATCTAACTAGGAGGCTCCAGTTAAATTTGAATTCAGCTCAACAGCGAGTTGTGTTTAACATAAGTGTGTCTTTCATCATTGGTCTGAGGTTCAGACGCTGGGCATCCTGGGCTTTATCTGGACACGGAGCCAGAGGACGTGTGGAAGGAAGGGAAGAATGACAGGTGGGGGCCTGGGGCCAGGTCACACCTGGGCACTGACGCGGTCCCATGAGCAGGGTGGTGTGTCCGATGTCCATGTCTGCTGAGAGGGGTGGCCCCTCTGGTGTGGGGAGGCCTCGTCAGCCCACTCTGCCCCCCCCCCCCGGGGCCTTGCAGCTGCAGTGCCCAGTCCCCACCCTCGTGGTCCGAGAGCCCGTGTGCCCCGTGGCTGCCCATGGTGGCTCTGGAATTCAGCACCAAGTCTAAGGCCACCTGCCCCTGTCACTCCATGGCCCAGGGCTGGGGACGCGGCCGGGCCTCTGGGTCTTCCTCCGCACAGGGTGACGACGATGGCCCCATAGTCCAGGGAGACCGAGCAGGTCATGGTGTCACCGAGGCGGTCTTTCCTCTGCAGCTGCTGTAGCCTGGGCTCGGAGGAGTCTTGGCAGGCCCCTCCCCCGCCAGACCATCCCTGTGACAGCGTCTGGGCCACAGGGCTTGGTGTCCCTGAAGTCACTGTTGTCCTCGAGGCTGGGCCCCCCTTTCTCTGTTCCTTCTCTGTCTGGGGGCGAGGGCCTTGGGACCTGAGAGGGGGACCGAGGGCCTTGTCATGGGGCCATGGAGGAGGGGCCCTGGGTAAACATTCAGGCAGTCCCAGCTGTCCTCAGTGTCCCTGACCAGGGGCCAGCTGTCCTCTCCCATTCAGGGCTCTGGGGCTGCCCTCCCTCTGGGTTGCCCCTCTTCTCCCCCCGCCCCCATGGACGCTTCAGAGGCCTGGCTGCAATGTCCCCACTCCTAGGAAGCCATCCCCGAACTAGCCCCTCCTGCACACAGCCAGAAGGACACGCGTCCCCTCCAAGTCTCAGAGCCCTTGTCATCGTCCTCCTGATATCCTGACAGCCACGGAGGCCCCGAGCTGGGCTGAGAGCAGAGTAGTCAGGGGACAGTAAGCCCCTGGGATGTCCCATCCTCCCCTGGGACCCCATGGGCTCCCTCCCAACTTTGCCTGTTATGTTACTGGTCTGGAGGTGAGAGGGTCCCGGGTGTCCAGCGTCATCTATGTGGTCCTTCTAAGAGAGAAGTGGGGTCAGAGGAGACGACTCAGAGGTCAGACTGATGAGGCCACCAGCCAATGAATGCAGGTGCCCCTGGGCCCTGGGCAGGGGGAGGTGCTCACGTCTAGACGCAGCCACCCCTCCCCCCAACCCCGGGATGTGCGGCTTCAGCCCCGGCCCACCCTCTCGCAGGAGGTGACCCCAGGTGTCCGTTTCGCTGCTCTGGGCCTCCCTTTGCTCATCTGTTGGGCCCTTGTCCCAACAACCGTGAGGAGAAAAGACACGCTGAGCCCGTCCTGCCTCGGGGGCAATTCGTGTGGACCCCAGATTCTTCCGTCCAACCAGGAGCCCGCACATCCAGGGCAGGAAAGGCCACGCAAGGCCCGACACCACACCGGTCCTTCACGGAGTTGCCTGAATCACTCCTTCGCTTGGGACAGGGTAGCGGCTGAGTGTGGTTCTAAATGGAGCCTGGGACTAAACCCAGAGTTTCAAAGTGCTCCTGGGGCTGGACCTCACACTCACGTCTTTATTTCTGTGACTTGGGGGGGTGTGAGGAGCCGCGTTTCCTTCCTGTGGGCCCACCGGCCCCCACACCCCCTGCCCCCGGGGACGGCAGGCTGCACGGAGCCCTGTCCCGGAGTAAGCATCGCAGAGGGACTTGGTGGAATTCTCCGACTGCAGGAGTTTCCAGGCCAAACTGCGGCCCCTGCCCCCTTCCCACCGTCAGGGCTGGAGGCCCCCAGGCGCCGCTCCCTTGGGTGCGGGAAACAGAGCGGGGCAGCTGGTCCCTTCTGGGGGCCTCAGAAGGGAGGTCCTGCCCGAGGGTGTCACCACGGTCTCCTGGTGTCAGTGTGGCAGCCTCCCGGACGGTCCGTGTTTGGGCACAGAGCCCGAGTGTGTGGCGGGCTTGGGGCGTTCCCTCTGCTGGGAAGGGAGCGGCCGGCCGACCCCCGCCTCCAGGCGGCCTCCATCGCAGGGGCAGTGGGACATCCCGGGGGCCAGCAGGTGTGGCCTGTGACCGCAGGCCCTCGGGGACACAGGGCCTGAAGCCCTGCCCAACCCGGTGGTGGCCACTGTGCGGGGGGAGCCCGGCCGCCAGCCTGGGGGAGAAGCAGGCTTCCCTCTTGTGTTGTTTCAGCCTTTAAGGCAGAGCATCCAGGCACCTGGAAGAGCAGACCTGCTCCAGGGATGGGGGGGCCAACCCCAGCCTTGGGGTTCCCTCCCGAGGAGCGAGAACTTGCTCAAACGTTCTCGGCTGACCACAAGCTGTCTTGTCCCTTCCATATGAAAAAAGGACCCAGAGCATGGGGGACCCAGGCTCCCCCATTCCTGCCCCTTTTAGGGAGATTCACTCTGTTTGGTGTAAGGGCATGGCTTCGTAATTTACAGCAGTGACTGCCACCCAGGAGGACGCCGCCCACAGTCCTGGGGCCTCGGGGCGCCCGCAGCGGTGAGAGCCAGAGCGGCTGGGGCCGGATGGCGCTCTGAGCCCCCCGCGCTCGGGGGTCAGGCGATTCGCCGCGGCGCGTAAACCCTCTCGGGCCCTTACATTTCCCAGATTGTTTTACGGTGAAACTCGGTGTCAGTGTTATGCTTTGAAGCATTTAAGAAACAGCAGTTTATGGTCTCAGATCTTTATGGGCTGGAAGACCAAACACTCCGCTCGGCCGGCCAGATTGATGTTTGGGATCCAGGAGAAAGCCCGGCCTGTTCCAGCGGGAGAGCGTGGCCTGAGAAGGGAGCTGCTTCGGGTTTCACGCCTGCCCCCTCCCCTCGGAAACGTGCTTGAGCTCTCGGGCGTGGAGTCAAAATACACAGAAACAGGATATTTTTAGACAAGCGCGTTTGGAATAAAATCACCCGCCGCGGAGCGCACGGAGGGCCTCTGGGAAGTGGGTGCAGCTGCCTCTCCCTGGGGTGCTCCGAGGGCCGGGGCCCAACTTGCCCGCCTGGTCCACTGTCCAGCGACGCCACGTCCTCCGGGCTGTAGGGCCCCGGGAACAGGCTCCCCCGTGTGGAACCATGGCGGGAGCATGGGGTTCTGGGGAGCCTGGGCACGTGTGCCTGGACCCGTGCAGGTACATGCTCGCACGTGCCCAGTCTGTGTTGCGGGCGGTGTGCGGGGGCCGCCCTGGGTAGGGCCCGCTGTCTGGCTTGGGGCAGAGTGACGGGGACCCCAGCAGGGCACTTCTGTGGGCGTGGAGCTCTGTGGGGCCGCGTGGCAGACAGACCGTGTTTGCTCATAGTCGGAGCAAACATGGCATGAGGGAGAGTGGAATGGGGACCCCGAGCTGTCGTCACGGAGGTGCCGCCGCGTCAACGACTGCTGTGATTAATCGGCAGACACTGGGGGCCGAGAGGGAAGCACTCCTCTCACTAGGATCCACGTGGGCCTGGCCGCGTCCACCGGGACAAGAGCAATGACGGCTGAGCAGTTCCGCCACGTCCCCCACGTCAGGCCAGGAGAACCCCGGCCAAGGCCTGTGTGGGGCGGCCGGCGGGGAGCAGGTGCCTGGTCTCCACCTTCCTCGCCCTGGTCCGTGGGCGCCCGGCTCCGGCTCTGAGCCCACGGCGGCCAGCATCTGCCTCTGACGCAGGAGAAGTCTGGACTGTCTGACAGTGGGAGCAGGGGCGGCTCGGGGCGTTCCCCCGACGGCCAGCGGGCAGACCGTGTGTCTGTGATTGGCGCCTGCTCCTCAGGCAGCTGGCCATTGACCCCCCGAATGGAGGCCACAGCCTGTAGCCCAGACGGGAGCCTGTTTCCCCAAACCCAAGTGGCGGCCGGCCACAGGGTGAGGCAGGGGCGGAGGCCACGGTTCGAGCTGGGTGCTGGGGGAATGTGTCCGGTTGCGAGGTGGCCCAGAGAAGGACTGCCAGTGACATTTGCATTCAAAGACACCACGAATAACTTTCAGTGGCTTAGGTTGTCATAGCAACCACGGGGGTGGGGTCGGCTTAAACAGCGGACTTCATTCTGTCCCGTCCTGCAGGCAGAAAGTCACCTGAGACCCAGGTGTCACCCACGGTGCCCCTGAGGCCTCTCTCCTGGGCGTGGGGACACCACCTCCCTTCTCCGTCCTGACCAGGTCGCCCCCATCCCCGTCCCCGTGTGCGTCTGTGCTGTGACCTCCTCTTACAAGGACGCCCACTGGTTGGCCTGGGTCAGGGCCGCCCTGGTGGCCTCGCTTCAGCTGGGCCGCTGCTGTGAGCACCCCTCTCCGAGCACCACGACGTTCGGAGGTCCTGAGCACCGGCACTCCCCCATGTTTTGGGGGGTCACAGTTCAGCCGATACCAGTTTTCTTGGGCAATATTTCGGACGCACGTAGCCTAAAGAGTCACTCCTGGCCTGTCCCAACTCAAACACAACTACGCACCCTGTGTTTTCTTTGCGAAATCTGCCACCTTGCCTGCAGAGCCGGGGCCCCAGCCTCACTCCCAGCGGTGGCCCTGCTGGGACAGTGCACTCGGGGACTGCGGGCTGGGACCTGTGGAGCCCTGGATGGACGAGGCCAGCAGGGGCCTTACTTGGTGGGTGGACGTCCTGGGGCAGCTGAGGTTGGCAAAGGAAAGGCCTTGGCGAGTCTGCTGGTCCACCCTTGACACACGTGCGCACGTACACACACTCACACACACATACACGGGCTTGTGCTGGGGATCCAGCAGCTGCCGGGAGGTTCTCAGGGGGCTGATGAGCGTCCCGAGGCCCTAAGGAGACGAGGCCGTGCAGGTCGGGTTTCGGAGGGTTGATGCAGGAAGTGGGCCCGGACGGCCTCTGGTTACGGCCAAGGAAGTGCACAGGACGCCTGGATCTCCACTTAAAAGGCAGCGAGATGAAGGGGCCGAGAGGGCGGCAGCCGGAGGGGTTTACAGTGTGGCTCCGTCTCCCGATGCTCCTCTCGGAGTGCCGGCCCGGCCTAGCCTGGACCCCCGCCTGGACGGGGGTGGGGCGGGGCAGCGTGGGCCCCCTGGCTCCCTGCCTGTCTGCGGAGGGGGCCCTTGGGCCGCGTGTGTGGATGGAGCGCCGGGTGGCCCCCCAGCGGCGATGGTGGCCCCCAGCCCCCCAGCCCGGAGGTTGGGAAGTGGCGATGCCAGAACCGTTTCCAACCGAAAACCTCCGATTTATTAACTCCGCTCCAGAAGCTGGCGCGTCTGTTATTTATGCTACTTTGATCTAAAAAGCTGTTTGTTTACGTTTTATTGCGTTATAAATCCCCGGTAAGCAGGCATGATATTTTTATGATGCCCAATCAGGGTTCTCCGGTGAGCGCGTCCGGGGTGGAGAAGGCCTTTACTGCCCCGCTACCGGGGTCTTCCCTCCTGGGTCCCGGTCCCGCCGATCCTCTGTCCACATGCGGCTCCCAGATGTGTCTCCCGCAGAACATCTGGTGTCGGGGGCACTGGCTGCAGCGCGGTGCTGCGTGCCGCGCACAGGGGCCCTGTGGTGCCCAGCAGCCCGGCGCAGGCGTGCGGGGACACCGGTCACTCACAGGCGAGGCGGCTCCCGTGTGGGGACCTCCTGTGACCATCCAGCCTTTGTGTGGCTTGTGGCGGGGGCATCCTTTCCGGCTCTTGTGCAGGTGGGGGGCCCGGGGGGGTCTCTCTGCCAGCAGCAGAGCCAGGCCAGCGGGAGGGGCTGCGGCAGCCACGCTTGCTCCTGTCTCCACTCAGGGGACGTTGAGCATGTGCCATCACTGGGGCTGTGGACACGGCGGTGAGTGGGCTGCGCAGCCCTGGTCCCCCGGAACGCACTGAGCAGTGTGGGGGGGCGCAGAGCAGCCTGGAGTTTGCTCAGGCAGAGGGCGGAGTGCGGCGGGGACGCCCAGGTGGGAGGGGCTGGGGGCTGGGCGGGGAAGGGGGTGGACAGGTCTCTCCTGCTCCTGATGGGAAGGTCTGGACTTGCCGCCGTCCCCCAGCGCAGGTGGAAGGGCCAGCTCTGGAGCCCGGGCAGCGTGTGTGAGCATGTGTGAGCGTGTGTGTGTTGGCGTGCGCGTGGGCCAGCCCTGTGGGCGCAGCTGGCTGAGCAGAGAAAGATGCTGACCACACTTCCACGGCCGTGAGCGCAGGGGAAAAATCGGAGCAGGAAGGGGTGCAGGGGTGACTGAGAACAGGTATTGGGTGGCAAGGGGGGGCTGTGACATGGGAGGGAGACCTGGGCAGGCGAGAGGGGCACCTGCCTGGATTGGGGGGGAGAACATTCCAGGCCGAGGACCAGGGTGGGGGCGCAGGAGCCCCGAGGGCATGCTCAGTCAGAGACGGCACTGCCACAGGGCCAGGTGGCTGCCCCGGTCCAGGGGACTGGCACAGGGACGTGGGAGCTGCCTCTCCGCCACAGCAGGGCCATGGCCGGGCCCAGGACGGCTCTGGGGCCGCGGGAGGCCGCGTGGCCAGGGCTCCTGCAGGTGGCGGTCGGAGTGTCGGGTCTGAACATCACTGGAAGGCAGAGCCCAGTATTTCCCAGTGGATCCGCTCGGGACGGGGTGCCAGGGAGACCCCCAGGCTGCAGTGTGTGGCCCTCCCAGCGGCAGCTTCTCCTTCTTCCTGTTCGGGGTCCTCCCCTGACTGTCAGCCTCTGGGGGCAGGGGAGTCAGGGCCTCCTTCATCAGCCTCTTTTTAAAATTGCGTCTTCGAGAGCAGTTTCTGACATGCGGAAGGCGGAGCAGAGAGCAGACACCCACAGGTGCCCTGTCCCCCGCGTCAGCATCATCCTGGCTCGCTGGTCGTGGCGGCGGGGGGGGGGGGGCACACTGAGACATCTCATGTACTGAAGCCTCGGGGGACGCGAGGGTCGCCCCCGGGTGGCCATCCTGTGGGTTTGGCAGATGTCACACATCCACCGTTTGGGGGTCATACAGAAGTCACACAGCTCTAGCCATCCCTGCACTGCTCTGAGTCACCCTCATTTGCCTTGTCACCCCCCCCCCGTCCCTTCCTCCAGGGCCTGGCACCAGGCTGAGCCCCCCCAGGCCAGAGACGGTGGCTCTCTGGCCTGGAAGGGTGTTTGGGGTCCCCTGGGGCTCGCTCCTGCCGTGCATGGGTTTCCCAAGGCCGCCCGTGCACCTGGGTACTTGGAGGGCAGGTGGACCTGCTGCGTCTCAGCCGGGAGACCCTCAAAAGTTTCTCTCCTTCCCTGGGACTAGGGGTCCTCACTCGTTCACAGGGCCAGGAGGACAAAACGGAGAGGTGAGGCCCCCAGGGGTCTGGGACGCAGTGGGTGTCGGTTACAGCCAGTTCTCCTCTTGCCCCCCCCCCGCCCCCACCTCTCCAGTTCCCAGGAATCCCACATGAGGGACCCTAAGTCATCGGACCCGAATGGGAGCCCCGCCCTCTGGGCTCTGGTCCCCTGGGGCCCTCTGACGCCCTTGGATGGCCAAGGTATGGGAGTCGAGCTGGGGAAGCGAGGACCGTGGGGTCCCAGTGTCCTCCGTCCAGGCACCGAGCGGGCCTGGTCCCCAGGCAGGACCCCGGGCAGCAGCTCCGCTCTGCGTCCCAGCTCCTGGTGTGAAGCTGAGCCCCGGCGGGCCCTGGGGGAAGGCCTCCCCATCTTTTACGCGAGAAGATTTTCAGGTAGAAAAAAAAAGATAAACCCATTGCGTTGGGTGATGAAGAAAAGAGACGGGCGGGGGCCACACCTGTGCCTGTGACCTCGGCCCGGAGCCGCGCTCGCTCACACGCCTTTACCCCGGCCCCGCCGGCCTTGGGCTCTAATGTGTCATCGGCGCTCAGGAAACTGGAACCTCAGAGTAAGTATCAGATGAGCTGCTAATGTCGGGAAAAAAGCGAAAACCATGTTTAGGGTCTCTGCTTTATGGCCGCTCTTGAAGTCAGAACTTGCGACTGAAACCCGATGCGGCCCCGGCAGCATGTTCTCCGTGGTGTCGGGGTAATTGAAAGTCCAGACGCCTCTGGCGGGGCTGCCTCCGACCAGCTGATCCCAGGCCGCCCTGCAGGGAGGAGCGGGGCCTTTCCGGGCGGGCAGCGGGGCCCTGGGTCGCTGGCGTCCACCTGTGTCCCCGGGACCAGGGCCGCACGGGTGCAGGGCCACCTCGCTGCAGCTTTGCAAAAGCCTGGTGACTTCCTGGGTGGCCCAGCTTTGTCACCGGGACCCTCTGAAGGGGAGCACGGCCGGGCGTCTTATCTGCATTTGCTGCTCCCCGAGTGGCCAGCCTCCCACAGTGGGTGCCCTCCGAGGTGGTCAGGGCCCTCGGTGAGCTGGGGGCCTCCTTTGGCGTCAGTTATAAACTGAATCGTGTCTCCTCAAATTCTTACCTTGAAGTCCTCACCCCCAGGACCTCAGAATGTGACCTCACTTGGAAAGAGGGGCATGCAGATGAGCTGGTCCCTGAGCCTGTACGACTAGGTCCTTACAGGAGGGGACATTTGGACGCAGACTCGCACCCCGGGAGAACACTTCGTAAAGACGAAGCAGAGGTGGGCTGAGGCGTGTACAAGCCGGGGGACGACGCCCAGGAGGCCAGCAGCCACCAGGAGCTGGGGGCGCCAGGGGGGGGGCCGCCCTCCTGGCCTCGGAGGGACCAGCCCTGCGGCCCTGGACCTGGAAGGGCAGCTTGAGACCTGGAAGTGAAGATCCCGCTGTCCAAGCCCTGGCCGTGGGCTGAGTGCCGGCCGCCCCGGATACGGGCACACGCAGCGTCCGGGCCTCAGTGCCCGCTGTGGCCCATCAGCGTTGGCAGCCGCCACCACTGGGAACATCAGGTTAAGGTCCAACAGGTCCACCTCCCAGCAGACTTTGGGCTCGAGTTCTGGGCCCTGCATTGGGGGGCTGCCCCGTCGGGGCACTGGGGGTCCCAGCCTGGGGTGACACCCTCTGCCTGGGGCCTTTGCATTGTGACTCACGCCCAGGCCTGGTGGCCCAGTGGGCACCGACTCCAGCAGGGTCTTGTGTCCTGACCCCGAGTTCCAACTGTGCCCTCCAATGCTACGGCCGACGGCTGAACACGCCCCTCTATTTAGCTACCTGCCAGGGTAGACTGAGCTTGGTCTTGAAAAGACAGGCGGGTGGGCATCTGGGCCCCCAGGTCTGCCTCGCTGTGACTGCCTGCTCCAGACCCTGGGCAGGGGAGGCCTGGGGCCCTGGCTCCTCTTCGGCTTGGGTTTGGCCAACGGAAGTAACGTAAATCTGAGCTGGGCTCCAGACCATGGGACCACCTCCGGGGCTGCGCCCCCCACTCCCCCCATGTAGCCAGGCCCAGGGACTACCAGCTGCCCCTCCCCTTGTGCAGGCGTGGCCTCCATGTCTTGTGCATGACCCTTGGCTGGCCTTTCCTGACTCACCCCTTGGAGCGAGCCGCCCACATGGAGGGGACCCCGTTCGTGCAGGGGTGCCGCCCCATCACCCTCCCAGCACCCCGATCTCCACCCTGCAGGCTCACACCCCAGTACGGGTCACCATGGGGTCAACCTCCAGACCCCACTCCATGGACACAAATGCCTGAGTGGGGTAACTATGGGGCTCCAAACCATACCCCACCCTGTGTCCCTCCCCAGCTGGGTGCCTGCACGGATGCAAGGCCAAGGTGGTGGCATATCAGGGTGACACTGGAGAATCAGAGTAGCAAATGTCCGGTCTTTCTGTTGGAGGAAGATTTGGGGAGCTGTGTGACCAAGACCACGCAGCAGCCCCCATCCCCCCACCCAGCTGTCAGGGGGAGGGGCTCCCTGGTAGGGAGATGCTGTCAGGGTGAGCCCAGCCAGTCGGGGGTGGACAGGGAAGCAGCCAGGCCCGCCCCTGTCTGTCTGTCCCATGTCCCGGCGTCCAGGTGGCCTAGGTCTTGCAGGGGTCACCCATGCCACCTCGGCACAGGGCGGGCAGAGGGACAGGCTGGCTGTGGGGGGGGCTGTCCCCCAGCTCTGGGCACGAGACGTGAGCAGGGGGCGCCAGCTGCAGGCGGGAGGGGGACCCCGACGCTGAGGAATCTGTGGGAACCGAGACACCCACAGGTGCCACTCTGGGCCCCAGATGTCACCTGGGGCGTGGGAGGGAGAGGGGCCCGAGCCGAACAGCTCTCAGCCGGCGATGACCGAATCCTGCCAGGACTGGCGGAGATGAAACGGAGATTAAGTTGCTGCAGGAGGCACGTTTACGGCTTTGCCCGCTGGTGCTTTGGGGCCTCGGATGCGTGTACCCGGAGCCCCCCACGCATTTCTGACGGGGGCAGGGCGGGGGCGGAACCGCGGCCGCTGCGTCGGAGCTGCACCGTGAATCGAGGCATTAACCCGGCGGAAGATTAAGTGGCCGGGAGCGTGTTTGGGAGGGGCCGGAGCCCCCTCCCCTTTCCGGCCCCTGCTCCGTGCTGGCATCTCCGGGGCTTGAATTCATTACCCAGGAAATGTGCCACTCGGGAGGGGCCGGCCTGAATCACACGTTTTTACAATTAGCCATTCTTTACACCGGGGCATGTGGGGGCGGGGGAAGGCGAGGGGGGGCTGCTGGGGTGAGCGAGCACCTCATCTTTGGGTAAGAAAGGGGGAAGGGTGCGAACAACAGGCCGAACGAAGGCGAGTCCTCCGAGTCGCCAGCCCTTGTCTGCCACCCCAGGGTGAGCCCCAGGCGGCAGGTCCGTGGGGCAGCTCCTGGCCTGAATTGGGCCTTTTTGAACCACAGCGCCCACCTGGGAGATGCATGGGCCGGCGCCCCTCGGTCCCGGGTTGTGCATGGGGCCCTCAGCCATTCCCTTCCCATCTAATAAATTCATCGTTCGGGCCGTCCTTCAACAGCAGGCCGCAGCGCTGGGGCGTGGGCCTGCCCAGGAGCACCTCTGCGGCAGAAGTGTCCGAGGAAGGGACTCCCTCCTTCCCGGACTGGGCCGCAGGGTGGGTCCCCTCCAAGCCCAGCAACACGGGGACAGCCTGGCCCTGGAGGCTGAGGTGGCACCAGGGAGGAGAGGCCTCTGGGACCCCGCTGGCTCTGCCTGCCCTGCGGCCTTGCCTGAGAGAGCGTGCTCAATCCCCAGGCTCAGAGCTGAGGCCCCTGGGGGCCTGTCCCCAGTGAGTGACCTCTGTCCTGCTCCTGGGGTCAGACCCTCGGCGGCCACAGGGTGGGCGTTAGGGCATCTCTGGGGCTTTGCTCTCAGCCCGGGGTTTGACAGTTTCTGTAGTTTTGGTGTAGAAAGGTTGGGATTCCCGCTGTCAGGAGAAGTGGTGGAGGAAGGGGACCCACTTGCTTGAAGCTTCGTTGGGGTGGGCGAGGGGCCATGGCCTCAGGGAAACTCGGGGTCTGTGCGGGCAGGGGAAGGCCCGGCTGGACCCCGACCTCACCGACCGAAGGCTCTGTGGACGGTGCCGCCGGGAGGTGAGAAGTGACGTCGCTTCTCCGTGTCTCGTTTTAGTGCCTCTGCTGCTTCCTGACTCTGCCACCGGCACCTTGGGGTCGCTGAGCTCACACTCATATGTGCACACACAAGCACGAGGCATGTTTGTGCACACACGCACGCACACATGTGCACGCACGGCCCCAGCAGGAGGCCCAGCCTCTCTCGGAGGGAACCCCGGCCGAGGAAGTTGAGAAGCCACTGCTCACCCGTCTGGTGGGAGGGTGGGTCTCGGGGACCCCAGACCCAGAGGACGATGGGAGGCGGGGCGCCCCCAGCGTGGGGCGGCGGCATGGCTGCAGCGGGTGCCTGTGAGTGCAACCCCAGTGGGGGGCCTCCCAGGGTCCTAGCGGTCCCAGTGTCCAGACCCAGGCTACCATGGTGAGGACCTACATCCTGTCCAGCGGCGAGGAGCCCACAGCTCATACGGGCCCCAGAGTGTGGTCCTTAGTGTCCTGAGGTTGGGCAGGGACGGGCCCACTCTGAGCAGAGACCGGGGTGCCCATGTGCCTCTGCGGTGTCCTCCGGCGTGTGGTGGGGACATTGTCCCTGTGGTCTCAAGGCCTCTTTTCACGGGCCCCGCTGTGGGCTGGGGCCGTACAGCCCCTCACACACAGCACAGAGGGGGCACCTGTCCCCAGGGTGCCTGTGGCAGGGAGAGCGTGTTTCAGAAAGCTGCGGGCCGACCCTGCAGCCGGGGCAGAGACCCGCGTTCCCGCCTGCTCCCACAGAGCACAGTGCCACCCCCGGCTGGGTGACCGCCGCCTGTGGCAGATGTGGGCTGGTGGGCTGCCGGGAACAGGCAGAAAGGAGGGACCGGTCAGGACCTGCTGGCCAGCACGGCCTCTGGGGTCCTGGGACGACGTCACTGTCCACTCTGTGTCCCGGAGTCAATGGGGGAGCTCGGGTCTGCTCAGGCTCGGCACAGCGGCGGGCGGGCGGGCAGGCGGTAGAGGGGAGGTCCAGGAGCGACACCTGGCATCCAAGACTCGCCCTTCTCAGCGAGGTGGCAGCTGTGTCACCTTGTCCCTTGGCCACAGTCCCAGAAGGCCGGGTGTCAGTGGCCACTCGGATGTTTAGTTCCGCTGCCCCCGTCCCCCTCACCACTGACCTGCCTCATGGGCAGATCCCCAGGATGTGGATGGGAGTCATTTTATTTCCTGGTGTCTTTGTGTTTCTGAGGATGTGTGGGGACAGCCCTGGGGACACTAGGGGCCGTGACCCGGAAGGAAATGCTCAGACACCCCACACCGGAGGGACCTCCCATCAGCCCTGAAATGGAGAGTGCACCCATGTCCTCTGCTCGCTCCTTTCTCCAGTGAACGTGCATTTGGGGTTGGAAAGGCTCATGTACGTGGGAACACGCGTGGGGACACGTGTGCACTGTGCGAGGCTCCCGAGGAAAGCTCCTGGCCCCCACCTCTCCTCTGGTGTCACCTCCCGGAAGCAGCTACTCCCTGCTCTTCCCGAGTTTTATCTGCACTTATGTTTCTATTTTAGAATGAAATGTTTAGACCTTCCGTGATGCACGTGCACACAGCGCTTCGGCTTTTGATACTCAGTTGCCTTTGTGCTGCTGGGGGCTGGAGGTTTAACCTCCTCAAGCCCCGCCCCCTGCAACAATGTAGCGGTCAATTCACACCTTTCTGTGACACTGGTTTTCAGGCTGCCTTCGTTAGAAATGTGTAGAGAACCTTCCCAGCCAAGCCACACACAGGACTGTGGTTTTCTTTCCTTTCCTAAGCAACTGTTTTACTGGCCTGCAGTAAAAATTGCCTTATATTTTCATTTGCATACGTTTCTGTGTGGCTGTCGCTAATTCATCCTTAACTCTCTTAAAGAGCTCCGACATGTCTCTAAAAAGTGACCACGTGCCTCAGCTTTTTGTTAGTTTCATTTATTTATTCTTCTCTCATTGCTCCTTCCTCCCCCTTCTTTTTGGTTGCTCATTAGTGGTCCTCTTACTTGGGACCCACCTGGGAGCAAAGGGGATGCTGGTGGCATCGCTGCCAGGAGACGGGTGTGAATCAGGACAGTCTGGGGACCAGGCCCAAAGTTTGCCCCACGAGGCCGCCAGCGCAGCGGCTGTCTTGGGACTTGGGGTCACTGTCTCCCCGGAAATTCCTCTTCTTCGCTCAGGTTTCGGATTCCTTCTTTCCTTGATCCTGTCTCTTTTTCTTTCTTTTTTTGGTTTATGCCCTTGATTTCCTGAAGCATATGCTCAAGTAGCTTTCTGAGAAAGGGTTCATGGAAAGTCAGTTTCCAAAGAAGCCTTTCGATCTGTGGCATTGCCTGTATTCTACCAACACTCTTGATTGCGAGCTCATCTGGGCTGGAGAGGACTTCCTTCTAGAATCTTCAGAGCACTGCTCTGCTGTCCCCCCAGCTCCCAGTGGCGCTGAGGTCTGAGGCCGCCTCCCTCCTGACCCTTGGTGTGCTTTCCTCCCCACTCTGGGGACTCTGAAGTGCGTCTCTTTCCCCAGCACTACGACAACTTGCGCTTCTCTGACTTGGTGCGGTAGCTAAGTCCTTGCTCCTGGCACTTGCTCAGGCTCCCTCCTTTTCCCTCGGGGTCAGCAGTTGGATTCCTGGGTGGACGTTCCAACTTGAATCCCACCCGCGCTCTGAGTTCTTGGGGTCCCACAGAGTTCTCTGTGATGACGGTGCTTTGAAATGGGACTCTTTTAACACAGACCCCACAGAGGCGTCTGGTTTGAAGAAGAGGGTCGGCCGGCGGGCTGTGCTGTCCTGTCGCTGCTGTGTGCCGGCCTCAAGCTGCGTGGTGCCGAGTGGCCATCCAGCCCTGCTCCCATTCCCGGGGACGCGCCTCGGCCTCGTGGCCGGTGACCTGGCTGTGGCGCTGAGGGGCGTCTCTGCCCAGACTCCTGGGTAGGAACCGGTGCTCCCCCGTCTCCGGCAGAGTCGGGCCGGGGTGGAGTTCTAATCCTGGTCCTGCCTCAGCGACTTGGGGCGAGTCACCTCCTCACGGCCTCGCTGATCCCCCAGGGCCTTCTCGCTTCTGCCCTCGGGGTTAGCTACCCGTGGGGCCCCGTTCACAGCCGAGGGACCCCGCAGTCCCTCAGCGTGGACGTCCTGTCCCGAGGGCACATCCCCTCGCTGTGGCCTCCAGCCCCGCGCGTTCTCCTCACAGACAAGTCTAACCTGTTTCTCCCCGTCCCACGACCACCGGCTCCCAAGCCCCCGCGGACCTGGGGCCCCGCGCCTCCCGTTGCCCTCGGCCCCTCTCTCTGCCCTGGCAGGGCGCCAGTCTGGAAAGTTCCTCCTGATTTATTGTCTTGAAAACGGCCTGCAGATGTGGTCACGTCTGCTGGCTGTTGCCAATTAAACTGCGGGAGGGCACCGGCCCTCCTGGCCGGCCCGCCTCCCTCCGGGGGTTTGGGGCTGGGCCGACACGGGCGTGGGTTCAGTCCTGCTGGGGCCCCTGGGGCCCTGGGACCCTTCACCCCCAGGGACCACGGGATGCAGTGGCCCAGGGCCTAGGAGGACCCCAGAGCCAGTGTCCACCCCCCCGGGGGCTTGCTGGCTCGGGCACAGCCTCTGATGTCCCTGTGTACCCTGGTGCCCACGTGACACCGGTGGTGGGAGCCACTGATTCAGTTTGGTGCCGGAACTGCCACCCTGAACAGAAAATGCAGCTGATGACGAGAGAGAATATCTATGCACATGACAATAAAGTCACAGCAGTAGCCGGGCTGGGGTTTGGGGTGACGGCCAGCGCACCCTCCGGCCCCTCACCACATGACTGGATAACACCCACTCTCCCTTCTGAAAATGACAGTGGCCCACGGAAACAGACGCTTGTGAGTCTAACCCGTGTGTGACTTTTAGTGAGTGAACCTGCCCGTCAGCAACCTGCTCCGTGACAGACCCGTGCCCTGCTGGCCGACGGCGGCGTGCGGGTGGCGGCCCTGCCAGGCTGCTCACGCTGACCTCCGCGCCCATCTCTCGGAGAGGGTCACTCTGCCTGGGGTTCCGGGGACCCACAGCCATGGCCCCTGCGCTGGGACCGCCCCGGGGCTCAGGACGGGAGCTCAGCTTCGTCTCGGTGCTTCTCGGTCACTAGTGTCTCCGTGTTGACGGGGGTCCATTCACAGCTGGGAGAAGGCAGTCCCTGCCTTTGTCCCTCGGAGGAGCCCCTCTGGGTGACCCGTCCTTCGTCACCCCCTGGAGGAGAGCAGACCCCACTGTCGTGCAGACCCTCCTGTCTCCCCACCGGGCCCCTCCCAGACTGGACGGCAGCTCCGTGGACCAGGGTGGGGCTCGAGTCTTCGGCCGCCTCAGGTGGGAGATCAGGGGCTTTCACAGACGGGGCTCCGAGCCAGGTGCAGCTCCACCGGCGTAAAAAGTTTTCTTTATACACGAGGGTGTGTGCCGGTGTGTGGGTGTGTCAGTGTGTGCGAGTGCATAAGTGTGTGTTGGTGTGTGTGAGTGTGCCAGTGCGTGAAAGTGTGCCGGGGTGTGTCAGCTTTGTGCACGGAAGTCGGTGTTGGTGTGTCTGCGTCTGTGTGTGCTGGCGTGTGAGCTCCAGTATCCGTGTGTGTGGGTGAACGTGGTTGTCAGTGTGCAGGGTGTGCTTGGCTTTGCCCCGACTCTCTCAGCAGGGACGGCACGTGCGTCTCCGTGAATGCACGAGAAGGTCTGGGCTGGGGGCTGACAGGTCGAGGGGCTCTCGGGGGGCTCGGCCCCGTCCCTGTGCTGACCAGGGTTAGGTGGGGCAGGGCAGCGGGCTCCCTGCAAACTGTCTGTCCATCTCAGGCAGGCCCGGCCGAGCAGCGCATTCCCGGGCTGGAGCGAGTTCAGTCCCGGTCCCTCACAGACGCCGGCAGGGGCTCCTCCGTCTCACTGCCCTCGGCCCCGGGCCTGGTCCCCCAGGGCCCCCTACCAGCCCCCGTGGGCGGGGGCATTCAGCTTTCGTTCTAACTTCCGGACCCTCGGGCCCCGGAGGCCTAGCCCTGGTCAAGGTGTGGCAGGCACCGGGCCCTCGGGGAGGCTGCATGTCACCCCAGACACATGGTCCCAGTGGCGGTGACTCTGCAGGGCCAGAGCGGACCGAGGGCTCAGGGCCGAGCAGAGAGTCGCCGGTGCTCAGTGGAGAGAGCCGGCTGTGGCCCTGGGGCAGCCCCCTGCTGGAGGGCTGCGGGCGGTGGGCGGGGTCCTCTCTCCCGGAGCTTTCTCCCGCCACCCCGCCGTTTTGTCTGTGACCACAGAGCAGCCCACCTGGCCGCCTCAGACATTTTTAAAAAACCGAATCCATGAACAAACCCGTCTGCACACAGAAGCAGAAAGGGCCCAAGCCCCCAGAAAATGACATAAAATTAAACGAGAAAACCACGAACAGGGGGACAAACGGCCCCGCTGGTCGGCGTGGCAGGCCCTACAGCGGGGGAGGGAGGGGGTTGTCACTCCGTGTCCCAAACTAAGTCTTTGTTCTGTGCTGCCTGCGGGACCCCAGCTGAGCCCGACACCGGCCTGCAAGCGCTGGCCCACCTGCTGAGGAGGGCGCCCCATTTCTCACAGGCCCTGGAGGTGTGACCCCAGACCACCCTTCCTCTGCACCACGGGGAAGATGTCCACAAGGCCGGGAACCCATGTGGCCTTGGGACTCCTCTGTCCCCGTGGGCTCCCTCCCCCTTGGGGGTAAAAGCAAGTGACACCAGGAGGGACGGCTGCTGGGGGTGTCTCTGCCCGAACCCCCAGAGCAGCCAGGAGCGAGGAGGGGGCACAGGGCCCCGCCACCGCTCAGGGGACGGCTCGCGTGGACTCGGGTCATAGCTCCCCGGTCTGAACTGCGCCGGGAGGCGGAGGGGCGGCCGACCAGCCGCAGCTTCTGTTTCTGATGGAGCCCTGGGCACCGCGATTCAATGGATTAGTTAAAACGACGTGAAAAAAATGGGTCTCTGATTTATGACCTGCAATTTTTTGCTGACTGCGGCACGTTTTTTTCCACGGCCTGCGTTTTAGCGTCCTGGGCACATAAGGCCTTTGTTGTTCCCTGGCTCTGCCCTCGGGGCTCATCCGCGGACCCCGTGCCCAGGGCCCCTCCAGACCTTTAAAACAGGAAGTTTAATTTTATAGAATTAAAAAAGAGAAAACGGTACTTAATTATCTGGATGTGAAACAGCACTGCCCTTTCTTAATTTTAGTAGCTAATAAAATGCCGTTCCCGGAGTTAACTACTTCTGGTCCAAACGCCCCACAATTCTGGCTGTTTGGACAGAACATTTTATGAACTGTGATATATTGCACTACGGTTTTTAACTCTGCTATGACATATTTCTCTCAAGATTTATTAGGAATTTTTATTTAAAACAATATATTAAATAGGGGAGAAAAAGTAATCTTAGGTAAAATTCAAATATTAGCAAAACATAACGTGAACCAAAACCTCTTTTATTTGAAGTTGTCCCCTTCCGCCCCTCCCCCCCCACACCCCTCCCCCCGCCCTCAGCACACCTCTGCTAATAAAACGGTTTGGGGAACAGAGGTGCACGGCCGCATCATTAATTCAACATGGCTTCCAACCTGACTCCAATCAGGGATCAATTTCAAGGCCAGTTGGTGTTTAAGTGACTTTATGGACACAGAAATGAACTGCACGGGGCAGGATCCCCGGCGTGTTCTCCGTTTCTGCCAGACCCTGAGGATGACCACCCAGGCTCGTGCCCCAAGGCCCCCGGAGGTCCCCCGCCCAGGGGCTGGCCCCGCCACCCCACAGGGACCACCGCCCTTCCCACCCCAGGGCCTCGGCTGCTACCCAACAGGCCGTCCCCATGTGCTTTGGAGACGACTGTTCTTTCCTGTCCTCACCAGCAGAGAGCCTACTGTGTGCTAGCTCGGGAGAACCAAGCCTGGTGAGAGTTGATGGCAGTTGCGGAGAATGGAGCCCGGCAGCGTGGGCAGCCTTGCGGCTCCAGAGCCCGGGCGGGAATCCCCCGTGCAGCCTGCGTTTGAAGGCAGCGCGTAACCGCTTCACATCAGCGTGCGGCCACGGTGACAGAGCCCTGGGCGCGGTGCCTCCAGTCCCGCACCGAGACGCCGGCGTCCGAGGGCCTCGCATGTTTAGTGGGGAGCACAGGGTGCCGTTAACAGAGCCTGGGGTGCAGGAGGCTCCCAGGAGCCAGCAGCCCAGGGGCAGGCGGGGGCCACGGAGGCCCTGCCCCTGTCCTCTGCCCTCGCCCCACTCACCTGCAGCCGTCACTCAGCACTGGCCACATGCTCGGTGTCAAGGGCTGGCCAGGAGACCGACCGGGCCACCTCCCAACCTCGTGGGTCAGGCAAGACGCACAGGACGGCGGGAGAGGTGTCGGCAGGGGCCTGTCCGGGGTCCAGACGCTCTGATGTGCTGGCATTTCTGCTGAGACCCCACGGGTGGGACCAGGCAGGAGCCGTCCAGGTATGAAGAACGGCAGGAAGAGGGCCCGGGGGCAGGCGTGGGTGGGGCCGGAGGGGGGGGTACGTGATGGGTCTGAGCAGTGGGGGCTGTGCCGGGAGCTGGGTCGGGATCTTTCTTCAGGGTCCAGGGCCAGCTCCCCTCGAGGGTGGCAGGAAAACCTCTTGGGTAATGGGGACCTTGTGCCAGCCAGGCCCCCACGGGGCAGACGCCCTCGCTTGCAGTCCTGCCGCCCCAGGCAGAACCTGCTCACTGTCCACGGTCACTGGGTGCTGGGGTGGGCACAGGGCCGCTGCCCCACTCACCAAGGACAAAGGGACCATCGTCATTGACTCGGGTGACCGGCACTTCCCAGTCCCCCTCCAGCGGCCAGTGGGCCTGTCAGTCAGCCATGTGGACTCAGCGGATTTTTGGGCATCCTGGAGTGTGAGCAGGTACCAGCCCAGTGGGCCGCGAGGGCCTGGGGCCTCTCTTTGAAGTTGCACCGGGCTCTCACCAGGCCTGCTCGGGGTCAGCCCAGCCCGGCAGCTGGGGGTCACGTGCGCCCAGCAGCCAGCCGAGGCCGTGGTGTGGCAGGGGAGACGCCCTGGCTGGGAGGCGGTCAGCTGCAGGGCTGCGCTGACTCCCACCTGGGGCTGGTGTGTCGATTTTGGGGGGGGCTCCAGGAGCTCTGTCCAAGCGAGGCTGGCTTCTGGGCTGTTGTCGCCATGCTGCCTGGCCAGCCAGGGGTGCAGGGAGTCCAGAGGAAGGAGGGACACCCTCATTCTATGTCCCTGCCTGGCACCCTCAGCCAATGACCCCATTGGGTGCAAGCCCACAGCCCTGGCCCCATGTGCCCAGAGTTAGGGTGTTCCTGCTCAGGGAAGGCGTCCTGTGGTCATAAATAGGGTACCGCTCCCCAGTTCCAAAGGCGTGGGCAGGGAGTGGGGCTCCTGTCTGGGAGTGAACAGGGTCCCCTCAAATTTATGTTCACCCAGAACCTCAGAATGGGGCCTCATTTGATTTGGACGTTGGGTCTTTGTCAATGTAGTCAGCGAGGTGAGGTCATACTGGAGCAGGGCAGCCCCTCACATGCAGGTCCACAGCCTCCTAATGAGGGGGGATGGGGACACGGGGGGGTGATAGTGGATGGAGGGGAGCTGAGGCAGGAAGGACCTGCCCCCAGGGCCTGCAGAGGGGCGCAGCCCGGTGGACACTGTGGTTGGGGCTTCTGGCCCCCGACTGGAGAGGACCCGTTACCGCCGTGAGTGTGTGGCCTTTTGTCTCGGGGACCCAGGAAGCTCAGGGGCCCCAAATGGAGGGAGTGGCCTCCCGTCCAATCTCACACGTTCCTGCGGTTTTTGAAATCGATTAGCTTGTAGCTGTTTGATTTTTTATTTTATATTTTTAAATAGAGGCTTTTTAAGGAAAGGTTTTTATTTACTTAATTTTAGAAAGAGGGGAAAGGAAGCCTCTTGTACGCTCCCTGACCAGGACGGCACCCGCGACCTTTTGCTCTTCAGGGCGATGCCCCGCCCACCACGTGGCACGGCGGGAAGGCTCAGACCTGTGTTAGTGCAAACACAGGCCCGAGGTCCCCTGGACCTTCCAGCGGGACCGTGATGCGTCGGTGCCCTGGCTGTGCCCCCCAGGCCCCTGGTGACAATCAGACGCTGCTGGCAGCCTGGCAGGGCCTCTGCCCTCAGGGCACGGAGTGCTCTGCCGGCCTGAGGCCTGGCGGTCACTTTTAAAGCAGAGGCAATGAAGAAAGAGCTAGAGTGTCCCTCTGGCCTCGAACCTCACGTGGGAAGCCTCCGTTCCCTCACTGGGTGCTGTGGGCTGTGGGGAGGGCCGGGCGATGGGCCGAGTTGGAAGGGCCACGAGAGGCACGGGTGACGTGCCATGCTCTGATTGAGCCCTGTGGTCCCAGGGGTTTTAGAGATGGGAGGGTCCCCTGGGCGGGACTGCTTGGCCAGCGAGGGTGTAGGCTGGTCCTCAGGGAAGAAGGAGATGGTGCAGGGGAGGGGAGGGGAGGGAGAGCAGGCCTGGGGGGAACTCCCGCAGGGTGGGGCGTGAGGAGGGGAGGCTGCTGGTGGCAGGGGGCGAGGGGGCTCTCTCTGGGCTCCTGGCTTCCTGCGGGGCTCAGAGCACCCAGCCCCCCGGGGTTGCCCCTTCGGCCGCCAGGAGCACTGAGAGAGTGACCTCCTCCCTCGGAGGGAGAGCCCTGGCCCTTGGCCTTGGCCGAGGGGTGCCCTCTGTCTTGGTAAGTGCTCCGCTTTGTTTGGGTGGTGACAGACTGGATTCCATTTCATGGAACCGGTCCCCCATCTTCACTCTGAGCGAGACGGAGCCTCCCCAGGTCTATTCGAGGTGACCTCTGGGCGGAAGCACACTTGTGGAATGACACAGGGCTTGCGGCGATGCCTTCAGCGCCGTCTGCAAAGGCGGGCTCAGAGTGGAAACAGCACCCTCGGCCCTGCAGCCCCGGGCAGGGTGGCAGGATGAGCCGGGTGGGTGCGGTCACAGACCCTTAGCAAGGAAAGAGGAAGATCGGTCCCCGCAGCTGCACGGCTGGAACTCCGGCGCGAGGAGCCCTCGGGCCCAGAAGTGTCGCCCGGGGTTAGAGACTCGCTGAGGAAATCGCGGGCAGCCACGGAAAATGTGTGCTTGGCCGGCTCTCACTTGCTCTGAGAAGCTGCCCGCTGCCTGCCTCCGCCCAGACCAGTCCTGTGTGCGCATGCGGGGAGGTGCGCCGGGCGGGAGCCAGCCCTCGGGCGCGAGGGCTTGGAAATGCAGGAAAAAAGTCACAGCTGCAGACCCAGACCAGGAGGAAGAGCTCCCGGCCCCCCAAAGTTCCCAGGACACCCCCTTCCCACCCCCCCAAGCATCCGCTGTGTGCCCCATGGTCAGGAATGTCGAAAGTAGCTGAGGAGTGGGGGCCCAGCTCGGGCGGGACGGCGGCTGGGCCAGACCCCATATGGAGCTCATTACTGGCCCAGAGAAGCTTGTTGGGGGCTCGAGTGTCCAAGGTGACAGCCTGTGCCGCCGCGGGTGTGGGGGGCGGCGTGGGGGCAGGGCTGCAGCGGCCCCAACAAAGCCTGGGCAGAGAGCCGGGCGGATGAGAGTGGCTTCGCCCTGTGCTCTCAGGCTGCAAGGCCAGCCCACGAGGCTGGGGTGGTGTGGGCAGAGGGAAAGGACGGGGGCTCAGAAATGGGGGCGCACGGCGGGCGCGGGCCCTGTCCAAGGGCGTGGGCACGGTGACCTTTCTTCCTCTCCCAGCTCCTCTTCCTCCCGCTCTCCTTTCTCTGCCCACCCCCCCCTGCGTCCTCCTCTGCCCACCTGGTCCCCACCCCGCCCCCACCACCCCCTGCTCACCCTCTTCACCCGCCACGCTGCCTCTGCCCACCTCCCCTCTCTCTTCCACTCTTCCACTCCCTCGTCCTCATGACTTGCCCTCCCCTCAGCCGCAGGGCTCAGAGGTTTGTTCTGGAGGCGTGCAGGGTGGGCGACCGGCGACTGGGAGCAGGTGGCCCCCGTCAGCCAGCAGCTGTGACAGGCCGGGGTCTGGAGCAGCAGACGAGGGGTTTCTGCTGTTGCTTGTTCCTGGCCATGGAATCCTCGCACCCACACTCGGGTTGAATTCCACCCTGCTGTGGCCCGCTGGCCGCACGTGCCCTCCTGGGGAGCTCGTGATGCCTGGCCCTCACGGGGGGGGGTGTCTTTTCGGCCTCAATGTCCCGAGCTCCGTGGCTTCTCGCCGTGTCTGGGGAAGTGACACGGGAGGAAAGGCAGAGAAAGGCTTCAGACCTGCCCTCCCGCTGAATTCAAACAAAACCCATTTGGATGGGAGCCGAGACGGCCGTGGAGAATGAGGGGAGCACAGGGGCAGGGGGTGGAAGGGCACATAGCGCTGGGGGTTGGGAACTTTGCTGCCCGGACCGGAGGAGCCCTGGGCGGCTCAGGCCCCTCGGCCTGGGGGGGGGGGCTTGCATCCCCAGTGGGGAAGAGGCCCTGATTTCAAGCCTCTGATTGTTTTTCTATGTTTTTAAATAATGCATAATTTCCGGCATTCAATAAAAATGAATACCCAGGCACACGAGGAGATGAGACGATAGAAATAGACATCACAAGCACAACAGGAAACACAAACAGACCCGCAGGTGCTGCGAACAGAACGGGGGCATCGGACTCGTTCTCCGGAGCCAGGTCGGCCTCTCGGGGGCCTTCAAAGGCCGGGTGGGGTTCCGACTCCTCGGCAGTTAAGGAGCAGTTACATGTATCCCGTCCCCAAATCATTTCAGCCTTTGGAGGCAACCTCGAGGCCGATGTGCGTCCCGGTGAAAATGAGCGGGACGCCCCTGCAATGTGGAGACTACCAGGCACGAACACTAAAATATGGACACATTGTAGTAAGCAACCTACCATACAGCTACGCTCTGTAGTGTTACTACTACAGAGCGGATACTCTACTCCAGGAGGTAAGGTGAATGGGTTAGAATTTTACCAGAAAACGAAAAACTACAAAAAAGAACCAAATGGAAAAAAAAATCCCAAGGACTGAAAAACATAATACTCAGAATTACATAGGAACTCGGTGGGTGTGTGGGCCAAGAAATTAGACACAGATCAAAGGAGAATTAAAGGACTGGAAGACAGACAAGGAGCAATAATCCAGATGCAAGGCAGAGAAAGAACACTAGCCTGGAAAACACAGGTGAGAGTTTAAGGCTCGGGGGGGGATGAAGTGAGCCGTTCTACAGGTTTCCAACTGGACCTGAAGGAAGAAGAGAACAGAGAAGGTGCGGCGTTTGCACGGGTAACGGCCGAGAATTTTCTAAAATTGACAGGATACATTCAACCCTGAATATAAGGTCAAGAAATCTTACAAACCCTGGAGAGGTTTTGAAAGTCGGAGCCACTCGGCCGAGGGACCTTCCCCTGCCTCCCCTCACTGGGCCATTTTCGCCTTTCTCTGTCTGTCTATCTGTCCCTCTCGTCTCCCCTATCACTGTCCTTCTTGGGCCAACTTAGTCAAGACTAAAAACCAGAGAACAAGAGAAATCTTAAAGATAGCTTTAACATGAGACCAGAGGCGAAGCTGAGAGCGAGGGGATGAAAACACTGGTGGATGAGAACTTCCAGAGAGGGCGGGACGGCTTTCCTCTCCTGCCGAGGGGAACAGGGGCCAAGTGAAGCCCCCACGGGACCTCCACGGGGGTCTCCGGTGTGCATGCACCTCCTCCCCGCCCACCCACATCTCAGTCTGCACACGCCAGGCTGGGCCTGCCCCGACCCACTCAAAGGGGACAGAGGCACATCGTCCCCTACCCTTTCGTTCTTGTCTCTGCGTCTCGCTCCAAATGACAACCAGCAGACGCTCTCCCAGGAGGTACCGCTGGGCTCAAACAATCAGTGAACCGCAAGGAACGTGGTTCAGTGTTCAGTTGACACTGTCCCACAGGGGACCGTGCCTCCCCGGCCAAGCCCCGGGGCAGCGGGTCTGAGTCTCCGAGGCCAGCAGCCCACGCAGCCTGACAGCTTGGGGAACTCCCACGGCCCCCGCCGCCTGGGACCTGGGTCATCTTGAGTGGAGAAGGACCGTCCCACGGGAATGCTGCCTCCCCCTGCACGCACGCAGGTGGACACGGAGTGGGGTGACATTGTGACAGCCCCCTCGAAAGGACCCCCGGGGCGGGGGCCGTCCTCCGGGCCCCCTCTGCCTGCTGCGCCTGTGGCTCCCCAGGCCGTCCCCAGGTCACACCAGACGGCAGGAAGGATGCTGTTCTGACGCCGGCCGAAAAGAAGGTGGATCGCAGGTGGCTGTGGGATTCTGGAGACGGCGCGGGCCTGTCTTCCTGAGAGACCCCGGACTCCTTTTGGGGGGACAGAGCTCACCTGTCCATCAAGTCCCTTGCTGTGGCTGACCTGTGTCCTCCCAATTCGTCTGGGGAGACCCTGACCCCCAGGACCTCAGGACGGGGCTGCATTTGGAGAGGAGCCTTTACAGAGGTAAGGAAGGTAAAACGGGGTCACGAGGGTGGCCCTCGTCCAGCCCAACCGGGGTCCTTATAAGAAGAGGAGATGAGGGCACAGTCACACTGAGGGACAGTCACACCCTGAGGGACGGCCACGTGAGGACGCAGGGAGGAGGCCATCCACACACCGAGTAGAGAGGCCTCACGGGGACCAGCCCACCCACCCCCGGGGCTCCGCACCCCCGAGCTCCCCAGACTGCGGGAATGAGTGTCTTTCCTTGAAGCCGCCAGGTGGGGGCGCTTCCTTGGGCAGCCAGGGGCCCGAGTCAGTGAGCCAGGGCCTGAGCCAAGGGTCGGGCCCTGCAGCTGAAGCCCGGCCTTGCTCACGCCTCCTGCTCGGCTGCTAGGAGGGTGTTGGGGAGTAACGGGGGCGATGATGTCGTGTAAATGGGACAGCAGACATCTGGGTGTCACACTCTCGTCAAACAAATATTTGCTCACCTTTGTAGCAGGGCCCCCGCCTCGCAGGGGCCGCAGGCTATTAATGGAATTAATTGTCACTTAGAGCAGCTATCGAGGGCACCTGTGAGTTTGGATGGCTGCTCGGCAACAGTCCCCTCCTTGCCGGGGCCCCGTGGCCTCTCTGGCTGTTGGGGCCCCGGTGTGAGCAGCAGCCGCCCGCCTGCTGGGCGCGGCCCCGGCAGCCGTGCATTCGGGACAGAAGCGCGTGGCTCATCCGTGCGACCTGCTCACCCTCTGTGTCCCTTTGTCTTTCATGTCCGCGTCACGCCCCAGCTCCCAGGACACCCCAGCTTCCACGTGCTGGGCCTGAAGGGGCGACGCGGGTGAGGCAGCCGCTCACTATTCCGCCCCTTCACCTGCCACCTCTCCCCCGGCCACCCACCGTCTCTTTGCCGACGCGATCAGGCTGAGGTGGGGTCCTGCTGGAGTCTGGTGGCCCAGGTCCAGTGACAGTGTCCTTAGGGGACCAGGGAGGTTCCGCCACACAGATGAGACCCTTTTCGTGGGGCCCATGGGGTGGGACTTCCAGCCTCCAGACGGGAGAGCACAGACTTCGAGGTCCTGGCCGCTGGTCCCCGGGCCGTGGCCTTTCACGCCCGCGTCCTGCGTTGCTTCCCCAGATGCAGCAGTCCCGAGGCTGACATCTCGTTTTCTCATTCCACGAGCAGGTGGCAGCGCCTGCGGCCGGCCTGGGGCGCGCAGTGGGTGCTTTATAATTCACGCTCGGTCACCTCACTAACTGTAAAATATTTGCACTCTCGCCTCCCGGTTTCCTAGGACACTCTGCCCCTCGTGACTGTGCCCCCCTCGCTGGTCCTCTGGGCCGGGCCAGCTGACCGGACCTACACAGGAGCGGGGTCTGGGGGAGTTTGGCTTCTGTTCCAGGGAAATGATTTATTAGAAGTTTGGAGGCCAGAGGGGTCTCCTGAAAGCGGACTGAGCCCCGAGACGATCAGAAAGTTCTAGAAGGCTGCCCCTGGTGGTCAAGTCTTGGTGTGGATGGCCGATCCCAGGCCAGGGACAGGGCGTGAGGGCTGCTCCTGCAACCTCTGCTCCTGGCCCCACGCCCCCACCCCCTCGGCTGCCCAGGGGGAGCAGAGTCACGGCAGCTGGGTGACTGCGGCGGGGCCCTCACTTCCTCTGCTGGTGGTGAGTGCGGCTCCCGAGCAGACGCCTGCGCTCTGGTCCTGTCTCTCCAGCCCCGTGGCCTGTGTGCCCCTGGCAGGCAGGGCGTCGGGTGGCAGGGAGAGAAGGACGGACGTTAGGGACAGAGTGAGGCCCCCTCTGCAGAGGCAGTCAGGGGAGCCTGGAGTTTGGGGGAGGCCGTGGCTGCAGGGGGTGGCGAGGTCTCTGCTGCGCTGTCCTCGGCCAGGCCTTCGGGCAGTGAGTGGCCAGGCAGAGCCCGCCCCTCCCACCCAGGCTGTGTTCGGACACAGGGCCAGGTGGGGTTTGCGCCGCCCCTGCTGCGGGTCCTTGGGTGAGGGGCTGGGGTGTCAAGGTGGGTGGAGCACAGGGCCCATTGTCCCCCGGCACGGAGGGGCAGTTGCTGGGTTCCAACCCTTGCCTTCCTTTGGGGGCTTCCTCCCTCTGCCCCCTGCCTGGCTGAGCCCAGACCCTGGTGCACTCACTGTGACAATTGACGCTGTTTCTGGGGCCTCAGGAGGGTCCAGGCCGCTTTGGGATTCGGGACTAAAGTTCAAATGCGTGTTGGGGTGTCTGCCCCAGACCCCACAGCTTCCAGACAAAACGGGGTGATGCTGGTAAAATGGCGTGTCCCCTCAGGCTTGGGTTGGCACTGGTGGAGCACGGTGGCCCTCGGGGCCTGGCCGAGTCCCGGGACCCCAAGATAACCCCGGGTTTTTGTTGCTGCTGTTTTGGGGGCCGTGTGCTCCACCCCCCTGTCCAAGTGACTTAATGTTTCACCCGCGTCACGCCGGACAATCTGGAGTGGACGCTCGTTGGCGAGCCGCTCCTCCGGTCCCCCCACGCCCGGTGAAAGTTCCACTTTGGCAAGGAGGGTTTTTTCCTTGGCGTGAGTCACTCTCTCTGAGGGCGGAGAGATGGCCCGGCCGCTCTTATCTTGAACTCCATGTACTTAACGCTTATTAAAATCAATACCGTCCATTAGCTGGCCACGTTTCCATTTTTAATCGTCTATTGATATACAGCCTGGGCTTTTATACGACCAAACAAATTTCCGCCCTCCGTGCCCCTCCGCAGCCCGGGGGCAGGCGGGTGCACGGCCGGGACGTAAATGTTTATTTACTGCTTCCTGATTGAGGACACGCCTGGCCCACCGGCCTCAGATGGCGTTTACACGGGAGACTGGCGGCCACTTCCTGTGCGGCAGACACAGCGCCCGTGTTTCGGGAGCGGAATGAATGCGGGGCATTGTGGGCGTGCGCGCGGCCCGGCCCGTCAGCAGGCGGGCGTTGTTATTTATTTACCCCTTCCTCCACTTCTGGGGGCGGCTGGGGGGACTTGTCACAGCTGGGGCCGCATCCGCCCGGGTGTCCCAAGGGCACTTGTTGGGGGAAGCGGGGAGGCGTGGCAGCCTAGGGGAAGGTTTTCCCACCCAGGGTTCCTTCCAGAATGAGGGCCCGGGGTGCCCCCTCCGTGCCGCACCCTGCATCCTGGAGACGCTTCAGAGTGAGCTGTTTTCAACCATCAGAACAGGCTCTGAGTAGGGTTCGGGTGCCGTGGCACAGACGGGGCCTGAGGGGCCCCGAGAATGGAACCTGGCTGTGGTGTCTGCCGAGGAGCCCTGGCCAGGCAGAAGGGCCTCAGTCCACCCCGCGGCCCTGCCGCCCCTGGGCTACTGTGGCCAGTCTGCACGGCCGCCTGCCTGCTGGCTATTCCCCGAGCGGCCTCCGGCCTCGGAACGGGAGGGACCAGGGGCTCCAAACCCAGCGCCCATTCATGCTGCGACTTCCAACCGCCACTCCTGCTTGTCTGGACGGTTTTTTTTTGCAGGACCCGGTCCTTGGCTACAAGTGTGCTTGTCTCCGGCTGCCCCCAGAGAGGGGGCGGCGGGCAGCCAAGGGCTCAGAGGCGCGGTGGCGGGTCAGGGGCACGCATCCCGGGGTCAGCTCAGACTCTGCAGTGGGTTCCTCCCACCGCAGCTGCCACTGGGTCGATGAGCTGCCTGGTGTGCAGGCTGGCAGGACCCAGTGCCCAGGCCGGCCCGAAGGGCATGGTCAGTGTGCTGCGAGGGCCCGAGTCACAGAATCAGGGGCTCACAGGCCTTAGCTACCCAGCGGCTTCCTGGGCTTGTGGGTGCCTGGGCCTCCGGAGGCGGCACAGAGGGGGTCATGTCCTGTGTCTGCAGAGCCGTCCTTCCTGTCCTTTACGTCATGTACTCACGCCACCCAGTGCTGTGTGAGCACAGGGAACCCTGCTGCTGAGAGGAGCCGAGTCGGCTGCCGCCGCTCGGGTCCGGGGACGCTGAGGCCCGGAGGCCTGCTCCCTGCACACGAAGAAACCGAGGCCCAGAGAGGAGGCTCGGGGTCCCTGGGATCACACGGCGGGGGGGCGCTGACGTCCAGTCTGGGGTCTCTCCCTGAGCTACAAGCCCCCCTGTGGCTGGGGGTGTCGGGGAAGGGTGGGGGCCCGGGTGCAGGGGCCCACTCTGTGCATACACGGGAGGAGGGGACCGACCGCCGGACGTACCGCAGGCCGCCCAGCGCAGGACATCAGGCCCTCGCGCCGTGGCCGTGGGCAGAGCCCGCGCCTGCGACCGGTGGCTTCATAAACCGCTGTCTAATGAAAGCAGCACAGGGCACAGGGTGCGGGCAGCCCTCACGCGGTGCGGCGTCGCGGAGAAATGTGCTTGTTAAAATGTGTAATGAGAGACATAACAAATCCCCAATATTGGGCAAAGCTGTTGTTAAATCCCTTAATGATAGCCGAGTTCTCTCTGGTGCGCCGCACGGGCCTTTATAGAGCCTTCGGCAAGGCGGGGCGGGGCAGAGAGCCCGGGGCTGGGGCGTCTGGGGGGCCTTTGCTGGGGGCCGGGACCCCGGAGCCCACCACCTTGCATCCCGCTCTCCCCTGGCCTGGAGGCTGGGCCCAGGCTGGGCAGGGACACACCCTGTGGTCCTCGCAGCTGCCACCCTGCCACCCGCTGCCTGCCTGCCATGGGCGTGACGACACCACCCTGGGCCCCCTGTCCTGGCTCGAGGCAGGGGGTCCATAGTCCTGGCCCGTGGCTGGACCCTTACTGCCCAGGGTCCCACACTGAGCAGGGCTGAACCGGGCAGGTTGCAGCCACCATGGTTTCCTCAGCCCCTGGCCATGCTTGGCGGCCACCACAGGCCCCAGGGGACACTGTGATGAGTGCACACTTCAGCCAAGGAGCAGAGGCTCAGGCTTTGGGGACCTGCTGGGGCTGCTAAGCCCTGCCCCACCGTGCTGGCCCGCAGTAGGGTTCAGGTCCCCTAGACGGCCCCTCCTTCCCCCCGGGGTTATGTGCTGGGAGGGCCTGGTCACCGGAACCCCTGGCGACAAGGGGCCTGCGGTGGCGCTGGTGCGACCTCGGACGGGGAGGGAACCAGCCTGTCCTTCCCGGGCCCTGGGGGCACAGGCCCCCGTCCGACCTGCATCTTCCCACCCTTCAGACGCCTGGAAACAGAGGCCCTGGGGCCCAGGCTTGTCAGCCTGACGAGAAGGGGGTCTCTCCTGGGGTCTGGGTGGCACGGGACCGGAGGGTGGGCACGGGCGTTTCTCGGTGACACATCCCCGTGTCTGCAGGAGTCCAGCGGAGAACGGCAAGCGCTTTGCTGCTCCTGCCCTGGAGCCCGGGACGCGGAGCCCCCCTCCCGAGGGACCACAGAGGGCGGCGGGGGGCGGGGCACGAGACTCCGCCTCTTCGTGCCTCGGTTTCCTTACAGGGAGGAGGGAGCACCGCCTGCCAGTGGCCGGGAGCTGCAGATGGGCTCACGGCGGGTTCGGAAGCGCGGCCGCAGCGCTGCAGGGCTCCTGCTCCGGAAGGTGGACCGTGGGCGGCGGGCCTTCTCGTCCTTCCGGGGGATCGGCCCACCAGGCCCTCAGCACCGCACCCCGAAGGGCACCTCACAAAGCCCGTGCCCCACCCAAGGGTGAGGCTGGCGGCAAGGGGCAGGGGGGAGGGTCCCCTCGCCTTCCCAGAGCTCCGCTGACCGTGACGGTGCAGTCCCCCGCGCGTCCCTGCCCAGGCCGTGGTTACACAGGCTGCCGCCCGGGGACCCAGGTGTGGGGACTTTTAATAGTGTGTGACCTGCCGTCCCCCCTCGGCTGGGTGTTAATGGCCAAATGTTTTGCAAGTAAATTACTGGAGAGAATTATTCCTGAGAGGCAGAGGTTTGTGGGAAGGGTTAGAAACCAGACAAATGGCCTGCATTTGTCTCTCTCCACCTCCCCTCCTGGGCGGAGGGCCCGGCTATCCGGGGGCTGGGCTGGGGCGGGGCGGGGGTGGGAGATGGCCCCAGGCGCAGCGGGGAGGGGGACTGCGGACACTCGCAGGTGGCCGGGGTAGGCTGGAGGCTCTGGACTGACCTTCTTGTCCATGACACACACCCCGATGGCATCTTAGGACTGGGGTGACGGAGCAAGTGTCTGTGAGGGCCCCTCCCCCCCGGTGGTGGTCGATGACAGGGACAGACAGGTATTGTCAGCAGTGACGGCTCCCACACACCTGGCCCGTGCACCACCCGGAGGCCTCTGGCCCAGCAGGGGTGCACACAGCATTAGCCCCAGGGGTGTCCGCTGGCTGGACTCCGGGCACCGCGACCCTGGGAGCTGCCGGGCTGCTGCCCAGGCTCAGCCAGGGACTCAGATGGCTCCGAGCAGCTGCCGCCGCGCAGCCCGCACCCCACTCCTCGGAGCCGGGGACCGTGGCGGGGCCAGGACCTGGCGTTGGCTCAGACAGGAGGAGGGATGGGTCGGGGGGCACAGAGACAGTGCGGGCTGGGCTTCGGGGCCCCTAAGCTGCTCGGGCCCTCGGCCAGCTGTGCACCTAATTAAGCCTCACTGTCCCACTCTGTGACGTGGAGAAGGTGACCCCTGTGAGGTCCCGTGAGCCACTGAGTAAATACCGTGAGACGCCTGCACAGTGCTCCCCAGGGGGGAGTGCGGAGCCCGGAGCCCGGAGCCGGCTGGGTCCTCCCAGGGAGACCGCCCTCCCTGGGGCTGCCCTTGGGGGAGATGGAGCTATGGGTGGGGGGCCTTGAGATTCTCCAGGTAACACGCAAGGCCTCACGGGTAGGGACGTGGCTCTGGGGGCCTTGAGCCAGGGCGCCCAGCAGAGGGCTGGGGCCCTCAGGAGAGGGGGACAGCCAGACCGCGGGGGAGCCCTGCTTCGAGCAGACCCTTGCCCTCCGAGAAGGCTCAGCCTGCGTCTTTAAGACACTAATGGGCCCCCTAAAAAAAAATGACAGCTTGCCGGCACACTCACAGGTTCTCGTCTGACATCAGCAGGGACTCGAAGATATTTTATTATTTGGAAACTCCATGTAGGGAAGGCAGCCTTGAAAGCCTGTCGTTGCTCCAAACCCACACCTCCCCTGGGACTTAATTATTTTCTTAAAATGCAACTTGTACTGTTAGTTTAAAACATTCCAACTGTGTTCACACTCTTTAAATCTTCAGTAAACCTTAGAGTTTAAATCACTTGCAGATAAGAGTAATTCTCTCTGGGAGAGAGGGCGCAGCACTCGGGGGGCGAGAGAGCTGGTGCAATGAAAAGGCCTTCGACAGGGTCTCAGGGCGCCTTCCCCTGGGGGTGCCGGCCACGGACGGTGGCCCCGCCAGGGCTCAGCTGCCTGGAGCCCCAGCCGGAGCTGCCCACCCCCTCTCCTGCTCGGAGGTCCGGACACAGCTAGACCGAGGTCGGCTGAGGGATGGATGGCCCAGGTGCGGCCACTTTGGGAGCAAGGACACTTGCCTTGGTTGGGGGTCTCCGAGCTGGAAGGCTCCTGGGCCCTGGCCATCCACCCGGGGCCTGTGTGGTGTCAGCAGTCTGGGGTGGGCCGCGCTGGGGCCTGTCCTCCCCGTCTCGCTTCTGGTCAGACGGCGCCTCGCTTCTCGGCCACTTTCGAGGAAACCTGGGGCCGGTCTTCCTCTGAAGGGCTTCTCGAAAGTCAGGGAGAATCGCAAAGCCCGGAAGCCAGCCCGCCGGGGGTGCGGGACCTGCTCCATCTCTGCTGAGGGGTTTCAGGGACCCAGAGCTCTGGCTGCCCGCATCCCTCCCTCATCCCCTGTTCAGGGGCTGTTCCCTGCTCTCAGGGTGGCGATGTTGTCACCGACTGTTCTGTTCAGCCGTTGATGGTGTCCCCTGGCCACGCGGTGCTCCTGTCCCCTCCGCGTGATGCCACGGCCCTGGCTGGACTGAGCTCACGGCCAGGGCAGCCCTGCACCCCCGACCCAGGCTCCACCCCATGGGCAGCTTCTTCCTCCCAAGCCCTGGGCGTCCCCATCAGAGCACAGCCATCCTGAACGGTCACCTGGGAGCCACTGGTCACCTCCCCCATGGACTGGGACCGGCCCCCCCCTGGAAGGGCCCAGCCAGGCACCACAGGCTCTGAGCGGGGAGCTCAGCTGGGCCTGTGGAAGGAGGCCCCAGGAGTGGAGGGGACAGTGTGGCGAGGACATGTATCCTCCCCAACTGACCATCTTAAGTCCCTTAAGGCCCTGGTGCCGGGCTGGAAGGTCCATACACACCCAGGGCAGCTGTGGCCACTGGTCTCAGCTGGTGCTTCCTGTCACGGAGCCTGACCACCCCCAACCAAGGGCGTCCCTGCACCACCCTCCGAGTCCTGGGGACACACTGAGTGTTTGTCAGGGTCGTCCAGGCCTCTGGCCCCGAACAGCAGCCCTGCGGAACTCACGACTGGGCTCCCACGGCCTAGGACTCACCTCACCCCGTGAGCAAAGAGGACACGGAAGGGAGGAAGGACAGCCTGGGGTGGACCTGAGTGACCCACGGGCGCCGGGCGTGGGGAGGGCACCAGCGGCTTCTGGAGATGGTGTCCCCTCCTCTGCACACCTGGCTCAGCAGTTGGCTGGAGCTCAGGACCTGGGCTGCGTGTGCATCTGTGAGCATGAGTGTGCTCGAGTGTGTGAGTGTTGAACAGATGTGTAGGCCGGGCAGCGTCCACTGCTGCCTGAGCCCAGTCCCCGCTGGGGTGTCGGGTGTCCAGCCAGGCCGGGGTGGTGGTAGAGGCGGGGCCACGTGGGGAGATGAGGGTCCTCCCGGGTCTTCCCCCCGGCCAGGGCCCCACCCTCACACCTGTGCCCACACACCGTGGGGTCGGGTCTGCAGCCTGGCTGCCCTGCGCTGGGCTTGCAAACACCTCACACCCCATTTCCCATGGCTTTGCAGCTACTCTGGGGCATGCTGGTGCCTGGCTGGCTCAGGTCCATCTCCCGGTCACTCCTGGGTGCCCCCTGCCCTCTGGACAATGGGGACACACCTGCCGCCTCCTTCCCTTCCCAGTATGACCGGTCCCCGACTGGACCTCTACTGATAGAAAGAAGGTCGAGCTGGGCGGATTCTCACGAAGGGTCAACAGGGTGTTCGCTGGGACGTGGCGTCCACGTGCCCGGTTGGAAGCGGCCGCCTCCGTGCTGATGGATGGCTGTTGGTGGACAGGAGACGTGTCCACCCGTAAGGCTCTGTCTGCTGAATGTGACGGCCAGCAGGGCCACCACCTCTCCTCCTTCCTGTCTCAAGGGTCTCAGGGCCATCGGCAGGCTGCCCGGCCTCCAGGTCTCCTCGGGCCACATCCTCTCGAGAGCTCTCTGCTAGTCAGACGCGGGCTGTGTGTGGGGTGCAGGATCCGAGCTCCAGGACCTCCAGGGACTTGCACCCCAGCAGGGAGGGAGGCAGCCCTGCAGACTGAGCGCTGCCCCTGCCCCTTGTGCCCATCCCGGGGGGAACCCGCTGCGTCTGCAGCCCTTCGGAACGGAGACTCGGAGTCCCCCTCGGTCTGGTCGTCTGGTCTTGCTCTCACCAAATAGCATTTTGATGAGTTAAGTGTGAGAGAATCACAAACAACCCCATTGGATTTCCTTTGTAAATACACCAGATTTGCAAATCAAGGGGAAAGGCGGCTTTGAGTTCATAAAGGGCTGTGTGTGTGTCCCCCAGTGTTCGGGGACGCTGGCTGACAAGTCCTCGGAGCCCTGATGCCCCAGGCCCGGGGTCCCGGCATGCACGGCCCCTGCCCCCTTTGCCCCCCGCCCTGGAGCCCCCGCCCGGTCGGTAGGAGGCGCAGAGATGCTGGGAGGATGCCGCTCCCTTCTCCCGTCTCCCCCAACACCCACGACGGCAGCAATGCCCATGCCTACGGGTGCCACCCTCCATGTGGCTGTCTCGTCCCGGACCAGCGGCCATGTGATGGGTGCCGTGGTTCTCCTGCCACACAGGAGCGTGTACTGAGGTGGGGGCATGGGCCAGGCTGGCTGTGGAGCAGGGCCCCGGCCCCCCTCCCCTGATACTAGAGCATCACTGAGACGGGTACAGGGAGTTGGGCGCAGAGCAGGGAGCCGTCGGGGGCAGCAGAACAGTGGAGGTCAATGGAAAGGCAAACAGAATCACTAGCAGCTCCCAAAATAACCCAGCCCCACGGGGCTCCTCTGAGCAGTGGATAGAGGGGTCCCTCTCGTGGATCGTGGCTGGCAGGCTGGCCTTGGGGAAGGGCGGGGCCCCAACCCCGGTCCTGGGTACCGTGGGGCTCTGCTGAGCCCCTCAGCCTGCCCGGGCTTCCTCTGCAAATGGGTCAGCCCGGGGTCTGTCGGGGGTGAGCTCGTGCCCAAGGGGTTTGTGGGCTATTGTCAACTGGCCTGCGCTGTCCCGGGGTGGCCCCGTCCCACTGGGTTCCTTCCTATTAGCCGCATTGGGAAGCTGAATAAGCCTGACTTATTCTCGAGCCTAGGAAACACTCCGTGTCACACTGACTGCAACCCTGTGCGTGGCCCACAGGGTCCTGTACCCTTTGTCACCTCCCCATCTCGCCAGCTCCACCCAGGCAGCCACGGTTCTGCTTCCCTCCAGTTTACACACGCGGCCCTCAGAGGGGGCCCCCTTGTCTTCAGTGGGGTGGGGGGACACTCTGAGGCCCACCTGTGGGCGTGTCAAGAGCTGAGCTCCCGTCCGCCCAGCCGTGGTGACCTCCTTCAGCTCCTGTGTGTCTGAGGCGCCTCTGCTCCTGTCTGTACTGGCAAGGTGCCATCCCGGGCTCTGGGACCCAGAGGTCATGGGCTTTGTCTCGTGTTTGCCCCAGGACTTCGGAGAGGCCGCTCCACAGCCTTCTCCCCTGCATTGTCCCCGATGGGAAACCTGCCGTCATCCTTATGTCTGCGTCTGCATTGGGGAAATCTCTTTCCTTGGGCCTGCTTTTGAGATGCCCTCCCGTCCCTGCTCGGAGCGGCTCGACAATGAAGGCAGTGTCCTCACCTGTGCTCGGTGGCTGACCTTTAAGGCCACCCTTTCAGACAACAAATGAACAGACAAAGGTGCGGGGAAGCCAGGTGGCTTTTTCAGTGCCACTGGGCCGTCTGACCTGGGGCGCAGCCCGGACACAGGGACACAGGACCCCAGGGCTGGGAGCAGGACCAGCTGGGAGTCTCCAGGTCCATCCCACGGCGGGGACTGCGAGGCCACAGCTTTGGGCTCCTGTGGCTTGGTCCCCAGGGTCCCCTCTTCTCTGCAGAAACAAGGGGCCGACACTGGCTAGTTTCTACACTGACCTTTCTGTCCTTCCAAGTCTCTCCCTCTGTGTCAGACCGGGTCAGGGAAAGCTGCTGGTGTAACTGCTGTCAAGGCCGAATTTACAGACTCAGAGTGAGCCGGGCACCTGGCAGCCGCCCGGTGGGCGGCCTCTGCTCCTGCTGGAGCAATGGGCCCAGCCCCTCTCCTGGCAGCGCAGCCTGGGGTTCCAGTGAGCCCAGCTCCGCCTCTCACCTGTGCTCTGGGCTGGGTGCTCACCTGCTTGTACCCCCGGGGACCTCGTAGGTGGACGGCAAGAGCAAACCCTGCAGAGAAGCTGCCAGGGTCTGGGAGCAGCTGGGCCGCAGGTGATTCCGTGAACTCCCCCAGCAGGTGCCTCAGGCCAGTCAGCCCCAGCCTGAGGTCCTGGCCAGAGGGGTGGTCCCGGGAGTCTGGAGAAGGTCCCCGGCAGAAAATGGGCAGTGCGGCCACCTGGGTCCCCCGGACCAGTGTTTGTCCACAGAGCAGCTGGCTAGGGTGGCAGCAGGCATGTGGGGCTGGGTGGGGAGGGTGGTCCTCAGGGGGCCCTGGGATTGTCTGGCCCTCTCCACTCCTGTCCCACTTCCCCGGGCAAGAAGCTGCGGGGTCCGGAGAGCCTGCAGTCCCTGGCAACCTGCAGCACGGCCTCCCACCAGCTGAGATGCCTCTTTGGGGCTGAACAGCCCGGCTTTTCCTCCCCTTCCTGGGTCTGTCCCAGGGGCTGGAGTGAAGAGGCGTCTTTGTTTCGTCAATTCTGCCCGTTGGAAAACCCCAGGGTTAACATCTAAGAGAAATGATCTAATGTCCACGCCGCCTGCCACGTGTTTGCTTAACATATTTAATGTGATCTGGGGCTGTGTCTATTTTTTAACCGCCTGGGCAGCGGGGCTACCTATCCCCCCACCACGGAAAAGAGGCAACATGCCCTCTGCAGCCCCCAAAGGTCACCTTTTCAATGAAACGGCCTCCAAAAGGTGTCCTGGGAGCCCTACTTGCCCTGGGCCTGAGAGGGAGTCCCTCGGGGTCAGAGGGCATGGGCAGGACAGGTGGGCTCGGTAGAGGGGCGCCCACTTTGGGCCGGGGAAGGCAGATCTCCCGGAAAAAGAAGGGAACACGTTCAAATGGCCTCTGAGAAGAGCTCCTTGGACAGTTGTAAGACAGCAGTTAAGTCTCTCCTTCTCCCCGTCTCTCCCGAACACCAGGGTGATCATCTTGCCTGAAATGGTGCCGGTTTTACCGGCAGTTGAGGTTCTTGGTCACGTCCCTTTGTGCGCTGATTTGCCGGTGCGGAGGTGGGCAGGCCCTGCCTCGAAAGGCACCGGCTGAGATCCCAGCCCTGGCGCCGGAAAGCTGTGTGACTTGGGCCGAACTGCGTTGCCTCTCCGAGTCCCCCAGGCAGGGCGGGAATAAGAACAAGGACAATTTCCGTCATGAGGGTTAGAAACTCCAGTCTGTCCTCAGTCCTTCCCCTAGGTGGACACCCCTGCTTCTGGGCCAGGGTGGGGACTTGGGTCCACTGTCCGTGACAGTGCCCAGGAGCCCCCAAAGTGCTCCCAGGGCCCCAGGCCTCCCCAGAGGATCTGGAAGATGGGGCGCCAGGGCGGAGGCGGAGGCCTGGGCTCAGCTGGCCAGCCGCCTTGGAGGCCCCGCGGAGGGTGGAGCCGGGAGCTCCGGGCAGCGAAGGGCCCTGGCCAGGCCCAGGTGTTGCCCTGAGGGCGCTGTCCCTAGAGCTTTCAAGGTTACAAGTGACATGTCTGTCAAGTGCCACCTGTGAGCCCTCGGGGGTCTGTGGAATGAGGTGTCCGGGGTCACTCCAGCCAGGACACCGTGTCCTGAGGGCTCGGCTGACAAAAAGTCTCAGGGGCCCCCAGAGCGACCCCTCCCCCATGAGGGGCGCCCCTTTCCTGGGCATCAGATGGGGTTGGGGGTTCCCATGGGATTCCCGAAACCCCTGGGGCCAGGGGCCAGCCCCCAGTGACCAGGCAGGAGCACTGGCCCTCATTTCCTGGGTGCAGGTCCCGCGTCCATCCCACGTGGTCTCCTGCACCTGCGGGGCACACGCCGCTTCCTTGTTTTGCAGCCGCAGCGCCGGGGCTCCGTGGAGTAACGTGGGCAGAGCTGGGCCAGAGACGCACCTGCCGAGGTGCGGCCGAGAGCGGGAAACAGACACAAACCTCCGCCCCCTTCCAGGGCGTCGCCGAGCTGCCCGGACCCTGTGTGTTCCCACTGGCCGTCCAGCCACTGCTCCATGGGGCCCTGACAGCCCCCCACCCCAACCCTCCCCACTGTTCATCTTCTCCGGCGTGGCCCACCCAGGGAGCCGGGCAGGGTGGGCAGCGAGGGCTTCAAAAGAGGCGGAGCCGGGCAGCGCCTGGCAGGGCACCCTGTGTGTACCCGAAACGCGATCGCCGGCTCTCCCCGCCCAGGCCAGTCCGCCCTGCGGAACGGAGAGGGCTCGCCCAGCCCTCCTCGCTGTGAGAGACGGAACCAGCTGCCCGTCAGGCCCGGCCCTGCGCGCGGCCTCCTGGGAGAGCAAGGCACAGCTCCACACGCTCCTTGAGTTACACAGCCCAGGGCTGACGTCAGAGCAGCCGCAGCGGCTGCAGCAGCGAGAGGCGCCTCTGTTCCAAACCCAAGGGCCGGCGGCCGGAGGCCGGTGCCTCAGCCTCCTCGCCCCTGGGCCCCGGGGAGAGAGGATGGGGCTGCCCTGTTAGCCTCTCTCCGATTACAAGGGCAACATGCTCAGTATTGATCACTTGGGAAAATCTAGAAGAGCAAGAGGAAGAAAGAGAAAATATTCAAAACCTCGCTCATTATATTGCCTTCTACTGCTTTTCCATCGCACAGCTCCACTCACCTGTCTACCTGCTACTCCGCCACTCACGCACCCACCGACCCACCCACCCACCACCATCTGTCCATCCACCCACCCACCCACTCACACACCTTTGTCTTAACCAGAGCCCCCATTTCCCCAGACTCGCTTCCCAGATTCAGCCTTTGAGCAGAAAAAGAGGCAGACCCTGAAATAACCCACTCCTGACGGGAGGAGGGGTGGAGAGAGGGGACAGCGTGGCGCCTGCAGTCAGGTCAGGGAGCGTGTGCACGGGAGCGCGTGTGTACCTGGGTGCGTGCACATGTGTGCATGGGCGTGTGCCCCCGTGGAGAAGGGTGCCTGGCAGCTGTGGTGCCAGACACAGCCCTGGGCCCTGCTCTGGCCGCCTCGCCTGGGCGCCGGGACACCCAGAGTCAGGATGTGTGAGCACATCTTTACCTGACCTGGCGCCGGGCATGCGGGCCGGACCCCGCTCCCGCACACATGGTCCACGTTAGCCGTCCCCTGCCTGACGTGTGTCCATGGAGCGCCTGGCCCCGGCGGCCAGACCCGCCCCCCACCGCCGGCCCACCGCCACTTCTAATTGGGCCGCAAAGCCGCTTAATGGTGCCTGCGCGGCTGCGGGGCTGCTCCGGGCAGAACAATGCGCTATTCACGTCCGAACAGAACACTAGTGATCCGCTAACATCTCCGAGCTTGAGAGCAAGGCTTAATTGGAACAGATGCTGCGAATTCCAGTGCAAAAGGCCAGCTCCTATGTGATCTAAACCAGGTATGTGCCAGAGGTTCATTTTAATAGCGGCTTTTATTTTTTTATTAGCATATACAAAATTCGCTAACACTGCGCACAGCAGACCAGCCACGGGGCTCCCAGAAACCTCCCCGGTGACAGGCCCCGTAGAGCTGGGGCCAGTGTGGCGTCACAGAGAGAAGGCACCTGCCCTGTGCCCAGCCGGGTCCCGAGGGAGGTGCTCCCTCCTCGTCCCTGGGCTGCAGCCCCTGGGACCTTGGCCCTCAGTCCCCTGGTGCGTCTGTCGGACCCGCTCTGGGCCCTTCGGACGCAGGTGAGGCCCCCCTTCGTCAGGCAGCCCCGCCCGCCCCACACCCACCTAGGCCTCCTGCCCTGCAGGCGAGCTCTCACTCTGAAACCGTGGCTGCGCCACAGGGTCGCCTGTCTGTAGTCTCTCGGCCGAGGGTCCCACTCTAGGAGGACACTCCCTGAACTCAGGGGCTGCGGTTAAGGGCAGCTTCCGGTACCCAGCCGAGCAGAATGGGCTTTGCTGTCCCTGCCTTCCATGTCTACAGAGAAAGATGCAAATCCCAAAGCTCCCGGCTCTTCCTGGAACTTGGGGAAAGCCCGTCTCCATTCTGTCCTGAAGGGGAAACGTCCTAATATTCCTAAGAGTGAGCCTGAGCCGGGAGCCTGGGCGCCGCCCGGCCCAATCCAAGCACACGTCCATTCCAACGGCTGAAGCTGCGGCTATGAGGCCTGGAAACTGCCTCGGGTTCCCAATGGCGTTTCCATCACACGAGCTGAAAGAGGAGCAGCTTCCTGGTCACCGAGGACCCCTGAGATCCCAAGGGGGCCGTTGGAAGGAGTTGTTTGAACAAGTGCTTCACGGGGTAACCTCAGCTCAGGAAGAGTCTTCGAATGCAGAGCCCACCATCCATCCATCATCCACCTGTCCAGTCATCCATCCAGTCATCCGTCCACCCACCATCCATCCATCATCCATCCACCCCCCATCCATCCATCCATCCACCTGTCCACTCATCCATCCAGTCATCCATCCACCCATCACCCACCATCCATCCATCCATCCACCTGTCCACTCATCCATCCAGTCATCCATCCACCCATCACCCATCTATCCATCCACCCACCTGTCCACTCATCCATCCAGTCATCCATCCACCCATCACCCACCATCCATCCATCAATCATCTATCCATCCACCTGTCCACCCATCCATCCAGTCATCCGTCCACCCATCACCCATCATCCATCCATCCATCCATCCTCCCAGCCGTCTATCCATGCATCCTTCTATCTATTCATCCAATAAATATTTACTTGACTCCTACTGAGTGCCTGGCCAGTGCATGAACTTCCCAGCATGCACTTGGGCCACCTCTCCCCAGCTGCTGGAAGGGCTGTGGGGGCAGCTGGGGGGCACGCCCCGGCAGCTGGTGGCTCACGGGAGGCTGGAAGTGCTGAGAGTCCATCAGCCTGCTGTGTGCACAGGGGCAAGATGAACGGGGCTTCTCTGCGGGTCCAGGGCCGGGCACCAGGAGGAAGCCTCTCCCTGCCCAGCCCGAGTCCCCCAAGAAATCACTCTTCGGGCTTGGGGAGCAGTGAAACCTCCAGACAAGCAGTGGACAGAGAAGAGGGGGGCTTACTGCCCAGGGAAGGGAGAGTCAGGGCCAAAAACTGGAGGTGGCCCCACTCCATAGCCCTCTCTCCCACCCTCCCCTGCAGCCCAAGGAAATCCAAGCTAAGTGGCGCGGTGGCCCTTCTGTGACCTCCCTGTTCCCTGCTACTGGGACCTGGGCTTGGCAACCGACAGACTTCAGGATTCTGCTGCCTGACTCACGGGGGTGGTCCGTGCCCTTCTTGACCCCAACCCTCGGTCCCCTGAGTGGGATCAGAGGCCTCGGAGGGGTCTTTCTGCCAACAGGAGCCCAGCGCGCTTCCCCATGTCACACACAAAGAAACGCGTGGCTACTGACCGGGAGATGCCCCCCAAAACCTGCGGTCATCGGGCAGCCTACCTCCGCCCTGTTTCCACCCCAGTCTCCAAAATTTGGTGTCTACCATCCCCGGCCCTGGAAGCCTTCCACTGGGCGTCACATGTTTAGTTCCGCTTTGCACGTGGACAGAATGACGTGTAAGTAGTTTCTAACTCCCTCCCCTGACACACGATGTACTGAGAAGTGGCCGCTCTGTGTCGGGAAGCTGTGGTTCTACAGGCAAGACATACCCCTGCCCCGCCGCAGTCCTGGTGACGGGCACCCAGGGGCTCCCAGGTTCTGCCGTTGGGACCGGCACTGACTCGGGCGGCCGTGCACACGGGGAACCGTGTGCGCAGGAGCAAGCTCGTTGAGGGGCTCTGCCTGAGGGTGGGACTGCTGGGCCGGGGTGTCGTCCTCTGTGAAGCTTTTCCAGTGACTTGGGGTGAGGGGGGCACTACTTTGGGGACCTCCTGCCCCAGCGGCGTGAGCGAGGCCACCAAAGCTGGGTGTCAGCAGACCACCCGTTTGTCCGGCCTGATAGCTGTGCGGTGTGGCCTGCCAGTCTTGGTTTAACTAGCATGTCCCTCGTGATGGGTGACTTGGGCCTCTCTGCCCAGGAACCCGGACATGTGTGTCACCGCCACTGTCACATGCCCCATTCTAGCCTCTACCCATTTTCCTTTCGGGACGTGGTGTCTTTAGTTTTTCTTGTTGCAGTTAATTTTTAAATGAACATTTAATGTAAGGCAACCTGACAGGCAGAAGAAGTGCAAAGCCGTAGGTGTGCACTGCCCACCGAGTGGGTGCATCGCGGATTCAGCCTCCAGGTCCAGGCACAGAATGTTCTGGAAGCCCTGGAGCCCCGGGGGCCCTTCCTCCCCCACCCCATCTTCCTTCTGCAGAGGCGGTAGCTCTCTGACTCTGCACGCGACGTGGGCGGAGTCACGCGGCCCGCTGCGCTGCGAGGCCTGAGTGGCGGTTTGGGTGTTGGCCGCGGCCCTCCCTCCGAGGCCTCGCTTCTGGTTTAGGGGCGGAGTGGGCTGATCCTTTCCCACATGGAGGGATGGATGGACGGATGGATGGACGGACGGTCTGGAGGAGTCTCCACCTTCTCGAAGTTCTGACTCAAGGTCTAAGCACCGCTAAGCGTACTAGCGCAGTGAGATTCCCAGGTCAGGATGTGGGTCCCGGTTGGGGTCATGTTTATGAAGTCTCCAGCGGTTTGCCCCTGGGGCAGACCCTCTGGTAGCCCACGGGGCCCCTGCTGCCTATTCCTGCCAGCTCTAGGCTGGTCCTTCAGAAGGAGCCAAGCGGGGGCCGGGGGCGGGGGCAGGCCCTCCCATCCCGATCTTCCTTTTTCCTGATGTTTTCACGTTCATCAACCCTTCGGTGCCCCTCTCTGAAGCAGACTCGGGCCATTTCTCTGTAAGGTTACTTCTGTTTTCTCACTGGCTCATGTGTGGTGTGTGTGTGTTCTGGACACAGGTGTCCCGGGCGCTGGCTGGCATTTTACACGCATAATAGTTTCAATCGATCATCTTTTCTTTGTTTATGTCCCCGATTTTGAGGTTTGTTTTCTGCACGTCATGTCTTTTTGGTTCCTGTGGTCCCTGCTTTCTTTTGGGTAGAAGAAATATTTTCTAGTGTGCCAACTTAATCGCAGTCTTGTTTCTTTTAGTATGTTTTCTTAGTGTTTGTCCTGGGGATTCCAATTAACATCTCAAATGATTACAGACCAATTAACATCAATACCCATGGTCGACGTCGATAAGGAATGTGTTCATACAGCAGAGAGGTTCATAAGCAGCAGCTGCTGCTGAGGGCTCTCTCCCGCCCTCCTGCATCGCAGGGAAGGGCCACTAGACCCCTGCACCATGTTCTCGCCGCCTGAGTTAGCCCTCACTAAGGAGTTCCTGGTCCTTTTATTTAAAAGTATATTTGGTTCATTATGCTATTACAATTATCCTATTTTTCTCTCCCCTTTATTCCCCTCCGCCCTGGACCACCCCTCCCACCATCATCCCCCCACCTTTGTTCATGTCCGTGGGTCGTACATGTAAGTTCGTTGGCTTCTACATTTTCTATACTATTTTTAACTCCCCCTGTCTATCTCCTATCTATCATTTATGCTTCTTATTCTCTGTACCTTATTTCCCAGTCTCTCCCTCCCCACTGGTAACCCTCCATGTGATCTCCATTTCTGTGATTCTGTTCCTGTTCTGGTTGTTTGCTTACTTTGTTTTTGTTTTTAGGTTCAGTTGTTGTTAGTTATGAGTTTGTTGTCATTTTACTGGTCATAGTTTTGATCTTTTTCTTAGATAAGTCCCTTTAACATTTCATATAGTAAGGGCTTGGTGATGATGAACTCCTTGAACTTGACCTTATCTGAGAAGCACTTTATCCGCCCTTCCATTCTAAATGAAAGCTTTGCTGGATAGAGCAATCTTGGTTGTAGGTGTTTGGATTTCATGACTTGGAATATTTCTTTCCAGCCCCTTCTTGCCTGGAAGGTCTCTTTTGAGAAATCAGCTGACAGTCTGATGGGAACTCCTTTGTAGGTAACTCTCTCATTTTGTCTTGCTGCTTCTAAAATTCTCTCCTTCATTTTAATTTTGGGTAATGTAATTACGATGTGCCTTGGTGTGTCCCTCCTTGGGTCCAACTTCTTTGGGACTCTCTGAGCTGCCTGGACTTCCTGGAAGTCTATTTCCTTTGCCAGATTGGGGAAGTTCTCCTCTATTGTTTGTTCAAATAAGTTTTCCACTTGTCATTGTTCCTCTTCCTCTTCTAACACCCCTATAATTCAGATGTTGGAACATTTAAAGACGTCCTGGAGGTTCCTAAGCCTCTCCTCATTTTTTTAAATTCTTGTTTCTTTACTCTGTTCTGGTTGAATGTTTATTTCTTCTCTCTAGTCCACACCATTGATCCGAGTCCTGGTTTCCTCCTGTCACTGTTGGTTCCCTGTGCATTTTCCTTTATTTCACTTTTCATAACCTTCACTTTTTCATCTATTTTTTGCAACCATACTCAGCCAATTCTGTGAGCATCCCGATTCCAAGTGTTTTGAACTGTGCACCTGATAGGTAGGCTGTCTCATGGTCTGTTATTTATATTTTTCTGGAGCTTTGATCTGTTCTTGCATTTTTGTCTGGGTGCACCTGTTATGTAGTAAGGGGCGGAGCCTTAGGTGTTCTCCAGGGCGGGGCAACCCATGTGGCTGTATTGTGGCGCTGTCTGTGGGGGAGAGTACTGAGAGAGAACAGTGCTGCTTGTTGAGCTCTCTGACAGTTTTCAGTCACTTCCCCCACTACCCATAAGCAAACCAGGCCCTTCCGGTGTTGATTCCCAGGTGAGTGGGCTTGTGTACGTTCTAGGACCCTGTGGGTCTCTCCAACAAACTCTCCTGTGAGGCTGGGAGGTTCTCCCCCCTCTGCAACCCCCACAGGTTTTTCAGTCAGAGGCTTGGAGGCTTTATTTCCCCACACTGGAGTCCTGGGTTGTGCAGTCTTGCTCCCCAGTTATTCCTCCTGGTTCATCCACACTCAAGTGTGGAGCCACCCACCCCGCCAGCCGCCACTTTGCTGAGAGTCCTCTCTGCCCAGGCTGCCCATCTCGTCCTTTCCTACAGGTCTGGATGAATGTTTCTTTAACTCCTTGGTTGTCGAACTTCCATATAGTTAGATATAGTTTCTATTTCTGCCAGCTCTGGTTGTTTTTTGCTCTTATATTTGTTGTCCATCCTTTGGTTGTGCGAGGATGTACAGACTGTCTGCCTATGCCTCCATCTTGGCCAGAAGTCATGGAGTTTCTGGTTTCATCTCTCAACCAATGGACGCTTGCTTGCCCTATCCCATCCAAACTGTATTTTCAGTTGCTTTTAGCAGCAGATCAAGCAGAAATGCTTCCTAATGACCAATCATAATGCACAATGCTGACCAATCAGGACTGTGCAATTTTGACCAATCAGAATGGTGTAGATTTGGATTCCTTATTTGCATAAAAATGGACCAATCAGGAACTGGACAAGAACTTTTCTATTAAAAGCAGCCTCCCCTTTGTCTCTGTGGAGCAGATTTTGGGTTTCTACTGGAAGCTGCATTTCCCTTTCACAAACTGTTGACTTGAATAAAGTCTCTCTTTTTCTGCACCCCACATTGGGATTTTTTGTTGTTGATACGACTTAATAATACCGATTATAGACATGAACTTTGATCTCTTATGCAGCTGTGTTCCCTCCCTCATCTTTATGCTGTATTGTTATGGAAATTATATCTTTATATGTTTTATCAGCACATTCATATAAATATTATTGTGTATAATTGTCTTTTAAATCATGCAGAGTAAGGAGTTACAAAAATATGTTTATATTGTCTTTTATATTTATGTTGTTGTTCTCTTTACAGGGACTTTTTATTTGTGTGGGTTCAACTTCCTGTTTACTGGCCTTTCATGTCGACCTGAGGACTCCCTTTGGCATTTCTTCTCTGGAAGGCTTTCTAGTAATAAACTGGTTCCTTCTGTTTATCTGGGTGTGTTTTAATTTCCTGTTTATTTTTTGCAACATGATTTTTCTGGTTATAGATTTTTGGCTGATCATATCTTTTTTCAGTGTTTTGCACATGGAATCACACTGCCTTCTGACCTACAAGGTTTCTGATAAAAAGCCAGCTGTTCATCTTACTGGGGACCCTCTGTGCCTGATATCGCTTTTCTCTTGCTGCTTCTAGTACTATCTTTGGTTTTTGACAGTTTGGCTACAATGTGTCTAGGGGTGGAACTCTTTGAGTTTATTCTCTTGGAGTTCATTGAGCCTCTTGAATGTGCAGATCAATGTTTTTCACCAAGTTTGAGAAGCTTTTTTGCTATTATTTTTTCAAATTTTTTCCTGCCCTTTCTGCCTTTCCTTCTGGGGCTCCCATCACAGACGGGATGTAAGTTGATGTGTTTGAGGGTGTCCCACCCTCAGTGGGACAGATCAGATCTGTGTTTGAGCAGATCTCTGAAGCTGCTCACCCTCGTGAATTCTCCTTTTCTTTTTTGTCTCTCAGAACGGATTGTCTCAATGTACTCAGCTCCAGGTTCACTGATTTTTTTCTTCTTCTAGTTCAAGTCTTCATTTGAGCCCAATAATTTTTTCACTATACTGATTGTGCTCTTCAAGTTCAGAATTTCTATTTGATTTTTAAAAATAATTGTTTATCTCTTCATTGATATTTTCTGCCTGGTGAGGCATTGTTCTTGCTGTCCTTTAGTTCTTTGAACATATTTGTAATTGCTGACATTAAGTCTTTGTCCAGTAAGTCCAACACCTGGGCTTCCTCAGGGGCAGTTTTTATTGATGGCTTTTTTTTTCTTGTTGGGCCACATGTCCTATTTGTTTAAATGGACTATATATTTTTTGTGTGTGAAAAATTGATGTTTTAGGTAATGTAATCTGGCAAGTTTGAAAATCAGTTCCTTTCCCTTGTGGTTTTATTGTTGTTGCTGCTGCTCCTGTTTGTTTTCTGGAGAGTTTCTGGAACTTCTTCTGGAAAGTCTGTGCCCTCTTCCGGGTGGTCACTGCCATCTCTGCGTGGCTGGCTTATTAGTCAGTGAATTTCCCTAAATAACGCACGCCAACAAGCCTCATACTTTGCTGACAGTGCCGGTGTTCCAATGGGCAGGTTGCAGTTCTGTCTTGGCCTTCAATTACTCCTGGTGCAGAGTCTCAAGGTCAGACAGGGCTGAGAGGTCAGGGCCCTCCCAGGGTTTGCCTGGGCACAGGCACAGCCTTCCCCACTCATGTGGCTTTCCAGCTGCCCAGGAGTGTGGCAGGGCTCCCCCTCCCGAGCTGTCAGGGTGTCAATTTTCAAGCTCTCACGACAGACACACTGTTTGTTTTAGGCCACCATGTGGCTGGGGATGGGGGGTGGGGTGGGGTGGGAGAGGACAAATGGAAATGTCACAATGCTCTCTAGTATCACCAAGATTCAACCATTGTATTGGACGATGCTCTTCAAGGTTCCAGAGGCCTTGGGTGAAATTCTAGGGCTCTGAAAACTTGATTTTGCCAATTTTTTGGTGAAGGTTCTCCTTGTGTCTCTGGAGAAGCAGGGTTTTGGGGGTCCTTGCTCCCTTCTGGAAAATGCTCCTCTTCTGGAGAAACTTTAAAAATGTTAATCCCAGTCCAGCTAAGACAGACACAATTCCTTGTGAATGTGTGTGCTGGTAGGTAGGCGTTTAAACGGCCACTCTGGCCACTGAGGACGCGGCTGGTACACGGGAACCTGAAGGGATCTCCCCCCACCCCCCAGGGCTCCCCCAGTGCCAAATGGCCTCACGCTCTGTCCTGAGAGCCTCTGTCAAGCTCTTTTGTACCAAAACCAGCATCTGGGAGCCAGCCACAGCATTAGCTCACCTCACCTACTATTTTGGGTCATGGTATTCATTTTGGGGCCCCTGGAAGTTTCCATTACTCTTTTGCAAGCTCAGCTCCCGTTTAAAAGATGTCTATCGTATTTTACCTGGCATTTCTAGAATAATTTTTTTTAAAACAGGCGTCTTCTCAGGTTATTTTGATTAGAATATTCCTGGGAGAAGGAGTTCTGTATATTTTAACACTCACTCAAAAACACACCCCCACAGCTACCGACACATGGCCGGCAGAGGACAGAAGCGCCAGCCGTGATGGGGACAGTGCGTGATTGTCCTGCACTCAGACTGGCAAGAGAGGCCGACCTGAGTCCTGGGTCTTTACTCCCACCTGCCTCACCTGTGGCCCCCACTGAAGTTTGCAGTGGGACGGGAGGGGGCGTTTGGGGTGCTGCTGGCAGCCGGGACTGAGGAGGGCTCTGTGGTCCCTGAGCCACTGCCCCTCCAGATGGGGGTCTGTGCTCGCTGAAGCATCCCCCCTGGGGCCCCTGGAATCGGTGATAGGGCCCCAGAGCAGCACTTTCCGGAGCCTCAACCCCAGCCCAGCAGTCAGAGACAGTTCAGTGGAGGGACCGCCCGCCCACCGCAGCAGGTGCCCGGAGGAGGTGTTAGGAGAGCATCTCGGATGGAATGTCTGTGTTCCCCCCAGATCCCTGTGTTGGAGCCCTGACCCCCCCGTGGTGGTGTTGGGGGGCACCATGGGGAGGTGACTGGTTCGTGAGCTTACAGTCATGACGAGTGGGGTCAGTGTCCTTCTCAAACCACCTGCCTGTCACCTACAACCACCTGTCATCTACCCACCGTCTGTTTGTGCCATATACCTACCATCTATCAAGCTGTCATTTATCTATCATCTATCGTCTATCAATTATTCGTCTATCATCTGTCTCTGTCATCCATCATTTATATCTGTCTATAATCTGCCTGTCCGTCATTTGTCTACCATCTCTCTCTCCATCCCCTCTCTCTGTCTCGCCCTCCCGCCCCCACCCCCTGTGTGAGGACACGGTGGCAGGCAGCTGTCCACCGCCCAGGAGGCAGCCCTCGCCCTCGGCCTTCCAGCCCCCAGCCTGGGAGACACGAACGCCGGTGCCTCGGCCCCCTCTGCGGTCTGGTCTGCGGTCTGGTCCTTGGCGTTCTGCTGCAGTGGCCTGAGCTCCGGCAGTGCTCACAGGGCAGTCGGGTCAGGACCCTCAGCTCCAGGAGGTGACGACACCCCACGTGGTTGGGGACGCCCTTGAGAGAGGCCGGTGCCCAGGACGTCCTCTGCAGAACTGCTTGTCATTCTCAGGGGGCGAAACCCACCACCTCAATGGACTCTGCACATGAAGCCGCACAGTGGCCTGTCACTCTGCAGAGGCCTGGGGTCCGGGGAGGCCGGCACCCACGCGGGGTCCTGCCCTCCCACCCCTCTCCTCAGTGGGACTCCCAGACTGGGGACATGAGCTCCAGCTCCGGACACCCCCAGACCCTGCCCCTGCTCACAAGTGTGGCCCAGCCAGGGGGTGGGGCGCTTGACACTCTGGCCTCCCCCCAGGGATTTTCCCGGAGCCCCGTCCAGCAGCCCAGCCCATGCGGCCACTCTCTGGGGACAGCCCCGACTGTGGCCGCGTGAACAGAGGAGGGGCTCAAGATGGGGGCCCCTGAGCAGGGCCCACAGTGCAGCCTCTCGCCCTGACCCCAGCTCAGCTGCGCCCCGACTCCAGGGCCGGGGAACGGAAGCCCAGCGTTCATTCCCCAACAGCGACCCTCCTTGATGCCCGGTGGAGGCCGGCTGGGGGAGACCTCTGCTCCGTGAGATCGCCCAGGAGCAGAGAACTGGTGGGGCGTCGCCTGCGCCTCCCTGCACTGGGACAACCTCTCCTGGCCTTCCCACGGTGCTCTCTGCCTTGTCACCGGGGTCTCAGCTCAATGGGGGCACCCCCACTTTCCTGAAGGACCTTGTCCCTCAGCCCTGTCTGTCCCTGCCCTGACACCACCCGGACAGCTTCTGTCTGTGATTCCTTGTTCCCTCCCGGCCAGCAACAGTTCAGTGAGGCTGGCCTGCGGCGGAGCCAGCCAGGTCGAATGGGGTGGCTCTCAGAGGGCGGGCACTGGGGGGCAGGGGGCAGCGGCCCTTGGGACAAGGGGGGCACCTGGCCTTGTCCTCACCAAATGTCTTAAACAACGCCCTCAGATTCAGCCTCTGAAGGCAGTAGGTGGGGCAGTGGTTATGCATGTCTCCTCCCGTGTCGGGCAGAAGGAACCATGGCCCCCTTCAGTGCAGGGGACCCCTGTCCCGGGTCCCGGCCCCCCTCAGTCCCCACTGCTCTTGGGTTCAGCTGCCCTGGCTGGCCCGGGTTGCTGATATCTTGGGAACGTGGAGATAAGACCCGAGCGTGGATAACGGTTACCTCCGGGCTCTTGTGAGAACCGCCAGGGCCTGGGGCGGTTTCCAGACTGAGCTGGGTCCCCAGAGGCCGCTCCCCTGGGAGTCTGGGCCGGTGAGAAGGAGGTGGTGTCCGTTTTGGGTTTGAATTCCCGTTTGGAAAGCTCCTGTCTTTGGCAGGGCCGCCCGGCGGGGCAGAGCTCTGCCCCAGCGGCCGGGGCTCTGGGCTGACGGCCTCTCCTTGGACATCTCCTTCGGCCCGGGGCTGGGCGCACAGAGGGCTCCGCGCCCGTCACTCAGACGGAGCTGGGTTCCCTGATTCAGTCTCCTACGGGATGACATCCGCCTGCGCACACCTGTCGTAGAGCTCAGGGTCCTGAGGCAGGGGACACCCAGGTGGGGGGGTCAGGTTCTCAGCTGCAGACGCGGGGTGCCCAGGTAAAAGTGAGCCTCAGAGAGACGGGGCGCTGTGTGCCCCACAGGTGTGTCCCGTGGAACTGGGCAGCCCTATGTGCACACCAGTGAGGACAGCATCACCAAGTACATGCACACTCACACGTGTGTGCACTCACACACACGTGCCCGATGAGCCAGCTGCATCCGGGCGCTCCCCCGACAGGCCCTATGTTCCTGCTTCCTGGGCCCTTTGAAGGCAGGCAAGGCCACTGGACCCAGGGACAGGGAGCTGCGTGACCTGTGTCATTCTGGCAGTGGTGTGGGCGCCCACACGTCACCCCCTATGTCTTTCTCACTGAGACACGGAGCTGGCCCTGGACGAGGGTCTCAGAGTGTCTGCATGGAGCTGAGTGTGGGCTCAGGGTGCTGAGGGTGAGGGTCCCGGGGCTGCCGGGGCCCAGCAGCTGGACACGGGGGCCTGGCCTCCCCCTCTGGCCTGTGCCGGGAGGAGCCCTCAGGAAAGGAGAGTCCCTGCCGCCACTGGAGCCCAGAGGACGGAGCGCTCCTCTTCTGTCACCCTGCCCTGGCGCGGGGATGTCCTTCCCCATTGGCGCCTGCTGCTGTCACGGGTCCCCAGACTGCTTCACTGTGGGAGCCGCCTCCCCGTGGGGTGGAAAGCGGTCTCTAGAATCCCCTCCTGTCATCAGAGGTGGGGGGCCGAGTGCTTCCTCATTCACCGGCTCATCAATTCATTCACTCATCCATTTATTCATCCGCCCATTCCTTCGTTTACTCAGTCACTCATTTACTCACTCATCTACTCATTTATTTACTCATTTCTTTACTTGTTCACCCATTTATTCACTCCTTTACTCATTCATTCACTCAGTCATCCATTCACTCATCCATTCACTCATTCACTCATCCATTCACTCATTCATTGGTCCACTCATCCATTCACTCACACACTCATTCATTTACTCATCCACCATTCCTTCATTCCTCACTCGCTCACTCATTCACTTACTTATTCATTCACCCATTCATTCATCCATTTATTTACTCATTCATTCATCCATTTACTCATTCATTCATCCACCCATTCCTTCATCTACTCATTCCCTCCCTCACTCATTCATTCCTTTATTCACTGACTAACTTACTCATTTGTCCCAGTGGCTGTTGCCCAGGCAGGTGCTGGCCTGGGTGGTTCAGGGCCAGGTGCTCACAGGACAGAACTGCTGTCCCCCTGGTGTGTGAGTTCTAGAGGGAGAGACAGATGTGATCACAGTCAGCGATTATGGCTGCACAGAACTTCATTTGCCAGGACAAGTAAGGGAGGAAGATGCCCAGGGTGGGTCCCAGAGGGGGGGCTCCGGACAGGACCCTCCTGGGAGCACAGGCTCTGGTGGGCAGCCTGCACCCACAAGTCCCACCTGGCAGCCCCAGGTGGCTGCTGCCTGGCGCACCTGGGACACGATAAACGTGCCAGTGTCCGTGGTCACTGGGGGCTGTGGATACGCACAGGACGGGCGTAGAGGGTGGTCTGGGAGGGTCCTTCGGAGCCTTGTGCCAAGGTCTGGGAACCTGGAGGGAAGATGCTGAGGATGTGGCACAGGCCAGTGTGGGCCACCGGCGGGCCAGGCGCGGGCGGTGGGAGACCCGAGCGGAGAGCAGCCCGCCTCGGGCGGTGAACTGTGTCTGGGCGTAGATTTCAGTCTGTCGTCGGGGGTGCCTGTGAGGGCTGCGAGGGACACCAGCTGACCCGGCGATCCCGATGTTCTCGAGAGCCGCTGGCTGCAGCTCCTTGTCCACCCCCCTCTGGGGCACAGGGCCAGTGCAGGTGCTGCCGGACTCACTCACCTGGGGCCACTTGTCCCAGGAGGTGGGACGGTGGTCAGTGTGGTGGCTCAGGGCTGGGGTTTGTCGTGCTGTGCCAGGAACCCCGGGGGGTCAAGGGCCTGGACCCTCAGCGCTGACCCCCCCCACCACCACTACTGAGACCTCAGACTCGAGGCCTGGCCCTGCCCGGGAATGGTCGGGAACGTCTCCCTCTGCCTCGTGGTCTCGAGGTGGTTGACCACGTGGCACCTCTGGGGAAACCCGTGCCACCCCCAACATGCCCAGACCCGTTGCCACTTGCCCAGACTCTGAACACACACCTCGACCGGAGGAGACATGCCCGAGACGCTGCTGTGGAGACGGGGAGACCGGCCCGGGCGCCGAGACCGAGTTTGGGGACGGCCCCCCTGTGCTTTGCGGACGCCCTCCCCCTGGACGTCTGTCCGCGGCTTCCACCGCCCGAGCCCGGGGATCAGGTCCGGAACGAGGTGCTGCCTTTCTGGTGCTTTCTAAGGGAAGGTCCCACAGCTTCTCTTAAAAAGGACAAAAGTGAGTACAAGGGAAAGTGGTAATGTTAGGGAGGGGGCTGGTGGGTCGTCCCACCGACCCCACAGTCCAGGCTGCGGGGGAGCTCCAGCGATGTGGGGCTGGGGGCTCAGGGCGCCCGCGGCCCAGACGCAGGCAGGGGAGGGGAAACCACAGGGGTTTTGCCCTCCCGGTTCCGGGGGCTGGAAGCCCAACCCCCACGTTGGTGGGGGTGGGAGGCGGGGCCCGTCGTAACCCACTGGGCGTTCATCTTCCCTGACCTGATGGTGTCTGCAAACACCCAGTTTCTGAATAAGGTCGTGCGCGGAGGCCCAGGGTGGCTGGGAGTCTTTGGGGTCAGGCTGTTCCACCCAGGACTCAGGACGCTTCCAGAGCCAAGCGTGGACCCTCAGGCCTGATTCCAGCACCTTGGGACCCAGCTCCTGCCGGCCCCCGGCTGCCTTCCTGGCCTGTGGGTCAGGCAGAACCTGGGAGAAGCCAACAGGGGTGCCCCCTCTGCTGAGCCTCAGCCACACTGGGGGTGTTGCCTGGGTGGCCATCCAGCCCCTCACCCGCCACTGTGATGGGGACCCAGCCACCGAGTCAGCACGCCGTGCCAGTGGAGGGTACTGGCCCCTGCATGGTGGACGCCTGAGTCTGGAGGGCTGATCAAGGCCTCGAGGTGTGGGTGAGGGGGACCCCCATGGGGAGGGCACCCCCTCCATTCCTCAGGGCGGGGTGGTGAGAGGCAACCCCACCGTGGACAAAAACCCTTTCACGGGGTGTCGGAACTCTGAGGCGATGATAAATCTTGCCCCGGGTCTGGGTCAGGAAAGATGCCTGCCGCTCACACCAGGAAACATGCCGGGGAGCTGGCTGGAGGCTGCTCTCCGCAGGGCGGTGCGGCCCCGCGTGGTGGGCACGGCCCTCCCTCCCTGCCCACTGAGCACAAAGCCCTTTCTCTCTGCAGCTGGAGACGCAGGGCCCAGGCCCGCCAAAAGCTCTTTCAACGTTAGATGTTAAATTATTTGAATTAAATCTGGGATCCTTCCGGTCCCCGTGCTCCCCCAGTTATTTATCACAGGCTGAATGCCGAGGGCTGCCAGCCCCTCCGGGGACTGTCCTCAGTGCGATGCTGCTCCAAACCGTTAGGAGCCATTTAACGCCAGGAGCTGGGCCGCGCCGGGTTGGCGGCCGCCCGGGCACCTCTGCCCGTCGGAAGCTGGCGGCTCGGCTCTCTATTCATCGGTTCTGGCTTTCCTCTGGGTAATCACTTTAATACACTTGAAAATAAACCTTTTCCCCACTGAGGCAAGCTGATTTTTCCCCTATTTAGCAAACATTGATTTTTTTCCCTCCCCCAGTGTGTCCGGCCTCTCGGTGAAAGTAACAAGCCTCCTTTGTTCCGACTCCCCAGCACCCCCCGCCCCCCACCATCTCTCGTGACACTTCTGCCAGGTGCCAGCAGGGGGCAGGAGATTCTCTGTGTTGAGGGCCACCCCAGGGGTGCTCCTGCTGGGCTGGCCTCCAGTGGGGGGCAGCCCCGTGGAGGGGTCGGGGGGACCAGCAGTGGAGAGACTCACAGAGAGGCCAAGACTCCTGGGCTGCACGGGGGTGGGGTGGGGGCGACCCTAGTTCGTCAGGACACGGTGTGGGAAGAAGCAGTAAGAAGTGGTAGCAGCACAGTAAGAAAATGATGAGGCCACCGCAGTCCCCCCGGGGACCTCCTCCCCCCGAGGAGGCCCAGGTGGGCTGCTCCTGCTGAGTGGCCCCTGTCCCCACACCCCAGCTGACAGGCTACCCCCTCAAACAGCCAATGCATGCTTTCCTCTGCAGACTCCAGCAGGGGTTGCAGCTGACAGCAGAAGGCCCACTCCTGCTGACGGCTGGGGAAACTGAGGCCGGGTGGCCATGCCTGGGTCAGAGCTGCAGGAGGGAGACACTGCCCACAGCCCTGGCCCTCTGGTCGACCCCCCGGCGTGAGCAGCTTCAGAGACCTCAGCAGCCTCGGCGTGCGCATGTGCAGAGCCCCTCCCCGCAGTCCAACAGCGCGGCTATGGGACATTGCTCCCCAGATCCGCGTACTCAGTGGCTGTGGCTGCCGTCTTGGAGGGCTCTCTCTCTCTCTCTCTCATTGTTCCCTCTAAGGGAGGCCCCCTGGAAGGACCCACACATCGGAAGACAGGCCTGCGGCCAACCGCGTGGGCGAGGTCGGAAGCCGAGCCCTCCTTAGCCTTTAGGTGAGACCGCAGCCCTGCCCACAACTTGCCCGTCACCTCGTGAGAGACCCACGCCATGGGCACTGGTGAGCCGTGCCCAGATTCCAGACCCGTGGAAACTGAGATAAGAAACCTTTGCTGTTTTCGGCGGCTGGGTTTGGGGTGACGTTGTTATGTGGTGGTCAGGAGCCAGCACAGCCCCTTCCCTGCCGTGGGAGGGCTCCCGCCCTCATTCCCGATCCCCACACCTATGCAGCCTGCTCTCCTTTGCAGGTGCTGTGGGTCGAACGGGTCCCCTAAATGCTGATGTCGAGGTTGCAACCCCCAGGACCCACGGACGCGACCTCCTTTAGAAGTAGGGTCTTTGTGGATGATGCAGTCTAGATGAGGCTGTCAGGGTGGTCCTGACCCCAGGCGGCTGTGTCCCTGCAGCAAAGGGGAACTTGGCCATGGACACGTGCACAGGGAAGGCACCACGGGAAGGCTGGGGTCATGCAGCCACCAGCCAAGGTGCCACCAGCAGCTGGAGAGAAGCCTGGGATGGATGCTTCCCTGGTGTATTCAGAGGGACCGAAGCCCCGATCTTGAACTTCCCATTGGAAGGAAGACCATAGATCTGACCCTTCCATGAGGAAAGGGTTATGGGTGCCGATTGCCCTCAAAGTCAAAACTCCCAATATGACGTAAGTCAGCCCTCCCCAGCAGAGGGTGCCCCCTTCCACCACCAAGGACAGAAGTCTGGATAGATGGGTGGGTGGGTGGGTGGGTGGGTGATATGTGAGTGGACAGATGCATAGGTGGGGGGGATGGATCACAGATGAATGGGGGATGGATTCCGAATAGATGGATGGACCTGTGGGTGGATGGGTAGATGGATGGTGGGCGGATGGATCGGTGGGTGAGTGAGTGGGTGGGTAGGTGGGTGGACGAACCACAGGTGAGTGGGGGGTGCTGGGAGACTGGACAGAGGATGCGTGAGTGCACGGTGGATAAAATCATGGCTGCGTGGGCGGGTGGGACGGGCTCCACCTGGCACTTACAAGGGCCGGGCGACCAGGAAGAACGCTCAGAACTCAGAATGTCCTGGAAATGACAGGGGCAGAGAGGTGGAGGCCGGGCTGGCACGGCTTCCCCGCCCACGTGCACCGCTCTTCCCCGCAGGAGCGGTGCCCACCGTGCCATCTGCAGTCACCTGTGCCCTTCGGGCTGCCGGCCCGCAGCGAGCAGGGTCTGGCCGCCAGATGTCAGCCGGCACTAATGAGCCCAGTCTGCTGGTCACTAATTGGCTGAGGGTCTGGGCGCCAGTGACAGATGGAACCAGGGACGATGGCACCGGGTGCCACCCCGCCCCCCACCCAGCCTTGGATGGCCCTGTCCCGCTGACCCAGGGCAGTGGGAAGCAGGGGTGCCCGCTCCCAAGCGTAGGTCCCTGGCAGCTTCCCAAGGTTCTCAGCAACTGTCCGCCTCCGTCACGGGCTGGGGCTCCTCCAAGGGCATGGGAGGGGGCGTCACGAGGGGGACGACCGTGGGGGCAGGAACAAGAGCCAGCCTTCCCGCACGGGACGGAAGCGAACGCCCCCCAGAATAATCACGGTGGCGAGCCTGGCCCTGCGGAGGGAGATGGAGTTACAGCCAGTTCGCCCATAAACTTGTTCAAGCGATTTACGAGGCCTGGCCAGCACGGGTGGGGGCAGGGCCTCCGCGGACCGGCTGGCTTCTGGCTGGAGCCGGCAGAGGGGACACCGTCCTTGTGTGAACAACCCGGGCGGTGAGCGCTCAGCCACGAAGGGTGTCTGTGGCACTGGACATCACATCTGCTCGAGTGGCAAGGACCCTGCCGACGTGGACACCGGACCCCTGGGGCCCTTCCGAGATGGATGGACCCGGTGGTCAGGGGGACTCAGGCGTTTCTGGGGCGGACGTCCTGCAGGGCCGAGAGGAGGTTCCCAGGCACCTGAGAGCCCCGGCCTGGGATTTCCGCCCTGTGGGGAGCGGGAAAGCAGCCCAATGTCACGTAGGCTGTGGCTCATAAACCCACTCAGTTTTCTCAGCGGCCACGTGGTGTCCCCTCCCCTCTCCCTGAGGGTCCCACTTCTTGGTGGCGGGGTCTCAGAGCCTCCCTGCTGTTCTCCACGTGGGGACAACCCGCCAGCTGGGTCAGACACTAGGCAGGGAGGGCTTCCGCCAAGCCCAGGGCCCCCGGGGAGCTGGCGCTGCCTGATGCAGAACCCGGAGCAGGGAGCAGGGAAGGGAGTGTGCCCCTGAGGGGTCGGCTGCCTCGGCGATGGAGAGGGGGGCAGGGACAGCTCCCCAGGCTGCTGTGCCGGACGGGCTGGGGGCCCCACACCTGAGGCAGGGGGCAGGGTGTCTCCCAGGCACAGCTGGGCGTGAAAACGGGTCCCTGAAAAACTCCGACGGCTTTGCTTGGAGCCAGCGCCCCGAGGGCCGGCCGGGCTGCCATGGCTGTGCCCAAGGGCCTGAGGGTGGCAGGGGTCACAGAGAAATGGCCAAGTTCCAGGTCGGGTTGCAGGTGGAAGTATCCAGCACTCAGAGCCAGGGGGGGTTGCGTGTGCTTGTGCAGCCTCATGTCAGAAGCCACGGGGCCCCTGGGCGCTGTCCTCTGTCTCTGTGACGGGTGCCGAGCAACCCCACAAGCCTCACGCCCAAATAGGGTGTCCAAGCTTCGAACGAGACCCTGCCATTTCCTCTCTGTCTCTCCTGCAAATACCAGATGCCTCGCCAGCCCCGGGCCATTGGACACAACCCTGGACAGTGTCCCCCACCGGACACTGTTAGGCCACCTCCCACATTGGCCTCGGGGCGGGGGGCCAGGCCCAGAGCGCTGGAGAGCAGGGGCCTCCGGACTCAGCCCCGAGTGTGGGCAGCGGGAGAAAACTGCAGCAGGTCCGAGCACTGTGTGTGCACAGGCTGACCGCGGCGTCACCAGGCTGGACTCCAGTCACCGCATCCTGGTCACTGGATGACCAGGCCCCAAGTGGTGGCAGAGGGCGGTCTGGGCTCTGCACACTTGGGGGCTGGGGTCGCCCACCAGCCATGCCACATGGCTGAGCTGCTTTCTGTCAGCAGGGTCCCCAGGGGGATCCGCAGTGACGCCACCTGTTCACCGGCTCCCTCCCGGGCTCAGCCCCGCGGCGCCCATGAAGCTGCGTCTCTACCACTTGCCCCCAGCACTCGGTGGGCGCTTGTTAGGCTGTGCCAGTGGACTGGCGGGTGGGCTATGAGGACCACCGGCAGCAGGAGGTGAGGGGATCTCGGCCTGGGGGCTTCCTCCGGTGCAGCTTTCTGGATGGTGGAGGAGCTGGGCTGGAGGGTGGCTTGAGATGAGTCCCCAAACCATCCCTGCCCTTCTTAAGGGCCAGGGAGCCGGTTACAAGCCGCATCCGCCTGGTTACTTCCCAAGCTGCAGACCAGGCTCTGGGCCGGAGCTGCTGTCAGGGTGTTGTGGAGGCCGCCACAGCCCCTCCGGGACTCAGCTTTGTGGCCTGGTCATTTCTGACTGGGCCTTTGTGGGCTCGGCTGACCGTGTGACCGGTTCCCCTTGGGGCTGCCCACAGGGACCCTCTCCTGCCCACTGCATTCCCAATGCCTAGGACCAGTAGAAGTTGCTCTGGGTCATTGTTCCTGGGGCTGCCGAGCGCCAGGAGGAGCCCCGACCTCAACCCAGAGAAGGGACACGTGCGCCTCCTGCAGAGAGAGCCAGGGGGCCCAGCTCCGCCGAATCTACCCTGTGGGACAGAGAGCCAGGGCTCTTGGGGTAAAGGAAAGAGGAGTCCCGAGGGCTTCCTGGAGGAGTCTGCATTCAACGAGAATGTTCTACGTTCCCGATGTGCTGGGGCTGTGGGCACTAGGCCTCCCACCCAGATCTGTGCCTGGTGCTCAGTCACACTCCTCAGCAAGGGAAGTGTGTCTCTGTCCCTCCATAAACTGCAGCCTGTGGTCTGGGAGGGTCCTGGCTGGGCTGCCTGCTTCCCCCAGTTCTGAGGCTGCACCTCAGCTCCACGGGCTAGTGATGATGCCGTGCGTGGGTGCAGCCCGCCTGCCTCATTAGCTAGGGAGCCGGGGCCTCCGGGCCCCACCCCAAGGGCCCCTGATGCTGGCTGAGGACAGTGGTCGCCATGGCTGGATTGTTACATATGTGACTGTCACCCTGGAAAGGCCTCGGCAACCCTCATCCTGAAGGAGAGTGGATCTGCGGGTGGTCAGAGGGCTCTCAGGGCCCGTCATCTGCGAGCCCGTCTGGGAGACGCCCCGGGAACCGCGGAACCCTGTGCCCCTGAGATTCCGGAGGGGCCTGCTGGGTCACAGAGCGGCTGGAAGAGTGGCCTCATTCGGAGACGCGCAGAGGAGGGTGCAGACATGTCTGACGCCCACTCGCTAGATGCCCCAGCCGTCATTTTTGACAATGGGTCTGGGCTGTGCAAAGCCGGGCTGTCCGGGGAGATCGGGCCCCGCCACGTGGTCAGCACCGTCGTGGGGCACCCCAAGTTCCCCATGGCCTCGGCGGGGGCTGCCCAGAAGCACTTTGTCGGGGAGGAAGCCTTGCACAAGGGCGAGGCCTTGAACTTACGCCGCCCCATCGAGCGCGGCCTGGTCACCGGGTGGGACGACATGGAGAAGCTCTGGAGGCACCTGTTCGAGTGGGAGTTGGGTGTGAAGGCCTGTGACCAGCCCGTGCTGGTCACCGAACCCGCCCTGAACCCCAGGGAGGCCCGGGAGAAGGTGGCCGAGGTCATGTTCGAGAGCTTCCAGGTGCCCGCCTTCTACCTGTCGGACCAGGCAGTGCTGGCCCTCTACGCCTCGGCCTGCGTCACAGGCCTGGTGGTGGACAGTGGGGACGGGGTCACGTGCACCGTCCCCATCTTCGAGGGCTACTCCCTGCCCCACGCGGTCAGCAAGCTCCACCTGGCAGGGCAGGACATCACGGAGCACCTCACGCAGCTGCTGCAGGCGAGTGGGCGGGCCTTCACCTGCGCTCTGAGCAAAATGCTGGTGGACGACATCAAGGAGAAGCTGTGCTACGTGGCCCTGGAGCCGGTGAAGGAGCTGACCCGCCGGCCGGAGGAGGTCCTGCGGGAGTACAAGCTGCCGGACGGCAACCTGGTCCAGATCGGGGACCAGCTGTTCCAGGCGCCCGAGGCCCTGTTCGCGCCCGAGCAGCTGGGCCTGCAGAGCCCGGGCCTGTCCCACATGGTCTCCTGCAGTGTTGCCAAGTGCGATGCCGATGTCCAGAACACCCTCTTCGGGGAGATCGTGCTGTCCGGGGGCTCCACCCTGTTCCCGGGGCTGGACGACCGGCTGCTGAAGGAGCTGGAGCGGCTGGCCTCCAAGGGGACCCCCATCAAGATCACGGCCCCCCCCGACCGGTGGTTCTCCACCTGGATCGGCGCCTCCATCGTTACCTCCCTGAGCAGCTTCCGGCAGATGTGGGTCACCTCTGCTGACTTCAAGGAGTTCGGGACGTCCGTGGTCCAGAGAAGATGCTTCTGAGGGGGCCCGCGCCTGGGGCGGTGCCCCTGGGCAGAGAGCGGGCCCCTCGACTTTGGCCGGGTGTCCAATAAAGAGGTGCAGTCTTTGGCCACGCCAGGCTCAGTTCACTCTTTGTGGCACCAGAATAACTTCCGACCCCGTGTGTGAGGGGCCTGTCCCCGTCCCCCGTCCTCCGCCTGGGAAAGCCCTGGGTTGTGTTGGGCCGTGTCCATTTGCAGAGTCTGGACCAAAAGCGGGGGTGGGAGGGCCGGAGACTGCGTTTTAAATGTACATCGTCGGTGGGTCCAGACATCCAGGGAAAGCTGCCCTGCTTGAGGGGGGCCGACCCTCAGCTGGGCGGGTGCTCAGCCCTGGCTCTGGTTCCGGGCAGGGCAGCCCAGCCGGGGGGGCCCCTGGCCCCGGGCGGCGGGGAGGAGCAGAAACCGCCCGTGCAGGGCTCTCTCAGGGCTCACTCCCAGGAGCACGTGTGGTCCCACACCGCTGCTTTGTTGGCGGCTTTCTTTCCACTGGTTTCTCTGTTCCAAGGTGTCGTTTTTGGCTTTGCTTAGGAGCTGGCGGCCATCGGTGGAGTGAGAGCCGAGGGGATGAGGGGACGGCCTATGCCCTACGGGAAGGCAGCGTGTACTGTGTGTGCGGACGGAACACAGTTGGGTCACTAGTAAATCCAACGTCACCAATCCCTGTGTTTCCACTTGGTGAATTTAGACAGTTTACGTGGAAAGTGATATGTTCGGCCTTGTCTGCCGTTTTGTCACCCTGCCCCCTGCGTTCCTTGTTTTTTTTTTTCTTACCTTCCTGTGGGTACTCACACATCGTTTCAGGATTCTGTCTTGAATTATCTATGGGTTTTTGTACAATTTCTTAGGGATCGTGCTGGGTAGCATTTGGGTCCCCGGTGCCGACACCGTACCGCTTGGACTGAAGTGTAGAAAACCGACTTCTACTTAAGTGCCTTTACCTCCCAACCCTTAAAACACAAGTGTCCTCAGTTTTCCCTCTGCCCACGTCAAGCACAACCTCAGATAGTGCTAAGGTTTTTTCCTTTAGCCCTGGCTGGCGTGGCTCAGTGGGTCAGGTGCTGGTCTGGGAACCAAAGGGTCGCCAGTTTGAATCCCAGTCAGGGCACGGGCCTGGGTTGCAGGCCAGGTCCCCAGTAGGGGGCGTGTGAGAGGCAACCACACACTGATGTTTCTCTCCCTCTTTCTCCCTCTCTACCCCTCTCTCTAAAAATAAATAAATAAAATCCTTAAAAAACGATTTTTCCTTCAACCATCAAATGATTTAAGAAACTTTCGAGAAGTCTCCTACAGTTGCCCTTGTTGTTCCCCGGCCCCGAGCGCTGCTCTTCCTGAAGTTCCCGCCCTTCCACTCCTGTGTTCTATTGCCTTCCCGCTCAGAGAACAGCTCTGGCTGTGTTTTCGGAATGGGTTTGCCGGCGCCAGGTTTTCCTAGTTTTCTGTCCCCCGAGAACATCTCTGTTTCCCCTTCATCCCTGAGGACGTTCCGGCTGGAAGTCGGAGTCCTGGGAAACTGTCTCTTCCCAGCACGTACAGGATCTTCTCCGGGGCCCCGGGGTGTCAGGTCGGAGAGCACCTGCTCCAGCGGGTGGTCCCCCGCCGGTGCCGAGTCACTCTCTCAGGCTGCTCTCGAGAGTTTTCCGTTGTCTTCAGTGTTCAGAAGCTTAATTAGGTGTCTTGGTCTGGGTGCTGTTTGGTTCATCCCCTTTGGGATTCATCCTGCCTCTGGAATCTGTACATTTATGTCTTTGGCCGAATTCGGGGAGTGTCGTGCTGTGACGTCCTCTGACACTTTCCCAGCCCCTCGCTTGTTCTCCCCCCTTCTGCGTCTCTGGACGCCCAAGACTGGTGGTCTCGGCACCGCCCTCAGGCCCCTGAGACCCCGTCCGTCATTTTCATGTCCGCTTCCCCGCGTTCACGCCGGGTCCGGGGAGCTGGCGCGTCCTCCTGGTCCCCGAGCCCCCAGCGCAATTTCCTTTCCGTTGTATTTTTTAGTCTGATCATTTCCATTGGGTGCTCTTCTCAAAACGTAGCTCTTTTTTTTCTTTGCCGAGATTTTTCTTTTTTGCGTTCGTTTTGAGGAAAATGGTCATCGCTTGCCGAAGCAGCGTTAGGGCGGCCGCTCCTAAACCTGGGCCCAGGTGGTTCCCACCCCCGAGGCGCCTGTCGCGCCCCAGCCCGCGTCGGCGAGTCGCCTTTCCCACCCCGTTTGCGGCGTCTCTGGTTTTCTTACTCGGTTTACCAGGCTCGTGCCCCGGACCACTCCTGTTTGATCGTGTTTTGTCGGGGGCACCTCTGTTGAGGGGCAGCACCAGGGCCAGTGGGTGGGTGTGGTCAGTTTTCCGATGGGCCCCGCTGAAACCCCCCAGAAACGTGGTGCCGGTGCCCCCGGCCTCACTGCAGAGGTGCGGGGTGCAGGTTCCGCCCCCTGCTTGGCCCTACAAACCTTCCTGGGGAAAATGGGCACCGACTAACACCACCTCGGTGCCTCCAGTTGGGGGGAAGTGAATGCTCAGCTTGCCATTGGGCTCAGCTGGCACCTGGGGAGGGGAGGGCAGAGTATCTGCTGGCTGCCTCCCGCTACCCCCTTCCATCTTGCTAATCCTGGGTGAGGCTGGAGGTTCAGGACCCCCTGGGCCCCACTGGGCCCCACTGGACCCCACGGACGCCAGGGCAGGGGGAAGAAGTGCTGACCAAACCTGACTCACGCCACCTGTTCAGTCTCATTGCTGCTGGGTGGGGCTGGGGGCTAACTCACCCCTGAACCCCACAACCACGACTCCTGCTGGGAGCCTGGGTGTCACCGACCTCTGCTGAGTGGGGGTGAAGCAGCCCCCCCGTCCACCCCTGCAACACCACCCAGCAGGGGACCTGGAGACCCCGGAGGTGGGGAGTGGGGTGTGGAGGCGGCGGGGCTGGGTGGGGCGGTGTGCTGGGTCAGCTCCCCCCTGTGCCTGTGGGGACCGCAGAGGCAGTGTGTGGTCCCACTGGCTGGGGTGGGGGGGATAGCCCCCAAAGGCGTTCTGTGGTGAGGCCCCGCTTCCCCCTGTGGGAGGAGGCTTTCCTTGGTGCCGTTTCAGAGTGTGCCCGTTGCAGACTTGGGGTCAGAGCCGCGCGTCACACCCCGTGTGGAGGACGGTAAGGAAGCTCAGGGGCCCCCAGGTCCCCTGGCCCCTTCCAGCCCCTGTGTTCCCGCCTTGCGGACGTGTCCTGTGTTTGCTTGTGGGGCTCTCCGTTGTAAGACGGAGGACCTGGGAGGAGTGGGTTCCCGAGTAACATTCTTGTTTTCGTCCTCCCTGAAGGTCGCGAGGGTGCCTAGAGAGGCCCCCGGCCCCGCCTCAGTGCCCTCCCTGTCGGGGTCACTGTTTTGCAGGTGAGAACGTCAGGCTCAGGAGTGGCGGCCTTCCAATGCGGAGCAGGGAGTTGGGAGCAGAGCTGGGCCAGGCCTCTGTCCCTCTGAGCACGTCTTCATACCCTGTTCCTGGGGGACCCACCCTGTGTGCCAGCTGCACCTAGGAAAGTAACCGGCAGCTCAGTCGCCACATGCTAGTCCTCTGATGGGGGCTGCGGGGGTGATGGGGGGAGGAAGATGATGATGGTGGTGGCGATGATGATGGTAATGGTGATAACGAAGGTGGCAACAGTGGTGGGGACAGTGACTTTCTGACCTCTAGGTCATCGTCAGCACTATGTCCTGGGGACCAAGGGCCTATGTCTGTGGCAAAGGGCCCACCACTCCACAGGGACAGAGCTGGGGACCAAGGAAGTGCAGGGTGGGAATTCTAAGTTGTGCAGCCAGCTCACACTCTGTACTTGGACAGCACCCCCAGAAAACGGGGGTGCACCACAGCCGTGAGGGTGCCCGCTGCATGGCCCCTGTACGTTGGCACGGACACCAGGTTTCCAGTTGTCCGTGGGTGTGGAAGCCCCAGGTGTCCAGAGCCCCTCCTTGGAGCCCCCACGGCCCTCAGCCCCGTGAAGCCCTGTGCGGGACACTCGCCCCAGACCTTGCAGCACAGGCTGGTCTCAGGAGAGAGGCGCCAGCCCCTGCCCAGGGCAGGGGTGAGCAGATCACGACAGGACAGGCTAACCTGCCACACTGGCCTCCCTGACAGGGACTGGGGGCCGGACAGCCCACAGTCTGGGACGCGGCTCCGGACTCCTCTGCCTCAGCTCCTGCAGCCCGTGGGCTGATGGACGACTCTGGGCCCCGAATCCACACCTGCAAGCCCCACGCCTTGCTCCTGCCCCTCCTGCCCTTTCCCAAACGTGGAGACGTGACTCTTCTGCCCCCAGGGCAGGGCTCGCAGGGCAGGTGGGGAGCCTGACAGGGGGATCCGAGGCCCCCGTGTCAGCACGGAGACTCGTAAGCAAACAAGCTTCAGCTGGGGCAGTTCACGCAGTACCCAGCTCCTGACGTCGCGAGAGGGGCTGTGCGGATGCCTGGCGTCATGCTCTGCGAACTCAACGCAGACGAGGAGAGAGTCGGGGGCTGCCACCCAGGAGGGGACCCCAGGCCAACCCAAAAAGCCAGGACGCTCTCCAAGGTGGCTCCACCCCTCCGTTCTGACTGAGGGGAGTTCCATGTCCGGTGAGGGCACAGGAAAGGGGCTGTATTTGGACGGAGCCTGTCTGACCGCAGGGTACGAGGCCCTGGGAGCAGAGTCGGACCCTCAGAGGGAACAGGCCTGACTCTCCAGCTGCCCATAGGCCCCTGGACAAGGGTGGGTGCGGCCCTCTGGTCCCCGGACTCCAGACGCGTGGGCCTTTGTCAGGGTGGCACCAACCCAGAGGGGCACCCCGTGCATGAGACCCAGCACCCTGCGCCCAGACGTGCGTGTGGGGGTGTGTGTGTAGCTGAGGTGCTGGGCTGGGGTCGGACATGTTTCCTGGAGCCGAAAGTTTCGGGGAACCCCATGGGACACCATGCTCGGTGCCTGAGCTGGGCCCTGGGGGCAGGGGCCAGATAGCCAGAGGCCCGGCCAAGGCCTGGCTCAGGTTCCCCATCTGAGTGCCAGGTGTGGGCACCGAGAGGCTGAGCTTTGAGGCACCACGGTCTGTTTCAGGTCCAGCTCCCACGGTGGCTCGCCCTGGGCACTGGGCAGAGCAGGCACCTGTCCCTGGATGAGCAGGTACGTCTGAAGCTGCAAAGAGTGGGAAGGGCACCACAGCCGTGGCCCTGGGTGGACCCAGCCAGGATGGAGAGGCAGGCTCCCCTGCCCCCCACCTCCTGCCCACCTCGGCCAGGACCAGCGCAGGGAGGGCCAGGGCCAGGGCAGGCCAAAGTCTGCTAAGTTCGCTTCATGCTGCGTGTTTCCTAGAATGTTCTAGTATGTTCATGGTGGGGTAGGTGGTCTAAGAGGAAGCCATAGCTGTGCACTCAGGCCAGTCGGGATTTGGTGGGCTCCCAGGGCCCCCACCCTGCCCGGCCCCAGGTGGTCCCTGGAGGGGAGAAGAACGAGTTAATGCTGCAGCTTGTCACTCATGGTCCCCTGGGTGCGGCTGCCGGCGGGGAGCCCTCTGCTGGCCTGAGAGGCGACCCCCAAAGGCAGGTCCAGGCCCCTCGGTCCCTCGCTCGCTCTGATGCCAACAGCCAGGGCCGGTTCCAGTCTCACGGTTTTGCTAAAAGCCAAGACCCCTGTCTCCCATGAGGACAGCCAGGACCAGGCTGCTGTCCCGCTGGGGGCAGAGCTGTCCCCGGGCCACGCGCGCACCCTGTCGGCAGCAGGCGGCCCTTTTCCTCCTCGTCCACCTTCGGGCTTCCTGGTAAGTGACCAGAGCCGCCTGGTCCTGTCCTGGCTTCCCGGGAGCGCCGACCCCGAGTGACAGTGCCCGACACCGGGAACAATGCCCCCATTGTCACAGCCGGCCCTGGCTCGGAGCGCGGAAACATAAGCTGCCGCGTCCCTGTTATCGCCCTCGCAGGGAACAGGGCTGGGCGCCAGCCCGCACGAAGACATAATAATTTTCTCCCATTATTCAAATCTCCTGTTTCCCTCGTCGCGCCCCACCTTCTGGCGGCAGTGGCCGGCGGGAGAGGGCGGCCGGGCTGTGAGGGCCCAGGATGCCAGGGTCCCTTCACACCTGGGCCGATGGGCCCCGTCCAGGGCCCGCAGGGACCGGGGTGGCCGTGGCCGGGGTGCTGGGCGCTGCTCTCTCCCCAGTGTCTCTTGACCGGAGGCCACGTTGCTGGCAGGGCCAGGGATGACTCGGATGCAATCAGAGGGTGGAGGCCTCCTGGTGGCCCGCCCCGCCGGGGCTGGCCAACTCCGGTCAGAGGTGACCACTTCTGACCGCCCCCCCCAGGGGCTGGGGGCTCCTCTCAACAATGCCAGCCTGGCCGCAGGGTCAGGGGCCACCACCGAGACCCCACCGGAAGCCTGGCAGGGAGGGGGGCCGGGGCTGGTCCGCCCACCCCGCACGGGCCATTTCAGGCCTGGCTGAGAGGCGTCAGCAGAGTAAGCGGATACCTCACAGTTACGCAACCGGGGTCGGCGAGGATGGGCCGCTCGGCCAGCCAAGACAAGCACCTCCGGCTCCAGAGTGTGAAATCGTTGGGCCCAATTAGAGGGAGGCGCAGGGGGGGCGGCGGGGGCTGGAGGCCTCTGCGGGAAGGGCGGCCTGGCCCTGCGGCCGCCCCGACACCCTGGGGGAGCTGGGGAGGCTTCCAGAGGCCTGTCCCTCCCCCCACGACACCGGACATTTCACACACAAAGCCTGTGCCTCGGGGAGGGTGTGGGTGGAGATTCTCGCTGCCCTCTCTCTGAGCCCAAGGAGACACCAGGCTGCTTACTTCATGCCTGGAGTGACGACGTGACCCTCGGCCACGCAGCTCCAGGCTTCGGCCCGGGTGTCTCCGGAGGTCACAATGCGCGGTGTCAGGTGCCACCTGGATCCGGGGGAGACAGGGACCCTGCTGTCCCTAGAATCTGGGAAGGCCCCAGAGAAGAACCGAGTGGAGGGCCGAGTAGGGGGTCCTCCCAGCTGCTATGGGAGGGGTTGGAGTGAGGGGTACTGGGAGCACTAGTGATAAGCCCCCTCTTAGCATACAGGGAGCCCCTGCTAACCGTCCAAGGCTTCTCCAGAGCCCGTGATGCGCGTAGGAGCTTTGGATGGAGGGCGACACCCCGGGGGGCACAGGATGGAGGTCAGAGGGCGGGGGTCTTGGACGGACGTGCGTGGCCCTGTCTCGCACACGGGGGCCAGGCAGATGGCTTTATGGAGGTACACAAGGAGGAAGGGACGTCCGTCCTGCCGGGCGGGAGGCTGGCCTTTCATCTCAAGGGGAGCTGGGCCTGTGCCCCGGGCGGCCTGGGCCGTCAGTCAGAAGGTGGGGGCAGGTCTGCAGAAGCTGGGCAGACGGGCTGAGGGCTGTGCCCGTGGGGGCCTCTGAGCCCACGGGGGCCTCTCCAGCCCGGGGAGAGGCAGCCACAGCGCGCCCCAGACGCCAGCTGGCCCCCGCCCCGGGTCCCACAAGGACCCACGAAGGGGCTGCAGAGACTTGGGTCAGCGAGGGCCGGCCTGTGCGCTGCTCCCCACCCCTGGGGCTCATCAGGGAGCCCCCGCACCTGGCCTCACAGCTCCAGGCATGGCCACGGGGACGGAGTGGCCACAACCAGTCACTCCCTGCCGTGTCTTCACAGCCTGACTGCCCGCCGCCTCCGGGCTCCCCGCGCCCGTGGGCCTCTCTCCCTGTGAGCTCAGTAAGGGCCAGGGGCCCAGGCAACTCTTGCCCCCCTTTTTTTTCTTGTAGAAAGAGGGAGAAATGCCCAGGACCTTGGAACCCCCAGGTCAGGGGCAGTATCTCACCTTTCAGCTGCCCCCGGGCGGCCCCACAGCTTCCCTCAGTAGGAGGTATGGCTCCTGGGCCGGAGTGGCTCGAGGGTCATCAGAGGTGACCGTGGGCCTGGGAATGTGCTAGCGAGACACCGGGAGGCCAGCAGTCCTGTATGTCCAGGGCACGGCCCTTGACAGAGAGCCCAGGGCCCAGGTCCAGCCCCCGTGTGTGAGGCGGCCACCCACAGGTCCCCCTGCGATGCTCCACTCAGGCCTTGGACGTCCCCTCCGAATCCTCCACCAGGGTCTGGCTTGTGCACTGGCTCAGGGGCACAGGCTCTTCCTCAGGGAGGGGCCAGGCAACCCTCGGGAAGGACCCAAACCTGCAAGGGGCTTTCCAGGACAGCCGCCCTGTCCCCTGCCCCCTGCTTGCGGGGACACCGTCAGAGCCTCACGCCCAGCCAGGAAGGCTCTGTGTGCCCCCGCTGCTCCTGAGCCCCAAGTTCGGCCCGCAGCCGGAAACCTCACATGCTGGACTCCGGCCTTCACTTTCTATGCAGAGCTGTGGGCTGCCTCCCTCTTCCCCGAAACCCGTGGGCCTCATGCTGGACAGACACCGAGAGCCCTGTGTGTGAGGCCGCCGATGCACCCGGGATCGAGCCCCCATGTGCCCTCGGCCACGGCTCCCACGTGGGGCCCTCCTGCCCTCACTGTGGGGTTCAGGGCAGGGCTGTCCCACCCTGGTTTAGCAAGTGTGCAGGGGGCGCGAGGGTCAGCCGTGCGTCACTGTCACTAGGCCGCGGGACCCAGACACTGGGGAAAGCACTCAGATCTCGCTGCGAAGTGGTCCCTAGATGCCAGGAGGGAAGCAGATTGCTCTCCGCTCAGTGGTGGGCCACACCCGATCAGGTGAAGGTGTGGGACCCAGAGGACATCCTCCCTGAGGAGGAGGAAGGGGTTCCGCTGCCAGTTCCCTGGGCCTCCAGCCTGCCCCCGCCCCAGAGTCTGGGCTTCGTGTGCCGGTTCCGCGCTGCGCGAGCCTCCTCTTCACGGTAAACGCCTCTCCGTACGCACAGGTGCTCACGCACGCACACTCCCGACTGTTTCTGCGGAGGACCCTGTCCCGAGGGTCACAGTGGAAGGTGTTTAAGACATTTAGTGAGATTTACCTTCGATCAAAGCGCCCTCCCACAGGGCAGAATGCCAGCTGGGCCCGGGGTCATGAACTGACACCTCACTCTCCGGGGGCGGGGGGCACTTCCCTGGGCACTTTGGGGTCATGTGTTTGCCGTGGGCACTGGGACCCCTGGCTTGGCGTCCCGCACACACCGAGTGCCCGCATTTGCACACGCACATCTCCAGGTGTTCCAGAGCACCTGTGTCCCCAGGCACAACACACAGGGTGTGACGGTCGGGCGCCAGAAGGCAGGAGACCGGCTGCCAGTCAGGAGCGATGGGAGAGTGTCTGCCCCTCAGAGCCCTGCACGTTGTCCCCAGGTCCCAGAGATGCCAGTGGCAAGTGCCACACTGAGTGGCTCAGTCACAGCAGCAGGGCGCTAAAAGACCAGCTGGCTTTTCCAAAACCAGGAATCAAGCTTTAGGAATACAAGTAAAAGTTTTAAATTCCTGTAATGAAACCACAGCAAAGCCCAGACTTTGGGGGAGAAAGTCACCCAAGCGTCACTGAAGCCCGTCCACTCGGCCTCCGCACCGGCAGCCTCGGCAGCAGCAGAGGCCAGGGAGCCGAGTGGCCGGCGGGTCCCTGGGCCCTGGCGCCGGCTGAGAGAGCCCGGCCGGCTCCCAACCCCGTCTGAGTCCCGGTGCTTCCGGGTGAGCCCCCTGCGCCTTGGGGACCCTCCAGTGGTGTGGGGGAGCATGGCAGGCTGGGGCCCTGGCACAGCATGCGGAGGGACACACACATGCCGCATGCAGGCGCAGAGTCACGCCTACATGTATGTGCACATGCACGCACACACGTGGTAAGGCACACATACACGTGCACATGCTCGTGCTGGCAGGCACACACGTGCACTCACGCTCGCACAGGGCCTCACAACAACACCCAGCTCCACCTCCGAGTTGCCCGGCGCCGCCCCTGCCCCACGAAGGCCCCGCCTCACTGTGCCGATAGGGAGCCAGAGACCTGCGGGCAAAGTGTCCTGCTGGTGGGGACCACGGCCTGGCGCCACCCTCGGCCTGAACCCCCCACAGCCCGGCTTCCCTGGGCGAGCCGGGGCGGGATGGGCCCTCGCACCCTGCTTCCCATGGCTGCACGTGGGGCCCGCCAGCCCGTGCACCCGAGTCCTTTCGGAGCGGGGCCCAAGGGCCTGTCGGTCAGGGAAGCCCCCGGTGGCAGGAGCCTCCGGAGCAGACACCGTGGCAGAGTGCCGGGCCCTCAGTGTTCAACCTGACAGCACGGGCCCTCCAGATTCTGCCCCGGTGGGGTGGCTCCAGGGGAGCGGGCGCAGGGAGGCCCACTCACGGCCAGGTCAGCGGTGTCCATGACTCGGGCAGGGAAGGGTTTGCTCGAGAAAGGAGGGCCCAGGCCGCTGGTATTTGTTCTGCAGATGAGGACTCCCTTCGAGGGTGGAGGGGGCGGCGGGGCTGCAGGGAGCAGCGGGGGGTTTCTCCCGGTCCGGGCACCCCGGGGCCAGGCCAGGCAGACCTGTGGTGGGGACACGAGGGACTGGCCTTTGCTTTGGTTTGCTGAAACCCAGAGTCTCCAGGACAGTGGTGTCTGAGCAAGACGACCCTTCTCAGGGCGAGGGCTCGGGGCTCTAGCTTTGGGGTGAACACGGCCCCGGCCCCGGCCCCTCCTCCCTCTCAAAGGGGGTCTTCTCTAGCAGGGCCTGCGTGCGTTCCCTAGCACGGGACACAGTGTGGGGAGAGGGCTCCCCAAGACAGAGCCACGTGAGTGCTGGACGGAGCTGGACTTCCCATCTCGCCGCTCGGGTGTCCAGGAGGGACCGCGAGCCTCCTTCCCAGAAGCACGTGTGTTGGGGGCGAGAGCCGCAGGCCCGGCTGGGTGGGAGGACTCCCCCGGGACGCAGCGACCCCCCAGGTCACATGGACTTCTCGCTCCTGAGCCTGTCCGGCCGTCCAGCCGGCCCCTCCCCAGGGGGAGCTCATGCGCGGCCAGAGTCTGAAACGGCGCCAGCGTTTCCGCTGGGATTACACGAAACCAAAATCATTCTTTCCGCAAGCGTTACACAATCGCTCTTCTTCGAAACGTTTCTCTCTGTCCTGGGGATGGGGAGAGAAGTCCACTCCAGGCCTGGGGCGGGCGGAGGGCGGCTTTTTCAGAGAATGGAGCCAAGGACGTGGAGGAAGACCTGGCCCCTCCCGGAGATGAGGGTCCTACCTCAGGTGCAGACCCTGCAGGGATGCGGGGGGCAGACTGGCTCAGGGCGCACAGCGGGCCGCGGGGAGGGAGGGGGTTACCCGCTGGCTGATGAGCCTCGGGAGTGGGAAGTGTGTCCCCATGAGGGGTGTACGGCGAGTGCCATCTGTGCTTTGGGACACCAGGGCCACGCCTAGGAGGCGGATTTGCAGGAAGCGGTTGGAGACCACACACGCTAGAGCAAGGCATGGCGGAGGCCACCGAAACCCGGAGTGGGGGCGCGGTGTGGGGATGGCAGGCTGCTCGCCCGGGAGCTCTGACCGACGCTCACATGAGAGCGTCACGAAGATGCTAGACTCTGGTGGCGGCTGTGTCAGGCACCCGCCACCAACAGGGGCCAAAGTTACGCTCCAGGCTCCTGGGGGTGGGAACGAGAACCCTGCATGGGGACCGTGGCTGTGGAAGGGCACAGCGACCAGCGCCTGGTGGCCCTGGGCTTCAGTAGAACCCATTCCTGGGCCTCATCCTGGGGGTGCGCAGGACAGGTGTGGGGGGCCCAGGGCAGGGAGGGAGGTGCCACCCTCTGACCGTACTCCCGCCCTGATGGGGCTCTTCTTGGCCGTGACCTTGGTCTGTTCCTCCCCTTTTCAGCGAGCACCCCCCCCTTGTCCCCTCACCAATTTCCCCTTCATAACTTCCATCCACTGTCCTGACCAGAGGCCTCTGGGTCCCCAGCTGCCCTGCTGTGCTCTCGGTCAGATCAGCTGGGTACTGGTGTCCCCCAGTGCAGGAGTGACTAGGGCTGGGGTGATTTCTGGGATGCCCCCGGGCCCCAGGCCTGGCGGGAGCCTCTCACCCAAGGGTACAGGACCTGCTGACCGCACCGCCCTCCCCCCAGGACGAGCCCCTTATCTGTTCGCTCACTTTAGGGGGCGCTGGGCCCATCTGGTGCGGAACCCAGGCTCCAGGGCCACCTGCATGGTGGCACAGGGATGGGGAAGTGGCTGAGCTCTCGGTCGGGGTCCCCTCATCAGCTTGATGGCAGCGCCTGCCCTCAGACCACGGAAGTGGGCACGGGGCATGGTCCGCCCGCCAGGACATTGTCATCGTCACCAGTGCGCCTGGCCTGTGGGTGAGACAGTCGGGAGTCTCGCGCTGTCCACTCAAGGAGACAGACGTTGCCCAAAGACTCAGAGAGGATGGGCGGTGGGCAGCAGTGACCAGCGTCCCAGGGGAGAGGCACCGTTGGGGACAATAGCCTTGAAAGGCGTGGAAGACCCCCTGGACCCCTCCCCGGGTGCTGTCTGACGGGCCCTCTGGGCCGAGCTGGCTGCAGGGTCTGCACCTTCCGGAGCCCCTGCACTGTTTTATGAGCCACAAGCTGTGGAAGTGGAGAGCGGCCCAGGGCTCCCGCCCGTGGGGACCGGAAGGAAGGCCACCAGCGGAGGTGCGCTTGGCCGTCCCCTCACTCACTCCTGGCTTGCCCTTTGAGCCAGCTTTTACACCTTATTGGGTCCCTCATAAATTAATGAGCTAAGTAGCGCTGTTGTCCCGGGGTTGCCCTACACTCGTCTCAGACTGACGACGTCACCCTTTTAAAAGATGAACCGTTAGCTCCACTGGGAGAGAGCCAGCAGAGGGGCGTCCCCAAGGCTGCGGCCACCGAGCTGAGCCTGGAAGGAACAGCGGGGAGGAAGGGGGTGAATGGGAGAGAGCATGCGCAAAGGGCCTGAGGCAGGGCCCGCGGGAACAGCTGGGAACCCGCTGCGTTCTCCCCCTCACTCAGCAGCCTGGCCCCGTCTGACCACCAGCCACCTCTGTATCAGGCATTCCGTCAGAGATGCCAGCCTGCCGAGACCCCCATGTCTCCTTGCTCTGCTCATCGACCCCCTCCCCTCCCCTGCACCGGGTGGCTGAGAACAGTGGCCGAGAGCCAAGTGGGGGGCAGCCCACCTGGCTCCGAGCTCAGCTCCACCTGGGAGCCGCTCCGTGACTGCCCTGTGGCCCCACATCCCCTCCGGAAAATGTAGACGGTGTGAAAACCTAGATACCGCGGGACCCTGCCGGGGGATGGACAAAGGGACCAGGCAGATGGGGATCAGCCGTTGCCAACAAAAGGGGGCGCTCTGTCCTTGTCACCTGTTAGGACCCCCCAGAGGAGGGCCAGTTTGAGCCGAGTTTGTACCCGATCAGGAGTGGGGGAGTCGGACAGCAACTGTCCACCCGCAGACCTCGTGTCCCCGTGGCACCCTGCGTGGGCTGGGGAGCCGTCTTCAAGTGGGTGACAGCCACGGGGTGAACACAAGCGCGCTGGTCTGCTCTGACGCGATCGCTGTACCCGTCCGCAGGTCCAGGGGCCTGTCCCCACCCCACGGGCTATCATTTCACTGCCAAAGGTGTGCAAACCGGTTGGGTGTGAATCACCCCGATTGCTGTTGACCTTGAGCGTCTCCACGGTGTGGCAGCCGCTGAGATTTTCGTCTCTGAGTTTCTCAGCTGCGGCATTTCCTTCCAGACCTTGAGTTAACTGCTCAGTCTCAGCGAGGACCGGTTCTCTCCAGCCTGTGCCCTTCCCCAGGGCTCTGCACTGGGCTCTGTTTGTTTCTTAATGTTTGTATTTTCAGTTCGGACATAGCCACACCCCTTCGTGTCCAGCCACAGTGGAGATGTGGGGTCTACTTTAGGCCCTTTGCCCACCAGGGTGGTGGACGCCCCCCCCCCATTTTCTTTCATTAATAAAACTTGCAGTTTTACATTTCACACTTAGCGCTTTATCTGTCCCCAGGGCCTTGGGTAAAGGGCTGGTTTCTCCCCACGGCGGTCGGTTTTCCAAACGCACCTGCTGCCCAGACGCGAACCCAGACGTGCCCCAGACCTCGTTCTGAGCTCCATTTCCTACGACGGGTCTCGCCGTCCTGTTCCCGTGGTGCCGGGGAGGCCGAGTGGCCCGCGGGGTGAGCCCTCGGCCCGGCTCTTGTTTCGGCAACTTGCCACCCTCCGTCCTGCTGCATCCTGCTGGAAAGTGCCAGCTAGGTCCTCAGAGGGAGGACCGTCTTCAAACAGCGCCCTCTCGAGAGAGGGAGCGCGGTCTTCAACGTTCGAGCCGCCAGGACAGGATCACGCCGTACCCGCCCTCCTGACAGAGACTAACGTCCCCCCAAAACCTTGTACGTGCTTTGCTAGACTAATTCCCACGTCTTCAGGGGGTTTCGTTGCTCCCACAGATGGCATCTTGTATTTTGTTACTGTTCATAACTACTTAGACCAATGGAGAGGAATGCTCACTTGTTTGCGGGCTCAACGTTCGTCTGGAATCTTGCCGAGCTCCCCTATTTTCTGCCGTTGACGTTGTTTGTGGGTCGGGTGGGGCTCTTGTAGACGTGGCCGCTTGGCCACTGCGTGGATGATCCGTCTTCTATTATTATTTTATTTTATTCTTACAAATCATAGGTTAATTCCTTCCTTTGGACTCTCCCAGGCCTTATTTCTCGTTTGTGTCTGAAAGGGCCGGACTTGAAGCCCCACCTTCCCTGACTTTAAACTGCGTCTCCCGATTCCTAGTTCTCCGAGAGTTTTAGAAAGACAAGTAAGTGCTAATGTTTATCAAACGCTTTTTGTGCGCCTATTATTTTTCCCGCTTAGTCCCTTAAGGTGAACGGATCGATTTTCTGAACTTGAACCATCTTTGCATTCCTGGCGTAAACTGTATGTGGTGAGGATGTACTCGCCCCAAGATTTTGTTATAAACCTTCCACACATGCAGACAAGTTGGACTTTATAGTGGACCCTACCTGTCCACGCTCAGACGGACGGCACCACTAGTGGAAGTCACTGCCACCTCACACCACCTGCATTTACAAGTTGGCCTGTGGCGCCTGCCTCAGGTGTGTGTTGGGCACCAGGTGGATTCGGTAAGAAGTGGGTGGAAAGCCCACCTCACGGCAGGTGGGCATTCCACCAGTGCTCATTCCTGCTGTCTGCTGTCAGGAAATAACACCATGGTGAGCTTCTGACGGCTGGTGTTCCCCTTCTCAAAGACAAGGGGGTGAGTCCCCGATCACAGAATCCGAGGCCACGTGGGCCTGAGTGGGCAGTCCATGGGAGTTCTCGGAGCCCCTCCGGCCCCGGACTGGTGAGGTGTGTGCTGGCTCCCAGAGCACGTCATCCACGTGTCCCACCGCCCTGCCCACGATGGCCCAGCGCTCAGGCCGAGGCTCAGGCGGCGAGCTCAGGGCCCTGGACGCGCACAGCTGGCGAAGCCTCCCAGCTGCACTGCGCGCCAGGGTTACGTAAGCTGTGGCCGTCGGGACGCGTCAGGCCAAGAGGCTTCGGAACTCTGTGTGCTCTTTTGCAACTCTTTTTAAGAGTGAAATATGAAACAGATAGTTTTAAAAACATTTCCAGGCATCAGAAGGGGCAGGCATCTAGGAATATATGCCCCTGCCCTCGAGCAGGAGAGAAACGAACAGTCACAAACAGCCCCGCAAGTGATCTGACTGATGGAAATCCAAGAATGAATCTGCAAATGTCAGGGCACCGAATGGAAGCATAATCGGTGTTACTGAAAAAGCAGAGGGGGACATGAATGGGGTACGGAGAAAACAGTAGCTATAGCAACCCCCCCCCCAAAAAAAACCCATGATCTAAAATGGAAAAATGTAGAGAACGGGATTAACAGCAGATTAGATACTGCAGAATTAAAAAAAAATCAATGGGAGCTTTTAAGAGAACAGTAGAATTATTCAAAACATTATGTAGAAAAAGTTAAATAGAAAAACAGTGGCCAGTAGGACTCAGACTGACGTTCCTGCCCCTAGAACATCAGGTGGGAGGCAGGGGATGAAGGACAGAGACACATCCAAAGGCGTAGTTGCTAGAAATAGTCAGCATTTGATTTAAGGACGCACTGTTCACTCGCCGATCTGAGGAGCTCAAGGAATCTGCAGCAGACGAAAAAGAAAAATGTACCAAAGCACGTCATAATCTGATCGCTGAGGTCATGAACAGACAGTCTTCTGTGTGGCCGGGGGAAAGGAGACAAGTGACCAAGGACAAGCATATGAATAAATCTACTGCCGGAGAGCACATCAGCCAGAGGACAATGAATGGAGAGACTTTTTGAAAATACAGAAGAAGGAAAACGGTCAACCTAGAATTCTACCCCCAACGGAACTGTCTTTCGAAATAAGGCAAAACAAATAATTTTTCAGTCAAGATAAACACTGAGCGAATCTGGGGCCAGCAGACCAGCTGTGTCATCCCTGCCAAATAGCATTCCTGGCACAGAAGGAAGCCATACCGGAGGGAGATAGGAACCCGCAGAGAGAGGCGGAGGGTCCCGGAGACCATACATACCCAGGCAAATGAAGCACTCGAATTAACTTTCTAAAGTTTCAAACACAGTTCTCTCAAGGAAAGTAATACTGACGCATTAAAACACCGATCAGCTGAGAAAGCCCCGTGACGTCCATGAGAACAGCATGCCGGACGGAAGAGGGTATGTGGGGGCCACTGTCTCGAGGTGTCTGCACCCCAGGTATGGCAGCGAGGTGTGACTGCAAGGCACTTTGGCAAGTCCCAGCCGTGTACCGTAAATTCCGGGGCATCCAATAAAGAGGAAGCAGGTAGCTAATGAGCTCGTGTTGAGGGCAAAATGGATCCTGGAAAACGTATAATTCGAGAGGACAGGAAAACGAGAGCAGGGGGAAATCAGGCCAGTAGGAAAATATAAATCGTACGATTATATATATTTTAAACCCAATTCTATATTTACTTATATTATATGTAAATGGCCTAAACACCCCAATTAAAAGGCAGAAATTGACCAAGTGAATTAAAAAACAAAGACCCCACTATACGCTGCTTCTGAGAAGCCCACTCTAAACACAGAACACATAGATGAGTTAAAAGGTTGGAATAAGACACACTGTGGAAACATCGGTCAGAAGAAAGCGGGAAATAAAGGTTTATTTCGGATGGAGAAACACTACCGTGGACCAGGGAGAGCACTTGGTACCCACGAAGGAGCTAATTCTGTAAGAGGCCACGGTGACCCTGAACACCCGCCCCAGCAGAAACCCCTGCTCTTTGTGTGCACGTGAACCAGCCCTGAGAGACCACTTCCTGAGCCACAAAACAAGTCCAAGTACATTTCAAAGGCTTGGAATCATACAAAGTGTGTTTTCTAACTACAAGAGAATTAAACTAAAATTAATACCAGACAATATCTGCAAATCCCCAGATATCTGGAAGCTAATCAACACATATCTAAATAACTCAGGGGTCAAAAAATAAATCACAAAAGAAATCAGAAGATGTTTGAGGCTGAGGAAAAGCGAAAACACTGTTTAGAAATGTGTGGGGTGCAGTGAAGTCGCGCTCAGAGGGAAACTTGTCACCTTAAGTCCCCCTGCTCCGGAAGAAGACAAACGTCAAATTACTAAGTTGTCCTTAAGTCCCCCTGCTCCGGAAGAAGACAAACGTCAAATTACTAAGTTGTCCTCCCTCCTGAAGGAGCTACAGAGTGAACAGAACGAGTAAGCAGACGGAATCAATAAAGATGAGAGCCAAAAACTAAATAAAATGAAACACCAAAATAAAAGAATCAATAAAACCGAAACCTGTTCCTGGAAAAGGTTATTGATAAACCTCTAGCCAAAAAGACCAGAAAGAAAAGGGAGGAGACACCATCACCGACGTCCAAGATGAAAGGGAGACATCAGCACCAAGCCTACGTACGGACAGTAAAGGAAGAACAGGAGGGCCAGGAACACGTTTGAGCAGCACCTTTGAAAAGCAAGATTAAAGGGATCATTCAAAAAGCACACGCAAGCCACTGATGCTCACTCAGAATGAAACAGACGGAAATGGCATGTTTGTCTCAGTCGAAAAGCCAAAGGAGCTACGAAGAAGCTATGGGAACGGAAAGTGAGTTTAGCAAGACCGCATGTGCAAATGTCGGTGTGCAAAAACACACCGGGTTTCTGCACACTAGCAATGAACAGCTGGAAATGGAAATGAAGAATTTTCTAGGGAATAAAAAGTATGATACGCTCGGTGACCAATTTAACCAGAACGAATGTAAGACTGACGGAGTGGAAACACCCCAGCGTGGCCCAGACAACAGGAAGGAGACCTGCAAAAAGGGAGGCGGGAGGCATGTGCCGTGCCCATGGGTCCGGAGGGTCAGTGGTGTTGGAGTTTGAACTTTCCTGAAGTTAATCTGTAGACTCAGCAATACCTATTAAAAATGCAAGAACTGCCCTGGCTGTTGTGGCTCGGTGGACTGAGCACTGGCCTGCCAACCAAAGGGTTGCCGGTTCAATTCTTAGTCAGGGCACATGACTGGGTTCTGGGCCAGGTCCCCAGTAGGGGGCGTGCAGGAGGCAACCACATATTGATGTTTCTCTCCCTCTCTTCCTCCTTCCCTTCCCCTCGCTAAATTAAAATCTTCAAAAAAAGAGAAAAGAATGCAAGATTTCTTTCATAGAAATCAGGCTAGTGGAAACTAATGGTCCTTGGTGCCAATTCGAGGCAGTGAAGGAGGAGACTACTCAGCACAGAACAGCTCAGTTGTGATAACAGACAGAGACGGGAGCTGGCTTATGTGGACACAAATCCCCACCCTTGGTCCCTGATTGGTCTGTCTTCATGCAGATGAGGACTCCAAATCCTCACAGTTTGATTGGTCCAAAAGGCACAGTTCGAGAAAAGAACCACTTTGGTTGGCCGGAGCTATGCAATCCTATTGGTTGAAATAGAACTTCAGGAAGTCCTTTATAAGCGCAGGCTCAGCAGGCAGAATGCAGGGTGGGAGGGCAGTCCAGTGCAGGGTGCTGCGTGGGGTGCAGGCTGGGTGAGATCCCTGTGCAGAGACAGCTGCTAGGCTCTCCTTTAGGGAAAAAAAAAAAAAAAGAGCCCAGTGAGCCACCAGGATCCTTTTTAGTAGGTGTCTCCTTCCGCAGGGTTGACACTAGTTTTAATGTTTATGTGGAAATGCAGAGGATGGAAAACAGCCTCCACTGAGCTGGAAGAGGAGAAAGCAGTGGGAAGACGTGTGCTGTGTCTGGAGGCTGGTGGTGGAGCTGGGGCCGTGGGGATGGGGAGGAGCTGGCGAAGGGTGGGGCCCGCCCCCAGGAGGACAGACACAGCGGGACACACACGGACCACACGGGTCTAGTCAACTGTTTCCTCACAAGGTTGCCAAGGCAATTCAGTGGGGAAATTAGAGACTTTTCAACAAATGATGCTGGAAGAATTAGACACTCAAATATAAAAAAAAAAATGAGCTTCAACTCTTATCTCACGTCATACAAAAAAAAAACCCTCAAAAAAAATCTTAGATACATATAAGAATAAAAAGCACAAAACTGGGAGAACCCAGTGGAAAATCTCGGTGGCCCTGGGTTAGGCAAAGACTTTAAACAGGCCAGGAACAAAAGACACTGGAGTGAACGTGAGAAGGCCAGCCAGCCTGGGGGACACTCCTCCAACTGTGTGCCTGGGGCTCTGGCCCCAGGTCGCTGGACACTCCGTGGCTGCGCTGGTGCTGAACCCAGCTGTCCTGACCCCGCGTGGCTGGGCGCTCTGGCGCTGCACAGAGACCAAGCACCACTTTAGCGCTCAGTGAGCTCCCGATTTGCAGGCTTCCCGGCCTCTCACCAGACGGGCTCCTTGGCTGGAGGGCCCTAGGGGACTGGGCTGTGCTCACCCCAGTGGGCCGGGGGCCCCAAGCCATTGAGACAAAGTGGGCTGGGGAACCTGGGTCCCCCTCACCCACCTGAACCTCTGCCAGCACACGGGCCCCCCACCAGGCCGGACCCTGTCCTGTTGGTCTCCCCCTCGTGGGCCCAGGCTGGGCGGAGAGGCAGCTGGACCAACGCTCGGGGCGCCGTTGGAAGAAATCCACCTTCGAGGCAAGAGGGTAAACGATCAGTGTGGTTATTCTGGCAGAATTTGGAGAAAAAAAATAACGTCGTCTTTATAAGGGAGTCAGCTGAACATTTTACAATTCTTCCCCAAATGGACTAAGCCATTTTCACAACATAAAACAAGCAAAAAGTGTAATTATTTCAAGGTGTCCTTCACCTCGAATTCACTGGAGGCTCACAGCTTAGGGGTTTTTAAAAATATATATATTTAAAGCAAATATTATTGCAAATGACTACTCTGTAATTTGGATTAATTGCTTTGGTTTTTTCTGGAAATAAAATCTTTAAGGCAAACCCATAAAAACCCTGGAGCTGTTCCCGCGGTGCCTTGTTTAACGGAGGGCCTGTGGCTGCCCCACAGGGGACCTCGGGGGTCCCAGTCCCCGGTGGAGCCAACGACCCTGGGGAGGGGGTGCCACACCCTGCAGAGGCCACACCGAGGACAGCCCTGGCCCCCCCACTGCTTGCTGGTCACACCGACCCAGCTGGGGGGCTGCTGTGTGAGCCTGGGGGCGTCTCCAGACCCCCACCAGGATGGGCCCAAGGAGGGCCCTGGCTGACTTGCTGCTACCCTGCAGGGCTCAGCTTCAGGGACCCTCCTAAGGGAAGCTGGTGGGGGGCTGGGAGGAGCCGGGCATCTGCTGGCCGTGCCTAGGGTCACAGGAAACCTGTGACCGGGTGTGCTGGGGCCGGGGACGGTTTGCAAAGAGGTGGGTGCATGGATGAACCCACACTCTGGCACCTGCCCCCACCTTCCTGCCTGCCTTGGACATCTGGGGCTCGTCACCTGGCCAGACTCCCGCCGCAGGGAGGGGCCTTGGCCAGGCCTGGGAGGAGGTGGGTGTCCAGTGTCAGGACTGAGCATGCTCAGTGCTCTGGGGGCGTCGAGGCAGGAGGAAGAGGGAGCAGGGGCCGCCCAGGCGTCTCTCTGGACCCTGGGGAGCAGTTTCAGTGAATGAGGCCCAAAGGGCAGTGCCTGACGGGGCGGGGCACAGATGCCATGTGACAGCCATTTGCCCGTCACTTGGAGCCTGTCGTCTTATCTGTGCTGTTCTGAGCAGCAACTCTGTGAGCTGGTCACCACCCTCCTTCCCCGGGCCCTGCACCCAGGACACAGGGCCAGGAAGTGACAGGAAGAGAACTGTGCTCCCTGGGGGCGCGGCGTGGGGGCTGGACTCTGGCTCCCACCTGGTTGCCAAGGGGAAGCTCAGCCCTGCACACAGCTGGACCGCGGGGGGTGGGGGACAGAGGCCTGGGCCAGCTCTGTCACCGATGTGCTCCGTGACCTTGAACAAGTGCTTTCCTCCCGGCAGCTGTCAATTACCCCGGTCGCTCCCCAGCCGTGTCACTGAACTCAGGTACCTCGGGTGGGAACTCCATCCGTCTTCCATCCATCCACCCATTCATTTGTCTGTCCGTCTACCCATCTTCCCACCCATTGACCATCCACCCTCTGCCCACCCTCTGTCCACGTCCACCCAAACTGCCGATCATGTCCCCTAGGCCACGTTCTTGGTTGGCCCTGGAGTAAAACGGGAATAATACGGGCAAGAGGTCCACACTGTGGGGACACCCCGAGGGTTGCGTGGGGGGACCGGTGCGTGGGCAGCAGCCGGGAGACTCTGGCAGTGGGTGTGTGAGTGAGAGCTGGCGGCAGAGGGCAGGGACAGTGGCAGTGACTGGGACTGGGGAACAGCATTCCTCGTCGGCAGTGAGTAAGGCCTTTGTCACGGGCCAGGTCCTGACCCCCAACACCGCCCCTCACCTTGTGGCCACCACCCCTCCTGGCTGGTCACAGGCAGAACTGAAGGCTTGCTGAGCCGACCCCAGGCAGGGGGCTGGGGGCAGAGCCAAGGTGGGGCACAGAGGGCGGGGTGCTGTGTGAGGGGCTCCCCAGGTGAGCCCACAGGGGGGCATCAGGGCAACCTCGTCCCTGCCCGCTGCAGGGAGGGCAAGGGTCAGAGGGCTCATTTGGCCCCGTGGCCCGCCCCACACCGGCCCCGGTCCAGGAGCCCCGAGTGAGGGCAGTGGCCTCTGTGCACCTGTCCAGGCAGGTCTCTCCCGACTGTGGAGTCCCAGGGCCACCGAGTCGGTGGCGGGCCCCTCTCTGTGTCGATGGCGAGGGGCGGGCAGGGGGTCAGCACCGTGAGCTTCTCCTATGAGAGTCACCCCGGCAGGACCGGGCCCTGGGACCCCAGCATCCCTCGGGGTGGATTTCTGATAAAAGTGAGTACAATTTCAAGTGCAGGGTGAAACTGTCCCCTCAGTGACTAGTGGTGTCTTCTGAGGGGGGGCCCACTCCCCACATTGGGAGCCCGCGACGGGGGAATCAGAGGGGCCCCCCCATGCAGACTCAGGAGGGAGGAGGCAGAGGGACAAGAGGGGGCATCTACCCCCCAAAGAGACCCCAAACAGGCCCACTGCCCCCGCACAGGGGAGCCTCAGGCAGGGCCCGCGGGCAGCCCCTTAACCACGTGGCGCAGAAGAACCCCTCGGAGGCAGCCGGTGTCCACCTGCGGGTGGGCAGGGGGGAGTGTTCAGTCCGCCGGTCAGTCAGCATTGGGCAGGCGGGAGGTTCTGACACCCGCCACGGCTGCGTCGACCGACCCCGAGGACACAGCACTGGGTGATATCGTCACAGAAGGACCCCTGCCATGTGGTCTCGCTCATACTGGTCTGAGGTTCCTGCAGGAATCAAAGCCCCAGAGACGGAGCAGATGGGTGGGGGGGCGGGGGCGGGGTGGGGATGGAGTTCCATCCAGTTCAGAACGACAAAAAGTTCATGAGGCGACGGCTGAGCAGCGGTGTGAATGTGTTTAATGCCGCTCAGCCGTGAGCTTCGAAACGGGAAGGTGGTCATTTCTGCAAGTGGAATCCTCAGCCCTCTGTGGGCGGGTGGGCGGTTCTCCCGTTTACAGGCGAGGAGACTGAGGCCCGAACAGGTGCGGCCCATCCGGTGCACAGGGCGGCCGTGGCGCCGGTGAGCAGGTCTCTCCCAGGCCCCAGGCTCCCGTCCCCCAGGAGAAATGAAGCTTAAACTTGTAAATTCGGGTGGTATTTGGAAACGAACTTTTACCGAAAGCCCGTCTCGTGTAGACACTGAGGGGAATGGCAACAACCGCCGGGTCTGGAGAGGCTCCCGGGGGTGGTGGCATCTGAGCTGACTCCACAGGGACAGAGAGGGTTCTGTCCTTAATCACGACCGTTGTCACAGTCACACGGCAGACGTCCAGTCGCTGGAGGAAAAGGGAAATGCAGGGAGGCGTAACGGAGGAGAAAGTTAGAACACCCCGAATTGGCGCCCCTCAGAGAAACCTCCGTCAGCACTTCGGTTCCCGCTCCTAAAGGCCACGCGGGGTGGACGCCCGCTGTCTACACCGCGGCCGTCCTGTGGACCTAACAGGCTGCACGGGTCCGGGCCTTCTGGTTCCGGGACGTGCTGGGGGTGGGGGGGCTCTGGAAGTCACTCGCCAGGACCCGGGCACCCCAGTGGGAGGGGGCCGACAGACGCGTCCTTACCAAAACAGCCACCCGCGGAGACCCACTGCAGGGCGTGCAGGTCCGGCAGCCTTTCCTCGGCAGACCCAGCTTTGACCGGGACGAAGGGATGCTCACAGTCGTATGTCCCCGAGGGAGGGAGGACGGGGCACCGAAGGGCAGCTTAGTGGCAAGCTACAGGTGGACCCGTGGCCACAGGGTCGCCGACAAGAGAGGCAGCCCTGAGTGGAGTGGGGCCAGTGGGGCCACTTTACCAGGGTCCACACACAGAGCACCCCGAAGCTCAGGATTGGCCATGGCAGTGCCCTGGGGACAGGGGGGCGGGGGTGGCGCTCTGAGGAGGGGGCCGTGAGGAAGTTAGATTCCCAGATCCCCACCCCCTCCAGCTGCCCCTCCCCCATGTCAGCAAAAAGCCCCTGGTTCACTCTCCGGGGGCAGCAGGACCCAGCTCTGCCCCCTTGAGACTGGCAGCCAGACCCTCCCTCCTTCCTGGGGGGCTTCCCTGGGAGTCAGCTCATGCCCTGAAGTGCTGTCCACAATGGCTCCCAGGACCCCACTCCTGAATCTCAGAGGCAGCGAGCCCCCCTTATCCTCGGGCCTCCCACCCAGCTCAGTGCTCCCCCCGAGTCACGGGCGGACAGCCAAAGGGAGGCAGACACCGGGAGGGACGCGGAGGCTGGAACACACACTACAGAGCCGTTTGGAGGGCACGCGGCCCACCCGGCAGCCGACAACTTCATGCTGTGGTCAGTTCCCGAGGCAAAAATAGAGAGGGAGTGTGGAAAGTCAGCAAGAAGAAAATAAAAGTGTCCACGCAAGTCCCCAGCACTGAAGGCAGAGCCCACGGTGGGACCCCAGCAGCCGTGCTCCAGGACAGGTCTCGGGGGAGCAGCGGGGGGTCCGGGGTGCCGGCTGCAGGCAGGAGGATGGGGGGACTGGCCCACGTCGGTGCGCAGTGCCTTCGGGGTCGGGTGTGAGGGCACTGTGGCCACTACCCTGCGGCCACCGTTCCCTCGTCTTCACTGGGGACAGGCTGGCCCGGACCTTCACCTCCACGGGCTTGTCCTGACCACGTGTGGCTGGAGTTCCCACCTCATGCTTTTCCTGAGGCCGCTGCCACGAACAACCGCAGACCTACTGGCTTGAGACAGACCTGGGGTTTGTTTACAATGGGTCTTGCTGGTATCAGGAGGTGCTGAGGTCTTGGGGGACTACTTCCCTTTCCGGGAGTCAGGAATCGATTTCCTTGCTTTTACCCGCTTCTAGAGGCTTCTGCAACCCTTGGGTCCCTGTCACCTTTTGAAATCAAAGGCAGCAAGGCGGCCGAATCTCTCTGCCTCTGTCTGCCACACGTACAAGGACACTGGTGGTGACGTGGCCCCTGTATAGTTCAGGGACACTCCCTCTCTGACGGCCAGCTGAGCACACCTACACCCTTGATCTGCAGCCCCCCGACACTGCCCCTCCGCCTGGACCTCCCCTTCTCTCCCTCCACCCTCTGCTCCAGCCGCACCGGCCACCCTTCCCTCCAGGCCTCCACATCGGCTGTCCCCTCTCTGGAGGTGTTCACGTAGCTCCCTCCTCACTTCGTCACATCTCTGCTCAAATGTCACCACCTCAGAGGTCTCCCTTGTTCTCCTTCTTGCGGACTGGACCCTCCTCGCCTCTGGTCCCTCCCCCCGTCCCTGCTTCCTCCACAACACGGGCAGCCCTCTGCCATACTGTGTGTCTCACTCAGCAGCCTCCTCCATGAGAAAGTGAACTCCGGGGAAGGTGGGAGGTGGCTTTTGTCTATTTTGGTCACAGCTGCACCCTTGGAGTCTGTGGCCATGCTGGCACACAGTAGGTGTGCAGTGAACACATACCACTCGGATGAACACATGGACCCCTGACCTTGGTCAGTCCTACTTTTGACACCAGAGAGATTTGATCAGAACACTGAGGGTGAGTAGGGAGGGGCTGGAGGAGGCAGTTGCCAAGGCAACTGTAAACCTTCTAGGCCAGGATTGGCTGAGAAGCTGACCACCTCTGGAGCGCACGGACTTGTGGGAGAGGAGATTTGAAATAAAAGCAGCGCTCTCAGGCTCTGGGGCTCTCCTTCCTCGGGGTAGTGGGGCCGAGGCTGTCTGCATCTCCCAACGGATGGTGTTTTGAGTGGGAAGGGACTCCAGGCGCAGCCTAGGGTCGGGCTGGCCTGGCAGAGGGTGGCAGGCTCACTCTTCCCTGGGTGTTCTGGAGGGGACAGGCTCTGAGGCAGAAGCCTGCCGTTCTTCCCAACGGTGTGGCTTTTGTATCTGATGTTGTTTTAGTTTGTAAGCTCCCCCTGTAGAATTAAGATAAAACTAATAAGGGGAAAGATAGGAGAGCCCCGGTGTTAGAGTTTAGCCTTAATTGATTGGTTTAAGTGATGGAAGCTGTAACTGAAGAGTTAAAAAGTTTAACCTTAATTGAGAGCTTCAGTGACTAATGCAGTGGAAAGCTGTTATTCCAAAATTGTGAAGCTTTTGAATAAAAACTCCTCTCCTGTATCACCAAGTCTTTGCCTCTGGAACTTAGCCAGAGGGCGGTGGCGGCCATGGGACCCTGATGGCTATTCGGTAACACTCTCCCGCCGGCCCCCAACCGAGGGTGGGTGTCCCTGGGATGCAGCGGGGCCGTGGTCTGGCTCACGTCCTCCTGAAAACGGCACCTGCCCCAGGCACTGCCTTTCCTCTGATGGCCAGGCAACCGCCAGTCAGCGTTCTGTCCCCGGGGACTGGCCTGCTCTGGACACGCCGTATAAACGGAGTCATCCGGCATTTAACGTCTGGCTTCTTTCACGTACTCGAGTGCCAGGCTCGCGCATGCTGACGCTTGTGTCAGCACTCCAACCCTCTTCGGGGCTGAACAATGGTCTGCGGTGGGGACAGACCGCATGTCACCGGCCACCGCGGCGGCCGCCATGTCCCTCACTTGTTTCGACGTCATTAAGTGTCTATAGCTAGACGCCGGTTTTTAAGCGTCTGGATTAGGTGACAAGACAAGAAGATTGTCAGCACAAAACCCAGCTGGTGGTCGCCTCTGGGCTGGAGGAGGGGGTGCAATGGGAGGAGCTCCATCCATGGAGAATGTCACCCAGGGGTCCCCGCGTCTCGGCCCCCGATGGGCTGCGTGCCCAGCTCTCGGGGTGAGCGCAAAGCTCCTGAAACATGCAGCTCACTAGTGGTTTTGCGAGTAACAGATTTATTGAGACATAATCTGCATTTCCTAACATTCAACGTTTCTTAGTGCGCAACTCTGTGGCATTTAGCACACTGACAGTGTCGGGCCTCCGTCACCACTACCTGGTCCCAGAAGGGAACACCATCCCCACCAAGCAGTAACGCCCAGGACTGTGGCCCCCAAGCCCTGGCCGTGACGAATCTGTTTTATTAAAAATATTTTATTTATTTATTTTTAGAGAAGGGAAGGGAGAGAGGAAGAGAGGGAGAGAAACATCAATGTGTGGTCGCCTCTCGTGTGCCCCCTACTGGGGACCTGGCCTGCAACCTGGGCCTGTGCCCTGACTGGGAATTGAACTGGTGACCCTTCGGTTCGGCAGGCTGGCACTCAGCCGGCTGAGCCGCACTGCTGCCCCATGGGCAGGGCCGGGCAGAAACCGCGAAGGGCTGCCTTGCGCCCCCTGGGGTCTGGCCAGGGCCATGCGGCCTTTTGTGCCTGGTCTCCTCCACAGGAAAGCCCTTCGTGGGGCTCACTCACGCCGGGCGCGTGCCAGCTCTTCAGTCCTTTTTATGGCCCTTCCTGCTCCGAGGTGCAGGCCCACCGCATCTCACCCTCCATCAGCGGGGACTCTCGAGTTCCCTGCCCCCGAGACTCACGGCAGGCTAGGGGACCCAGGGGACCGTCAGCTTCTGCTGGGTCTGCTCAGGTTCTTCTGGAAGCTTGAACCGTCTTCCAGCCTCAGAACTTAGCCCCAAAGCAAAGGCTCTGAAAACGGTCCTGGGGGCCGAGACCGTTTCCCCCACTTAGACCCGGTTCTGCTGGGCCAACCCTGCCCGGGGATACCTTTCTGGCGTCTTGGCCGAGCGGAGAAAAGGAGGGCCCGCTGCCAGGGCCGCTTTCCTTGCCTCGCAAAAGGCGCACACACAAGAGGAAACTCTCCGAGAGCAGATCGGATGGGAACCGACCCTCCGACGCATGACATCACCGGAGGACATAAATCTCGGGCGGCGGGATTTATTTATGTTAAGAAATCCACAGATGATGCCGAGTTTGCAACGGCTTTGTTTAAGTGATAGTTTTTCCTTTCCAGTGAAAGTTGGAGCGAGGGTAAACAGCTCCAGCTGTAAAAATGAAAGGCGGGTGTGAGGCCGGGCCGATCACTGCGCAGAAAAGCGGAGTGGGGAGGGCACGGGCCCTTCCAGCTTCTCGAAGGAAAACCGCCCTCTGCCACCATGCGACACTAGCAGCCGCCTGCTGTTTACTAATTAACCTATTTCAAAGCACCGCGTCTTGACTGGAAGCTGCCCCTTCTCTGATGTGAAAACTGGCTCATTCGTGTCTGTTAGAACGACCGTGTCCCATGTGGTCCAGGCTCAGAGCACACGTCGCTGACACACGTAGTTTCAGATGACACATTTTGTGATTGGACGTACCTTTCTGGAAGCCCAGATGTTGAGTCTGACTGTGTGGCGTGATCACCCCAAGTGGACTCCCCAGAGCCACTGGCCGGGTCGTGGGACCTGGGAGGGCCGCCCTGAGGGGGGCCCTGGTGCCCCAGTGAGAGCTGGACTCGGCAAAGGCCGACCCCACGTGGACACAGGCAGACATGTGTCTCGGTGACTGTCAGGGGTGCCCGGGTGACCCCGCCTGGCCACACACCCTGGAACTCGCCCTCTGGCCCCAGTGATGGCCAGGGTCCAGGCTGAGACACCGCCCCCCACCCAGCTTCCCGGGATCTGCGATGAGCCTCGCTCCTCTGGGCCTCAGTTTCCCAGCTGTAAGGAGCAAATAATTGCAGTCCCTTCTGCACGAGACTGTTGGGAGAGTCTCATGGCGCCTCGAGGAGACCCAGGGGCGCGGGCCGAGCCTCTGCAGCACCCACCTGGCTGCATCGCTCCAGGCCGGGGCACCCCACGGATGGTCTCCTGACCTCGCTCTTCCCAGCACGTTCCCTTGCCTGTCACCCTACCCAGCCCTCTGAGCACGTCGGCCTCCTGGGCCCAGTGAGCCCCACGCTGCAGGACTCCTGGGCGCTTGCTCACTGCTCGGTCCCCTCACAAGGCTCTGGTTTGCTGCTGCATACAGGTGGCCCTTTGCAAGCCGGGACAGGTGAAGGAGGGTCACTCAGCATAGGGTGGCTGCCTCCACTTCCTGGAACGTGGTCTTGGTCTCCTTCGGTCTTGGGTAGGGGGGGCTGGGACCAGGGTGTGGGCACACAGGGGTCGCTTCCTACATGCCCAGCACTCCCCACTCTTCCGTCTCTGCACTGAGCAGCCCAACAGGCTCCCAGGATGGGGCCGCATGCCCTGGGGCTCCGGGTCTGCTGCGGAGAACTCGCGACCCAACAAGCACCACAGGATGGTGCCTTCCAGCAGCTCTGGCTGCCCTGGGTCCTCTGCCATCTGCCAAGAAAGGAAAGGAAGGAGGAGGGAAGAGAAAGAAGGATGGAGGGAGGGAGGGAGGGAGGGAGGGAGGGAGGGGGCAATGAGTGCTGGGTCTGTGCCAGGAGCCAAGAGTCCCGCCCACCCCCACCCCCACTTGGGGCAGGTGGCGACCTATGACCAGCACCGACTGCAGGTGCTGGGAGACCAGCTGGCCCTCCAACAGCCTCCACTCCAGACCAGGCGAGCCTGGGTCAGGCCAAGGTCAAGAGGGCGGGGCTGACCCTGGAAGCCCCTTGAGACCAGCTGGACTGTCCTCAGCCCCCACCGCACTTGCCTCTGTGACCAGCGGGGTGGGGGTGCCACCCTCCAGGACCCCTACTCAGAGCCCTTGCAGCAGGCCTGGGCTCTGGGAGAGGCGGGGTCAGAGGGCGCGGGGACCCTGCCACCCGCAGTCTGTGCTCTGGCAACCGAACAAGAGCTCCAGGGGAGCCCCGCCCCCGCTTGTCCGCCCCCGCAGTACGCACAAGAAACTGCCCCCGCCCCCGCAGCTGGGCGGGATGACCCAGGGTTTCAGAGGGCATGAGCCGGAGAAGCTGGCTCGGACATCGGTCAGGTCCGCCTGTCCCCACCCTTCCCTGCTGTCCTTGCCCTGGGGGGGGGGCACAGCGCAGGAGCAGGAGGGGGCTCCGGAGGATGGCGGGTGTGCGCTCGCGGGCTGGGGGGGGGGCAGGCAGTGCCCTGCAGTCCCTCTGCCCCCCTCCGGGCACACCCCCCCCCATTATAATTCCAAGGCTGTCCCGCGTCCCTGCCTCTGCGGCCACCGCCCCTCCATCAGGGGCTCCGTCCACGATGCAGGACGGAAGTGTGGGGGCGGGGCGCCCTCCCGCCGGAGCAGGTGGGGGAACCGACTGCCGGTGTCCCGCCCGCCCCCAGGGCCAGGGCGGCCGCCACCTCCCGCCCCTGGAGAACACGCAGACTCGTTCCATCACCTTCAGTCACTCGGTCAATGCGCAGAGGCGATTCCCCCCCCCCCCCCCGGAGGCAGTCCCAGTCCCCGCCCTCTTCTCGCCCACCCGCCCCAGATCAGAGGTTCAGCAGCCAGGGCCGGTGGGGGAGGGGCGTCGCCCGGCCTCCCTCACTGGCCGCTCCGCGCCCCTCCCTCCTCCCCACCCCCATCGGTCCTACGGGCAGCTATAGGAAGCCCAGGCCTCCAAGGTCACGGCCCAAGGGTCCTGCCCAGACTTGCCGGGACCGACAGGTCCCCAAAGCCAGGAACACCCAAGCCAGGCCACAGCGGGGAGCGGAGGGAGGGGCTTTTCCTCCGGGGAGCTCGGCTGGGGAGCTCTGTGGCCTGTCGCCCTCTTGGGCAGCACCAGCACTTGCCCTCCGCGAGACCTGGGGTGCGGGGTGGACCCCGAGAGTCCGAGCGTGGCCTGCCGAGCCTCCCTGCTCCACAGGGGTCGTGAGAAGCCCAGGGCGAGCGGCACCCTGAAGGGCAGACCTGACCAGCCCTGGAGAGGGGAGCCCGGGCAGGGCGGGGGGGCAGAGACCGCTCAGGGCTGCCTTGCACCCCCTGGGGTGTAGCACCACCTGAACCCCACCACTCACAGGTGGCCCCAAAGGGAGGGCTGCCGGCGGTCTCCCGCCTGCAGTCTCCACCCGCCGGTCCTCCCCCAAACCTCCCAGAGGTCTGTGAGCAGGGGAGGGGGTGTGCGGCCCCCTTCCCATTTCTCAGACGGGCCACGGAGGCCAAAGAAACCCCCCAGCAGCTCGCTGTCCAGGGGCACGTTCGCGGGTGTCCAGCCCTCAGGCGGAAGGCGAAATCTCCTTTCCAAACTGAGGAGGCTGGCGGTGTGGGGGCAGGGCGGCGGCGCGGAAGAGGGAAGGGCCGGCTTTGCAAACCGAGGTGTGCATTCGGGCGCAAGCAGATTCGGGAGTCTCCCTGGGTACCCGGCGGCCCGGCTGGCATCCTCAGCTACCCAGTGTAGGGGGGCGCGAGGACAGGGCTCCCGCTCAGCGGCTCCCGGGGCTCGGCCGTCCGGGAGGCCACACGGCTCCCCTTTTCGTTGTCGCCAGGACCCTGTCCGAGCGCAGCCAAAACGGAGAGCAGTGGGCGGCGGCCGCGTCCACACGGCCCTGTTCCGGAGCGGCCGCAGTAAAAACTCTGCGGCGCTCGGCTCTGACGGCGCTGCGGGCCCGGCCAGGGCGCTGGGGGACGAAGCTGCTCTGGACGTGGGGCGTGGGCGGTCCGGGGTTCGGGCGGCGCGGGGCTCCGTGCTCCAGGTGGTGCTGGCGACTCGGGGCGCGGGGTGAGCACAGGGCTCAGGATCACCGCAAACCGAACAACGGGATTCGTTGGCCGATTTTTAAAGGCTGTGAGACGGCGCGGGAAACCGATTTCGTTTATTGCTCCCCGCGGCGACGGCCGCCCGCGCAGGCAGTTGCGGAGTCCCGCGGCGGCGGCCACTTAGTCCCGGCCCACCGTGCGCTCCACCGCGGAGGTCGAGTCACGGAGCTCCTTGCACCTCGCAGGGCACGTTCGGGTCAGGACACAGGAGCCAGCTCCCTCCTGCGCCCAAACAGGGATCGCAGGCCCACGCGGGTCCCGGTCTCTCACGAATCAAAACAAAAAACCCTGGGCTGCACCCCCCAAACGCACGTGGCAGATCCCAGGGGTCGCTTGGAGGTGGCTGCACTCCCTGGAGAAGGGGGCCCCGGCCAGGGTGCTGGCCTGCAGGCAGCGCAGGAAACAGAGGCAGGTTTGGAAACGTCAGGGCTGAGCTCGACACCGGCTGTGGGCGCACATCGCTGGGAAGTGCGAGCGGGAGCATCCCGGCCCCTGGGACCCAACCCCAGAACCAGGGGCTGGGCGCTGCGAGGCCACCCTCCTGGGCAGCGAGGGAGCCGCCTCGCCCCACGGCTGCGGAGCTCACTGGGCGGGAGATTGGGGCCCCCGTGCTGTCCTCTGGACCTTGAGAGAGTATTTGGGTGTCGAGGGGTGTCTCTGGGGCTGGGATCAGCAAAGGGGCAAAAGGGGGCCCGTGGCCCCGGTCTGGAGCAGAGGAGCAGGGCTGCGGGCTAGTGTGGTGGCCCCCCAGGGCAGGAAGGATGGGGCCCTGGGGTGACTGTGCCCCACACCCTCCCAGTCTAGCGAGAGCACTCGGGTGAAGGATTCAGCCTGGGTGGCGAGGCCTCGGCGCTCCAGCCCCACGAGTGTCCGGTGCAGGGCCAGACCACCCGGCTTCTCCTTCCAGCGGCGGGAGTCACACTAGCCTGTCCCCGGGCATCCCTCTGGTCTCCGGCCTTCCGCTGCTCAAATCTGGGAGGCAGGTCCACCTGGCGGGGTCAGGAGAAGGTGCCCGGAGAGGACTGCCGCATCTTGGCCCGACTCCGTGGCCCTCTGCGGGGGGGTGGGGGGTGAGTGCTGGTGGGCTGGACACCCCCAGGGGTGGCTCCGAGCCCCCCCCCCGCCCCCGGCAAAGGGAGAAGGACTCCCTCCTGTCTGCTGCTCAGCCTCTTTCAGAGCAGAGACCAGAAGGTGAGCAAAGCTGACCGGGAATCCGATGGAGCTCAGAGACTGGGCGCCTGGCAGCCTGGGCCGGGCTGAGCTGGGGAGCGGGAAGTGGGGCCGGGTGTGGAGACCGGGCCAGGTAGGCACTTCTGTCCTGGGGGCGGCTGGCCCTCCCCACCTCCCCGCAAGTTCTGCAGAGGGCTCCCCAGGCCTGGGCACCTGGGTCTCACAGGGCCGGTGCCGACCTCCTCTCCAGAGGTCAGACCTCCACTGGCTGCCAGTCAGCCCGGGGCACTGGCCCTGGCCGAGCAGAGAACACACCCCAGCCTCGCAGTGGGTGGACTCGGGAGTGCAGAGTGTGCCCTGGTGTGGTGCTAGTATTCTCGGGCTTCTCCCGGAGTTGGGGGCCTGACTCACTCGTGGACACCGCCATGCCGACCGCAGCACCGCAGGCCCCGCCTGGCTGGCCCTTCCACACCCGGCCCCCTCCCAGAGCGGTGCACCGGAGCCTGGGTCCCCAGCTGGACCTCCCTGCTGGCACCACAGGCTGGATCAGGTGAAGCTCCGGCTGAAGCGGGCTCCGGGCAGTAAAAGTCCTCTCTCCAAGCCCCTGACCCCAGCAACGAAGTCCATCCCCACAGGCAGAGAGGGTGAGACATGTCCACGCAGCCAGCCCACAGCCCACGGAGCCCCGACAGTCTGACAGGGGAGGAGAAGCCTGAAGCCCTGGAGGTGGCTGGAGTGGGGCGGGCGCGGGGCGCTGGGCAGCATGGTCATGGGGCTCCTCGGGGCTGGGCTCACCTTGAAAACCACCTTTAATCCGTTCAGTGTCAGTGAAGGGACAGCGGCCCCCACTTGCCCACACCTGTCTCCCCAAGTCCCCGAATGTCTTTGGGCGAGACACAGCTGGGGGCCCAGTAGAACGGGCTCTGACGTCTGCTGTCCCCGTTCTCTCCGAGGCGCCACGAGGCCCGACCTGCTCTCCGTTCTAAGTCTGGCCACGCGGGGGCAGGGCCTGGCCAGGCCAGGGCCATGGCCTTGGGGACGGCCTGCCTGGGCTCCTCAAGCTGATCGGGCTGTTTGGAGGGAGACCCTGAAGGAGCTGCAGCACCTGTGGGGGTCAGCGCCCCACCTGTCCCCTTGTCAACCTTGTCCCTACTCCCTCCTCCCCCAGGCAGGCCCAGAGCTGAGTTCCACCCCCACCCAGCAGCGCCCTAGCAGGGGGAAGGGAAGAAAGGGCCAGTGCGGCCTTCGGCCCTCTCTTCCGGGCCCTGGCAAAGGGCAGGCTCAGGTGTGGAGAGCAGCCTGGCCAGGGCTCCGTGGCCTCTAATTGCCTCCCGGGCTGTGGGAGGGAGCAGGGCGAGGGCCAGGTGCTGCTGGAGAAGCCTGGGCCTTCCTAACCTGGGCGTCTGCCGGGGACCAGGGCTGGGTTGGGGTCAGGAGCTGGGAGGGGGCCCTCCCTGGCGGTGGGCATGCTTCCCAGGCACCCTTGCATTCTCCCAGTCCTCATACCTAATCTCGCTGGGGGGCTCCCTGCACGGGGGGGGGGGGTCTTGGCCGTGCGCCTGCGCTCTCTCTGCTGGCGGCCCAGCCGGGTCAGGCCCACCGGCTGCAGCTGCCTGGGCGGGGCCGGGCGGGTGGCTGCAGAGCTCTGGGGATCCCGCAGCCTTCCCTCCGGCCTCTGCCAGCAACCACCCTCCCCACCCTGGGAGGCGGCGGGCTCTGCGCCGGCCTTCGGCCATGCCCTACTCCTCGCTGGGCACCGAGAGCCTGGCAGCAAGGCCCAGGGCCTCTGAGCCCAGGGGTGTTCCGCCCGGCCCATGGGGAAAGACAGGGTGTGTGGTGGGGTGGGGTGGAGGGTGACAGGCCCTGGGAAGGAGCGGTGGGTACGGGCGGGGGGGGGGGCTGAGCTGCCTGTGCCCTCAGGGTCCTGGAGACTGGGCAACACTTACCCAAGGGCCCAAAAAACGGCAGAGGCAGCGGGGTGGCCAGCGGGGAGCCCCTCCTCCATCAGGGGCAGCGATGGGGCACGAGACAGGACACCCCAGAACACTGGGAGCTCCTTGGGGTGGGGGGCATTCGAATTCCCCCTGGGGAAGTGCTGTGGGCCGAGGGGGCTCCGAGAGGGAAGGCCCAGGACACCGCCCCCTCGGAAGCCAGCAAAGCCGGGTTGTCAGACTCTTCCTCTGGGGTAGCTTCAGCCGTGTGCCCTGGCCGTCAGTGCCGCTGCTCGGACCCCAGTGTCCAGCCAGCTCCCATCCGGACTGGTCACTGTTTCTATGCCCAGGGCGTGGGTCCGGAGTGTAGGTCCCAGGGACGGTGCTGCTGGCCTCACTGCACCATGCCGGGGAGGGGCCTGGCCAGGAGGGCCCCCAGCCCCGGAGACCCCCCGCTTATGGGTGGGACCCCTCCCAGCCTCAGGCTGACGCTGGGGCAGCTCCAAGTCCTGCGGCCCGGCAGAACCTTGGTTCTCCAAAAGGCGCGGGCGTCAGTGCCTGCGCTCACTTCCAGTCCATTCTTGACTCCCGGACAGACGCCGGAGCAGTTCTCGCTGTCCCCACCAGGCCCCGTCCCCGCACGCCCTGCCTGCGCCCCACCGGCCCCTCTGCTGCCCGTCCTCCGAGTTGGAGGGTTGCCGGCAGAAGGAGCACCCGGTCGGCTTCCGCCCGTCCTTCTCCACCTGCCGCTCCGACCCTCCCGTTCCCTACGCGCACCTGGGCCCAGAGAGGCGAGGGGGGGAGTGTCCCCAGAGGGCCTGGTCTCCGGAGGTGGTCCCGCTCCGGCGCGCACCGCTGGGTACTCACCTGGGGGCCGCGGAGGCGGGAGTGCGCAGGCCGTCCCGGGGCGGCGAGGTGCGGGGACACCCGAGGTGCGGACGGCTGCCCCCGCGCTGCCTCCCGGTGCTGGGCGCGTTCGTCCCTGCAGCTCCGAGCAGGACCGAGGGCAGCGGGTCGGAGTTTCGCCCGCGGGCCCCGGGCGGTGGCGGAGCGCGGAGCTGGCGGCGCTGGCGCTGCTGTTTTCGAGCCGCCGAGTCCGGAGCAGCGGCGGTTGGGTGGGGGCGAAGGGGAGGGGCGCGGGCAGGGGAGGCGCGCGGGGGGCGGCGGCCGGGAGGGGGCTTCGGCGGAGCCGGGTTCCGGTGCGCGGACCCGGACACCCCCTCGGGCGGTCGCGGGGCAGGGGCGGGGACCGAGGGGACAGACGCGGAGGAAAGCGGGCAGTGGCGACGGCGAACGCAAAGCTGTTTAATTAGCACTGACAGGCGAGAAAACGGAGCAAAACCGACCAGACCCGCGTCCGAACTGTCGGCGCGTCTGCCCCCAGATCGGAGGAAGCCGCCGGGGCAGACGCGGCCGCCGCTGCATCTCCAGTCCGCGGGGCGCGAGCCGCCGCGCAACTTGACGCAGGCGGAGGGTGGGGGGATCGCCGCCTCGCCGCCGGGGCCACCTGGGTCCTTTTAAAGTGTCCGGGGTGCGGGCCCCGGGCGGGAGCGCCGAGCCCGGAATGTTTTCTTAAAGGGCCAGTTCCGAGCTGCGCGGCGAAGGGGGGTGGGGGAAGGGGGGGGGGGGAGAGAGAAGTGAGGTGAAGCCCGGGAAGGCCGAGGCGAGCCCCCCAATCCCGCGCCGGGGCGGCGGCGGCGGCGGCGGCGGCGCGACGATGAGGATGATGAATACATTGCAAAGTTTTTTTGGCCCCGGCGAGGGGTGTCAGATTGAGCGCTCTGTGCGCATGTGCGAAGGTGTCCAAACTGACAATGCTGGGGAGATGAAGATAGTGTGTAGCTGCTTCTGGACTCCAGGAGGAGGAGAGAGATTCCGCGAGCCGACACCATGCGATCCAAGGCGAGGGCGAGGAAGCTAGCCAAAAGTGAGTCTCCTGCGCTCGGCCGCGCCGCGCCGGCGGGCCCGGGCCGCGGGGCCGAGGCGGCCGGGCCAGGGGTGCGCGTCGGGGCGCGGCCGGCGCGCCTCGGGCTCCCGGCCCCCGGATCGGCCGCGCGGCCCGGGGGCTGCTCCGCCTCCCGCGCTCCGGGGCGGCCGGGCTCCGTGCGGAGGCTCGGGGCGCCGGGCCGCGCGCTCCCCGAAGGCGCCGGCCCCCTCCTCGCCGAACCCCCCCCCTCGTCAGGCGCTCGGGCCCGGGAACCCGAGGCGCGCGGTGGGGGCCGGGGAGGGGGGCGGAGGGGGCGGGCTGGGGGTGGAGGGGAGCGAAAAGCGAAAGTTAGCGAAAAGTTGACGAAAGGGGAGAGCAACTTTTCCTCCTCGCTCGCTCTCTCCCTCTCTCTCCGAGTGGCTCTCAGCCCTGGTCAAATCATATTCCGGGCTTTTGAAATAGTGGGCGCTAGAGCACCGCCTTTGGCGTCCGCCAGCCGGGCGCAGAGGAGGGAGACCCCGAGCCGGGGAGGGGGCGGAGGAGGGGGCGCGGGCCGGCGCCCACCGGCTCCGCGGGCGCGAGGCAGGGCTGGCCACGGCAGGACGGCCGCAGCCCTTGGGGAGTAAAATGGAGACGTTTTCCTGGGCTCGGAACTGCGGTCGTGAAGTTCATTCCCAAGTGGTGCCCCGTGCGGCGGAGGGCGCTCCTCCGTGCCTCCGGCAGCCCATGCCGGCCGCCCGGGCGCGGTTGCCTCGGGCAGCAGCGTCCCCGCCGCCGCCGCCGCCTGCACCCTCGGCCCCGCTCGGACCCTTCAGCGCCCGCTCGCCTGGCACAGCCGTGGAGGCCGGCGGGGACAGAGCGGCCCGGCGAGACCGCCGGGTCTCGGTCTTACTTTCTCTTTCGTTCCGACTCGGGCTGAGCCCCGGGCTGCGCGCGCCCAGCCTGCCGCCTCCAAGTCCTCGCCTCCGGGTCTCCGCCGCCGGCCCGGTTCTACCGCCGCCCGCACCGCCGCCGCGCCTCCGGGACACCCGTGCACCTTCCACGCCGCGGCGCCGGCGTTTCGGGCCGCAAGGCCCCGGGGCCCGGGGTTGCGGCCCGAGAGGCGGGCAGGTGGGGGCGGCAGCGGCGGCGAGGCCGGGCGAGGGCGGCTCCCGCAGCCCCGGCGGAGGCCCGGCTGCAGCGAAGCGGCGAGCGCCGCGCGGAGTGAAATCGGCGTCTCCTGCTCTCGCCGCCTCCTTCTCCGCCGGCCGCCAGCCCACGGGCGGAAGGGGAGCCCAGCCTGCTCCCCTTGGGGTCCCCGCCCGACCACCAGGCCGTTCTGTCGGCTCCTCCTCGGCCTGACTCTGCCGTGCCCGGCGGCGCGGCACTCGCCGACCCCAAGCCTGAGCCGGAGGGCGCGAAACTTGCGACAGTTTTCAGAGGAAGTTCTGTTCTCCGTGTTCGGTACTCGCCCTGGCTGGGCGGGACAGCGGCTCCGCAGTCGCAGGCCGTTTGTGGGGTCTGCCCGGGAAAAGCAGGTCCCAGCTTATGTAGGGTGCCGGTTGGGGACCTTCGTGGAGGCGCCCCCTTTCTGGCCAGCCTCCTCTGCCCAGTGCTCCTGGCCTGGGTCCCCCCAGTCTTCCCGGCCCTTCGTGACTTCTGGCCCCTCTTGGTGCGAACGAGGTCCCCTTTTCAGTGCTGGCTCCGCAGCCCCAGCGCTACCTGCCTGCTGGCGTGCGGGGTGTGCGTTTTCGTGTGCACGCTCGGGTCTGTGTGTGAGGGAAGGGCCGACTCGAGACTCGAGACTCTCAGTCAGGACTGCCTGCCGCCTGCGTCATACTCTCTCCGGGAAGGGCCCGAAGCTGGGGCGGGAAAGTGGAAGGTGGCCTCTTTCTCCTGGACTTCGCTGCAAGCGAGAGGCAGCCCCGGAAACTTCCCACGCCCGGCAGGCAGCCAGCCTGGCCCCGGTCTGGCTGTTGGCACTCTTGTCTGCTCCACCCCAGCAGGTGGGGAACGCGGCCGGCCTCAGGGTCGGAAGGGCCAGGCCCTGCTCAGGGCCCAGAAAGGTGCCTGGCCCTGCCTTGCAGCCTGGCCTGGGTCTGCAGAGCGTGGCCGGGGGTCCGGCAGTGCACAGACGCCCTTTCCCAGGAGTTCTTGGAGAGAGAAGCGCAGGCCAGTGTGCCAGCCAGGCCCAGGCCCAGCTGCAGCCCACACGGGGCAGGCTCCGGGAAGCCCTCCCTCTCAGGCCCCAGGGCTGAGCCAGCTGCCCCCAGCCGTCCCGAGAAGGTGGCTCAGCAGGCACGGAAATGCGGCTGCCTCCCCGACGCGGTGGAGCACAGGATCCACGGGGGAATCTCATGTCGATGGACGATATTTTGAACAGATGTGGACGTCCTTGGGGACCCGGCTTCGTTACCTGAATCTGGGGCAGAGGGCAGCTCCAGGGCCTCCATCGGATGCCCCCCCACCTCCACCCCTGGGCCGCATCCCAGCCAGGGTCAGGGGCTGGGGCTGAGCAGAGAGGTCACGGGTAAAGGACACTGCATAGGGACAGACTGGGCCTGCAGCCCTGTGCCGGGCAGGGAAGGACACCCAGGTCCGTGGCTGTGACCCCCGACACAGGGCTGCGGGCTCCCTCAGAGGTGCATCTGTGTCTCCCCAGGACCCCACTTCAGGGGGCCTCCTCCGTCGGGCCTGCAGGCTGGCCGAGCAGGGTGGCGCCTGGGGGCCGACTCTGTTGAGCTTCCAAGGACAGAGGTTCGTGGGGGTTCAGGCCTGGGCTGCTGGGAAACTCATGACCTCCGCAGCCTGTACTTGGGGGCCTGGGGGCAGAGTGAGGGCAGCTGGGGTCCCAGGTCCCCTCACACAGGCCTGTGGGGAAATGAGACTGTCTCGCCGCCCATTTACAAATCTGAGTGTCTGATAAGAGCTTGGAGTTTCTGTCTCTGCCATGAGCCAGGCGGGCAGGTGGGTGGCAGGTCAGCACAGCTGTGGTGCCCTCCTCACCTCTGTGCTGAGGGACGGTCGGGCCAGCGCCTCCGTGGGAGCTGCCCGTGAGCGAGGCCTGATCGGCATGGAGGTCACACCCCCCCAGGTCCTAGTTGCCACGTATCCCAGGCCTGGGGGATGCTGTTCTCAGGATGACTGGCTGCCCAGGCCCTCGGGTGGGCTTGGTGGCTGCCCCCTGGGCTGGAGGTGGCCCTTTGTGTCCCTTTGTGTGTATTCAGGCTGATGTGTGAGACAGGTTGGGGGAGGTGGGGCTGGGGACTGAGCTCCCAGAGGTTGGCTCTCCCCCGAAACAGGGCAGGCTCCCTCATCTCTGCTGGGCCCTGCCCTTCTCCCACCCTGGGGCACCTCTGCCCCCTCCATGGGTTCTCTTCCCTGAGCCAGGATGGCGGCCTCCTGTTCCGACGCCTGGGAGGGCCACAGCGCCAGGAAGTGTCCGGCGGTGGCGGAGCGGCTAGCCCGCTTCGGGCGAACGTGCAGAGGCCGAGGGGAGGGCGGGGTGCAGGGCTGGCGGCCAAGGCCAGGTGCCCTGCGGCGGCTCGCTCCGAAGCCCGCGGGCTCTGATTTCGCGGTTGGCCTGCGGGTGGGCCCTGGCCAGAGGCCTGCGGGAGAAACGCCGGGGGTTGCCAAGTCCTGCGAGTGAAGTGACCTGCGGCGGCTTCCCCCAGGAGGGACATCGCTACTTTCCAGGGTCCCTGGTCCCAGAAGCCCGCTGCCGACTCTGCTGTTCTCCACCCTGACGGAGCAGGTGCGGGCCGGGCCTCCCGACCGTCTGGCCCTCGGCTGCCCTGCTCCCTGCGTCCCCATCTGGGCAGAGCGTGGGGCATGGGACCTGGTACCCATTTCTGTTGAGAGGCCAGGTGCTGGCGGTGGGGTGGGTGGAGGCTCCCCCCACTGGGCCCCTGGGGGAGGCAAGCCAGCTCTCTGGGCCACTTTGGGCGCGATTAGCCCCCTGTTTTATTCAATTAGGAGGCAATTAGGGATCCTTGGGGGGCTGGGCTGGTAATTAAGGTGATGTATAATTAGAGTTTCAACAAAAATTATCCAGGATTAAAAATCTTTTGAGTAATTTCGTTTAAAAATCTTAAGTAGCGCTAAACACAATTTATCAGGCTTTGAATCAGCCCCTGGAACACGTCTCCGACGCCGCAGCCTTGGTTTCTGGGGCGCGAGGGCTTGGGAACAGCCGGGGCGCCGTCCCCGTGCGCCAGGGAAACTGCGCCGCGGAAGGAGCTTCCGCAGCAGGCACAGGGCGGCCTCGGGCGCAGACTCTGCCGCCGAGGGCTCCAGACGGTGCGGGCCGATGGGGCGCGGAACCTGGGAGCCCGGGAGTGGGCCCAGGGTCGCTGCAGCGGCTCCCAATTCTGGGTTCACAGAGTCCCTCCCAAGGACTGCGCGCGGAGGGAGCAGCGGCCGCGTCTACACCGCGCAGCCGGGTTGTGGCGAGGGTTCTGCCCGGGCGCCTCTGACCTCAGCCCGGCCGGCTCTTTGCCCTCCCCTGGGGCCCGGTGCAGCCTCGAAGGGCTCTGCCTCCGAGCTTCCCCAGCGGGCGGGCTCCGCACCCAGACCCCTGACTTTCTACCCAGGCTCTGCAGGCCCAGTTTGCGGCCGCTTCTCCGACAGAGGCGCAGAGAAACGGGGGGAGAGTCTGGGTCTCAGTCAGGGCAGCGAGGAGAGGAGAGATGACGGTTCAGGGGTCCGGACTGTGGTGGAGGGTGGGTCAGGCTTCCCGGGGTCAGCCCAGCTCCCGCAGAGGCGGCTCCGGGCCCTCGCGCTGCACACACCTGTCTGCTGCGGAGCCAAACAGCGTCCCTGCCTGCTCTTCGGCCCCCAGGGAGAAGGTCAAGGTTCCCCTTGAGGCAACCGCGGTCACGTGGAAGACGTGACCCAGCCCCCTCACCGACCCTGGGGTGGATGCAGTGTGGCCGGCGGGCACCACTTTAAGGGGAAGAAACCCAAGGCCCAGACACAGAGAGGTCAAGTGACCCATGCAGGTCACACAGCCAGTTACGGCGGCGGCGGAAACTGTCCCTTAAATAAAACCCTCCTAGGTCTCTCGTTCAGCGACCTCACCCCAAGCGTGAACTGCAGGTATTTCCATAGGATTTATTCTGAGGTGCTGGGGTTTCAGCTTCTCCCCAAGGCCAGGGCTGGGCTTGTGGAAGGTTTGCTCTTAAAAAGCAGGTGAGCTGTCGGTGCTCCCAGCTTGTTGGGGAGCCGGCTGCCCCCGGCACACTCAGCTTCCTGAGGTGGGCCCTTCCCTCTCCCTGGTCTGGGCCGTCGCCCCCACCCAGGCTGGTGGGAGGCCTCCCCGCCCCTTACCCCCCCCCCCCCCCAGTGCTCCCGGAGTCCTCTTCCAAGGGCAGGTGCAGATTAGGGGAGTGTCAACCACCTGCCTGAACCCGCCATGTAGTGCCTTTGCCTGAGCAAACGCAGGAGGTGTAGGGCCTGCCAGCTCCCCCTCCGACCCCCCCACCAGGCAACCTGGGAGAGGGGGCCCTGACACGGCCTGGGGAGTCAGGGTGGCAGTCACCCGTCCAGTCCAGCCTGGACCCAGTGCCAGTCTTCAGGCCTGGCCCTCCAGGCTCTGGCCACGGGGGCCGTGCCGGGCCGGCTGCACAGTGCAGGCCCAGAGCAATGGAGGGGTGGCCTCTTCCTGCTCCGGCTGCTCTCGGGGTTTCTCCAGCAAAGCTCCTCCGTGGTGCGGAGGTGCCCGGGGCACCCGCCTGGCCAGACTCTGCGAGAGTCCGGGGAACGCATGGTGCCCCGGAGCTCACGGACAGGAGTGCCGTGCTCTGATATACATATTTGTTTAATAGCTAACATTCTGGGCAAAAAAAAAAAAAAAAAAAAAGGCAGATTCTGGTGAAGGCTTTGCTTACTTTATATCCACTATAACTATTTATGTCCATGAAAATTGGCTTAATTATATCAATGGAATGTTTCTTTTTCAATTCTGTATGCAATTAGTCCATCTTGCCGGCTGCAATTTATTTTAATAAAAAAATAAACCAGTGGTGTGTTCAGTCCCTCGTCCCCTGGGGACAAATGCGATTGGTGTGTTTAATTTCATTAACTACAATGCGGCCTACTGGAAAAATGTATAAAATCAGCTTTATACAGCTTAAACACTGGCATTTGAAACAAATCATTATTGCATTAGCTGTCACACTGGTAATTCTAGAATCTAAAGAAAAAAATATATTATGGCTGTTTTTATAACCCCTTGCAAATGCACTGTTAAAATAATTTATAATCATTCAGAAACGTGCCTGGGTCCCGGTGAATGTTTTATCTTCTCCCACGAAGGCTCCGCATCTTCCTGGGCTCATTTCGCCTCCTGACGTGGGAGCCGCTTCCAGCCCCAAAGCCTCATCTTTCAGGGCGGATGCGGCGGAGGCTTTCTTGACACAACCCCGGGGGGCACCGGGCCCCATGTTCACTCCGGCCTGAGCCTGCTCTTGGGGTAACCAGAGGCGTCTGAAATCCACCTGGGGTCAGAGGGGACCCGAAGGCAGGGGCTCGGGAGCCCTGAGTGCACCCGGCCCCCCCTCAGGGCCTCCTCTCAGGGGAGGAGGAAAGGCTCCGAACGCATGGAGGTCCTGCGGGCCAGCGGGCCGAGCCTCCCGTGGATGTGGACAGTGTTCCGCTGCCCCAGCCCGGGGGCCCAGCGTCTGTGTGCTCGCCTGCCCGGGAAGCCGGGAAGCCGGGGAGCCGGTGGCCAACACCTGCGCCCTCACTGCGCACAGGGAAGACAGCACAGGCCGAGCCTGGCTGGGACTTCCCAGACTCACTGCCTTGCGGGCCCTGTGCACCTGCCGCCAGCACCCCGTTGGGCCTGGGCGCAGAGGGTGGGCCCCAGTGTGTGTGTGGGATCAGCTCCCCCCGACAAGGGCCTGGCCCGGCCCAAGTGGACTGTGCTGCCCAGAAGGCAGAGGCAGGGGATGGGGCCCTGGCTTCCAACCCCCTGGGCGCGTGGCTGGGTCTGCGGGGAGGGCTGCTGGGTAGAGTGCTGCCTGCCTCCCAGCTCCAAGATGTGCTGTGAGGAGACCCGAGTGGCCATTGGCCTGTCCCGGCGGGCGTGGTGGTGGTGGTGGGGAGTCACTGCCCCTGTGCAGGCACCTTCGGGGTCTTCTCGGGGCCCCAGGTTGTGTGCATGGGTGTGAATGGGAAGTAGAGACCTTCGTGGGCAGGGACTGGGGTGCTGTCTCCCTATGTCTGGGGAGAGGGACACCCAGGTTCCCGGGGGAATTTCCTGGGGAACTCCCAGAAATGTCCCTGGTCACTTGCCTGCCCCTTAGCCCCCTGACTTGCCTGGGTAGATTTGATTTTTCTCCTTTGGACGCAGTGAGTTCAGTGGAGTGATGTCAGGCACGGGGGCCCACAGGCTCACTGTTTCCTGCTGGGCGGGGAGGTCCTGGGCCAGGTCTTCCCAGATCCCTGCCTTTGGGGAACAGGCCCTGTGGACTTGACCTCCATATGCCCAGGGTATGTCCTCAGGCTTGGGGTTTGCTCTCTGTTTGCTGAGCTGCCGAGTTGAGAAGTAAGTGGCTTTGTCAGCCTCCCTACTTTAGAAAGAATAACGAAGCCAGATGCTTCACTCAAGCATCACGTCCTGTCCTGAGGGCACCCCGGACGCTGCTCGGTGGCCTTGCACAGGCCCTGCGGTGGCCGCCATGGGGCGAGTTGGGGCCCTCTCTTCATTCCAGCTTTGAGGGGTGAGCGTCATGCTGCTGGGCCCAGGCATGGCTGTCGATCACCTTCGTGAAACCAGGGAGAGGGTGGCCCTCGGGAGGGTGGCTCAGCTGGAGGGTTGATGTGTGAGTGCCCCACACTGCACCTGCTTCCGTGGCTGGCCTTGAGCAGGGGGGGGTGACTGCATGGAAGGTTCTGGAAGGGTCCGGCATGATGTTTGCTGTGTGTTCTTGGCTGGAAGGTGAGGGCCCTGGGACAGGTGGGGGGCAGTCAGAATGGTGCCTGCTCCAAACAGGTCAGGGCGCCCCGGACACGCTGCTTCTCCAGGCTCAGAACCAAACTTGGGTTTCATGTCCTTGGCCTGGGAACCTGCTTTGTGGTCCTCGGCCTCCTGACCTCCAGGGTCAGATAGGGGCCCTGCAGGGGGTGCCCAGGCTGGGAGGAGGGTGCGGACCCCCTCATCCCACGCTCTGACTGTGGGGCCCAGGCTGCACCATCATAAAGCCCTGCTCCCCACTGGTCCGCCCACGGGCCCCCTTCGATTCCTGCCATGGGGCTCACAGTGTGGGGCGGTCCTTCACTGAAGAGTTCATTTTCGAGCCGGGAGCACAGGTGTGAGGTCCGTGCCGGCCCCTCTGAGGGGCAGCCAGGTGTTCGCTGTGCTCTGGGGCCAGTGACCTCCCCCGCCACCCCCACCACTGCCTCCCTGTTCCAGCCACCACGCTGGGCCTTTTCCATCCCGACATCTGTCCTCAGGGCTTGGACAGCTGCTGACATCTGCCAGCTCCTTCTTATCAGAGGCCTCCCTGTTCCTGCAGGGGCTGCGGGTCCTCTGCTGCCGGGCGGCTCCTGTCCATCTGTCCCTGCATCTCCAGCCCCGGAGCCCAGCACGGCGTCTGTCCCTGGGCCTACTGAGTGCAGGACCCTGAGGCTCAGCTGAGGACCCCAGGCGGTGGCAGGCTGCTTGGCGGGGCAGGAGGGGCGTTCAGAGGAAGACTCAGTACGCCATTGCGCTCTGGCCCATGTGGGGGTCTGGGGGGTTCTCAGATGCCCACCAGACCCTTGGCCTCACTGGCCAGCGGTGCTCGTCCCAGACTCTGGGCCGCTGTGTCCGAACCGTCGGAAAGGGGATGAAGCCAGTCCCAGCCCAGCAGGCTGCCGCAGCCTCGGCCCCTTGGGGACGGCCAGCTCTCCCCACCCCTCACCAGACCCTCCACCAACTGCTTTATTTCCAATGAGGCCTCAGGGGGGGCGGACGGGAGCCCCCCCCTTCTTAGCTTGTGGGAGCCTCGCCCTCTGTTGTGAATTCAGTGGCCCAAAGGTAGTTCCTGCGGCGTCTCCCAGCCCCTGGGGCAGGCAGGGCCCCCGCCACCACCTCAGCAGGTGGAGACCCCGCCTGGGCACCGACCGGACAGGCCCGGCCCCCTTTCTTGGGACACAGCGCGATCCCGCATCTCTACGCCGAGGCAGGCGCAGTGCTGTGCGGAAATGCGGTTTACACCAGAGCTCCCGGCGCCCTTTCTAGCTGCCTGTCGGAGGGGAAGGGCGGGCTCGTGGGCGCTCAGACCTGCCTGTGTGCTCGGTGGGCTGACCCCACCGCTGTGGAGAGGCTGGCTCACTGGCCCCAAAGCGCTCACCGCAACCCACAAACGAGGCTCCAGGAACGAGCCCCTCGGTGGTTGTCACCTCCCTTCGTCCGTCAGCCCCCCCACCTCACCCCACGCTGCAGCCTGTCAGCTCCCTTGGCACTTCTGTGCCCTCAGATGACGCTCCCTCGTGAAGCCTCAGAATGAGGCCCAGAATTCACCCACGGGCACTTCCTTCCTCAGTTCCGGGAAAGCGATGTGATCAGCCTTTGTCCACCGTTTCGGAAACTGGCATCTCTGTTTGGGGCTGACCCGGTCCGCCGCCCTCCCCAGCCCCAGGTTGGGAAGTGGCAGCTGGTCCCTCCTCCCCCCCTCGCTGCCCTGCTGGTCCAGCCCTGAGCCTGCGTGTGGCGTCAGGACACACCACCGGGTGGTCCTGGGGACCAATTCTGGGTGTTGGCGTGGTGGGGCCTCCAGGCTCCCGTCAGCAGCACGGGGCACGGTGTCCACTGGGCTGTGCCCCCATCCTGCCCCCTGCCACCTGCTCATCCCTGCCCGAGAATCCTGGCTGTCCCTGCAAATCCCCCCAGCGCCCGTTCCTAGAAAAGCTGGTGCATTCTTGAGCAGCCTGACGGCCGGGGAGTGTTTTCTCGCTGCCCGAGGGAACACGGCCCCTGACGTGGGCCCTTCGTCTGGTCAGCGTGCTGAACAGCCTTCAGGACGTGTGCCGACGTGTCCACCTATGTGCGTGTGCTCTGCGTGTTCACATGTCTGAGACTGACCCCGGGCCCCTTTTGTTTTGCCCGTGACGCTGCGGTGTCTCCGAACCCTTGTGCTTTGCAAAGAGCCCCTCGCCTCCGCTGCCCCCCACACCACTGAGGCCGCAGCTGCAGCCGCCGGGCTGGCCTGGGGGCCGTTTGCAGCTGGCCCGCTGTGCGGGGAGGAGAGACTGAAGTTCAAAGGTGCAGAGAGGGCCGTGTGCCCGCGCTTCCCTGCACGTCTCTCACCCCCAGAAGAAACGAAGCCTCGAGGGGCTGTTTAGGTCTCCCCAGCCCCGGTGCTCACGTGTAGAAAAACGGGGCCCTCTCGAAAAATGACAGAGTTATGCGGCCAGTGTCAGGTTGCGAGATAATGATGTGCCTGTGTGTGAAAATATTAAATTGCACTCACACGTCTGTGAGCGCCTCTCTGAACAGGGATTCGGTTCCCGCCTGGGCCGTGCAGGAAGCTAGTGAGTGACGGAGCACAAATGCTGTCCGGGAAGGTGGGGTGGGGGGCGGCCCGGCGCCCGCCTGCCCGCGTTGGTGCCGGGTCCTCTGTGCCGGGTCCTCTTTCCCGGCCCACCGGGGCACCCTTTTATTGAGTGAAACCGCCGGACAGACACCGCGGCTGATTATTTATTTATTATGTTAGCAGGAGGCGACGCTATCACAGACAGATCAATTTTCCCCTGGAAGGGATTGGACTTGATTTTAGAAATAAGACTTGCTAAGACGTGCGGGGCCCGTCCTCACGTCTGCCAACGTGCCTGTCGTGACTCTGAGGGCCATTCCCGGTGGCTGCCACCACCGCCGCCTCGGCCCACCACGCCCGGCAGCCCCAGCCAGAGGCAGAGACTCCACAGGGCCCGGCCTGCGCCCCCGTCCAGGGGGCCCGCCTCTGCACAGGGGGCCCGCATCCTTGGCTCCTTCTGAGCCCCTGAAACCTGAGAGCAAGGAGTCAACCGGGGGCAGCGGGAGATTTCCACGGGGTCCACAGAAGCCCGGCGTCTTTGATAAGAAGTCGGCAAGATGGGGTGCCGGCCCCCCGTACATGGACTCGCCCTGTGCTCAGGGGGCTCGTGGGTGTGCGTGCGTGCGTGTGTGCAACAGGGAGGGGCGGGGCTGTGGTAGCTGCACGGTTGGCCCAGTGTCCTCGCGAACAAAAGAGCTGGGGAAAAAAAAAAACAGTGGGTAGAAAGAATGCTCAGAAATCTGGGGGCAGATAGCTGGCCCAAGGGGGTTCTCGTTTCCCGGCTCAGCATCAGAACGGCAGAGCGCAGGGGCCCTGGTCTTAACTTTCTCCCCATCGAAGGTGTTAATCTTACCTTCCAAAGGTTAGATAAAGCCGCTCAGAACGGCTGTGTGTTATTGAATCTCATCTGCTAATTACGGCGGGGACTGCACCGAGGCCCCTTTCGGCCGCCCCCCCGGTCCCCGGGCTGGCAGCCTGGGTAAGGAATCTTTCTTTGCTCCAAGTTCTCCCTTTACCCCGGGTTTTAGGTTGCCTCCGCTCCTGACAGACTACCCTTGTTCAAAGGGGCGGGGGCACCGATGACCAGGCGAGGGTGAGAAGCCCATTCCGGCAGCCGGGCCCCGGCTGCCCCTCGGGAGTCCCCCTCCTTGACCCACAGCCGCAGCAGGACGGAGGGAGGGAGAGGGAGGGCGTGGAAGAATGCCGCCCGGCATTTTCTGACTAAGAACGCCCGAGTCTTTGTCCCCGGATAGAACACTGCTCGGCCTCACCTGCGGGGCCTGCCGGCTGGCGGAGGGGCGCGGGGAAGTGGCCTGCGGGCCCGTCCAGGAGGCCTGCCTCGGGCTCTGAAGGACATCAGAACCTCAGGGACGGGTTGGGCCTCCCGGGGGAGCCGCGAGGAGGGGTGGCATCACGGGGGCTCTGACAGTCATCAGGTGGGCACCGCCTGGCCGCAGGGCCCAGGGTAGAGGAGCATCTTCCCTGCCCTGTGCCCCTCACAGAATTTGTGAAAGTGAATCCGAACAAAACCTGCCCTTCCGCCCGGCCCGAAAGCAGAGGCCCCTGTGGGTGCTGGGCCACGGGCAGGGCTGGGCGATGAAGCCCTGGCCACTGGTCTGCCTCAGGGGGGTCTTGGTCTGCACCCCCGAACTCCAAAGGGCATGAGTGGCCCATCACCTTAGCTGACCTTGGGCTAAACCGCAGGAACCTGCTGGCCCGCTTGCTGGCTGAGGGTGGGAGCCCCGGGTCGGGGGCTGGCCCTTGGGCTCATGCGCCCTGGGGCAAAGGAGGAAGGTGGCCTGGCCAGGGAGTGTGGGGGTCCTGGTGGCAGCCTCCCCCAACCGCAAGGGGAGATTTTCTGCTTGGAGATCTTCAGAAGAGCAGGCCCCTGTGTGCCCCTTGGGAGCACCTCCAGGCAGGGTGACCAGCGTCAGAGGGACAGTGGCCCATTCTCGACCTGGAGTCGCCCTGGCCAAGGCTGAGACAGGGGAGCTGCAGATGAGCAAGGGACCTGGGGTGGGCGGGACCCCGACTTGCCCAGACCTGCAGCAGACGGTGGGCTACACTCCAGCGGAGCTGGGAGGCCCCAGGAGACATCCTTCACCTCATCAGGGCTGAGGATGGGGACACGCACCGGCCAGCTCCTGGGCTCCCTGGCTGTCCCACCTCTGCTGGGTCAGGACAGAGCAGGGCCCTTGGCCCGGGTCACATGCTCCCTCCCCCTGACCTTCAGCCCCGTCCCAGGGCTGGGCCCCCTCTCAGGGTGCGGGGTCTGTTCCTGCGGCTGTTCCCTAAAGTCGAGAGAGCTGAAGCGGGTGCATTCACCGCCCGGGCAGAAGGGCACCTGTGGGTGTTGGGGACACAGAATGAGAGCTGTGTGCCCCATCCGAGTGAGCCCCACTTCCTCCCTCCTCTGCGTCAGAACAGGAGGCTCTTGGGGCCCCCCCGACCCCCATTTCTGACTGGCTCAGATGGGACATGGGGAGGGGCCAGGGCCTCAGGTGGGAAGTGACGGGGGCATCCTGTTGGCGAGGCACGTGACCATGGCGTGGCAATGGCTGCTACTGTGTGGGAGCCGGGGCACTGTTAGCAGCTATGTTGGGTTTCTGGAACTTCCTGAGGCCCTGCTGAAGGCAGAGTTGCATGGGAGTGTGTGGCTTCCAGGTTTAAGAGCTTGTGGGGAACAACATTTTGGAGAACAGAGAGCCGACAGATCTGACCGATACGGGCCCGGTGTCCTTTGTGCCTGCGCGGGCCCTGGTGCAGGCGTGTGGCCCGAGGAGCCGGCCCTCGTGCTGGGGAGTGTGGCCCGAGGAGCCGGCCAGTGTGCTGGGGAACCCTGCTGAGGTGCGTTCTGCTCGGCCCGGGCAGGCATCTGCACTGGGCCCGGGGCTCCAGCCATGGAGTCTCCCTCGGGGAGCGGCCGGGCGCTAGAGGAGCCCCTCCGAGCCCAGCCTTGGGAGCGGGCCTTGTCTTTGGGGGGTCTCTCGCGCAGTGTCGTTCAGGCGGTCTGGGGGAGCCGAGTGGCAGGTCCCGCAGCTGAGGAGGGACGCCGTTCTTCCTCACTGCGTGGTTGTCCAGCCGACACCCGACTTCCGAGAGTGTATCTTCGATGTCACCCTAGCGACGGGCTTGGGACTCACTCGAGGAACTGCAGAACAGAGAGGCTTCTGCAATCAGTGTGTGCACACACCCACACGCGCGTGTGTACACACCCACACACACGGACTCATACCTGCACACGTGTGTGCGTGCACACACCTGCACGAGTTACCCATCAGTGTGTACCTGTAGCATGCACACACCTGATGCCGTGAACTGCACTCTGGTTTTCATCCCAGATGACTTAGGAGACGGACGTGTAGACAGAGACGTCTGGAGGGGAGGGGACCCTGGTTCCGGGAGCTGGCGCTGGGTGTCCTGGGACTAACAGCTTGTGGAGGAGAGAGAGGCTGGGCCCGCAGAGGCCAGGCCCGGCGGGGTCCCCGCCGGAGGGAGGGTTTTGGCAACCGCCTGGCAGGGTAAGCCTGTCCCTCCTCCTTCGTCGGATGCCAGTGTGCTGGGCCTGGGGTGTCGGGCTGCTCCCCAGAGATGGGGCAGGCAGCGGCCTCCCGAAGCCCAGGCAGGATGGGCGGGATCTGGTGTCCTCCAGGTCCAGGGGCGGGGGCCCAGGGTCCCGTCTGGCCCTTTCAAAGGGACATTCGATCTGAACCCGGGGGCCCCGGTAAGGAAACTCCTGAAGGGAGCTGCTCGGGGGGTCAGAAGCGCTCGGCGCCTAGAGAGCACTTCTCGCCGTCCTGGGCTCTGGCAGGAGGCCCTCGGCGGGATTATCTGCCCCTGGGAGGCGTGGAATTCTGGGGGCCAGGGGCCACGCCATACCGAGCTCATGGAGGCCTCCGATAACTCGGGCTGCTTTCTGCAACCGGTCTGTCGCCGAAATCTGAGGTGCAGCCCCAGCGTGGAGGCCGCTGGCCCCAGACACTTGAGCCAGGGAGGCTCCGTCCCTTCTGCTCTCGCCCGTGGGAATTCGAGTCCCGGCCGCGTCTGCGGGGCCTGAACCTGGGGCTCCCGCCCGCGTCACACACAAAGGGCTGCATCTTTCTTTCAGGCCCGCTGCTTGCAGGCGTCCCAGGCGAATCCCGGCTGCTGGGCCCAGCGGGCCGGCTGCGCAGGGAGGCCGGCCGGCGCTGTTCAGGAGCTGCGTTTGGGAGCCGGCGGGTCCCGGGGTGGAGGTGCTGCTGCAGGCGCGGCCCCATCCAGGCCCTTTGTCCTGCCCCCTCCGTCCCTGGCACATTCCCACTTCCGGCAGTGGACCCGGGCTCTCTGCTCTGGGGCTGCTGCCTGGGACCCACCCTAGAGAAAGGATGGACCCTCTAGAAGGTCCGTCCAGGCGGCCTCTGAGCACAAACCACACCCACGCAGGGGCCCCGCATCTTGGATGCTGACGATAGGCCACTCGCAGTCTCGGCGGGAAGCTGGTGAGGACACGAGGGTGAGGGGGTGTCTGCCTCCCTGGGTCCGAGTCACCCTGCGGCTCAAGGACGGAGCTTTGCCTCGCTCCCTGGCAGGGCCTTCGGGGCCCCAGGCGTGCGGGGTCCCCTCGCTGAGCTCAGCTTGGCATTGCTCAGGGTGGGGGTGCGGGATGAAGGCCCGGTCCAGACCAGAAGCCACTGTCCCCATCAGGGGCAAGGGGGCATCCTGACTCTCAATCTGGGGGGGGTGGTCTGCACTCCCGGTCCAGCTGTCAGCCACGCAGGTCTGGGGCTCAGACAGATCCCACCGAATCCTGTCGCCTGCAAGCTGTGTGGCTCAGACCAGGCTTGGCCTGGGTGGGCCTGGCCCTCCCTCTGTGGAGCGGACCCTGTGGCAAGTGCGCTGTGCCCAGTCAATGCCAGGCCAGCCGAGTGCCTGCAAGTCAGTGTCCAGTTCCCCTGCTGGCCCACCTCCTGGAGCCACTCGGGGGCCGTGGCAGGTGTCCTCTGGGTGTCCGGGTGACCTGCCTGGCTCACAGGGCGTCTCACAGGCCAGGCTCTGCCCTCAGTAGACATGGCTGTGGGACCTGGCCAGGCCCCAAGCTTCCCGGGCCCAGACTCGTGTCCAGCCCTGGGAGTTGGCACCCCATGCGCCTGGGTGGGCTGGCAGCGGGCAGGCAGGTGGGCAGCTTCTCCAAGCTCCGAGGCTGCCTGCACTTGGCCACAAACTACGGCTCTGGGTGGGGCCCAGCACCTTCCTCTAGCTGAGCCCAGTGGGGCCTCGGGGGGTACACGGGCACCGCTGACTGTGCTGGTGTCCTCTGCCCCTGGGTCCATTTTTCTTTACTCCCCTCTGGTCTCTTCCTCTGAGGGAGGGCAGGTGGGGAAACTGAGGCACACTCAGGGTGTGCCGTGTGTTCAGAAGTCTGTACAGACTGTAAGCTGCTTACCTGGCCACATCCAAATACAGGGCTTCAGAGCCAGGATGGCAGGGGTGGAGGGCCGTTCCCCAGGGGCCCCGCCCCTGCACTGGCTGAGCAGAAGCACCTGGAACCCCCGCGTGGGCCTGACCTCAACTCCCCAGGCTGCATTTCCACAGGGACGGCTTGGCCCTGTTTGGGGCCGGAGGGCCAGGTGGGAAGTTGGGGGGCTCGCCTCCCAAGTGCCGGCTGGCACCTGCCACCTTTCAGGGGTGATTTCATCAAGCTCTTCCTCTGTGTCGGCTCCCTTCGGATTCCGGGCTTAATCCGGCGCTTGCCCTGTGTATGAGTTTTTGTGAAGTATGACGTTGCCGAGGCGAGAGGCCTGCAGAAGCGACCTCGTGCTGGGAGACCTGGGGGAAGGAGAGGAGCCGCCTGCAACCTGCAGGAGTGAGGTGACCAGGGAGGGGTTTCTCCTGCCCACAGGGTGGGCTGAGCCGTCCCTTCCAATCAAGAGGGGGCAGAGGAGGAAAGAGAAAAGGCAGGACTGTGACCGAGACCATGTGTTTGTAGGGAGACCAGGGACCTGCCCCTGCAGTCTGCCCACCTTGGAGCCTCTTTGAGCCGCTCCTGGAAGCCCCCGCTCCTTCTCAGGGGACAGACGAAGGGGAGGTTTGTTTTACAAGGAGGCCTCACGGTGCTGTGCTGGGCCCCCCCCAGTGGCTGGGGGTGGGGGGCAGAAGGCAGTGGGGAGGGCAGGTGTCTCCCGGCTGCGGATGATGGAGCAACTGGTCGACCGCAGAGAGATGCCCTGTGATCGTAGCTCCCTGCCCGACTCCCGTCAGGGCCCAGCTGCTGGGTGCGCCCCACGCTCCACCCCTGGGCTCTTGGGCCTCTCACGCAGCCTGGGGGGGCCCCCGCAGGGAGCCGCTGTCCACATTGGGGTCAGGTCAGGGGTCCTTCCTTGCCCTTGGCAGGCAACTCAACCCCAAATGAGGAAATTCGCATTTTGGGGTTTGTGGGAGGGACTTTTCAGATCATAGGAACAGATTTAAACCATCTTTGATATTTTTTCCAAATCCGTTCTTAGTCAGGAATGCCCCCTGCGCCCCGCTCCCGTGGACGCCATGAGTCCAGACGTTCCAGACCGTCAGGCCAGAGGGGCCACCACCGGGCCCGCTGCAGCGCTGCTTCCAGAAGCGTTTCCGCTCGCGGGTGCCTCTGCCCACGGTTCTCCTCTTTACTTTTTTTTTTTTTAAACAACCTTGAAATGCCTTTGGACGAATCTCCGGTTGTTGACAAATCGATTTTCCGGGGAGGCAAGCGCATTTCTGCCGGTGACACAGGGTCCGCCCCCCGCTGGCGGCGGAGGAGAGATCAACGCGCTCCCTCGTCCCCCGTGGCTCCTGGCTCCGGCCTTGCTGCTGCATTCTCGAGCCTCGTAATGCTGTTCCTCTCGCCTTCTGAAGCCGGCCAGCAGTGCGGCCGCGATTTACGAGGTCTGCACTTCTAACAGGACCGCCTGTCTCATGTGCTCCCTGCCTCTCCAGCGGCCCGACTGCAGCCGCCGCAGCTCTCCGTGCAGCCGGGCGCACAGGGGTCCGCGGGGCTGACAGTCTCCCTGTGGCAGAGGCGGGGGCGTCCCAGAGTCTCCACCCTGTTAGATCAGGGAGCTGGGGGCCTGAGTCACTGGGACCAACCCAGAAAGGACAGTGCCCCCAGACAGCCTGGCCCCTCGTGTGCTCCTGTGGGTTTGAATAAACTTAACGCGGGACCTTGGATGGGGTGGGAACGAGTGGGTCACGAAATGCGTTTACAGAATATCTCCCTCTCAACATTCCCCACGGCCCTCGGGGGCCGTGATCTGAGGGAGTTTTGTGGGTGTGACCCCACCCTGAAAGGACGGAGGCAGAGCTTTGGCCTGGGACCCTGACGCTCTCTGCGCCAAGCCCCCTCCCCCTGCACAGAAGTCCCCAGCCCAGAGCTCGCCACTCTCTGAATGGCGTGGGGCTCCTGGGCCTCCCCGTCAAGTCCAGGCCCCTGCAAACCAAAGCCACCTCCGCCAGGCGGAGGGCAGGGGCTGCGTCCTCCTCGGAACTCGTTCACCTGCTGGGAGCCGAGAGGGGGTTGTGAGTGCTCACCTGGGGCGTCGGGACGGGTGGGAGCCTGCCCCTGCCCCTCTGTGGCAAAAACGTGTCGTCCCCAGGCCATGAAGTACATGCAGTTTAACTGGCCTTTTTATACGACAGGGTTTCCTCATCGGAGCAGCAGTGCCCCTACAGACGCGTGTCAGACCCCCTTTCTTGGGGTGCATTTGCTCCCCAAGTGGCTTGTTCCCAGGGCAGCCGGCAGTGCAGAGGAAAGTCAGGGAGCTGCAGGTTCCCGGTGGTGTCTGCTCCGGGCCCGGCCTCACGGGACCTTCGTCCCCATGACCCCAGTCTCTTCCCATGGGTGTCTGTTCTCACTTAGTGAGCTGGGGACATGTGCCTGTTGACTTGCCACACTGTCCCATCAAACGGAGAGCAGGCTCATCCGAGTGACTGAGACCCGGGCTCAGACCCCTCCACCCACCCACCACCACCCGCCCGGCCTCCACCCCTTGTTGGGGACCGATGCAGGGTTCCACCCTGCCTCTGCCTGAGTCCTGAGAAACTCTGTTCCGTCTCCGTGTGCCCGTGGGCACACTGGTCAAGAGAGGCAGACCTGTCCTGCAGGTGAAAGCCGGGGTTCAGGGTGGAGGGGCTCCTCCTGCATGTGGCAGACAGTTGGGAACCCAGACCTTGCAGCAGGCAGCCTGGGTTCCAGTCCCGGCTCCGCCACCTCCCGTGGGAGTGGGAGAGTCTCCCACCACTGGGCCGCCACGGGAAGTAACAGGAGAAAGCAGATGAGTGTCCCGGCATCTAGGAGACAGCCCACAGACGTCCCTGCCGTGGCGGGGACAACCGGGTTCCACTGGGGATCCAGGGGCAGCTGGGCAGGGTGGGGTGCCGGGGGCGCTATGGCCACCGCGTCCCCAGGAAATGCCTCTCTGCTCTGGCGGGAGTCCAGCCGCAGACCCTGCCTCACGCCTGCCCAGGCCGAGCTGGGGCTGCGGCACCTGCTCACCGTGGCCCCAGAGAGCATCTCTGAGCCTGTCCGGGGGCGGCCCACGTACTGGTAGGAATCAGGATTCCAGTGGCTGTTTTTGCCCGAAGATGCTGGGCCCGTCCCTCGGGCCCCCCCAGGCACGTGACCCGTGCAGAGGCCACAGGTGCGCCTCTGCCCACTGGCCTCCTGTGCACACGGCTCAGCCACTGGGGGGGTTGGGACTATGGCTTGGGGGACCCTGAGCATAGCCTGCTGCTCTCTGCTTCCTCAGATGCCAGCCTCCCACTGGCACCCCGAGGCCTCCTGCCTCTGAACTCTGGCTGAGGCGGGCGGACCTCAAACCTTGTTGGGGCGCCTCCCCCCAGAGAGCAAGCTGGCACCCGATCTGGGCTCCCGGAGCAGCAGCAATGTCCTGCCTGAGACCCTCGGCCCCGAGCCACCACCCCTGGGCCGAAAGGAGACCCTTTAGGTCGGGACTCAGGGTTGGGGTCCGTGCTGAGCCGCAAGCCCCACGGGGCAGCTCCAGCGTTGCTTCCACGGGGCCCTGGTCCCCGAGACTTCCAGAGGGGCTCCTGGGGCAAGCCAGAGCCTGGCCTGGGAAGCCCCTCTTTTGCCCAGATGCTCTGCAGGGCAAGCGAGAAAACTGGCCCAAGTGAGTGTCTCGGGCCCCCACCTATGGCCCCCAGCCCTGTGCGATGCGTCTGGGCCACGCTCCTTTTCGCCTACAAGTACAGACCCTGTGAGGAAACTTGGGAAGGGAGAGGGGGATGGGTGTTAAAAGGAGACCAAAGTTCTGCCCTGAGGCCACCAGTCACATAGCGGCCACACAAGACAGGCGCTCTGACGCCAGTGATGTGTGGATGGAGAAACTGAGGCCAAGGGAGAGGCTGGTGGGAGGCGGAGGTCAGCCACGGATGCGGTCGGCGCCGGGCTTTCCGAGGAGGGACTCGGCCGGGGCTCCTGCTCCGCTCAGATCGGGGCGGCGGGCGCCGAGGAGGGCCGGGCTTGGTGAGCAGCGGAGCCTCGTTCCTCTGCCCTGTGCTCTGGCGGTGGACCCAGACCCAAGCGGGATTGGGGACAGGTGGCCCGATGGGGAGATGACGTGCGAGGCCCCCCGTGTGAACCCCAAAGCAGAAGGTGCCGCCTACTCCCCAGGGTCCCCCCACACCTGGAAATGAGCCCATTTCACCTGTGGCACAGCCTCAGACCCTTGCCGTGACATGTGCCTGTGTCCTTTGGGCCTCGTGGCGGCTGCCCGCACTCCAGGGCCACCTCCGGGTCCCAGGAGAGGGCTCGTCGGTCACTGGCCCAGGGACAGTCGGGAGCGTGGGGGTGAGCACTCTGGGGGCTTTTGTTCGGGAGCCCTCTGTTCCTCCTCTGGTAAAACGTGCCCTGTGTTTAAAAAAGCTGCTTCTGACCCGTGTGGCGGAGGGCACCCTGACTCGCCCGCCCCTCCCTCCCCAGGCCCAGGCTGGCCCGGGGTCCGGGGCCGACGCGGGGAGCGGACGTCTGCTGGATCTCGGGCAGAGGAAAACTCCGGCTGGACCGCAGCCGAGCAGTGGCTGGTGTGGGGCAGCTGCAAAGTGCAGGGGGGTTCCGAGGGTCTGGCCAGAGCCCCCCACCCCGCCCCGGCACACCTCAGCTTTGAGAAGCTGGGACCAGGAAGGAGCTCTTCGTGAAGTTCCCTGAGTGCGGAGAATTCCCACCAGTCGCCACAAGCATGTGGGTTTCTGTGATTCTGGGGTCAGGCCGCCGTGTTCCAGGAAGTGCCAGACAGAAGTGGTGGCTCTGGCTGGTGACCTTGGTCTGGGGAAACCAGTGGCCACAGCCAGTGTGGTCTGTGGCTGTCGGTGACCTAGAAACTGACAGCTGAGTGCTGGAGGGGGTAGGGAGGAGGGGAGGCCAGCGCCCCATTGCCGCCGCAGAGAGACCAGGGAAAGGGAACTCACAGCGCCGGGGTCTGGAGGGGGGGCACACGGGTGGGGTGGGGGCAGCGGCACCTGAGAGTGGGGGCCTGGACAGGGGGTCCAGGGCACCCCTGCGTTTCCCGCCCCAACTTTCCTCCTCCCCGTGGTTTCCAGGCATCTCGGGTGGCTGGGCAGTTCTCAGAACAGAGCGCCTTCGACACACACCCAGGTTAAGTGGACGTGGGGTCCCCATCTGCGCCCCCCGCCCCATCCCAGGGTCGGGACACGTAGGTCAGAGGGCGGTTTGGGCAAGCGAGAGCAGCCTGGGGAGAAAGCAGAGCCCCACTCCGTCTCGGCGGCGGGCCAGGTCACTGCACTCTGTCCCAGCCCGTGGTGACGGGGAGGTGACTTTCATGCTGGTGACCGAGAGGGTATTTTGCTGATCCGCAGCGTGACTGGACTGGCTGAATGGGAAACGCCGTGTCCCCGGAGCTCTGCTCTGGTGGGAGGCCGCACCTTTCTTGCTGCCGATTCTGCCGGAGGGTGCAGGGCCCCCTGTCTGGCTTCCTGCAGCCAGCACTGGGGCCTTGCCTGGTGCCGTCACTGCGGGGACCCCAGCTTCTGTGTCTGGCCTCCGGGAGAGTCCTTGGGCCAGGGGTGCAGGGGCTGCGTATGTGGGGGCTGGGGGCTCCCCCGGCTCTTCCCTTTGGAGGTGGGAACACAGAGGCACAGAACCCCTGGTGCCGGCGACCCTTAGGGCGGCTGGGGAACTTTCCGTGTTGGGCGAGACAAAGCCAGGACCGGTGAGGCTGGGGCTGTGGGACCTCCCTGGCACTCCAAGTGCCTGCCCGTGTCCCCACCTTGCCATGCACAAGCGGCCGTGGTCTTCTGGCTCTGCCGTACCCTCCAGCCCGAGGAAAAGATGACCCAGGGGTCCCAGGCTTGTCCTCACTGGGCTCCAGGGCCGGGTGCTGGAGGCGGGCCAGGGGCCCATTTGCCCGAGGGCAATGAGGAGGCAGCGGCCCTCTGGCCACTGGCCCAGCGGCCCTGCAGGGGGCGCTGCGAGGCCTGAACTCCCAGGGCCGTCAGGGAGATGGCCTCACTCAAAAGAGGGCAGGCCTGCCCTCGGGGTCCGCAGGGACACAGGGTAACCGAGGACCAGGTGAGCTGGGGCGGCTGGAGTCGGGCAAAGTGTGTGAATGGTGCCTCAGTTTCCTTTTCAGTGACTCGGGGCAGCCGCACCTGCCCCTGCCGGTGAGGGTGTGGATGGAGCCTGGGCTCGGCCTGCCTGTCCGGGCTGCCTGTGGCCGTCTGCAGGCTGGGGAGAGCCAGGGTCCGCGAAGCGAGGTGTCCCTGGGTTTAGGCGTGGCCCACAGGGGTGGGCTTGTTGGTCGGGAGTGTGCAGCCGTCGGCACTGTCTGCTCTGAGGAGCTGGGGGCCCGGGGGCTGCTTTACGCTGTTCCCCCTCCTCAGTCCGTGGTGAGCGTCCAAGGTCCCTCCCTCCTGAAGACTGGACTCCACGATAGGAAGAAGGGAAGTCAGGTCAGGGGAAAGTCACCCTGCTCCGTGAGTGGCCGGCAGCCTCTGTCCCAAGCAGCCCCACCCGCTGCAAAGCCCCCCGGAGCCTGCGCAGCCAGGGCCCAGGACTGCTGGCCCCGCCAGGCCCTGGTGGATCCCGTGCTGGCCCCGCCTGGACCCGGGGAAGGCCATGGACCCGGCCACCACCCAGGGAAGGCCTCGCTACCCTCTCCTCCGCCACCTCCTTCACCCCGACCTTCCTGGGGCTCCGCATGGGGGTTCCTCTAGCCTCAGACCTCCCAGCCAGTGTCCTTTCTTGAATCTCTCACCCTGCGGGGTAGCCCTGAGCCCCTGCCCCCATCCCTGGCCAAGCTGGACCTGGAGTTGGGGAGAAACGAGGTCACTGGAGGGGCGGTGGCGGGGCTTGTACATGTTTAGGAACTTGCACCTTAGGGCTGAGGCCGGAGCCACTCCCCAAGCCCAGACCCTCGCAGCCTCTTCCTCTTTCACCAGTGCCGGCTCCTCAGTCCTGGCGCAGCCTCCACACCGCCAGTGTCACTTGTGGGGGCTGCAGGGTGGGGCCTCCCTGTTGCACTCCTGGGCAAGCCAGGAAGGTAGCCGGGCCCAGGGCTGGCGAGCCTCAGAAGCTCCCGGAGCAGGTTGCTTGGCCTGGGAGCAGGGTGGCCGGGGAGGAGGCCATCCTTCCCTGGAACGCACACAGGGTAGGGGCCGCAGGGCCTGGTCTTCCTCATTTTCCCACGCCAGCCTGCCCTTGGATCGCCACTTGGGTCACCCGGGCCATTGCCTGTGAGCCGGCCACCCTCCACTGTGGATCCTGGGGCCGTCTGCGGGTCACCGGGAGCTGCGTTTTCAGTAGGACCAAGGCTGTTCTCCTCGGCTGCTTCCTCCTGCCTGTCCCCTCCGCTCCCAGCCTCAGACAGCCCCTCAGGGAGTGTCCACTCCCTCTGGCACCTTCTGGAAGAGGACAGGTGGGTGCCCTGGGTGTGGGACCATGAGGCCCCGGCTGGGGTCGGAGGTGCTGCCACCCCTTCCTGCGTGAGGACCCAGCAGTTCAGAGGAGCTGCTTGTGTGGCCCAGGTCTCGAGAAAGGTCAAGGGCAGGGTGGCTGAGCCTCTGGAGGAGCCAAAGGGCGAGGCTTGGCTCTGTCGGAAATGGCTGGATTCTGCGGGGCCCCGACCTCTCTGGGGCGTGTCCCTGTCTGCGGGGCAGCCCGAGGGTGCTCACCCCGCCACAGGCATGGGAGCGTGTCCGGAGCTCACCTAGGGCCCAGCACACTGTCCTCGACGTCACTGTCATCGGGGTTACAGGGAGCAGCAGCCTGCCATCCCCCCCGGCGTGGGTAGCTCAGTAGGTGCTGGCAGGCGTCCAGCTACCTCACAGAGGCCACCACCGCCGTCCGTCTGTCTGTGCCGCAATTGAAATGATCTCGAAATACCCCACCACCACCTCAGAGAGGGGGCGTCCCTGCAGCTCAGGGTCCTTCCCAGTTTGTACGGGGTGCACCTCTGCAGGGGTGGCAGCACTCTGGGGCTCTGCCCTGAGTCACAGGGATGTCCCCGGGCTGTAGAAGGAGCAGCCCCTGAGCGCCCCTCCCCAACCCCCTCCTGGCCCAGAAGGAGGGATTCGTCAGGAATAGGAGAGGAGCCCGGTGTGGGGCCAAGCGCCCCCCATGCCACCATCGCCCGGCAGCTTCTCGCACAGTCAGGTCTTCCTTCCGGATGAGCCAGCCAGCACGGCCGGCCTCGCCGGGGCCTGGCCTCTCTGGGCAGCGGCACGCCACCCTGAACCGCGTGCACGGCGCCCATCCAGAGCGGAAGCCAGCACCTCGGACCGGTGAGACGAGGGTTGGGGCCCGTGCTCCCCGGTGCTGGGCTGTGTGCTGTGGCGCTGGACTGGCTGTGGGTGTTGAGAACACGGAGGGGCAGGCGAGGCGTTTGGGGCCTTGGGGGAAAGTGTCCCGCTTCCGGTGCGTCAGTAACGGCCTCGGCAGGTACGGCCGGTGTTGGAGATGAGGGCAGGGGGCCCTGGAGCCCTGTTTGCGTGGTGCTGGGTCCCCCTGGGTCCTCCTGGGCTGGGAGGCTGGCAGATGGTCTGTGGGTTCCTGGCCCGGCTGGTGTTAGGTGTGGGGTCAGCAAGTCTCAGCTTGCTCTTGCCATTGTGCAGTTTGGGGGTGCTCTGAAATGCCCCCTGAGCATTACAGAGAGGCGCTCCTGGTGGCCCAGACCTGTCGGGGCCCGTGCTTGTTGCTGGGGTGCAGGGGCAACTGATGAACTCCTTCGGGCCTTGGGGACTCGTCTCTTCCCGCTCTCTGGGTCAGGCGTGGGGCGCGGCCTGCAGCAGGCTAGTCCGAGGATGGGCGCCGGAGACTCTGTGAAAGAGAACAAATACCCAGTGTCTCCCGACAGGAGGGGCAGACAGCATGGGGCGCCCCCCCCCCCACCGCTGCCGTCTGTACTTCAGCTGAGTGGCCTAGGAGCTGGGCTCACCTGTGTCATGCAGCGCTGCTCACCTGGCCAGCCAGCCGTGGGAGACCCTGGCGGGGCCCTGGTCAGGGGCTCACTAGGCAGGGAGGCCGCGTGCAAGGGGTTTCCTAGGTCCCCGTGGGGGCTTGGGGCGCCGTCTGCCTCTGGCCGCTGCCACCCTGGGACCGAATTACTTTTTGTTAAGGTCACAAAGAGGGGCCTGGTGTACTGGGGGCCCCTGTGCTGTGGGCTTTTCAGCCAGAGCATCTTCACAGGGAAGCCCCGGGAGCTGGCTCAGGCTGGACCGGGAGGGAGGAACCTGTGAACGGCTTCTGGGCAGAGTTGTTGTCTCCTCAGAGCAAAGCAGAGGGTCCCCCGGGGGCTCTGGGGCTGGGCAGGGGCCGCCCTGCAGGCGTGGCTGCCCTGTGGGGTCCCGCTCACCCCCTGGCAGACGCTTCATGTCTTCCGTCGCCTGATGAACTGAGAGTCAGCCCTTGGCCGGCAGTGGCTGGTGCGCAGTGGGTGCTGGGTGCTGGGTGCTGGGTGCTGGGTGCTGGGTGCCCCTTGATGGGAGACACGGAAGGCCTGAGTCCCAGCCTGCGGGGACGGGGGAATGTTGGGAGAGGGACACCCGGCCAGTTCTCCAGGGTGTGGCAGGTGGTCCGGATGGCAGCGGCCTGCCCACAGTGGCCACGTCAGTCCCCCGCCCCCCGCACCACCAGCTGTTCTGCGCCAGGCCCCAGGGACCGTCAGCCACGATCACTGAGCTGAACGACTTTCCTCGCTGTGGAACTCGGGGCCCGCAAACAGGAAACCCCCATCTTCACCGAGATTCGTGCTCAGCAGGCCAGACACTGGCCTCCGCCGTCTGACCTGGCTTGTCCACCTACAGTTTGAACCCTCCAGGTCCCCCGGGGTTGGTGGGGGTGGGGGGTGCACTGAGGTCCAGCGGCCGCCTGCAGTCCCCGCTCCCCCAGGTGCTCTGGGCACATCCCATCCCTGTCACTTTCCCGTGAGGGAGAGGGACAGCCCCCACCGGGCCCCAAGGGCACGTTGGTCATGTCAGCTGGGGACAGGGGGTGGGAGGTCTGTGGATGGACCTGCCTGGTCCTGCCTTGTGGGGGTGGAAGACCATGGGTAAACTGGTCCTCGCCCTTGGACGGGCGAGTCGAGAAGGGGAGAGGCCCCAAGTGCCCCCGGCGGCCATACGGGAGCCCCTCCAGGAGGTACAGGTGGAGGCCTGGCCATCGGCAAGGGAGGGGCGCCCTTCCAGGTGGCCGCTGTCATGGCGTCACGTGCTGTCATTCTGGCCTGGGGCTTCCAGGACGGGGCGGAGCACTGGCCAAGGGCCCCTTTAAAGGTCCAGGACCTGGACAGGTGTCTGGCACGGGGGGGTGCGTCACGGGCTGCACTGTCCCCACGAGATGTGATTGGAGGAAGCTGCTCACCCTCAGGTGCCACCCACCTGGCCCTCGGGGCACCGGGCGGCCGAAGGCAGCGGGTGCCGCCCCCGGGGTGGGGGGAACAGGGATTGTGCGGAGATGTCCCCCGTTTCCCTCCTCCTCCTCCTCCACCCCCACCCCCGCCGGCCTGGACGGACGCGTCAGCCCTCTTCGGTGAGAGATAGTGGCTCGCGTCCAACGCGCCTCTGCTAATCGGCAGCCATCGTGGGAAAGCCTGAGCCGAGGGCGGAGGCAGCTCATTGTCTGGGGCGGATTAGAGCCCAGCGCGGCATTGTCTGGGCCTCGGGTAAATCTTCCCGCTGTCACTCAGGCGCTGAGTTAAATCCCCGGTTTCTGAAGGGGCTTATCTGTGCGGAGCGGGCGGCCAGTCCGCAGCGCACCGACGTGTTTGGGAGTGGCAGTCCCCTGGGGAGGGGACACTGTGGCATCCCACCTGGCAGGAGGCTGGGTCTCACCTGAGGTCTCCTGTGCCCCACGGGACCAGCATCTCCCGGGCCAAGCACCCGTGGGGCTCCCTGGCAGGGCCGTCCAGGGAGGGGCCCAGGAGGGTTCGACCTTGGCCAGGTCAGAGGGCAAGCCTGGGGCAGCAGGGGAGAGGCAGAGTCCTCGGGGCCGTTTGAGGCTGACATGGAATTGACCTGTGGGATCTGGAATCTTCCAGAGAAGCCACTGATCCCTGTCCCCTCCAGGACCACACTTCCGCTGGTTAGACAGACCCAGGGGTGGAGCCCTGGGCTGGGACGGCCCCCCCCCCCAGGTAGGTTCCATCTGTCACCACCTTCATCTCCGGCTGGAGGTCGGGCTGCAGGGGCATTTCCCAAACCTCTAGCAACAGGGCTGCTCTAATCTGAACAGCAGGACCCTTGCCAATGCAACAGTTGGTTTGGGGAGGAGTGGGGGCCCCAGGGACCCCCGGTGGCCAGAGACCCAGCAGGTGCATGTTGCACAGTAGGAGCACCGGAGTGCAGAGAAGGAGCGGCACCGCTAGGCCGCCTGGGCGGCCGGCGGCCAACACCTTGGGCCGGCGAGTGCGGCGCAGGTGGAGTCTTGGTTAGTCTTCGTGATCAGCCCGGGGCTGTTCCCCGGCCCTGACCAGCTGCCAGGGAGCCTCTCGGACAAACATCTGGATTCCAGTGACCTACCTCTCGGTTCTGTGGCAGTGGGGAAGTAGGAAGCCGGGTTTCTGTGTTGGTTGCTAATTTCTCCGGGTCCACGGGCCTCGGCGCTCTTTCTAGAGGTTTCTGGTCGTGCACACGCATCCGGTCTCTCCTTGGAAGGGGGACCTCTGCTTCTGCCTCAACCGGCAGGCTTGTCCCCGTCGTCTGGCTTCTCGTGAGCTGGAAACAGAGCAAGAGGCTTGTGGGGGTGACAGTGCCGCCGGTGCCCGGACGGCAGAGCCGTGCGGGTGTGCCCTAGAACCTGCTCCGGAGCCCGCCCCAGAGCCTGCAGCTCCCTGCGGCCGCTCCCTCCTCCCCGCTGCAGCTGAGGATGCTCTTGAGGCAGGTGTGCTCTGCTGGCCGTCAGTCATGGCCTATTGTGGGACATCACGGTCAACTAATAGTTCCTTGGCCTGCGTGCGGAACGCAGGGCATTCCCTCTGCTCACCCTGGCAGCTCGTGGCCGCGTGTGTGTGGCGGGGCCCGGGTTCAAACTCACCCCAGTGGGGGGGCCCAGAAGGTCCGACACACCCCCTGTGATGCCGGGACCGCAGCCATAGCCTGGGCAGCAGCACCAGGAGGGGCGGGAGCTCCAGCCCCGTCCCCGAGTGGGGCTGGATTCCTCTGCATTCCTGGGTCCCCACAACAAAGTGCCGCAGACAGGGCCCCTTAAACCACGGACACTGACTCTCTCTGGGTCCTGGGGCCGGAAGTCTGAAACCCAGGGGCGGGCGGGACGGTTCCCGACACCTCTCTCTTCAGCGTGGAGATGGCTGTCTTCCCCCTTGTCTTCTCTGTGTGTGTCTGTGTCCCCATCTCCTCTTCTTAGAAGGACCCCTGTCCTATGGGATCAGGGCCCCCCCAGTGACCTCACTTTATGTCAATCATCCCTGCAAAATCCCTGTTTCCAAATACTGTCCCATCCTAAAGTCTGGAGGGTCAGCCCTTCAAATGTGCAAATCTGGGGGTCACACTTCAACCTGAAACGGTGTCCTCTGCCCCACCTGGGACGACCCTGTGGCTCAGAGCTTTGTCTAATGCACCCCCAGAGATGGAGGGCAGGTGCGCTCCTGGGACCCCTCGGTCCCTGGCGGGTGAGGCAGGGGTCCCCCAGCCCTGAACCCTGAGAGTGGTGGGCCTGGGGGCGGGTGTGCCCGGAGGGGCCTGGACCCTGCAATTAGCTGGCTCGCTGGTTTCTGAAAGGCCAGGGAGCTTAAAGACAGGCCTTGAACCTGAGAGTCTCCCATGGAAGTCAAGGCCTGACTGGAGAGTACCGTTTTTCTCATTTTTTTTGTGGGGCTGAGCCTTTTCAAAAAGATTTCAAGAGAATAAAATCCACAGGCCCCAGGAAATTTGCATACGGCTACTTAACATCCATTCTGCATGTTTTGTTGTTTTTTTTTTAAAGAAATAAACACGTCCTCAAACTTCCCCATCCGAGGGGCGGACTACCCTGGGAGGTAACCGTTCAAACCTTTACAATTTTTTAAAATCCAGCAGCTTTCCATAACAAAGGGCAAAATTCACAAACAAATTGCCTTCCTCCTCCCAAGCTGCTCCTTGGCCTGGTGAGGGCTGTTGACAACACACGACCCCTTGGGTCACTGCTGAATGGCGGGTCCCACGGAGACAGCGTCCCCCGAGGTCTGTGGAGAATGGCGCGGCTCGGGAGCCCGGAGCGCTCTCTCCGCCTTCCAGGCCTTTCAGAGTGCCAGCTACCGGGGGCTTGGGGAGTGGGAGGCGGCCGCCAGCTGTGAGCCGCACTGCCCAGAGGCAGCCCAGGAGGAGCTGTCCTTACTGGAAGGCCCTGGAAGGTGCTGGAAGGCCCTGGAGGGCAGGGTCCTCCACACGCTGGAGCTTGCGGCAGGTTCTATAAGCACACGTGTGCTCTGCGTGGCCGCAGCCCGTCCCAGGATCGGGAGGGGGATCTGACTAAGGGCAGTGCAGGGGCCTGGAGCAGCACAGCCACCTTCTATAGCAGGGGCCCAAGCGGGGCAGAGACGCAGCCCGGTGGACAGCCTTGGGGGGGGTCATGTTTACCCCTCGGCCTGCCCACGGGCCTGGGATTCCTGTGGGCACCTCTCAGTGTGGGACGGGGGCGGGGGTGGGATGCCTAAGCTGGTCCCCTTGGACACCTCAGCCCAGCCCGGGGACAGGTTCAAGCAAGTCCTGGCCAGGGGACCAGCGCCCTGTGTGCCATGCCTCCTGCACTTTCGGGGCACACACTCGCGGCCCCCCACCGCTTCCTCCCCCTCTGCTGCTGAGCTTGCGGCTTCCTCCTCCGCCCTGCAGACCCCTCACAGCTCACGGCCCCTGGGGCAGGCTGCCCCGAGCTTCCCCCCCTTGCCGTCACCCTTTCCCTAGCCTGGTGCATTTTCTAGGTCATGGCCACCCCCAGGAGCACGACCCCTGGGCACGGACGGCCCTCTGTTTTGCCTGGCCCCCAGTGGGTGCTGGGGAATGCTCGCGGAGGGCGTGGCCGAGAGGCGGGCAGAGGTCTGCATCCAAAAGGCAGGCTCTGGGTGCGCCGAGGGGGCGGGACGGGGTGGGCTGCTCCGGAGCTGAAACCAGAGGCGTTGGCCCAGGAGTGTCAGGCAGGAGGTCAGGTGGCGCTGCTTCCCAGGCAGCCAGACCCCCAGTGCAGAGTGGCAGGAGGTCAGCGGGGCCAGGGCTGTGTGGGGAGGAGGACAGCGGCCAGCAGCTCTGGAGGCCTGGTGCTGGGCCCCTGCGCCCCACCATGGAGAGCCCACCTCCCCGCCCGCTGGCCTCCCTGGGCCCAGCCTCCAGGGCCTGCCCCGCCCTGCGGATGCCCTGGTGCCGGTTTGGGTCCATCTGTCCGTCCTGCCCCTCCGGGGCCCGGGAAACACAGGGCTCTGGGCACTCGCCCACCCCTGGCCTAAGCGCTCTTCCCATTCTGTGCAAAGGCAGGAGCTGCAGTGGTGACACCCCCCGCCCCAGTGGCCGCTCAGGGGGGCTCTTGCAGAAGCGCAGTGGTACACAGGGTGCTCGCCCCGCTCGGTCACTGGTCTGGACCCCAAAGGGTTAAGGAGCGAGTGCGGGGCTTTGTTCAGGGCGGCTCATCAGTGTAACCCGCAGCTTGTCCCCAATCCCTTCCTCATGACCGGGATGAATAGGCCTGCTGATTCCTATGGTAACCTTCAAAACGCATTCCTGGGCAGGCTCAGCCTCCCCAGTAATTACATTCCCAGCTCGGCCCACAAGCAGCATGCTAATTAGCCGAGAGAGAGAGGGAGAGAGGCAGGCTGCGGTCCCCTCTCTGAGAAGGGGGCCGAGGCCGCCACCACTGCCCACAGCCCGCCTCATGCCCGCCCCCCCCGCCCCGTGAGGGGCCCTGATGCCAGACCAGTCCGATACAGAAGGTCCAGGAGGAGGGCAGGGACCCAAGAAGGGGCCCGAAAGCCTCTCCCTTGTCCCCTGTCTGGTCTTCCTCAGTGTCCCCCGTGGACCTGCTGCTGCCCGCACTGGGGGGGTGGGGTCCCGCAAGGTCAGTCCAGCCCCTGCCTGGGGTTGAACCTGCGATCCTGGAGGGGCCCAGGCCTGGGGGGGGGGGCTTGGGGCTGCACCTGCCAGCGGATGAGGAACCCGGCGGCATGTGGGTTGGGGTGGACGGCGAGCAGGCCTGTGCAGGGAGCGTTTGGGCTCCCGATGAGACAGGGGTGGGGTGAGGTCCGGCGTGGGGCCCGGAAGAGGGGCAGCGGCCGTGAGAGGGAGGGCAGTTGCCTGACGCAAGGCCCTGGGGCTGTTGAGAACCTGGCGTGTCCCCGGGTGTGGGAGGGGCTGGGGGCGAGCCCAGTGGCTTTGCTGGGGAGCAGAGATGCCACCAGAAAGGATCTCCGGGAGGTAGTGGGGCCGTGCTAGGCACTGGTCCTGTGTGTCAAAGGTCACACAGGCTGCGGCGCAGAGAGCAGACCCCAGAGGTGCCTGAGTGGGTGCCGGTGGGGGGCTCCGGCCGGGCCCAGGTGGGGGCGGTGGGTGGGCACATGTTGGAGGGTTGGGGAGGCGCTGAAGATGGGGCGCAGGTGGGCTTGGAGAGGGAGGACGCCCCAGCTTTCTGTCCTGACTGGTGGGGGCCACACAGAGAGAGATGCAGGTCCTGGCAGGTCTTCCGGCCGGGCAGAGGCAGAGCCGTTTTGGAACCGGCACCAGAGGACCAGCACGAGGCTGGGGCTGAAGGCCCGAGGTGGTGCCCCGGCCCCGACTGGCACTGCCTACCTTCAGGCCGTCTGTAGGGCCCTGAGGCCTGGCACCTGGGGCCCACAGACCCTGGAAACAGGGGGCCAGACCACCTGTCCCTGCCCTGGTCTGAGGGGCCGGCCCCGGGGTGAAGCCCAGCAGTGTGGCCGCGGGTGGGCTGCTCGGACCTGGCCGGGGTGCTGGGCACGCGGCCCTGGCGCTGGGGCTGTGGGCCGGGCAGGGCGGGGTAGCCCAGGTGCTTGAGGTGGGGGAGGCTTTCGGAGGATTATGGCACAGGATTCAGAAGCCAGCAGTTCCTTGGTGTCAGTCTGGTCAACTAATTCTCATGTAAATAGAGCAACCCTGTAAGGACATATCACTTAGCCGACCGGGAGCCCGCAGGTCGGATCTGTTACACCAACCACTCAGGTCCGGGCCCATTTCCTGGACTGGACCAACCGGTGCCACAGTACATCCAGGCAGGGCGTCGCGACCCTTAGAGAGGGGCTGGTGGGTTTGCCTCCTGTCGTTCTCCCCGGTGGACGGACACTGGGACTGCCTTCCTTGTCAGGGGTAAACAGGACCCTGGGAGCTGTGGTAGCCGGACCCCCACCACCACCCCAAGGCCCAGCCCCCACGGACACTTCCTGGGGCTCGCCAGGGGCTGGGCTGTCCTGGGAGGTGGTAAGCCGAGCGTAGGAGGCTCCCGTGTGGAGGGGCCGGGGTGAGATCGTCTGGCGGAGGCACCAGCCTCACCCGTGCAAGGGAACCCTGCCGCGCACCTGCCAAGCTCCGCCCTGGCTCGGGGAAAACCCACTTCCCGGCGGAGACGTGGGGTCAGCGAGCGTGCAAAGCCCCAAACGGAAGGAAGCAGGGGACGGTCCCCGTGCTCCGCGTGCCTGGGAGCGGTGACGGACCCTCCCCAGGGCGCTGTCTCCCACTCCTTCTCGGACCCAGGAATTCCATTTCCCCGCCTGAACCCTGGCTCTGCGGAGTCGGTGTGTGTGGTGTGAGGCAGGGGTAGAGCAGGGCTGTGCGTTCTGTGGGGAAGCCTCTGTCCCAGCCTGGCACGTGGAGTGCGGCTTCCGGCTCTGAGGCCTGAGGAGTCACCGGGCGACCTGCGGCGTCACCTCTGTGCTAGGGCAAAGGGCAAAGGTCTGCACACAGGAACCTCTGTGTCTGGGTGTCTTGCCCCTTCTGTTGTCAGCTGGTCCCCGCCTGGGATGGTGGACCCAGCTCAGTAACCACGGGATACGAGGAGCCCACTCTGTGCCCGCACCGGCCACGCCCCTAGAGGGCAGGTGCAGGATGCAAGGCCCCTGGAGGTCACCTGGCCCAGCGGGGCTTGAACCTGGAATGGTCTGAGCAGCCTCATTGTAAGCTCTCCCGTCTACAAACTGTGGGGCCTCGGGCGCAGCTGCCTCCGAGTGGACTGAGCGGCTGCCAGGCCAGAGCCCGGCCCCGGTGCCAGGGTTCTTCCCGAGAAGAGGGGACAGTGGAACAGGAAGCCTCAGGCAGCAACCCCTTGTCACTCCAAGACGACCACAGCTTGTTCCGAAAGGGTGGTGATGTTGTAGAGACAGAATAACAGAGTCGGGTGCCGGCGCGGTGGGGGGTGGCGGTGCCCTCCGTCTGGGGTCCGCAGGGCTTCGTGTCTGGAGGCTGTGGGTGGGCTGCCGGCTTCTTAGAGGAGCCCAAACGCTGCGGATACAACTGGCCGTTTTCATCGTTACTCATGTCAGCCAAGGGGTGGCAGGGTCCGGGGAGGGCCCGGTCCTTGTCGGGCCCCAGGGGCACGGCTCGCTGGACGCCCATCTCCGAGCCGCCAGCGCTCAGCGGGCCCCTAAACAGACTCTGAACTTGTCTCCCCCTCGTGCTCTAGGGGGTCAACTGTCTTCTGATAACTGCATCTCTCTCACCACTCCCGGGGGCCCGGGGAGGCCTCAGCCAAGGATCCACTGACCTGTGGTTTAGGGGACCCCTCGGTGTGGTGCAGATGGCCGTGGTCATCAGTGACCAGTGTCCAGGTCGTCGGAGGGGTGGGGTGCCTGCGGGTGTGAGAAAGGAGCCGAGCCGGGAGTGCCGGTGGGGTCACCGCTGGTATCACCCGAGGGACAGACACACGGGGGTTGGTCAGTGACTGGCGGGTCCCTGGGTAAGTTCATCTGTCCTGGAGGACGGTGCCCTCCACCCCACCCCGCTGGATGCAGCCACAGCCCCCCTTTCTGGGGTGGGGTGAGGGGCGCAGTGCCCAGGACCTTGGTCTTTCACCCCTTGCCCCTGCCTTAGAGGACACAGCGATGACCTGTGTGTCCTGTTAGGGTCCTCCCTGGTATTTCCTTCCTCCTCATCCTCACCCCCCGTGAGTGTGAAGGTGTCGCTGGGGGTGGGGGGCAGACTGCTCCTGGGCACTGGGCTCAGGCAGGGTGTGTGTGGCCCGAGGCCCCAGGTTGGGGCTGGAGCCGGTGGATGTTCCGAGGGTGCGGAGGCTCTGCTGCCCCGGCCCCTTCCAGCTGCTCCTGCTGGGGTGGCCCCGAGTTTGGGAGCCGCTGAGAGTTGGAGACCAGGGGGAGAGGAAGCCACAGCCGAGCTGGCGCTTAGCTTAGCTAAGGAGGGAGGGGCCCCCCACCTCCAAGGTGGCGGCCTTGACTGGTCCTGGGGACCCCGAGGTCTCCCAGCTGTTCCTGGTGACCCCCAGCATGGTTCGTGGTGCAGGGAAGCACCCTGTGCGTGGCCCAGAGCTGGCGTGTGGACTGGAAGCTGTCCTGGGTGGAGTCCCAGGAAGGCCTGCGGGGGCCCGGGGCTCTCGGACACCAGGGCTCATTTCTCCGTGAAGCAGGGGCAGCGCTAATGGCTCCTCTGCTCGCTCTCACCGGGCCTGTCCTGCTGGGTCCCTGATTTCCTTAGAGCACCTGGGCCAGGTCCCTCGGGACCGTGGGGTGGGGAGGGGACACCCGGGCACTCTCAGGGGATGGTTCTGGGCAGGGGGCCAAGGAGTCTGGCCCAGGCCCCGGCCCCGCACACAATGTCGCCCCTTCCGCAGGCCCAGGGCAGAGCCCCCACAAGTGGGGGAACTGGGGGCCCTGGGGGCCTTGCCAGGAGTTCCCCCGTTCATCCCCTCTGAGGCTGGATTCTGTCTTCCTCGCCGTGAAATGAACTTGTTCTAGTGACCACAGCTGGGCCTAAAGTAGGTCTTTTCCTAAAAAGTCTGATGCCCACGGAGACGGTGGACTCCTGTCAGGGTGTCATGGCCGGCTCGGGGCGATGGCCTTGCTGTCCTGTGGCATCTGAGTGGCAGGGTCCCCATGGTCCTGAGGGGAAGGCTCCAGAAGGGCAGGCCTGGCCTGCATGCGCTGGGAGCTGGCACTGCAGACGGGCGTCCGGGGCCCTGGTTGGGGGCGGGCCCTGGGGGCGGCCACCTGCAGACGCTGTGCCTCTGCTTGCTTCATGGAGGCTTCTGGGAGGGAGGTGTCAGAGTAACAAGGGGCAGAGACGGACCCTGTCTGGATGGGCCATGGCATGGGTGTCTGAGGGACCCCTGGCCCTGAGCTAGCCGGCCGCTGGGTGCTGGGCAGCAGCACTTGAGGCCAAAGGCGGCAGGGTCCCGGCCTCCCCAGGGGTTCACCTGCACCCATGTCCGCCCCCCACCCCAGGCCTCAGTGGCCGGGCCGCAGCCCTGTGCCCACGCTTGCTAATCCCTAGGAGGAGAGCCAGGTCGGAGGGGAAGGGCTTTGCCCTTCAAACCCTCAGTGGGGGTGTTTGCTGGCTCGGGGCCGGTGATGGACAGGGTCCTCCTTCTTGAGTGGGCGGTGACAGGGAGGAATCTGGGCTCAGAGGCCAGATTCTTGTCACTGAGAGCAGAGAGCCAGGCAGTGACTTGAGTGAAGGGCCTGGGGCTGGGGAGGGGGGTGGGGGGGCAGGACAGGGGGGAGAGAATGGAGGAGAGACCCCAGAGTGGGAGGGAGGGCAGGCGGGAGGGGAGGAGGGCAGGCGGGAGGAGATGGGGGGCAGAGGGGGCAGGACCGAGGCGGGGAGCCGCGGTGGGTCAGGCGCACACACCCCCCTGGGGACGCGGGTGGCTTTCAGGTACCGGCCTTTTGTCTGCGGCCCGAGCCCGCCTGTCAGCCCCACTGCCAGAGGCCTAATCTTTTTCTTCTTCGCGGGCTGAAAAGGCCCAGCATCACACCAGGCGACACACAGCCGCCTATTCTGCGACCCCACGGAACCCAATCACCGGACAGCCCGCTATAATTCACTCCCCTGCCCGCCCTTTGAAAAGGTGGGCCGCCGCGGCGCTGCTCGCCCAGCGAGATAAATCATGTACTCGAAATTAACTTCCATTGAAGGGAGGGCGGGGAGAAAGGCTGATGGCCGGGCGGGCGGGCGGCGCGGCCTTGATAAATGTCAGCGCGGATAATTTGGGGGCTGTGATTAAGATCTTATCTAGGTGGGAAGTAAATAGGAAGGACTCTCATAAAACTCCGGCCCGTCCCAGGCCCACCAGCCCCGGAAGTTCCTCTTTTTTTCTCTCGTCTTCTCTTTTTGTCCTGCGTTTTTTGGGCGGATCGGAAGGGGAGACCGAGAAGGCCCAGCCGGGGGAGAAGCTGGGCCCAGGGCGTCACCGACAGGGATTAAACAGACCTGGGAGGAGCCACCGCATTTCTCCTCCGGTGACAAAGGGCCGAGGGAGCAGGACGCAGCTGCCTTTGTCCCCAGACTCCCCTCCCTCCTGGAGAAATGCTGAAAACTCGGGGCGGGCACAGTGTCGCTCAGCATCCTTGCAGAAGCCTTCGGGCCCTCCCATCTCACTCCTCTTCGGTCAGGAAACTTGTCTCTCCGCCTTAAACGTTTCCTCAAATAAAACTAAACGGAAGCTCCGGGAGCAGGAGTGGACAAGTCCCGGAGGCCATTTGCTCGTAAACGACCCCTCAAATGCCCATCCTCTTTTACGGGCTGCCTGTGCAGGGCTGTTTATTTTTGCTACCGATGACCTCAGAGACCTGCAGCTGGAACCACAGGCTATAGGGCCTGGACAGGGACCAGGTCCCTGGGGCAGGGCTGTCCCTCCCTGCTGGCGTCTGGGCCCTGGGGCAGCGGCTCCGGGCAGGGCCCCCTGAGTCCCACTCCACTGATGGGCCTGTCCCTGGTTGGCCAGGCCCCTGATGGGAGGAGCAAGGGAGGGAGGGCGGGGTGGTGCAGCCAGCCTGTGGCCTCTGTCCTTCCTCTGGGACCAGGAGGGACCACAGGACCCCTGGTGGGGCCTGTGAGGTCACAAGTGTAAAAGCCCTGCCCAGGGCCCACTGCTGGCTCCTGGCGCCGCAGGAGAGTGTCACGTGACCAGATTCGTCCCCAGTGCCAGGAGGGCCTCTCCGAGCTGGCTGCCCCAGCCCTGGTCCCTATCACCTGGCACCCTGGGGTGGTCACTGAGCCACTTGAACACGGTCCCACTCCACGCCCGAGACCCGGTGGAGGGCCTGGGGGTCCTGACTCCACTGAGCAGCGGACTGTCTCCTGTAGTCCTGCCGTGGCTGGAGGGAAGAGGGGGACAGGGGAGCAGACAGTGTGACCGGGGGCCTGGGAGACAGGGATGCTGAGAGCAGGTGGGGCCCGCCAAACTGTCCCTCCGACCCAGGACCTCAGCCGGGCAGGTCCGGCTGCACACCGCAGCCCAGGGAGCCTACCCGTCAGCAGCCCCTGTCCTGTGCCGCAGCACTCCTGGCCCTGGGCACCGAGGACCCTGAGCAGCACTCCGGTCTCTACGTACTGTGCTCACACCCCACGAAGTCCCAGGTGCTGTGGATGCCCCTGCCCGGGACCGGGTGCTGCTGCTCTGTGCCCCCCCCCCCACGCAGTGCCCCCCTGTGGTGTCTGAACTCAGCGGCTTGGCACCTTAGGAGCTGGTTCTCACTTGGGAGTATTCTCCCTTTTTTGTTTTAAACACTCAGGAGGCGAAGGGGTGGATGCTGGTGTTGCTTCCTTGGCCTGCCAATGTTTTTGTTTGATTCCGTGTGTAAACCCATCAGCAACGTGCGGAGGGGCTTCACCGAGATGCTGCCGGGCTGAGAGGTCAGGATCCATGTGTGGATGTTCCTTCAAAATGCCACACTGGCTCTGAGATAGCAGCCCTCCCTCCCCCACACACACCTGCACCCATACCCTCGCACGCTCGCCCATGCACGTGCGCATGGGGACACACACCTTCACATGTGCACTCACACAGGCTCACACACATGCTTCACACACAGGCTCCCTCGCTTGCTCACATGATCACACGTGCACACATGCACAATCTCATGCTCACACATGCACACATGTTGACATGCATGCTTCCCTTCACATGCACACACTCACACAAGCTCACACATGCATGCTCACACTCACACAGGTTCCCTCGCTTGCTCATGTGATCACATGTGCACACGAGCATGCACTCTCATGTTCACGCACATGCTCACATATGCTCCCTACACTTGCTCACAAGCTCACACACATGCTTCCCTTCACATGTGCACACTCACACAGGCTTGCACACTTGCTCACATACTCGCACGTGTGCACTCACATGCTCACACACACATGCACACATGCTCAGGGGAAGCTGGCCCCCCTCCTGCCAGTCTGTGGCTGTGTGTGGGCACCTGACAGGGCCCCTCAGCAGCCCTCCCCAACCAGGCACCCCTGGAACCCCCGACACAGTCCCCAGGGCGGCCCTAGGAAGTGATCAGCAGAGCCCGAATGCCGGGGCTGCAGGGACAGGACACCGGGGTCCGGGAGGCACCGTGCGAGCCCAGGCGTGAGGGCAGGAGCCCCCTTCTGCACCGCTGGCCCAGCCCCGCCCTCCTCCGGGGCCACGTGGGGCCCTAACCAGCCCCTGCATGGTGGCAGCATCCCAGGCAGGACTCAGGATGCAGCCTGTCACGCTGGGGCATTTGGCTCCTCCGGGCCCCCTGGCCGTGCGGCCCCCACACTCAGGAGGATGGGGGACTCTCTTCGCAGGGAGGCTGCGGCGATGCGTGCTGAAGGTGGCACGGCCCTGCTGGGGCACGCACTCAGGGCTTCTGTGGGGCGGTCTCAGAGCCCCAGGAGACTGTCCTGGGCGGTGGGGACAGGGGCTGTGAGAAAGTGGGGGCCGTAAACCCGTCGGGGGAGGGGTGCAGGGGCGGGGGCGGGCTGTCGGCTTGGAAAGGGGCAGATAAAGCAAACACCCCGCCTCTTAAACAAACGCAGCAGGACAGGGCCGATGACAAATGATGGGACCCTGTCAGCTCGGGAGCAGGCTGGACTAATGGCACGTGGACTTTGCACTCCCGGGATCAATATTCCATCAGGCAGGCCTGAGAGTGGCGTTCCCGAGGACAAAGGGGCGCCGGCCGCAGTCTGTGCACGCACCTGCCCGCCGCGCCGCCCTCCCCGCGGCCCAGGAGAGGCAGACGGGCACAGGGCGCCCCTGAGCCAGGAAGCCCGCAGTCCCGGCCACGATGCCACGTGGCCGCGGCGGGCACGCTGGAGGGGGTCCCGGGCTGCCAGGCCCACGTCCTGGCCCCCCTGGCTCTTCTCGGGCCTCTCCCCGGGGGCCGAGCTTTGGGTCTCTGACGCGGTGGCCTTCTCACCTTGTGTCCTCTCCGCCTGGGCTCCTGGGGGCTGGGCACCTCAGCAGGTGTGTGGCCGTGAACCTGCATGGAGGTTGCCCAGCCACTTTCTTCCCAGCGGCCACGAAAGGGGTTTTCCTAGAATCCAGGGCGCCCCATCTTCCAGCAGGCCACCCGAGAGAGGCTCACTTGCTGCGTCCCTTCCCCGGCGTGTCCATCCCTGCTGTTCCCATCTTCACACGTAGCCCTGTGAGGGCTGCCTGAAGTGGGCCCAGGCTTTGGGGCATTTTCAGCACAAATATGGTGACCAGGGCCCAGAGATGTCAGTTGAAAAAGCCACGGCTGAAAAACGGAGCAGAAAAAACTCCACTTGGTCGAGAGAGGCAGGCAGGACGCTGTGAGTGGGAGGCCTGCAGCACGGCCCAGGTGGGGCCGGAGGCGGGACCGGGCCACCCAGGGGTCTGGGGCTCAGCCCCCATTGCCCGTGTCTCCAGTGGGACCGCAGACCTCGCCCCTGTGGGCATCCGGGGAGTTGTTGCGCCTGCCCGTGTCTTCTCTGGACTTGCGGCAGGAGCCAGGTCACAGTGCTTCGGGCTTCGACCCTCCACACTCACGGACCACAGCAGCAGGGCTGCGTGGGTGCCAGGGACCCATCGAGGCACTGCCTGTGTGTGCACACAGGTGCGCACGTGTCTGCTGTGTGTGTGTACATGTCGAAAAGGGGGCTCCACTCCTGTGGAGACAGGGGTCCCAGGCCTCAGTGCAGGAGACTTGAGATCCTCTGGGAGGAGGATGCACGTAGACCCTGGCTGCCTCCCCGAGGGCAGACCACCCGGCACGAGAGTGGGGGGCAGGGGCCCTGCCCACTCTCACACACACGTGTGTGATTGCGCTGCGGGAGGCTCACGTGTGAGCATGTGGGCTCAGCTCTGGCTGTGCCTCGTGGCCGAGCGGGACTGAGGACTCCTGGGGAGAAGACCCCCAACCGGGCTTGTAGGAATGGGTGGGGGGCAGGAAGGCCCCGCCCCGGCCCGGGGCCCTTGGCTGGAGCCCAGGGTGTGGATGGGCGTGGCCTAGGAGGGCGGGCCAGGCGTGGTGGGGTCAGCATGGGCCCGGGACACCCCTCCGCCCCCCTTCCACCGCCTCTCACACCAAAGGCACCCGCCTCATGACCTGCACTCGGACACATATCGATCCGCGGTGCCCGCGAGGACCGCCCCTGCCTGGCAGAGCCCCGCTGCTCCCTTCTCAGCAGCGTCTGCCTCTCTCGGCCGCAGGGAAGCTTCCTTTCCAGGCTCGGAGGGAGGAGGGCAAGCTGCCGGCCGCCTCTGGGCCGTGCGTGGAGTGCGGCCGCCGCCTGGCACCATGCTGGCTCTTTGTGCGGCCAGGCGGGTGACCCGGCCGCAGGCTCGGCCCTCTGGGGTCCGCTTAATTACTTTTCTCCGGACCCCAGCTTGGAAAGTCATTTCCCTGAAAGGGCGAGGGGCGGGGGCTCTCAGTCCGGCCTGGGTGTCCCCCATCCCCACCGCTGTCCAGGCCGGGCAGGGGGAAGCAGGCTGGTCTCCTTAGGTACGCAAGGCCTTTGGGCCTGCGGGGGGGGGGGGGGGGTCCTGGTGTGGGTGGGGCGGGGCCACGCTGCTGCCCTCTCTGGATCCCTGGGCAGAGGCTGCGAAGGTGTTAGGCAGAGGTTCCGGCAGCCCGGGGCCGCGTCACCGTCACCGGGACAGGAAGCCGAGGCCGGAGGCTGGGAACGTGGGAGGCTGGTGGGGGTGCCGTCTTTGTGCCGGCACAATGGGATTTTGATGACTGATCCTTTTTCTGAGTGTAAGCCGTGGAGTTAAGTGTTTGAAAATTGTTCCAGAAGCTGAGAAAGGCCTGCCCCCCGGTCACGCTGGATTGTCTCTCCCTAGCAGCTGACAGGCCCGTCTGCAGGCTGCGGGGGGTGGGGCAGCACCCCGATCTCGGCTGCCCCAGAGCTGCCCTGCCCCGGGGTGGTCCAGGCTCCCGTCCTGACCCTGGGGAGGGCCTGGGAGCCCCTTCCCAGCTCTGTCTGCAGCCGGAAACCTGATCTCCCCAACCTCGGGTGTGGTGGAACCTACCCCAGGGCCGAGGGATCCAGGGAGGCTGGGGCACAGCTTCTCCCGCAGGTGGGGCTCCCTGCCCAGCCTGGTGGGGGCCACCCAAGGCCCATCCTTGGCTTGGGTCCACCGATTCCCCCCCCCGGCCCCCACCCAGCCTCCGAGAGAAGACAGTGGCGGGCCGTCGGACCGAGTTATCAGTTCCCGGCTTGAAATCCAAGTAATTAAGTGGATGGATTAAATCTGTAGGATGTCTCCTTGCTGTCCCTGTATCAGGTTGTTCCACAAATACCAGGTGTCCCCCATCCCTCTCACAGTCCGGCTGCCGCCCACCCCCCCCCCGGCGCTGGAAGATTCCAAGACCAGTCTCGGAGGCCCCGGCCTCCGTAGGGCTGCGGTTCCCACCGCCCTTAATCTCCAGAGAACGGACAAAGTGTAAGGAGAGCCACGCAGTGGGTCCAATTCCAGTGTGTGCTGGGCGCCGCCGCACTGCCAGGGCGTGGCCGGGGGGGCGGGGACTCATGGGAGGGGAGCGGGGTTGGGGGGGCTTTGTTCGTGAACTTGAGAGGGGGCTGTCAATTGCACAAAGATCATCTCAAAGGCACGCCGGTCATTCATTCCTGTGACCCCGAAGGGTCAGCCGCCACCCCTTGGAAGCCCAGGAAAGGGAAACTGGCCATTTGCTGGACAGGCCACCCCGGATGGCTGCAGGGGAACTTAGGAGCCCCCGTCAGCAGAGGCCCCTGTGCCCTGCAGACCCCGGGGAGGGCTGGGTGGGAGACAGCTGCTCTCCAGCCTCAGGGCTGCATCTTCTGAGGCCTCAAGGGCTACGAGGTGTCCGGGAGCACTGGGTCCCCTCGGAGTGACCCCAGGCCAGCAGTCCGGGAGCGCGGGGAGCCTGCCAGCCTCAGGGAAGACCGTTAGAGGCCGACTTCCCATTCTGCGAGAACTTGTTCTGTGTTTAGGTTAGAAACAGGATATAATAAACTTGTTAACGTGTCAGAATCTGGTGTTGGGACAACATAAGTGGTGTTTTCTCCTCTTTTCTTTCTGTTGTGCAGGAAAATGCTGCAATTAGTGCCCCGGCTCTTGAGGCAGGCGGGGCAGGCGGTGGAGGCTATGGGCAGAGGGCTGTGGGGGCGAGGGGCCCGGCGCAGGCCTCGGGGCCTCGGCCTGCGGTGCCAGGGGTCCACTGGCCTGGGCCTCGGGTGCCCACCTTCCCAGCCAGGCCCCGGGCAATAGCCGCTAGGCCCCGGGGTCTGCCTGGGAAAGTGACCTGGGGGGGGCGATGTGGGGGAGTACAACACGGATTGTTTCTTAAAACAGGCCTTTATTTTAAAAGCCTCCGTCCTGGAGGAAAGCAACTCGGAGCTGTGTTCGGGGAGGGGCTCAAAAAAGATTAGCTCTTAATTAAAACAAAACTCAGTCCACTCAGACCGTGGTCCAGAGGCCCCCCGGGGCCCCCCAGCGGGGCGGTTCTGTCGGGACCCGCTGCCCGCTGCCCAGCGTGTGCGGCTCCCGGCCGTGGGCCAGGACCGGGAAGTGTGGGACAAAGGGCGGCAGTGAAAAATGACCGTGGCCTCCAAATGCAGAGAACCAGATGTGAGTCTGGGACAGGATGGGGAGGATGCGGGCTGATGAGGGGACGGGGGAAGGACCACGGTGTGGCCGAGCAGCCTTGGGGGTCGGTGGCCCAGGTCCGGACGGTCGCCTGCGGCCTGGTCTCTCTGCAGCCAGCAGTACCCTGTCCCGGGGCAGTGGAGACCCCTGGAACCCAAGGGCCGGTGGGACGCGGAGGGAAGGAGGGCTGTTGCAGTGAGTGAAACCTCATGAAAAATGGGAGCAAACTCCTGCTCTAATCTCCGAACAAAGGCCTTTCAGTTGGGCCAGAGCGGCGCGGGCGGCGGACGCCGCCAGAGCTTTTATATTAAACGTGCACCCGGCAGAATATGGATCTTATTAGGCAGCCGAGGAGCCCCCTTCCTGCACGTGGTGTCTGAGGAGGTCGGGGGGCCGAGGGGGGACCCCGGCCACAGGGCAGCCTCACGGGGCCAGGACCTGCCCGCCCCTCTCCGTCCGGTGTGGAAAAAGACCAAACACTAGTCCATCCCAGACACCTCAGGCCCACACTCGCGGTGCCCGTGACCTCCTTTGTCTAGCTGTGGTCCCTTGTGACCCAGCAGTGAGATGGGGCCGTAGGGCAAGAGAGCCCCCAGTGAGACCTGTCACGAAAGCCCGGTGTCCGCGGGTTTCTTCAGAAGGGCCCGAGGTCTGACCAGAGGAGCCGGCCCTCTCCGCCTTCACGTTCCCCGCAGCCCTGACTTTGGGAAGCACTGCCCCTGTAGGTGTGGGCCCCCGGGCAGTTCTGAGCTGAGTGCGGGTGGGGGTGGGGGGGTCTGGGGTCCGGGCAGAATACCTAGAACTCAAGTGCCAGTGGGGGAAGAAAGGCCTGTCGTACGGCTGAAACAAGTGAAGCCCCCGGACCCACAGACACCACACTCCCGCCTTCTTCCAGACTCAGCCCCCGCCACCGAAATCCGCCCGGGAAAGGAAATCAAATTTAGGGGTTTCCCTTACTGGCCAGAATTTTTAATCTAATAAGGGGCGGAGAGATGCTGTTGTATTTTATTTTATTTCAACTTTGAACAGGTTGAATCTTCCTGCAGGGCTCTGGGAACGCGGCTGCGGGAATGAAAACCAGCCCTGCCTTGCAAATTCAAACCAGGACCCCTCCCAGCGTGCAGGCGGGGAGCGGCGGGCTCCTGGGCGAGGGCTGTCGGGGCTCCGAGTCCGGGGGCCCAGGGACGCCAGGCTCTGCTTCAGCGTCAGGAGCTGCATCTCTCTGGGCATCTGCCAAATCGACAAGCCCCCAAGGCGGGTGGGGAGGCTGAGCTAGGCCCTCCCGGAGGTGCGGGTGCAGAACCCGTGTGGCCTTCCTGGAGGAGGCATCGCGCTGTGACGCTGGCGTGGTGATGGCTGTGGCGGCATATTCATGGAATTGAAGCAGGACCCGGTGAGGCCCGTGGAGCCCCACGTAGGCTGGGTGTGGCTGTCATCTCTCTGAGGCCCTCGGTGCCCAGCCAGGGGCAGGGTCTCCTGGCGCCAGTAGCGGCTCCTGAGAAGCCTGGGGTCCGAGAGCCCTGGGCGGAGGGGCAGTCTTTTGTGAGCCCCCGCAGGCTTGTCTGCACAGCTGTTGGCCCAGCTGGGCCTGCAGCAACCCTCACTGGGTCCCGTCTGCACCTGCGACCTCTCAGTGTGACCGGCTGCCCAGCCACGACAGCAGACAGGGCAGGGCAGAGGTGACGGCCCCCACTGGGCCCTCCACCCGTCCCAGAGGTTTACTGCCATGTCCCAGCCCGGCCACTGCCAGGCCCCCGGGCAGGAAGGTCAGTGAAGGCTGTACTGTCCTGCAGACCTGGACACAGAAAGGTGGCAGGTCCTCTCCCACGCTGGCCCGGTGCCAGCTCTGCACCCTCACCCCTTGCTCAGGTGCCACTGGACGACACCCCAGGCGCTGAGTGCCCTGCGGCTCTGGAAGGCCGCCTCGCAGCTGTTCCAAAGCCGAGCGTCTCTGGGCCTAACGGTTTTCACGAGGCAGCAGCGAAGGGCAGGTGGCAAGCTCGATGCAGGACGCACGGTCTGGACGGCACTCCCTCCTCTGGCCGGTCACTGGGGCCGATCCAGGTCGGCCGGGTTGACCGGGAGGCCGGGCCGGGTGCCTGCTGACGCGGAGATAGAGGAAGGCGGGGACAGTCACAGGAAGAGGCGCCGCCTGTGTCCTCTCCGGCTGGGGTCCAATCAGCCCCTCCAGTAGCCTGTGACCTACAGTGTGTGCCACTCCTACAGGTCATGCAGGGGAAACTGAGGCCCCAGAGGCCGGCAGGTGCCCGGCGGCTCTGAAGGGCAGAGTCGCTGGTTCTGCAGGACGTGCGCTTGGGCAACGCCAGCCTGACACAGACCATGGCCGGTGCTGGGAGTGGTTTCGGGGAAGCTGGGAGTTTTAGGGAGCGATTATGTGGGTCCCCAGACCAGGTAGTGTTTTCCAGGGGGAACATCCCCTGGCCTCCCCTCTGCTGTTGGGCCAGTTCCGGTGTGAGGGGCACTGAGCCCCCGGGCCCCCGGCTCGGAGCTGCGGCGGCTGGGCCAGGCCGGTGGTGCGGTCCGTCTCCGCACCGCCCGATTCATTAGGGGTGGGCCCCTTTGTGGGCCCTGAGCCCCAGGCCTATTGCTGTCACAGGCTGTTACAGGCATGATGACAGGCATTAGAGCACCGAGAGCAATTAACAGGCTGCTTAATTAGCAGGAGGAATTAGAGTTTGAGTGGCCGATCCTCTCTCAAAGCCCGCGGAGAGCGGGCGGCTGTCTGGTCGAGCATTGATCGCGGACTCGCCTCCCGGGTCAGCCTCGCCCCTCCTCGCAGTCTGGGAACACGCACCGCTCACCCCTTCCACACTGGGCTGCCTTCATCAGCCCAGGAGAAAGGGGCCCATTGTGGCCGCCCTTCCCCGGCCCGGCTCTGGCGGGTGCGTTGAGGCGGCACCGGTCCCGGGGCCCTCGCCTGGCCAGGCTGGGAAGGGTGTCTGCCCGCTGGGCCCCAGGCGAGCTGGGCCCCAGTGGCCCCTTTGTGCCCTCCTCCGCAGGCCTGTCCCAGCTCTCGGGGGCTGAGTCTGTTCTGTGCTGTGGGGGACAGTACAGTGGGTGGGCCCATTGTACAGGTGGACAGGGTGAGGCCTGAGGGGTCAGTGGCAACCGCTCAGTGAGCCAGTGGTGGCTGTCCAGACCCCGAGGGTGCAGCCCCTTTCAGAAACAAGCCCGCCCAGCACCCGAGGGCTCCAGGAGCCCCGGGGTGCTGGTCGGGGTGACACAGCATCGTCTCCTGGCACTTCAGCTGTTCAGGAGACGGGAATTGGGGGGTGGGGGAGCAGAGGCTCCAGCCCTGTCTGGTGGGGATGTTGCGGCTGGAGGGAGGGGAGGAGGTGAGGCCCCCAGTGCCCTGCCTGGGGGAAGCTCTGGTGTTGGGAGCAGCCTGTGCAAGGGCACAGAGGCAGCCACGTGTGAGGATTATTCTAGAATGGCTCCTGATAATGTGTGGGTGTGGGGCTGGGCTCCCCAGAGTCAGGCCCAGGGCTTGCTCTTCAATCCTGGGTTCGCGGCTCTATTTCCTGACCGAGAGGAGGGCCGGGAGCCTGCTTCCTCCAACGAGGCTGGGAGGCCCTGGGGAGGGCCCAGCGAGGTCCCTGGGGCGGGTGGCAGGCAGGACAGCGATTGGTTCTGGACACGCTGGCTGGGCTTCTGCCCTGGCACTGGGGCTCGGCCCCCCCCCCCCCCCCGGGACGGGGCCAGGAGCTGGAGGCCAGCGGTGGGAATGAGCCTGGAACGCGGGGTTTCACAGGAAAAGGGAAAGAAAGGTCGAAGGGAAAAGATGGAGGGGGCGAGGGAGGCCCAGACGGCCTCTTGCTTTGCAATCTCAAAATAGACCTCAGTGCCGTGCTTTTGGGAGACGAACCCCGGGCTCTCCTCGGTCCTCGCTCGACCTCGAGTGGTCTCTGGCGAGGGAGCCGCCGCGATCTGGCATCCAGCGGCCTCAAATGCAGAACAGCGGTGCGCAGACTTTGCCAAAAGCCGATCGCTGTTGGTTCCATGAACTTTGCTTTTCTTGTTTGCTACATCAGGTATCATCTTACCCAGACGGTGCCCCCAGGAGACAGACCGCCCCACCCCTCAGCTTCCAGGGCGCAGCCAAGGTCTTCTGCGGCTGCGTGCACGATCCGTGGGCCTGGAGCGAAGGGCGCCTGTGCCCAGCGCAGCTCGGCCCGGCTCTCCGGGCAGCGAGGGGATCTTTATCGAGCTCAAATCATGAAACCCGGTTTCTGGTTTCATTTTGGAAACTGGCTGCTAAGCAGATCCATTCCGCCTGTAAAGTGACACCACCACTCAGGCCACCGCGCTCCGAGCCCCTGCCCCTTCTCCACAGGGCTGGGGGACAGTAGGCCCTGGGCTGGCCCCACTGGGCGGAGGCGGTCTGCCCCTGGGAGTGGGGGGGGCAGGCTGGCTACGGCCCTGGTTTGGGGAGGCCCGTGGGCTCTGGCTGCTCACCAGGGAGCTGGCTGCCGGAGCAGGAAGCTGGATGGTGTGGTCGTGGGGGAGGGGCTCTGAGCTGGGGGTCAGGCTCTGCAGTGGCCCTTACCAGGAGTGCTGGCATCCGGGACCCCGGCTTCCTGCCTCACTCGCTGAGCCCTGAGAAAAGGGCCCCCGCATTTCTGTCCACTTCAGATGGTGCTTGAGGGAAAGCCCTGCCCTCCCAGCCAGCCCCCACTGAGGGGTCAGCCCCGTGTCCTCCGAGGCGGTTCTGGGTGTTTGAAAGTGGCCTATAGGTCTTGCACGCGTGTTCTGCGCTACGCTGGCCGGACCGTCCTTAGAAAACCGGAAGCCAGGCCATCGAGCGTGAAGGGCAGAGGTGGCTTCCTGCTCCCGACCCAGGGCTGCAGAGCCCCCTCGACCCCTGTTTTGTGGGGTAGCGTCTTTAGTTCTTTTTTTCTGGTCACGGGGCCACGGTGCGGCTTTGGGAAATGACAGTGTGCTGGCACTGAGAAAGAGCACTGTTCACCGGGGCCAGTGGCCCATCATGGGGACGGTTTGTCCCATAGGGGTGGCGGCTGGCTCAGGCCCAGGCCCAGGGAGTCCAGCTCCGGACCCCAAAGCCAGCTGGCCACACAGTTTGGGGGCAGGTGAGCTCCGAAAGGACCTTTCCTGGCAGGTGGAGGGGTCGCCGTGTTCTGAAATATGTGGGTTAAGCCCAGGGACATGGAAGCACCTGGCAGCATGTGTGCATGTGTGTGTGTGCATATGTGTGCCTGTGCGTGGGGACCCGTGTGGGCACCGGGGACAGGCTGCCCACAGAATCATCAGCTGGTCCAGGGGGCTGGCCCTCAGCCCGGCATCTCTCACCTCTGGGTGGGACTCTCCAGCTAGTGCCTGTCCCTAGGCACACAGAGCCGCCCTCAGTGGTGGCCTGTGCCTGCTCACAGGGGCCTGGAGAGTGTCCCTCCTCCAGCAGGACTCCTGGGCGGCATCACCGTGTAGTTCAGAAGGCCAACTGCTTCGAGGGTGAGGTGGCCCCACCCTGTGCTCCTGGGCCCTCGGCCGACAGTTGTCACCTTGCCTGGCTGGGGACAGGCAGTGCCGGGTCTCCCAGCAGCTGTCCGAGACCACGCCACAATGGGTGTGGCCTGTGCAGCCAAGCTGACCTGGGGTCAGGCTCCCCAGGGGCCCAAGAGCCACCGTAGTGCCCCGCTGGGGCCACCAAGAGGGACGCTGGGTGTGTGGGTGTGCGCACATGCAGAGAGCCCATGGCACCTGTGCGTGGAAGTCCACGTGGTCACCTCCGGATGCCCGGCCCCAAGTCTGGGCCAGGATGGACAGGAGCCCCAGGGCCTTGGTAAGGCTTCTGGCCCCTGGGGTTCCCGGGGGCTCTGGTGCCGGCGGTGGGAGGGGCAGGCCGCTCAGCCAGTGGGCCCCTGATCCTGTGGGAACATCAGTGCCTGGTTGCCTCTCACTAGAGAACTGGGAATCGAACTGGCAACCCTTTGGTTCACAGGGTGGTGGTCAATCCACCAAGCCACACCAGCCGGGCCACTGTTGAGCCTGTTTTTGTGGTACAGAGTCCCGCTTCCCTGCACACTCAGTCCTGCCCTGCACACCTTCCCAGCCCGGGCCGCTCCGGCGGGTCTGCCTCTGTGTGCAGTTGTGTGAATGGTCACAGCTGTGTCTCCCCAGCCGCTTCCTGCACTCGCTGGGTGTGCGGAGGTCGTGTCTGTGGGTCGCTGTTCCCATGGCAGCACCAGGGGGAGGAGGCTCCGTCCTCGTCCCGGTGGGGGGGGGAGGAACAGCCGTCCCGTTTTCTTCCAGAACGTTCTGCGGCGAGTGGCTCCCGACCTCACGTCCCCTTGCTGTTCGCCGCCACCTCGGCTTCCTCTGGCCCTGTCTTTGTGCGCTGTTCAGACTTGTAAATTCACGGAGAAGCAAGGTTCTCTCCGTTCCGGCATTGCTTGTCATTGTGGAGCTTTACTTTCTACCCTTTCTCCAAGAAAAAATTTGAAGTTCCTTTCCGGTTAAAAAAATATTTACTTTGTAACCTTATTCCGTTTTTAGGCCGAAGTTAGGGGGGTGGAAAGTGTTGCTTCTCCCCGTTTCGTCGTCTTGGCCCGGGATGTGTCTCCATATCTAGTCAGAGTGCTTTTTAGAAAAATGGTTTTCGCTAAAATGTTGCCGTTTCATTTGTAGGCCCCGCCCATTTCTCGCCCAGAGCCTTCAAAGGGTTTTATGGTGTGACAACAAAAGAAAAAAGCCAAAGTGGAAACAATGAAAGCATTTCCACTTCCCACCACCCCCCTTGCAGAAAAGACCGCACAGAGGCATTTGCAGAACCCGGGAGCCCGGACGTGCGGCCGCTGGGACCGCTGGGGTTCTGCTTCTGCCCCCGTGCCCTGCCGTCCAGGGAGGAGGCGGAGCACCCTGGGTGCTGGGGGAGGCTGGTGGCTGAGTCAGGAGGGACAGGCCCCCCGGGGCTCTGGGGCCGGCCCTCCCTGGCCTCTCCCTCCGCTCCCGGCTGAGGGGGGCTCCCTCCCCGCTCCACGCCCCCCCCCCACCTGGCCCCTGAGGCCCAGCCCTAGATAAGCCTGCTCAATTAGCCCCGTAATACTTAAAATGCTAGTCCGTTTAATATGTAAACAATGACAATTTTTTCCAAAGGGTTTAGGATTTAAATTAGTTTTTAAAAACCCAATTACTGCCATTTAATTTGGAGGAGAGAGTTCTTTATGTGCTAATTATAGAGTTGGGAAATGAGCAATCAGGGGCACAATGGGGTGTTAAGGGCACTTTTTAAAGGTTTGAACTTATTTCTCCGAGTTTGGGGTGGGGTCCCTGCCGCCGGAGCAGCCCGCTGCCGGCTCCCAGGAGGAAGGCAACATGGCCGGGGAGTGAAAAATGCGTGGTCACTGTATTGTCCTATTATTTCAGCGACGGTTACAGAAGCGCTAGACCAGGCCCCAGGCCCGGAGCCCTGCCCAGGTTACTCTCTGGCCAGCGGGAGGGAGGGGAGGCTGCTGGGCGGAGGGTGCGCGGGAAAACCGGGCCTGGTCAGAACCAGTCTTGGGTGCCCATGGGGGCATGGCCGCGCAGAACTGTCTGGAACTTTCTGGAAGCTTCCAGAGATGCACGCATACCCCGGGAGGCAGAGAAGCTCCTCCTCCTCCCTCCATCACACCATCCGGCCTCCCCAGTGTTCTAGAACCATCCTTGACAAGTCAGCACCACCTTTGCTCCTTGTGTGAGAAAGGGCGATTCACCCCGAACCAGAGTTTATCTTCCGGTGCTGCCTTCTCTGTAGACACGCGGGCCATGGGTGTTGGCAGGACCGCCGGCGGAGCCCACAGGCCCGGGCCCTGCCTCTTGCACACAGACAGTGAGCTTCTGCCCTGAATGGATTCAAACGCCCGGAGGGGGATTGTGCAAGGACAGCACCGGGGCACCGTTTAGTCAGGCTTACACGTCAGACCTGCGGCAGGTGCGTCTGCTCCCGCCATCGGGGGCCCTTCTGTGTCACCTGGCTGGGCAGTGGGGGCTGGCCACGCTCGCCCCCTCCCAGCCCCGACCCGAGGGACGACCTGCTGGAATGGGTGCAGCAGGTGAAACACCTGCTTCCCTGCAGGGCTGGCTCAGGGTGGCTCCTGGGGACCCAGCCCTGGGGTTGGGGCAAGGCAGGGTCCTCCCCATGGGGAGAGTTGGCTGAAGCTGGCTTGGGGGAGGGTCTTCCCCTGCCACCTGGGGTCGTACAGGGCAGGGCTGGCCCCGGCTACTACCCCTTGGCACCCACTACAGGCGGAAGCCACTCTGAGGCCAGCACGGCCGTTGCCACGCCCCACCGCAGGCCCTGAGACACGGCACGCAGCCTCCCCTTGCGTCCCCGGACCCTGAGACTCGTGCAGCCAACTGCTCCATCTGGTAGAGGGGAGGCCAGCTCGTCACTCAGAGGGTGAGCCCGCATCCAGGGACCCAGCCCTGGAGCGCGTGTGTCTCAGGCCCGGCACTTCTGAGCTAGTGGCCGATAGGAAGGGAGGCCGGTGCCTGGGAACTTCCCAGATAATGGGAACCACGTGGGGAGGGCTGGGGAGCTGGGCAGGAGCCCAGAAGTTTCCCTGGAACATGCCATCTTGGTTCCTACAGACAAGACAAGAAGCTGGCTGGGAGGCAGGGAGATGGGCCCGGAGTCGTGGCTGAGAAGCAGCCCTTCACACCTCTCACCTCCTCTCCGAGTGCACATCAGGACCTGGGAGGGAGAAGGTCCCACCCTCGGCTGAGACCACCAGCAGGACGCGGGGGCCTGAGCGGCCCACCACCCCGGGAGAGGGGACAGGAAGGGGCCTGAGACCAGCAGGGGCCCCGCCCAGATGGGTCTGGGAAGGTCGCCGTTGGCACCTAGGGTGTTCAGAACCAGCGAAGATTAAACTTAAAGCGATTAGACAACTTACTTCTTTTTCAAGACATTAGCTGGTCAAAAATGACAAAAATGTCCTTAAGCTGAGAGGAGGCAGAGGCAGCAAACAGACCCCCTTTTGTCTGGCGGCGGTGTCTGACCGTGGAGCCTGCGTGGGGTGCCCAGGAGTCCACCCCCTGCACCGGGCGGGGGGCCGGCAGTATTAGCAGGCTTAGAAGCCGGCGTGCCGGGAAGCGGGGCTGCCGGCCACCCACAGGGTCAGGGGCTTCAGGGAGCAAGGGCACCCACCCGCTGGGCAGATCTGGGCTGCCCACTTATCAGGGGGGCTGCGGAGCACCCCGGAAATGGGACAAATCCCCACAGCCCTGGGCCAGCCCTGCCTGGGAAGGAGGGGGTGGGTCTGGTGGTCCTCACATTGGCCTGGAGGCCGCTGACAGCCCAGACCCTGGCCAGCCATGGACAATGGCCCCTGAGAGCAGGTGGCACCCCGGGGAGGGCGGGCCCAGGCAGGCCTGCCGCTGCGCCGGGCTCTCCCTGGCCTGCAGACACCGTCCTTGGGCCCGACGTTTTCTCAAGAAAAGAAAACACTTGAGCCCACATTTCTTATCTGAGGGCAAACAGTGAGCCCGCGCTGGCCCGGGACGGGGCTTCCACAGCAGACCCTGTGACCGGCCCCCGGCTGCCTCCGCTGGGCCTCCCCTCCGAGGCGGGGCAGGTGACGTGCCAGCTGTGAGCCTGGTCACCGGACCCGCCGGACACAGTGCGCCCGTGTGGCCATGGCAGCCGAAGGGTCTTCACCTGCTTCCTTCCCAGCGCTGGCCCCCGGCACCCCTGGGGCTGGGGCGCAAATACAGGGTCCGGTTACCCCAGGAACAGGGCTGGGCGTCGTTCACCCTCGGGCCCTGCTTCCCGACCCCTCTACCCTTTGCTCCCTGGGCCGGGTCTCCTGGGCCGTCCCCGGGGCCCCTCCTCCGAGCCTTCTGTCAGCTCAGGGAGGGGCACAGGGTGCCTCCTTTTCCTTCTCCGGAAGACGGAGCTGAAGGCCCAGGTGTGAGGACATTGCTGTGCCGCATTGTCCGGAGCCGCAGGGGCCTAGGAGCCGCCCCCAGGGAGGTCAGGGGTCCCTGCGCCCGGGCAGGGTCGATGCCAACCCTGGGGCGAGCCTGGGGGCCCTGTGACTGGGAGCCTAGCTGAGGGGGGAAGTTGCTGCCACCTCAGGCCACCTGTCCCAGGCCAGGCAGTGGCAGCAAAGTGGAGACTGAGGCCACCAAGGCCGGGGCCCCGAACGATCCTCCCGGGGTCACACCGCCACGTGCCACTTGGCGACCTGGCATCGCACCCGTGAGGTCAGCTCTGCCGTCATTCATGTGCAGGTGAGGAAGGCGTAGGGAGGCCGGCCATTGCTGCTGGGACGCGAACCCAGGCCTGGCTGCGCACTGAGCGGCTGTAGCTGTTTCACTGAGTCACAGAGCAGCTGGTTCCTCGCTTGGGGGCACAGTGGCCCCTAGGTCCCTGTGTCCGTCACCCCGGCAGGCCAGCTCTGAGGCCCCTGAGCTTTCCGAGGCCACACAGACGGGTTTCTCCAGCCGGCAGCTCCCGGAGCTGGCACTGGACCTGCTGGGCTTATTAGGCGTGTCCCGGGGCCCCCACGCCCCACCTCCAAATGTGCACCCTGCCTGGGGGGGCAGCCCGTGAAGAACGCCCCCTCCCGCCCGGTGCTGGACGCTGGGAGCCGGGCTGGGGCTCTCGTTGGCCTTGTCCCTGCGGCAGCTCTGGGTCACACGTGGGGGGACAGGGCTCCCCTCCGGCCTCCTGCCCTGGCTCTGGGTGGGGAGGGGTTGGCGCAGGGGGAGGGCTAGGCTTCTCCGGGGCTCGCCCCTGTTGAGTCACCAGTCAAATGGGGTCCACAGGGAGGGAGTGGCTGGTGGGAGGAGTCTCAGCCCACCTTACAGATGAGGAAACCGAGTCAGGGCGAGGCTGCCCTGCAGTGTGGGCCCCAGGAACCCAGCCCCCAGCTGCCTGCTGCTGTCCCCACACCCGGCTTCCAGTCTGGACATCCGGGGACCGAGAGTGGGGCCGCTCTTCGTGGCAGCACCCTCAGGTGGCCCCTGGGCCCCGCTCTCCTCTCTCTGACCCCGCGGCTGCCGGGCCTGGAGCCGGCACGTGAGGTGGTCACACGGTGCAGATTTGGACGCGAGCCTGTCCTGCAGGGAGCGAGGAATGCAAAGCTGCCCCTTTCTTCCTGCAAAGCCTCGTCATGTGTATGAGATAAGTTCTGGGGACAGTGGCGGCTGCCAGGAGGACGCTACCAGTGCTGTTCCAGGCCACCCGGGCGGTCCCGGGGATGTTTCTACCACAAATCCCGGAGGGTTCCGGGCCTGCCAGCCAGGGAGGGGCCACCACTCACAGCAGATGTGGCCGGGTCCAGACAGCCCACGCAGGAGGCCTCCCTGGAGGAGGCAGCTTTGTGTATGTGTGTGGAGGAGGGTGAAGATGTCCTGGGACGACCACAGAGAGGCTCGAGAAGGTGTCCCTCTCGGGCGCATGGACCCGGTGATGCCTTCTCACCCCAACACAGCGGCTGGGAGTCGGCTTCCCCCGGGGAGGTGCACAATAACAGCCTGACACCGGGAGAAATGTCTGGCCTCTCTCGTTACCCTGCCCTGAGCAGGGCCACCACGGCCTGTGGGCTGCAGCCCCTAGCCCAGGGCCCTCCCGCTGCTGGTGGTCTCCAGGCTGAGGAGCCCCCGAGCTAAGAGGCCTCAGGAGCCCTTTAAGGGGCTCTGATTTGCACCAGCTGACACTCCTCCCCGGCTCCCGTGGCCCAAACCGCTGCCCTGCCGTCAGCCCCGAGGCTCTGAGACATGTGAGACTTGGGGACAGTGTTTGGCTGTGAGTCCACCAAGAGGCCCTGGAAAGTTCCAGAAAGTTCCAGGAGGCTTTCCTGGCCTGCCCCAGCAGGTGCCAGGACACAGGCCTTGTAGCCACGTCGGGGTCGCTGAGGCGCCTGTTAGGAGGAGGTGGCGGGGGACCTTGCGGGGGGAGCTGGGTGCCTGGCTGTGGACCTGAGTGTCCTCTGCTTTCGCTGCTGCTCCGTGGTCTTTAGGGAGGAGGGGGGGATGAAGATGTACTCTGGCTGTCCTCTTACTGCCCCTTCTGCAGATTCCCGGGTGTCGTGGGCGTTCAACTTTGACCTTGAGGGTAGGATAATGGGGCTTCTGTTCTTGGTGGCAGCAGCTAGGAGTGGTGCTCACAGACCGGTGTCCTTGTGACTGGGCCCGGCTGGTGACTCTACCCATGGGCCCATCTGCTCCTTCCTGAGTTTTTTGTGTCGGTGGCTGAGTGGTTGGGGACGCATGTCACACCGTCGCTTCCTGTCCTGCGTCCTTCCCCTCCCTGAGACACACAGGCGGGGATTCTCACTCCCTCTCACTGGAGCTCTGCCCCCCGCCCGAGGGAGGCAGGTCTGTGAGGGCGCAGGATGAGCCCGCTGGGGCCGCCCTCGGTGACTCTGGGGCGCTGGGCAGCAGACTGACAGCTGGCTTGTGAATGGCGGTCACCCTGACAGAGAGCGAGGGGACAGAGCAGCTATTGGGGAGGGCGAGGGTCCAGCTGGGGCTGCAGCCTCTGGACACCCCTTCAGGGGATGACAGCATGGTGCTGTCCACGCCAGCGCGAATCATCACCAGCGTGGTCGGCTGGGCTCCCGAGGTTCCAGTTCCCTTTGCCTGGGCTGTCGCACTGTCTCGTCATCTGGAGTACCGGACTTGTGAGGGCCAGAGGACCTGCGTCGGGGGTGGCGCACACCCGCCTGCTGGCTCTGTTCACAGGAAAGGGGCCGAGTGTGGTTTGGGGGCACGGGTTGGACTTGGGGACAGCTGCCGTGGTCTCGGTAGGTGGTGTGCCGAGATGGCGGCCGCCTCCCGTCCCTCAGCCCCGTCTCTGTGCCGCAACCCCCTCACCCCCATTCCCGTCCCTGAGAACACGCTCCCTGGGCCCTGACGAGCCCGCAGGCATCCAGCCCCGGGAGCCGGCCTCCGTGACGGGCCACCCCTCCGCCAGAAGGGGCGATCTGTTCCGCCTTTTGACGAAGTCGTTAGCGCGACCTGTGTCGTAGAACCGGGTGTTCAGACCAGCCTCTGGAGGGCGATTGTCCCTTTCATTTCCAACCCTGTGTCGGCGGCACCCGACGTGGTCCCGCCCGGGCGGGTGCTGCCTCCGGACGGCCGTCTGGCCACCCGTCTTTGTTTGGGGACCTGGTTTTTATTAAATTTAATTGCTTCCTTTTCTGGCCTTAAATCAAGGGTGGCCTCAAAGCAGGGACAGCACAATTTCATTTAATTACCCTGCGCCGCGGCCGTCCGAGGGGGCCCGTGGCTACCGAGGACCCTCCCAGGGCCCCCAGCTCGGGACGAGCCCAGCAGGCTGGAGGGCACGGGCCCAGGGTCAGGACTGCGACCCCCGCCTGCCCCCGACCCTGCCGTCTCTGCCAGGACCGGGCTCCAGACCTGGGCTCTCACCCCCTCGGTGACGTGTGTGCTTTTCTTCTGCTGTGAGGCCAGGTTGGCTCCCAGACTCAGGGGCAGTTCATTAAGGGCTTTTATCTGTTGCAGCCGAATGTTACTTGCACAGGCCAGCCCGGGGCGGCGGAAACGAGACACTCGTGGGCACACTGGCGGCCGAGGGCCAGGTTGTGGGCGGGGACCGCAGCCATGCGGAGCCCTTTCCCACTCTGCCTTCCCGGCCCCGCAGCCCTGGGCCCTCCCCTTGGGCTCCAGGGCACAGAGCTCGCCGTGCAGTGGCCTTGGACTAAGGAGACCACACTCCGCTTGGCTGTCCGTGGAGAAGCCCGGCTGCAGCGGACGCTCCGGCCCCGCCGGCCCCACACAGGCTCTGAGCCCCAGTTCTCACCCCTGTCCCCCACCAGGGAAGCCCTGGCTTGGAGGAGGCCGTCTCCGCCAGCTTTCTTAAGCCCTGCCGATGGCGAGAGAGCCCAGCCTCGTCTGGGCTCCCTGCAACGCCGAGCAAAAACATGGGCAAGGATCAGGATGATTTGTTAAATAATAGAAAAGGTTTTTCATTTCCCAATTTCCAGCTCTTGCCGAAACCGTCCTCCGGCTGCCTGCTTCTCATTCCTTAATGTTTAGACTTATGGGCCAATTTGAGGGTATTTTCCCTTTCTGCCGTGATTAATGCCTCTGCGAAACAATGTCATCGCGAGTCACCTCCCTGCCCTGTCAGCCGGGCATCAGTCTCACGGGGCTGGGCGGTAATTTATGGCCGGTGCTGGCAATTTGCAAAGCTAATGGGGAGGCAGGAGGAGCCCCAGCTCCCAGCTCTGTCTGCCCGTCTGGGCCTCGGCCCCCCCCCCACCATTAGCAGAACAAATGGTGTGGAGATCAGACGGCATCTCCAAGGCTCGATAAATATTTTATCAGCCATAATGGAAATTGTCAAATTGATCTAATTGTACAATACGTTATCAGTGAGATATCAAAGCCTGGCCTGGCCTCAGCCAGGCCCCCGCACGCCCTGGGACCTGCTCGGCCGAGTCCGAGTGTGAGGGGCGCATCTCCATGCTGTGTACAGTGTAACACGGGCTGACAAGTGAGGGGGGAGCAACGCCTTATTCTGGGTGCTGGGCTGGGCCCCATCTCCGAGAGCCAGTGCGGAGCAGAGAGAAGAGCCAGGACAGTCGGTGGGACCGAGTCAGGACGCTCCTGGAGCACGGGATATGCCCCCCCTTCTGAGTGTGGGGGGTGGCGGTGACCCTCGAAATCCGTCACAGAGCTGCCCTGCAGAGACCCAGCCTGGCCCCGATTGCGCAGTGACAGGGGTGTGTGCCACTGTGCAAGGGGACAGTTTTTCTGGGTCTCAGGAGCCAATAGCCCTTGGGCTCGACTGGGCAGGGTCCTGCCTCATGCATGAGCTTCTTTAAGAATCGGGGTCACGCCCAGCACTTGCCACCCATGGGGGCAGACGCCGAGGCCGGAGCCAAAAGCAAACCGTCGGCCCGAGGAGCTGGGAGCACAGCTTGTGGAGGAACCGAGAGCGGTACCAGCAGGCCCCTCCCCCAGGCCCATTCGTGGCATTCGTGGGGGCTGGTCCTCCGGGAAGGGGGGCCCAGGCTCGGGCCGGGGGTGGTCAGGCATCTTTCACAGCCAGACGAGACCTTCCGATTTCTAGAACAAACAGCTGTGTCTTAGACCTGGAGCCCGTTTACAAAACCGAGTGAAAACATCTGCGGACACACTAAGGACTAGCCTCCTGGCTGTGTGCGGAGCCCTGGGCGCCAGGGTTCCCGCCAGCACCCGGCCCTCCTGCCCAGGTCCCCGCGCTGCTTCCCCGCCACCTGTCTCTCGCTTTCAACCCGCCCTGGGCCTCAGGGGCAGGTCCAGGGGACGTGCAGGGGTGGGAGCAGCCCCTCTGGCACGGACTGTCCACGCCCGACGCCGAGACGCAGTGAGCCCTGGTGCGTGGGCGCGGACCCAGCGTGGGGGGCGCCGAGCCACGGCGCAGCCTGGAATGGGCATTCACCTCGACGTAGCTCGGTTCCCGAAGGAAGACGGGGAGTTCCCGTCCTCGTCTGCTGGCGGCGCCGTGATTGACAGGCAGTGCCTGCAAGGACAGAGGGTGGCCGGCCCCTGGGGAAACCGCTTTACCAGCTGGGGCCCTGGCACGGCCCTGCCGTGGCCACTGCCTCCCGAGCTGCCGTGCACGCCCCACCCCGCGCCTCCCGGCAGGTGTCCCGCCTGGCTGCCTGGCTTCCTCGGCAGCCCCTTCGGGCTGGGAGCAGGTCGTCGGCAGCAGCTTTTCTGTCAGGGGCCTGAATGTCCGGATGCAGGCTGCCGCCAGGTTTCTCCTTAGCTCTCGTGGGGCTGGGGAGCACACGTGTACACGCATGCACGCGCACACAGGAGCCTGCACTCGGTCTTTTGGGTCACCTGTCATTTTAAATAAAAGGAAGAAGAGGTGTTGGTGTAACAGGGGGGCCTCGGGAGGCCATGTGTCTGGGTTCTGGCCTCCACGCTGGCCCTCGTGGGCTGAATTCAGTGGACCCAGTGACCCGGGGTCAGCCGAACTGAGTGGACACACGTCCACACCGGGCACTCGGGCACCTCCCCGCCCGCTGGGTGGGGTGCCAGGACAGGGGCTCCAGGACCCACCCTGGGCTCCTGCAAACTCCTGGTCTCCGCTCCCTCTTCTTTTCGTCTTCCAGAGGAAAACGGCGGCCACGTTGGACACGTTTTAATCCCTTTGTGGGGCCCGGAGGTCCAGGGAGGGGCCGGGTCTCCTGCACGTCTGAGCCCCCTGTGCCGCCCCTGCCTGCAGCCCGAGGGAGCTTACGTGGGGTCTGCGTGGGAGGTGGGGTGAGTCCGGACCCTGGAGCTTCGGGCCCAGCGCCCTCCCAGCTCAGACCCCATGAGGACATTTTGGGAGGAGGGAAAGAGCTAAGGGGTCTTGCCGGATGCCCTCTCCTGGCCAACCAGAGACCCCTGCACAGCGCTGCAGACTATGGTCCCGGCAGCGGGGACCCTTCTTGCCACCTGGGCCCTGTCCCTGGGGGAGAGATGCCCAGTGTACTGGCCTCTGGTTCCACCGACACTCACAGAGGAGGGTCCCAGGCACCACTGCTGCCCTTGAGGGGACCCAGCCCCAGACTTCCGGCAGTGCCCACCGCTGGCCTGCGGGACCACCTGATGTATCTGGGGGGAGGGGTGTTCTGGGGCGCGGGTCACAGCCACAGTCAAGGTTGAGCCCTGCCCACCCCGGGCTCTGATCAGGAAAGTGCAATGAGCCCCGGCTGGTGTGGCTCAGTAGACTGAGTGCCGGCCTGTGAGACAAAGGGTTGCCGGTTCGATTCCCAGTCAGGCACGGGCCTGGGTTGAGGGCCAGGTCCCCGGTGGGGGGGGGTGTGCAGAAGGCAGCCGTGTGTTGGTGTTTTTCTCCCTCTTCCTCCCTTCTTTCCCCTCGATCTAAAACTAAATAATTTAAATCTTTAAAACAAAGAAGAAAGGAAGCACTATTTATCTAGGTGCGTGCCCGCTGACGCTGGCACAGGGGAGCCCCATCCCCAGAGGTCAGGCTGCCGTCAGCACGGCCCCAGGGGCCCCCTAGTCAGGAGAATCGGCAGCAGGGGCCTCCACCACGTTGGGGACTCTCACGGCAGCGTCCTCACTGGGACCTGGTCGCGGCGCGGGCCCTCTGAGGGTCGGGACGGGGCAGGAAAGCAGGTTTCTGCATCCGTGGGGGCTTTGCTGGGCGGGAGAGCTCAGACGCCCCTGACCCTGCGGATTCTGTGCTGAGGAGTCTTGGGTGCTGGGAACTCCCCTTCCCAGGGGCACCCCACTCCTCACACCCTGGGGGCTCAGCTCAGCAGGGCCGGTACTGACTTCCTGCGCAGTGAGAGGGCCGCCTGACCGCACAGGGTCACCCAGGACCCTGTGACACGGGGCTCATGGGGACGGCCCGCGGCACAGCTGGAGCACTGCCCTGAGGTCTGCTCTCGAGGACACGTGTGCACTCGATTTGTGTGTGCCGTGCACACGTGTGCATGTGTATGTGAGCATGCACACACTAGTGCACACGTGCCTGTACACACGTGCGTGCACACACGAGTATGTTTCTGAACACATATGCGTATGTATACATGTGCCTGTATGTGCGTGTGCAGGTGTGTGTGTTCACTTCTAAGCAGTGATGTGAAGGCATGTCTCAGGGGCTGGATAACTTTAGACCTGGAGAAAGAAAAGGTGACCTCTGTGCCCTTGAGTGTGTGACAGTACACCTGGCTCTGCTCGCGTCCCTTCCGTCCCTCCACAGTCGGATTCGGGCAGATCGGAAATATACAGGGAGGCAGGGGCCATCTGCCAGATGCCTGTGGGACCCAGCCTTGCATGTGGCAGCGGGCCCCGGGGGCTTGCACTGAGCTGAGGTCCTAGGCTGAGGGCCTAACCCTCTCGTGGTTATTGGTGCCGACTGGTCTTAGAGGAATGGGGTTCAGGTGCAGGAAGTGGCCATCTTTGCTTTGCAGTGTCTCGGGGAAGGGTGAGACCCCCAACCTTGACTGTGTGCTCTCTGGGGTTCCTCCTGAGAGCTCTGCTCCCAGGCACGGTGCAGGAGCGTCGGGAACCAGGTGGCAGGCGCAGCAGGTCCCTGGTGCTCTGTGGGGTCCCGGGCAGCCACCTCCCCCATTTCCTTTGGGAGCCTGGGGCAGAGAGCAGAGCGAGGGGCTCTGCGGAGGCAGGCCGAGGTTCCCCAGTCGGGAGTAAGGCTGGCCCCGGCCAACTCGCTCCAGCCACAGCGCCTGGTGTGGTCACGTTTGCCTACAGGGGGCTACTTTCCGCTCATTTCCTGAGTGGTTCCTCTGCTCAGGGGCTAACTCCCTGGGCCGGGTGGAGCTGAAAGCCGTTGGGGCGACAGAGTCAGCAGGGTCTGCTACCCGCCGGTGAGGGGCCTCCCGGCCCAGGGCCCGCACTGCTCGGCACTCTCCACCACGGTGTCCTCAGGCTGCCCCACACAGCGCTCACAGCTCCTGCAACCACGGGGTGGTGGGTGGGGTTGGGAGTCAGGGTGGCTGCGTGGAGGGCGCCCCGGCCTGAGGGACGGACAGGAGCCCCCAGAGAAATGCAGGAGAGCTGCGTCCAGACAGCCGGCCCCACTGGGTTGCACTCCAGTGGGCGTCCCTCACGGGGCAGCCCCGCAGACCCAGCAGCCCGCCCTCTGAATGCGGAAGAGGCCGTCCCACCTGGCAGCCGTCAGTCACCCCTCCCCAGAGCAGGTGGCACCCCACCCTCGAGCTCCTGGCCTCCCTGAGGGGCAGGGCACCCCCGAGGCAGGCAGCCCTGGCCCCGGCGAGCAGCGTTCTGCAGTTTGGGGTCCAGGGGATGCTCCCCCTCCTGTGCCGACTTCTCCCTGGGGCCTCCCGGCTGCCCATGGGTCTCCGGCCCCCAAGCGAGGCTGGGCTGGGCTGTGGTGCATCCTGGCCGAGCCAGCCCCACCGTAGGACTCTCCGGTTGCGGTGTCTTCTGCAAGCCGCTCAGTGACCTGCATTCACTGGGATGCGGTGGGTGGTGGCCGGGCTGCTGGGTGGGACAGCCCCCAGACAGGGCCCGCTGGGAGCAGTGGACAGGGGTAGCGTGTGTGGCTCGAGGCGTGCCAGTGTCTGTCCAGCCGTGAGCCCTGTCTGCACCCCTGCACAGGTTGTCCCCCACCCGGTGGTCAAACAGGAAGCCAGCCCCTGGTCTCTGGGACCCCGGAAATGTGCCCTGGCCTCCCTGGGGTATGGGGAGGAGAGGGGCCGGGGCTGCTGGCTGGCAGCTTGGGCCCTGGGGGTGCGTGAAGCCTCTGCCTCCCCCATATCTCTCTGGACCCCAGTGGGGGAGCCCGGCCTGGCCGAGGCGGCTCTGAGAGACAGGTGGGGGCGGTGGCCTCATTCTGCCTGAATCAGGGATTTGTGTGTGGTCAGGCTTCTGGGTGTGATGACTTTGAGTGACCTTGAACGGGCCAGACGTCTGTGGGAAGGTGTTTCTGTCTTGGTCAAAGGCATCCCCCGTGAGATGAGCTCGGCCAGGAGAACCCTGAGGTGTCCCCCTGGGCAGCTGCCGGGAAGGGTGCCCGGGGCCTGGAGGGTGCCCCGGGAACTCCAGGGGCCAGCCTCCCAGACGCCTGTGTCCTGTGGAGTTGCAGCCAGGCGGCTTTTCAGAACCCTCCCTCTACATTAGGTCCGTGACAGGGAACCGGAGCGGGCCCTCGGGCCTCTCCGTCCCTTCCTGACCAGACCTGGGGGCGGGTATCGAGAGAGATCCCAGATTTTGGCAAGAAGAGGTTACCCCTGAGGAGGGATCGGGGAGAAGGGGGGCTCCACCCCATTTCTGTGGAATGGGGGCCACAGGGAAGAGAGGCCGACCGTGGCCAGCGCCAGGCCACTGAGAGAAGCCGCCCCTGCACCAAGCCTGCATGCGGGAGCAATTCCCACAGGCCCTCGTCTGCCCGGAGCCCAGCGGGCGGGGCGGTGGGGACGTTCTCCACCGGGTGGGGCTTCGGTGGCCTCGGTCCCCTTTGAGTCCTAGAGTCTAAATCCCTCACCCACGTTCTGTAGCGTTGTTTACAGTAAGGACTTACCTGAGGTCAGAAAGCGCCCGGACGCTGTCCACACTGGCCTCTGCCCGGATCCAGGCTGGGCTGCCCTCACACCTGCGGCTTTGACAGCAGGTGGATCTTCTCACCTGCTGGCTCCACGCTTCCCAAGCAGGTGGGGGTCCAATCGGAACACGGCCTTCGGGAACCTCCCCTGGTAGAAGGAAAGGCACCCAAGGAGCAGCCCAGATGGGCCCAGCTGGGTGAGGCTGATGCTGGGATCGGGGCAGGAGCAGCCCCTGTGTTCCGGCCTCAGTGGCAGAGGGGCATCCACCCCTTAAAAGGAGAAGGTGCAGGGTGCTCTTTAATCATGGGACCCCTGTAAGGCCCCTAATGGGGGTCCTATGTGTGACTCGGGGGAGGCTTAGGCCTGGCCCACCTGGTCTCCAGACCAGACAGCGGTCGGGGTGCCTCAGACCCTGGGCCCTGCACCTGGGGAGGGCTTACACACTGGGGCCCGTTGGCCACGTTTGGAGACAAAGGCAGCTGGACCACTGATGGCATCACTGGGGCAGGAACCTCTGGGTGGTGTTGCCATGACGACAGGGAGGTCAAGGGTCGACTGCTGTCCGTCACAGCTCTCCACCTGAGGGCGGCAGGCCTGGCTGAGCAGTGGGCCTTTGCTGGGGATGTGAGCCCTGACCCTCCACGGCCCCACCCGTCCCTGGCTAGAGAGCGACGTTCAGCTACAGCGTCAGGACTGTGAATCGGCCTCCGGAGTCTTTGTTCCTTCCATTTGTCTGAAGTCTGGGTCCAGAGAGGGGCGCCCAGAACCCTCAGGGTGAGGCAAGTGAGCAAATGCTTCCTCGGGCAGCCCTGGCCCTCCCCGGGGTCCGCAGCGGTGGGAACGCGTTCCGAGAGGTTCCGGCCCTGAGGCCTGCCCACAGCAACGCGCTGGGCTCTGTGGGTGTGGGGGCGACCTGCGCGCCGTCCTGGTGGCCTGTCTCCTTGCAGGAGCTGCCCACTCTCGAGGGGACACCACTGGGGTGACCCGGCCCTGATCGTCAAGGGTGGGCAAGGTCCTTGCGCAGGCAGTGCCATGCTCCGGCTCACGGGCCCTCTGGACGGGCACCGCCAGGCCCCTTCGGCGATGGATACACAGAGATGTGGAGGAGGCGCGGAGCACTGTAGGTTTCCGCCTGGACCCGCGTCCCCAGAGGGGCTCTCGCTCCCTGCCCTGCCTTCTCCGGCCCGAGGTCTCTAGGAGCCAGGGCCTCCAGGACAAAGTTGAGTCACTGCACTCCTCCAACCCCTGGCTGCACAGGTGCCCTCAGGGCACTGCAAACAGGACTCCCCCACGGCCTGGCCTGAGGCTCCGGAGACGGCGAGGCCGGGGTCCCAGGCCCGGAAGCCCTCAGACAGGAGGACCTTTGCCGGGGTGAGGACCGTCTTCCTCCCCGCCCACCTCCTGAGGCTGGGCGGCCAGGCCGGACCTGGCTCCTGGGCAGAGCTCAGGTGTGCCCTCTTCCTCTGAGTGGGACGAGGGGTGACCCCCCCCAGCCCTCATAGTCGGGTCTGCCGTCCCCACCTCTTCTGACTGGCAGGCTCCCCACCCGGTTTGAGCACATTCACAGGCAATGGTGGTCCGAAGGGAACACCCAGCCATCCCCCCCCCCCCAGCACTGGCTCATGTGCACAGGGCGCCGGCAGGCTGGGCCCCGGCAGGGCTCCCGCGAGCACACCCGGCCGTGCACCCCGGGGGAGATGGCACAGGCAGAACCTCCGTGCCTGTTTCTGGAGGCCCGTGCTCGGCGCTGGCAACTGTTTCCCTGGCTGGTGCTTGGACCTGGAGAGCCCGGATCCACCCTTTCGGAAAAGGCGGTCCTGTTTGGATCAAAAAAAAAATAATTAGCATGGCTTTAAGTGGGGGTTTCAAGTACACATTTAATTTACTCTGATTAACAGCCGTACGCTAAGTAAACACCAGCTGAATACTAAACTCGTGGCGTCGAGACGCACGGGACGCACGAGCGTGTAGAAAGCCCAGCCAACGCACCGCTTCCGTGACTGGCAATGACATTACTCGGAACTCAGGTTGAAGGCGCGGGTCGGCCCGAAGGCCCGGGCTCCGGCCCTCAGAGGCACGGTTCCAGGGGGTCTTCCTGCCCGAGTTTCTGTCAGAGAAAATCACGGCTTCCGAAGCAATTAGGCTGACGAGCAAAGAGGGGAGTGAAGCCCACCTTACGAGGCCTTGCACTGCACCCGGTGCCGCCCCCCACGCGCCCCTTCGTCTGAGTTCCTGATCTCAGAGCCCTGCTCCCCGGGCACACGGCTCGGCTCGGTCACGGGGACCTGCTGGCCCGGCCAGGCCTGTGATGGCTCCTTAGGTAGGACCCACCGGCAGCCACCACCACGTCCCTAAATGGGCCAATGGGGGGGTACGGGGGGTGAGGGACAAGGCTGTGAGTGCGGCCACTGTGGCCCTGCATTCTGGGACTGGCTTGAACCTTCAGGGACAAGGTGCCAGGCAGGGCGCTGTGAGAAAGGGTGGCAGTGTGCCCCATCCAGCACCAGGACCCCCGGACCCCACCACCCCGGGAGCTGGGGGGCCAGTTTCAGGCAGCTTCCAGGGCTTTCTCCCCCATGCCCACTTCCGGCCCCCTCTGCCCCCTGCGTGTTCTCAGGCCCCCCAGCACGGGCACACCTGCCAAAGCCTCATCCTGCATGCTGAGGGTCCCTTATGCCCACGTTGGGGGGGGACCACGGTACCGCTGGGGTGGAGGAAGGCCAGGAGGCCGGCCCAGGTCAAGGCCTCCCAGGCCCCCATCTCCCCCTGACGTCAGGGACCCCGGGGGATGAGCGTGGGCCTCGGCAGCCGGGCAGGGCTGGGAGCACTGAGACCCGCTGGGGAGTCCATCTAAGCAAAAAAAAGAAACTCAAGTGCAGCCATTAAAAACACCCACACGCCCCCGAAATCAGCCTCGGGGTGTGCCGATAAAGGAAGAGTCTGCACGAGTAGGTGCCCCCGCCCGCTCCTCCCGCAGCCCCAGAACCTGCCCACTCCACAGGCCCACACCCTGCGGCCTGGAGCTCTGGGCTGCAGCCTGCCTGACCTCCCGGCCCGGGCTGCTCCGGAGGGCAGGGCTGCCGCTGTGCTCGCTAATCTCCCAGGGAGGGTCCCTGAGAGCGACTTCTCTGGGGACCCAGAGCTGGCTCCCAAGGGGCCGCGAGGCAGGTGGCGGGGCCGGCAGCCCACCGTTGCCTTTCTTGGAGATTTTAAAAGGAAACGAAACAGGGGAAACAAAACCAGGGCGTCTGGCCTGCCGCTCACGATGACGCGCATCGCCTCCCCATCCCCGAGTTGCATGGCAGCAGCCTCGGGCGCAGGAGAAAGGATGGCGCTCGCCCCGCCTGGCCCCCTGCCTCCTGCTGGCTGGGCCGCTGCCCGGGCTCCTGAGAAACCAGATCATTTCAAAGGGCCCGATTCCCACTTTGCCTGACGTGCCTGCGTTGGTGGCGGGAGAGGTGGCTTCGGCTTTGACGTGATCAACAAAACCTCGGTGGCCGAAAGGCCCAGGGCCGGCCGGCGCGCTGCCCTCTCGGTGTCCCTCGGGTCCCGCTGTCCCCTTGTCTTCCTCCCCAGCGCGGCCGGTGGAGTGAGTGGACTTCCTTCCATTAATAATGGGCAGAGGGAGATTTACAACAGGGCGCTAAAATATTGTCCCTGCCTTTTATTTGTGCGTTTGTCACTGTGGCCTCTGATCGAGGGGCTCGGGGAAGGGATAAATAATGAAGAGGGAAAATGCTCTGTCATAATGCAGGGCCATTTGCAAATTCATCACCGACATTCTGGGAGAAGGAGAGACAGAGGAGGTGACAAATGTCTCCCGGCGCTAATATATCTCCTTGATTCCCTCTGCCATCGGCTCAGATAACCTACTTGGGCCGTGATAGACCGTGGGCTGCCCTGGCCGCCAGCGCGGCTCCTCCGGCTGCTGGCAGGTGCTTGGCAGGGCTCGTGCAGATGCTACTTGTCACCGGTTTGATTTTCGGTGGCTTTGGGGGAAACCGTTCTTGCAGGGGGAGAGGCAATTTCTGTGGCGAATCCTCGGGCGTCTCTTTCCGCAGAAGAAAAAGTCGCCGTTCCTTCTGTTTGGGGGGCTGGGTTTGTCAGGTCGATGACGTTTAAAAAAAAGAATGAGCCCCGAATCAGGTCAGCGTCCCCCAGAGGGGTGCAGAGCGTCGCTCCGAGGGAGGCCTGGGTTCGCCAGCGTCTCCGGCCTCCCTCGAGGCCTCCTCTCTGGGTGGTTTTGCCGGATGGGACCTGGACCCGGGACAGGAGTCTGCTCTGCAGGTTTTGTCTCCGCCCCAGGGGACAGGGCTGGACCCGTGCGGAGAGCCTCAGTGCTCTGGTGGTGGGCAGGGCCACCAGCTGGCCCCCCTCCCACGGCAAGGTGGGAGTGGCAGAGCCCTGGAACCGCTCCTCGCAGATGCACAGCGGCTTCTGTGGGAGCAGCTGCCTCGGTGGGACCTGTGGTTCCTTCCCTGGGGAGGGAGGGGCAGCCGAGGGATCTGAGAGGCACAGGCCCACCCCACCCTGGCCCCTGGCCCCTGGGCTGAGACCCCGCTCTTCCCACCTGAATTTCTAGCAGAACACACACCACTGTGCAATTATAAAATAATGATCACAATAGGAAATACAGAAACATTTCTCAAAGTAAGGCATCCTGTCCCACCACCGAGAGAGAACGTGTGGTGTGTCTGTCTGGCCTGGGGTGTCTGTCCTGTGCGTTCGAACGCAGGTCTGCACCTTGGCTGGTGGCGGCGCCGTGACGGCCCAGATGCAAATGACAAACAGGGTCCCGGCCTCCACAAAGCTCTCTTCCACAGGCAGGCCGGACCTGATCTAGCGTTTTCAATGTTTTCTGTTGAAAACAATCATTTGAAGGGGAGGGTCACTTAAAATTTTGTAAACACATGGATTTTTTTGTAAACCTATACCTAAGCTGCAGTTGTTCGGGGTTTTTGCTGAGTCGGTGAAGTTTTAAAACTGGTATTTCCTCCAGTGGTTGTGACTGAGCGCCCATGGGCACAGCCGCCGGGGAGTGGGGAGCAGCCCTCGGCAAGTAATTTCTTTAAAGCATGTGAGCAGTTCCCCGGGGTTGGCGGGGGGCAGATTTCCAGGCCCCCGGGCTCGGCCCAGGGAAAAACACGGGAGATGGGCCCCAAGACGGCGCGGACACTCTTGCAGTAAAGTTTGCCCAATGTTTATCTGAAATTCGAGGCCAACGTGGGGTCCTGTGTCAGTGTCTGCTCAGCCTGCCGCCCGAGGGGGGAGCTGCAGCAGCTGGGGGGCAGCCCCCAGGCCCTGGGGAGGCTGGGGGTGCCCTGCTCAGATCGTCCCGACAGGCTGGGCAGGCACCGAGTGACCCGCTGGCCTGGGTGCCTGGGGGGTCTCACGGGCTGGTGGGGTTGGCATGAGTCTCGGCAGCCGCTTGGCGTTTCGGAAGACACAGAGAGGTGAGGACTGCCCCCCTCAAGGAACAATCCCGGCCCAGCCGAAGGTGACAGAGAATGCCAGGGCCCCATGGAGCAAGCGGGGCCCGCCGTCCCTGACGTGGACAGGATCAGGGCACCCCTCTCGGTGAGCGTCCCAGAGCCAGAGCCCCAGGTGACAACCGGACCCTCCAGGGACGGCCGCCAAACCCCTCGCTGGAGGTGCGGTGCGGAGCGCTCCGTGGGAGTGGCCCAGTTTAACCCCCTTGCGTCCACCTGCAGAGCAGCAGGAGGCTCGGAGGAGCAGGAGCCCTGCCTGAGGCCGAGCCCGGTGGTCTGGCCCTGGTGTGGGGTCTTGGGCTGACACTAGACCCCCTCCCCCCGCCCCTGGGGTTTGCAGCTTTTCTTCTCTGTCCGGACGCTGCACCTCTGAGTCCTGAGATCACCCAAAGGAGAGGAGACGCAGAGTAGGGTCAGGGCTCCTTGCTGGCCGGCGAGCGAGGCAAGCAGAAGGCCCCGGCCCGAAGGTTCCAGCAGAACCCGAGGGTTCCAGAGCCTCTCCGGGCAGGGCCCGGTGGCGCCTCCCTTCTCGGCAGAACCCGCCGGAAAGCGCCGGGGAAGTTGACTGGAAACTTGGCCCCCGGGCCAGCGAGGCCTCTTTGTTTTCTGGTCACAGCCGCACGGAGCACCGACCGAGGGCTTTCCCACATCTTGTCAAAGGGCCGCGTTTCCTCCCTCCTTTCTCCTCGGGCTGATTAGCGAGCCGGCAATGGCGTGAGGACATGTCGGGGGTAGGAAAACGGGGGTCATTTTGGAGAACCTCTTTGTGGATGGGTCGGGAATGGGGAGAAAATGAATAGTTATAAGCTCATTTCCATAGAAACGGTCTCATTACCATGCTGGCGGCCGCGGGACGAGCGAGGCAGGGCTTCCTGCCAGCAAAGTCTCCACAATGAAGGGCCCCTGCGTGCCCGGCTGCCAGAGAGCCGGTCCGGAGAGGGGCTCCCGCCGCAGCCCGCGGCCCCGAGCGGCTCTCGGCGTTTCCGTCCCCGGAACCCCGACCCTGTGGAGGGGCTTCCCCCCCGCAGGCCCCGCTGCCGTCGGGTCACTGAGGTGTCACAGGTTGTGCGTGTCGGGCCCTGTGAGGTGCCCCAGGCACCCGAAATGGTGAACAAAAGAAATGGGAACAGTTAGGTTTTAAAATCACTTCCCAGGAGTGAGTCTGAGTGACACGGCCCGGTCCCCTCTCTGGGAAGCACTTTGTCCCTGGGCAGGGGGACTCATTCGGGGGCTGCTCCGGGGGCCTCGCCCCTCCAGCATCGGGCTCCGGAAACGCCGCCTGTGTCCTGAGCCTCCCTGCCTGTCCCCCGAGCTGACACTGTGTGTGTGTGGGGGGGTGTTGGGCTCCCTCCCGTCCCGGAAGGTCCCGTTGTGTTGGATTTGTCACCACACACGAGGGTCTCGAGGCCCGGAGGAGGGGGCACACGCGTGGCCTCGGAAAGAAGTGGGATTTCTTCCCGCAAGGACGGACCCGGACGCCCGGGAGGAGGCAGCCGCGGTTCGCCGAAGCTTCAACCCAGGAACGGGCTTGTTTTTTTAATTGTGGTAAAACGAACATCAGGGCGCGTTTGTCACGGTCACCGCCCGTGCGCGTGTGGCTGGTGGCATCGGACCCCTTCTCGGGGTGTGTGAGTGCCGCCGCCTCCCGCAGGCAGACCCCTGAGTTCCGGAGCCACCAGTCCCACGCCCGGCACCCGGGTTCTGAGCTTGGTCTCATCCGCCGGCTGACAAGTTTACCGTGAGCCGCTTTTCCCAGGACGGGAAGAGAATCGAGACTGGGGAGGCCCTGGAGCAGCCCCGCTCGCTGCCCCGGGGTCTCTGGCTCTGCCCTTAGCCATCACCTGCACAGTCTGGTTCGTGACAGGCCTGTGGGGGCAGAAAGGGCCCTGCCCTGGGAAGTGAGCCATTTGGGGTGAGCCCGCCCCTGCCTCAGAGAGAGTGACCCAGAAGGGGGGGGCGCAGGGGATCTGGCTGTGCCATCCTTTAACCTCCAGCATCATCAGATGCCCAGGCAGCAGGGGGTCAAAGGTCAAGGGTCAGTGCGCACAGTCCAAGCCTGTAGTTCCTGCTCAGTAAGAAGATGGGAGGAGGAGTCTGTAGGTTGAAGGAACGGGCGTGGTAGTGCCCCGGGAGGATGCGACAAGGCCCAGCGCCCTGGGCTTCCACCACAGAGACCTGGCCTCTGGTCCAGGGCTGCACTTGGAGGTCCGGCGTCTCAGGGCTGGTCCCTCGGAGGCCGGCAGGGCGTGGGACTGGTGGCTCCGGAACTCAGGGGTCTGCCTGCGGGAGGCGGCGGCACTCACACACCCCGAGAAGGGGTCCGATGCCACCAGCCACATGCGCACGGGCGGTGACCGTGACAAACGCGCCCTGATGTTCGTTTTACCACAATTAAAAAAACAAGCCCGTTCCTGGGTTGAAGCTTCGGCGAACCGCGGCTGCCTCCTGGCGCCCCCAGGTCCTGGTGGCCACTGGCCTCCTGGGCGTCTCCCGGCTTGTAGACCCCTCAGCCCACCTCTGCTTCATCCTCAGGCCGCGCTCTCCTGGGGTGCGCGTCTGCATCCAGTTGTCCCCTCTTATAAGGACCTAGTCGCGTGAGGTCAGGGACCAGCTCATCCGCATGCCCCTATTTCCAAATGAGGTCACATTCTGAGGACCTGGGGGTGAGGACTTCTTTAACGGAAGTTGTGGGGGACACAGTCCAGCCCACAACAGCGGATAGTGGCCAAGGTCCTCCCACATGGCACTGTCTTTGCTAGGGGACCTCTGGGGACAGGTCTGCCCACCCAGTTGTTGGCCCACCCGAGGGTGCTGGGGATTCTGGGGCATCACCCTGCTCTCTGCCCGGCTGGCCTCGCCGTCCCCCTGAAGCTGTCGGGGGTGCAGATCATCTGTGGTGGTGGCACTCGCTGGCTGTCCCCGCCGCCGTGTCTCCGGCAAACCTCAGAGGCCGCCGAGCTTCGAGCTTCTGCTGCTCAGATGTCCGGCCAACGGCTTAAGTATAACGTGTGATAAACACAGGAGATCATTCTGTTCCGTGGTTTTCTAAGGTTCGAAAAGCGATTTAGAGTAATTTTAGGTCGTCCTGGGTTGGCAGACAGTGGGACCGGCAATCCAAGAAGACACAGGTTTTTCCAGGGAAGGAAAACCAGGTTTTCCCTTCCTGGTTTCTCATTTTCAGAAGCACCGTTAGCGTCTGGTGGCAGGGTTGGTGCGACAGTTGCCAGAGCGACGTCCACACGCAGCCTCCAGGGCTGCCTGGTGGGAGCACTGCAGCCGGGGCTGCAGGGCCGAGTGAGACGGGCTTCCGATCTTCCAGCTCCAGCCGGCGCGCGCCTCCCCCCCACCCCGAGTTCAGTGTGGGGGTCAGACGGCACACGCGCCCCGAGTGGCCAGCCGAGCGCTGGCAGTGAGGGGTCTGGAGTGTGAGGAATTGCAGCCTAACTGCCGGTGGCAGGCGGGTGGCCTGAGAGGGGCACGGGCCAGGAGGTGACCTGCAGGAGGAATGAGGTCACGGCTGTGAGCCCGTGGCGCCGGCACAGCCCGGCTGTGTTGACTGTGTGAGGTGCGGAAGCGGTTCCGAGGGGCGGTGCCGGGGGTGGGAAAGGGGCTGGGGCCTGCACCAGGGGCCGGCGGGGCCTGCCTTCTGCCTCAGTGGGCCGTTTGTGGGTGGGCTGGCCACAGGCTAATCTGGTCACCTGCCTTTCAGCAGCCGCATGGGACCCTAGTATTTTGGGCCAGGGGCCGGCTCCCAGAGGTTTGGGGCAGTCACTCAGCCTTCAGAGGCCTCCCTCACCGCCCCTGGCGTCTAGGTCACTGTGGGAAGGTGTGGGCCCCTGTGCCCAGTGGCCAGTCTGTGAGGAGACAGGCAGATGGGGCTGGAGGCCTGTCGGGGTCCATGGCAGAGCCCCCGGGACCCCTCCCGTGCTCAGCTCTTCCAGGGGAGACCAGCCTCTATGTTAACGCCCACCCGGGCTCAGAGCAGGCTCAGGGAGGGGGGCCTGGCCCCCTTTTCCTGTGGCCACAATGCGTGCTGTTGAATGCTGGCCAAGTTGAGAAGTGCCCTGAGGAGGGGCTTTCAGGGGGGTGGTGTCCATGCCAGGCCCCCCTCTGCCCCTGGTCCTTCCTGCGTCAGGGGCCGGGGGCTGCGTCGGAGCCTCACTTCGCTTTCCATGGGGCTGAAGTTCATTAGCCACCAGGAAATTGCGGATTTCCAAACCCCTCTTTCCGTAGCCTCCACTGAGCAGACGAATGTGAACTCAAGTGAGCGAGTAACAAGGACCAGCTTCCGTAGAGCTTGGCCGAGAGGCCGGGCCGGTGGCTTCCGGCGGGGCCCGGGCACAACGGAGGTGACATTGTAGGGGCCCCCAGGGGTGCACGCCAGGTGCCATGGGCCAGGTGCGTGACTGTAGGGACACGCTGAAGGTCTCTAAGAGTGCCTTCGGTCTCCCTGAAAAGGAGAGTGAGGCCCTCAGGTGGGGCGGGGGTGGGCGGCCTGCCCACCCCGTTAGTCCCCTGGGTTCGGGCTTCTGTTCCACGGGGCCCCTGCGGGGACACGGCTGTGGCAGGCTGCTCTGCTGGTGGCCCAGGGCCTTCCCAGTGAGAGGGACTGTGCATCTGTGGGTGAGAGTTCCCCGCATTTCACCGGGAACCGGAGTCCCTGCTCCGGCCTGAGCCTCTGGGTGGCCCTGGAGCGGTGGGTGGACATGGGGCTGCACCCACGCTGGAGTGACCTCGGGGCTCACCGGGAGGCGGGACATCACCAGGCCCACAGGCAGGCCGTGAGTGTGTGCCGGGGCCTGCTCATTCCATCCTGGCCGTGGCCCTGAGAAGCGCCCCTGGCGACCTGGCCGTAGAGAAGCCGCCACAAGGCTCCGAGGCCTCGAGGCGCTCGCCGGAGCACACGCCGCCAGGCAGGCCGGTGTGGCCAGGCGCCGCCCTTTACGTATCTCTCCCGCCTCCCCCTCAGAAGGACAGCTAAGGGTGCAGACCCAGGCGATGGCCCGGTCAGTCTGCTCCGCACGACACCACAGAGGAGGCACCGGCTGGAAGAGGGGGTCACAAGAACACGAGGAGGGGAGATGTGCGGAGGGCCGGCCCCCGCCCCGCAGAGGCCTCTCCAGTCGCCCTTGGTGCGCGAGGAGTTCCTGGAAGTGACCCGCCGCCGCCAGCCCGCCAATCAGCAACGCTGAACCGAGGCCTCGTTCTCGGAGCTCGGGCCCTGGGGCGCGGACTGGGGCCCGGTGAGGCGACTGACCCCGAGAGCGGAGCTGGGCACCGCAGGGTCCTGTCGTGGACCCCGACGGAGGCCTGGAGGGCACCCCTGTGCCCCCGGCTGCCTGGTCCGCTGGGAGCCCCCACCAGAACCACCCACACGGCCACTTCCCATCCCACAACGACCAGAATGGAAGGAACAGGTGGGGAGGTTGTGAAGGCTTGTGAATTCGTCGCTAATGAGGAAAATTAGGGGGTGTGCTGAGGCATAAAAAATGAGGAGTCCCGCCCAAGAAGGAAGACAAATGGGTTGGGGTGACTCCCGCCGCCCCCCCCCCCCAGGGCTTTCAAACTCCGCTCTAGACCAGACTGAAAGACCGATCTGATGGCCGGGTTAATGGGAAGAAATCGGTTTAAAACGTAGAGATGATTAATTGGATTAATGTGAAAAAGTGGTTCTAGTGGTGTTGGGGAAGGAGGGGGAAGGGCCACCTGCCACCTGCTGGTCCCGTGTCAACTGCTCTGCAGATGTCCTGTCCCTTGTCCCACCAGCCCCTGACAGGTGGGCCTCATCACTCCCCGCCCAGGAAGGACCCGCCGTTGGCTGGCGCAGAGCCTTGAGTGTGGCCGTACTCTGCCCCGAGAGGCCCCTCAGGTGCCCGAGGCTGGGACATGACCGTGTCAGCAGCCAGGCAGCGGGCCGTGGTGGGGGTCACGCAGGTCATCTCTTCTGGTCGGAAGGAATCACCAGAACCGGGCCATGTCCGGCGGGTGGGGGCTCTGGCCCCACCTGCTCAGGCCCCTTCCTTCTGACACGCTCCTCTCTGACCCTCCATTGTCCTCAACGCTAAGTGGGACATCTCGTGAACTGGGTGACGAGCCTTTCTGCTCAGGGGAAAGCACACTTCACGGAAGTCAGATTTCTAAGCTCCGCCATCCGGCCTCCCTGTACTGATCCTGCTTGAGTCGGAAGCACAGCTGAGCCTTGGACAGCGTGGGGTTGGGGGCCGGGCCGAGTCCCGTGAAACTGGAAATCCGCAGGTAACTTCTGACTCCCCCAGATGGAACTATGAACAGCCCGCTGTGGCCTGGAAGCCTGGCCAATGTCACAGTCAGTGAAGGCATGTTGTGTGTGTCACCCGCGTCACACACACGCTCTCACAGCCATGCAGCCAGAGAAGAGACGGCATCACTGAGAAAACCGAACAGAAAATTCACTCAGCACCGCGCAGGTGCGGATGCCCGAGCCCGCCTGGTCTGTGTACGAGGGGAAGTGTCGGCCAGGACCTCGCCCACGCCGTCCTACGTGATACAAAACTCTGTGGATGGCGTGCTGCCGGAACCCTCCATGTCTACCAGGACAGGCTCACGCGGACAAGCGCAGAGACCGGTTCTGGCACTGACGGCGAGGAAGCAGCGACCGGCCGGTGTGCCGATGTGACGCCATCACGGTCGTGAGGAAATCTCCCGAAAATCTTCCCGTGTATCGACCGAAAAACTCCGCGTACAAGTGCGCAGTTCAAATCCGCATTGTCCAGGGGTCAGCTGTGTTCTTGTAAAGTTCCCCGGGGTCCAAAGGCCATGACCTTGGCTGAACAGGGGCCCCAGTAGGTTCCTGGGCCATCAGGGTGGGAGGTGTGTGCGCAGGGTGGACGGGCGCAGGAGTAGAACCTCGCAGCTCATCGGGCCCCTCTGGGCCCAGGCCCCGTCCCGCCAGGGTTAAGACCTCATGCAGGTCCCCACACCCATGAGATGGGCGGGCATCACGCCTGCCGCTAGGTCTTGGGAAACAAGTAAGGTTATTGGTGCGCACCTCCCAGCGGGTACGTGGGTGCTGGCTGCCACCTCCGCCAGGAGCACGGCAAAGTAAAGCCGCAGAGGCAGAAACCGGTGCGCCAGGGACAACCACCCCCTGGCGGGCGCCGCGGGATCTTGGGGGGACGAAGGGAAGGGCCGGGCGCCCGCTTCGGGCCCTGGCGCCTGCGGGAATGAGGAGCCGCGGGCCGTGCCTCCAGCTCCCGGCCGGGCCGGGCGCGGGTCAGCAGCGCGCTACCGCGGTGTCAGGGTGATTAATAGTGCTGGGGACCGCCGCTAATTCACTGCCTAATGACTGCGGCCGGCCGTGCCGAGTAATCGGGTGATGTATGTGGGGGGCGCTCACCTCATGGCAGAGGTGAAAATCATTTCGACAAGTCAAATATTGTCACAGGGAACAAATAGCTCTCCCTGTTAATAAAAATTAATGAATTTTTTCTTTCTTTTTTTTTCCTCGCCACCGGCCTGCTAAATGAAGCTGCGGCGAGGCTGACCAGGGAGGGACTGGGCTGAGTCAAGCACTTGATTTGGTGGTTAAAACTGTAAACGTCTTCATTAGGGCAGCGGCGGCCCGAGGGCCAGGACAGGGCACCGGCTGCTGCTGTCGTGGCCGCCACTGGAGGCGGCTTGGAGCTGGGGGGGTGGCGGCAGCGCCCCAGGCCTGCAGGGGCGAGGCTGCCCCTGGGTCCCTGGCCCGGAGGACCGGGGAGTGGGGTGCGGACACCCCAGCGATCTCTCCTGTCTGCAGCTTGTCGTCTGGACAGCACAGGGAAGGGAGCAGGGGAGCTGGGAGCAGGTGACAGGGCAGGGACATAGGGAGGGTCCTCCCTGCCCCCCGAGAGCTGGGGCACAGGAAGGCACCGCTTTCCCGTGGGGTAGCTGGGTGATCGGAGCCCCAGTCCTGGCTGCAGAGGGGCTCCGCTGGGGACCTGGGGGGGGCAGGGAGACTGCTGGCCTTCTGTGAGTGGAGGTGGGGAGCACCTGCTTCCACCGTCGCCCTGTCCTCAGGCCCCGAGGCAAATGGACACAACCCTGTGCCATCAGAGACCACACAGTGCACTGTCCAGAAGCAAAGGGCTTCACCTCCCAAATCCAGTGGGTGAGGTCTCCGAGGACAGCCATGGCCCCTCACGGGCACCCGCCCAGAGCCGGCCCCCAGGGAGCTGGCCCCCAAGGAGCCCTGGCTTCGCCGGCGAGGGGCAGGGGCTCTGGTCTGCCTTCTTCCTCTTGAGATTTTTAGTTTGGGGCCACATTTGTTTACGCGTGTGGCCTGCCCCGGCCTTGCAGGGCAGCCCCACGCCCAGTGTGTGGGAGCTGAAGAGATAAATTCGCTATAAATAGTTTGGCGGCGGTTGTGGGGGAGTCTGCCCGGCCTTAACCTGTTCCTCCTCCCCATGCTGCCTGGACGGGGAGGGGGAGGCAGGCAGGGACACTCTGAGCATCCAGCTGAGCATGTTTCATCCCGGGACACATTGCCCCAAACTGGGGCGGCTTCTAGAGCCACCCTGCACAGCCTCCGGAGCCTCTGCCTCGTCCCCCATGGTCCTCGGTGCCCTGAGTGGCCCGCAACAAGCAGGCGTGACTGTCCAGGGCAGGTGACCGTCCCTCCTCGGCCTGTCCCCTCACACCCCACTTAAGCCTCTGAGTTTGCAGAAGCTGTGTCTGTGGGTGTTGAGGTTCCCCTCCCCCCACCTGGCCTCTGCCTGCAGGAGCCTGGGCGCCCTGAGTTCCCCCTTCCCTGCCTCCATGCGTGGCCCAGGACACCTCTGCGGCTTCGACCTGCTGGCCTCTGCAAACCGGGCTGAGCTGGGAGGGCCCCGAGGACCCTCCATCCGAGGAGGCAGCCCTGCCTTCTATGGCCGCCAGCCCATCCCAGACGGGGGCCTCCCGAAACCCCCAACCCCACAGCTGGGCCCCAGCACTGGCAACGGAAGCCCTGTCCAGGCTGCTCCAGGGCCCTGCGCCCCACCGAACGGGCACTCCCCTCCAGCAGAACGGGGTTCTCGTGGTTCCGGCAGTGCCTGGGGGCACGCGGGTCCAAGGGATGCTTGTTGGGGAAGGTGCCAGGGTGCTGCCGGCCAGTGGAGCCGCCCTCGCTCAGTGCAGACAGCCTTCTGAGGACGGTGCCAGGAAGTGGTCCTCGCACACAGGGCCCTGTGGCTTCGAACCTCCACGGTCTCCCAGTTGGATATGCCTGGCTTTTATGGAGTGGGGCGGTGGGGGATGGAGGTCCCCAGGGCGCCTGTGGAGAAAGCGGAAGGAGAGTCCACTGTGTTTGCAGGACCCGAGTGAGCCAAGGTGGGGAGGAGGAGTGCCGGCGTGGGGACCGGCGTGGGGACCAGGGCTGAGGACGGAGCCTTGTTCCACTCGGCGGGGACAGCCTGAGAGACGCCTCTTTCCTGTGGGTGTCAGTGATGCTAAAAGGGGTGCTGTGGACCCACACAGACACCTGCACCCCGGTTCAGAATAGCATCACCCGCAAAGCAAACGGTCCCGGGATGGACACATGGATAAAGGAGCTGTGGCGTACACCGGCGGTGGAGCTGCCCGGCCCTAAGAAGGAGGGAAGCTCCAGCACCTGCTGGGACGCGGGTGGGCCTCTAGGACATCACACTGAGGGACGTGTGCCAGACACAGCAGGGCAGAGACCAGGATGCCACTCGGGAGGTCCCTGAAGGAATCAGACCCACACAGACGGGGAGCAGACACAGTGCAGGGGCCGGGGGCGGGTGCGGAGCGTTTCGTGGGGACAGAGGTGCATTTCGGGAGAACGGAAAGTTCTGGAGAGGATGGTGGTGACGGCTGCACGACAGTGGGGGTGTGTTTATGGCCACTGAGCTGCACAAACAGAGGTTAAGATGGTGACTTTTATGTGATGTGTCTTTTATCACAATTTTTTTAAAGCACCCTGTGGAGCTGGTGAACGTGAGGGGGAAGGGCGGGTGTCTCCAGCCCCCCCCCATGTCTGAGGGGGTCCGAGGGCCAGGCCCCTCAGCGCGGTGTCCAGCACACGAACAGCGCGGGAGGTGGGGGTCCTGGAGGACCCCCCAGCACGGCTGCCAGCTCGCTCGGTGCTCAGCGCGGGGCCAGGGAGCCTCGGCCATGATTTAGAAGAAAAACAGCGAGATCAGAGCGACCGCGGCCACCTCGCTGCCCCCGGGGCTCGGGGAAGTGGTATATTAGCCGAGGAATAAAGGAGAGGAGGAGAAAGGCCAAATCACATCTCTCTGAAACAAAGAGGCTTTTACCAGGAACAAGTCCTGATAAAAATTACAGTGGCGTCGCCTGCCTGGGGCGACGGGAGCAGGGGAATGGGGCCGGGCCAGAAATAGGCGCTGCAGTCCCCCGAGCATTGCGCGGGGAAATAATCGTCTTAGAATAATGTGCCGGCTTGAAGCAGGGGCCAGGTGGCCAGGGCTGCCGGCCACAGCCCCCACAGCCCGGTGTCAGTTCCTCTGGACAGGGACCCAGGCTCAGGGAGGGGCGAGAGCCAGCAGTGGTCGCCTGGGGCTCCGTCTCGGTTGCAGCCCCTCATCCGGCCGCTGGGCTCGGCTGCAGGCGACGTGACCTCGGGTAGGCTGAGCTTGGCGGTGGCCATGCGGCTGTGGGGGACTCCTTCCCACGGTGTGGTCCCAGGCTCTGAGGGGCTGGGGCTCGTGGGGAACCCCTATCCACGTGGTGCCTCAGTTTCCGCCTCTGTGAAATGGGTAGACTGGTGACCGGCTTCCCTGTGCTGTGAGTGGATGAAGAGGGGCAGATGGGAGCTTCTGTGGGGTCCTGCGAGCAGTGGGACCCCCAGGCCCCACTCCTGGTGGTCAGGGCCCTCCCACCGGCTTTCTCTGCCTGCTCCAGGCTGTTGAAAGAGCACCATAAACTGGGGATGTTAAACGAGTCTTCCCTCACAATCCGAGGCCTCTGTCACCCGGGGCCATGCTGTCCCCCGGTGTCCCCGCGTGTTAAGTCCTCTCTTCCTATAACCACACAAGTTCCACTGAATTCAAGCCCACCCTCTCCTAACCTGTTCACCTCCGCAACGACCCTGCCTCAGGTGCAGGTCTCACGCGAGGCACCAGGGGTCAGGGCAAAAGACATGCGGGGGTGGGGGGACACAGCTTAGCCCCCCACAGTCTTGGTGGCATCCTGGGCGACAGGAGGCACAGAAGGACCTGCCCCACCTGCTCTGGACTCTGGACAAGTCAAGGCGGTTCTGACCTCACTTTTTTCATCTCCAAAAGGAGGCTGTGCTGTGGGCGTCCTGGCCAGCATAGTTTTGGGGACACGTCACAAGCCTGTGCATGTGACAGTGGCCAGGCCCAGCAGGCGCCGTGTTGTCAGGGTTGGGGAGGGAGGGGTGGCCCTGCCTCTTCATTGGGGAGGCCCCCACACCTGGGCCCTGGCAGGAGAACCCGGGAAAAGGCCTGCCCGTGGGACCGGAGGCCAGCGCCAGCCCTGAGCCTCCCCACCCGCGGGTCCTGATGACATTCGGCTCTGTCAGCCCTGCAGCTGGGGCTCCTCGCCCTCTGGTCCCTGCGGGCAAGGTCCTGGGCGTAGGGCTGGGAGTCTAAACGGCAATTGATTATTATTAATATTTAGCATGTTTGCAGGAACGTCTTTCCCAGAGCTATTAATCTGCGGTGTTGCTAGCAGCCGCGCTCTGCTCTGGGTCCCGAAGCTCTCGGTGGCTGCTCAGCGAGCTGAATGCCAATGAGCGAGGGCCTGAGGCGGCCGGCAGCTCTGGGCAGCCCGGCGATGGCCGTGGGTCCCTGAGCATCGTGGGCGCCCCGCTGGCCTGGTCCTGGAGCCGACCGCTTTGTCCTTGTCCCCCAGGCAGGGCTCGGCCTGGGGGAGAGGTGGTCGAGTTTGCTGTTGTTGATTGAAGTAACGAACAATGGCCATGCTGAGCCCTTCACTCCTGGTTCCCGTTCTTGCCAACGGTTTCTGGAGGTGGGACGGCAGGGAGTGTCCTGCGGCCCCAAGAACCCCCTCACTGAGGACGGCCCCCCTCTCCGGCTGCCTCCGCAGGAACGCAGCAGCTTGGGAATCGCCAGTTAGAAAGGTTTACGTCACCATTTTTCCCAGTGGCCTCCGGGGACCCAGCCTGCTGGAGGGCCGCTCTCTGTCCCTCGTCTCTTCCCCGAGCAGCAGGCGAGACAGTGCCTGTGACCGTCACTGCTCGTGGGCATTTGCAGGATCTGGGGAGGGATGTGTTGGGGTCTCTGGGGGCCCAGTGCCCAGCAGGCCTTCCACAGGTTTCAAGAGATAAAAGAACCATCAGAAGGTGGGGACGCAAAGTCGCAGCTGGGGGGCTGTGGCTGAACCTCGGCATCACAGACGTGCCCACTGGCTGCCCAGGGAACAGGGCCAGACAGGCCACTCCATGTGGCTGCAGGGAGGGTGGCCCTGATGGGGCAGGGGAAAAACTGGCTCACTCTGGGGTGGGGGGCTGGACTGGGCAAGCCCAGGTGTCCCCCCAGATTCACCTGGTAGAGTCCAGGGGAAAAGAAGTGAGAGGCTCATGTTAATGAAACTTGTCTGCGGGGAAGGAAGGTCAAGAATGGGAAGTAAGGGTTTCGGCCTTTAACTTTCTCCATTAAGAGTTGTCCTCTAGATTGTCCTTGTATCCATCCATCCATCCATCTACCCACCCACTGACCTGTCCATCCATCTACCCACTGACCTGTCCATCCATCCACCACCCACCCACTGACCTGTCCATCCATCCATCCATCCAGCATCCACCCAATGACCTGTCCATCCATCTACCATCCACCCACCGACCTGTCCATCCATCCACCGTCCACCCACCCACTGACCTGTCCATCCATCCACCATCCATCCATCCACCATCTACCCACCCACTGACCTGTTCATCCATCTATATACCATCCACCCACTGACCTGTCCATCCATCTACCCACTGACCTGTCCATCCATCCACCATCCACCCACCCACTGACCTGTCCATCCACCATCCACCCACCCACTGACCTGTCCATTCATCCATCCACCCACCCACTGAGCTGTCCATCCATCCATCCATCCACCATCCACCCACCCACTGACCTGTCCATCCACCCACCCACCATCCACACCCACCCACCCTCCATCCACCCACTCACACAGCTGTCTGTTCTCCCACGTAGTCACTCACGCACCTGCTCATCTGTCCCCCCATCCACCCCTCAGTGTACCCACCCGTTTTCTGTGTCTTCTGTGCGGCAGGAGGTAAGGCCATCGTAAGTACTGGGACGCTTTTCCGGGCGTTGTCCGTCCTCAGGGAGGGTGCTGGGGCTGTACAGTCTCAGCCCTTGGGGCGTCTGAGAACTTCGGAGTCCGGACGGAGCAGCTCTGTCCAGCTGTGTGGGTGTGAGCTTCCCCGATGCACAGAACGAGGGCAGTCCTACCCCCACCCCTTCAGGCCAATGGCAGTGCCGGCTGTGTGCTCCGTGGCCCTGTCCGCACCGAGCTGCCCTCCAGACCTCGTGGACAAGCTGTCGTCTGCTAGTGGCCTGGACCCGCAGGACAGAGGAGCCAGCATTCTGACCAGGCCTGCCCGCTGTTACCCAGTTGCTTCTTTGGTCACCCCAGATGGTTCTAGAATTGAACGGCCCCGTGGCTGGCCAGTACCTTGCTTCCCCGTGTCCTAGGAATCGTCTGTCCCCCACTTTGCCTCACCTTTGCCACCGTGCTCCTTCTATACGCCGAACCGAACGGAACTTTTCAATACTGCTTTTGATAGGCCTGGTGGAATTTAACGGGGCCCCTGGCACCGTGACCCTGAGCTGGCCTTTGGGAAGGGGTGTCCTGTGCCCCAGCCTGTCTCCCCCGGGAGTGGGCATGTCCTTCTGTCGGGCGATGTGGTGGGGGCTACAGCCCAGGGTTTGCACGGATCCAGGAGGCCCTGGGCCTGCACCGCCTGGTGGCCTCTGTGTAGGAGGTTCCCGCTGAAGCCAGACTCGAGGGGCCCGGCCCAGCCTGGTTTCCTGGAACCATCACCTGGGTGCATGTGGGTCCTCCCCCTGGGAGCCAGGCCCAGGAGGGAGGGGCGATGGGGGGCAGGTCACAGCCTGGGTCCCGTTTCACCCGCAGAAACCGTAAGGAAAGCAGGTGGCTCGGGGGTCTGGAGCGGCTGCCTGTGGAGGGCAGCCTGCAGCCGGGGCGTGGGGCTGGTAGCACAGTCCTGGGGAAGGCTGTGGGACCCCCAACGTCAGGGGTGCGGCCAGGACAGGAACAGGGGGAAGGAATGAGCCAGAACTGGGAGCCCGGCCGGGGTGCGGCTCCCTAAACCGAGAACTGCTCTTTAAGTGGTTCTGATGAGACGTGAACTGGGCCCAGTCTCCCCTGGCGACCAGATGGCTGATTGCGGCCCTTTTTCTCCTGCTAAGCAGCAAATTTGCCGATGTCCTTGCAGCGGGTGGGGGTGGGGGCGCTTGTGAAACAGGTTGTGGGGGATGGAGCCGGCCCAGTTTCCCGAGTTCTTTGGCCGTTTTTAGAAGGTCGGTGCCTCTGTCTTCGATCCTGCTTTCCCAGGGTGCATGCTTCTCATTCGTGGACGGCGGGCACACCTGCTCCCCTCTCAGACCCTCAGGGGCGGCCGTCGCCCGGAGGGCTCGTGTGGGCTCCGAGCCCCTTGCCTGCACCCAGTCTCAGATGGAGCAGGTCCGGATGCTGTAGGTCTGGGGACCCCACTCTGAGACCCCTGAGCTGGGGGGGGGGCAAACCATCCCTCAAGCATCCAACACAGCTGGGTCCCTCGCTTCCGGAATGTCACCCACACAGGCTTGCGGAGCCTGACAGCATGGAGCTCAGGGACCCCTGGGCTTGGGTCCCACAGCCGGACACCGCAGCTTGTGGCTTCGTCTGTAGTGACCTCTCGACCCGCCACTGTCCCCTGGGCACACCTGAGGGGACTGGCTTCACCACGCGGGCCAGCCTGCCTCCCACGTGAGGCTCTCACCCCTTTGAGAAGTGCAGCCCTCAGTTCTTGGGGTTCAGAGGTCAGGGGGGCACAATACCCAGGGGGCGGTCCTGGCCCAGGGCCCGCCCCTCTGCCTCGTGGCATCTTGGAAGGGGGTAGCCTGTGAAGTTTCTCAATCGGCCCTGACCGGCCTGGCGGTTCCCTGCGTGGGGAGCAGGTCTGTGACAGAGTCCAGCCCAGGGTTTTGGGGGAGCCAGTGGAGCCCCAGCCTGTCCATCACACCCCCGGTAGAAAATGCAGCTCCAGAGGCCTGGCCACTTGCAGTGAGGGACGGACCCGGAGGCGATGTCTCCAGCTCCAGGTCTGAGGCAGAGGCGGGGACTGCGGAGCTGGTTGCGAGGGATGGCTCGTGGGCCCTCCAGCCCCTGAGCCAGCGGCATCCCGCAGGGCGGACCTCAGGGTGCCCCGGGCAGCTGCGGTTGCGCGCTGTCCTCCCTGGGCAGGGCCGTGCCTGGCACCTCCGCGAGCAGAGGGGAAGGCCCAGGGTGGGCGATGGCTGACCCGCCGGGGCCTGAGCAGAGCCGTTGAGCTCCTTCAGCAAACCGTGTCCCCACTCCACTGAGGGTGCCCCAAGCTCTGTTTCTGAGCAGCTCACTCATGGGGTCACTCTGGCCCTCTTTTTCTCCCAGTGACCTGTCCTCCCCCATTTGGGGGGATGGCAGTGATTACCTGAGGGTCGGCATCAGATCAGCAGAGAATGACCTGCTCTTGACCCTCGACCCTGACGTGACCGCCAGATGGGCTGTGGCGAGGGAGGAGGGATAGGTGCAGACTTCGGGCAGCACACCCGGGGCCTCTCCAATCCCTGCCGGCCTGGCGCCAGGGTCCGTGCGGGGCGTCAAAGACCATGATGGGGTGATTGGCACATCCTTTTCGGCTGTGAGCTGGTCGGGGGCAGGCGATGCTGGCCAACAGGAGGGGCCCGTGATCCCGCAGAAGACGTAGGTGTGTGCCGGGCACACTCAGAGCTGAGGGCGCCGCGCCCCGCCGCGTGCCGGGGAGGGGGGGGATGCAGGCCTGTGGTTTTTCCAAGCAGGTGGTCCCTCCATCGGCACTTTAACTGAAATAACTGTAGAATCACACGCAGTTGTGGGGCTGGGAGAGGGACAGGCCCTGCGCCCTTGGTGGGTCCCCGGTGCTGGCAGTTGCAGAACCCCCGTTTCTGAGGGGTGTCAGCAAGGCTGCAGTGCCGCCTCCTCCTCCGACCTGGGCCCTCACCTGTGCCTCCGCACTCAGCTGCGTCTCCCCGCAGGTCTGGGCCCACCTCCACAGGGGGACGCAGAGCCGCCCGGCCCTGCGATGCCTCCCAGGTCCTCCTGTGACCTGCTGCCCCCTGCTCCCCACCCCCAGCTGCCCCTCTTTACGACTCCTGCCGTGGCCACCACTACAAGGTGGGGAGGCCCTCTCTTCAGGGAAGTCTCTCCTGTCCTCAGCCCCTGCTGCTCCCAGGAGCCACCTCCTGAAGGTGGGGAGCTGTGTGTGGCCCCAGCAGTGGTCCC